>NC_081842.1:193245112-194522817 GCF_963259705.1 Myotis daubentonii | reverse complement strand
GAAGAGGGATACTTGCAATAGTGTCAACAATAAAAAATTTAAATTAAAAGTAAATAAACAATAAAGAACTACAATTTAAGGCAGTATGTATTAAGTGCCTTAAGAATTTTTGGTGAAACTTCCGTAACGCTGCTCCTATCAGCAAAGCAAAATCCTAAGTTTGTCCAAAACAATGTCCCATTGGTTAGTTTCCATCAAAAACCTGCCTGATGGATTTAGGCCCTCGGTACTGAGCCTTCGTTATGCAAAACCTCTTCCATTTCTTCAAGAACCAAAGGGAAACCCAGCCTTCCTGATATACTATGGGGTGGATGGCGAGGCTATAAATTTATTTGGATTTACGATCTGGCGCTCTCCCTTACCTCCATCTGTGCCAAACCAGCCGAGGACGCTCCTGATTAATCGTCTGTGAAAAGGACATGACTGCAAGGTGCATGTTCTCACTCAAGTGCTTTCAACAAGACCCTGGGCGGTTCGTGGCGAGGCTTTCAGGAGGAGCTGCTCACAGAGCATCAGATATGTGGCCTTCCCTGAACCTCGCCGCTGTCTCTAACTAGAATGGAAAAAATGCCTCCGCGGTCAGGGAGAGTGGGGACGTTATGCAGGCTCCGCGGTCTAAGCCTCAGCGTGCGGCTGGGTAGCTGTCAGCCAAGCCACCCGAACAGGTGACTCCGGGCGTGGGATGCGCTGGGAGACTTTCATCAGCCACCAGAGGCGGTGTGAGGTGGAGGGAAGAAGCAGGCTTTAGAGATACAGTGGCTCAAGTTCAACTTTAAACCACTCAGACAGCCTGTGAGCCTGAGCAAGGTCTCTGAGTTTCAGATTCCTTTCCTAAAGAAGGAGAGAACCCTCACCTATAGAGTGGCTGTGGCAGTGAGCTTCTAAAACTCTGCCAAGAACGCCGCCTCTTGGTATCTACATGGTCCTCTAATCTCCTCCCCTTGAGTGTACACTGTACCGAGTGACACACAAGTGCAAGAGTGATGGGCTGTCACTCCTGAGATTAGGTGACAAGGGCTGGTGACTTCTGCCTTGCTTGTACTTCCTCTCTTGCCCTTCTCCCCTGCTGTGAGCTGCCCCAAGGAGCAGTCCACACGGTGAAGACCAGAGGGCAACCTCCAGCCAACAGTCCCCGGGGAGCTGGATGCTGCCAACAAGCCTGTGAGTGAGTTCGGAAGCTGATCCTTCCCCGAGTCCAGCCTTCGTGTGACTGCAGCCCCGCCAGCACCCTGGCTGCAGCTTGTGAGAGGCCTGGTAGGTGGTTCCGGCTAAGCCATGCAGATTCCCGACTCACAGAAACCAGGAGACAGTAAGTGCTCATTGTTTTAAAGCACTAGGCTTTGGGGTAACTTGTTAAACAGAGACAAGGAACCAATACAGTGGTAATGAGGATTTCATAGGTACCATACACCAGGCCTTAAGGGGTAGCTATTATCGTTAGTATGAGATGGACCAATTGCCTTCCAATCTGTTTGTAGAAAAGATGTGGCATGAAGACTAAGGGTGAGAGAAGATGACATTTCCCAGGAAATCATGAACTAAGCAGAAGCTAAAAAGAGAAATATAGCCAAATGCCAACTATTTTGTAACGTGCGATCATCTCCCTTCTCCATGGTCCCAAAATATTTCATGTGTGCCATGATTATAGCACCAGCACACTGGCCCTATGTCATGCCGTTGTCCCCTTCTCCCTCCTGTCCTCACATATAGGGGCCATGTTTTTCTTTCGTTCTTTCTTTCTTTCTTTCTTTCTTTCTTTCTTTCTTTCTTTCAGAGAGGAAGGAAGAGGGAGAGAGAGATAGAAATATCAATGATGAGAGAGAATCATTGATTGGCTGCCTCAGGCACACCCCACACTGGGGACGGAGCCCACAACCCCGGGCATGTGCTCTGACTGGGAATCAAACTGTGACCTCCTGGTTCCCAGGTCAGCACTCAACCACTGATCCACGCCGGCTGGGCACGTGCCTTCATTTCTTAATCCATCTCCATCAAGCACCATACTTTTCAATAATGATAATGAAAATAGCCCACAATTGTTCTTCCTTCTGTTTTAAAAATTATGCTGGTAAGGGTTTTCTTCCCATCCTTTCCTATTGAAATCCTCCTTGTCGTTCAAAGTCCAGTACACAGAAGTCCTTCTCTACATGGTCTGTCTGACTTCTGGTTCTTTTTAAAATAATAGTCACTCCCTCTATGATTCTTATCACAGATGATTTGTTTCTCCAATTAGTACTCACTTTACCTGGCTCTTTGTTAGAACTAGTGCATAGTTGTCATCTCTCCCTTTAGAGGGCAGCCTGCAGACCAGCAGGGCAATCTGTCTTAGTCACCCTGCGAGCTACAGTGGCCACCCCAAGTTTGTAGTGGGTTCTCAGAACCAGTGACTGAAGGAATAGGTTAATTCCCTTAGATTTGAATAAACAAATCTCTGAGAACAAGAGAGGGGAAAAACTCAAAGAGGACAGGTCACAGATTTTAACACTTTTTCAAAGCCACAGGGGGCCCCAAGTCCCCATCAACCCAACCAACTTTGCAGAGCTGATGGGATCCCATGGGTGTCTTTTCCACACATGCTGTGGATCCCTACTGGCACCATCCCCAGGACAGAGAAGATGGAGCTGTGAACACTGCTCTTACAATGAAAGGAAGACCAGGTAAAAGAGTGCAGACAGAGTGTTAGAAACCTAATTCAAGAGGGTAAAGATGCCCTGACTGGTTTGGCTCAGTGGATAGAGCGTCGGCCTGCGGACTGAAAGGTCCCAGGTTCGATTCCAGCCAAGGGCATGTACCTTGGTTGCGGGCACATCCCCAGTGTGGGGTGTGCAGGAGGCAGCTGATTGATGTTTCTCTCTCATCGATGTTTCTAACTCACTATCCCTCTCCCTTCCTCTCTGTAAAAATCAATAAAATATATTTTTTTAAAAAAGAGGGTACAAGAAAGAAGCACTCACGCATTTTTTGCCCAAGTCAAAGGCCAACCCATGCTCCCCTGCCCCCTCCCTGCTCTAATACACCACCATCAAGACCCAAGTCTAACACGAATTGAATCTCCACACAGAACACGGTTCTGTGCCAAACAGGACGAAGCCACGGGTGATTTCACAACTCTCCTAGCTTCCTTCTTGTGCAACAGGGTAGGGGCAGCCAAAGATGCCATAAACAGATGGGAAATGGGGTGTGCCAGCGATGCTGCTCTGACAGCATAAGCCATAAGGAAGATGAAGCAGGGCAATAGCTCCCACAGCTGGTGCTGGGTGAGAGAAGGCCATGGTGTTGGCAATCCCTCCTCCCTGACAACAATCTCAACTCAAGGATGGCCAAGGTGCAGCTGAGGAGGACCAGGCCCCTCCAACCCCAGGGCCCCAAGTTCTGAACATAGGGCCGGCTCCTCCCTGAGGTACCAACTGAGCCACAGGCATGTCTGGACCTGGGCCTCTTTGCGCCCAGTGCCCTCCTCTCAAAGGTGCTTGTCACCTGTGTGATAACTGGTCAGAATAACCCTGCAGGCTGGGGATTGGTCAGCACCCACCTATTCGATGGTGATTAGTCAGAACCTACCTTTTTGATGGTGATTGGTCAGCACCTACCTGCCTGGTGGTGGTTGGTCAGCACCATCTATTTGATGGTGACTGGTCAGCAGCTACCTTCCTGATAGTGATTGGTCAGCAGCTACCTACCTGGTGGTGGTTGGTAAGTCCTTGCCTGCTTGGCCCTGTTGGTCAGGTGCTGTCCATGAACAGGCCTGTGAAATAAGTAAGCACCCTTGTCAGGGAAGCCTGGGTCTGGAAGAAGGGCGGGGCAAGAGAAGAAAGGAGCATCCACCCCATGTTTACTTTACTTTTAGCACCATTTCTTCCCTTTGATCTTCACCCGTACGATAGGTGCAGTCAACCCATTTTTGCAGAGTTGTTTTTTCACTTACTTCACAGGTGTTTTGGGAGTACCTACTCCGAGCCCAATTCTTGGGAGTTCTGATGGTGCCACCACCCCACTTCAGGGGTGCACATATGACTCAAGCCCTGCCAGTCACAGCATTGCATCCCCGAGAAGTCATTCAGCCATCATCATCATCATCCACATTTTCTGAGCACCTACCATGTGCCAGGCACTGTTCTAAAAGCTTTCTAGGTATAAGCTCATTTAATCTTCACAACAACCCTTGGTAGTAAGCACTGTTATTTTTTGCTATTGGCATTCTAACGCCAAAGCCCACTTACATAACTACCCATTACACTGGCTCCTGCCCATGGGCCGGGAGGGGGACCAGCACCTCCCCAAAGGCAGCTCAGGAGAAGCACTGGAGCAAGCTGCTCTCTTATTCCCAGAGTCACTCCGTCCTATTATGTAAAACAAACCCACATCGTCCTTCTACATTAAGCAGAGCCTCAAATATGTGCTTACATAGAAGTCGAGGGGCTGCACGTTCATTCCTCACTCATCTGTTACCCCTCCTGGGCCGGGTGCCATGCATGGCCCTCGGAGGCACAAAGATGAAAAGACGAGATCAGCCCAGGGCAACTGCACAGACTGGTGGGAAGTCAGGCTCTGCAATGGTTTGCTTTAGAGCGACTGTTCCTCACCCGGCCCAAGGGACTGACTGTCAGATGCAGACTCTGGGCTCTGGCCTGGCTGCTCCCCAAATCAGAGTGAAGCATCAGGAAAAGAATGGGCAGCAGCCACGTGGCCAGGGTCACCGTGTCACATGACACGCCACGTGACTCCAGCCCTACTAGCGAGCTGCTCTGACACTTCCTAATCAGTACCAAAAGCATGATGCATTTGGCTTACAAACTGTGCTCGTTGCTCCAAATTACATATGATCCCATATTCTCCCTGGAAATTAACTGTTACTTAGTGAATTTTTAAAGCCACACTCTTTCTCAATTGCAGGAAACTGGGAGGGGTGGAAAAAACACACAAAAGGAGAAAGTCTAAATCACCCAGCACCCCACCACCCAGAGGCAACCACTGTTCACTTCCTCCCAATCCTTTCTATATACATTTTTAACACAGTTGAGATCATACTGTATAATCAATTTTGTATCTTGCTTTTCAGAAATGTGAATTTAAAAGTCAAGCACCCAAGAACCCCAGCTATCTCATCAACACTTCAGATGCCTCAGAAATGCATCGGAATTTTTAAAAATTGATTCTACAAATCTCCCCCCTCCACTTCTCCCATGACCACGTGGGATTTGCAGCAGAATACACACGATACAGACACGTCCCCTGAAGTGTAATAGATTTGAATTGCACACAAGTTGGTGAGTGAATGTCTAAATAATTAGGAGGTTAATTAATCTAAAGTATAGGAGGATGAGAGAAATGTGAAGCTACAGATTCCACAGAGAGGTCTGCAAGCCTGGCTTGCTAATGAAAATAGGGAAGTGAGAGAGTGGGGTGACTGAAGCTGGTAACAGGGCCTCCACGGGGCATCCGATTCCGGCATCTGAGCACACAGATGGCGAAGCCAGACACTCAGGTTCAAATTCAGGCTTTGCTGCCTATCAGCTTTGTGACCTGGGGCAAATGATTTCCCCTCTCTGAACTTCAGGATTCTCACCTGCAAATGGGGAGGATGCTAACTTGTGCTGTCGTTGTAGTGATTAATTAACTCACCTATGTAAAACATTTCAAACACACAGTAAAGCCTTAGTAAGAGTTAGCTCACACTAGCTGAAAAGCAGTATGGCCCAAAACAGTCACTTTCTCAATTTTTTTTTACAATAGAAATACATTTGGCATCATCACCCACGACGTACAAACATATGTTATAGTTATATATATGTATGTGTGTAGATGCACATACTACAAACACATATATGTCCTAAAACACCAGTTATCCTTACCCATGCAATACAGTCATATTTTCCATTCTATTTTATTTCATTTTTGAAAATGCTGGTGTAACCCACTAAAGTGATTTTGTGACTCACTCACTACTCGGCCTCAGGCTGCAAATTGGAAAACACTGGCCTCTGAAAAGCACATAGATTTTGGTATAAAAAACACACAAAACCCTCGGATTAGCTTTCACCTCTGCCACTTACTACTGGTGTGACTGCAAGAATGTGTTTTGTTTGCTTGCTTTTTTTAAAAGAATCCGACCTTCAGTTTCCTCATCTGTACAGTGAACACAGCGGCCGTCTTACCAGCACCTGTGACACGGCACAGGACGCGGCATGGCCTCTGTGAGCTGTAGCTTTTGTAATAGACCTGCTTTGCAATGCACACAGGCCGCCGAGGGAAGCTGGCCCCCATTACCAGTGCCTCTGGGACCTCCAAATGCAATCAGCACGGGGCTTCGTCTCAGGGCTTGGTGTGCAAGCAGCTTCCGAGGTCGGCGATACCCTTGCCTAACAGCATGCTTCCCTGTCCTGCGATTTGGATTTGATTTCTTAAAGTACTTCCTTTATTTTAATTCAGACCCCAGGGACCTGGAAAGTACACCACTGCTTTTTCCCAATAAAAATCAGGCCGGCAATAAGCATATTGCATTTGAAACGGTAACGCTGGGCGCACCTTCAAAGGACACCGCATTAGGACTTGGCTCCCTCCCAGCCTGTGTTAGAGCCGATTTCCCCGGAGGAAACTCGGCCACAGCCTCGCAGGCTGCGGGGCTGAAGGAAACCTTGGCTTTCATAACTCTTTTATGACTGGGCCAATGAGACACTAATAGGAGAAAAAACACTATCCCTGGGACATCAGTGGCAGACTGGGGCTCAGCAACTCCGGGCCCACCCTTGGTCTCAGGGCCCGATCACATGAGAGTCTCCATTGCCCAACAGGCTTCAGTTATCGGAAGCATTTTATTTTATTTTTTAAAGATATCTTTATTGATTCAGAGAGGAAGGGAGAGATAGAAACATCAATGATAAGAAAGAATCATTGATCAGTGCCTCCTGCATGCCCCCCACTAGGGATCAAGCCTGCAACCTGGGCATGCGCCCTTCTGGTTCATAGGTCGATGCTCTACCACTGACCCACCGTGGCCGGGCTATCCAAGGCATTTTAATTCCTGGGGAGCATTCTTTCAAGGTTGCTCAACTTACAAAAAACATTTTTTCAATAGTAAAATTTTAAAATATATATATCAGTTTCTGGATGCCAGGCACCGTTTTAATTGCTTTACACAAATCTTCACTTATTTAATTTTCAGTCCTGTGATATAGATCCTATCATTGGCCCCATTTTAAGGATTAAAAAACTGAAGTACAAGGGGATTACGTGATTTACCCAAATTCTCATGCACACCTAATATTTGAACCCAGGCAGAACAGGTCCAGAATCTGTGCCCTTAACTCCACTGCCCCTTGGTAATGACATGAGCTGTTAACCCCAACTGCTGGCTCACCATGGGCCAGCCACTGGTCTAAGCCTCTATAGCAGCGGTTCTCAACCTGTGGGTCACTACCCCTTTGGCGGTCGAACAACCCTTTCACAGGGGTCGCCTAAGACCATCCTGCATATCAGATATTTCCATTACGATTCATAACAGTAGCAACATTACAGTTATGAAGTAGCAATGAAAATAATTTTATGGTTGCATCACAACATGAGGAACTGTATTTAAAGGGCCAGAAGGTTGAGAACCACTGCTAGGAACTAGCTCATTTATCTTCACAAAAACCCTATGACTTGACATTCTTATTATGCCTGTTTCCTGGGTACTATTGTACCTATGCCCAGAGCTATTTTTTCTGGAACCTTCTAGACAGAGAACTTTGACGGGTCCTCCAATCTGAAACAGCATGAGGGCCAAAGCACCTGAGAGAGGCTGGTTTTATTTGTCAGCAGTTGCCCTCCTGAATAAGACAGAGGTTGCAGCTGTTGACCCATTCATCAAGCACCCATTTTCTACTCCACGCCGGGCACCTGGCTGAGCTTAGGGGACTCAAAGATGCGCTCAGTCCCTGCCCACAGGTAGGGAACAGTCTAGGATCCACAAGGTTGATAGCTACCATTTTTCAGCTCTTGCCCTGGGTCAGGCACAGTGTTCAGGACTTCCTATACACAAGGTCATTGTCTCCTCCTAACAACTCCTACTGAGGTTGGTATTATTGTTCCTGAAGTCAAAGTTGGGTGAAACCACGATTCAAACCTAGGTTTTCCTGAGGGCAAAGCCCATATCCTCAAACACTAAATCACACTCAGTACCAGCTCAGGGTGCGGAGCCGAGGTAAGTGGACATGTGGTTATCACTCCAACATCCAGCCCACTCACCCTCCATTGTGAAATAGCCTGTGATTTGTCTCCACCCTCGGCTCCAGGGATAAACCAGACTGAAGCCAGTCAGCACATGGTATACGCACTGGCTCTCTCACGGTCTTCCATGATGCCCTGCTGGACCACGGTGAACTCTAGGAGGCTCTCCCAGGTCCTCTCTCCTGGCTCCCTGCACAGCACATCCAGTCAACTGCTCCCCACGAAGCAGGAACATCCTGCAAGACTTGCCTCCTCCAAGCTCTGCTCAGAAGCAAGGCAAGAGCTCTCTGTGTCCTTGGACCACCCAAGGCCATCAGGAGTTGCCATCACCCCCCCCACTTCAGTTATCTTTGGGGGTCCGGGTGGGGTGAGGACAGGGCCTAGGGTTCCTTTGATCTGAAGATCATTTAATACTTTTGCTTTTTCTCTCTTCTTTCTGTTTCACTTCCTCTTTGTTGTCTATATCCCGCCCCCACCCCCACCCCACTTCACTCCAGCAAATCTTAGCTGGTTGGGGAGTGGTGTGTACAGGTTAAACACACACACACACACACACACACACACACACACACACACACACCAGAAACTAACTCTGATCAATCACATATGCTTCTAAATCATTTTTGTTTTAGTGAGCATAACTTCAAGAATTTGACTCATTCTCTGGTCATATGCTATGTCACCTGTCATTGCACAAATATTGAATGATTTAAGTGAAATAAATAAATCAACATGGAAAATAACAGAGCTCACTCTCACTGTACTTTTATCTTGCACAATTACTGTAATATAATAAATGTAAGTGGTAACTTAATACTACTTTCCTTATATACCAGGTCATGTTCTTGGCGTGCTACACCTATTAACATTGGTGATCCTCAAAGCACCTCTTAAAGTAGTGCTACTAGTATTCCCACACTGTAGATGGGAAAACTGGATCAAAGAGAGGTTATGTAACCCGCCTCAGGTCACACAGCTTATTAGTACCAGAGCCAGGATTCAAACCCAGGAGTTGGGCTGCTGTGTAGTGCATCCCCAAACACTGCCAAACTCAACCTGATAATGATGGTATGTGCCAGTAAGAGGTGAAGCAACTGGCCCAACATCACTCAACTAGTTGAACAGGTTCAAACCTGGGACTAGAACCTTCAGAGCTTATCATTTTCCTTTGTATCTCTACTTTTTGAGGTTGACAAAGCTGATGACTTTGCCAACCACGGTGGGTGCAAAACTACCAGTCACTTGCAGACAGGATATCTTGGAAAGCTTGGCTGTCGTTACTTAAGATTCATAATAGACATCATTGTCAGGTCCAGCTCTCAGGCTCAAAAAAAAAAAAAAAACAAAAAAAAAAACTGCTCAAGTACAAAACAGGGAAGGAGAGACTGAGCAACCACAGCCAAGGAGAAAATCCCCACTGGGGATTTTACTGACCTAGAGCTAAGAAGGAGTCAGCATTCCAGATGTGGGCTCCCAGATGCTCTTGGTCTGTATTAACACTGTCCCAAATAAGGGACATGCAAGTCCTGGTCTTATGCCTATGCTCACGTCTGAATTCTTCAGAGAGGGCACAGTCAACTGGAGGCCTAGAGGAGGATAGCAAACTTGAAGAGGAGAGATTGGAAGCCATGTCATCGGAGGAACCTCGAAGGGTCTGCAATGGAGCTCTTAAGAATGAAAAAGTATGTAGTTCAGGGGACCTGATTGCTGTTTGCAAAACTCTGAAGGGCTGGCTGCCATGGGAAAGAGTGAGAAGACTTGGCCCGTGAGTTCTAAAGGAGCAAACCTCAAGCCAAGAGAGGGAAGAGAGAGAGAACGCAATAAGGAATTTAAATGCTCAAGCCTTGGAGTTACACAACCTAGATTTGAATCACTACTTAGCTGTTACTTAATGCCTCTGTGCGTCAACATCCTTGTCTATAAAGTAGAAATAATAAAAGCATCTACCTCACAGAGTTCTTGAGAGGATTAAATGAGATAATCCATGTAAAGTACTTAGTGCTTGGCATATGGAAGTGCTCTGTGAATGATACGTATAATAATTATTATTATCATGGTGGCACTATTACTAGTATCGCCAGGGCTGTTAGCAATGAGACATGTTGTCTTTGGCAGTAACAAGTACCCCTATCCTGAACATGTGTAAACAGAGGTTCAAAGACTTAGCACCTAGTGGAGATGTTGTAAAGTAGATTCAAGCCTTGAGGTACAGGGGAGGGTAAGAAAATCTCCACGGAGCCTGGATTCCGCCTCTTTCTGCCACAATTCAGAGTGCCCCTTATAGGAATACCCCCATCTTATTCTGTTCAGATTGCTATAACAAAGATACCAGACTGGGTGGCTTATAGACAACGGACATTTATCTCTCATAGTTCTGGAGGCTGGGAAGTCCAAGATCAAGGCTCTAGCACAGTGGTCGGCAAACTGCGGCTCACGAGCCACATGCGGCTCTTTGGCCCCTTGAGTGTGGCTCTTCCACAAAATACCACGTGTGGGCGCACACGTACAGTGCCGTTGAAACTTCGTGGCCCATGCGCAGAAGTCGGAATTTTGTGGAAGAGCCGCACTCAAGGGGCCAAAGAGCTGCATGTGGCTCGCGAGCCGCAGTTTGCCAACCACTGCTCTAGCACAAGCATGTTAAACATGCAGCCCACCGGCCACAAGTTTGACATGAGACCACTTCCGTTTTCATAGACAGCCATCTTCTCATCGTGTCCTCACATGACAAAAGGATCACCTAACCTTGACCTCCTAAGGACCCCACCTCCAAATGCCATCACACTGGGGGGTTAGGTTTTAACTTATGAACTTGGGTGGCACACAAGCACCCAGTTTCCAACGAGAGTCATGGAGACAGTCACTGGGAACAGCCTGGCCTTGGTCCAGGTGGAGACAAGCAGAAACAGCTCATTCACTGCCAGTGGCCTACAGAGGTGATAAGAACAAAGGGCTCCGTAAGAGCATCACTCTGCCCACACAAGGTGTGACAACGAGCCCATAAACACCTTGGGAGTGCATGGAAGCAAATGCAGACAGAAGAACCAGGCAAAATGATCTGCCTTCTGAAGGCGCTGCTGGCATTGGATTCACATGTTCCTTGTGTGTCTGTGGAAAGTGTGGTTTAGCACAAGTCTAATGGTGAAGGGGCTCCTTACAGAATCCCGAAGGAGGGTGAACTAACCAGGAGCATGCTCAGTTTCTTCCCTGAAACTTGCCCGTCAGATAAATCCGTCCTTCTCTGGGGACAAGGTAGTGCAGGTGCATAAAGGCCATTGCCGCACTTAAGAACATGGGACAAAGGAAATGGAGGTTTTCCTGACACCTAGTACATATGTCCAAGTTTCAGGCTGTTAAAAGAAGGTGGTGAACATCTTAGTCTGCTCCAGCTGCTATAACAAAATATGGGCATATCTCACTTGATTGTTCACTTTCTTGTGCTTCACAGATACTGAATATTTTACAAATTGATGGTTTATGGCAACCCTATGTTGAGCAATTCTATCAGTGCCATTTTCCCAACAGCATTTGATCACTTTGTGTCTTTGTGTTAAACTCTAGTTATCCTAGCAATATTTCAAACTTTTCTCCTCATTATTATATTTGCTATGCTGATCTGTGATCAGTGATCTTTGATGTTACTAGGGCAAGACTACCTACCAGCAAAAAGAATATAATTCACTAAGGCTCAGATGATGATTAGCCTTTTTTAGCAATAAAGTATTTTTTAAGTAAGGTATGTACATTTTTTAGACATAATGCTATTGCACATTTAATAGACTGCAGTATAGTATAAATATAACTTTTATATTTGGGAAACTAAAAAACTTGTGTGACTCACTTCATTGTGATACTTACTTTATTGCAGTGGTGTAGGACAGAACCTGCTGTATCTCTGAGGTACGCCTGTATCGTAGACTAGGTGGCTTAAACAACAGACATTTATTTCTCATAGTTCTGGAGAATGAAAAGTCCAAGATCAAAGTGCTGGCATATTCAGTTACTGGTGAAATTTCTTCCTGGCCCATAGACAGCCACCTTCTAGCTGTGTGCTTATATGGGGGTTGGGGGGAGAGAGAGAGAGAGAGAGAGAGAGAGAGAGAGAGAGAGAGAGAGAGAGAGAGAGAGAGACTTACAGAGGTGATGCAAACAAAGTGCTCAGTAAGAGCCATCACTCTGCCCACACAAGGTGTGACAACAAGACCTGATCTCTTCCTCTTCTAATAAAAACACTGAGTCCATCATGGGGGTCTCCACACACATTGTCTCATCAAAATCTAATTATTTCCCAAAGGCCCCAACTCCTAATACTTCCACATTTGGGGTCAGGGCTTCAAGACATGAATTGGGGAAGACACAAACATTTCAGCTCATGACAGAGAACTAGGACTGGATAGGCTCCTAGCTCCCATAGAAACCGCAGTGAAAAGAGCATTGCACCTGACCTCCTTGTGCCTAAGTTTAAATCTTGACTTTGCTACTTTGAGCAAATTATTTTCTCTCTCTAGACCCCAGGTCTGTCCTCTGAGGAATGGGGATTATGGTGCTCAGTCTACCGCAGAGGGTGGTTGGGAGGACCAGATCTGAGCGTGGGTCTGGACAGATGGGAGAGGTTGTATTTGTTGTTGGCGTTACTTCTGATGTCACCTGGCCTCGGTACCCTTCTTCCTGAGGGGGGCGTGCCATGTGTGAGCCTGCCTGCCTTGAAGTCTAAGCTGGACATATTTTGAGGCGCAGGTATCACTGAACTACTTGAAGGAAGGAGGTGGCTTCCCACCACAAGGTCTGTTGAATAGTCTCAGTTTTAGAAGGTCTATAATGAGCCTGTTCACGACCAAACCATTGGACTGGACATTAAAGGTTGAGAACCACTGTTTTAGGGAAAAGGAGAGCAAAGCTCCCCTAAATTAAACAACTTGCCCAAGGTCACCTGACAGCAGTGACAGTTCTGGGGTTAGGACTGAGGTCTGCCTGATGTGGACATTGATGCGTCCAGTCCAATGGTTTGGTGCATTTGCCAGCTTTCCAGTCACCTCTAATTCCTTGGGTAGCTCAGAGAAAGTCTGGGTCACACTAGACTGAAGCACTTCCTGTCTCTGTCTTCTGGTCTAGTAACTACACTCCATACACACACACACACACACACACACACACACACACACACACACAGAATCCAACTCAACTCTAATGGTTCAGTTGTTTTTCAAGTACAGAGAGAATTCATAAACAATTCCTTAGAAGTTAAAGGAGAAAAAAAATCATCTTGTATCCAGCCCAGAATGGATTTTTAAAAAAATCTAAGAGTCAAGTTTTCTCTTCCCCTGAGACATGATTATGATTCTCTCTTTTCTCGCGATGGTTTCATGTGCCTTACATACCCAATGTGGAACACATTGGTGCTGCTTGCTGATGTCTGGTTCTCCCTCCAGATGCAGAATAGGATTGCATTTCCTGGCTCCTTGTGGCTTCCTTTGGCTGAATGCAGCCAGGTGACCAGTCCTCATCAATGAGTGGTCAGTAGAAGTGAAAGTATTAGGAGGTGGGGCCTTTGGGAAATAATTAGATTTAGATGAGGCCATGAGCGTGGAGCCCCCATGATGGAACGATGCATCTGGGCTAGAACATTTAACTGTTCAGCCACCATTGTGGGTCCTCCAGAGTTCTCGTGCTGTGGAGACTGGCCATGTTCAAGGTGGTGGCTGCTCCACCATGCAGATGTGGTCCCTAATGGGGAGACACAGAGTGTAGTCTCCTCCCAACCTCTGGGCACTATGTAGGTGAGCAACAAACTAACCTTAATTGTCATAAGACGTTAGAAGTTGAGAAGTGTTTGTGACTACAGTTTAACCTATCCTATTTTACCTGATACGTATATATATGTACTAGAGGCCCGGTGCATGAAATTCGTGCACAAGGGGGGGGGTTCCCCTCAGCCCAGCCTGCACCCTCTCCAATCTGGGACCCCTCGAGGGATGTCCGACTGCCTGTTTAGGCCCAGGATCGGGCCTAAACCGGCAGTCAGACATCCCTCTCACAATCTTGGACCACTGGCTCCTAATCACTCACCTGCCTGCCTGCCTGGTCACCCCTAACTTCCCCCCTTGCCAGCCTGGTCACCCCTAACTGCCCCCCACTGCCAGCCAGGTCACCCCCAAAAGCCCCCTCCCTGCTGACCTGGTCGCTCCTAACTGCCCCCCCCTGACCGGCCTAGTCACCCCTTACTGCCCCCCTGCTGGCCTGATCACCCCTCACTGCCTCTGCATGCCGGCCTGATTGCCCCTGACCCCCTTGCTGGCCTAGTCACTCGTAACTGCCCCCCACTACTGGCCAGGTCACCCCCAAATGCCCCCTCCCTGCCAGCCTGGTCGCTCCTAACTGCCCCCCCACCGGTCTGGTCACCCCTTACTGCCCCCCCCCGCCAGGTCACCCCAACTGTCCCTTCCCAGCCTGGTTGCCCCATGCAGCCAGCTGTTCAGTCATTTGGTTGTCCCTCAATAACCCCCCTGCCAGCCTGGTCGCCCCACACAGCCTGCTTGCACAGTGGTTTGGTCGTCCCTCACTACCTGCCGGCCTGGTCGTAGGCAGCCATCTTGTGAGGGCGTGGAGGTTAATTTGCATATTACCTCTTTATTATATAGGATATCACAAAGAAAATAATTCAAATTGTCTTGATATTGGTTTACGCCCTCAAGAATCCAAGTTGGCCATAGATGACACCAATTGTTCATGGGAGACTGAAAAGGGCCTCGCTCGGCGGCAGCGTCCACTGTCAGGATCCGGCCCAGAGAGCGGACCACGCCTCCCTGGGAGCCGGTTTCGCCTTTGCCTTAAACATCGGGCGCTTCCTCCACCACATGGCAGGCTTTCATCTCCTCAGAATAATTTTTTAGCAACTTGAGAAACTGCAATCCAAACATATAGTATTTTTGGCTGGAAATTAAAACACGTCACTTTTAAAACATAAGCAGCATGCCCTGAATGTTTATGGTAAGACGCTCACTCCTGGCCAGACTGCAAAGCTCACATTACTGAGAGGCAAACCCTGGAGCATGCTAGCAGTTTGCCTCCCAGTTCATCCTTCCTTTTTCTTGTTTCTTTTTAATTTAAAAAAATATATGTGTTTCTTAATTTTTTAGAGAGAGAGGAAAGGGAAGGAATAGAGAGAGAGAAACGTCAATGAGAGAGAAACATCATCCATCAGCTGCCTCCTGCATGCCCCCTACCAGGGATAGAGCCGGAAGAAACCTGGGCATGTGCCCTGACCAGGAATCAACCAGTTCGTCCTTCCTACGTGGCGCAGCCACTGTGAATTTCTCCTCTGGTGCATGGGCTCCCCGGGCCCTGGGACTGCTTTCCTATCAGAGGGTGAGTGGCTAGAATGCCCCCTTGCTGTCAGGGGACAGCATGGTAATGGAGAGACAGGTTTCTGTCCGCAGCGCTGCCTGTGTGCTGAGCCAAGGCTGCCGGTGCCAACGAAGGCTCAGCCGTGGAGCCTCCTGCGGGGGGAGCCACCCGATTTCTTTGTTCACACATTCACTTAGTTCATGTAGTCACGCATTTGTGTGTTGATGCCAGCGATGGGCCAGCTTCTGAGAAAGCTGTGGGTGAGGAACCCAGAGACGAAGACAACATAACCCTTACTCTTAAGAGGCCAGAGCCCAACACTGGAGGCACTTGGTAATGCAGGTCATAACAAAGACATGGCATGCGATGGGAATGTAGAGGAAGGTGATGTGGCAGGGGGTCCGTGTGAGGAAAGGGAGAGAATGAACATTCCTGACACCTATTGCTACCTTTGTCACCAAACACAGTAGTAATTCAAGATCAGATGTGGACACTGAGCTGCAGAGACATAAAGGGATTTTTCCAAGGCCAGGAAACAGTTGGGAGAGTTGCCTTTAACACACAGGTTTATCTGACTCCAAAACTGAGTCTGTTGAGTCACAACCTCTCTCAGTCACAATTTACCATCTATAAAATGAAGATAAAGTAAAAGCACCAATCTCATGGAGCAATTGGAGGATTAAATGAGATAATCCATGAAAACAAAGACTTAGTCTGGCACACAGTAAGTGCCCAATAACTGTTAGAATATTATTATTTAGCACCTACTGTATTGCAGGCATTTGTACTTCACAAACATTCTTATCTTCCTTTTATTATTTTTTAAAATATATTTTTATTTATTTCAGAGAAGAAGTTGGCCTGTGGACTTATCTTCCTTTTAGGGCAGTGGTTCTCAACCTGTGGGTTGCGACCCCTTTGGGGGTTGAACGACCCTTTCACAGGGGTTGCCTAAGACCATCGAAAAACACATATATAATTACATATTGTTTTTGTGATTAATCACTATGCTTTAATTATGTTCAATTTGTAACAATGAAATTGGGGGTCACCACAACATGAGGAACTGTATTAAAGGGTCACGGCATTAGGAAGGTTGAGAACCACTGTTTTAGGGAAAAGGAGAGCAAAGCTCCCCTAAATTAAACAATTTGCCCAAGGTCACCTGACAGCAGTGACAGTGCTGGGGTTAGGACTGAGGTCTGCCTGATGTGGACACTGATGCTCTTTCCGCCATGCCAACGTGTCCCCCAAAGCTAATGCAGAGGATCAAGAGTCCCCAGGGGATGGTGGTGTTCCCCACTGTGTTATGTATTAGGCAGTGCTCAAGCGTACACACTGTGCATTGCCCAGGCAGCTCCACGTTGTACCAACCCAATGACCTTGGGCAAGCTATTTAACTTCTCTTAGCTCCATTTCCCCATCTGCGAAATGGGGTAACAATGAGGTCTCTCCCCATGTGGCTTATGAGGTATTAAACAAGAGAATGCATAGGAAGTGCTTAGCAAGATGCCTGGCCCATAGAGATCTCAATGAGTGTGAATGTTGATGATAATGATGGTGATGATGATGGTGCTGGCATCATTGACATAGCCTGTGTGAGACACACATGGAACCTGCCACAAAAGAAGGGAAATAGTATTTCGTCCAAGACTATGGTCTTGGCCGGCACACGCTCCTGGTTAAACAAAGACTGTTCAGGATGCAACAAGTTAAGTAAGCGTGGAGAAGGATGCTACCTACCAGAATTAGCGTGCTCAGAAAATGCGTTTTCAAGGCATTGCTTCTTTGTGTGACTTCTTAAAATGTTGGTTGGCGATGAAGCCAGAATTCTCTTATCAAAATGAAATCTGTAGAATTCAATTTTCAGCTCAAACAATGTGGTTTATACAAAGCGCCACCCTTTCAAGTCAGATGAGGAAATAGAAAACTGTTCTATAATGGATATATTGTTTGCACACAAAAAACCATATGAATCCATGTTTCCTGCCAGGCCTCATTTGGCATCTTCAATAAAAGGGGAAAACTCTCTTCTCTCCAGAGGAAACCCCCAAAGCAGATATCAACCGTCCCCTTCGTTCCTCTCAAAATGTCAGCAGACCACACAACACTTACCTCTTTACTCAATGAAACGCCAGGTTGCTGGGAGACACGGAGAGGATGACTATGGATTGGTCCCCTCAGTGGTGAAGTCAGTTCTACATAAATGTGCTGAGATCCCATTAAACGTGCAGCACTATTCCAGGCATCATGGGGATGCCTAGAAAGGTGTGTGAGACCCTGTCTTGCCCTCATGCACTCACTATCCCATAGTGTGGGAAATAGGCAAGTCCATGAAGATAAGGCACATCTCTACTGTCACAATCATGCATCCAACCAACAGTCTTCACCACTGCTTTACAGAGCATCTACTGTGTGCAGGCACCGTGCTAAGCATGGAGGGGAGAGAAGCAAGAAGCATACTTCCTGTCCTCGGGAAGATCAGAGCCCAAGTGGAATGAGAGAGAGCATGTAACTGGGAACCAGAGAAGAGTCTTTGGAAAAGCCTAAAAGAATGGCACAGTTCAACACATGGCAATGCTTTCTGTCTAAGAACTAGGACCCAAAGTCACAAGGCAAGGTCTGATCATGGGTTGTCATTGGCTGCTCAGTGATTCATTACCTGCCACTGAACCCACAGCGGCTGCTCTGGACATTTAGGGGGCTGTCAGCCCTCCCTTCCTTTCAGCTCCTGGTTTCCTATGAGAACTCTCTCTTTATGAAGACTTCTTTGGCGATAGGACACAACTCTCTTCAAGGAGGTAGAGGGGGCTTCATCACTACCCCTGCTCCCGGCCCAGGCTCAGCCCCCTGGAGAGGCCTCAGTGAGGAGGTGATATTTGAAGGATTCCAACTGGATTAAGAACAAGAAGTCTTCCAGGGCAAAGAAACTGCAAATCTAAGGCCTGAGGCAGGAATGAGTTAGGAAGCTCAAGCAACCCAGAGTATAATAGGAATATAGAGATGAGTAGAGAAGGGGACTGAGAGTCTGGAAGACTCTCAGTTCCATCTCTAAGAGTCTGGAACTTATTCCTAAACCATTAGAGAATTATCAGCAGGAGAGACAGGAGCAATTGTTTATTTTTAAAGTACCCCTGTGGCTGCTGGGTGGAGAACGGACTGTGGCGAGGCAAGACAGGCAGCAGGGAAATTAGTGGGAGGCTATTGCTGGGACCACAGGGTTACCAGTGACACTGAGAGAAGGAGGTAGATCTGGGATATAATTTACAAGTAATGTTCATTGGACTTGCTCATTGACCTGAAGGTCAGGAAGAGAAGAATCCAGAGTGACTCCTGAATGTGCAGGTTGAACAAGCATATGGATGTTGCTATTGAATGAGGAGCAGTGGAGAGTGCTGTTACTGGGGGCATCTCGGAGAAGGCCATGTTGGATAGAGAAAAAAACAGAATTTTATTCTGAGCAGGTAAGTTTTGAGGTATCTATGAGACATCCAAGTAGAGACATCAAGAAGAATGTCGTTATATGATTCTGGAGTTGGGTGCGCAGGAAAGTGCCAGATACAAATTCTGATGCCATTACCATAGAGAAGATATTTAAAGCCAAGGACAAGATTGTCTCCTAAGGAGAGAACCAGAGAGAACAAATGAGGTCCAAGGGCTGGACCTTAGGATTCCGACAGTTAGAAGTCAAACCCTCTGGTGCAAGAAAAGCCCTAAATGTTCCTCTCCCTTCACGCTCGCACACCCCACTGCACTGCAGGAGAAACTGCAGAGGGAAAACCGAAACCGTTTTTAACCTAATTTGAATACTGTATGTACATAATTAAAAACATTTGGCCCCAAAGATTAATAACTCCTTTTACATCTTCCTTTGACAGTCGCTCTGATTTGCCGGGTGGGACGGGCGGGGCGGGCGCTTTCTGAGTTGATTAACACCTCCACGTTGCTTTGAGCAAAGTGTGGGGTGGCGACAGAAAATGCCACATTGCAGACGCCTGACTTGGGGATGGGACTCTGACTTCGTGCCTCCCGATAGAGGCAGAGACTCACTTCTGACGGAGGGAAAGTATTACAAAAATATATATGTAACACATATTCTATTCCTGATTTAGGTCTATAATCTTATGAGCCAGACTGTAATGAATAAAGTTATAATTAGCTGTAGATGAAGAACACGCAGCCGTGTTTTCTAGGGTGCACGTTAGGGCTCCGATCCAATCTGCACATTTACAAGCTGTGCTATTTGCATCGACTTCTACGGACTCGCTCAGAGACAGAAGAGGCTGCATTATTGATGACAGTGTTCACATCTTGCTTATCTCTCTACTACACCCTGTGGGGTATGGAAGTGCAGGAGGAGGGAACAGCCAGGAAATCCGGAAAACACTACCCCATCCTCACAAAATAGCTCCCCAAATAGCAGCATCCGTGTCTAGTCTATGCCAGGAAACCTCTGGCATTTCCCCCGACTAGATAGATCCATAGGCTTGGACTAAATAGATGTAAAGTGGCATGAATTGCTGTGACGCGTGCTGTGTGACCTTAGAGAAGTCACTTCACCTCTTTGGGCCCTGGTTTTCTATCCGTGAGATAAAACGTTGGGCTTGACTCTCTCTAGGGCCTTTCTAGCTTCAGCATCCTGAGGATTTGTGATTTTACCCAAAGAACACCAAATAGGATGCTTTCTGGGCAGGTTCCTGTAGGACCAGGGCCACCCCATGCTGCTCTTCACCTCTGTGTTTTGATGTGGTGTGAAGCATTATACCAATAAATGTTTAACAACTGGCCCCCCAGTGAAAAAAGCTCTGATTTGCAGTGTTTGCCAATTTCCGTGGTATAAATACTCCCACCGTGGTGGACTTCAACCTACCAACATGATGTCACTGAATACAGAGTTGGGGAAAGATGCACAAAATCGGTTCTCATAAGGTGGCACACCTACTGAATGAGGCACACCACTCATGGCATGTGTGGGGGTAAGTGACAAGTCACCCCTTCCTCTTCTCCTCGGCTTCCCCTTGTCAAAGATTTTAAGCAGGGGCTAAGACCACAGCTGCAGGTAACGAACAGAGTAACTCTGATCTTTTGGATAGTTTCCCTGCCATAAAACTCTTCAGGTGACTGTGGCCTCAAGGGCCGGCCACTTACCATCCATGTGGCCTTGGTCAAGTGACTTAACTTCTCAGTCAAATATGTAAAGTGGGGATAGTAAACATACCTACTATATAGGTGTATTAGTCGGCTTGGGGCACCATAACAAGATCCCATAAGAGAAAAGTATTTTCTCAGTTTGGGAGGCTGGAAGTCCAAGATCAGGGCACCAGCATGGCCGGTTCTGGTGAGAGCTCTCTTCCTGGCTTGCAGATGGCTGCCTTCTTGCTGTGTCCTCACGTGTTTACAGAGAGAGCTGTGCTGTCTCTTATTATTACAAGGGCACCAGTTCTACAGGATCAGGGCTGCACTCTCATGACCTTACTTAACCTTAATCGCTTCCTTAAAGCCCCTACCTCCAATATAGTCGCATGAGGGGTTAGGGGTTTCAATGTATAAATTTTGGAGGGACACAATTCAATTAATAGCAATAGGGTTGTAAGAATTGGGTTAATATATGTCATGTGCCTAGTACATGGTAAGCACTTAAGAGATGTTAGCTATTGTTTTATATATATTTTTGAAGGTGAGGGTCAATTTGAGCTTGAACCACACACAGAGTCAAAGGTAAGACCAAAAGAAGGAAAAGTAACTTCAGCACAGATTTTGTAAGCCTAGAACTCTATTTTCTTGCAAGAGCTGAAGGCCCACCCTGGACCAACAAGCATGCAGTCTTTTGGTGAATTTATCTGATTGCTGGTCTAGAAGCTCTGCATTTGGATTTTGTGTTGAGCTCTGGGAAAGTCATCAGTTTGGAGAACAGCCCAGTCCCCATACTGAGAGTTGAACTGCGTACCAATCCTTCGAGTCTCCAGGTGAGCTGCAGGTAACATCTGAGTCTGCTGCCACTTGAGGTAGCTGCCTCCCCACCCAGCCCCACTGACCTCCATATGGTTGGATGAGAGAAAAAATAAAAAAGAAGGAAATGAAATGCCCATTTTGGAATGCCCATTTTTTAGCAACTCCTAGTTGTCAGGCATGGTGCCACATGACTGTAACTATCCCAACTATGATGGATTCTCCCAACAGCCCTGAGAAACATTCTATAGAATTTCCATAAAGCCAGCAATTCTCCTTCTAGGTATATATCCAAAAGAATAGAAAACAGGCACCAAAATACACGTGCATGAATGTTTACGGTAGCACTACTCACAATAGCAAAAGGTGGAACGAACCCAAATAAGTGTTCACCAATGTATGAATGGGCAAACAAAATGTGAGATATACATACAATGGAATATTATCCTATACTAGGGGCCCAGTGCACGAAATTCGTGCACTGGGTGTGTGGCGGGGGGAGTGTCCCTCAGCCAAGCCTGACCCCTCTCACATACTGGGAGCACTCAGGCGTTGACCCCCATCAACCTCCAATCACAGGATCGGCCCCTTGCCCAGGCAGGGGACCCTCATTTCCCCTCATCACTGGCTCTGCCCCCAGGCATCAGGCCTGGGCAGGGGACCCCCAGACCCCTCCGATTGCTGGCTCTGCCCCTTGCCCAGGCCTGATGCCTCAGCCAGAGGCGTAGACCCCCATCACCCTCTGATCACCTGATCGGCCCCTTGCCCAGGCCTGACGCCTCCGCCAGAGGTGTCAGGCTTGGACAGGGGACCCCCATCTCCCCCCGATCACTGGCTCTGGCCCCCGCCCAGGCCTGAGGCCTCTGGCCCAGGAATCATGCCTGGGCAGGGGACCCCCATCTCCCTCTGATCGCTTGCTCCACCCCCCACCCAAGCCTGACGCCTCTGATCCCGGCTTCAGGCCTGGGCAAGGGGACCATCATATCCCCCCAATCCCCGGCTCCGCCCCCTGCCCAGGCCTGATGCCTCGGCCAGAGGAGTTGACCCTCATCACCCTCCAATCACCAATCACCGGATCGGCCCCTTGACCAGGCCTGAGGCCTTCGGCAGAGGTGTCAGGCCTGGGCAGGGGACCCCCAGCTCCCCGCGGTTGCAGGCTCCGCCCCTGCCCAGGCCTAACGCCTCTGGCTGAGGCGTCCAGCTCGGGCAGCGGGGACCCACAGCTGCAGCAGCCCCGCGATCGTGGGCTCCGCTTTAGGCCCAGGCAAGGGACCCCTAGCTCCCAGGACTGCCAGCTTTGACCGTGCCCAGCTCCCATCGCTGGCTCTACCCCTACTTCCTGCTATCACTGGCCAGGGCGGCAAAGGCGCCTGATTCTCCGATCATGGCTGGGGGGCAGGGCAAAGGTGGCCCTGGGGCTGCCTTTGCCCTGCCCCCCAGCTCTTAGCTCCCCCGTGGGTTTCCGATCACTGTCAGTGGCAGGGGGCTTCTTCCTGCTTTCCCTTTCGCCTCCTTGCATTGTGCCTACATATGCAAATTAGCCGCCATCTTGTTGGCAGTTAACTGCCAATCTTAGTTGGCAGTTAACTGCCAATCATAGTTGGCAGTTAATTTGCATATAGCCCTGATTAGCCAATGAAAAGGGTATCGTCGTACGCCAATTACCATTTTTCTCTTTTATTAGTGTAGATAATAAAAGGCTAATATGCAACTTGACCAAGCTGCTGAACGAACAGTTGCTATGATGTACACTGACCACCAGGGAGCAGATGCTCAATGCAGGAGTTGCCCCCTGGTGGTCATTACACTGCCACAGGGGGAGCGCTGCTCAGCCAGAAGCTAGGCTCGCTGCCGGCTTAGGCCTGCTCTGGGGCCTAAGCCATCAGGTGGACATCCCCTGAGGGCTCCTGGACTGTGAGAGGGCGCAGGCCAGGCTGAGCGACACACACACACACACACACACCATCCCCCCTGCCCCTGAGTACATGAATTTTGTGCACCGTGCCTCTAGTTCTGTTATAAAAAGGGAATGAGGTAGCTAATACATGCTCTATGTTGAAAAGAAAAACTTAAAAGTAGCATGCTAACTGAAAGAAGCCAGATACAAGTGGTCACATATTGTCTAAGTCCATTCATTTGAAATACCCAGACCAATTAAATCTACAGAGACAAAAAGCAGATTGGTGGTTGCCAGGGTCTATGGGAAAGGGAGGAATAGGAACAGGGTTTCTTTCTGAGTGATGAACTGTTTTGGAATTTGGTATAAATGGTGGTTATACAACATTGTGAATGCAGTAAATGCCACTAACTGTACACTTTTAAATGGTTCATTATATGTTATGTGAACTTCACCTCAATTTTTTAAAAAGCCATTCACACTCTGGATACTTCTGAGTTTTATTTTATTTGTTTTAGAGAAATGATTTTAGTTATAAGAAAACTCAGAGCTCCATTCAAAAGTGGAGACAAGAAGTGACCTTCAGGTTCTTTCCCTGATCACCAAGGTCCAGGGCTCAGCTCTGGGAAAGGAGAGGAAGAAAGAACTTAAAATTAACTTCTCCAGTGAGCCCAGAGCAGTGGTGAGTCTTTTACCTACTTATTTCATTTAGTTCTCACACTTTCCCAGGCATGGTACCATTGCTTTGTGTTGATCACAACTCATGGTACCATTGCTTTGTGTTGATCACAACTCTGGTTGAATCTCCCAACAACCCCGAGAAACATATAGTAGGGCTATTATTCCCATTATACAGATGGTAAAATTGAGACTCTTGAGTGTCAGGACCTGGCTTGAAATCCAAGTCTGCCTGACTCAGGAGCTTCAGACTCTCCTATCAGCAGGTATCCCTGAAGGGTGTCAATAGAAATCACAGCCAATGCTCTCACAGCCACAGCCATCTCCAGCATAGACCCTGGGGAAGAGGAGAAAGGACAAGGGCGGGGGGCTGTTGTTGCTCAGCCACATTTACCTCTCTCAGCCCCTCCCCTCCCTTCCCTGTCCTGTCCTCTAGTCAACAGGGTAGAAATATGGCCCCTTTAAGTATAAATGTCATCCTCTATAACAGTTGGGATAGCAGCTTACTCATCTGAAAAGAGAAAACTTCCCTTGGCAACCTAAGGCCTGGGAGTTGTTTGTCAGACTACTCATAACGGTTGGTGGTCTCGATTGAGGAATCCTTCCAACCGCATGCCCTGGGGTGCCGTGGTCTCCCAGGGGTGCCTGGTTTCTCGGTGGGGCTGGGGGTGCTGGCTGGAGCACTGTAGGGGCAGAAGAGGGCTTTTTGGCCTCTGGTCTTCACTCTCCTGCTGGCCATCCACTAAGCCCTTGACAAGCCTGCTCTCCTCGAGGGGCCCCGTTTCGCCCGCATGGAAAGAGGAGGGCGCACTTCCAATTTTGAAATGTCGATGATTCTCCCTCAACACCTTCCCATTTGCGGAGGAACTTGGCAGCGCTTTATGGAGATAGGTGTCCTCAGAAGTTGTGCATGAATCAGATCCTTGTTATGAAAGCACACATGTGAAAGCAGAGGGGAACGGTGGAATGTGAGTACCCCGCCTCGGATTCGCGGTGGATTTGTAGATGTTTACAGAAGTCAGCAGGGAAGAAAGAGGGAGGGAAGGAAGGGAGAGAAGAATGGGAATGGCTACAAGCAGGCACTTTGGAGTCCAAAGTTGTAAGTTTGAGTCTCTGCTCGTCCACTCACTTGCAGCATAACCTTGGACTTGACCTCTTTCAGGTTCAATGTTCTCACCTATAAAATGGGGATAAAAATACCTACTTCACAGGTTTAATCTAACAACTGTTAAAAAACAAAATTTAGCTGAGTCCAGTTTAAAGATGTATTGGCTTTACTGAACGATTCATGAATCGGGCAGCATCCAATCTAGCATTTAAGAAAGTTGCCCCAAGGAGCTGTATAAAATGAAAGACTTTTATAGGCAGGAAAGGAACAGAAACAAGGAAGTTCTACCAGGCAAAAAAGTGGGTTGGTTATTGCAGGTGACTTTCCTTTAGGGCAGCGGTTGCCAACCTTTCGGACCTCCTGGACCACCGGTTGGTGACCACTGCTTTAGGGGATGGCAAGTGTCTATCAGGCAGATCACCTAATTAGTGCTGACCAACTGGTCCTTTTTTTTTTTTTTTTTGAGGGAGAGAGAGAGAAGGGAGAGGGATTTGTTGTTCCATTTATTTATCCATTCATTGGTTGATTCTTGTATGTGCCCTGCCTGGAGAATGAACCTGCAACTGGCATATCAGGACGACACGCTAACCA
The DNA here is from genome assembly GCF_963259705.1 of Myotis daubentonii. NCBI lineage: Eukaryota > Metazoa > Chordata > Mammalia > Chiroptera > Vespertilionidae > Myotis > Myotis daubentonii. Next base: position 194,497,045 of record NC_081842.1, on the reverse strand, counting down.
AGGAGCCACCCAGCCAGGGCCTGATCAGGTGATTCTTAAGTGACTGGTTTAAGATTCCATTTCTGAGAGAGCTGAAGCTGTAATTAGGTCTCAGTTTGGCAACATGGGGCTTAGCATAAGTGACTCCATTTTGGGCCTATTGTCTTGTTTTTAACAAGACGAAAGGAAATAATGTATTTGAAGGGCTTGGCACATTGCTGGGTAATTAATCAGCACTTACTAAAACACCAGGTATTAAGCAAAGAGGGAGAGAGAAAAGAAGAAGGAAGTGAAAGAAGGTTGTAGAACGGTGGGGAGGGAAACCCTGGCTGAACCCCACTCAGCACAGGCCAGGCGTTTTCGTCACCATGACCACATGAGACACACAGAATCACAGAAAAGCTCATCGTGGAAACCGAGAGGCAGGGCTGCTTCCTCTTTTTCTTGCTCAAATTCAGAGACATAAAGAGGCAGAGATGGGATCTCTGCAGGCGACCCCCAGATTCTGGTGGCTGCTGCTTATGTTACTTTGAAATACACCCCAAAACGATCGGTGCCTCTCCTATGGAAGAAGGCATCCCCCACAGCACCTGAGACCCACACAGACACACGCTCCCAAGCACAGGGCCACACACACTCACAAGCCGTTTTAAACGCTCACTTGCACACCCTCCCCACATTCACATGCATACCCAACGAGGTCTGAGCGGCCAAGGTCAACGCGTGTCCTTGTGGGAATCAAAAGCAGTTACCCTTTTATCGCGTTGAATTGATTATCTCAGCATTCTTTCCCCGACCTCCCCCAGCCCCAGACTAGGCCCAGTTCCTCTGTCACCCGCTGTCAAAGCCCCTGCTCCTTGCTTACATGGCATTCGGCAGGATACACACGGTTGTTCCATTGGTGTCTGCTTCCCCTCCTGCACCCACTGCTTCAGAGCGCGGGGAGCCAGGGCAGTTGGGGTCCTGCAGCACCTGGCACCAGGCCAGGCATACAGTAGGAGTCTCATGAATATGTGAGGGAGATTGAAATGAACGCGTGAGCACACAGTCATGCCTCTTTTCAAATGCAAGTTCCTCACACCTCAGACCCCCTGAACCAGCCTCATTGCAAGGCCCTTGACCTTGTAAGATCCCCCAGCCCCAGGCCCGCCCTCTGGCTCTCTGGGCTCTGTGGCCTCCTTGGAGTCCAGAACAGCTGCCTCCTTCCTCAGCAGTGACCTTGAGGCCTCTCCCCTGGAAGGGTGGGCAGGGGTCCCACCTGGCGTTCCCCAGCTCCCAGCTGGGGTCTTCGCGTCTATTATAATTAGGATCCAACTACCCCACAGGGACCTGCGAGCCAGTGACCTCTTTTCCTTTTTCTATCTGCCACACTCAGCATTTCCCTCCTCTCCTTAGACCGTACACTCAGGCCTCAGATTCCCTTGATATAAACATTTACATTTCTGTCTTTTTGTTGTTGTTTTTTTTAGGGGACTCTGCCTGCCTCTAATAAATAGAACATGAGTTGCTACTGGTGCCCAGTGCTGGAGCAGTGCAGGAGCCTGGGTGAGCCCGCTGCTCCATTCCGCTCCGGCAGGCTCCAAGTCAGACCGCCCCTTCCAGGCTGCCCCGGCCCCCACTCCCGGATTGCTGTGCCCTCCCCCTCATTAAATCAGCAGCCATCAGGCTCCTGAGATACCGGCTGCCCAGCTTCCCAGACCAGAGAGGGCCCAAGGGGTTGATTAGCATATTGTTGTAGGGAAGGAAGTCTGGAGTCATCCTTTTTCCTATTGACACAAAATAGCATGACCTGGAGGCTCCCCCACCCTCCAGGCGGCCAGAAGCAGCCAGGGAAATGAGGACCACTCCTCGCTCTTTCCCGAATTCCCATCATCCCCTCCCTTCCTTTCCAGATCTTTCCCTCTGTTCTCCAATTCCCTTACCCTGCTCACCTCCTCTCTCCTCTGATGCTCCTCTCCTGTCTCTCCTTTGTCCCCAACTTCCTCCCTCCTCCCTCCTCCCCCTCCTCCTCCCCCTTCTATCTTCTCTCTATCCTTTTCTCTCCATTCCTATTCTCTCTCCCTTCCTGTCTTTCCCTCTCCTCTCTCTCTCTCTCTCTCTCTCTCTCTCTCTCTCTCTCTCCCCCCCCCCCAATCTCCACCTTATCTCCATCCTTTAAAAAAGCTGCCAACATAGAAGCACCTAGGAACAGCTTCTACCTCAACCCCCGTCCCCGCCCCCCGCCCCCCCCCCCCCCCCAAAGCCAATGGCAGGCTGCTGCCCTTACAGCTGGGAGCGTTTTCTCTGGACCAAGGCTTTGCTCTGCCTGGAAAGCCGCCCGAATGACAAATCTTTGGACAAATTACTGATTTCTCATCTAATTTACATCCAATTAGTGTGAGTGAAATGAATCATGTGGTCAGCCCCTCGGGGGAAACGTTGAGATAACAAATGCCCGGGGCTTCTTTCCTGGGGAACTGGCGGGCCCTGGGGAAGTCCATGATTTACCCCTCGGGTCAGAGGCCCCCTCCCTTTCCCCAGGCAGGTTAGCAAGCCCATAGATCAACCCCGCCCCCTCCCTGCAGCCCGGGCTGGTACAATGGGTGGTGAGGACCAGATCTCCAGCCACAGACACCACTTCAGATTAGAATACCGAGATGAGTTTTTGGAGCAAGTGCCAAGTCGGGGGCTTGAGACCCTCACACATAGACTCTCCACCACCCCACAAGGGCCTGGTGAGGCACGCAGACCAGGGCTCTGATGCCTCTCGGTGGCATTTGCTGCCACGCACCGTGTGCCAGGCCCTGCATTCGGTGCTTCGCAGGATGATGGCTCCTGACCCCCAGCAAGTACCCTTGAAGGCAGGTGCTACCACGACCTCCACTTCAGAGGGAGGGGAACGCTCAGAGAGGACGTGCTCAGGGCTCCTCGGGCAGGAAGATGAGGGCTGAGGGTTTTGAACGCAGGCAGTGTGATGCCAGTGTCCAAGCGTTTGGCCATCGTGCTGATACATCCATTTGGCAAAGGAGGAAACTGAGGCTCAGATGGGTGAGGTCATTACCCAAGGTCACAGCTCAATTTGGGCAGAGCGGAGGTCAAGTCCAGTGCATTTCTTCCGCCAGCATTCCCCTGGACCTGCATCCCCTTCCTCCTGCATCCCCCTGCGCCTGCATCCCCTTCCGCCAGCATTCCCCTACGCCTGCATCCCCTTCCGCCTGCATCCCCTTCCGCCAGCATTCCCCTACGCCTGCATCCCCTTCCGCCTGCATCCCCTTCCGCCAGCATTCCCCTGCGCCTGCATCCCCTTCTGCGCCTGCATCCCCCTGCGCCTGCATCCCCTTCTGCCTGCATCCCCTTCCATCTGCATCCCCTTCCATCTGCATCCCCCTGTGCCTGCATCCCGCTACGCCTGCATCCACTTCCACCTGCATCCCCCTGTGCCTGCATCCCCCTGTGCCTGCATCCCCCTGTGCCTGCATCCCCTTCCGCCTGCATCCCCCTGTGCCTGCATCCCGCTAAGCCTGCATCCCCTTCTGCCTGCATCCCCTTCTGCCTGCATCCCCTTCCATCTGCATCCCCCTGTGCCTGCATCCCGCTACGCCTGCATCCACTTCCACCTGCATCCCCCTGTGCCTGCATCCCCCTGTGCCTGCATCCCCCTGTGCCTGCATCCCCTTCCGCCTGCATCCCCCTGTGCCTGCATCCCTCTACGCCTGCATCCCCTTCCGCCTGCATCCCCCTGTGCCTGCATCCCTCTACGCCTGCATCCCCTTCTGCCTGCATCCCCTTCCATCTGCATCCCCCTGTGCCTGCATCCCGCTACGCCTGCCTCCCCTTCTGCCTGCATCCCCTTCCGCCTGCATCCCCTTCCACCTGCATCCCCCTGTGCCTGCATCCCCTTCAGCCTGCATCCCCTTCCGCCTGCATCCCCTTCCATCTGCATCCCCCTGTGCCTGCATCCCGCTACGCCTGCATCCACTTCCACCTGCATCCCCCTGTGCCTGCATCCCCCTGTGCCTGCATCCCCCTGTGCCTGCATCCCCTTCCGCCTGCATCCCCCTGTGCCTGCATCCCTCTACGCCTGCATCCCCTTCCGCCTGCATCCCCCTGTGCCTGCATCCCTCTACGCCTGCATCCCCTTCTGCCTGCATCCCCTTCCATCTGCATCCCCCTGTGCCTGCATCCCGCTACGCCTGCCTCCCCTTCTGCCTGCATCCCCTTCCGCCTGCATCCCCTTCCACCTGCATCCCCCTGTGCCTGCATCCCCTTCAGCCTGCATCCCCTTCCGCCTGCATCCCCTTCCGCCTGCATCCCCCTCTGCCTGCATCCCCCTGTGCCTGCATCCCCCTGCGCCTGCATCCCCCTGCACCTGCATCCCCCTGCGCCTGCATCCCCTTCCACCTGCATCCCCCTGTGCCTGCATCCCCCTGTGCCTGCATCCCCCTGTGCCTGCATCCCCCTGCGCCTGCATCCCCCTGTGCCTGCATCCCCCTGTGCCTGCATCCCCCTGCGCCTGCATCCCCCTGCACCTGCATCCCCTTCCGCCTGCATCCCCTTCTGCCTGCATCCCCCTGTGCCTGCATCCCCCTGCGCCTGCATCCCCTGTGCCTGCATCTCCCTGTGCCTGCATCCCCATGTACCTGCATCCCCCTGCGCCTGCATCCCCCTGTGCCTGCATCCCCCTGCGCCTGCATCCCCTTCCGCCTGCATCCCCTTCTGCCTGCATCCCCCTGTACCTGCATCTCCCTGTGCCTGCATCCCCCTGTGCCTGCATCCCCCACTGCTCAGGGCAGGGATGGAGTGCTCTGAGTCCAGGAAGGTGGAAACTGCTGCCAGGGGTGAACTGCAGATAAATTATCCAAGGCCCTCCCGACTGCCGGGGAAAACCCTAACCAAACACACACCTTGCTATGGGTCACCACTTGCTTCTTCATGCATGAAGAGCAGCAGACAGAATTCAGAAGTGTTTTTCTAAAACAAGAAAGATTACCCTCCGACACCGTTTGAAGTGGGGAGACAGGGGCGCACGGGCGGGGCGGGGCAGGGGAGGGGGGGCACGGCTTCTTGTCTGAACAGCGCGGCAGCGTGTTTGGGATGGGTTTGCTCTTCCTGTGTAAACTTGTTTCTAGTCTGCTATTTAAAACCTGGCATATGGATGGGCTCTCAGCTTCCAGTACTGGCAGTTCTTAACATTCACAGCGACTAAATAAAAAGGGAATTTTAAAAACCAAATGCAGTTTTACCCCCCATAACGAGGCGAAGAGAGAACTACTAAGAAGTTAGCAACTCTGAACTTGGGCCCAGCCAGCCCTCTCAGTGTGGCGGCTTCTCGGGCGCAGGGGGAGGAGGGAAGGGCCCGGCATTCTCCGGGGGCCTGATGCCGGCCTGGCCTTCTGGGCTGGGGCTTTCAGCTTAGGGCCGGGGTAGCATGGTCTTTGCAGGGAGCCAGCGAGGCCCTGAAGCCCAAGTCCGCCCCTCATTTGCTGGGTGACCTGGGACATGTCACCGCCCTCTCTGAGCCTCAGTTTCTGCAGCGGCCAACCTGGCCCGAAGCAGGGCCTCTCCCGCAGGATGTTGTAGGGATCACAGGAGCTAAGGCTTGTAACGTGCTAGCTAGCAGGAGGCCGAGGCCCAGCACACACCCGGTGTGCAAAACGCTGCCGTCAGTATCTGCACGTCCACTGGGTGGTGGCGCCTACGTTCCTGTTTTCCAGCCTCTGTGATTACAGGTGATGCTGCCCTTGGAATTGGAATTCTGTCCAACCCACCGCTTTCAAGGGGCTGGAGGTAGCCTGTGGTCCCAGGAATGTGGTGAGCAGAGTAGGAAGAGAGGCCTGGGGCGGCGGGAGGGTGGGGGGGTAGGCAGAGCCTGGAGAGAAGGAAGGGGCACTCCAGGCAGCATAGGGCGGCTCAGAGGGAGGGAACCAGGTTGCTTCCTCACTGGGTCCCAGTAACAGCACCCATTCTAAGTGCTTCCTATGTGCCCAGAACTATTCTAAACGCTTTTACAAGTTTTGGGGTTTTCCCCTCCATGTAAGCCTGAAAGCAGCTTAGGGAAGTGGTATGATTTCGAGTAGGAAAAGGAGGCTCAGGGAAGTTCAGGCTCAAGGTCACACAGCTAGCCAGGGAGTGACGGGGCTAGAACACCAGCCAGCGGTCAGGCTCCAGAGCCCCGAGCGCTGGACTGCACAGGTCTTGGCACCAGGGGGCATCCTGTAGCAGAGAGAAAAGCTCTGTGCCCAGAGAGAGCAGGAATGGCCTCTTGGGTCCAAGTAGGCAATCAAGTCAGCTGCAAGCCTTCTACCAGCTCACTAGGGGCAGAGGCCCCTCAGGCCTGTTCCCTACTCCTCGCCCAAGCCCCCCAAATCAGAGCAAGCCCCCGAAGGCCAGTGAGAGCCCCCACAGAGCCAACCACTACTCCCCAGATGTGCGGCTGGTCTGAGCAGTGACCTTGTGGCTCAGCAGCCTTATATGGCCTCCGTTTCCAGTTCTGTAGAATGGGAAGACCCTGGCACCTACACCATACGAACATCAATGAGGATTAAGTAAAGCAGGTGTACCTGGCACTGAGCTCACGGTTCTGCGGTTGCCGTCACCAGTGAGGAAACTGAGGTTCGGGGCAGACCAGTGACTCTGAGCAGCAGCAGATGAGGCCAACCACCCACGTTGACTTTAAATACTGCTGGGTCAGTGTGGCTGTGAAAGGGGCTGCAGGTGTGCTGGGTGCCTGTGTGGGGAGCCCAGTGATCTGAAAAACCTGACCCCACTGACGTCATGAGTCATCTCTGACTTGATTGCCCCAAACACCCTCACCTCCCCTGCTTCTTGGGGAGCTCCCAGGCTTCTCACCCCAGCTCCCCATTTCTCCAGAGCATCCCTGGGGCGGAGGAACTGTGTCCTGACTCTGAGATGCGCCCCAGGCGCCCAGGACACGCCTGCTGGGAGCCCCGGCTTCAGAGCCTGCCACTGTCAAGACTTATGGCTGCCTCGCCGCTCCCCTTCGCTGGGTCTGGCTACATCACTTATCTCCCCGGCGCTGACCTGCCAGCAGCTGCAGGAGGCTCTCTCCGGTAAGATTTGATTAATGAGGTTCAGCGGCAACAAATCAGTCTTATGGAGCAGCCCTCCCCCTCTCTGGGACACACTCGCACAACAGCCGCTGCATACAAACCGCCCGGCGGGGGTGGGGCTGCCTCCAGCCCTCCTGTCAGCGGCCCCTGGCTCTGCACCCCAGTCCCACGGGCCAGACCCGGCTGGACTCACCCTCACACCCCCACCCCCACCCCCAGTATGCACTGCACCCAAGTGCGAGAAAGAGGGGCTTGCTTTTTTTTCCTTTATATTCAAGGTAATAATTATTATAGTAGTGTAAATAAATCATAATCGCTACTATTTCTGGACTTGCTGTATGCAAGGCACTTTGCTAAACACCTGACATGATTTTATTTGATTGATGCTCTCAACAACCCTGTGGAGTGGGGATTCCATGATCCCCGTTTCACAGATGAGGAAAACGAGGTGCAAGTGGGCTGGGAACTTGCCCAACATCACACAGTTGGAAAGGGGCAGAGCTGGGACTGGAACCTCAGCGTTCTTGCCTTTAATTATATTCTTCATGTGTGAGGTCTTAACACCCTTTGGAAATATGAGGAACTCTATGGTCCTCCTTGGAACAATGCACACATCTATACACACATAGCCACACAATGTCACCACGTGCACACTCGTCTATCCTGAGAACGCCTGGCCCCCACCTCACTGTGAAACTTAGGCACAGCCCTTCCACTTCTGGGCCTCAGTTTCTCCTGTGAGGACAGAAGTCTAGGGGTCTCACCTCCAAGGGTCCCTCGCTCTCCTCCTCCCTGTCAAACGCAGCTACCCAAGTCCTGCTTCCCCATCCCGTCTGCTCACTCCCATTTGGAAAGTTCTTATCATTGGAAGGCAGAACTGTTTTTCTCTTGGAGTTTCCAACCACTTTATATGCATCACCCCACCCCTCTCCTTACCCCGACTGTTTTATTGGAACTGTTTGCTTCTCAAGCAGTTACAGGAAGCCTGTGGCACATCACAGTCCGTCCACGCCTTCGCAGCATAATCTACGCATCATTCAAGCGCATGTCCCTCCGGCCACTGGTGACCCCAGGTCCCCTCCCCCGGAGCCTTTCTGAAGTGGGCATCCTACTCAGGCCCCACAGCTCCTCTTGCTCCCAAACACCAGGCCTCGATCCTCACTTGTTCCTCGCAAACTGAAAGGGCTGTGGCTCTTCCCCTTTCCTTCCCCTCCTTACCTTCCCCAAAGCCCTCACATCCCAGAAACATTTGTCAGGGATTTGCCAATAATCACTTTTTCATCTGCTGGGGCAAGAGTCATCTTTGCATATAGATGTTTTCTAATAGATGCTGCATTGATTATGTAAAGTTCTTTTGGGAATCGCCTGGCCATTTCTGGGTCCTCACTGACCAGTTCCACCTCCAATATACATCTTGGCTCTCCTGGGTCAGGATGCCAACCACCTGAGCCAGAGGCTGGGGGAGGGGCACGGCCTCACATGTGGCAGGGACAATGGCGCTACCCATCCGAGATGGACTTGAATGGCCCACTCTACTTTGGACAGGCCGGCCGAGGAAGGTCCATTTCATTGGAGTATGGCCTGTTCTTCAGTTGGAAATACAAATGATGATTCTGATGATAAATAGATTTTGTACTGTGCAGTTTACAAAGCAAAGAGCACTCCTCCATCAGCTCATACTAGCCTCACAACAACCTTGTTGGGGAGGGGTTTATTATTATGCTCACTTTACAGATATGGAAAGCAAGGCACTGAGAAGTGGCTTGCCCAACATGGCATGGTTCACATGTAGCAGTTCTAACCCTTGAGCTCAACTCGTTGGACTGTGAGATCATTCTTTCTCCTTTATATCATTTTGCTTAAAAGCTCACGTGGGAGAGGGCATTTATACTGGTAAGTGGTCTCAGTTGTTCCCACAAGTCCCAACATCCTCCAGGGGCGTGCAGGGAATGGGATGTGGTTATGCGGTTTGTACAGAAGGGAGATGTGAACGGCTATGTGGGGGATATCTGAGAGTCGGTGGGTATGTGTCCCTGTGCAGGTTGAGTGTGCATGTGTGTGAGGATGTGGCTTGGTTGAGTATGAGCGTGCAGAGTGTAAGGGAGATGAGCCGAGTGTCTGAGTGTGTGCACATGTGGTGTGAACCTGTGGCCAGCTTCCTCCTCTGGCGGATCACTCTGTTCTTTGTCTTCAGAGCCCAGAGTCTATGGGTTCAGACTCTTAGGATGAGAAGACCCAATAGATCACCATTTGCAGACTATTTGGGGATGACTATAAAACAAACACGTCAGCAAACATGCCCAGTCCCTCAAAAAAGGCTCCCCGTGCAGGGGCCCCACATTTTTGGAGCTAGTCTCTGGGCAGTGCCTTTGGAGTCCATGATCAAGTCCCCAGAAAAGGAGGCCCATCATCTTGTAGGTGCAATATGGACACAGAAAGGTCAGTGTGGAGTTAGGCCAATAGCCCCCATGGCAGAGGTGGAGGGAGGGCGGAACAGGTGTGCCAAATCCTGTCACTGTGCCCGGGGTCAGAGGGAGGTTTGCAGGGACACTGAGGCAGCTCAGCTCAGCAGGCTGCTGAAGACCCTCTGCCTGGGCAGACCCCGTCCTGGTGGGTCCGGTGGTTGACCTCTGAAGGCGCGGTCGGCAGTCCCTCAAGTTCTCCTCTGGCTAATCTCCAGCTTGTGAGATGACAAGGTCCACAAAGGTCTCCTCACGGGTGACCCCTGAGGTCTTATTGCGCCAGAAGCGGCTCACAGAGAGGCCTGGAGGTCCCCCACGGCCCCATCACGGCCTCCGAGACACAGAGCAACTCTGCCTTTGCGGTACACTTGCTGGCTTTCACTGGACCCAGACCCCCTGAGAACAGTTCCTCCCTCCCTCCACCTCTGCCATCCGGGGGCTACTGGCCTAACTCCACACTGACCTACACCCTTCATAGCACTGTGGCTGAGCTGTGGGAGGGAGACAAAGTCCATCAAGTTGGTGGGGTGACCCTATGACCCAGCCCAGACGGGCGGACTTCCCTTTCTGCTGCCCCCAGGCCGCCTTCCCTGCAGCAACTCAGGAGCTTCCTGCTCTGGCTTCCACCTGAACTTGGCATCCCCGTGTGCCAGTTAGAGCCACCCCTCCCTGTCAACCAGAAGCACATTTTCCAGCTTGTTCTCCCACCAGGCTGGGCTCCAAATGCCTCTTGTGGTTGTTTCCCGAAATCCAATCCAACCTCAAAGCATGAAGATTTGCCATTATTAAAGACGAGCAAAAGCATATGCCCCGGGCTCTGGAGAGAATTTCTAATGAGGATTCCAGAGATCACAGCCGGCTGAGGAGCCTCGGAATCCGATGGGCCCTTAACAGTCATGAAGCCCCTAATTACGCTCCCTGCACATCTCACGTGCCCACGGCCACGCCTTTGCCGCGCGGCTCCCATGACATGAGTCCGTGTGATGTAGAGATGGTGTTTAAAGTCGGCGTATAAAAGGAAAAACCAGGCATGGTCGAAATTACCCTTACAAATCCCTTAGGAGGGAGACCAATGCACCATCTCTCAGTAAGTCCAGCCCAGCCGGCTTTCCTTCAGCCTTGGAACAAATCGCTTTTCTTTGGGTTAAGTGCCAGATGAGGTGACTGGCTTGATTTGAGGGACCATGTTACATGACAAATGCATGTCTTTAAACACTAGAATCACCCTTTGGGTGATACTCACAGGAAAAGAGGTGTGGAGATCCAGAAAGCCACGGCGGAGAGAGCAGGATCCTTCTCCCATCTCGTGCTTGCTCTGGGGCATAGCTCTTTGAGTGAATTGGTGGTCAGAACACCCACTTTATTCTCCATACACACTCTTTGTTGTCATTCTTATTGCGCTGTGTGCATATACCAGTACATGGTTGAATTCAAATACGCGAAGTGCGATCTCCCTGGAAAAGTCATTCCCTGCATTCCAAAATGTTTACATCCTTCACAGCTACTACTTCTGCATTCTAAATGCCGCTTCTTCCAGGAGGCATTCCCTGATTGCCTTGCCCGGAAGTGGTGTCTCCAACCATAAACTCCCACAATCTGTACCAATGTCACCCTGTGTTTCAGCTCACAGTAACTATGTATCTGTCTTATCTCGCCAAATATGCCATGAAGTCCTTGAGGGCAGGGTCTTCGTCTGTTCCACCTCTGGGGTCCCCACAGTATTTGGTCCGGTGACTCCCCACATACCCCTTTCCAATACGGGTTGATGCAAAGAGTAGGCATATAAATGAATGAACTACAAAACGGGCTCATCTTGGGAAATGGAAACATCTGTCCTTTGCTGACACAGAGGTGCTGAACTTCTGGACTCAGGGCAGAGAGAGTGAGGATTTCCGTTTGACCTGACCCCATGGATTGCGTGCTTTGGAGGAATGCGTCTCCGTGCCTTCTTCACTCCCTTGCTCCTCCACGCTGCCCCCCCTCTCACACTCCTCCCATTCTGATGTACCGTGTGGAGCACATCTGTCCCAGAAGCTTCACCCCAGCGCCCTGCCCAGTAGGAAAGGCAAACAGTAATATCCCTCATGAAGAAACTGAGGCCCAGAGACCTGTGTCTGGTTTACAGTCACAGGGTTCATGAACAGCAGGGCCTGGGTTTGTGCAAACCAGGTTTTTTTTTCCTTCTTTTCCTATTTAATCATATGCTGCCTCTGGACAGAGATCTCATTCTGTTCATAATGAGCACCCAGTTATTATGGGGAGCCCTACCCCCTCCCAGACCAATGGAAGGCCAATGGACAGTGTCCTGGTAACTCCTGGTCACTTGGGGGCACTGTTGGGAAGTAATTTTAGAGGCTCTCTGCTAACGGGCTGAATCCCCAAACACGCCTATGGTATGGCGGCAGCAACTCCAAATGCCCCTAATAGATGCCAGGTCACCCACCTGCCCCATTTGCCCCCAGGTTTCCTGAGGTGCTGGGAGTTCAATGTTTTCTTCCAGGGCCCTGGCACCCAGCTCCAGACTGTATGCCACTGGCTGGGTCCCCTCCCTTACTCCCTCTTCCCATCCAAACCCCCGTGGCTGAGGGCTGTCTGCAGTCCCCGAGGATGGCGTAGCACGAGGAACGAGGCTTCGGAGCGCGCGGATCTTTAATACTCGACTGACCGTTGACAAGTCACTAAACTGCTCTGAGCTTAGTTTCCTCATCTGTAAAATCAGGATCACAATCCTCACATCACAGGTTTGCTGACCTGAAGTTAACGACATGCGCAGGGGTCTCAGCTCAGGCCCCATGGAGCTGGACTTCAGACCACCTGAGTGAGGTTCAGTCGGACCTCCTAGACGGCACTCTCAGGTCCTGCACTGACTCACCACCTGTGTGACTCTGGGGAAGCCACTCCCTGTCTCTGAGCTTCAGATTCCTCACCAATAAGACAGGATGAAAATAGTTCCTCACGCGTGGGTTGGCTTTGTGATAAAATGAGATAATCCACACTAACAGCTTAGCACAGTGTCTGGCACTTAACCAGTACTCAGGAAATGTTCCCCGTTAATTATTAGCCACCATTAATTATGCCAGTGGGCCGGTAGGCACGTCTGGGAGGAACTGATTTGCATAAGGTTTTGACTAAAGTAAATGAGATATTGTCTCGGGTATGGGTCCTTGGCTGCCTGGTGTCTGAGCTCTGTGGAGCAGTGGGCAGCCGGCAGCATGAAGGGGAAGGGGCCACCCTTGGACCCCTGGGTCAGTGGATCTCCAGGGAATCTAAGAAACATATTTATTGAGTAGCTACTATGTCCCCAGTCCTAAGCTTGGAGCTGAGGACTGAGTGGTGAACAAGAGACACAGCCTTGCCCTCATGGAGTGCACAATCCGGTGGTGCTTTGGGGTCTCCTGGGGGTGAATCTTAGAGACTGTGGGGTGGCCCAGCACAACACAGGGAGGGTGATGTACCCACTTCGATGAGTCCTAGGCTGCAGACTCATGGAGGTGTTTGCAAGAGCAGAACATCAGAGAACAGTTTTTGAGCTCACATAAGACACCCCAGGAAGCTTCCAGAAATAACAGGATGACATTCTGCAAGGGGGAGCATGAGAGAATTTAGGGCTATGATGGTTGAGGGGCCAGTGACACTTGGGGAAATTGAGGTGGAAATGGGGAGCCACATGCTCAGTAAGGGATGGCTCATGCCCCTGGCAGGGTCTTCCCACAGGCACGGACTCACTCAATACAACACCCCCCCACACACACACACACATACACACACACATGCACACACATATACACACACATGCACACATGCACATGTATACACACACATACACACCCACACACCCACACATACACACACACACACACGCCACCCCATTCCTCTGCACAGCCAGCACACTGAGCTCCCACAGAAGGTCACAGGGACACAGCACAGGGTGCTCAGCAGGCACGTACCTCACAAGCCCTACACACGCCCGAGTATCCTCTCCCCTCGCCATCCCACCCCTGTCCCCCCTCCCTTCTCTCCAGCCCCCGACCACAATCCCAGCTCTGCCACTTAACTGTGCGACTTGGTAGAGTCATTTAAACTCTATGAGCCTCAGCTCCCCTTTTCACAAGGCTGCTGTGCGGGTGAAACGAGCTGGGGCAGGTCGTCTTTAGCTCTGCACAGGTAGCCCCTGCTCTTCAAAAGTTCCTTTAACACCACTTCGCTCTACAAAAGACCGAAGTTAGTGCCTGTTTTCGCTAACCAAAAGAAATCCAAAGGTTTTCACTTTTGCCCCCCACCCTCCAACCCCCAAAAAAGGCAAAAATAAGGGTCAGTGCTGTTCTGCAGCGAAAACCAGGACAGCGATAGTGGCAGCACCGAGCTCTCTCCCCGGGGGCTGCACTCACATCTCAGCACCAGCCCACATGGCTGCGAGCTGTGTCTGTGAGCATCTGTGCTTTCTCTCAAGTTACTTGGGCATCTGTTAGCAAGATGTGTCCTAAGGTTATTGCTTCTGCACTTGCCGCTATCTCAGCTTACGAAGGGTTTCCGAGGCAACTTCTGCCTTCGGATGGTGGGGGGAAGCTGTACCTGGCACATACCAGGTGCTTAGGAAGCAAAAGTACCTTCCTTACACCCCACCCCAGGGTCACAGCACACCTACCCCCCACAAACACTGCATCCCTCTGGACCCCGAGTCTATTCCGGGTCACACGGCACACACAGCCCTGGGCAACAGTGTCCGGCCTGCAAGTCCATCCCACTAGGCCAGGATCTCACCACACGCCCCACCCCAAAGACCCCGAGCCTGGTCCTTCACCTCGAGGTGGCCCCATGGAAAGACCCACAGAGGCCTTTGCCAGGAACGCCCATAGGGCCTGAGCCCTCGGAGGCACCCCAGGAGCCGCTGGGAGGATGGGGGCTGGGCTGTGCGGCCTCACACCCAGGATGTTTCTCTCCCCTCCTGCCCATCCCAACAGGACTCATTCAAGCTCCCACCTCGCAGCTGCCACTCCCCCCCCCCTCCCCCTCGCTCCCCTGCAGCCTCTGTTATCTCAACTACTTTAAGAGAGTTCTCTTTTCTCCCCCTAGACTCCTCCGATGCTAATCTCTCTCCATAAATCATACCCTCTAATCTTTTCATCACCTTTCTCTGATTAAAGCAGCCTGGGGGTGGGGAGCCACAGTCCTCAGTGACTAAAATGCTTTGATGTCCACACGCAGGCCCCCAGGCCCCAGGCTGTGGCACTGGCTGGTGGTCAGGCGACACCCACCCCGTGTGGCGTGTGGCGGGCCTGGCGCAGGCACCATCTACGCGGACACGTTCCTGAGCTGCCCTGTGCCAGCGCGGCCCGGCACCTCGAGGATTTCACAGATCTCTTCATGAATATTTCTCACTACATACTGGATGTCATTATTCTATTGAGAATCAATTAGCCCAAATGTTGTTATGACAGCTACAGAAAAATGATATTTTTAGCTTTGCTTTCTGCAGCTCTGTCTCTTCACAGAATTATTGAAAACCCTAAAACTGATCTAGTGGCGACAAGGGCCTCCGTGGCAAGCCGGGAGCGATTGATCGGGGACTGCGGAACGGTGGGGCACGCGCGGCTTTCCCCCACGAAGTGGGAGCGCCTCAGAAATAACTCCCAGCACGGGAGGCTAAGCGTGACCTTGGGCAAGAGACGGACCCAGCCTGAACCTCAGTTCCTGCATCTGTGAAATGGTCACAGAAATCCTTCCAGCCTCTCGAGTTGGGATGCGGGTGGCACGCGATGATGTGTGGAAAGCGCTCAGGGAGCCTCCGGCGGCCGCACAGCAGGTGTTCAGCGTGTGAGCACCAGCAGCGCCTAGTGATTCAGCAGGAGGGCCCGGAGCAAGGCCGCCTAGGTTCAAGTCCCCACTCTGACACTTGGTAGGCATGTGACCTTAGGCAGGTCACTTGACCTCTCTGTGCCTCAGTTTTATCATCCATGAAATGGGGCTTAACTGTACCTGCTTGATAATGTTGTTGTGAGGCGCACCACAAGCTAACACAAGTAAAGCACTTAAAAGTCCCTCCTGGCTCAAAAAGCAAACAACAAGTCAGCTCTTTCTAAGGCAGGATGGCTATCACAATTGTCTGCCACTCACCTTTGTTCAGCTGGCCCTTTAGTCTAGCCTTTCCCTCCCCATCCTTGCATATTCCGATCCTCTCAGTGTTAAAAACTAGCTCAGCTGTCACCCCCACTGTTATGCCGGACAAACAGCCTGGAATGCTGGCTGCAGGGATCGCTGGGTGACCCTCTTTGTCCCAGTTCCTCGGAGGTCAGAGGGGATGATAAGCATTTATTTACCCCTCAGAGAAGGGACTGGCCCTGTCCAGTGCTGAAGCTGGTGGGCCATTCCTCAC
Source organism: Myotis daubentonii (assembly GCF_963259705.1). Classification (NCBI taxonomy): domain Eukaryota; kingdom Metazoa; phylum Chordata; class Mammalia; order Chiroptera; family Vespertilionidae; genus Myotis; species Myotis daubentonii. The sequence continues at coordinate 194,481,182 of NC_081842.1, read as the reverse complement.
CCAAGCACCAGTCCCCCGTGGGACGCTTCTAAAGATCCCCGCACACTTCTTCCCCCACCAGGGGCGGGTTAGAACAGAGTGATGGAAGAGGCAGTTCCAGGATACATCCCTTTCCCCCCAGCCACATGCTCTGCCAAGACAGGAGCTGGTGTCAGAAAAAAGGTTGCACCCACCTGAGCACCTTTGCTTTCAGCCAGGCCGCGCCCCACGCTCCTATCCAATAGGCTCTGTCCGCTGAAGCTAACGCACCTGACGGCTGACATCTTTCAGCTGGGAAAGGGCGGAGGAGCAAGCTGCCAGACGCCCCCAGGGGTGTCCAGTGAGCCCCGTGTCCTGGCTCCCCAGCCCTGGCTCTCCGCCTGTCGAAATCCTCGCTGTTCTGAGGTTCAGTGTGAATCAACCCTTATTTATGCTGCCTCCTCCGTCCCTTCATTGGGGGTTACCTTCTCCCTCTGCCTCATGTCCCCATGACACTCTCTCTGGCCGCCACCGTAGCCCTTACCGTCACCGCCACCTCTGGCCCCAGTGCTGTGGGCACAGGGCTGTCTCCCTGCTGGACCGTGAGCAGAGAACCAGGACTCGGCTCTTCAGTGCTGAGTGTCTTCTGCTCTGTCCCCGTGTCTCGTCACCACATTGTTTCCAGGGGACAACTGTCCTCCCCGGAGACTGTTCCACCCACGGCCACTCCCTCCTTGGCCTCTGGACAAACACCCTGCCCACCTTGTGTCCAAGATCCCCGCGTACCGGCGTGTCGGCTGGGCACTGCACAACTCCGGGTGCCGGTCACGAAAGCCGTGATGGGAATGACGCCCCGCGCCACGGTGGCCCTGCCTGCGCCCGGGACCTTGACGTTCCATGATTCTGGACACTCTGACCTCTGAAGGCCCCCTTGCCCTATAAAAACACGTACATATACTCCGTTGGTATCATTTCTTGCTGTAAAAGTGTTTTTGAAAAACATTTTCTAATGTGACTTTTGAAACATGGCTACGAACAGCTGATTTACATTTGGCTGCAATTTCTCAGCAGTCATTCCCGAGGAGTCTTGAGAAAAGAGATTTGAATCTGCAAACTGGCTTCAATTGTAAAGCAGGTTTTTTTTTTTTTAATGTCTTTAACAATTAACAAAGTTGACCCAATGTTTTACAGGCATTTAATTACACACCTATTCTTTTTCATCCTGCAGTTTGCCTTTTATGTTGGAATCAATAAGAATGTCTTTCAGAATTCAGATATTGTCACGGGCCTCGGGCATGCACACAGGTCCTCCCCTGTGTCCCCCCGGATGACAGAGGCCAGTCTACGACTCAGGTCACTTTACTGAAGGGTTGGTGATGTGCAAGTGGTTATGTGCCTAATTCTCAGTAGCCGCCCCCCAGTTACTCTCTAGGGTGTGCCAGTTTGGACCATCCATTGTGTGGTCGCTGTGAAAGATGGGAAGGAAGTACCACAGAGAAAGGACGGCATAGGCCCAGCCCTGCCCCTGATGCCTTTCAGGACCGGCTTCCAGCCTTCCTCTTGGCCTGCTCCCGCACGGTCCAGGGAAGTTCATCCTCCACCCTCACCCCCACCCACCGCCTCCAGGGGTGGGGATCGCCACATCTCAGAATCCAGAACAAACGCCCCTCACCCCACAGACAGAAAGTCTTTTTCTCGCCCCCATCCAATGTCCGCTCGCCAACGTCCTCATTTCCTGCTGCGCGAATGACATCTTTCTCAGGAGACTGACGTTGGGCATTTTCATTTCCTTTTGTGAAAACCCCACTCCCGTCCATAAGGATATGCTCTGGCCCTGTGACCCCAACAATACAATTGAAAAATAGTTCCACGTGGATACACGTCCCAGAGTTTTCATCTCCATATCTTGAAATCTTAAATCTTTCGTGGAACAAGGCAGAATATCCATCAGTCAATCAATTTTCTCTTTTAGCACCAATCAGATTGTATTATGATTGTATCCATGGGTCCCCCTCCCTGGACCGGGAGTTCTTGGAGAGAGATACGGGTGCCTCGTTCATCTCTGCATCCTCGATGCCAGTCCCAACTTGGCACACAGAAATGCTCACTGAAGGATGAGGGGATGAATAAACATGACAGCAACTTTCTATTTGACTGTGAGTTCCTTGAGAGCAGGGACTGTGGCTGTTCATGTCTGTCTCCACCATAATATGAGAAAGCCTACGGCAGCAGCTCACTGGAGGGCAGAGGCTCATGCAACATTCGATTGGATGGATGGATGGATGGATGGATGGATGGATGCACGGGTCATGGAATAGAGGGTTGGATAAAATGGCTGGCTGGCTGCATCTTAGGTGGATGCATCCTTAGCCTGAGAGATTGGTGTCTCAGGAAAAGATGGCTGCTTTGACCTCTAATCATTTTTCAGGTCCTAGCTCCAATTCCCATGAGGCCTGACTGCTCTATGTGGTTCCCATCCTTGGATTCCCAAGAGAATGTTATGATTCTTACAATAAACTCCCTTCTATTAAGGCAGTTTGAGGGGATCTTTGTTTCTTCAAACCACGGAGCCTGACTCGGGGAGGAGCCCTCCTCCCACGTAGAGGAAGGGAGGGACAGGTGTGCAGGAAGGAATGCCTCTTGATTGCACCACAAGTGGCACTTAGGAAGCAGGATGTCTTCCCCAAAGCAGTGCTGGAAGGCTGGGCTGTTATCGGAGCCACGGGAGCTCAGCTCGGTTTGAGGATCCTGTCCTGGCAGGTTCCTATGCAGCTCTGTGCCAAGTGCTGGCTGGACAACTTGGTCCTTGCCCTTGAAGTGGTCCACCAGCTCTCTAGCATCACCCCCTATAGTGGCTGTGTCATCTCAGCTAAGTCACCCCCTGTTCTGGCCTCAACTCTGCATCTATAAAATGCAAAGTTGGGAAGAGGTCACCAAGCGTTTCCTGCTTTAATTTTGAGTTACATGACTTGCTCAGCTCAGTGTTGCCGACATAACCTGCTGTAAATGTTGCCCATCGTTGGGTGGGCTAACATACTTGAGCTCACCAGTACCGACGCAAAACCCCGCCTCCTTGTCTAGCTGCCACAAAAGCACCGAGAACATGTCATGATTTTGTCACTTTTCTGAAGATGTGGGGGTTCACACACGCCTGTAACTCACATTCTTCCTGTCATCCAGAATCCCTTCACAGTGTCACATGTTTAAACCCAGCCCACCCTTCTGGGCCAGTCCACTCCTCCAAATACCTCCCCTGCTCCCTTGTTTGGAAATGTCCTATTCCTCCTAGCACCCCTCTACCGGCTCAACAGCGGCCTTGGGTTTCAGCAGGCCCCTCTTCCTGGGCTGGCCTGATTTCCTCTGCAGGATGGTGAGTTCCCAGGGGGGGGCAGGCAAGAATGTCTCTGGATACTCCTCTCCCCGTGAAAAGGGCTTGCTCAGGGCTCTGCACACAGTAGGCACCACGGGATATTTCATTGTACAGACAGCTGGGCAGTGATTTTTGTCATGTTTTTAACCAAGTAAATGTTCATAAGATCTTTTTCGAAAGCAGACCACAAAGCAGCAAGTGTTATATAACATTTTTCTAAAATGCATTTGAAGGAACATGGGGAAATGTGTGTGGACCCAAGACATTCATTCATGGAGGCAGATTTGGGGGTGACTTATTTTCTTCATCCAGCATAGCTGTGTTTTTTAATGCTCTAGAATGAGCATATATTACTTTCAGAATGGGGAAAAGGAGAAAAGCTATTTAAAAATAAATAAGTAAATGTTTGTTTAGTGAATGAAAGAACCAGGCTCTAGTGCAGTGGTTCTCAACCCTCCTAATGCCGCGACCCTTTAATACAGTTCCTCATGTTGTGGTGACCCCCACTCATTGTTACAAATTGAACATAATTAAAGCATAGTGATTAATCACAAAAACAATATGTAATTATATGTGTTTCCGATGGTCTTAGGCAACCCCTGTGAAAGGGTCGTTCGACCCCCAAAGGGGTCACGACCCACAGGTTGAGAACCGCTGCTCTAGTATGTTACCAGAGACTCTAATTTGAGTTGGATCTTGGAGTGGAAGTCAAGCCCTGCCCACCAAGTCCAACCTCCCCACCCAGCCATTGACACTGCACCCCAGAGGGGTTCTCACTGTAGCATTGTTCCTAAAGACTTGGCAATGATCATTGCTTTTGCTGACAGCAATGGTCACAACCCCCCCACATACACAGCATTTGTAGTTTACAAAGCATTTTTACATACACTTCCTTTCTCTCCTTACAACCCTACTAGGCAAGTATCCATGCTTCCTAGTAACAAGGGCAAACTGGGGCTTAGAGAGGAGGTCAAGGTCAAGGTCAAGGTCACACAGCTAGCAAGGAGTAGAGCCTTCTATTCAAGCTGGATCCTCCTCCCCCAGTGCCTATAAATCTCCTGGCATGCTGGTCAGGCAGGGTATCTGGGGGAAACAAGGCACTCACGTTTCTTTGTGTTCAATCCCTGGCAAGCAGGTTTTGGGGCCAGGCATTTTCTGCCTGGAATCTGCAATATTCAGGAGTGCTCCAAGGAAGGTCCGCCCAGGAGCAAACTCTACCTGAGGGAGCAGGTCCCCCGGGTCCCTGTCGACAGCAATGCAGCCGGGTCTAGGGCAGCAGCTGGTGGGGAAGAGAGCAGCAGGGGCACTGGAGGAGGCAGGCGCATTTCTGTCTGGAGACACAGTGCCTGGAACCGGGGCTGGGATCCAGCCTCTTGGAGCGGAATCCGGGCTGAACTTGGACTGTTCTCCGGGAGGGGAAGCCCCCAAGGCTGAGGCTGTGACCTTGATGCCGCAAGGTCCTCAGCAATTTCCCATTTGCCGCCATCTCACCAAAAGGCCGATTCTTCCGCTCCTCAGAGACTCATGTAGACCCACTGGGAGGCATCTAAACATTAACTACATTTTTCATAATTATGATAAGAAAAAATACAAAGTAGTAGGGAAGATATTAACTATTGAGTTTGTATATAATGTCCGAATTAAATCCTTGCAGATGTTTTAATGAGAAACTTGAGTTGGCTTCTGGACACATTTTTTTTTTAAATATCAGGTTTTATACTGGAAGTGATTGTACAGTTGATCAAATGACTCCACACAAACAATCAAAACTTTACTTGAAGATCTTTTCAAATTCTTGACGGGGGCCATCGGCAGGATAGTTTGTTCTCACGTGTAAGTGATAAAATATTTAAAACCATTTTCAAACAAGGATTCAAGACAACCATTGCAATTATATTTACAGACTCGACTAGGTCTTTATTGGGGAAAGCGAGGGTGGCGTTCCTTGTGCTAAAGCAGCTGTGGGATCTGATCGAACTTTCTCATACGCAGTGTCTCCAAGCGCGGCAGCTCTCATCTGCAGGCCAGCATGCACCATCGGAGCAGCGGCTGCAGGGAGCCTGGCTGCCTCCGGGAGGGCAAAGCAGGCAAGAAAGGACAGAAATTTCCAGAAGGTGAAACCGACATCCGAGGTCACTGCCGGAGCTTCCCCATTCGCCATCCCCAGCCTCCTGGACCCCACTCTGGGCCGGTGACACCTTGAACACGGGGCTCCAGCCATTCCACGGGTCCCCTGTTCACCATGGACTGTGGATACTCCAAAATCGGTTGCTACAGTAGGCGTCCAGGTGTGTGAGGTGGGGCTCATCTCCTCGATCACGCCCAGCCCATTTCCGCCTGCTGGCCACTTACAGGGACCTCAGGGTGTCCCCCTCCAGTCCCCCAGCCCAGGCTGCTCCCAGCCCATGAGTTCCAGATGCCCCAGACCACCAGGCTACTCTGGGGGTGGGGGTGGGGGGAGGGGAGGGGGGTTAGGGTGGGGGTGGCGGGTGGGGGTGGGAAATATTTCCTGGCACATCAGGTGGGTGGTTCTGGCTTAGAGGTCTGCCTGGTAGGAGAGGCTGGAAGCACAGGGATTTCCCTGGAGGGATTCTCAGCCAGCCTGGGGCCCTGTGGGGAGATGAGACTGGGAGCAAAAAGGAAAAGTGGGCAGTGCCCAGAGCTTGTCCCAGGTGGGACCCAAGAGCCCTTCCCTTCTACTCTCCTACTATCCAGCCACCCGCTGAAAGGACCTGAAAACACTGGGGCCAAGGATCATCCAAACCGCCATGGGCACAGCCACTTGGGACTGTGAGGCGCGAGCTGAGCGCTGCAACCCCATTGTTTCCCTTGGAAGGTGGGAAAGACAGGGAGGGAAGACGGAGGAGGAGGGACTAGAAGACTGAATGAGAGGGAGGGGGGAAAACAGATGTAAAGACAGATGGGGAGAGACAGAAAGTGGGACTTGGGGAGAAAGATTGATGGAGAGAGGCAAGCCTGGGAGGGAGGGAGGGAGGGAGGGAGGGAGAGAGAGAGAGAGAGAGAGAGAGAGAGAGAGAGAGAGAGAGAAGTGAGGGAAGGAGGGAGGGAGGGAGGGAGACGGAGAGAACATGAAAGAATGCGCCTGGGTTCCTTGAACACAAGTTGCCAGCGCCCTTTGGAGAAGTCGCGCTTGGCGGAAACGCTAACTCCACGGTCAAGTGCAAATGTAAAGAGGCCCTGAGAGCACTTTGTGCAAATATCAGGCCGGGAAGTGCTGCGCCCGCGAAGCTGCCGGGCACCTCGGCGGCCCCGCGCCCTGGGCTGCTCGCTAATTCACTTTGCCGTCACCTCCGCAGGCGGGGGCGGCAGCCGCAGCTCGCAGAGGGCGCAGAGCGCCTGCGAGGGCCAGGGGCCGCTGCTCTGGCTAATGGAGCAAAAGACAGATCAGCAGAAGCAAGGCAGGTGGGGCTGCAGGGGGAGCACGGGTGGGCACCGGGGTGGAAGTCAGAGCAATGGCAGAGATGCTGAGGAAAGAGTGATGGGCGAGGTAGGACCTGGGCTTCAGTTCTGCAGCCTCCACCTGCCAGGTCTGAGCAAGACCTCCTGAGCCTGTTTCCTTGTCTATAAAAAAGGAAAATAAAGCTTTTCCTGTTTACTTCAAAGGGTGTTTGTGAGGCTGAAATGTGAATGGGGTTTGGAAAGCAATTAAGTTCATAAATGGTAATTAATGGTGATGATAATCTATATATATAAAAGGCTAATATGCAAAGTGTCCCCAAGGGAGTTCGATGGGGAAACTGGGAGTTCTATTGCTCACTATGACATGTGTTGACCACTGGGGGCGGTGCAGAACTAAGATAGTCCCCGGCCGGCAGCTGGAAGGCCTAGGGACTCTACCCATGCACTAATTCCGTGCACCGGCCCCTAGTAATATAATAAAAGTGCCTGGCACTGCGCTAAAGGTTTTACATATATTTATTTGCTCTTATAATACTCTCAACAACTCCGCTTATGCTCCTTTTGCAGGTTTTAAAACTGAGGCACAGAGAGGTTAAGTCACTCATCCAAGGACACACAGACCTAGTAACTAGCTGGTGAACCCGGGCAATTTGGCTCCAGATTCCATGCTACGCTACAGTGCAGGGGCACATTTTATTAATGCCCACATTTTACAGTTAAGGTAAAAGTGTTCCAAAAGGTTGGGGGCCTTGCCCTATGTCCCATGGGCGGTAAGTAGCAAAACCAGGCTATGGGCTCTTAGGCACAGAGGAAATGGTGGAAAGAACAAGGACTGTGGGGCATGGAGACTTAGGACCAATGTCTTGTTCTGCCACTGTGTGATGTCACGAGAGCTAACTTCGTCCTGTGTGGTAGGGAACGCTGACCAACCCCACAGGGTTATTGTAAAGATTAAATGGGAGAAAGCGTATGAGGAACCTGACACACACTTGGGGCCAGTAAATTCACTTGGTCAGTAGGTACTGAGCACTGTACTGGGTCCTGAGGGTGCAGCGATGACGCAGACGAGAAGACCCTGCCCCAGGGGACTTGCCTATTAATAGACAGATAACAAGTGAAGAACTTACTGCAGGTTGTGACTAAAACGCCCAGGAAGAAAATGAAGAGGGCACTATGAGAGAGTCATACAGGGAAACCGGCTCAGAGAGGTGTGGGCGGGCCTCTCTGAGGGGGTGATACTGAATCTAAAAGATGGAGCTAGGCAGGAGAGGAGCTGGGAATTGTGTCCCACAGACGAGGAGAGCCGGTGCAGTCACTGAAGCCGAAAGCAGTTTAGCAAGCTCCAGGAATTGATGGCAGAAGCACAGTGAATGGGGAGGACAGAGGCAGGCCAGGGTCTGGCCTGCAAGGCTGTGTAGACCATGGGTTTTATCCTAAGCTCGATGCGAAGCCATTGCTTTTAAGCAGGCGTGACATGATCCAATTTATACTCTCAGAAACCATACTGGCTTCCAGATGAAGACTGGAGAGGAGCAAGGGTGGAAGCAGGGAGTTTTAAGGGGTGTGTGTCTATCCAAGCTTGAACCAAGATCAGCGATAGAAAGACATGAATTTTGTTATAATATAAAGGCTAAGTGCCGCCCACCTTTTCATCACTGATCAGTATCTAGTCCCAGGCTCAGTTTCCAGGTCTAGGAGAATGGGCTTCACCGGTTCCACTGGGAACGCAGGACAATGGTTCCCAGAGATCTTTAGCTGAACGCCCTGTGCAGTTGCTTCTTAAGCTAAGTTGGCGGTCGGGCTGGCCCACTGCCCTGTCCAAGGCTATAGACCAACTGGCAGATATTGGGACTGTGGGCACTGACCCCAGTACCAACGACTAGCCAGCTCTCAGTCCTCCTCTTCCCGTGTGCTCTGTTAGGTCGGTGAGGGTAGAAGAAATGATCACTCAAGGTCCCTGCCTCCCAGGTGGAGTTTTCCGGGCAGCAGGTCACTCTGGAGATCTCAGGAGAACAAACTAGGGATTATCCTGTTGTGTTTCTTTAAGCGTTTGTTGTTGAAATGGAAGTTACAATCCAAGCTAATTTGAATAACAGAATCAAGGAAAAACACCCTCTAACCACGAAAATGAATATTCAACATTCCCACCTTATCTTCTCTGCTTTGTAGGGCTGTTTCTCGGCTGCATATTAAATGGCCCCTTCATGTGAAGCTGGCAGAGTGGTGGTTTTGCAAGACAGAATGCTGCTGGGCTAAGGTGCTAAATTCAGAACATAAGTCATCCTGGGTCTCCAGGCTTTCAAAGATCTTACAGGGACAGGCGGGACAGGCGGAGCGCCACGGGGAAGGTGGAAGGACCGGGAGAAGTTTGGATTAAGACCGTGGAGGATGTTGAGTGAGAACAGCTCTCACAAGCCCCGAGGCCAAGCTGCCCTGGCTCTGGTGGGGTGCAGAGGCAAGTCCCCAAGAAAGGAGCATCTGATACATGGATACCTCAAATGGCAGCCCCACTAAATGGAGTGCTGTGTGCCTAGAGGTGCCCCTGAGGAAATCCCACGAGGCGTGTTTACATTGAAAATGGCAAGTTCCCTGGATTCGGCTGCCCCTTGGGAAACAATCAAGATGAGGCTCTCTTTCACCCACTTTTCAGGCCAGACGGAGGGGCGGGTCCCTGACCACCATACTGGCCTCTGTCTCCTTTGCCTTTGCATTTTCTGTGCTTTCTTCCCAGGTGCCTTTCCTTCCAATGGGCCTCCTGGCATGTGCCTGCTCCATGTCACCTCTGCGTGCATTTCCCGACACCCACCCCAACCAGTTTCCCAAAGAACTTACACACGGTGGTGTAATTACCTGTTCTCCCATCTTCCACCAAACCAGATTACAGCTTCCCCAAGGGAATGTCTGCAGCTGCAGCACTTGGCCAGAGCCCCGCACAGAACCGAGGCCCGTCCGGGCATGTAAATGCACATGTGAGACATGGGTGGCTTTGGGATGAGACTGTGGGTGACACAAAGTAGAAAAAATATATGTTGGGTGACAGAATCAGGATCCGGAAAAGTCTCACTTGCTGGATCAGTGGGCTTAACCCAACAAGAAGACATTTAACAGAACCTACATTTATATTTCAAACAAAGACCTCAGAATTGGGGAGGGGGGGCGGGGGGGCATGTACCATTAGGATTCATTGGTTGCAAACAATAGAAACAATGCTTACTAGTGGTGGCAAAAAGGGAATTCAATGGAAGGAATGGGATAGCTGCACTGTTGAAGAAAGGATGTTGAACCAGACTTCAGAAGCGATGGGAAGCAGACATGACTCCCCTTGGCCAGGAAAGGAGGAGAATTTGACTGACAAGCTCATGAACACTGTCCATGATGGGAGGTGGGGTTGGCCAAGGAAAAAGGCTATGCTATCACCCGACCATTGGAGAATGGGTGCTGGACAGGCAAAAAACAAGGTCAGACCCTCACAGAGCGCGGGTCCAATCTCCTGATGCTGCAGAAGCTCAGAGAGGGCAAGTGTCTGCCAGCAGGTCACCCAGGACCAGACTGGGGCCACCCTGCTCCAGATTGGCGTGAATGCCAACGTCATCAGGGTTTGGTATCCATCCTTGTTCTTCAAACAAACCCTCAAGAGGCATGTCCCGCTCTTGTCATATGTGGAGGTCTCAGCACCACCATGTACTTTCTCCGACCGTCTCTGATTCCAGGCCCTAAAACACACCCGTGTGAAGGCTTTCCTAAACTTCCTTCACTGCAACTCTGATGGCCACTGGCTCTCAAGTGAGAACGGGCACTGCCGACTTCAGGAAGTGACTGTCATAACTAATTTATTTCCATGTCGATTATGAAGGCCTCCGGGGCGGTGTAATCCACAGATACAAGCCCGCTTCACCTCTACTAGAAGGGTTTAAAAAATGAAATTAGACATGTTTTTGAGGCAAAATCTCTCACCGTTAACTCCCTGGTTCGGCACAAATTCTCTTAGCATTCGTGACCAAAGGAGACTCCTCCAAACCATTTCCTGTCATCTCCTCTGAGCTGTCAACTTTGATTATCCCTTCCCCGGTGCTGTGCCTTGTCTTATACTAAAGAAATCATAAGTACCTCCTTCTCCCTTTCTGAATCTAGGGCTCCGGCATTTTTTATTTCCTGCTTCTTGTAAAACTTTTCAGAAAAAGTGCAAAGGCCGTGACAGCGGCTTCAAGTAAATCACTAGGGAAGGAGATTGAGACTATTTCTAGGTGGTGACCCAGAAACTGGCTTCTCTGCCCAACATTTGGTGAGGCCTACTGTGTGGCCGGCCTCCCCGGTCCCCGCTCCAGGCTGTGCCACTGGGCCATTTATAGTCCGATTTTGCTACCAGACCTGCTCTCTGGGCCGCCCTTGGAAGCCAGATTGAATGGCCTCTGTTTTCATCTCTTTGGCAACATTTGTTCACCTTTTCCTCATGTCTTCCTCACCAGCTGCCTGTGAGGAGACTTTGTTTGATCACCACTGACCTCAGTATTCAGAGCATTGCCTGGCACAGAATAAACACTCAATAAATAGCTGTTCAGCGAATGGATGCAGGAACAGATGAGTGAATGAATGGATGAATGAATGAATGAATGAATGAATCACTTATTTTCTTGAAATTCTTTGGATCCCAATACACTAATGTCTCTGAAATCCAGAAGTGCCTGGCACATAGTCAGGGCCTTAAAATGTGTGAGGTGTTTGAATTAAATTCTCCTCCTTCCTTTCTCATTGCTTCTTGCCCCAGTCCTTTGTGGAATTTCATTCTCTCCCTGCTCTCTTTTGCCCCTCATTACATGTTTGCATTCCTCAGGGTTCTGTCCTTATTCCCCCACTCTTCCCGCTCTGCAGAGAGAATGCTCCGTGAGTGATCTCATCCACTCCCACACTTTCAACTTCCATCCCACGCTGATGCAAGAAGCCAAAAGTGGGGAGAAAAAAGGAAGAAAAGTAAAATTGTCAAGTTGGAAGTCCTTAGGCACCTCAAAGCTTGGCAAGTTGAAGGGGTGGCAGAATAATGGATTGAAAATGTAATTTACATTTTGTTTTCCCTGATATAGGAGGATCAGAAAACTATGTACATTTTATTCTCTGTAAGTTTTCCTCCCAATTCTAAGAAAATACCCAGGACTTCTTGCCTCAGGGACATTGGCGCTGGCTAGGCTGAAATCAAAAGTAGCCTGAAGCTTGGCACTTGCCTTTGAAAACATAAACTCAGCCAGAAGATTATTCTAGATCAGGGTTTCTCAACTTCAGCACCGTTGATATTTGGGGACAGAATTCTTTTTGTGAGGGACTCTCCTGTGCACGGTGGCTGTTTAGCATCATCCCTTGCCTGTAAATGCCAGCAGCACTCTCCCCACAGGTCACACAGCAAATGTCTCCAGACATTGGCAAACGTCCCTGGCTGGGGTGGGGCCAAGTGGCTCCTGATTGAGAATCAGAGAGAGAGAGAAAGGAAGGAAGGAAGGAAGGAAGGAAGGAAGGAAGGAAGGAAGGAAGGAAGGAAGGAAGGAAGGAAGGAAGGAAGGAAGGAAGGAAAGAGGAGGGGCCCTGTAGAAACTGCCAAACTTGGGGGTTTGATCATTTTCCCTCTCCTGGCAAGTGGGGGGTGTTTTAAGATTCCAGGGATCATAGGGAACCTTTGCCTCCTTTCTGTTATACAATAAGCCACAACCAGTAAAAAAAAAAAAAAAAGAAGAAGAAGAAGAAGAAAGAAAAGAAAAGAAAAGAAAAGAAAAGAAAAGAAGAGAAGAGAAAAGAAGAGAAAAGAAAAAACCATAGGTCTTTTTTCCCAGCATCCTGCTGGCACAGCATCACCCCAGGCCTTGCAAGGTGACAGCAGTATGCCTTCTGAAGGGAGTCTTGGCATCCCCGAAGGCATCTGGGGTGTGGCCTCCTCAGTCCCACTTGTCCCAGATGCCTGCTGACCTGCTTCCCCAGCTATCCCTGCCTGGGTCCATGAGCCAGTGATCCTTTCCTCCCTTGGCTGCCCCCTTGCTGTCAGGAGGCCACGCTGCAGCCAGACACTGCCACCAATCTGTGGGAAGTTAGGTAATCAACAACTTTGACAAATTACGCCCTCCCAATCCCCTAAATGTCTTCAGTCCCCCTAGACTGAATCTTCTGGCAAAAACTGACGTCTTTGCTGGATCTCAGCTCCCTCCTTGTCAGAAAGTTGTACTCTACTGAGTATAAGAGATAGTTCAGCTCTACCTCCTCAAGATGACCCTGTACTTCACAGAATCTCCTGCTGCACTGAGTCCTCATGAGCAGGTGACATTGTCCAAATATAGCAGCACTTCCCACCTCCATCACTCACATCTTTTGTCCTGATCCTGCCCACTGCTGGGCACTGGGGACCTACCAGCCTGGCTGGGTACCAGGGGCACCACCCAGCCTTCCCAGCAGTGGAAGGAAGATGCCAATAGCTGCACCACTCTGAGCTTGGCCTGTGCCAGGCCCCAGGGGTCACTGAGCCACACTCTCCCCCAGATCCCTGGGAGGGGAGCCCTGTCTTGAGTCTCTGCCTGGTGGACTCTTCCCAGCCATCACAGTTTCTTCCTCACTTACATAGATCACCCTGAACCTTGTTCTTCAAAATTATTAATGACAGGAAGGACCCTGGCCCAGGAACCCTGCTGGCCGTGAACTGAACCTCAAATCAGAGCCCTTAGAAGTCTCTGTTGGTCACATCAAACCTGCTCCGCTGCTGGCCCATAGGTTATGACTCCTGCAGAGCAAACCCACAACAGAGTTAATTTTCCCAGCCTTACGCGAGGCTTATTCAGGTTTTCTCCTCTGTCCCTACACTCTCCAAACCCCAGCCCCTAACATGAAGGTTCTAGAAGCCCAGGATGGACACTACACAGATGGACTGATTGGTAATGTCATCCCATGGGTTTGGAAATAGTTCCCTGTCTATGCTAATTAATGGGTTAGTGTCGAGCTGGAGAGCAGTTTAAAGACTCCTCTTAATGTCTGTTTTTAATGCCCTAAATTAGCACACAGCTTTTGGGGGCAGCCTGTGTGCTGGGTGCTGTGCACAGCACTGCCACAGACCCACCCCTCGGTGACCTGGATAGAGGCATCCAGGCTGACGAGCAGGAGGCCAGGACCCGAGTCAGAACCCGAAAGGAACTCAGCCGCTGGAGCTACCAGAGAAGATGTACTGGGGACCCAAGGTGGAGCCTGGACTTCCAGCCACACAGTGAAGAGAGCTGACCTTCCACAGCCACAGAGAAAGGCTACGTTAACGTACAACAAACGATTACAAATACATGACCGAGTTTCAAAGAAACAAATGGAATTCCTAGGAGTTGGATAAAACAAGGGACCTCAGAGCCTAAGGAGGAGGAAGAAACAGATACTACAATGGCCCTCAAGGGTGCTGGACCTAAATGACTTGGGGGCTGGGATATTAATGCTCACAGAGCAGCACTGTGGCCTCCAGCCTGCACAGGGTGAGAATACAGAACTCTCAGAAAGGGCCAAGAAGGAAGCATCAGGCAAATGGCTAGGGCCAGGGATAGAAACAAATTTTAAGTCATTTGCAAAAATTCAAAATCCCAGGTGACTGTCATGTGTAGGTCTGGATTTACATTCCCTGGGTGGTGCTGGAGCCCTGCTGCCTCTCTCTCTCTCTCAATACCTCTCTCTACCCCCCCCCTTTCTCTCTCTCTCTCTCTCTCTCTCTCTCTCTCTCTCTCACACACACACACACACACACACACACCTACTAGGATGATTTGAACCATTAAGGACGTTCCACAACCCAGGAAACAACCTGAATACCTGAATATCCATCGACAGGATCACCAATAAATTACAGTGTCTTCAAACAATGAAAAGTATTATGTAGCATTCAGAGTGAATAATGTATAACTGCATCAACATAAATAATTTTTAAAACATAATTTTGAGTAAAAAGAAACAAATTTCAGGATTATCCTTGTTTATTTTTTCATATGAATTTTATAAACACCTTTCTAGTTCCCAATTCCCCCGTCCCCACCAAAATAGCTATTTGTATTTTGATTAGGGTCATGTTAAGCTTAAATATTAGAAAAAAATTAATTTAGGAGAAATGAAATAGTTATAAGGTCAAGTTTCCATCCAAGAATATAGAGAGACTTCCCATTTGTCCAAGATTCTTTCAGTATCTTTCAGATAAGGATACTGTTTGTTTGTTGTCACATGTGCCTTGTTTGTTTTCATATGTGCCTTGGACATTTCTTGTTAAGTTTATTACTGAGTTTTTACCACTTTGTTGATAGTATAAATAAGCTCATTTCCTCCATTTTATCCTCTACCTATTGTTTATATACATAAAAGTTAATAATTTCTGTATATTTTTTGTACACTGCTGTTTTATTGAATTTTCTTACGGTTGGTAGTAGTTCCAAAATATCAATCTTTTAGGTTTTCCAGATATACAATATCATCTGAGAATTGTAATTTTATTTCCCCTTGTATAATTTTCACACTTCTAATTTCTTTCTCTTATCTAATTTGACTTCTGCTTTCAGTACAATATTAAATAACCGGGCTGAAAATGGAAAGTCCTCTCTTGTTTCTGACTTTAGTATGAAATCTTCCAGCATTTTCCCATTATGGATGATGCTGGTTTCTTGAGCTACAATAGATTTTTTTCATATTAAGGAAATATCCATCTATTCCATTTTATTGAGTGCATTTTTCAAAATCAAGAATTGATCATTCTTTTTCATAAATAAATCATTTCAATAGGTTTCTTAATGTTAAACCATCCTTGCATTCCTAGAGCAAATTCCACGTGGACATAATTTATTATACTTTTAAGTGCTACTAATTCTGTTTGCTAATGTTTTATTTAGGATTTTAAAATTGATAGTCATAATTGAAACTAGTTTGGCATGTCCTTGGTATTCAATCTTTACTGGCATTTGGTACCAATGTATTGCTTAATTCATTTAAACAATCTGGATTTTTTTTTCTATTCTTTTCAATTTCTAGAACAGAATTCTTAATATTAGAATTATTTGTTTTTAGAAAAGATAAAATGTTTCTGTAAAACCATTTGGCCTAATGCCTCTAGGGATACAGCTTTTTGACACTCTTTGTCTCCATTTTCCCATGGATATCAGTATATTTATAATGTCTTATGTCTCCTGTAATCATTTTGGTAAATTACATTTTCTCAGAAAATTTCATAGTCGTTCTGATTTTCAAATTTGTTTCTGCCACGTTGAGAAAATGGTTTTTATGATTAATTTTTATCTATTATGAGAAATTTGCCTTTGAAATTTTTTCTATAGGAAAGTTATAAAAATATTTTACTATAGACTTTTAAACCTTCTGGGTTTTTTTTTTATTCTACTATTATTCTCTTTTCTAACTCGTTATTCTTTCAGGTTATTGTATTATCCTCTCTTTCTGCTTTCCTTACATTTATTTTGTTATTCTTTTTCTAACTTCCCGGGTTGGGTGCTTTGCTTGCATTCTTGTTTATTAGGTTTAAGAGGGAACGCTGAAGGCTACGCATTTTCCTCTGGCCCTTCTAGCCTGTTCCCCCTGCCCCTTCACCCCCATGCAGCAGGGGCTTTTTGTGTTCTAATTTTGTTAGTTTCTACCTTATTGGATTCTTATCTAAAAATAACGTCTACCCTATTTTTGGAATCCCATCTGTGATTTAGGGATAATAACAGCACCAAGAGTCGTGAAGATTACATGAGAACTGCAGTCATAAGGGGACTATGTGCCAGGCGCCATTCTAGGCACCTCTACTGGCGTTAACTCGCTTAGAGATACTTAATGTAGTGCTGACACCCAAGTGCTCGGTGAATGGCATCCATTATAATTAGTTGTGGTGTGTTAATGTTGCAGTAGAGTTCTTGACCTGGAGGTGTCTTATGGATTGAACTGAGGGAATCCACCAACCCCCTGAAGGTGTGTACACCAGTTGGTGTACGCGTGCTTCCCTAGAGTGTAGATCCTCACTGTCGGCTGAGTCTCAAAGGGAGCAGGACCAGAAAAGCAGAGCACATCTGCTGTACAGGAAACTGGGTTCTGTGGCCTAAGAAACCCTTGCAGCCTGGAACCAAAGGAGATGGAGCAAAGGCCGCTGCCGTCACATGTGTGTCCAGGACAGAAGGAGCCTGGTGTGTGTGTGACCTGGGGCCCTGCTGCCTCCCCCAGGTTCTCCTTTCCCCCCCTCCCCACCCCACCTGTTATCTTTGGGCAAATTTTGGTGGGGGAAGCAGCCAGAGAAGAAAATATAAATTTTCAATTTTGATGCACAAGGGGAACTTTCTACAG
Source organism: Myotis daubentonii (assembly GCF_963259705.1). Classification (NCBI taxonomy): domain Eukaryota; kingdom Metazoa; phylum Chordata; class Mammalia; order Chiroptera; family Vespertilionidae; genus Myotis; species Myotis daubentonii. Next base: position 194,464,120 of record NC_081842.1, on the reverse strand, counting down.
ACAATCCTGGCTGCCCGTAAACGCCCACCAGCTCCGGCGGCGCCACCCGAAGCCCAAGGAGCATCATTTTCCATTCTTGTCTCTGAGCTAATAAGTTGGAGAGAAGCTTCATATTTCAAATCAAAACTATTTTCCAGCTAGAAGAAAGTGGAAAGTTTTCAGGCAAATTTCATATGCAGCAACACAATTCCCTTCTGTTCCACTTCTTTTTCCACCTAATACGTGATAAATATTCAAGGTCTCCTTGAGGAAGCAGGAGCGCAGAGCTGGGAGGTGGGATTGTCTCAGCGGCTGGGCCCTGGGCCGAGGCAGCCAGCGGGGTGCACAGAGGTCCTTCTCCTTCTATGCCTGTCTGGATACCGGCCTCAGCTGCTGGCCGCCCCATCCATCCCCAGGGGAGCCCTCATTCCCATAAGAATTAGCTCTGGCAGGGCTTGAAGAGATAACTGAAATTATTTGTTACCTTAATAGCTGTCCCAAAAATTCTTCTCGGGTGAAAACCATGTTCATTGGGAAATGCCTTGAAGAGGTACAGTAAGACCCAGCACAGACATTAGGACGTTCAGTGATTTAAAAGCTTCGTCTTTCAGGGGTTACAGATCAGGGGACAGGATAAGGGGACCCAAGAGAGAGAACCCTCACTGCTGGGGCTGACCAGCAGACCCTGAGCAACAGATGAATGATTACTCTGACACACGTTTCTGTGAAAGAGAGGGCTAAGGGACTGCCTGGCTAAAGGAACCAGACAGCCCCATTCGCCTGCCTCCTTGGGCTTTTATTGTAACAACCACTTGAACTGAAATTAACTATTCGATACTATCAGCAGGGAGAGTATCCTTGAGAAGACTCATACATCTATAGCGTCCTTTAAGCAAGGATGTCTAAAGAATAAACATAAAGATTCCAGCAAAACATCCGAGCGCTCAGACTTGTTTGGAAAAGTCAAGGCAGGGTCTGTCACCTTTGGCAAGGTCCCCCTAAGGCCTCCGACCTTTTGGAGAATCCTCCTTACAGACTTCCCAACCAAGTCCCATGCTTCTCCACACCTCACCAAGAGAGATCAGTGGTCTCCAGCCAGATGATGAAGTTTTATGGCAAAAGAGAGGCATCCTGTGGCTGGGAGCAAGGGGAGCATCCCTTCTGCCAAGGGATAACATAACTGGCTCCCCTCTATTGAGACCGGCCATGTGCCCACTGAGCCAATGCTTTCCCTGCATCATCACAGTTAATCCTCACGGCCTGACTATGAGGTGGTAACTATTCTCACTCCCATTTTACAGACACAGAAGCCAAAGTTCAGGGAGCTTGCGTCAGTTGCCTGCTGTTAGCAGGAGATGCCACTGTGCATCCACTAGAACGGTACGACGAAAAGGACTCACCACCCAGTGCTGGGGAGGATGTGGAGCACCTGGCACTCTCACACACTGCTCCTGGAGCGGAAAATGCACAACCGCTTCGGAAAACTGGCAGCTTCTAAGTAAATTTAGACACACCCTTACCTCTGACCCACAGTTCCACTTCTAGGTTTCACACACGAGAAATGAGTACATGTGCCTACAACAAATGTACAAGAATGTTCACAGCAGCCCCGAACTAGACAACTCTAAATGGCATCACCAGGTGAGTGGGTAATTGTCTTCGGGTATATACACAAGGGAAAACTGCTCAGCAATACAAAGGGACAGAACACGGTGTACACAGTGGGAATGGATTCTGACACCTATACACTGAGTCAGAGAAGCCAGACACAAGAGGGCAAACTGCGTGATGACAGTGACAGGAAGCGATGAGTGGCTGCCCAGGACTGGGGTGGGCAGGGATTGATGGCAAAGAGGAACATGGGTGATGGAAAGGTCTCTATCTTGATTGAGGTGGCAGTTACATTGGGTGTAGACATATGTCAAAGCCCACCAAATGAACACTAAAAATGGGTGAATTTTACTGCGTGTAAATTACACCTCAGTAAGGTTGTTTGAAACACAATCCAAAGTGCTGATCATGCCTTTATGATCCTGCCCTCCTTTTTCCTCCTCCACCTCTACCTCGCTCTCATTTGCCCTCTGTCTGACCACCAGGCCTCCCAGCTGCTCTTCACATCGTCCAAGCACACTGCCATCTCTAGGGCTTTGCCCTTGCTGTCCCCACTGCCTGCAATTCTCTCCCTGCAGATGGCCCCAGGACTCACTGCTTCACCTCCTTCAGCTCTCTGTGCGAAAGTTACCCACCAGCGTGGCCTTCCCTGACCCCAGCCCTCACACAAAACAATACCCACCTCATAATTCCCTAGCTTTTTACCTTCTTTCTTTTCCAGATCACATATCATGTCCTTATATTTGTATTGGTTTGCTGTCCCTCTCATCCCCCCACACCCCCCCCCACACACCCCTCCACACCTCCCCCACACACACTGGGACTCAGTCTAGATTGACAGTACACTGTGGTCTACAGCACAGCCTGGCATGCAGTAGACTATCAGTCCTTATTGAGAGAATGAATTAGACCTTTCTATCAAGCATCCTTTCCCTTCTCCCTACTGTTCTCCCCTAAAAAAGATCTCTCTCACAGATGTACCTACTCTACCACAAAACAGTCTTTTATTCCAAAAATTAATAATAATAAAAACAGAGTATTTACTTCTCCATTTCATCATTTGTCTTTGGGTATGTCACCGACACTCAGTATTACCCCTAAGAACACTAAATGGATATTTGTCCTATATTTGTGATAACTAAAAACCTCTGAAACAAAGAACCATTTTCCAAGGTGACTTTTGTCTTTAACACCAGTGACCGGTAGGGACTTAAATTGGCTAGCAACTTTTAAAAACTGCAGAATCACCTGGTAATATTTTTTCTCTGCCTCACTGATCACCCTTCTACATGTATATTTAATTATTTACATAATGGGGATTACACAGCATAATGACATACAGTTCAGTATCCTGTTCTTCTCTTTAAACATTATAGAGTATTTTCCATGTCATTAAAATTTCTTGGAAAATATAATTATTAATGGCTATAGAATATTATATCATACAGATGTACCAGAATTTATTTAACCACTCTCTTACAACCTGGAATATTTAGGTTCTCTCTTTTTAAAATTTCAATGATAAATAATGAATGTCATGATGTATAAATTTTTGCCTGAATTTCTGATTATCTCCTAGAGGCAAAATCCTAGCCCCAAAGCATATGGGGGTTTTTTTTAAAAGATTTTTAATACATAGTCCCAACTTGTGTTTTAAGTTTTCAGTAGCTAGCCCCAACTTATTTCCGAGAAGAGAGATGCCAATTTAAATGACCAACAATAGAAGATGAGAGTGCTGTGTCAATTCTGCCCTGCTGGCACTGGGCATCACCGTTTCTTAAATCTTGGCTGATTTGGTAGATAAAAAATGCTATTTTGTCGTAATTTGTATTTCTCTGATCACTGGTAACGTGGAACATCTTTTCCCATGTTTATTGACTATTTGTATTTCATCTTCTGTGAATTGTTTATGTTATTTTCCCATCTTGTAACTGAAGTGTTAGTGTTAATGAATTGTCAGAGCTCTCGGTATATAATAGGGATATTAAGTCTTGTAGTTATCCTTGTTGAAAATCTTTGTTTTACTTTGTTTGCCTTTAATTGCGTTTCTGCTGCTTCTTGGAATATATAAATCGTTAACTCTCTCTGCAGTTGTTGATGTTTTGTTCAAGAAGTCTCTCCCCATAACAGGATGGGGTTAGGACCCTGCTGAGTACCAGGAGCTTTGCATAAATTATCTCCTGCAGCCCCACTTTGTTTGTTTTTTATTCTATAATATTTCAAACATATATAGGAGAAGAGAAAATAGATATGTTGATTCTGGGATTTGCTTCAAGAAAATCTGGGGGTGAGGCTGGGGGAGGAGCAAGGGAGGTCATAGGTCCAATGACAGTAGCCACGAGCTGATGGTCACTGTGGTTGGAGGCTCGCTCTCCTTTTGTCAGGGGATGTGATCTGGATGACACCTTAGGACGCCAAAGGGCAGCCATTCCTGACCCCTTTCCTGTGATAGGCACTGCCCTGGGAGCCTCCATCACCCCACTGAACCCTACAACCATCCTTGGAGGAAGGAATCATAAGACCCATTTTATTTTTTTATTTCATTTTTTAAATATATTTTTTTATTGATTTCATAGAGAGGAAAGGAGAGGGAGAGAGAGAGAGAAACATCAATGATGAGAGAGAATCATTGATCCGCTGCCTACTGCACGCCCCCTACTGGGGATCAAGCCCGCAACCCCGGCAAGTGCCCTTGACCAGAATAGAACCTGGGACCCTTCAGACTGACGCTCTACCCACTGAGCCAAACCAGCTAGGGCATGAGCCCCATTTTATAGATGAGGACACTGAGATTCAAATGGATGGATTATCCAAGGTCACATGGCAAGGAAGTGCAGAACCAGGGCTTGAACTCAGATCATTCTGAAACATGATCATTCATGTTTCCTCTGCAAGAAGACCTTCTTAGGAGCAGGAAATTACATGGAGGAGAGAATGGGCCTCTCTCCTAGAGCAGGGCTTACTCCCAGGCTCCTCCCAGGCACACTTCCAGGAGAGGGGCTCAGATTAGAAATTAATCTGATTTTTTTTAAATAAGAAAAGCAATACTTCTTGTTCAGCTGACTTTATGGAAACAAGGCTCAGGCCTGCTACTCATTCATTTCCTCAGTCATTATTGCAGCCATAGGTTTGAGCACCCACGGTGTGCCAGGTGTGCCTCACCACCACCCCCCCCCCATCACTTTCCTGCCCTTCCCGCATCCACCACCTCCCCTCCATCCCCCTGCTTCCCAAGGGAGACCCCTGAAGACAGTCACCCCCAGGCTTGGCAAAACTTTGGGGCCCAGGCAGTTCTCAGGCTCCAGGGCCCAGATGCTGAGAAGAGAGGAAGGAAAGGAATCCCTAGACGCCGTCACATAAGGCAAGGCGCCTGGGGCAGGCTGGCCTGTGCTACTGGGGAAAGCCCTGACTGTCCATCAGAGACAGGCCTTGCAGTTCTCTGGCAACACCAGTGAGAAGATCACGCTGTACAGCAATGACAGGACTACGTCTCCGGCTACAGTGGTGATGGTGGGAGATTGAGAGAGAAAACAGAAGATGAGAGGAGAGAGAGAATCTGAGAGAGAACATTAAAATCAACAAAAATAAAACAGAAAAATGTGCACAGAACAGAGAGAGATGGAGAGATAGATAGAGAAGCAGGGTCACAGCCTCAGGCAGACAAAGATGAGAGGTAAAGAGATAAGAACAGATCAAGGCAACCCCACAGGCAGGGAGAGATACTCATGACCCAGTGACCAGTTACAGAAGCAGGAAGGGACGCCCAACACCCAGAGAGCCAGGAAGACCAGCTGACAGGCATGACCACGGACCACCCATGCTTCCTTATTTTTTGTGTGATATATTTTTATTGATTTTAGAGAGGAAGAGAGAGAGAGAGAGAGAGAGAGAGAGAGAGAGAGACATCAATGATGAGAGAGAATCACTGATCAGCTGCCTCCTGCACACCCCCTATTGGGGATCGAGCCCGCAACCCAGGCATGTGCCCTTGGCCAGAATCGAACCCAGGACCCTTCAGTCCGCAGGCCAACGCTCTATCCACTGAGCCAATCCAGCCAGGCCCGTGCTTCCTTATTGTGCTCTTGTTTAATTTAAAAAAAAAAAAGATTTGATTTGATGTCACTTGCCATAAAGATCCATGCGTGATAAATGCTAAGTCCAACTATTACGGAAGAAGGGAAAAAATAATGACACCAAAGGCCTAGGTGTGAACTGTTACTTCAGTGGTCCACAATGAATCACTTGGCCATCACGCCTGGGGTACCACCTCCCCTTGACTCTGGGCTGGCGCTGTGACCTGCTTTAACCAATAGAAGGTGGCAGAAAGGACACTGATCATTCCACACCTAGGCCTTAAGAAGTCCTGGCAGGTGTGTCCGTGTGTCCGTGTGTCCGCGCGCACGCGCTCTATGAGAAACCAGCCACTGAGTAAGAAGTCTGAGTAAACGGAGGCCATCTTGCTGTTGTGAGGATGCTGAGCTCACCACCTGGAGAGGCCACAAGGAGGACGGGGAAGAACCAAGAGAGAACCAAGGCCCCAGAAGATCTGACCCAAATCCAGCTGAGCCAGCCGCCAGCTGAAGTCACACGGAGCAGAGATGAGCCCTCCCACCAGGCCCTGCCCACATTGCAGAATCATGAGCAAATAATGACATGGCTGTGTTGTAAGTCACTGCATCTTTAGCAGTTCCTTAGGCAGCACCAGACGCTGAGGTACTGGCTCAGTACAGTCACACTAAGTAAAACCAATGGGCTCCATCCTTTTCTTTGGCTGATGGGTGATGTGGGAGAGTCGGAGCATCTCTTTCCTCTGAAGGATCACACATGATACTCAGCTCCTTAATGGTAAAATCGGCAAAAGCCACGGAGGGCCCACTCCAATGAGTGCTGTCACAGGGACACTCACCTGCTGAAGGATGGAGATGGCGATGCGGCTGCTGAGCGTGAGTGGACGATGGTGCTAAACACAAGCAGAGCTGTGTGAGTTTTGTTTTAATATATTTTTATTGATTTCAGAGAGGATGAGAGAGAAACATCAATGATGAGATGGAATTATTGATTGGCTGCCTCCTGCACCCCCTCCCCCCCACAATCTGGGGAATTGAGCCCAAAACCCGGGCATGTGCCCTGACCAGGAATCGAACCTTGACCTCCTGGTTCATAGGTTGGCGTTCAACCACTGAGCCACACTGGCCAGACAGAGCTGTGCGTTTTATTAGCATGTATCCTATGCTGGTTTATCCCATTTTGTAAATGGGGAGACTGAGGCTCAGGGCTGTGAAGGACTGCCCACAGTCTCATAGGCAGCCTTGTCAGGGCCAGGATCTGAACTCAGAACCCAGTTGAGCTGTTAGTGTTCAGATATGCAGGGGCTCTCAATTCAAGGCCACCTTCTGCATCTCAAAGACTCAAAAGCTGAAACGCTCCTCAGACCTTATTGTCTAGGGAAAGGAGGAGAGGACGGCCTGGCTCTTTGATGGGAGACCAGACCCCCCAGGCAGATGAACACCCAGGCAGGGCTCCAGATCAGGGCCAGCCCGCCCGCAGCCCCACGCATCTGCAGGTGCGCCCGCAGCCCCACGCCTGCAGGGCAGGCCCCGTCGCCAGGCCCGGCGGAGGAACCGCTTGACTCTGAAATTGGTTCCAGGAATGCTTTTGCTCCTGTTATTATACTGCCTTCCCTGACACCTCCTCCCTCCGCGCTTTTTTTTTTTTTTTACACTAAACTTTCTCTGAATTCACCTGATTTTTCCCATCTCCTTTACATTCTTTATGGCAATGGAGACATAATCACCGCTTCTCCGGCAGGGTGATGGGAGTGTGCAATATTAACTGTAAATCAGGCAGAAATTGGTGGAAGGGGAAGGGTTTGATGAGGTGCAGAGACATTATATCATTTTAAAGCACTTTTCTGGTCTCCAGTAATCCCCATGTAAATGAAAAGGAGGCGACGTGCCTTTCTCTCCGAGGCTGCCTGCAGGAACACAGAGAAAATGTTCCTGGAAGACGGACGCGGGGTCGGGGAAGGCTGACTGGGGCCGACAAGGAGGCAGAAATGCCCAGGGCCGTGCCCCCAGCCCCTCCAAATCAGGGCCGGGCACACACCGAGGTGAGTAATCCTGGCAGCGCTGGGACTTCTTGGAAGATGAGGACTGGGCTACAGAGGGGGGAGAGAGGGAGGATGGTGCTCTGCACCGACAGGCAGCAGGCCTGCCTCAAACCACCCCCATCCTGCAGCCCCGCGCCTCAGCCAGGAGTGGTGCTGCCCCCAAGGGGGCATCTGGAATGTACGGCACGCTGAGGATTTTGTCAGCGGTCACAATGATGGGGAGGCGCTGCAGAGCCTGGTAGAAGTCCATGGTGTTAAATATCCTGAAATGCATGGAACACTCCCACACAAGGAAGACCTATTCCTTCTAGAATGCCACCACTTCCCCCCTGTGCTGTCCTCCTATAAAGTACATGGTTTTCCTGAAAAATGACCATTTATCAAGACGGTTCACTACAGGGGCCATCCACCACAGGCGGGTTCATGACCTCTTGGGTTCTTTTAAACTGAAGTCAATTTGTCTAGGCCAGTGATGGCAAACCTATGGCACGCGTGTCAGAGGTGACACGCGAACTCATTTTTTGGTTGATTTTTCTTTGTTAAATGGCATTTAAATATATAAAATAAATATCAAAAATATAAGTCTTTGTTTTACTATGGTTGCAAATATCAAAAAATTTCTATGTGTGGTATGGCACCAGAGTTAAGTTAGGGTTTTTCAAAATGCTGAAATGCTGAGCTTGAAAGGTTCGCCATCACTGGTCTAGGAGTACTGACTGCTGGTTTAACTGAATTCAACTACCTGTATTTCATCCAACCTAAGACGTCACTGATTGTAACAGACATCATTGTTTTATTTACTACTAAGAAAGGAAAACATGGCTGTGACTCAATGCTTTCTCGTCACTTAGATTTTTACTTTAATACTTATTTAAGTGCTATATAGACTCAAGTGCAAAGAATCTCTCTATATAAAAGCCTAAGTGACCAGCCAACTGGCCAATTGTCTGGTAGGTATGACACACACTGACCACCAGGGGGCAGACACTCAACGCAGGAGCAGAAACCACAGGCATGGAAACATAGAACAGACTGATGAATCTCAGAGGGAAGCGGGGAGGAGGGAGGACAGGAAGAGATTAACCAAAGATCTTACATGCATACTAGAGGCCCGGTGCATGGATTTGTGCACTGGTGGGGTCCCCCGGCCTGGCCTGCGGGGATTGGGCCAAAAGAGACTCTCCTACATCCCCCAAGGGTCCTGGATTGTGAGAGGATGCAGGCCAAGCCAAGGGAGCCCACTGGTGCACGAATTCATGCACCATGCCTCTAGTTATAAGTATAATGAATTGCTTACAGTATTCCTAACCTTCCTATTCTAGGTCCAACTCTTCTGGATCGTGTCTCAACTCAGAGTTATCAATGTCCATGTTATCCCACATGGTCTCATCCTCTGGGACACCAACAATGTAGATGATGCTGAATTTCTTCAAAGAGCATTCCACCAGCATCTCCAGCACTTTTTTTTTTTTTTTTTTTGAGCTGCTGTGCATGGGTGAGGATGGTTCTTTCTTAATCTTCCCAGAAGGTGTCAACAGAAGGTTTTCAGACAATAAACAAGACTTAAATCCTTCCTCAAATGGTCACAGAATCTTTTGTTGACTAACCCATTGAGGGCCTACCTGTTGGTTAGACCTCCCAGCCTAACCAGGAAGACTGCACCTGTTGAGTGAGTGGTGGCTACATCGCCACTGCTGCCCAAAGAGCAGCAGTTGTAAGATGATAAGATGGGTTCCGATGATAGAGATGCTGAAATGGGAAGAAGCGGAGGGCTTAGAATCTATGAAATATAACATTAGAAAATTACTTGGCCTGTATGGATACATGCCCTGAGCTAGCATGCATAGACAAGCCCGGGAAACTGCCTCAGAGACCTTATCTGCAGACATGCCCGGGATGCCCGTCCCAGGGCAATGCATGTAGATGAGCCTGTGTTGTAGGGTTGGCACATTTAGAAAAAAAAAATTACAGGACACCCAGTTAAATTTGAATTTCAGGTCAAAAACACATAAATTTTTGTATGAGTCCCAACTTGAATTTCATGGAACATTCTTTTAAAATATTATTTAACAGTTTATTGGGTATAAACTTGGAGAAAAGTGGCAAAAGTAATATAAAGTACTTCCCTATGCCCAGATTAATCAATTTGTACAATTTTATATAATTTGCTTCATTATTATAGATAAAAAGATAGGTGGGTAAGTAGATAGATAGATAATTCTTTGTTTCTCAAAACCATTTGAAAATAGGTTGCAGAAATCATGTCCCTTTACACCTAAATACTTCAGTATGTATTTCTTAAGAATAAGACAATTTCTTCAACAAGACAAGTAACAACAAGTGTTGGAGAGGTTATGGAAAACAAGGAACCCTCATTCATTGCTGGTGGGAAGGCAAACCAGTACAGCTACTAGGGAAAACAGCACAGCGGCTCCTCAAAAAATTAAGAATGGAGTTTCCATATGACCCAGCAAACCCTTTTCTGGGTATTTACAAAAAAAAAATGAAAACATTCATTTGCAAAGATATAAGTACCACTATGCTCACTGTGGCATTATTCATGGTGCCAAAACATGGAAACAACCAAAGTATCTTTCGATAGATGATTGGGTAAAGAAGATGTGGTACATATATATAATGGAATATTACTCAGCCATAAAAGATAAAATTACCAGAGGGGAGGGAGAGTGGGGAGGGGTAAAGGGTAAAGGGAGTCAAATACATGGTGATGGAAGAAGATTTGATCGTGGGTGATGGGCACCCAAGGCGATATATAGCTAATGTATCATAGAAATGTACACTTGAAACCTACATAATTTGATTAACTAATGCAGCCCCAATAAATTTAATTAAAAATAAGATAATTCTTTTATATAACTATGGTTCCATTATCAAAATCATAAAATTTAATATTAACATAGTACTATTATCTATTCCACAGTACATACTATTCATATTTTGTCACTTGTCCTATCTAGGGTCATTCATTGTATTTAGTTGTCATCTCTCTCTCTTTTTTAAGGTATCTTTTTTTTTTTCATGGAACATTCTTATATTAAAAAGAAATTGTTTATCTGAGATTCAGATTTAACCGGGCATTTTGTATTTTACTTGGCAACCCTACTGTGGTGCCTACTGCAAAGCTAGTATGTGCAGACATGGCCAGGATGCTGGGCCTGGGCCGGGCGTGGGTGCCTGGAGGACTCTGGCTGCCCTACTGGCTCACCCCCACTGGCTCGCCCCTCATGCACATGAGCTCAGGGCATGGGTGAGGCAGGGCTGAGTGGCCTGGTCTAAACCCTCCTGGCTCCTTTAGAACTAGCCTAGAGCCAGCCTCAGTTTGGCTCACAAACCACTCCTACTGCACTTAGATAATGCTGAGGTGGGATAACAGGTAGGAGTTGGGTCAGACCTGGAGCCTGGGGTCACAGCCCAATGCAAAGACAGATCTCTACTGCCTGGGGTTAGGCTGCAACAGAGACCCTGAAGCAATGCTGGCCGAGGGGCTCAGGGAGGCTTCTTAGACCAGGAAATACCTTAGACAAGCAGAGAAGTGGAAAGAGTTTTCCACCGGAGGGAATGATGAGTGCAACGCAGCATACATATGACGGTGCCAGAGACGCTCTAGGACAGTGGTTCTCAACCTTCCTAATGCCACGACCCTTTAATACAGTTCCTCATGTTGTGGTGACCCCCAATTTCATTGTTACAAATTGAACATAATTAAAGCATAGTGATTAATCACAAAACAATATGTAATTATATATGTGTTTTCCGATGGTCTTAGGCGACCCCTGTGAAAGGGTCGTTTGACCTCCAAAGGGGTCACGACCCACAGGTTGAGAACCGCTGCTCTAGGAAAAGAGAAACATTGGGTGAGCCCGGACCATGAGGTGCATTGGGAAGAAATGTGGAGGCAACCAAGGTGGACTCTGTGATGCATACCCTGGGACTTTGGTCAGTGAGGGGTCACTCTGAGCTTGTTTCCTGAACATCAAACAGATAAGCACTCAGCCTCAGAACTCCTAGGGCACCAAGCAGTACGGTGTGCAATCCACTTCTGAGGGCACGAGGATTCACAAAGGATTTCAGAAATGAGATACACCCGATCAGATCTGCCTTAATAATTATCATAACAACATTAATTATAATAATAGTTCTACCATGGATGGGGTACTTACTATATGCTAAGCACTTTGCTGTTATTAAAAATAATGGTAACAAAAGCTACTGTGTAGGTACCACATGGCATATTACCATGGCCTCAGGTGCCAGACACAGTGAGAAAGTGAGAAGGACTTACGTGCATTATCTCATTTGGTATTCACAACATCCCTCCGAGGCTGGTTTTTATTACCCTCCTGTCATAGAGGCTGGAACTGACACTCAACGCAATGACCAGCCAGACTTGCCCAGAGTTGCATAGACATTGGTGGCCGAGCCAGGACCAGAACTCAGACTGCTGACATTTAGGCCCGGTTGCCATCTGTCCTTGAGTAACTGAAACTCCGGGAAGGCCGCAGAGGTTCCCTGGGTAGCATATTCCGCAGGCTTCCCTGGAGAAGGTAGAAGCCTGTTTCTCCAAGCACAAAGAAAGGCTAGAATCAAAATTCCACCCTAGCCGGTTTGGCTCACTGGATAGAGTGTCGGCCTGCAGACTGAAGGGTCCCAGGTTCGATTCCGGTCAAGGGCATGTGCCTTGGTTGCAGGCGCATCCCCAGTGGGGGGTGTGCAGGAGGCAGCTCATCGATGTTTCTAACTCTCTATCCATCTCCCTTCCTCTCTGTAAAAAAATCAGTAAAATATATTTTTTAAAAAAATTCCCAGTGCATTCTAATTACTGTGCGTATTTTAAATGACAAATGAAGCTGCAATTTGAAAGCCCCGAACCAAAATTCAAGCCATATGCAAACAGGTTGCGGTCAACATCCATAACAGGCTGCCGCAATGGGGGTCAGCTCAGCTCAGGGAATCAAGTCTCAGTGAGACGGTCCCTGAACTGGGTGTCCCCGGGGGTATGCAGCCTGAGAGACTAGAGGCAGGCGCCTCATTTCCCTGCCAAGGGCGTGCAATTACAGCAATTGTCTCAGTGCTGCAGACTCCCGGGAAAGAGTCATCTGTCCTTCGGTTAAACTGATTAGGAATCACTTTCTCTGTTCCAGTCGTTCCTGAATCTCAGCAGTGAGTAGAGTTGCTGCCCAGATTTCCAAATCAACATGGATCTTAACTCTCCCAGGATCGCCCCACGTGCCTTGGCAGTCCTGTGGGGTTTTGTTTCTGCCCCCTTCCCTTCTTGCCAGGTTAGTTCTCCCATCCAAGTACTAACCAGGCTCGACCCTGCTTAGTTTCCAAGATCAGACGAGATTGGGCACATTCAGGGTGATTTGGCCATGGACTTGCCAGGCTCGTTCAGAGCATATTGCCTGGAGAACAGGAACACCCGCTCCTTCCAGGCCTCACCTTGGGGAAGTTAGAAAAATACAGCCCAGGAGCTTCTCCCTAATCCGTTCAGGGTGGCGGGGTCCCTCTGGAGCTTGGATTGGCCTGGGTAGTGCCAGAAGGCAGCCCATGGGGTGCCCATGATTGGCCGGCCATGCCATGTGGCATCCTGCTGCCCTGGCCTTGGCGGTGTGATGGTTTCTCTTTCGCACCCAACTCCTGGCTGCCTGCAAGGTGCTCAGCAGCCCTTTCCTGGCATTTCTCACCTTTGTTGGCATATCGGCTAGTTCTTGTCACATAATGACCTCAAAATCTCAGTGGTTTATGACAGCACACATTTATTTTCAAATGTATGGGTCTACAGGTCGACCTAGGTTTGGCTAACGTGGAGTGAGTTCATGTGGACCAGGCTGGCCCCAGGCTTTGAGTTGGGTTCCCGTCTCCTCTGCATGCCTCATTCTGGGGCTCAGGATGCTGGGGCAGTGGCTGCCGGGAGCATGATCTTTCCACGGCAGATCACAGGGGCACAAGGAGGCTGAGGAGAAACAGGGATGGATCCTAGGATCTCAGCTCCAAACTGGCACAGGGTCACTACCACCCCCCTTGCAAAGGCCACGGCAGGGCATCTGGCCCAGTTCGTCACCAAGCAGAGAAGCATATGCCGCCCACTCCGTGGTTGCAGGAACTGCAAAGTCACATGGTAGAGGGCACAGACGTGTAATCCTAACCCAGGGAGGGAGTGGGAATCAGAGCAACAAAGACAACATCATCGGAGTTGGCACTGGGACACCGTGTTCCGAACGCCTGCAGCAGGATGGCCTCTGCATCTGCACCGGAGATGAGCAGGAAAGCTGTCAGTGGGGACACACACGTGGAGCTGCCGTGGGAATGGGGTGTGGGGCCGTGGTTCCTTCTGGAGAGCACGTGTGACCTCATGGTGCCCCTGTGACCTCCCTGGAAGCACTGAAACCGTAGAATAACTTGAGCATCTGGACTCGCAGGACCAGAATCTGCTCCCCAAGTATCTTGACTTGTCTCGGGGAACTCCATCCCTCACAATATCCCCCACTGACCTTGCCTGTCCTGACTTGGGCTCTTCCAGAATCCTGGCAGAAGCTGCTGGGCCAGCCCATCTGTTTCTACTTGAGAGGAAAGGCACTTTCTCAGGGAGGACGAGTTGGTGACGGAACCAGGGACAGGAGCTCGGCCAAGAGAGCCCGGGCCTGTCCAAGGCGGGCCAGGCTGATGGAGAGGCGGCTGGGTTTCAGCCTCCAATTAGCACCCTCTGTTCTTAGAGCTGCTGGCCGAGCCGGCTGCTGAGCAGCTGGAAGGGAGCAGGCTGGCTGGTCAGCTGGTGAATGAGCACTAATTGGGTGTCAAGCATGCCAGGGCCCACTGGCTCCCCTCACCTCCCCACCAAACTCCCGGGGACCACCGCAGAGAGCCGAGGGGCAGAAGGCAGCTAATTGGTCCGGCCTGCCCCGCAATCCCTTTCTCCACACTCTGATGCCCTGTCACTCAGCTTCCTTTGTCTTCCATTTCAAGGGCCTGGAGAAAATTGCCCAGATCGGCTGAGACGTGCCCTGTAAACCTCAGGGTGGGAGAGGAGCTTATTTTAAGAGACTCTAAGCGGGACGTTTTGGCACATTTCGCACAGTGGCCCCCGTTGTCCTGACTGTGCAGAACTGTGGGGACAGCCCTCCTACACACGCCCTCACACTCCTGCTTGTCCATATTTTTCGACAAGAGTTTCCAAGTCACCCGAAAGCTCATGAAATGCTTGTTGTTGCCTTTTGCCTGGCAGCAGCGCTGTTCATTTTGGAGGGGGGAAGGAAAACTATTAATAAGACTTTATTTCTCCCACACTTTAGGATAAACCACACTTACTTCAGAGGAAGCAGGCGTGGATTTGAAATGTGTGGCACAACACACAGCTGCTGGCAATCCTTGTCTTAAGAACAACCCACACAGCCCTGGCCACTGTGGTTCGGTGGGTTGGGTGTCATCCCATGCACGGAAAGGTGCTGGTTTGATTCCCAGTCAGGGCACATGCTCTGGTTTCGGGCTCAATCCCCCGCAGGGGGTGTGCCGGAGGCAGCCCTTCAATGTTTTGCTCTCACACATTCATGTTTCTCCCTCTCTGTCCCTCTCCGTCCCTCTCTCTCTCTCTAAAAATGAATAAAAATATTTTTGAAAAAGAAGGTAAAGAAAAGAAATAACAACCCACGCAGAATGCTGAACTTAGAGAGAAGCGAGGCTGGAGTTTCTGTGACAGGTGTGGCTGAGATGATATTGAGAGCGATGAATCTGTCCTGTCTGTGCTTTTGTTCCTCCATTTCCCCCATATCACACCCACCCTCCAGCAAATCATCAGCTCCATGCTCACGGCCTCAGGGGAGAGGAGTGGTAGGCCAAAACCAGAACATGCCTGCTGATCTCTCTGGCTACCGTGTTTCACAGAAGGAACTTCTCAGGCCTGGAACAGCGTCCAGAGGCAGGGAGAGAGCTGGCTTCACTCTTCATCCTCTCCTCAGAGGACCAGATAGAAATCCTGTTCCCCATCCCCCACCCCCAGGCAGGGAGGAGGCAGAAGGGAGGAGAGAGAATCTATTCTCACCAACCCTTCTGCGTGGGTCCCCGGGAAGATAGAACTGTAAACAGCTCATAAACCATTCCCCCCTCAAGCATGACCCAGAAGCAACAGAAAGCCCTGAGGCCATATAGGAAGCCATAGAAGAGAGTGCTGTGGGGACCAAGGACCAGGGGCAAGAGGCCTAGCCCCTCGCTCTCCCTCCCAATGCTTTGGCTCTGCCGATGAGCCCGGAATTGCAACTCTTCCCTGAGTGGGGGTCTCTAAGGATGAGTGAGGTTGAAGGTCTATGAAATGTGAGTTCAAAGTCAAAATATTCAATTTAGCAATAGAATAAAAAGGTTTAAGGTAATACGCCTTACACACATGAATGGGTAGATATGCCATCTGTGTCCATAAGACATTTTTATAATACCATCTGAGAGGCCTTCCTTCACCACCTCGCCCTCCATTCAGTGTCTATCCTTAGCTTGCCCTTCCTCCATAGCAGTTATCATTATCTGACATTACATTAAATAGCTAAGCGCTCATTTAGTTATTGTCCTTATTCATGAGGGCAGGGTTGTTGTCTGTTTTGTTTTCTGTTGTATCTCCAGTTCCTAGAAGAGGACCTCGCACACAGCAATCCCAATAAACACCGTGCTGCATGAATGAACACATTGTGTGCTCAACGGTGACACCTGCTGGCAACGTGGAGATTGCAACCCAACTCTATTAAACATGATCATTGCCAAACCAAAAGGAGTGAGCGCTTTTCCAGGCACTGAAATATAGGATTGGGAAACTCGGGTATAGGAGAAAATCCTCTGGACCTAAGATAAGACTTCGAAGGAGCCTGGGGGTGGGGCTAGAAGAGGGGTAGGAGTGAAACACCAGTCTAGCAGCGAAAAAAGGAAACATGAGGTGGAGCCTTTGCCCTCTCAGAGTATGGCCACCAAGCCTCACATTCTGCAACACAGTCACCTTTCAATTTAATTCTCCTAGGCTCCCTTTTTTATTTCAATTTCATCCCTCAAATTGTTATTGAATTGAAGCACCAGATGGGGAGAGAGAAAGTGAGGAGGGGGGACAGTTGCAAGAGATGTCTAAGGCCCACCTCAGAGAAGCTTAAAAAAAGCTAAGGAGATAGACTGAGTTTTTCTGGGCCTCCTCTGGCATCTCCAGAGGACTCTAAGGCTAGCAAAGTGTTTCCCCATATATTTCTTTACTGGGTCTCCCCCATGGCCTTGCCTGGAAAGCAGATCTCCCCCACCTTATAGACGAGGACATTTGAGCTCAGTGAAGAAAGTGACTTGTCCAAAGTCTCCACAGAGAATCCTGGCAGGGCCAGAACTCACAGCCACGTCTTTTCTGCTCTTACACTTGCTGGTGTTTTCATTTGGTGGTCCCAGCCACGGAGGAGCAAAAACTCCCTCTGAGAGGTGAGGCATGCGGCTAGGAAAGACACAGTAGAGCACAGCAGAGCAGCAGAACCTGCAGGACTCTGGGCGTGGCAGAGCTAACCCCACCCCCCGTGCAAGTTTTCACTGTGGGTACTTGCCCATGGACGCTCTATGGCTGGGACTTGGATACAGTGGGAGCCTTGAGGTTCTCCAGAAGGAGTGAGAAAGCTGGGTGCTCTCATCAGGGCATCACACCCGGGTCTTTGTAAGAAGGAACCTTTGACTGCACCCCTGGGAGTGTTTGCCCTGATTCATTATCAAACTGCTTGCAATTATCAAACTGTGCTCCCTCACGTTGACCTTTAGCTGGGGCACAGCTATATTTAGCAAAAACCAGCCCTTTGTAATTACCCCCACTCAGATTACTTAAAGGTCGGCTGCAGATGTGACAGTTTGATCTGTGGGAAGGACTGTTTCCAGGATCCCTGGATAATTATTCAAACCAGACAATAATTAGTAAATGTTTTCTGCAAATGAATCCAGCCCTGTTGTTCAGCCCCAGAAGGGAGCCCCAGAAGACTCACCAGGCCAAAGTGGCCCCCTGGAGATATAAGAAGGACAATCCTCTCGTGCGCATTCCTTTACAGTTTACAGAGAACTTCAGATCTCGCCCATTTACTCCTCCCATCATCCCGCTGTGAGATACACATCCCTCCTTGACAGATGAGGAAACTGATGCTCAGAGCGGCTAAGTGGACGTACCCGGAGCCACATAGTTGAACCTTAAACACAGGTCTCCTGACCCCAAATTGCTTGCTCTTTCCTTAAAAAAATAAACACAAAACCCTCATTCAGCAAATATGTATTGAGAGACAACTTGGAGCCTGGCCTATAACAGGCTGCAGAAAGGACAGGAAGGCCTGTCCCTGCATTGTCCCTGGTGTTTCAAAGCTCAGGATACAGCGGTTGGGGCGGGGGGTGAACTATTGGAACCCTGGATTCCAATAGCATCTTTAGTGGGTGTCCATAAAAGTCCCTGTAAGAACATCTTTGGGCCTCACATATTAAGGGTCAGTCTATTTGAAGAGATTAAGGAGGGTTTGGTGCAAATCAACAGAAGACAATGGGCAAAGGCTCAAATCGGGATCCAAAGCACAGAAATTGAGTCAACTGTTATATTTAATTAGCACATTTGAAGTAACTAATAATGAAAAGGCATGTCACCTGATCCCAGTGTGAAGAGGGATTGAGGATATGAATGGCATCCCCTCGAGCATAATCTCCTTGATTTTAAAGGACTCCCCTGGCGCCAGGGCCCTAGGAAACCCATGGAAGAGCAGATTCGGCGGGGAGGGTCTTGAAGCCCCTCTTTATCTTCACCCAGAGAAGCTCCATTTATATCTGTTTTACATTTGAGCTTCCATTAAGTCAAGGAGCCCATGATTTTTAAAAATATGAAAACTATTGGTTTATAGGCTTAATCGTAGACATAATGGTTAACGATATTTATAAAGTGCCATGACTATCGACTTCACAATTTCTTACTTAAAGTATGAAAAAAAAGAGATAATTGTCGATATCTTTCAATAAACAGTTCATCTCAACTGATCCTAATGAGATGAAATAATGATTAGAAATAAGAAGGCTGCTGGCCAGCATAGCTCAATGGTTGAGCATCTACCTATGAACCCGGAGGTCACTGTTCAATTCCAGGTCAGAGCACATGTCTAGGTTCAGTCCCCAGTGTGGGGTGTGCAAGAGGCAACCGATCGATGATTCTCCTTCATGATTGATGTTTCTATCTCTCTCTTTCCCTCTCCCTTCCTCTCTGAAATAAATAAAAATATACTTTTAAAAAATAAAAATGCTAATATTGATAATAAACATCTATTTAGAACTTATGCTAGGGACTCTTCTATGTACTCTACACACATTAACTGGCTTGCTTGTCCCCACAACCCTAATATCATCCCCATTTTACAGGTGAAGTAACTGAGGCACAGAGAGCTCACAGGAGGTGATTCACTTGAGGTCATGCACTTAGGTTGAGCAACACCAGCTGTGCAAAGTACATCTGCAGAAAAACAGTGGATGTGAAAGAGACCGAGGAGTCTGGGGTTGGGGAGGGCTTTGTGCTCCCTCTCAGCAGGCTGAGGGAGAAGGCTGCCAAATCAATTCACCCCTCCCACGGCCGACTGTGACCCGTTGGCGGAGCTGAGCTTGACAGTGATGGGCTGCTAGGTATGCTGAGTCCTATTCTAATTCAGAGGTTCTACAGTTTCCAAAGGATGTACATTTGGAGATGGAGGGTCTTTTGAACAACCCAGGTTTGTGGGGCTTTTAAAATATATTTTTATTGATTTCAGAGAGGAAGGGAGAGGGAGGGAGAGAGAAACATCAATGATGAGAGAGAATCACACACCCCCACACACACACTGGAGATCAAGCCTGCAACCCAGGTATGTACCCTTGACCAGAATCGAAACTGGGACCCTTCAAGTCCACATAGGCCGATGCTCTATCCCAGGGGTGGGCAAACTTTTTGACTCGAGGGCCACAATGGGTTCTTAAACTGGACCGGAGGGCCGGAACAAAAGCATGGATGGAGTGTTTGTGTGAACTAATATAAATTCAAAGTAAACATCATTACATAAAAGGGTACGGTCTTTTTTTTTTTTTTTTTTTTAGTTTTATTCATTTCAAACGGGCCGGATCCGGCCTGCGGGCCGTAGTTTGCCCACGGCTGCTCTATCCACTGAGCCAAGCCGGCGAGGGCAACGGCCCAGGTTTTGATACACTAAGCTCACAAGGGCACGCAGTGGTGGGGGGGGCAGTGGGGATGTGTGTGACAATCTTCATTATATCACCATTGAGCCTCCATGGGGGAGAAATGAATACCTCATGCAAATATGAGTTTGAGGTTTGCTCATGCTATGCTTAAGGGAGATAGAGAGAGAGAAGGGGAAAAATTGCCAGTTCTCAATAAGCTCTTAGGATAAACTCCACTATAAAGATATCGTGTAACTCATCAGGGAAGGTATTCATCCAACACTTCAGAAGCACTCAGTTGTCTGCTAACAATATTTATTTTTCCATTTATAATATCAAATTTCCATGGTTCTGTTCATTAAGGAAAATCCCCAAAGACCTGCCCTGGCTTCAGGCCCTTCAGTCGGCTGGTATTTACTCGGCACCCTCCAGTGCCAGGCCCTCAGCTAAGCTCTGGGGACAGTGGGGAGAGAAGGCATGGAGCTCAGGGTCTAGGTCCCCACTGTCCCATCCCACAGCCACTGGCCACGTGTGGCCATTGCATGCACATTTCCATTAGTTCATTGGCAGTAAATAAAATTAAAAATTAAATCCCTCAGGCACACGAGCCACATTGTGGGTGTTTAACATGCAGGCAGCCTTGTGTCCTATGAACACAGAGCCTTCCCATCATCACAGGAAGTCCTGCTGGAAGTGCTGGTAGATAAGCAATGCCCGCGTTGGTAGGAGGCAAGCCTGTTTAGTAACTAGCTATTCTGGACAGTTAGTGATTGCCTATCTCTCTAAGTATTGGATAATTCTGGTTTTTTAAAAACCGGTTCACACTGACTCAGCTCAGGTTAGTCTGAATGAGTGAGGTGGAGTAGTTCTCAGATACATTTGGATGCCATGAGCTTGGTAGCAAAAGAGATTTTTCAAGGGACATGATGTATGGACACAACCAGATGGCAACGTGCAGTGCACCTGTTCATCTGAGCACGTAGTGTAGCGTATATACATGTGGACTCACACACATGCGCACACACACACACACACAAAACACTCCTGCAAATATCTGCTTACTTCGATACACACACGTAGGCAACCACACAAACACAGGCACACACATCCATGAGCACACACTCTGACATGCACTCTTACAACTTGTGATTCTATATGCAAACACATCCAATTCTTGCAGACACACACACATGCACACACAGAGAGAGTGTTTTTCACAAATGCCTCCTGCGTTGCTACCGGGTTGTCACACATGATGGAGTTGGCTACAGTTAAGTTCTGTGGCTTTGTGCTGTCCTGATATAATACAGAAACAGATGGGCCAATTTTTCTTGCATTTCCCAGATTCAAGATAAATGCTCGGGAGCGCCACAGTAACCCTGTCCTTGGGAGCCGTCCATTCATTCACCATTCAACAAACATTGATTGAGGGCCCAGAAATCACGGAGGCGGGCTGGTAACTAAACCACAAAAATCCCACCGTATCAGACTCAGCTCTGAAAGGGGGAGGAGGACGGCGTCATCTTACAGAATGCAGGGCCGGCAGCCCTATCACCTCCCCACCCCACCCCTACCACCCAGAACCCAGCTGCCTCGGGAGCTCCGCCCTCGGTCACCCTCCTGGGGCAGCCTGTGACTAAGGGAGGTGGGGATATGAGAGCTGACCATTCCTGCCAGATATGGACACTCTGATGAATAAACTCGTTTCAACGCTCCCCATCAGGTTGGCCATGACCTTGTTAGGCTTACCCCTTAGCTGAGCGTCCACCTCCACACAATCCCGCTCAGGCTCGCCCCCCCCTTCACGGGATAGCACCTTATTCGCAGCATCCGCTCTGAGAATGCAGCCTGCAGCAAGCAGCCTCCCCGGCACTGTCCATCACAGGCGGTGTTACCTGTGCTCACAGGGCTGCCCCGGATGCTCCTCAGCCACCACCCTTCGGGGTCCAGGCCGAGGTGGGCAGAGGGTCGCCCTCGGAAGCAGCTTTGCTGTGCCCAGCGTCTCACCAAGTCTCTTGGATTTCTGTGCAGAATTTCTTGCCCAGAATCCTACCAGTATCTCATGAAAAAAGACTTCTGTCCGTCCCTAAAATTCTCCCCCCAACCTAAATGCTCAAACCCAGGCCACACGAGGGGTCGGAGGGGAAACAGTGCACATGGCCCGCTCTAATCTTGTCGTCCCCAGAATACCCCTCGCCTCCCCTGCTCTAAAATAAAAGCTGCCATGCAAATCCAGGGCCATGAACCAGACCCGGGTGGGGGCGATGGGTGGAGAGAACTGGGGGAGGAGCAGGTTCCGCATTAAAACACCTAGCCTGAGCCGGCTCCACAGCAAGCATCCAATAAATGATAGCCATTATCATCACTGGTATTATTGTGAACCACGAAGCTATCACCCGCCATCGGTCTGCGGGCAGCGGGAGGCAGAGCGGGCCACGCTGCTCCCTGCTCCAGTTCACTAACCCAGGCCGAGTGCTGGTAATTACGACTTTGAGGAACACGAGTAACGGTGCCAAGTTCCAGAACAGCTACAGCGATGAGTCGAGAGGCCTCTGGCTCGGCTCCGGCTGCCAGGCTGAGCAGAGGTTTGCACAGTTGGCCACATGGAGAGGCCGGAGCAGTACAGGGACACGGTGGGAAGACTGTCTCTCCTGCCACCCACCAGACCCCTCGTGGACACACAGGGCCCGACACAGCACGCAGAAGGACCACAGGGTTCCAGGCCTGTGCAGTGGCCCATCCCGAAGGCCTGGGCAGTGGTAGCCCTTGTGTGGCTCATGACGGGCCCTTCATGGGCCTTGCTTCATAGGGAGCCAGAGGCGTCCACGCACCCAGTCAGGCCCCAGCCCGGGGCTGCGCTGTGATGCCAGCTCCTTGCCATGGAAGCGCCGCTCCTGGGAGCGCTCGGGGCTGCCTGCACGGGGTTGCAAGAAGCCCAGTTGCACCTGAGGCTGTGGCCCAAGTGTGAGAAAAGGGATTCCTTCCCCCGCACTTAAAGATTTGCCCTTGCCTTACCCCGAGTAACCAACGGGCAAGCAGACAAGCCCAGCAAAGTCTCAGGCACTGAGAGGGTAGCTACCGTGGTGTCTTTCCTGCAATTCTCTATGCCTCCCTTCCTCCCCACAGCTGACTGGCCAGGGGCGGCAGTGCAGGGCAGGGCCCAGCAGTGAGCTTCGGTAGCCCAGCACCTGGCCTCTCTCTCCTGTTTATTCACAGCACATCAGCTTCCTCCAACGGGAAGTAAAGGGGGGCTCTCCCCACATTCCTCCTGGCCAGAGGTCTGATGGAAGTGCTTTGGCCCAGCGAGTGGAATGAGCCTGCACTTCCTCGTGATGAAGCAAAGGGGTCTTTTTTAAAAATATATATATTTTATTGATTTTTTACAGAGAGGAAGGGAGAGAGATAGAGTTAGAAACATCGATGAGAGAGAAACATCGATCAGCCGCCTCCTGCACACTCCCCACTGGGGATGTGCCTGCAACCAAGGTACATGCCCTTGACCAGAATCGAACCTGGGACCCTTGAGTCCACAGGCCGATGCTCTATCCACTGAACCAAACCGGCCACAGCAAAGGGGTCTTTTTTTGCCGGTGTCCGTGACCAGTTACTGCCCACTGTGTCCATTCCTCTTGAGATCCAGGGCACTGATACCCCTCTCGCCCGCTCCCCCCCCCCCCGCCCCGCCCCTCTTCCCTCAGAAGGCCTTCTCCCTCATCCACCTGTGAGCTCCCAGTCATTGGCCAATGCCCATCTCAAGGGCCAGGGTCTCTGTAACTCTCCTGACCTTCCCCACCCCCACCCCATCCCCGATAACCACTGATTTAATAACGTTCCCTCCTCGGTGCTCCTGGAGCTTCCTCCTAACATTGCAGTACTTGTCTGTCTCCCCCGCAAGCCGCTCCACAGCGGGACCCCGGCCCTTTCGTCTCTGGCATCTGGCAGTTGGGAAGCATTGTTTGTATTCACTGCAATGATGTAAAACGAACATACGTGGAAGGAATGGACAGATTAATAAAAAGAGGGGGATAAAGGGAGTCAGCAGAAACTAGAAAAAAAAGACACAAGAAGAGAAGGGAGGAGAGAAGAAGGGAGGGAGAGAGGCTGAGGAAGGGGGAGAGAGAGCTGAAGAGATGGAGGAGTGGGGATCGGCGGGGTCATCCATGGTCCTGTCCCTTATATGCCTTCTGTGGGGAGCTCCCTGTGCCTGGTGTTGCTCCTGAAGACCCGGGAATGTCTTCCCTGGGCCACCCAGGTGGCGGCAAGGGCACAGGCAGGAGTGCCACAAAGGCTGTACCTTGAGGCAAACTACATGCCAGTTCCAGCAAAAAAAAAATCCCTGGATTGAGCTCACTTACTCTTCATGCTTCAGTCTCCATCTTCCATCCTCTGAAGGCCCAACTGGGGCCCTGACCCTGACCTTGACCTGCACTCCTCTGGCCTACAGGAGGCACCCTGCCTTTCTCTCTCCAGCCTCCTCTAAAACTGCACCAAACGTTCTCTTAGTTCCGGCTCCTCCCTTACTCCCCAGTCATGTCTGGCTTAAGATAGGAAAATTGTAAGCTTGGACAGAGTGTAAATACCTTCAAACTGATTTCTGAACAATTATTCCCTCTACTGTCTACATCTGCTAAAGTGGAGCAGCCTCATACCTTGTTTGCGGGCGGTGGCTCAGGAAAACGCGACCTGAGCCCCATCCTCATTATAAAATGGGAGCGAGACGGAAAGCGCAAGCCCTGTTCCATTTACAGAAGCTTTGTCAGAGGCCCACATCTCCCCAGCGAGGGCTCTATGCTGCCGGGACAGCAGGGCCACAGGAGCGCTGACGTGGACACACAGCTCTGGTCCTCTCGGTAATGCGCAGCGTAGTCCCTGCTTGGAATCTGCAGGACTTTTCATGGTCAGCAACTGAGTCAGAGCGACTCCAAACCTGGCAGGACCTCCGGAGATGGATCCTGTTCCCCTGTGCTGCACACAGACCAGCAGGGGCCTGACAGATGCCTGCAGAAATCAATGAATGAAAAAAGTAAATGAATAGATGTGAGTGTGTATGGGGGGGGGTGGGGGGAGCAGTGAATGAACGGGTGAATGAGTAGTGAGTGAATCGGGAAATGAGGAGACCCACTGAGCTAGAGGATACCCCAGATGTCCAGGAGGCGTGGGTGCCAGGTCAGCCCCTGGGAAGCCGCAGCACAGCCTTCAGAAGCACTTCCTTCTTCCGTGACAAGCATGATCTGCCCTTCGGAAAGACACTGAACGCTCAGAATGGGAGACAAACAGGCACGTTGTCCCTTGCTCTTAAATGTAAATGATCATTTTCTATGTCAGACCTTCAGAGACAGCCTCAGATGTGAAGTCTGGGGCACTTTGGGGTCCAGGTGTCCAATGAAGACATGGGTTTTGCAGAAGGTAGTGAGCTCCCCGACGATGGGTTTAGAAGCAGGCGCTGGATACGGTGATGATGACCCTCCTCGTCTGCGAGGCAAGGTGCCTCCCGGGCCTGAGTTCCTCTGTGCTCCATGTGAGTGGAAACGCACTCCCCAGGTCCTCCCCCGACTTTCCCCTGCATGCGACACTCAGTACCTTTTTTTAAGCATTCCATAAACAGTAGCTACGTGCCATTCATCAGTGAAATGACAGGCTGGATTCCCAGGCAGAAAAAATCCATAGCACCCCCTCATGGCATTTATCATAGTTGCATGTGTATGTGGGAGTGTTTGATTAAAATCTGGCTTCCCTACGAAGAGACTGATATTTCGCATCTTATTTTAGGGAGCAGTGTCGTATGGTGGCTGAGAGCATGAGCTCTGCCTCTTCTACCTACACTGTGTGACAAGTTACTGAACCTTTCTGTGCCTCTATTTCTTCATCTGTAAAAAGGACAATAGCACCTCCCTTATGGGGTTGTGAGTGTTCAATGAAATAATTCAGCAAGTGCACTTTGAACAGTGCCTGGCACGTAGTAAAGAACCAAAGTTTGTTGTTATTTTCATACTTTATTTTTAGAGGAAAAACTAGTCACAATTATTTTTCCCCAGAATTTTATAAATATTTTTCATTATATTTGAGCATAATTTGAAGATAAATCAGCAATCGGCCTGATTTTTTTCCCCACCTGATCATTGTTTCCTTATTCTTTGATACTTATAGGACACTCTCCTAAGTTAAACTTTCTTCAATGTTTTTTCCTAAACCTTGGTGGATATTTTTGTTCAAAGAAGTATTTATTCTTTTCGATTTGAGGAAAATCTTCCTTTTATTATAGTTTTACATCTGTAAAGCTTTCTATTTCTGGGACTTCCACTTAATAGATGGTGAATTTCTTGGATTTGGTCCTCCGTGACCACTTTTGCTTATATCGCTCCATTATTTTTAAAGTTCTTTTCCTTTAACATTTCTGTTAAGCCTCCTCATAATTTTCATCTGAGTTTTGGGAGAAATTTTCAAGCTCATTTTCTACTTAATCAAGATGATTTCTGAAGTTTCCGTTCCGTTATGCACAGCCTTAATGGAATAGAAAGGACTGGAAATCACACCTTCCTTCTCTAAGAACTCTTCATTGTATTCAGATTGATCTTTTAAAATCAACATAACACCCTCTTAAGTCTCACTAAAAATACAATAAAGAGAGCTTTTTAAAGTTCTTCTCCATTTCCTGAAAATACTTCTTTTGCTGGGTGCGGTTCGTGCTGAATGTTCAGTCCCTGTTGAATTGCTTTGTCTTTCACAAGCCCAGCTCCTCGCTATTCGCTCCTGCTTGGTGATGACATCTACAGTTGTTTCACTTTGGATAATCTGTTGCTGATTAGGAAGTCACTGTACCTTCTCCCTGAGGAACAGGGCAATCAGCAATTAGGGTCGATAAATTAGAATGAGCTTCAGCTACAAGTGATGGACAATAAAAAATAACAGTGCTTTAAACAAGATGTATGTGTACTTGTCTCTCGGGCCAAAGAAACCCAGAAGTTGTCAGTCCAGAGTTAATGATGGGATGCCGCAGTGTCAGGGGCTCTGGCTCATTTAGTCTTCCTGCTCTACTTTCCTCAGCATATTGCCTTCGTCCAAAGTGGATGCTTCAGCTCCAGCCGTCAAGTCCATAATCCAGCCAGGAGTAAGATGATGGAGGAAATCACACACAACCTCCCGTTAAGCACATGTCCTGCAAATGACCCTCACCATTTCTACGTACATTCCCGTATATAGACCTCAATCATGTGACCATACCTAGCTGCAAGGGAGCCTAGGAAATGTACTTTTTATTCCGTGTGACCATCTGAGTTTTACTGCTATGAAAGAAGAGGAGAATGGATATGAAGGTACAAACAGAAGTTAACTTTCCTTTTCCGTCTTGGGGGTGGCTGTTGGAGGACTGAACCCTCCCTGCTCCTTCCTGTCTTCCCAGAAGTTTCTGACATAAAACTTCCCCCCTCTTTATTTCCATCTGTACCATTCTGATCCAAGAAGATTTAAGGGGTTGAGGCACGACAGAACTTTGGGGGGAGGGCAATGAAAATGTTCTGCATCTTGATTGTGGTGGTATTTACTTGAGTGAATGCACTTGTAAAAAATTCATCAAACTGTGCACTTTATCGTGCATGGGTACATTTTACTGTGCATAACATATTGCAGTAAAGTTGATTTAAAAAGAAAACCAGCCCTGCTTCCTACATCCTAAAGGAGAGAGCTCCAACTCTCTAAAAATCTTACAAAGTCTTTCATGATCTGGCCCCTGCCTCCTTCTCTGGCCTTCGGGTACCCATGTGACCATTGTGACCCACTGCTGCTCAAACCTCTAACCAGCTATGTCTTTGATGAAGAGAGTACGGTGGGAGGGAAAATCCATTACCGTTTAATAAATGCAGCATCCTTGGCAGATACTATCTTTCAGGTCCCGGGATGGAGAGAAGTAATAAAAGGAGATCTAACTGGCAAGGGGGCTGGGAGCCATTGGAAGGATGATCTCTATGTACTCCCAGCTTTAACACCTAAACGTCAGTCCATCGACGCCCAACAGAACTCACCCACTGCAGCAACATGCT
Source organism: Myotis daubentonii (assembly GCF_963259705.1). NCBI lineage: Eukaryota > Metazoa > Chordata > Mammalia > Chiroptera > Vespertilionidae > Myotis > Myotis daubentonii. The sequence continues at coordinate 194,436,205 of NC_081842.1, read as the reverse complement.
CCTAAATTAGTATTTTTTTTTGCCAGGACAGCCCGGTTATTTTCCTGCTTGAAAACAAATTTTATATTTTGAAGCGAGAAAGAAATACTCTCAGATACTTGCAGTCACTCATTCCGCACCACCCATAATTTGTCACTCTGTCTTGATACCTCCCCCTGCCTGGCGTGGCTTTAATGGGTTCAGCATTTAGTGAGCGAGGCAGTGGATTATGTGCGAAATGCATTAACCTCTCACATGACTGTAAAAATTGCCTTAATAAAATAGAGCTAAATCCTACTTAATAGTAATAAAACAGAAGCCACTATGTTCCAGGATGCTAATGACCTGTGAGTCATTCCTTTTGATTTTAGAACATCGAACATTTGGAATTTGTCCCTTCTTAGGAAACTTTTAAGCTTAGTAGATAACTGCTGGAAAATGGCACAAGTTAAAATAAGTTTCCTACTCACAGGTAACCAGAGAGCCAAGAAACATCTATTATCTTCTTAAAGCTCTGTCATCCTGAGACAGCTTGAGATTTTTGAGGGCACAGATGCAAGTGACAAAAAGAAAAGAACTGATTGTAATAATTAATATTTATCTAGTGTTTTCCTGCTTACAATGCTTTTTTTTCTTTACCTATGTCAATTGATTCATCTCACAAACAGACTTGTGAAGTAGTTACTATGAGCTCCGTTTTCTAGGTAAAGAAATGGACATTCAGAGTGGTAAAGTCGGTTGCCCAAATTTTCTAATAGATGAGGACCTGGTAACTGGATCCAGGTCCTTTGAATTCAAGTCCTATGCCTTCCCTAAATGCTGTTTCATATTTATCTTTAACAACAGTCACCTCCCTACGAAATGAAAGAGAAGGGTAGAGGGGGCTCAGTGACCTGGAAAACGGCAGTGCTTTGGCCTCCTCCCTTTCCCAGCAAAGTGAGGTTTGTCATGTCAGCATCTGTTATCTTGTATCAGAACCATGGTTTTCTGCCAGTCCTTATAATAACTGCAATGATAGGAAAAATTATCCTATATAATAAAAGCCTAATATGCAAATTGACCAAATGACTGGTGGAACGACCAGTCGCTATGACATGCACGGGCCACCAGGGGGCAGATGCTCAACTCAGAAGCTGCCTGCAGCCCACAGGCCCCAGGCCAGCCAAGGCAGGTGCCAGCAGGGGCCCCCCAATCACCCCACCAGTCACCCCACAGATCGGCCCTGGTCGCCAGCCAGGCCTAAAACCCTACCCATGCATAAATTTCATGCATCGGGCCTCTAGTTATGTAATAAAAATAGTAACAACAGGAATAATAGTAACTGCTGATCTTACTGAGCAGTGCAACTGCTGTCCTTTTTGAGCACCTGTCAGATTAAGTGTTTTGTATGTCTTATGTCATTTAATCCTCACTACAATGTGGTATTTATTATCACTATTGTCTATTTTCCAGAATAGGGAACTAGGGATGAGGGAAGTTAAGAAACTTGACCAGACATGAGGTCAACTCCTGGGATAGAGGCCAACAACTGGCCCCAATTTTCCACTCTTCCCTGTATCAATGTGACTTCATAGATCCTTTCATTAAAAAGGACACATTTTCTTACTCCATAAATCCAATCTCTGACTTGCTTTAGCCAAGAGGATGCAGTAAAAGTGATGATGTGCCAGTTCGTATCTTGTTCACTTCCCCTCTTACTCAGAATCTGCCGCTGCCATGACAACAAGCCCAGACTTACCCACTGGAGGAGAAGAGACTGCATGGAGCAAAGCTATTTGTCCCAGCTCATGGCCATCTTAGACCACCATCTAAGGTCACCCCTTTCGGTGACCACAGACATGTGAGCAACCCCAGCCAAGATCAGCCAAGACTGGCCCAGATCAACAGAACCCCCCCCACACACACACACAAACCCATAGACAAATGAGAAATTGTAAATGGTTGTTGCTTTATACCACTAGGATTTGGGATAGTTTGTTATGCAGTAATAACTAACTGATACAAGGTAGACACCGGACTAAAATCTAGGTCTTATAGGCCCCACAGCCTGGATTCTTTCTTAGATGCTCTATAGATAGGTTGTCCTTCTAAACAACCCCAGGGGGCAGGGTTGGTAGAAACGTCAGTGTCATCCCAGGGGAATAGAATAGGGCACCTTGTGCACTGAGCTTTGGGCCACTGTCTACTTAGGTATGAATGTGGACAGATTCAGATGACATGGGTTCTGAATCCCGCTCGGCCACTGGACCCGTATAACTTTGAACAAGCCACTCATCTCTCTAGGCTCCCATGCTCTTATCCATAAGGTGAAGCAGTCGGAATGTATTTGCTCGAGAACTAAAGTTTGCCCACAGCTGCAACGTGCTACTTGCCAAGGATACAGACCTTATCAAATTCTCATCCTCGGGAAGAAGCTCACGTCTAATGGAGCCATAAACATTGGGAAGGGGAAAAGGCAACATGTAGCTGTCGTGGCGGGAAGAACCATGGTCCCCAAAGAGACCCACATCATAGCCGCCTTAGCGCTGTGCCGGGCGTCGGTGCCGTCCTTCAAGCCTGGCTCGGGCGCAGCCTCCTCCTGGGAGCCTCCCCCACTTCCCTGCTTCTCCGAGTCCCGCACAGAAACGAAGCCCTCACCACAGTGCTTGGGAATTGCCTATTTACCTATCTGCCTTTTTACCTGTAGAGTGACGTTATTTTCTCCATTTTTGGTGTTCTGGCATCTGGGTCTTGCTAACCAGGGAGAGACTGCCTCTCCCAGGACTAGCTCATTCCTCAAGACGGGAGAAAACCCCCTGCAAGTGAGCCATTCAGACCAAACCAGGCAATCCAAGCCCACACCCCCACCACCTCACAAGGCTCTGACACTCCAGTACTCCCCTGCCAGGCACCCCAGGGCCAGGCACCTGAAACCGGGACAGTCCCCACACCCCAGAGCCCGCTGGCTTTACTCAAACCAGCCGATCAGAACACGGCTCCTTCTGCCTTGTCCGTTCCTGCCCTCGGGGACCACAATGGAAGCTCTCGCCCACATTTCCTCCCGTTCCTTTAGTCTCCCAACCGACTCAGTGCTTTCCCTACACAGCGTGGTGCGCCCCCTCCTCTTGGGGGCTGAGCAACAACCATCTCTCTGATGGCAGCTGTCTCCTGATCTGTCGGCCGCACCACACCAGAATAACAACAAAACCTAATTTTAAAACAGCTTGTCTGTGAACTCCTCCAGGGCACGGACATCGCCTAACCCTGCCTTGCCCTGAGCACGCCCTGAATGACAGGTGCTGTGCTCAGCCTTTTACCTGAACCATCTCATTGATTTTCACAGCAGCCTGCTGAGCGGGGACTGCCCATTCCCAAGCTACACGTGAGGAATAAAGCCAGCGACCGACAGAGCCGAGATGCAAACCCAGGTCTATCTGGCTCCCAGACCAGCTTCAGGTAACCCCCCTGATGGAGTCGTCTCACACCCCAAAGCCCCCATCTCACCCTGGGGACCCCTGCAAACCGGGCTGCTAGGCACAGGTGTGCCGTTTTCACAAGGGCCCCTGGCCCACGGAGCAGGGGAACAAGAAAAATCAGCCCCTGTTGCTTGCCAAGCCGGCACCCTCAGGCTGTTTCCTTCCAGAAAGGGCTCCTGTTTCTGGCTCTCACTCAGGTGCCATATAGACCAGCCCTGTGTACGAACCACAGTCCATTAATGCCCCTATGCCGGCCGCTAATGTCATTTCTGCATTGCTTGCACGGGGAGGTCGCGTCTGAAGTGCATCGCAGCACAAACATCGGGCTGTCACAGGCGGACCAAATCAAGCTCAAGGCTTCAAGCCCCGAAATCATAGCGCTCCTTCCCTTGAATTAAGTCTCTCATCCCCTTTGTGTCTAACGTAGACACAAAGTGTTCATTTGTCTCTGCAAGAGAGGATTCCCAGAGATGCGTATTTTAAACAAGCCTTAGCTTTTGTCAGTGTGATGTGTGCGAGTATAGCTTTGCAACGTGAGCTCTGTGATACTACCGAGCAGTCCTTGTCCCTCGAAACCGGCCTTGGGAATGACACGCCACGCCCTTCGGAGCTCCCAGAAGCAGCTGAGCCTGCACATTGTGAGACCCCTCCTGCCTTACGAGCAGGTCACCCACTTGATGTCCGGACAGAGAGTGGGACTGGCTCCATCGGCTCACAGCTCTGGCTTTTTTTTTTTTTAATATGTTTTTATTGATGTCAGAGAGGAAGGGAGAGGGAGAGAGAGATAGAAACATCAGTGATGACCGAGACTCACTGATGGGCTGCCTCCTGCGTGCCATGCCCCCTACGGGGATCAAGTCCACAACCAGGCATATGCCCTGATCAGGAATCCAACCATGACCTCCTGGTTCATAGGTCAATGCTCAACCACTGAGTCACATCAGCTGAGCAGTTCTTGCTTTTTAAAAGCAGCCTCTTAGCTCTGCCACAAGAATGTCATTCTTAAAAAAATATGCACACAGTCTCACGACCATGGACAACCTCAGAGAAACTGTGGGCATGTAGTGGGGACCCCAAGCTGGCACCAAAGCAACTGTCCACGTTGCTCCAAATCAATGAGGCTCCTCGGCCCTTGACCACAGGAACCCATGACGCCCCCAGGCAGTCATAACATAACACTATCTGCCAGAGCCAGTGAGCCCTGCAGCCTGGCCCGGGACCTCCAACGCCAGGGCTCTGAGCAGCAGTTCCCCTGACTCTGACACGAGCCCAGAGCCCGGCTGCCCTTCCTGTGTCTGTCTGGCCTTAAAGGGGCCGAGGCCAGGGCACTGAAAGTCAGTCCCACCAGAAACTGCTGGACACAAAAGGAAAAGAAATGTGACTTAGAAACCATGATGCACCCTATAAACAGTCTATAAATAAATGATCTCATTGTGGAGATCACCCTTGTCGCACATCTCCACCCACCCTGCTTCCCGCCCCCTCAATTGCTCTAGAATTGGGTGCAGCGTGATTTCCATCTCAACTCCTCCACTTACTGATTGTCAACATTAGACACATTGTCCGGCCTCTCCCCAAGGCAGCACGCTCCTCTGCCTCAGTTTCCCAGTTTGTAAGTTAAAGGTAGCAAGAGTCCTCCCCTTGCAGGACTATGGAGAGTTCATGCATGTAAAGAGCTTATCATAGCACCCGACAGAGTGATAAACCCATCTTCACACTTTCTGGCCTTTGCAGATTCTGTTCCCTCTACCCCAAATTCCCTTCCCTCTTCTGAGCCTGGAGATTTCCGTTTTTCCTTTCAAGATTCTGCCTTGATGCTACTACCTCTTCCAGGAAGTATTCTCATCTCCTCCAAGCTGACCCCTGCACAGCCTCTTCGCACTCCTACGCCACAGTGCTCCCTCCTCTGTGACAGCATTCGGCATTCGCCACACCAGGGTACCATGGCCTGTTCACGCTTCTCTCTCCCAGCTGTGAAGTCCCAAGGGCAGGAATTACGTCATCCATCTTTGAGCCCCCAAATTATGGTTCCATGCCTGGTATAAAGTAGATGCCCAATAAAGGTTAACTTAAGGAATGAAACAGTTATGATCCTCAATGAGGGAGAAGCAAGGAGAATACACAGAGGTGTCCAACAGCCACGAAAGGCACAGTGGGATTAAGCGTCCCTTTTTTTTTAAAGGGGAGAATGATGATTTTTATTTTTTTAAATATATTTTATTGATTTTTTACAGAGAGGAAGGGAGAGGAATAGAGAGTGAGAAACATCAATCAGCTGCCTCCTGCACACTCCCTACTGGGGATGTGCATGCAACCAAGGTACATGCCCTTGACCGGAATCAAACCTGGGACCCTTGAGACCGCAAGTCTACGCTCTATCCACTGAGCCAAACTGGTTAGGGCTAAGGGTACCTTTGAGGAGCGTAAGTAATAAACCCTAAGCTGTGATTCTCTACGCTACTGATTTAATTGGGCCTGGGGACCTGGGAATGAGATGTTTTCACCCTTCCCAGGGGATTCTAATATGCAGCCAGATTTGAGGACCACTGGTCTACCCTGTCCTAACATCTTGTCCTATGAGTTCAAAGGAGGGGCAGTACCTTGGCTTCCCTTACCACATGTGGCCCCGCATCATTCCCCAAGGGCTGGTGCCTGTGTACAGGCCTGGTCCTTGGGCTCTGATCTGGCAGCTGAGCATCATGTAAAGGGTAGGGCAGGCGAGAAAAGGGGGCTGGACAGACAGGTGGGGTGAAGAAGACAATGAAAGAGGGGTGTGAGCTGAGGAACAGGCCCCAAATCAAGCCAATCCCAACATCCTTCAAGACCCAGTCCACCCTCACTTCCCCCGAGAAGCCTTCACTCGGGCACCTACATGCCCCGGAGCTCTCTGCAGCCTCCTGGCCCCTGCCTGCCTCTCCCCAAGGCAGCACTCTTCTGGGAGCTCCCTCCAAGAGTCACCGGGACCCTCGAACGGCTGGGGAATGCCAAGGTGAGTGGAAATCCGATTCCCAGAGTATTTTTAAGGCATGCTAGCTGACCTCACATGGGAAAAGTGCTCCCACTGCAGCTAACCGAGTAGACTCAGAGCTGCACTGAGGAAGAGAGAAGTTACCTGCAATTAGCACATTGTCGGTGTGTAAACAGCAGCCTGGAAGTAGTTGAAAATAGTTTGTTTGCTTGTGTGAATTACCATTCCTTGCAATATTATGATAACAATGGTCTACCTTCGTTTCCCTGCACTCTCCACCTGATCTTGTTTACACTCTTATGAACAGTGAAAAGAAAGCCTGGTTTTACTGGCTTCAAATCATCCTCGCCACTGCAAGCCACTGAAATCGGAATTAATGAGCTTGACCTCCATGCCTTTGCCTCCGGAAGCTGTGTCAGGTTCCCCTACACGGGTTCTCCTTCAAGGACCATCTCTCGGGTGACAGAGCCTCCTTCCTGTCAAACTCCATTGCCATCCCCCAGCTGCAGACAGGGAAGTGGAGGCACAGGAAGCTGATGCAAACGGCCCGAGCTGCACAGCCTCTGAGCCCAGGGATCTGTCCCAGCTCCAGTTCTTAATCATGAGAGTCCCAGTCCTGCGGGAGGAGTCAGACTCCAGCTCTGCTATCCACCATGCTCTCTCCTGCTAGCTCAGGGGTGGGCAAACTTTTTGACTCGAGGACCACAATGGGTTCTTAAACTGGACCGGAGGGCCGGAACAAAAGCATGGATGGAGTGTTTGTGTGAACTAATATAAATTCAAAGTAAATATCATTACATAAAAGGGTACGGTCTTTTTTTTTTTTTTAGTTTTATTCATTTCAAACGGGCCGGATCCGGCCCGGGGGCTGTAGTTTGCCCACGGCTGTGCTAGACAGTGTGCTGGCCGGCCCTGGCGCTTCCCGTGTGGCCTGCCCGGCACGGCACGCCCCCTCCTCTTGGGAACTGTGAGGAGCAAACCGTCTTTTCAATCACAGTTGTTGCCTGACCTATTGTCCTGACCACCCCTGAGCCTGTTTTCTCGGCTGTAAGATGAGGACGCTGGCTCTCAGGTTTGCTGTGGGGATGAGATGAGATGATGCTATGCACTTAGCACAGCACCTTAATAAGAAGAACTTCATAAAAGGCAGTATCGCCCCTGGCCTCGTTCCTGTTGCTGTCATTGTATTCTGTGCTCCCAACCCCACATTTTACAGGTGAGGAAAGGAAGACCCAGAGATGTGTGCCATAAGGCATCCTGCCCAGTGGCCTGTGGCAAGGTGATGAGGAGACAGGCGCTGGAGCTCAGCTCCCGGCTGCCCCTGACCAGCAGCGAGATTCCTGCCATTTTCTCTGCAGACGCCATGAATCATCGGGACCAGTCTTAACACACAAACACATGCATGCATGTGCACACACGCACACATGCATGCGCATGCACACACTCACGTACACACACTGGTGTGCATACACACACACACACACGAGTGCATGTTCACACACCCCACTTCTGTCTCCTCCCACTAAGGAGGTCTTGCATTCGAAGTACACATGCAGGTGACACTGTCCAGGTTTTCCTTCTGCTTTGCTCCCAGTTTAATCAACAAGCTTTTCAACATGTGACACAGGCCATGGGAGATGGTGTGAGTCCACGCAGCTGCCCCTTTAAATCCTGCGATCGAAGCCTTCAGGGGAGCAGAGTGGACCCCAGCGAGGTCAGCCTTCTTGTTCCTCCAGTTACAGCTTACATGCACTATTATTTTGTGTCAGCTCCAGGTCTACCATGTGGTGGTTAGACAATCATATTCTTTACAACGTGTTCCCCTGACACTTCCAGTACCCACCTGGCACCATCCGTAGTCATTACAATATTATTGACTCTATTCCCTATACTGTACTGTACATCCCCATGGCTCCTACCAACCTGTACTTCTCAATCCCTTTAGGTTAGCCTTTCTTAATCTCTCTAGTTCTTTTTGAATTCTTTGAGGGCGGCCTCAGCAGCAGCTGCCAGGCGTCCTATGACAGCACAGAGTGTAGGTGCAGTGGCAGCCTCCCGGAACCAGTACCCCCCCTCCCTCCTCCTATGCTAAGCTCTGCCTCCCTGCCTGGCTGCCCTGCCCTTGGGAGCTAGAGCACAACTCCCCACCCTTAGGTGTGGGCTGCGTATCGCGACATTCCTCCAAAGAGTACAGCATGGGAATGGGGAAGAAAGAGTAACTTTTCGGTAAGGGACCTGGCCAGGTGATTTAGGTTCCCACCAATCATGAGAAGTAGGTCACCTGTGCCCTCGATATGATGTGACGAAAACCGTACTCCACCTCTGGAGTCTTTCAAAAGCCCACTGCCCCGGGCTAATCATGAGAAAATATCAGACAAGCCTCCACTGGGGGACATTTTACAAGAGATCTTACCTGTGCTCCTCAAAATTTCCAAGGTCATCAAGAAAAGAAAAATCTAAGAACTCATCACAGCCAAGAGGAGCCCAAGGAGACACGATGAGTAAACATTATGTGGCCTCCTGGATGGGGTCCAACAACAGAAAAAGGACATGAGGGGAAAACTACAGAGGTCTGAATGAAGTATGGACTTTAGTCAATAATGATGTCTCGAGATTGGCTCATTAATTATAATAAATGTACCATGCTAATGTAAGATGGTGGTAATAGGGGAAACTGGGCATGAATTATCATCTTCACATTTTTTCTATAAATCTAAAACTATTTGGTAATAAAAGTTTCTTTTTCTGTTAATTCTCACCCAAGGATATTTTTCTCCATTGATTTTTTTATAGACAGACTGGAAGGGATGGGAAGAGAGAGAGAGAGAGAGAAACATCAATGTGAGAGAGACACATCAATTGGTTGCCTCCCACACACACTCTGGTGGGGATCAAGCCTGCAACCGAGGTACATGCCCTTGACCGGAATCGAACCTGAGCCCCTTTAGTCCACGGGCCAACACTCTAACCACAGAGCCAAAGCAGCTGGGGCTAAACGTTTATTTCAAAAAAACAAAACTAAAAGCAAGACCATCTCCTTGGATAGTCCAGGACAAATCTGTTTATACTGCATTACCTCAGAATCATGAATAATGCTGAGGGCCTTTTGTTCGTCAGCCTTGGAATTCTTGAGTTGGGGGAGGTGAGCAGGGAGGCCAGGCTGAGTGCGCAGGCAGCACCTGCCTCCCCTTCCCTATCAACTCCCTTCTCATCTGCTTTAGACCCTCAGCTTCCACATAACATTTTGGCTGGAAAAAAAAAAAAAGATTCCTCTGCTCAAAAGAGTAAAAACTACTGACCTAATCCAATCACATCATAAGAAGTCCAAAGAGAGGAAGGGTGTTCCCAACAGATTCACCAACGAAGGGACAGAGCTGGAGCTGGACACACATGGGGTGCCCGGAGCCACCCCTCAGGTGTTGGCCGGGCTCTCACCTGTGAGCCTGGAATGCCTGGGGGCAGGGACAGTGCCAGGTTCGGCTGTGTCTGTCTGTAGGCCCCAGAAGAGTGGCTGAGATAGGGAGGGAGGAGCTCAACGGATCCCATGGAACGAATGAGTGACACTTTCACATGACCACTCCGAAATGCCAGTGCTACTCAGACCTGGAAAATTCTGCTGACATTTCAGATTAATGCCAAGCAGAAGTCTCCCTGAGCTGTGTCCATATATTTGATTTTATTAAAACAGGCCCTTCTAGATTTCCAGTGAGCCTGGGTTGCGGGAGACTGGGTTGGAGAGACATTCATGCATCCATCCATTCATTTGAAAAGCTTTATTGAGCACCTCCTATACATTATTAAGAATAGGAATAATAATATTTATATAGTAAGCATACACTGAGCACCTGCTAAGCGTCAGGCTCAGTTCTGGGCATGACAGATACAGCCCCGAATAAGACAGACATTCCCACCCTCAGAAGGCTCACATTCGGGTACCCCAACAGGGGTCCCTAACTGTTATTCCGTGCTTCCTGAGTGCCAGGCATTGTGCTCAGAATCTCTCATGTAGTCCTCTCAACAGCCCGATCGGTAGCACTATGGATGTCCCCATTTTTTGGACGAGGAAATGAAGGCCCAATTACTTGTCCAAAGTCACTCCGTCTACAAGTAGTTGAGTCGGGATTTGAGCCCAGGCACTCTGAATGGCGAACACATGTTCTCAATGAGTGCATGAGGGAGTGAATGTGGGCCCTGGGCCCTGGCTGGTGAAGCCCGCACACCCGGCGCCACAGTCAAATGGAAAATGAAGCAGCGATTTATTCCTAACATCACATCCTAAGCCGTCCAGGGAGAGGACAGCGAGAGGGACTGATGCTTTGCCAGGAGCCCTGAACCTCCGAAGCCATGACGGTGAGCCCCGCAGGGCGGGCCCCACGTGCCCTCTCTCGCGAGCTCAGGCGCAGAAGCTGCATCGGAGAGGAGGTGGCGGGGCTGGGTGCCTGGTTGGGTTCGCAGGCGGAGGAGGCTCAGAGCCTCTGTTCCTGCCTTCAAGACACAGACACCCCACCCACAGTTCAGTTTGTTCCAGAAAATGTCCTTACTCTGATCAATCCGATTATCGACGTCTCCTCTAGCAGGAGGGCAGAGTTTAGAAGGAATTGGGGGGGGGGGGGGGGGGTTCTTCCCCGGGCATTTTTTAAAAATATGTTTTTATTGATTTCAGAGAGAGAAAAGGAGAGGGAGAGAGGGATAGAAACATCAATGATGAGAATCACTGATTGGTTGCCTCCTGCACACCCCCTCCTGGGGATTGAGCTTGCAACCCCGGTATGTGCCCTGACCAGGAATCGAACCACGACCTTCTGGTTCATGGGTCGATGCTCAACCAGTGAGCCACACCGGCTGGGCAGAAGTGCTTTCTTAACTCTGCACAGAGAGGAGACATGGGGAGAGGGCAGGAAACAGTCCGTCATCACTGTGGGCCAGGTCTTGGGCTGGTCACAGGGGCTACCGGAGACTAAGACTGGGTTCCTGTCCCAAAGGGACTCAGACAAGGGTGAGACAGACGACGAACTTCTGCGTGAACAGGCGAGCCCAGCAGAACTGGACCAGCTGCTTGGGAGTGGGGAAAGCTGCTTAGAGGAGGGGGGCCTCGGCTCCTGCATCCCAGCTGGGTGTTGAGGGCTGTGCTCAAGCTCTCCACCAGAGGAGGGGAGAGGAGTCCAGGAGTCAGAGCCACGCCCCAGCGCGCACAGCCGCAGGTGGGCCAGGGGACGGAAGTGCTGGCTGGGCCTGGGCGGGGAGAGGCTGCCGGAGCCGAAAGGGGCTGCAAGTCAGACTGCAGCGGGCCTTGTGCTGATGCCGGCGAACTCGGCCGTTCCTTTCAATAAGCAAGAAGCCCAGGGTGAGTGTTGAGTTGCGTGATTTTTGTCGGGGGAGAGAGAGTTGTGGGCTGGGGTTTATGTGTCAGATTTGCAATTTAGGCATTTATTTTGACAACCAGTCTGAAGAATTCATTTTCATTCAAATAATCATTGGGCACCTGCCATGTCCCTGACACTCCACGAGGGACTGGAGATACAGGGCGAGCTGAATAGACCCAGTCCTGGCCGTCACTGAGCTCGTGGACAGTGGGAACCACAGGCACTAGCTAAGTATTTAATCCCAACTGTGCAGGTTCACAGAGGGGAAGCCGGGGATGGTGAGTGCATCCATACAGCATCTCCTGGGCATCAGGGAAGGCTTCCCCGAGCAGTGGCATCTAAGGTGAGATCTGAAAACTGCGAAGCATCAGCTCAGAGGCAAGAACAGTGTGTGCAAAGTGAAGGAACAGTGTGTGCAAAGTGAAGGAACAGTGTGTGCAAAGTGAAGGAGCAGTGTGTGCAAAGTGAAGGAACAGTGTGTGCAAAGTGAAGGAGCAGTGTGTGCAAAGTGAAGGAACAGTGTGTGCAAAGTGAAGGAGCAGTGTGTGCAAAGTGAAGGAACAGTGTGTGCAAAGTGAAGGAGCAGTGTGTGCAAAGTGAAGGAACAGTGTGTGCAAAGTGAAGGAGCAGTGTGTGCAAAGTGAAGGAGCAGTGTGTGCAAAGGCCGTGAGGTGGGAGGGGGCCAGGGGCCTGGAATACAGGGAGCCCAGGAGAGGATGGTGTGAGATGAGATTGAAAAAGGGGGACAGGATCGAGACAGGACAGGGCCTCAAAAGCCATGGTAAGGGTCTGGGATGTTCTCTTCAAACCAGGGTCAAACCATTAAAGGGTTTTAAGAAAAACTATGACAAGATCCCATTAGCAGGCCCCACGTGACTTTAGAAAGACTTTTCTCCCTATTTTGTGGAAAATGTATTGGAAGAAGGCTCAGTGAGAGCCAGGGGATCCTTAAGAGGCAGAACTGCAGGATTTGGCGATTTTTGTTTTATTTTATTTATTCTTTGCAGTGAAGAGGAAAGGGGAGAACATGTATCTGAAGATTTTGAGCTCAGAGGGAGGGGCAGATGGCACCCCAAGATCCAGAGGGAGGCCACGGGAGAAAGAGCAGGTACTGGCAGGCACCAGGGGTGTCTGTGTAAGAGGACTGCTTGCAGCCCTCGCTATTCAAGAACAAGAGAGCGAAGGAGAAAGAACTCCCGGGAAGGTGGGAGGGGCTGGGCTGAAGAAGAGACCAGTGGGAGGAAGGCTCCCTGGCACCTCTCAAGCCCACTGCTGGCACCTCCCGGGGAAGCTGGCAGGGAGGAGTGGGGGCTCTCTGAGCCACTGTCCCGACCCCACGGGGACAAAACTTATTTTCAGCTGCTCCGTGGAGCGGAATCAAGGCACCAAAGTTCCCCACTGGCTGACATTTGGGGGGGTTCACAGAATGGCGAGTTTCTCGTATCCAATGAGGAGCTGAAACATATTGTACCCATTAGAAAAGAAATGCAAATCATAAAGTCAGGCATTTGTGTCCATGACAACAGGGGGAACGTATTTTGGCACATCTGAGTTCATTTATATTCAAATAAATATTTCAGTCTATGACTCTGGCACTTTTTTGCATAAGATATTTCAGAACCATATTGAATGTTGCTCTCATGCTAAGAACTTGAGAATTAGAATGAGGGCCAATTTCAAAGTCTCTCAGGCTCCAAGATTTAGGCTTGGTTTTACCTTAAGGAAGGAGAAGGAACGATAAAACGAGGGGGTGATTCAGCACATTTGTATATAGATTTTTTTTGAACTGCAAAGGCCAGCTCCATATCATCCCGGGCAGCTCTTTCTCTGTTACAAATGGAAAAACAGGCCCACGTGCGGCCAAAGATCACACAGCTAATCACCCAAAACTCCGAGGTATTATCTCTAGTAAATCCTGTAATTCCCCATACACTCACACCTTCCCTTTCAGCCCTTTTCCTGTGCCTGTGTCTTTTCCGTAGCTGAAGTCTTAGACATGCAGTTCTGCATGATAAGCACTTCCCCAAGTTAGTAAAAACTTTCCACATCCAAAAAGAAGTTAATGCATGAATAATACCCACTCTATAAATATACTATACATTTACTCAAGCATTTATTGAATTTACTGTTGAATATGTAGGCAATCTCCAATTTTTAAAAAATACGTTTTTATTGATTTTCGAGAGAGAGGAAGGGGGAGGGAGATAGAAACATCGATGAGAGAGGGACATTGATCAGCTGCCTCCTGCACGCACCCCCCCCCCCCCCGTAGATCGCCCCCCACTGCGGGTTGAGCCTGCCTCCTGGGCATGTGTCCCTTCTGAAAATCGAACCGGGAACCTCTTGGTTCATAGGTTGACACCCAACCTCTGAGCCCCCGGCTGGGCTAGTCTCCAATTTTTTATCATTTAAAAAGCACAGCGTTAGATTCTTTGTATTTAAATCTTTATCCACATACAAGATGATTTCCTTGGACTAAGGTCTTAGACATGGAATTACTGGGCTAAAGCAGCAATTTTCAACCTTTTCATTTCATGGCACACATAAACCAATTCCAAAATTCTGCTCCACATCGAAAAATATATGTTTTGCCCATCTGACAAAAAAAAAAAAAATGTATATTTTTATTCATTCACATAGGACAGCTATTGTTGTGTTGGCTGTTGTCATGGTCTTATTTGACAGTCTAAGGCAGCCGTGGGCAAACTACGGCCCGTGGGCCGGATCCGGCCCGTTTGAAATGAATAAAACTAAAAAAAAAAAAAGACTGTACCCTTTTATGTAATGATGTTTACTTTGAATTTATATTAGTTCACACAAACACTCCATCCATGCTTTTGTTCCGGCCCTCCGGTCCAGTTTAAGAACCCACTGTGGCCCTCGAGTCAAAAAGTTTGCCCACCCCTGGAAGGAAAAGAGGTCACTGACCCTGACTAAATAGTCAGGTACTGCATGTTCTAAAATTCCTTGTAGCACTCCGCTTAAAAATCGTGAACATCGCTGGGCTAAAGAATATAAGCATGTCAAAGCTGCTGGTGTCTACTGTGTTCCAGAAACGATTATATTGTTGCTAGTGGGATGTGAAATGCTAATCGGGCCATACTCCCCAGCAGCACCCCCGGCATCAGGGGACACACACCCAGCGAGAGGTAAGAGGAGGGAGGCCGAGATAAACCACCTTTTACCTGAATTTAAAGGAGTGAGGAGAGGTGTGCCCGCCACCGCAGCGGGGAGGTCACCCTAATTACTAGTAGGCGCTGACTTTGATCTCTGGGAGGATCTCCCACATTCATTATTTCCTGTGGCTCCTAACTCGAAGCTCTCACAGGTGCGCCCATTATCTTCCGTGGCCACCTCAGAAGTGGGTGTAGGAGGGCCCTCCCTCCTGGAAGGCTGTGCAACTTGGGCAGCTGCTTTCTTCTGGTGCAAGTTCAGGGACTCGGGAGTGTTCTAAGGCTGATCAGCCAAATCTCTCCTGAGCTCATCTCTTTCTTGTAGCACATTGTCAAGAGCAGAGAGTAAAACCCAGCGCATTACCGCTCTGACTCCTTCCACTTGTGTTCCCTGCAGCAACAGGCTAAGTAGACCCGTGGTCTCCCTTCCAAGTTATCCCAGGGGACCGTTGAACCAAAGGGTTCGCCCCTGTGCACGTGGGTTTCCGTATTTCCAGCCTCCACGATCAGTCTCCAGGCTGCATGCCCCCTGCCCGCCAAGGCAAAGTCTCATACGTTAGGCTTTTGCAATAGCAGCATCCCACGTCTGGTGCCAAATTCTGTATTAGTTAAGGTAATAATATAGGGTGTCCCAAAATTCACGCAAGAAGTAATGTTGATAGAAAACACAGGTTTATAATTAAAAATTGTAATTTTTTTATTGACTCATAAAGTATACAGTATAGGGTTATGTATGGAATAGCACATCGGGTAAATGGCCTCCATGGCTTTGCGGGCACATACGCAAAGCCGTGGTCTTCATTGGTCTTCATTGTCCCTGCTCCTGGGCCATCATTGGTACTTGGTAATGCTTATCAAATTGAAGGGATTGAAATCAAAGGGCAACAGATATTAGAATCTGATTCAATAAACCAAGTAAAATTAGGCTTTTATTTTTTGTTGTTGTTGTTAATGCTCATGCAAAATTCAAATCTTGCGTGAATTTTGGGACACCCTATACTAGCTGCTGGAGCATATAACCCCTCCAGACCTTAATGGATTCAAGGTACTCGTTTTTTAAATATAATATATTATATGCATAGTATAAGTTTTTTTTATTCCCTTCAAGTCTTGATCTTCCCAGTGGCCCCACTTTCCAGGCTCTTTTTATCCGGTGGCTCTGTCAGATTTGATCCTTGGCTTCTGAGGTCACCCTGCTCAACTGCATCGAGCTGGGAGAGGGAAAGAGCACGGAGATTAAATGTTGGAGTTTTTCATGGCCAAGTCTGGGATGGCTCACGTCAATTCCACTGACATCTCATTGGCCAGAACTTAGTCACATGGCCACACTTAACTGCGAGGAGAATGAGACTGTCGTCGTCTCTAAGGAGGAGGACAAACGGCCTTTGGTGGACTCATAGCAATGTCTTCCATCCCTGTCAAGGTCCAGCCTTGAACTTGCACAGTTAGGGTCATTCACCTCACCCTAATCCTGGCCCTATCAAAAGGACCTGCCTTTCACTGAAATGCTGATATTGTTGTTCATCACAGATTTTTTTTCATTAATTTTGACTTTTAAAAAAACACTGTATTAAAATACCATTTCTCTTGAAGACTGAGTAAATCTTGCATTGAGGTGTGTGTCCATTCATCTCTCCCAAGTCCTAGCCCTGCTCATGCTGCAGAATCAAGGACAGAAACCCCGCTTGAGACTAATTTTTCCCCAGTTTGAGGGAATCATTTGTCACTTCCTTCTTTTTGGGAGAACAGCTCACTCGTGAGGCTCCTCCATCATGTTTTTATCCCACATGTTACGGTAGAAATAGAACTAGACATGTTGACAAATGCCAGCTCAACCGCTGCCGAGCTGGCTGTGTGGCGTGGCACAAGTTGCTTGACCTCTCTGTGTCTGCTTGCTTATCTGCAAAATAGGATTCGCAGGCCCTGAGTCATGGGGTCCCTGTGCTAAATGAGGGAGCACATGAGAAATACCTCAGGCCCAGGCTCATGATACCATGTAACAAATATCATTGACAGAATCTGGGTGCGAAGTGTTTACTGAAAAGGCCAGCTCGGGCTAGGTGGTGTATGAAATACAAAAGCAAACTTCTGTCCTCACGGATGTTACCCCGTAGTCAGGAGTCAGATGAAATAATGTGTGCAAAGCGCTTTGCAAAAGAATCAAACCCTCTGCTCATCTACAGCCACAGAGAGGCCCGCTGTGACCTCAGTGTCCTCCATGTTTGCGTTTTTAAATTGGCTGCTTGTGGAGCAGGAGAAGGAAAGGGGGAGCAGGCAGCGTGGGGTGGGGTGGGGTGAGGTGAGGTGGGGTGGGGTGGTGGCAAGTACAGTGACTTCTCCTAGCAACACCCATCCACCTGAAACTCTACAAAACACCTTCCAGGAGCTTTTTTCCAAAAGGGCCCCCAGTCCTTGCCACAAGGATGTTTAGCACATTTAAACCAGAATTGTGAGCATTGATTTAAAGTGGTCGTATGACATCATACATGGAATATATAGAAAACTTCCATGAGCAGAATCTTTGATTTAGCCTCGTTGTCAACAGCACATCTGCTGGAGCAGCTGCAGCGCCAGGCACTATTCCGGGCACTGTGGGCAGAAGCAGAGTGAGGGGCATGGTCTCTGCCCCTGGGAGGCTCACAGTCAAGGTGGGAAGGCAGGGTGGCCACATGGAACAAAAGCACACTCCCATTGCTCAGAGCCCTTTGAACTGTGAGTGACAGATCCTACTCACACCAGCTTCAGCGAGGAGAGAGCTGGTTATGAGGATGTTAGCGTGTCTCACAGAACCTAAGGAATAACCAGAACCAAGAACCTGAAAGCCACCAGCCCTCTCTCCAATGTTCCTCTCTCCCCCTCTTCTGTGACAGCTCCTGGAGGCCTGACTTTCTCCTTCCATGCAGCGGCGCACGTGCCAGGGCTGCTAAAGTGCTTGAGATGTGAAGGCCTTGGCTGCCCCCAGAGAGATAAACCTGATGCTCCTTGTTCTGGGTCCAAAATTCCTAGGGACGTCTATGGCTCATTTCAGAACCCCTGGACAACCAACGGTGTCTAGGGGATAGAATTGCAGTCCACCAACATAGCTCCCATGATGATCACAAGGGTAGAGAGGAACAGTTCCTGGAAAGCGGGGCTAGAGAGATTCCCTGCAAACCCATACAAGGCCCTGTACACTCAGAACCAAGAGAGGGTCACTAACAGGAGGTCAGGGAAAGGAGCAAAAGACCTCACCCCTGGCGCTGGGGCAGTCATGGAGGACTGCCTGGAGGGGTCAGGCCTTGATGAAGCAGTATTAAAGGGTAGTGTATCACAGAGCCCTATATGAAAGAGAACCAAATGCACTAGAGTTCCTCCCTTCTGCAGAGGGCAAGAATGAAGGACAAAGGGGATAAAACCCTCAGCAACTATGCCACATACTGTGGTAAGCTTCTCATGCATTATCTCAATGAATTCCCACCAAAGGGGAAAGAAATGAGTATCCCATTCTACAGATGAGGAAACTGAGGGTAGCAGAGATTAAGTAACTTGCCCCAGATCCCACAGCCACACGTGGAAAAGCCAAGCTTTGAACTAGGTGTGTGTGATACCAGGCCACAGGGCCTGGCTTTCGGTGCCTCTCTCCTCCTGCACCCACCCTGACAGCACCCGGTGGTTTCTGCATAGAAAGATGCCTCAGCAGAGAGACATTTTCCATGGTCAAGAGGACTGCACCCGAGAGAGAGCAGGGCTGCAGAAAACCCGCAAGAGAAAGGGAAGAAGTCCGCTGCAAACACCTGCTCAGTTCATGAACAGCAACATCTCCATGCACCAGTCCAAAGAGAACTTTCTGGCTCCCCTTACCTCCTCCTCCACTCTGCATGCCATCCAAGGAGAGGTCCCCGGGCTGGGGCAACAGCTGCAGCGGCTCTCTGCTGAGGGCCGATGGCAGGTGGCCCACCTGGAGAGGACCTCTCGCTGGCTTCTTCCCTCTCCCACATTCTCAAAAAACATTTTTTAACCCAACAGATGGGAGGGCAGGGCCTCCAAATGCAGCAGCTTCTACAAGGCTGCCCAGCTGCCTCAGGCAGTCTCTTGACCTTTAGGTGTCTTGGGTGTAAACCAAACACCAGGGAACTGTTGTCCCTCAAACTAGAGGGCATGTGTATTAAGCTCTCAAGTGACCCAGGAAAGACCTTTCGCAAGACATGAGGCAAGAAGCCGGTATCCCACAGCCTTCCCCTTGGGGCTCGCAGCACAACACCACCCCTTTCCACAGCTCCTCTCCCCAAACCCTCCTCTCCCTGTGGCCCCATCATCTGGTTTAGAAATGAAAGGCAGCAGGTCTCACCCCTCCCAGGGACAGAGTGAAACTCACAGCACAGCTTTCTCTGAAGAAATCCTCCCCCAGATCTTCTCTGAGTCTTGAATTCCTCCTTTTTGTACCTTCAGAGTAGGTGAGGGGTTCAAAAGCTGCCCACCGTCACCTTTGGAAATGTCTCACGTGATCAGGCTCTGCGCTCTCCAACACAGCAGCCGCCAGCCACACGTGGCCATTTGCCGGGAGCCAGTCCATCCTTGCTGTTTCAAGGGACCTGGCATATATGGCATACGGTTCTTAATATGTTTGCTCACCTTCTTGGCGCTGTGTTTTAACCAAGGTCACCTCTCCGAGAAAGGTTGAATCCCCAGGTAGGGATTTTCCCCTGAAGTTAGGGAGGGAATAAAACCCCTCAACTAAGTGCCAGGCGGGTAATTAATCCCTTTAACTACGAACAGTCATGCTTAAACTACATAATCTTTTCTCCCTGGAATGGAGATAAGAAACGCCCTAACCTTTGTAATAGAGATTGATAGGATTGAATCAACTGGTATAAATACAGTTGTAACAAGATAGAAACACTCAGAACTCAGAACACAGAACTAAGGACACAGGGCTTGGAAGACAGGACCAAGAGAGACAGAGCCTAGGCACAGAACCTACACAGAACGTTCTCTAGAGACAGAAGAACTTCGCTGGAGAGAGCATGCCAGAGGATCCTGGACAGGGACTGGCCTCGGAGCCTAGAGACAGAGCCTAGCGGGAGAACATGGCAAGGGATCCTGGACTGAACCTGACTACAGAGATTGGCAGGAGAACCTGACTGGAACCTGGACACTGAACCTGACTGGAGAGCCTGGACAGAACCTGGCTGGAGATCTGAAGCAGAACCTCTCTGGAGATCCAGACCAGAACTTGGCTGGAGATCCTGGCTGGAGATCCTGGCTAGGCTGCAGATCAACTGAACTGTCTCCGTGTCATTCCTTCTTCGCCAACTCCGTCCATGCCTTTGGGAACCCCTGGACCCGCTGGGGTTGGACCCCGGCAGCCATTGAACACTTGAGACATGGATAGTCGGAAGTGAGCTGGTTTGTGAGTGTGAAATGCACAATTGATTTTGAAGAGTAAACACAACGAAAGGATGGAAAATACCTCCTTAACTTTTAGAGCAATTACATGTATAGTGTTTTGGAAGTATTGGGGTTCAATAAAATACATTATTAGAATTCATTTCTTGCCTGTTTTACTTTTTTTAAATGGACATTAGGAAAATTAAAATACATAGAGCTCTTAGAAATGACACCAAAAACACAACCCATAAAAAAGTTCATACATTGGACTTCATAAAAATTAATGTTTGTTCTGCCAAAGATACTAACAAGAGAACTAAGAGGCAAGCTACAGACTGAGAAGAAATATTTTCCAACCCCCTATCTGACATAGGGTTGGTAGCCAGACTATAAAGAATCATCAAATGCATTCATAAGAAACAGCCAGAGGGCTAGAGCAGACACTTCACCCACGAAGGCACAAGGAGGTCAAATAAGCACATGAAAAGATGTTCAGCATCACTGGTCATTAGGGAAATGCAAATTGAAACCACAGCAGATACCACTCCACACCTGTTAGAATGGCCAAAATAAAAAGCATCGACAACGCCAAGAGCTGGCGAGGACGAGGAGCAACTGGAGCTCTCATACATTGCTGCTGGAACTGCAAGATGGCACAGCCACTCTGGGAAGAGGGTGGGCCGTTTCTGTTGAAGTTAAACGTACACTCGCCATATAAGCCCAGCTACCCTGCGCCCGGATGTTTACCCTAGAAAAGTGAAAATGTATGTTTACACAAAAGCCTGTGTGTAAATGTTTACAGCAGTTGTTATAAACGGAATGTTTGTGTCCCCCCAAAGTTCCCATGTTGACATCTAATCCTCAGTGTGATGGATTTGGAGGTGGGGTCTTGTGGGGAGTAATTAGATCATGAGAATGGAGCCCTCATAACTGGGATTAGTGCCCTTATATAAGGACCCCATGAGCTCTCTCGCCTTCCTTCTGCCATGTGAGGATCGAGAGAGAGGTCAGTAGTCTGCAACTCGGAGAAGGGCTCTCTTCAGAACCCGACCATGCGGCACCCTGATCCCAGACTTCTAGCCCCCAGGACTGTGGGAAATGCATTTCTGTTTTATATGGTGCTTGTTAGAGCAGCCCAAACCGACTAAGGCAGCACCTACAATAGCCAAAGCTGGACACAACTCTAACATCCTTCAGAGGGTGAACAGACAGACTGTGGTCAGTTCACACCATGGAAGACTACTCACAATAAAAAAGGAAAGAACTATTGACAAACCCAGCAGTTTGGATGAATCTTAAAGACATTAAGCCAGCGGTTCTCAACCTGTGGGTCGCGACCCCTTTGGCGGTCGAACGACCCTTTCACAGGGGTCGCCTAAGACCATCCTGCATATCAGATATTTACATGACGATTCATCACAGTAGCAACATCACAGTTATGAAGTAGCAACGAAAATAATTTTATGGTTGGGTCACAACATGAGGAACTGTATTTAAAGGGCCAGAAGGTTGAGAACCACTGCTAAGCTGAGTGAAAGAAGACAATCACGAAAGGTTACAAACTATATGATTCTATGTATTTGATTTACTTGACATTCATAAAAAAAAAAAAACTACAGAGAATAGATAAGTAGCTGCCACAACCAATAGGTGTGTGTGTGTGGGGGGGGGGGGGGTGACAATGAAGGGAGAGCCCTGGGAGCTTTGGGAGGTTCTGCAGCCTGTGGTGTAGGTACATGAATCTATTCCATGTGTTAAAATTCTTGGAACTGAGCACCACAAGAAGAAAAGAAAAGCCATTCTGTATAACTTTAAAAATAAAATTACATTAGTAGCCCACATTATATGCCTTGGAGACAGTGCTGGTGTAGCCTCTCCGTGAGAATGTTGTGTCTGTTTGTCTTGACCCGAGCCCTGTGCCAATGTGATGTACAGTTGTCCGTCTCCACCCCTGGACCCTAAGCGCTCTGTGGGCAGGAACGTGATCTGTGTGCCCAGCGCCTGGCACAGAGTAGATACTCAATAATCTTTGTCAAGTGAAGGAGCGAATTAATCAACAGAACACACCCTTGAGCTGTTGGAGATAAAATACTAAATGTTTTATGAGCTCCTCCCATTCTCTGACTACCACAGGGTCCCTGGGCTCGGCCCAGGTTGTGCAAGAGCTGAGACTGTGGCTGGGAGGAGGCCTGACCAGCCTGCAGCCATGGGGCACACAGGAAAGAGGAATCGATGCCCAAGGCCGAGGCAAGGAAGCGGGGGGCGGGTGGGGGGGGGGGAGTAATGATGGGATCTAGAGCCTGGGTGAGCCACAGAGAGGAAGCAAGACAGTCCTGCAGGGCTGGATAGCAGGGCCTGAGAGCAAAGGGCCTTCAGGCAGGAAGGAGTCCTGGCAGTCCCCCCCTCAGCTCACATTCCTAAGCCCATGGCTTTTTATTTTTCGGAAGGTTGATATTCCAGCGAAAGTGGGGGAAGTGTGATGCACGCTGTCATAGATACAAAGTGGCCATGTTTCCAGCCTGCTGCATTTTCCAAGGCAAATGAAAATTGTTATGAAAGCAATTTATACCCAGCAGACATGGATGATTGCCTGTGATGACCTTTCGCCAGAGAAAATGGGCCTGATAAAGAAAAAATGTGGGCTCATTAGGACGAATTAGAAAAAGCAAATGCTTGCTCTTAAATTATGGAAACTCCAAGACTGGTGAATCTCTCTGTCCTTTTAGGACACAAAAACAATAAAACACCAAAAGAAATTGTTTATGCAGAGAAAAGCGCGGCAATTTCTGTGAGTAGACGTAGTTTCGTTTCTTGGGCGGTTTTAGAAGGGAGGTTTTTCCTAAGCTAAATGAAATTTAATTGACTTATTAACTCTGCTAGGAATTCTCCCTCCATTAATCTACCAACAACTAAAAGGACAGGGGAGAGAAAAAAAAAAAAAAACAGCATTGAGAGTAAGCAAAATTAACCTGAACTTTCTATAAATACTATCAAAAAACTATTTCCAGCAAGGCAACCTGATATGGTTGGGGCTCCCACTAAAAGAATGTGAACACCCACAAATGCAGAGGAGAGGTGGGAGAGCAGTGGGAGGGCAGATATCGTTCAGGAAAGTTTTAACATCCTCCTGCTCGACTGATCCTGATCGTCAACCACAGGCATCTTAGTTTTACAATTTATAAAGCGCCTTTGGACACGTTATCTGAAATCCTCACAGCAACCCCTCATTCACACCCATTTCACAAGTGAGGAAACTGAGATTAGACAAAATTAAGTGATTTATATCAGCTAGTGAAAGTGACAGGCAGGATGAGAATCCGAGACGCTCCAGGCTCTCCTCCAAGCAGCCCCTTGCCCTCACTCTAGTCAGGTGCCTCTTCACACCACAGCCAGAGGTTGTGGGGTCCATCTATCTCTCTGCAGGAAAGAGCAGAGGGAGGCCAGGGGAAGAACAGGGTAGGGGAGAAGAAGGCTTTTCCATGCAAACCTAAGCAGGGCTCCTGAGACGGTACTCAGAGAAGAGACAGGTATCAGAAAGGATAACCTGATTTCTACATCAGAACCCGCACATCTCACTGCTTAAACTCAAGAAAGCGTTCTTTCCTATTAGCCATAGTTCAGTGCAGGTCAGTGGATGGGACTCCACTCCATGCCATCAGTCAGCGGCTCAAACTCCCCGTAGCTCCCTTACCTTTTAGGGACTCAGAGCTGCCACTTGATCACTGCAAAACCAGAAAAAAGAAAGAGAATGCGGAGGGTCTCCTGGGAGGGGCATGAGCACTCTGCCCGTGTTCCACTGGCCAAAATGAGTCACGGGCTCCCCCTCCGCGCCAGGGAAACAGTGTGCCATGAAGGAGGGAAAACACAGATGTGGAGGGCGCATTGGCCTGCTCTGCCACCATTTTTTTAAATTTTTTTTATTGATTAAGTTATTACATATGTGTCCTTATCCCCACATTACCTCCCATCCTCCTCACTCATGCCCTCCCCACTCATGCCCTCCCCACTCATGCCCTCCCCACTCATGCCCTCCCCACTCATGCCCCCTGTTGTCTGTGTCCATTGGTTAGGCCTATATGCTTGCATATAAGCCCTTTGGTTGATCTCTCCGCCTTACCCCCACCCTCCCCTACCTTCCCTCTGAGGTTTGACGGTCTGATCGATGCTTCTCTGTCTCTGGATCTGTTTTTGTTCATCAGTTTATGTTGTTTATTATATTCCATAAATGAGTGAGATCATGTGATATTTTTCTTTCTCTGACTGTCTGCCACCATTTTTTAAAAGAGTTCCTTTGAGTGTGACATTTTTTCTATGATGCCCATGGAACACCCTTTCCATGAGCCCCCAGCCAGGCTCACATCTCTGGTGCTTCCCCACGTGGGACCATCTAACCACACCGGGCCAGACATAGGACTTTTCTTTTTTCAGCGTGGAGGAAGTGGGCCTTTTAGGCTAGTATAGCAAAAATCTATATATTTTCTTCCAACGTAGCTGAGTGAAAGGGCAAACAGAAATTTGAAAGCGATGATTGCTTCCTTTGTAGGGGAGAAGGATACCCACCGAGTTTGGAACATATATGAATTCTGATTTGCAATCATTTCCACTATTTATGAGGTCACTGGACTTATTCCTGCTGAGTCCAATTTACAAAGAGCTTTGGTTGGATCAGGGGAAGGAATATTAGAATCCCATTGACTCGGGGATGACCAGAGGACGGTGGGTGCCAAATGCAAGGAATGTATCAATGAACTGCAAGCAGCAGACTCCTGCACATCTGCTCCAACAAGCTGCATCCCAATGGGTGAGGAGATACACTCTCCAGGAAACCAGGGGCACTGGGTGCACCGACATTAT
The DNA here is from genome assembly GCF_963259705.1 of Myotis daubentonii. Lineage (NCBI taxonomy): Eukaryota > Metazoa > Chordata > Mammalia > Chiroptera > Vespertilionidae > Myotis > Myotis daubentonii. The sequence continues at coordinate 194,411,046 of NC_081842.1, read as the reverse complement.
GATTTGACTCTGCACCCTAAAAACAGACAGGGGAATTTTTCAAGTAAAAAACTTCAAAGATCCAGGATGTCTGAGCTAAGCAAAAGAGTTGTCCTTACAGCACCATCCCATCTCGCCCAGGGCAGCTGTAGATGCTGTCTGAGCATGGTCTCTCTGGTTCTGACTACCCACTGGCATTCTAACACCAAATGCCCAGCATTCTAACACCAAATGCCCAGCATTCTAACACCAAATGCCCAGCATTCTAACACCAAATGCCCAGCATTCTAACACCAAATGCCCAGCATTCTTCTAAGTGTCTGTCAGGCGCATCTATTGCAGCATGTTCAAATCGGAACTCACCTCTCCATCCGGGCCCAGTCCCCGTGCCTGCTCCTCCACCTCCATCACCGTCTCCGTACACGGTGCCAGCACCACAAGCCACTGACCTAAGAACCAAGGATGTCTTCTTCTCCCTCACCCACTGCTCTACACTGTCATCAAGTTCAGCCAAATGGCTCTCAGATCTGTTTTCTCTCCTCCCTCCCCACGGCCACTGTTCTCCTGAGTCAGAGCCACTGCCTCCCACTGGATTTCCTGACAGTGGCAATTGCCACTCCACCCCGCTCACCACACCGCCACCATCAGAAACCTGCCTGGCGGCAACACGCCCCTACCTCAGCCCTTCCAGCCAGCTCCTTCCCTTATCAGTAAGGCTCCTTCCCAGTCTGCCCCCTGGAACCCCAGAGTGTGCTGATGGTCATTCTGCCCACATCCCACTCACCCCATGTTTTTGCTACACCAGGCTCTCCTACAGGTCTCCTAACCTCCCTCCTGACTGTGATACTTGCTGTCGCCTCCCTCCTGATTTTGATACTTGCTATTGTCTCTGCTTCAAACGCTCCCCACCTCCCCACCTATTCTCCAGGTAGCCAACACCCATCCGCTTTTCAACACCACCGTTAACTCATTTGGAAGCCTTATTGGGACCCCAGTCTGAAGCACATGCTGCTCTTCTGGGGTCGTGTCACCACTGTGCTGACCTCTGCGATAGCACTTGGGATGCTGTGGGTCATCAGTGACCTCCTTCTTTCCCACCTTCCTCTCCACACCCAACCCTGTGAGCTCCTCGAAGCAAGTTCACTGTCATTTGCGCTCTCCGGCTGCCACACAATGTCTAAGAAAGAACAGGCACTCAGTATATGCTCATTGCCAGATGAGCACCTGAATTAGTAAATAAATTATGTATAAAGTGTAAAAACCCTGTTCAAATAGAGTCTCCAAAAAGGGGATGCGGAGAGCTGGCAAGAAGCTAAGCATGGGACATGGGCTGCTCAGATGAATTAAGCAATCCGGACAGTTCAGTCGCCATGTGCCCAAGAGATGTGTGTTATCAGAGAAAGAGAACATATTCACTCAGCCCCAAAATCAAATAGTCAGTCACGCTTCAAGTACACGCTTTGAAAAAGAATCTATAAAGCTACAAAGCAGATGTTGTCACTGGTACCATAGTCAAGCAAGATAAACCCAGAGGGGAAAACAAAATCCTTTGTGAAACTTCTATTCCAGTCACGGTTGCCTAGTGCCAAGGATCAGACATCACAGAACGGCGTGAATAGAAAAGATGTTTTGGGGTTTTTGTGTGTTTGTTGTTATTGTTTCTAACGATTCCAAAGTAACTAGGCAGAGATGAGCCGTAGGGCTCTGGGTGAAACCGCATGGATCCGAGTCCAGTTCGGCCACGGTCCTGCTGTCAGACACTCCCTGGGCCTCTGTCCTCAGTCTCACAGGGAGTGACACCAGCATCTGTCACAGGATTGTTAGGGAGGTGACACGAGGCCATCTGTGGAAAGGCAGAGCACAGCCACGGCTTACTGACAGTGACGTGAGGTCACTTATGAAAAGGTTTCTTTGCCAACACAAACAAATGCTGGCTGGCAAATAAATGTTATTGTTTTTATTCGGGAGAATGTTCCAGAACCCTCTTAGAGTGAGGACATCACCGAGGCTGGTATCTCCATCTCACCTGCTCAGCTGTTTTGCCCCATTTTTCTCTCTCTTCAAACTACCTCCTTCCTCGGATGGTGTCGGCGCCCTGGTCCAAGGCTCCACCCTACTGCGCCTCTGACCCTGCCCAGTCTCCCACTTCAGGAGCTCCAGGCAGAGTCAGTCTCTCTGAGCACCAACCCTTCACTCCAGGGAGAAAGACAATGCTTGGGACAGGTAGAGATCAGGTGTACATACCCCACCAACCAGCGGTGATGGGGGAGCAGAAAGAAGGAAAGGAGACAGGACAGGCTCACCTCTCATCACCACGAGTTTTAGGAATCCCAGCTCCTTCACTAACTGACTGTGTGTGTTCCAATCAGGAGAGAGAAAACACACAATAATTTGACCAGGGAAAGTTTAATATAAGAATTAGTGACTACGGTTGACACTTAAACAACACGGGGGCTATGGGCATTGACCCCACACAATCGAAAACCCATGTATGACTTTGGACAGGTTGGTCTTTCACATCTGCGGATTCAACCAACCACGGATCTGAGACAGATTTTCCCTTTCCCAACCACAGATTTTCAACTGCAGATTGAAAGTACTGTTTTCAATCCGTGGTTGAGTGAGTCCATCAATGTGAAATCTGTAGATACAAAGGGCCGACTTTACTTATTGAAAAAAAATTCACCTATAAGTGAACCAATCACTCAAACCCATGTTGTTCAAGGGTTTACTGTATATCAGGAGTAAAAGGATAAGTAAAGAGAACTCTAAAGCATACAGGAATAGCAGATGCAAGGAGCAGCCACTGCTACCCCCAAGGGCTGAGACATAGCCCCAAGGAAGAGTCCCAGCCCCTCACTCCTGTACTAAGATGCAGAACTTGTTGGGGCAGAATCTGGGTGAGCTCCATGAAGAGGCAGAAGGAATAGCTCTTTTTCCAACTCTGTACCATGTTTTGGACCTAATGCCTCAAAATCTATAATAAGAATTTCCTTAAAATTCTGCTCATGGTTATTTTACCTTGAAACATAAAAAGAGGGAAGCAAATGCTGAGCAAGAGCTGTGATAAGAGAGCAAAAACAACTTTATGTCCACTGGCAAATGATGATGCAAAAATATGTTTGTTTCTGCCCTTGACATTTTGATGTACTAAGAAAGACAGAAGCAGCTGGACCGATGAGGAGTAAGCCCTCGCTACTGCTATGACAATGTTGGGTGTATGTGAGCCAATAGGAAGTAAGTCTTCCCTTTTATGAAGCCCCCTTGGGGAGATGGGCCAATGAGGAGCCAGTGCCCAGTGTGACATCAGAGCAGGAGAATACTGGGAACAGAATGAGATCTAGACAGGCCAGGGCTGCTGCGTGAGTGTCTTGCTGGTGTAGGTGACATTCTGAGACCCCCGTCAATTTGCCAGCATTGATGGGCAATGTCCTCTCTGCCTCACATTTCCAACTGGGCTCATCTAGCAACACTCTACCTCCTCTCCACATCCCTGCACTTTCTTTTCTTGCTGGGGGAAGGATGGCTAATCCGACTGGGCAGGTCTAGACATTCACTGGACCACATTTTATTAGTGATCAAAGTTTTATTAGTGGTCGATAGCAAGAAGTAGAACACCCCCTTCCTTTTGCACATGGGCTTTTTTCTGCTTCCTGGGCAGGACTAGCTCTCTCTATTCTACCCATGAGTGAGGGGATCAAGGAGAGCCCCCTCCTCCCATCAGTTACAGAATTGGAGAGGGGGGTCCTGCTTTATGCTCCACCACCTGGTTCTGTTTGTTCTTAATGCCCAGCCTCATTTCTCTCTTTGGATTCCATGAAACATTCCAATATCCTTATAATAAGCCCCATTTTTTTTTTCTAGCTCCAACTGAGTTTATGACACTTGCAAGCATTGGTTCTAATTCATATAGAGAAAATTGGAAATGAGCAAGCTTGGGAGAGAGGGGCCAATGGTAGGCAGACTACTTCTGATAAAAGTAAAAGTGGGAAAGGACAATGACAGAGTCCCAGTCACAGCCCGAGACAGCTGGAACGCACATCTTACTTGCCTGGTTAACACTGAGATCTGGCTGAATTTCTTGGATTTCTGCATTAACAAGCTCCTAAAGTCAAGTGCCAGGAACTAATTTAGCCGTGGTCCAAAAGCAGCCACCTCCATCTCAGGGGAAGGAAGCCAGATGCTGAAAGTAGCTCCGCTGCGCTCAGAGAGGGAAATTGGAAGGGCAGGATCTCCGTCCTGTCTTCCCATTGCCTCCCAAACAAATGGACCTCTGCCCAGGACCACGCATGTTACTTTGCTAAATCCCATCAGCCCATTTGGGTGGGTTGGGCAAGGATGTTTCTCCAGCTACCCTTCCTCCTCTTGCTAACTCCGGGGCATTCTGCAAACATGAAGTCTCCTGAGAAAATAGTGCTGTCATCATCCCTCTCTAACCCTTCTTGCTTTAGAGCAGTGATGGCGAACCTTTTGAGCTCGGCGTGTCAGCATTTTGAAAAACCCTAACTTAACTCTGGTGCCATGTCACATATAGAAATTTGATATTTGCAACCATAGTAAAACAAAGACTTATCTTTTTGATAATTGTTTTATATATTTAAATGCCATTTAACAAAGAAAAATGAATCAAAAAAATGAGTTCGCGTGTCACCTCTGACACGCGTGTCATAGGTTCGCCATCACTGTCCTAGAGCCTCATCCCCTCCTCCTGCAGTGCCCTGGCCTCCCTCTGCTCTACACCCACCTTCCGCAGTGTGAAAACCAGATCCCCAGGCTCGCTAATGCCCACTCCACCTCCACCTCCAATGTCACCTCCCAGTGAAACTCTCCCTGACTTTCCCAACCTAGATCAGGTGCTCTGACATATGTTTTCCCAGCTCCCCATACCTCTCCTCTACAGCCTTACTGCCATTTGTAATTTCATATTTGAGGAACGACTGCTGCCTGCCTTCCCCGCTACGTTGTTAGTTCCATAAAGGCAGAGGCGTGTCTGTTTTGCTCACTACTTATTTTACGAATCTAAATATCATAGACGTGTAATAAATAGTGGGATGTATGCGGGACGGTCAAGGCTCTAAAGCCGGACCTGCTGGGTTTGAAACCAGATCCAGGAAGACAATGTAGAGTAATCACAGTATCCTTAAGGGCTAAATAAAGGCACTTACAACAATAGTGCCTAACACACAGTAGGTGTTAATATTAGTATTGTCGCCATTGGTCTGACCTGTGTTGATGGGAGAGGTGGAGGAGGTGAGCTCTGGGTTGCAGGAATCTGAGAAGCACTCTGGAATACTCTGGATCATTTTGGTGATAACTAGATTCTGAAATCCACGATCAAGGGCATTCTAACATTTGGTTAATAAGGGTATCAGCTGGGGCCATTGGTGCATGAGTGTACTGGAGCGTTAGGGGCTGGTGCTGCCCTCCATGAGTACCACTCAGACAGAGGCACAGAAAGACACATGTTTCTGGGAAGGGTCATCTTACCAGCACTGCAGCCAGCCTGGGCATGCTCCCTCCAGAGCTGGCTGACTTTGGAATTGCCTCTCCCTGATATTTCATGGCCAATTAAGTAGCTAAGGATGAGCTGGCACCATGAGAACGGTGTCATCAAATTGTCACCTTAAGGTAATCCATGTTGCGAACGATGGGGTGAGAAAGCCTAGATGGATGAGTCTATGGTACCCATAACCACAGGGCAAAGTGAAAGATCGATGGTTGTCAGTGGAGGACCACAGCACTTTCCAAGGTTTTTACAGTAACAGAGGCCTTTTACCAAGAGAACATCTTGCAAAGGATCCAATTCATAAAACCAAAAGGAGTGGAACAGCCTTATTGGTGTTGTTTAAAGCCAAGTTTGTGGTAATCCACTGTAGCAGCAACAACAACAAAAAATACACCACCTTTATAGCGACATTTTGATTCACCTTTCCATATCCAACTCTGTAAGGGTCTCAGTTCTTTAAAAACAAGGTCTCTCGCCTCTTCTGCCCACTCCACCCCCACCCCCACAATGCTGATCCTGTGCTTTGTACTGGGAAGGGAAGAGCAAATATTGGCTGAATCAATGAATACCCTTATTAACCAAGATTTTAGAATGCCCTTGATGGCGGATGTTAGAATGTAGTTATCACCAAAATGATCCAGAGTATCCCAGAGTGTTTCTCTGATGAGTCAGGAGATCCTTCATATTACTGCAACCTAGCGGTCATAATAATCGGAACAAGTGTGTAAACCTACAAAGGCACTGTTAATACCACGTGTCTCCATGATTCTGAGTGCTCTCAGGTATCTGAGGACAGCAGGACAATGTTGCTGACACTGGACCACAGGAGGTAACATCCCAGTGAGCCTAAGAGTTGAGCTCTGTAGTCCTAGCCCCACCATGTCCTGGCTGTGCCTTGGTAAGGTTCTAGCCCTGTCTAGGCCTCAGAGTCCTCCGAGATGAAATGAGGGGCTTGGACAATGTCAACCCCCAAAGTCCTTTCTGATGGATGTCAGTGATTTGGGGTAACTCCTTTCTAGCATTTGCCAGATATTTCTGGCGTTTATAAATGCTCAAGAAATTAGACTGCAAACTGACCCTTCTGCTGATGACTGACAGCTGGTATTTGGATTTCAATGTTGTCTTCTAATGACGGAGTGAAGGAAAATACAAAGTCCTAATTGGAAATACGGCCCCATAACTTAACTTCTGTTCCATGGTGGAGATCTACATATTGAGAAGGAGCTGCAAGGCCCGGAGAGTCAGGAGCACACAGCTACAATGGAGAGAAAGAGCCACAGTCAAGAGAAGGCTGAGGGCTCTAGCTGGTTTGGCTCAGTGGATAGAGCGTCAGCCTGCAGACTGAAGGGTCCCAGGTTCAATTCCAGTCAAGGACACATGCCCAGGTTGCAGGCTCGATCCCCAGAAGGGGGTGTGCAAGAGGCAGCTGATCAATGATTCTCTCTCATCATTGATGTTTCTCTCTCTCCCTCTCCATTTCTCTCTGAAATCAATAAAAATCTATTTTTTTAAAAAAAATAGAGAGAGAAAGCAATTTCTAATGCTTCAGAAAAGGACACCCGAGTAAGGACGGTGGTTTACATCCCAACTCTACTTCTTATTCTGGGCAAGTCGCTTCCACCTCAGAGCTTGTTTCTTTTTGTTTTTTATTATAAAATATATCATAAAAAGAAGGTTTAAAACACATCTATACTGCTTGAAGAATAATAATGGAAAGAAAATCTATGTACTCACAACCCTGGTTAAGAAATAGACTGTTGCTGGTATTAGACATCCCCTATATACTCCTCCCATCTTATCTCCTATTCCCCCTATCCTATCACCACCTACTCACCTTACCCTAAGGTAACCACTACCCTCAATTTTGTTTTAATCACTCCTTAGTTTTTCTCTGTAGTTTTACCATCTATGTATGACTCCCTAAACAAAACATTATTTTATGTACCTGTTAATGAACTGTCTATACCAGGGGTGGGCAAACTTTTTTACTCGAGGGCCACAATGGGTTCTTAAACTGGACCGGAGGGCCGGAACAAAAGCATGGGTGGAGTGTTTGTGTGAACTAATATAAATTCAAAGTAAACATCATTACATAAAAGGGTACGGTCTTTTTTTTCAATAGTTTTATTCATTTCAAACGGGCCGGATCCGGCCCGCGGGCCGTAGTTTGCCCACGGCTGGTCTATACTAATAAATGGAATTATACTATAGGTTTTTTGCTATGTGTTCCTTTCTTTCACTTATTATTGATTTGTAAGTTCATCCTACTTAATGCATATAGTAGTAATATACTCATTTTTATTTCAGAATAGCATTCCATTGCGTAAGTTTAACACTGTTTATTTGTTATACTGTAGCTAGGCATTTTTATAAAAGCACATTATCTTTGCTAGTATAGAAATGATGCTATGAACACCTTTGTACACATCTTCTGGTATACATATATGAGTTTCTTTAGGATATACTCTGGGAATGGATTTGTTGGGTCATAGCATATGACTTTGCTAGATAATTTCAGTTTTCCAAAGTGGTTACACAACTTTATACTCCCAGCAGAAGTAGGTGAGAGTTTCGATTAGCTCAACAATCCCTACCAACACTTGGTACTGACAGTGTTTTTAATTTGGGGCAGTCTAATTAATATATAAGGGTATCTCACTGTGGTTTTAATTTGCAATTTCCTAATTATCAATAACATTGAGCATCTTTTCATGTTTATTGCCCATTCGTGTTTCCTCTTGTGGAAAATACCTGCTTATGTTTTTTGCCCAATAGTCTATTACAAATGTATTGGTCTTCCACATAAGCAATCATTCTTTATATACTCTGAATATTAATCCTTTGCTGCTTGTGTGTGTTACCACAAACCTTCTTCCAAGATATGGCTTGTCTTTTCACTCTATGGTGTCTCATGATAAATAAGTTCTTAGTTCTAATATAGTCAGATTTATTCATCTTTGTCTTTCTAGTGTGTATGTTTTGTGACCTCAGGTTATGAAGATATTCTCCTACATTGTGTTTTAAACATTTTCTAGATACTTCCCTCATTTTTAATTACTTAATCCACTTGGAACTTATCTTTAGATAGATGTGAGGTGAGAACCAAATTCCTTATTTGTTAGTAAGATAGCCAATTTTCCCGGCACTATGACTTGAATATATTCCATTCTTTCCCCGCTGTTCTACAATGGCCACTCCATCGAGAATCGAGTTTCCATGTGTGCATGATGCCTTTCTGGGCTCTCCTTTCATTCCCTTTTCCTGTTTATCTATCACTACCTTAGTTACTGACGTTTTACGATAAATCTTGCTGTTTGGTACAGCTGATTCTTATTCTTCAGAAGGATCTTGGCCCTTTGTTATACTGAGTAAGTGTAGGAATTAGCTTGTCAAGTTGCCACCCATTGTAAATCTAACTGGAATTGCACTGAATCAACAGACTGGGTTGGGAAATTTATATCTATAATATTGAGTATTTTGTCTAAGAACAAGTATTTATTTAGGTCTTAATTTAACAGATTTCAGTATCATCTTATTATTTTCTTCATGAAAACTTTCATAGCTTGTGTTATGTTTATTCATGTGTACTTTTATATTTTGTTGCTAATGTGAATGGTTTATTTTAAATTAAATTTTCTAACTGGTTGCTATTGGTTTATAACAATTTAATTGACTTTCGTATATTGATTTTGTATCCAGCAACCCTGCCAACATCTCATTTTTATTCTAAAAATGTATGTATGGTTTACAGGGGGGCGGGGGGGGGAGTTCTACATAGTTAATCATAGATCTGCAAATAATCATTTTGTTTCTTTTCTCCAAATTCTTATACTTTGTATTTAAATTTTTGTACATATATTTCTTGGCATGAAACTGGCAAATGGGGTATTAAAATTTTTTTCCCATTTTCTCAAATGAGAAAACCCAGAAAGGTTAAGTAACTTGCCTAAAGTCTCACAGGTAGAGCTAAAGTCAGGACTCAAAAAAAAAAAAAAAAAAAAAAAAGGAGACATATGTAATACTCTTTGTAATACTTTAAGCAATAAAAAAAAAATACTTCAAACTCTTGCAATGAGAGGTGAGAGGTAAATCCAAGATTGCATTATAAATGATTATGTATTTCCTCACATTGGTGAGATTATTAAAAGATGCTTAAAATGAAAAAAATAAAATAAAATAAAGTCAGGACTCAAACCCCAGTGTAGCCATTCCAAAATCCATGTTTTTATCCCCTATGCTAGGGATGTCTTTTCCCTTCCCCATCACACAAATACATTTGAGGTTTGTAAAAGAAAATCCTAGTACATAAAAGCATTGATCTGCCATTGAAGGGGAGGATCTTCATTTGTTTCCTTTAAATATATATATATATATATATATATTATTTTGGATTGTTCCATATATTTGCGCCATCATGGAGCCACACACACACACACACACAAATAAAGAACTAAAGGGGGAAGGGACCTAATGTACTGTTTCTAATGGGTTCAATCATTCCATCCAAATAGCAACAGCAAGTTGGGTGTTAGCTCCCAGTTTGCAGCTGTGAACACTGAGGCTCAGAGAGATGAACATAAAAAAAGCAACAACCAAAAGAGGAATTTTCAGTGGCAAGCAAGAATAGCAAAATCTGTGTGATGCATCAAAAAAAAAAATGGAATAGCCTCAAAGTATAATTTTTTGCAATTTGGTTTTATAGCCGAGGTGAATATGAAAGATAAGGCCTTGGAAAGGTTGGTTCCTTGGAGTTCATGGGAGCTGGGAAGGGAAAGAACTGAGAAGTCATTGTTGTTTTGCATTTACTCATTCATTCATTCAACACATACAGTACTTATTAAGGGCCACCCATCTGAGTCCTGGGGTCACTGGTGGGAATAGAGCTGGGAACAAGCCAGATACAGGTCCTGCCCTCAGGAAACTTTCAATCCAGCAGGGCAGTCGGGCATTAAACCAGTCATCACCCGTTTCACCCACAGCCCCCAACTCCAGGCCCCACCATCAGGCACACAGAACTCCCGCGTGAAGGCCCAGCATTTCCAGGTCCCCTGTGGAAGCTGCCATGGCCCTGCAGCAGGCTGGTGACACCCCCCCTCCCCGCCTTGGTTTCCTGCAGCCCCCACATAGCTGGGAACCTATCCATCAGAGTGCCAATCGCAGGGGAAATTGAATCCGGGGGCTTTTTCTAGTCATGTTTGCTCACTTTTTTCTTAGCATGATCCTCGGTTTCATTATATTTAGGTATTTCTTTTATTTATCCATGCACCAGGAAAGAAAAAAAAAAAGGAAGGTGCCTCTTTAAACCAAGCATGAAATGTATTAGGAACCTAAAGTTGAGAATAATGGGCTTTTTTTTTTTTCTTCCTCCTGGAAAGCTAGCCTACAGGAGGGGGAAAAAAAAATCCATTCAAATAATTTCGTTTAGTCCTACGTATAAAATAACCGAAGTCAAGGTGTCTCTGCTGTTATTATTTTTCTGATGTTTTTGACACCCGCGTGTGGAGTTCTCCGGCGCTCACAGCTTCTAGAGCTGTGAGCTCCCACTTGGTAGATTCGTAATACTCCTTAATATTTTCATTTTGATGTAATTTGCGGCCCCAGCTTTTTAAATATCCGCTCTGTAATAATGTTTAATTTCAGGGGTCACTCCGCCAAGGAGTATATTAAAGCTTATAAAACTCATTTCCAAAGCTCAAATATCAAGCTGTGATCAGGTTAGGAGGGCAGCATCTGTGAATATTTCATCTTTTATCATGCTGATAATAAGGAGATGACAGAGGCACATTATTACAATGAGAGAATTGCTCATTTCAGGCCTGGTGCTGGAAGCTGGGGTCTGCCGTGTGTATTACTCAATAAGAGCAATTCTGATATGAAAAGCAAGTTTACTGAGGCACCACTGTGTCTTATTTGATTGGAATGAATAATATATGGAGCTTCCTTTCGGGTGGCTGCTGGCCGGGGGAGGGGCGGCCTGCCTGGAGAGGGGCACTTGGGGATAGACGGTGAAATAATTTATCAAAGGATGTGTTTTATGGCCTGAAAATAGTGTTAAGATAACCGCTGTTTATTAGAATCATTATTTCGGAAATCTGTATTCTGGAAATCTTAAACATGTGCCGGCTTATGCACGAGAAGAATCTCGATCCGTTCGACTGGTGGCGATGCCTCGTAATTATCTATTTGAACATAGGCGCTGAGTGAATTTGACACCCGGGCTGATTCCTGCCACATTCTCCATGGGCAACTTTCATTATTGCTTTGCGTCAAGCCAACTTCATCAAGCGGGAACCTTAAAACTCTGATCTTCCTGGTAGTGAGATGATGAAATGCCATCAAGAAGGAGTGCATTCTCACCTCCTGGAGAAAACCAAGCATGAACCACCTCTAATTATTGCCCCCCACCCTATAGCCACCACTGTACCCACGCCCAGACTCTCCTCCTCCATCATAGTGGAAGAGGGGTGCCGCCTGATCTAAGACCAATCCTTCCCTTACTACCCTTCCCACCTGGTCTTTCCCCACGCGGTGCCATTCTCCCTTTCAGCTGGCTCCTTCCCTTCAGCTTATGAACATAATCAAATCTCTCCCATCCTAGTAAACAAAACTCTTCCTTAACCTCCTATCTCCCTCCAGCTAAGACCACTGGTTTTGTCTTCCCTTCTCATCCAAGTGTCTCAAGAACTGAACACACTACATGGCATTACTCCCCAGCTCATTTCATTTAGACTTCTATGCCCACCACTCCAAGGAGACCACGCCTACCAAGGTCACAGATGCATGGCTAATTACCAGATCCACTGGGCTCTTTTCATTCTGCATCCAGCTTAATCTCTCAGCTGCATTTGTCCCCATTATTTCAGCACAGCACTCTGCTGATTCGCCTCCTTCCTAACTCCCTGTTCCTCCTCTGGTTCCTTTCCTGGAAACTCCCTGCCCTCCCTGAAGATGTCAGTGTTCTGCGGGCTGCCCCTTGCCCTCTCCCAACTCTGCCCTCCGCTGGGCAACAGCGCTCACATCTGCGACTGTAATTGCCACCTGCTGGCATCTAACTCATGAGTTATGATCAGTGGTAATTGATTTGTGACCCAGCCTCTTTCTCAGAGCTTCAAATCCCCATATCCAACTGTATGCCCCACTGGCACTCCAAACACAGGTGGAAAATTTAATGAGTAACACAAAGATACACACACTGGGCTCGTCCTCCTTCCCCTCCTCTTGATATCCCTATCCCAAATGGAGACAGAACGCTAAAAGCAGCCACCCAAGCCAAAATACAGACCAGCACTCCCAACACCTCACTTACAATCAATCATCAAGTCCTATTGATTCTTTTATTTTCTAGAAAATAAATAGATTTATTGTTATTTCAGATTGTAAAAGGAACACATATCAATAAAAATACATTTTTTAAAAAATCGAGGATAGTATAAGGAGCCTCTAGGACAATTTCAAGACCACCAATGTTTGCATCATGGGGGTACTAGAAGAAAAGAGAAAGATCAGTAATTGAAAACCTATGTGAAAAAAATGACAGGAAATTTCCCTAGCCTGGTGAAGGAAATAGACAAACAAGTCCAGGAAGTACAGAGTCTCAAACAAAATAAACACAAAGAGGCCCACACCAAGACACATCATAACTAAAATGCCAAAGGTTAAAGACAAAGAATCTTAAAAGCAGCAAGAGTAAAGCAATAAGTTATCTCAAGGGAGCTCCCATAAGACTATCAGCTGATTTCTTAACAGAAATTTTGCAGGCCAGAAGGCGTGGCAAGAAATATTCAGAGATGAAAAGTAAGGACCCACAACCAAGATTACTCTACCCAACAAAGCTATCATTTAGAATTAAATGGCAGATAAAGAGTTTCCCAGACAAAAAAAAAAAAAAAGCTAAAGGAGTTCATCACCTCCAAACCTATGTGGAAAAATAATAACAGAAAACCTATGTGAAAAAATAATGACAGTATTATAAGAAATGTTAAAGGGCCTTCTTTAAGATGGGAGGGGGTTGGGAAGATGGGTAAAAAAAGTGAAGGGATTAAGAAGTACAAATTGGTAGTTACAGAATAGTTATGGGCTCGTGAAGTATAGCATAGGAAATATAGTCTATAATATAGTAAAACAGTGTATGGTGTCATATGGGTTCTAGATTTACCAGGGTGATAACTTGGTAAGTTATGTAATGCCTAATCACTGGGTTGTACACCTGAAACTAATATAATATTGTATGTCAGCTGTAATTAAAAAATTAAAAATTATTTAAAGTTAAAAAAAAAAGACAGACAATTCCAAAATTAGATTATGAGGACATGGGAGCACTGGAATTCTCAGAAACTGCTGATGAGGATTTATAATGGTACAACCACCTTGGAAAACAATTTGGCAGTTTCCTACAAAGTTAAGCTTACACTTGTACCACCCAGAAATCCTACTCCTACATATTTATCCAAGAGAAATTATATCTAATATATATAATACATATGTAATGTATATAATTGTACATAAACATATATATAAGTACAGGCCCGGTGCATGAATTTCCTGCACTCAGGGGAGGGGTGGGTTCTCAGCCCAACCTGCACCCTCTTGCAGTCTGAGAGCCCGCGGGTGATGTCTGGCTGATGGCTTAGTGCTGCCACAGAGGGGGGAGAAGCTCCTGCCACCACCGCTGCACTCACCATCCATGAGCCCAGCTCAGGGCTTCTGGCTGAGTGGTGCTCGCTCTGTGAGAGCACACTGACCACCAGGGGGCAGTTCCTGCATTGAGCGTCTGTACCCTGGTGGCCAGTACGCATCATAGCAACCAGTTGTTCTGCTGTTCAGTCAATTTGTATAGGAGCCTTTTATTATATAGGATCTTTTATTTCTAGAAGTTCCACTTTGCTCTTTTCTTTTTTATATATACTAGAGGCCTGGTGCACGAAATTTGTGCACTGGGGGGGGGCGGGGTGGTGGTTGTCCCTCAGCCCAGCCTGCACACTCTCTAATCTGGGACCCCTCGGGGGATGTCCAACTGCCAGTTTAGGCCCGATCCCTAAACTGGCAGTCAGACATCCCTCTCACAATCCGGGACTGCTGGCTCCCAACCGCTCGCTTGCCTGCCTGCCTGATTGCCCCTAACCCAGTGGTCAGCAAACTGCGGCTCAGCAAACTGCAGCTCGCGAGCCACATGCGGCTCTTTGGCCCCTTGAGTGTGGCTCTTCCACAAAATACCGATTTCTGCGCATGGGCCACGAAGTTTCAATCACACTGTATGTGCGTGCCTGCACGTGGTATTTTGTGGAAGAGCCACACTCAAGGGGCCAAAGAGCCACATGTGGCTCACGAGCCGCAGTTTGACGACCACAGCCCTAACCGCTTCTGCCTGCCAGCCTGATCACCCCCTAACGACTCCCCTGCCAGCCTGATCGACACCTAACTGCCCCCCTGCCAGCCCGATCACCCCCAACTGCCCTCCCCTGTTGCCCCTAACTGCCCTACCCTGCAAGCCTGGTCCCCCACTACTGCCCTCCCCTGCAGGCCTAGTACCCCCCCCTCCCAACTGCCTTCCCCTGCCAGCCATCTTGTGGCTGTGGGAGCTGCCATCTTTGAGAGCGTGGCAGTCAGTTAGCATATTCCCTCCTTATTGGCTGTGGGTGCCGCCATCTTTGAAGGCATGGCAGTCAATTAGCATATTCCCTCCTTATTGGCTGTGGACACTGCCATCTTTTGCCACAGCGTGAGGGTCAATTAGCATATTCCCTCTTTATTATATAGGAGATATATTTTTTATGTTATTTTATTTCAGAGAGAAAGGGAGAGGGAAAGAGAAATAGAAGCATCAATGATAAGAGAGAATCATTGATTGGCTGCCTCCTGAATGCCCCTCACTGGGAATCAAGCCAGCAACCCAGGCATATGCCTTTGACTGGAATCGAACTCGGGACCCTTCAGTCCACGGGCCAACGCTCTATCCATTGAGCCAAACCAGCTAGGGCACACTTTGTTCTTTTCTATATCTTCTATTTATCTCCTTATTATGCTCATGCTTTCCTTTAAGTTCCTCAATATATTTATAATAGCTGTCTAAAATTCTTGTCTGCTTTCGATCATTATTGGGGGTTTTTAATCTATTTATATTTTCTGATTTTGATTCCCACTTTCCTGCTTCTTCCCAGTAATTGCTAAGTGTCTAAATTTTTTGTTCTTCTTTAAAGAGCAGCTTTACTTGAAAGACAGTTAAATTGCCGGCAGATCAGCTTTCAAGACTTGAATTTAAGCCCTGTTGGTATGGACCTATGGTGGCCTTTAATCTAGGGCTATTTAGCCTTAATATCAAGGCATGGCCCTTCTGGGGTCTCTATTAACTGTACCAGATGTTCAAAAAGGTTTCATTACTGTGTGGGATGAGAACTCTGCCATCTCTCAATTCTTTGTTAGTGCTGGGACTTGTTTAGCCTATAGGTTCTTAGTAGTTTGTTCTGTTCTCAGTAACTGTTCTTTGACCAACCACTTGAAATCTCATTCTAAGTATGCAGGGCACAGTATTCAGCTAGAGACGCAATGAGACCCCATGCAGATGTTTGGGGCTCTTTATCTGGGCAATGCCCTTCTCTCTGATACACTGGCCCACAAAGTCTAACCACTGCAACCTCCCTGATTCCCGGTCGGTTTCCCCAACTCAGTGAGACCACCATACTTTGTTTAGAATCCCCTTCCACATACTATGTACAATCCAGAAAGTTTCTCCAGGCAGAAAATCAGGGACATACATATCAGGGCTCTCTCCCTTTGTTTCCCTTCTCTCAGTGATCAAAATTCTGCATTGCGCCCTAACCGGTTTGGCTCAGTGGATAGAGGTCCCAGGTTCGATTCCGGTCAAGGGCATGTACCTTGGTTGCGGGCACATTCTCAGTGGGAGGTGTGCAGGAGGCAGCTGATCGATGTTTCTAACTCTCTATCCCTCTCCCTTCCACTCTGTAAAATATCAATAAAATATATTTTTTAAAAAAATTCTGCATTGCCAGTTGTCAATGTTTGCAAACAGATGTGTCATAGACTTTGTCCTGCTCTTTCTTTATTTACAATGAAGAAAGGCACCCAGGACCCAGGCTTCCCTCACAGCCCCAGCTTCGTCCAGAAGGGTGTCTGGTCTGATGAACATATTATGCTTTTATTATTATAGATTGTACATAAATGTTTACAACATATGTATTCATAATAGTCCCAAACTCGGGTGGGGAAAAAAAAACAAATGTTCATCAGGTGAAAGGGTAAACAAATTATGCTGTTTCAGAACAATGGAATACTACTCTGTAATAAAAATGAGCTATTAATACATTCAATAGCATGAATGTACCTCAAAATAATTATCCAGAGTAAAAGAATCCAGGAAAGGGAGTACATATTGTATGATTTATGGCCTCGGTTTATATGATTTACTAAACTAATCGACAAAACTGATCCACAGTGACAGAAATCAGAGCAGTGGTAGCCAGACAACAATTTGGCATTGAGGGCACCAGGAAACTTTTTGCAGAGTTAAAGGTGTACTATATATTAATTGAGTTGGTAGTTATACAGGTATACACCTCTATCAAAAGTCATCAACCTGTATGCTTAAAGCATGGAAATTTTATTGTATTTACACCCCAATAAAACTGGGGTTTTTTTTGGGGGGGGGACATTGGAGCAAGATTTTGACAGCTTCTCAAGGGTAGTGTCTATTCCTTATATTGCTAGTTTTTTTCTCACTTTCCCCCCCACATTGTTTAGTAAGAAAAGTATTGGGCGAAACCTGGCAGACTACACTAACCAAGATTCTTTTGGTTTTAAGCAGCGGTTCTCAACCTGTGGGTCACGACCCCTTTGGGGGTCGAACGACTCTTTCACAGGGGTCGCCTAAGACCATCGGAAAACACATATATAATTACATATTGTTTTTGTGATTAATCGCTATGCTTTAATTATGTTCAATTTGTAACAATGAAACTGGGGGTCACCACAACATGAGGAGCTGTATTAAAGGGTGGCGGCATTAGGAAGGTTGAGAACCACTGGTTTTAAGTAACAGAATTCCAGTTCAAAGTAGTTTAAGAACAGTTGTGCTGGCTAGAACAACTCGGGCAGAGCCAGCAGGACTCTAGTGCATTTCATGCCAGGAGCATGGAAGCCTCGAGCCCTCTGTACGGACAGCGGCACGAAGGGAGCAGTGGCTCATAGCTGCAAGCCAGGAGCTGGGAGACAACGCTGGCCACCAGGGCAGCATGAGAGTAGATATATTCTACCCATTTTTTCCATTTGTTCTTCTCTTAAAATGGTGCCCATGGAAGAAATGTTGAATTTCTGGGTGCCTAACCTTGGCAGCAGCCATAGCAATTACTTTCCGGGATTACAAGGATTCTGATACCTTCCCTTCCCACGTGGGGAGGAAGCAGGGAGAAGAAGGCACGTGAGTCCTCTTTGACCATTAGACTTCCCAGAGGAGGTAGAACACTCTGTTTTGCAGCCTAAAGTCATCTAGATGGATATTGCAGTGTGTGAAATACGTGCCCTTCAAATCCTGTGGGTTGTTGGCTCTACCCAGGCTTTCCTTCTTCTGCGTTCAGGCATTCTAGTGGGGCCACGTCTGAATCCATGTGAGAGGGGATCAGGGTCCACCACTTGGCATTCATAGAGACACCAGTACTAAGGTGCTGCGTGTGCTCCATACAGGGCCAAGTCCTTGGCAGTGCTAGGAGGAAAGATGGGAGGAGGAAGGGGGGCGGGAGTTGGTCTCCAGCCAAACTGAACAACTCATTGGCGCTGCACACCTCTGGATTCACCTGTGTGCCACCACTGCGTGAACCCTCTCCTGCTTCCTCCCCCTCCCCTGGAGTCTTCCCTTGTCCAAATGTCACCCACCCTTCACAACACAGCAGTATGACACAGGAAGAGGCCACCTTCCATCCCAGTCTCCAGGCTCCCTCCCGCCCACTTGGCCACTCCATTAAAAGAGCAGCCCAGCCTTATTAGCAAGTCTATAGCCTCAGAGGCAGAAAAAGTGCTGCTCACCCCATTTATTAGGCATATTATTCTCGTCAGTGGCTTTTAGAGGATTTTGCTAATGGCTCGGGGACTCTACGCACCATCACAATTAAGACATTGCTAATAAATTAAGTTTTATGGACATAAATCAGCAGGTATGCTTATTCAGCTGTTACACCTCACTTAGAAGTGGGCTTCCCACCTTAAGACGAAGCATATTTCTATTCAGGAGTTGTAATGGCCTTGTTAATGGAATATTAATTACCTTGGTTGTTGGACAGCAAGATGTCTGTTCCTGCTCTCTTGTCACAAGTGTTCTTAGAGAAAAACATTTTTCCAACTTTGTGTCATCACTGTAGCTGATGGATCTCAGCAACGCCCACTCCACCATCCCCAGTGGAAGGACAGAATGAAACTCACCATCCTGGGAGGAGTCAGGTAAACAAAACCTTGAATGACGATAGTGACCCTGCACCTACCACCTTCCCCAAAAGACTGTGGTGAAGGAAAGTTGGGCTAAGAGTCAGAAGGCCAAGCTTCTCAACTCCTATTGTAGTCAGTTCAGGCTGCCATGCCAGCAAACATTTGTTTCTCAAGTTCTGGAATCTAGAAAGTCCAAGATCAAAGTACCAGTAGATATGGTGTCTGGTGAGAACCCACCATCTGGCTTATAGACTGCTACCTTCCCACCATGTAGCCTTTCTGCACCATGTGCTCATGAAGAAGATGAGATCATGGTCTCTTTTTCTTTCTAAAGGGCACTAATCCCATCATGAGGGCATCACCCTCATGACCTCATCTGAACTTAATCACCTCCCAAAGGCCCCCACCTCTTAATATTATCATATGAGGAGGTTAAGGTTTCCACCTATGAGTTCTGGGAGGACACAAACATTTATCCCATAACACCTCCGCTCCAACAATAACCAGCAGTATGAGCTTAGGCAAGCCATTTGCACTCTCTGGGCCTCAGTTCCCCATTCATTACATGAGAATAATAAAGTAACCATGGATAAAACTTAGTGAGAGCTCTACCTTTAGAAAGATATCAATATTGGACTATTTGGTGATTATCTTACCAAGACCATGGGAGAAATACTACTCCCCAAGGATGGGAATGGATCTTGCATAGAAGGGGGTCCATATTCTCCAGGAAAAAGAAACATTCCTGCATTTGCAGATAGAAGAAAACTCCTTTCTCTCTGCTATGCACCAGGATTTCCTTGGCCCCAAACTATCAAATGGAAAAACTGGAGGAGAGTGGGCTGCCCAGACCATGCAAGGTGGGCCAGAGAGAGCCACTCAGCAAGCCTCCGCATTTGATTGGCAGCATCAGGGCTGCAGCAGCCCAGGCACCAGCAGTGCAGGCAGCAGCAATGTTCGGGGTAATTGGCTTCGGGGACAACAGTGCATAGCCCTGTCATCAACAGCACAAACTACCTCGGTGACCCTTTGGACTGGGGGAAGCAGGACCATGCCATGAGAATGCCTTAAAGACAAGCATTTTCCAGCAAGAAGATGGGTGACAATTGAACCATGTGGGGTGGTGACCCTGCCCTGGTCTTAGACCAGGCTGGTCCTGAAAACCTGCTCAGCACAGGAAGAGCCTAATCAGGACCTAGCACACCTGGCTCCCAGTCCCTCCTGTGCCCCCAAAACTGTGTTTGATTTCAGACAAGTCCCCACCCAGCTTTGGCTCCAGTTTCTTTCTCCCAACCTAGTGATCTCAAGGTCAAACAGCCTCTTCCTCTGAGAAATGTCCATTAAAATTGCTTTAGAGCACACATCACCTTTCTTTCCTTCATTCAGGGGGAAATTCTCAGTCCCGGGGACCAGCTAGAAGAATTTCTTTCTTTGCATCCATTTAGCATATCAATTCGCACATTTTCTGCTTGAACTTCAGAGCAAAGGACTTGGAAAGCTGAGTCCTTGCCTCTTTAATGCAGCGCTTTGCATATTCTCCTGGACTCTTTGGGGTCCTCTTTGCCCTTGACTTGCTCAGCCCTGTTCCCTGGCTGAGGCCTAGGCCAATGCCCATTCTCTTCACAGTTAATTGGGGCAACAGCCTTTCCCACACATCCTCCCCTCCTCCTGCATAGGAAAGTCTGGCCCAGAATGGGATGCAGAGTAAGGGTGGAGAATTAGGAATAAGCAATGAGACTCCCAGGATTGGGGCAGAATTCAGGCAGGTGCAAGGCGGTTGGAGAGACACTATTAGTTTGCAAGGCTGGTGAAACAAAACCAAAGCAACATGTTCTGCATTCTGCCACTTCACTGCAAGAGACCATGGAGCTGTGTCTGGGGTGAGAGGCTCTCACACAAATTGTTGAGATATTAGTGTTAGTCGCATCCAGGAGTCCTGAGGCTCATCCAGAGGTGGCAGAGGGAGGGAAAGCCAACCTGGGACATGGTAGACCGTCCCTTCCTGTATCATCGTCCTTTACTCCACAATGAAACTGCAACCCCAGAAAGAGAAATCTGCTTCTTACCAGGAATGGCCTTCAGACTGCGTAACAAACAACCTCCACATAAAGCCCAATGAACAATAGTCAGAGGCAGGCCCAGAAGACCTAAGGGCTCAGAGCAGGGGTCTGGCCCCCACGGGTGATAGAAGAAGGGAGGGGTGAACAAGGGAAGCCCTCACCCAGCACAGCCCTCAGGGAGTGGCACCGGAAGTCCTGGGTTCGAATCCTGACCTCTGCCACCTCCTAATAAGGCAAGTGACTTATCATCTCTCAGCCTCAGTTTCCTCATCCACAAAATGGACTGCTATAAAGATGAAAATAAAGTACCAAAAAAAAGGGCATAGCACAGTGCCTGGTGTACAGTGAGCACCAAAGAGGAGGTCATTACTGTTGCTGCTTACTAGTGTTTTCCTCCAATTCCACCCCTGCTGGTATCACGGGAGCCGCTGCCACAAGCCTCGGTCCTGCCTGACCAGGAGGGCACAGCGGGTTTGCATCACCACCTCCGCTAGACGTGCAGCCTTGGCCTTGGACGCACACCCCACTGGAGCACCCTCCGTGTCCCTCCTGCTCTCCTGTCAGAGCTGGCGCTCGCCTGGGAGGGCAGCTGTTGTCTGGGGAGACGGCCTGTGTGTGTGGAGGGGTGTTTGTGTGTGCTCCCCTGGACTGGACCTCCCCCCGCCCCTTCCCACAGCCAAATCCCACAAGCGTTTGTTCATCTGTCTATTCATTCCTCGATTGAGAACCTGCCAGGCACTCTTCTAGGCGCTGGTGACTTGTGATTGCAGGTCAGCTGTAGGTGTTCGGGCATTCCAGAATAGCGTGCCAACTTAAAGTATCAAATAGTCATGCTTTGTGGGGTAATACCATTATTTCAGTCTTTTTAAAGTTTGAAGACTGAATTATTACCTTTGGAGAGATACCCAGGAAATTGTATATCACACCAAAATTTCTAGTTGGCCAAAGATGTACTCCTTCGGAGATCCATCTGTCTGCATTTCTCTCTGCTCTTGCTAAAATCCCATGGCCTGGGCCATTGGTGTGTTGGTCACATTGTGTTGTTTGGTTTGTGTGTTATTAGTCATTGATACTCCTCTCAGAGTCGGTCTGGGTTCTGCTGTTTTCCTGAGGGCCCTGGTGGGTGAGAGGACATTAAGGCAAACAGGAGGAGGGCATGGCAGCAGGACTGGGGTGTGACGGAGGGACAAGGAAAGAATGAGGTCCCCAGATCGCCCCACCTGCCTTTCCCAGGGCTCCCTTCTCTCTGCGCCCCTCCCAGGTAAGAGCCAGACCCCTTGTGCTGCCTGCTTCCTCCACCCCGAGGGTGGTTTGTTTTAGCTCATTTTGATCATCATTCTCCCAGAAGAACTCAACTCTCTCAGTCCTTTGCCCTGGCCTTCCTCCAGGAAAAACTTGGGACAAAGTATAGGAGACTCTGGTAGCCATGCCTCACTTTTTAAATAAAATGCCAATATTTAGGTCTTTCTTAAAAGACCAAATTGTCATTTTGATCCAAGCCTATACCACTCCAATGCAATGATAAGCAAAACTCCCTGCCCTCGAGGAAATTATACTTTAGTGGGGGAGACGCAATGAAGAAGTGAGCCTATAAATAACTTCAAATAGTGATATAATTGGACAGTTTTTGCTGCATAATCAACCATACTAATATTTAATAATTTTGTGAATGACCACGTGTTCTTGTTCGTAACATTACAGGTCAGCGCGCAGTCCTACCCGTCTTGTCTGGGCTCCTTCATGCACCTGAGATTGGCTCTCGGTCGGCCTTTAGGTGGCTCTGTTTCCAGGGAAGGTTGGCGACTGGCTGGAGCGCCTCAGATTTTCTCCACGTGTTCTCTCACCCTCCACCATCCTAGCTCAGCCTGCTTCACTGGCAGTTGATCTTGGGAGCAGGAGTGAAAGACTGCAAGGCTCAGAGCTGGCACTCCTTTCCTTCCAAAGCATTCTATCAGCCCAAGTAAATCTTAAGTCCAGCCCAGATTCAAGGGCGGAGGAAACAGATTCCAGTTCTTGATGGAAAGTGTTGCAAAGTCACATTGCAAAGAGGTGTCGATGAGAGATTAAAAAATTTGTGGCCATTTTTTCCATCAGTGACAGGGGTGATAAAAATGAAAGGGAGCAATGAGATAAGAAAGCAACAGGGGTGAGAAGTTCCTTTATATTAGTCAGAGGAGACCTCTCTGACGAGACAATATTCAGAGTGAGAACTAGAGTGACAAGAAAGAGCAGCTAAGCTTCAAAGATTAGGTAGACAAGCAGGGAGGGCAGCATGTGCAAAGGCCCTGAGCAGGAAAAATTCTGAATTGTGTTTGGGATTCAGAAAGAAGTTGGGTCTCACTGTGTTAGGTAAATAGAGGGGGAAATACTAGGAGATTAGGTCAGAGAATGGTAGGCGGGGGATCATGTTTGGCCTGATAGTTATGGTAAGATATTTGAATTTTGTTTTAAATGTGATAGGAAGTCTTTGGGCAGTTTGAAACAGGGATGTGATGGAAATTTCGAAGAGGTCACTGGCTGCTGTGGGGAAAATAGGCTAATGTGGGAACAGGCAAGACCGGAAGCTGGGAGGTCAGGTAGGAGACTA
Source organism: Myotis daubentonii (assembly GCF_963259705.1). Classification (NCBI taxonomy): domain Eukaryota; kingdom Metazoa; phylum Chordata; class Mammalia; order Chiroptera; family Vespertilionidae; genus Myotis; species Myotis daubentonii. The sequence goes on along the minus strand of NC_081842.1, from coordinate 194,387,486 downwards.
CTGCAATGGTCCAGGCAAGAAATGACCGTGGCGGAAACTGAAATGATGGTAGAACCCACAGCAGAAGGTGGGTGCTCTGGAATACACTTTTGAAGCAGAGTCTGCAGGACTTACTAATGGATTAGATGTGAGAGAAGAAAAATGTAAGTGAAGATAACTCTAGTGTTTGCTGTGAGCCTCAAGGCGGATGATGAGTGACTGCATGCACTGTGTTACTAAGATTTAAAAAAAAAAAAAAAAGAGTGTGAGGGGAACACATTGGGAGGAGAGAGGAATAAAACAAGAGTGTTACTGTGGACCTGCTGAGCATGAGAGGCCTGTAGACATCATAGGGGAGGGGTCAAACAGCAAATCGATGTGTTAAGTAAAGAGGGACCTACACGGCGAATTTCAGAGAGCTGCAGAGTTGCCCCCTCAAGTCTGTGGCTGAGGACTGATCTGCATATACATACGCAAAGCCTATCCAAAGATGGAGGAGAACCATCAGAAAAAAAAGCAGAACAATCCCAAGAGCACACACAGGACTGGGAGTAGACCTTGCAACACATGGGGCTTTGCCTTAGAATTGGTGCAAAATTATGCCTCGGCCAAAAACTGCTTTCCACCTGCCATAAAAAAATCCAACACTATTTAAATAAAAACAATTAAACCCTACAAGCAACAATGTATAATTAATAATATCCACTATCTAAAAAAATCCAAAAAACTACCAGGCATGCAAAGAAATAGGAACCTTTTATTCTCCATAACAAGAAGAAAAATCAATCAGTAGAAACAGACCCAGAGATGGTGGGACTAGCTGACAAAGACAATAAAACAGCTATTATAAATATACCCCATCTTTTTCAAGACGGTAAAGAAAACATGACCACAATAAGAAGAAAAAGTAGAAGATACAAAATAGAAAAAATAGAAGACACAGAAGCGCATGCAAATTCTAGAGATTAAAAAATACAATGTATAAAATGAAAAATATACTGGATAGGATTGCCAGGAGGTGTGACACTGCAAAAGAAAGGATCGGTGGCCTTGAAAAGATAGCAGTAGAAACGATTGCTGTAATAGAAGCATCACAGGGGATCCACAGCTACAGCTGAGCACATCAGCCAACTCTGCTCACAGTGGTTATATAGATAGATAGATAGATAGATAGATAGATAGATAGATAGATAGATAGATAGATATTCATTCAGAGAGGAAGGGAGAGGGAGAGAGAGAGAGATAGAAATATCAGTGATGAGAGAGACTCATTGATCAGCTGCCTCCTGCACACCCACATTAGGGGGTCAGACCCGCAATCCGGGCATGTGTCCTGACCAGGAATTGAACTATGATCTCTTGGTTCATAGGTTGACATTCAACCACTGAGCCACACTGGCCAGGCAGTTCTTTTGAAGGAAAAGCTGAGTAGCCCACCATCACATGGCTGACTTCATCATAAAGAAGCTTTGTTCTAGGAGTAAGGCATTAAGGAGTCAAAGGATTATGAGTCTGAAATATGAGTAAAGTAGAAGAATGTAGGTCAAAACTAAGCTATTACAATTCAAATAAGAGCTAGAACACTTCTCTTATGGCATTGTTTGGTTTTATCAATTTATGGTTGATGAAAGTGAATTCAATTTTTTTTTATTTATCTAAAGTGGTTTATGACGAGCCTGCTGAAGTATGCTCCTGAAGTGGATTGTGAAGTCCAAGATGCCAATGAAAATGTAGGCCCGCACAGAGGCTGAGATTAGGAGGGGGGAATCTGAGCCCAGTGCAGCTCACAGTACTCACACACCGCTCCAGGCTTCCAGGAGCTCACTGTGGGTCCTGAGGAGCTGACTTTACGGTCAAGAGCCAGTCAAGATAGAAAAAAAGAAAGAAAGAAAGGAAGAAAGAAAGCCCTGGCCAGTTTGGGTCAGTGGCTAGAGCGTCGGCCTGTGGACTGAAGAGTCCCAGGTTCGATTCTGGTCAAGGGCATGTACCTTGGTTGCGGGCACATCCCCAGTAGGGGGTGTGCAGGAGGCAGCTGATGGATGTTTCTCTCTCATGGATGTTTCTAACTCTCTATCCCTCTCCCTTCCTCTCTGTAAAAAATGAATTAAATATACTTTTTTAAAAAAGAAAGAAAAAACAGCAGCAGCTGATTCTTCAGGGATAAAAACAAATGCAGGTCTAAATATCAAATATGAAGATGAGTGAGAAGGGGCAGCCCCAGTAGAAGGCATCTGTCTGGTGTAGAAAGACATGGTCTAAGTCTTTGAATGCTCAGCCACCAGAAGGTGCACAGCGCTGCTTGCTGAATGAATTAGTGCATGTGCAGGAAGGCAACCGCCACTCTCCACACACACATTTGACAGAACAAAAAAGAAGTCAGCCCAGTCAATGACACCGAGAACAATATCCAAAGACCCAGAGCCAAGAAGCCAGCGTTGGAGGCAGAAGAGCTCAACAGTGAACTGGAAGCCACTCAGGGGGCTGTGGACGGGAGAGTAGGAAATCACCGAGGCTCTGGGGGCAGCAGAAAGGCCCAGCAACATGAGGTACCCCATAAACCCTCAAACAACACTAGGGGAAGGACTGGGAACAAACCTGTGATGGGGTCCGAGTCAGGAAGACTTTGTTTTGTAATTATTCTAGGGGCCGCTCTCATCCCAGGCCAATGGGACCAGAATCTTGGCTTAGCCCGCATTGATGCATTATTCTCACAACAGCAGGGAGCCAGTAATCATCCCACGGAGAAAGGCGAGGTGAACTGGCAGAGGCATGTTGTGGAGGGCTCAAGAATTTCCCAAAGGGGGGCGTGGTCAGCAGGGACTCGATGGGGGAGGGGCAGTAACGAATGCTGGAGGAACAGAGGAAGAGGCATTAGATAGAGCCTTATTTTCCTGGGAGGGGAAGTGGTAAGGATAAAGGATTCAGAATTCCTATCAGAGGGCCTGGATTCAAATTCCAGGACCCTCAGTTCCTAGCTGCGTGTGCAAGCCATTTAACCCCTCTGACTCTCAGTTTTCTTGTCTGTGAAATGGGGCACAAATATCACATCTTACTCAAAAGCAGTTAGTGGTTATCAAATGCCATAGTGCTGGGGCAGGAAATTCACAGGCCCGTCCCCGTGCTTCCCCCCACCATGCCCAACACAGAACTGTGTGCCCCCTGGTGCTCAGACTGTGTTGCTTGAAACCGGACTCTGATTCAGCCTCAGAAGGGAGCTGGTTTGGGGTCTGCATTCTCATACACCGGCCAAGGCAGAAGCCAAAGCCAGCATCTCTCCAGAACAGGTTTTCTCCTCAGGGGCATCTTGCTCCCTCTCCGTGCAATACAAGCAAACAGACCATGTGTTCCCCACGCCAACTGCAAGACTGGCAAAGCGGGCGTGAGATTAATGGCTTTCCTGTGCAACAAAGGCCTTCCTGCAAAGCAGCAGAATTCAATATGCAAACCCCGCCACCCAGGCCTCAGACCCCATCCTCCTGGCTGAGTGGACAGCGGCAGCTCGAACCCCATAATGTATGCGCGCTCCGGCTGCTGGGCCCAAGTTATTATTCATTAGGGTTTTCTATTATCCGGTGATAAATGACGCCCCCAGGCTGGCTTGGCCCCCAGAATGCTTATTACGGCTCACTTAAGTAGGCGTTGATTTAGCTTAAATCGGTTGTTCTGTTCAGCCCAGACATGGGCCTGCCCCAGCTCTGCCTCGAAAACTCCCTTCACCGGGGCTTAATTGAATTCTAACTACTCGTGGCCTCCTATTAGGGAGGGGTGGGGTAGAGGCCCAAGCCCCGGTGGTCTCGACAGCCCTATGTAATCCTAATGTGATAAGGGTCTTCCCTTTGACTCCAGACAATAAATTTTGACCAGCAACTCCAACTAGGACAGCAAGAACTTCCTGGATAGACTCGGCTCGCAAGGAAATGATGAACTCTCAGGTAGAAGCCGTCCTTGGGGTGTCACTGTGACTGTCCCCTAAGTCCTGCCCCTGCATGAGGCCACTCAGGCCATCGTGTCTATGAGCTGCCCAGATCCATCCACCAAATTGTTTGTCAAAGTGACAGAGCCAGCCCTGGCTGTTCATAGGGATCCATCCCAGTTGGGTGTCCCTGCAAAGAGAATGGCCACCCTAGGCCAGTGATGGCGAACCTTTTGAGCTCGGCGTGTCAGCATTTTGAAAAACCCTAACTTAACTCTGGTGCTGTGTCACATATAGAAATTTTTTGATATTTGCAACGATAGTAAAACAAAGACTTATATTTTTGATATTTATTTTATATATTTAAATGCCATTTAACAAAATCAAAGAAATGAGTTCACGTGTCACCTCTGACACGCATGTCATAGGTTCGCCATCACTGCCCTAGAGACATATGGCTACGGCATCTAGGGCCACCACCACTCGTTCAAGCAGCGAGATTCGAGGAGCACACCATGTGGGCCAGGTGCTGGTCTCGGCACTAGGCACCCAGCAGTGAACAAACCAGTTCCCTCTCTCATCATGGAGTTCACATTCTAGAGGTTTATTTATGTATTGTTGGTTATGTGCCAGACGTTAAGAACTTCACCCATACTACCATACTTGTCACCACAACCTTGTACCGTTTTTCCTGTTTCAGAGAGAAAGAAACTGAGGCCTGGAAACATTTATTGATATGTCCAAGGTCATTTATGTGATAAGAGGTCAATAAGTGACGGAGCTGAATTCGAACACAAGCCTATAAGCACAGTGCTGTACTTTCCCCTGTCTGTGCTGTTATATGCTATTACACCGTTGTATTTGCCCAGCACATACGAGGTTACTGTGTGCTTCTCACATTCATTCACAATCCCCACCACAACCTCCTGTCACCGTCTATAGCTGCCGGGGGTAAGAGCAGCGGCTGGTGATCAGATGGACCGAGATTAGACCCCTTGCTCTGGTTGATCTTTTCTGCGCCTCCATTTCCTTGACTTTAAAATGGGTGATAATAATAGTGCCACCCCAGAGGCTGAGAGCACTAAATTGGAAATTGTGTGCATCGCACTTAGCACAGTACCTTGTGCATGGGAAGCTGTGGTCTTGAGTCCTTGGCAGGAAGGAGGCAACGCCCAGGAGATCAACGGCTCCTGGTGGGAAACAAGAAACTGCCTTCAATATGGAGGCAGGCCAGGAGGGTATCAAGAGGAAACCATGCATATATGCATAACCAATGGACATGGGACGCTGGGGGGTGGGGGAGGCCAGGGGATAGTCAAGGGCGGGGGGGGGGGGGGGGGGAGACACATATGTAATACCCTTTGTAATACTTTAAGCAATAAAAAAAATAATAATAATAAAAAAGAGGAAACCAGACCAAAATCCTGAGTAGCTAGCAACGTTTGCAAAAGAGAATTCTGCAGGGACAGAGTGTGAGGCACAAAACTTCAAGGGCGTAAGACGTCTTTGGGCTATTTCGTAGCGTCTGCTACCACAGTAAAGTTTCTTTCTCCCTTAGTAGAGTTCTTTTAAAAAAAAAAAAAAAAAAACCCACCTATATCAGCAGGGGAACCAGGGGCAGAGATGTTCATTAAATAGTAATAGTGGCAGTAATAATAATAATGGCACTCATCGATCACTAAGAATGTGCCGGATCTACACTCCGTGCTCGGTACACCTCAACTCATTTGACTTCACCACAACCCTCTGGGGCAGGTACCATCCTTATCATCCATTTTGCAGGAAAAGAAACTGACGCTCCAATTGCAGGAATGGGACCAAATAATTTAGCAACAATTAGTAAGTAGCTAACACAGGATTCAAACCCGGCTGTGTTTAAGTCCAAAGCCCGCCTTCTTACCTTCTGCGTTTACCTTCCCTCGGAGGGAGCACAGCCCACCCACCGCCCCCCCCCTCCCCCCCCGGAATTCTGAGGCAGTTTTATAAGCCGCTTCCTTCGCTTTCTCAGCCTCCCTAAGAGCCCTGATCTGAGGAAGACCTGAAAATGGCTAAAAGTCAGAAACAACCGCCACCTTGAAGGCGGTCAAACGCCACAGAGCAAGTTTCAACTAACTGAGCAGATCATAAAAACGTTCCAAGCCATCAATCACCCTGAGTGTCTTCTCCCAGCTTCCGTTTTTGTTGTTGGCTTTTTCTTTTAATTAAACATGGAGACGCTGTGGCTGGTTTTCTCCCTCCCTGACCTTCTGAACTTGATGCTCAGCTCTTGTCCAGAACCGGTGAGGAGACATAGCAACTGCAGAAGCTGGGTGCTCCGGAGGGAAGGGTGGTCCAGGGTGCTTTCGTTACCCAGAAAGCTAGGTCATCGCTCAGGGTGCAGCACCTTCAGGGCCCTGGGGTCAGTCCCTTGTGGGCGGTTTTCCAGTGTAACGGGACACACACAGGTGTCCACCCCCTCACACCCCCAGGGCAGTGTCAGCCCGGCCTATTCGATCCAAGGCTGGAGAATGTCTTCCTTAGACAAGGTCACCTTTGGCTGCTAACACGACTCAGCTATGGAATTATTCATCAGCTTTTAAAAAAAATACATCATTTTCGTCATAAAAAATAATATAACTTATGTTACAGAAGAATTGAAAAATAGAAAGAAAAGGAACAAAAATAAGCCATAATTCATTTACCCTGCCACCACCACCATTAGCATTCTTGATGTGTTTCCTGGCGCCTAAGCTCCAAGCTTTACCTCGTTGTAATCATGGTGCTCTCACAATTATGTAGCCAATTTTCGGGGCCTTATTTTACGCCCTAAGACATTTTTTCGTATCATACATACTCTCCATAACTGTCATTTTAATGACTGTTAACACTTCATGAGGCTGTGACATCATTTACTTGGCTAATCTATTGATGAACATGTCTCTATCATAAGTAATGCTGCAGCGAACATCTTTGTATTTACTGTTTCCTTCCCTGGTCTTTGGGATTCTTTCCTTAGGCTAACCTTTCGATATTAATGCAGTAACTGGGTCAAAAGGAATGGCCAGTTTTTTGACTCAGCATTAATGCCACGAGCACAAGAAAATATCTTATTCACTGCAACATTTTCAACATCGATGTTATCTTTTTTCTCACTTAATAGGTTAGTTTTTTTAAAAAGATTACATCTTTGTTATTTCCATTTGCTTTGGGGGGAGGGTGTGTCCAGGGTAACAGTATCTTGTCGTTTTTAAGAATTAAGAGTTTTGGAACGGACTGCCGCGCTGGGCTTGCCAGTGGGGCCGGCGTGCGGGCACCGGCGACCGGAGGTGGCGCGGCCTGCGCTCCCTGCCTGGACGTCCCTGGCTCGGAGCTGGCACCAGGTTCAGCCAAAGCTGTGGCCTCAGAAAGCTCTCCTGGGCCGCAGTGTCTTCAGCCCCGCGGAGCCCCAGCCGCCGGCTATTGCCAGCTCGGGGTGCCCACGGGGATGGGTAAAGAACGCCAGGCCTGTGGCACTTACCAGGGGCCATCATCTCACTAGGCCCCGAGGTGGCAGCGTGAGGATGCAGCTTTCAGCGGTGCCCGCGCCTGCTGGTGTCGGTGCTGGAGCGGTCAGTGGACGCGTCTGCGGCTGCTCTGGAGGAGGAGCTGGCCCGGGCGACAGGCCCCGGGCAGCCTGGGCTCCAAGGATCAATGACCGAAGTCTCTGCAGAGCCTGGTGGAGGGCGGCGCGCACTTGGTGCGCACAGGGCGCGCGCACACCCACCGCGTCTGCCGCTTCAAGTGGCTCTGCTGCTCCAAGGAGGCCCAGGAGCTCATCTTCTTCCGCGGCAGCTCCTCCGTCCTGCCGCGCAGCCTGGGCTGCGGCGCTTCCAGCCAGCCCTGCTCGACCTGTCCCCCGCGGACAGCCACCACCCCCAGGACTTCAACCTCATGGAGCTGCCGGCCGCCGCCCTGGCTTCCTGCCCCAAGCCCGTGTGTGTTCCTGCCGGGCGCGGCCCTGGTCGCCAACCGCTTCAACCCCGACAACCTCACGCACTTCCACGGCGATCTGCTGCCCCTCGCCTACACCCTGCGCCAGTTCCCCGGCCTGGCCCGCGAGGCCCGCGCTTCTGCATGGAGGGCTGGGGCGAGGGCGCGCCCTTCTACCTCTGCAAGCTCCTCAGCCCCAAGCAGCGGCTCCTGCGGGCCCAGCTGAAGACCCGGGCGGCTGCTGTGCTTCTCCCAGGTGTTCGTGGGCCCCTCCAAGATCACCACCTGGTACCAATACGGCCCAAAAGCCAAATTCCTGGTCTCAGGCCATAAGATCCAGCAGTTTGCAGGGTTCGTGATGGAAAAGCTAAATGGGAGCCACGCAGGGGCCAGCTAGGCTAGTCGTCCATTCTGGTCTTCAGTCGCACCCAGAACAGACTCATCCTGAACGAGGCAGAGCTGCTGCTGGCCCAGGAGTTCCAGGTGAAGACGGTGAGGGTGTCCCCGGAGGACCACGCCTTTGCAGATGTCCTGGGGCTGGTCAGCAACGCCTCCATGCTGGTCAGCATGCATGGGCCCCGCTGGTCACGGCCCTCTTCCTGCCCCGTGGGGCCACCGTGGCTGAGCTCTTCCCATATGCCGTCAATCCTGACCACTACACCCCCCATAAAACGCTGGCCACAGTGCCTGGTGTGGACCTCCACTATGTCGCCTGGCGGAATGTGGTGCCAGGGAACATGGTCACGCACCCTGAGCGGCCTTGGGATGAGGGGGGCATTGCCCACCTAGACCAGGCAGAGCAGGCCCGTATCCTGCAGAGCCGGAAGGTCCGACGGCATCTCTGTTGCCGGAACCGAGTAGCTGTTCCGAATCTACCAGGAGACCAAGGTGGACATCCCATCCCTCATTCAAACCATACGGTGCGTGGTGATGGGCCGGCCAGGGCCGCGGAAGCAGAAGTAGACAGTCGGCCTCTACCCAGGCGTCGGTGCGAGGCGCCTCCGAGGCCGCCTCACTGTCTCCTGTCAGATCCCATGGAACCTCAAGGACCTGAAGGTGCGGGAGGTGAGGTATGCGGTGTGGCTCCAGGAGCAGGGGGAGAACACCTCTGTGCCTTACATCCTGGCCCTGCAGAACCACACCTTCGCCGAGAACATCAAGCCCTTCACTACCTACCTGGTGTGGGTGCACGGCATCTTCAACAAGCTCCTCCTGGGACCCTTTGCTGGTGTGCAACATGGAGTGAGTGTGAAGAGGCCGGGCCTCCGAGAGTGGCCCCGCCAGCTCAGTGTCCCTGGGCCCGCTAACCCCCATGGTGGCTTCTGGGAATTGTGTTTATTTATTGAGCAGGCCTGCCCCGGGCCTGTGCCCCCATGTCTTCTGACTGCATCTGGGGCGTGGGGTTCCCAGCACTCCTCTGTGCCCTGTTGCGGTGGGACACCCCCAGCCTCTTCTGCCTCCTGAGCATCCATACCCCTGGAGAAGGTCCTTAGGGGAGGAGGAGAAGGAAGGTAAGGATCCCAAGGAACCTCTTTGGCTGAGTGATCATGCTGTTCCTTACCGAATCTTTCTGGTTGGTACCCAGGTTTCTGCAAACGGCAAGTAATCAATCATGGTGGTTTGGGCAGGTGGTTCATCAGCTTCCATCACCATAAAATTCACCTGTAGCCCAATAAAGGTGTGTTTAATCATTCATTAAATGATTATAAACAAAAAAAAAAAAGAATTAAGAGTTTGGCCTTTAAAAAAAATGGGGCCCTATCTGGTTTGGCTCAGTGGATAGAGCATCGGATTACAGATTGAAGGGTCCCAGGTTCGATTCCAGTCAAGGGCACATGCCTGTGTTGCAGGCTTCATCTCCAATAGGGGGCATGCAGGAGGCAACCAATCAGTGATTCCCTCTCATCATTGATGTTTCTATCTCTGTCTCTCTGAAATCAATAAAAATATTTTATTTTAAAATGGGGGAAAAAGGAGACTCGTGTAATACTTTAAACCAAGCATGTCAAACTCGCTTGGCAAAGCATGCAGCCCACTGGCCACAAGTTTGACATGCTTGCTTTGCCTCCCATGAAGCCTAAATACAGAATATATATAGACCCTCTACTTAAAACTCTTCAATATCTTTTCATTGTCCACAGGACAACATCTAAACTCTCTACCTAGCCTGCAAGGTTCTTCATGAGATGGCCCAGCTGACCCCCGCTTCACATTCCCACACCCTCCTCACCCAAAGTCACACTGGCCTTCTTTCAGTTTCTTGAGCAAGCCTTCTTCTCTCAAGAGCTTTGGGCACGCTGTTCTCTCTGCCTCAATGCTTTTTCTCCCAAACACCCTCAACTGCTCAGAAACACACACACACACCATCTCTTAGTCTCCTTCAGATCTCAACCTCCCTAGAATGCCGTCAACATTGGGTCTTAAAATCAATGTGCACCATGAAAGTGGTTGTGTTTCATTCCCTGGCCCCCCAAAAAAAGTGTTCTTATTAAGTCAATAGTGCATGTTATAATCAATGGTGTGTTTTAGATTTTTTAAACTACAGTAATTATTGAATGAATGAAACACCAGCCCTCTGCTCCTTGCCCTGCAGCCCATTTTTCTCCAATTCTGAGACAGGCCCACTCACTCCCTTGTTCCTGAACTATCTTGTCTGTACCCTCTCCCTGTTCTGACTTCTATTGTACTCACTTGATCCACAGCCACCCTCAGAAAACTCCAGACAGGACAGCCTTCTTTACAAAGTAGAGGGGCCGTGTGGCCCACCATTCATCATGCAGCACCTGAGACCCCATCCATTCAAAGGTTCTGACTCCTTGACCGAGGTGAGAGTCTCTGATCTCTGACAATCTCAGCAGCCAAACATACTGGTGGAGTGAGTTTCCTGCAGAAGAACCCAGTTTTGGTTTGTTTGTTGTTGTTTTTCAGTGTTCTAGACTGAATTATTATAGCCAGAGGGAGCCATTCATCAGCTCTGACACTGCAGGAAGCTTCCTAGGCAAACAGCTTTATTGCTGTGAGAGATTAACCCAGACTGTAGTAATTTGTAACAAAGATAAGAAAATTGCACTGGTCTCTTAGAAATAAATCTGAATTCCAGTGTGGACAAAGGGGACTTCAACTTGAAATCTGCTATTTCAGATATAATCAGATTTATAACAGACCCTGACGAGTATAAAAAGCCAAGTGCAGCTTTTGATGGAGGTGTCATTTCAGGACCCGCCATTATGAAATCAATTTAGCTGGTATTCCTAATGGGCCACCAGCCTGAGCCCCACCTAACTTTTATGAAAGATTGTTTGGCCTATTTGAGAATCATTCTCTCATGCATCTGCCTTCACAAGATGAGATGTCAGGCATGGGGTGGCCAATGGGGGCGGGGACCTGCCTCTAAGCAGCTGTAAGATCTTGATGGACCAGAAGATGATAACAGAGGCCCCTCCCGAAACGTTGTGAGGAACAAATAAGATAAGAATGCGAAAGTGGAATACAGATGTCAGTTATTAATGAGAGTCTGTTAACCTAATAGATACTCAGGGTTGAGCTCTTACAACTGCACTGGGCAAGGATTTAACTCACCAGCTTGGCCTCGTTTAATCCTCCCAATAATCACACAACAAGGGCACTGAAAGCATCTCCATTTACAAATGAAGAGAGTGAAAGCCAGAGAAGTCATGGAACCTACCCAGGGTCACTCACACAGCTGGTCAGTGGCAGGACATGGATTTGAACACCTGCTCCTGGCCACCCCGCAGTACTTTCCATTAGGCCAGTGATGGCGCACCTTTTGAGCTCGGCGTGTCAGCATTTTGAAAAACCCTAACTTAACTCTGGTGCCGTGTCACATATAGAAATTTTTTGATATTTGCAACCATAGTAAAACAAAGACTTATATTTTTGATATTTAGTTTATATATTTAAATGCCATTTAACAAAGAAAAATCAACCAAAAAAATGAGTTCGCGTGTCAGAGGTTCGCCATCGCTGCACTAGGCAGCAGTCTCTGCGTAGCTACAGGTAGAACAGTGAGGTTCTTGTGATGCCAGACCTGCAGAGCTCACAGCCTGGCTGTGTGTACACACACCCACAGACAAGTGCCTTTACTACATTAATAATAAGTCATGCTCATGACCTGCTGGCATGTTCTAGGAGCTTATATAAATCTGATTTGTCACTTCCGTGACCAGAGGGGCAGGTGCACACTATCATTACCCCACTGTATGGAAAAGGAAACAGGCTGAGTAAGGTTAAAGGACTTACCTGAGATCATCCACTGGTAGGGAGAGGAGCCAGTTACTTAACCTGGGCTACATTCTTCCTTTTCTGCTATAGGAGGAGAGGCTACAACAGAGAAATGCTGGAGGAACCATGGGAACCTGGGCTTCAAAGGGGACCAAAGCCCATGCACACAGATGAGGCCATGCATATATGGGGCAGTGAGGCCCTGGGGTGGTGGGCGGGCTGGAGGGGGTCAATGGGGGGGGAAAGGGGACATATGTAATATTTTCAACAATACAGAGTTATTTAAATTTTAAAAAGGAAATTTTAAAAGGGGGAGGGGGGCAAAAATTTCCCCAGAAGTACCTCTTGAGTTGGATGTTGAAATAGGAGCAGGAATTTGTCCAGCAAACAAAGAGGAAACCCAAGCAAAATCTCAGATCGCCCTGTGACCCTGAAGGACCCAGCCCACACTGTGCGGGGTGCAGTCCCCCTTGTCCAGCTGTGTGGCACAGCAGGAGGACAGTTAGCTGCACTGAGCTGGCTGTTGGGAGGTTCATCTAAAGGACAGGGACCCGACTACCCATCTCTGCACCCCGAAGGCCCACCCAGGCCCGGCCCAGAGTGAGCACTCAGTACCCACTTAGTGGGCTTGAACTGAGTCCATAGTAACTTGGACCTAGGGGAGCTCTTGAAGATGAGGTCATCCAAGGTCCTCATTGCACAGATAGCAAACTGAGACCCACAAAGCAAAGAATGACGGGGGGAGGGCTTTAAAATTCCATATGTACATGGGTGCAGAGGGCCCTGGGGTGAAGCGGGCAGGAAGTCAGTAGAGTGGAGTCACGGAACTAGCCCTCAGTGTGAGATGGGTCTGGGGCCTGAGTTAAGGTAATGGCTGAGGACAGGAACTGTTAAGAGGCCACACAGGACAGACATTGTCTCCAGATGAACCTCAGATTGACTTGAGGTTCTGCTTCCCTCTGGCTATATAAGTTTGGGCAGATCCACCTCTCAGAGCCTGAGTTTCCATATTTGGAAAAGTGAGATAATAGCATGCATTGTGAAGATTAAGGGAAATGATGCAAATAAAGAAATCAACACAGTGCCAGGCACATAGTTAGGGCTTAATAAATAGAACTGATTACTGGGGTCCCAGTCACACCTTTTTTGCCAACCCTAATCAGTAGCCTATTGAGCTGAATCCCCTCCCACTCCACCTCCTTTTCCTGCCTGTCAGAGCCTCTCCCAGGAACTCAGAAGTGCTGCAAAATTGGTGAGACTCAGTGGTGACTCAGCCCCACTAAGATGGCCTAAAGTGCTATCTTAAGTGAGAGAGGAAGAAGATGTGGATTGATCTGAGTTTGCTTTCACCAACAGGTGCGGGCAGAAGACCTGTCCGGAAAGTGACCCCAGCCTACATCCCAGCCCTCCCTTCATCCATCCACTGAAAAGGTAAGCCCACTGAGAAGTGGGCTCCTCCTTATGTCCTCAACACCTACAGGGTCTCTGAAAAACAAGAATACAAGTTCCAGGATTTTGCAGTATGGCACAGGGTGGGGTGGGGGTTCATTTTAGAAAAGTTCCCAAGAATGCATCCAATGCAGAGGTGAGCAAAGCTGCGTGCTTTTTGTTGGTGGCAAAAAACAGCAACAGAACGTTACTGGCAATTAGACCTCAGTTCAGCAACCTCGGTACTTGAGTTCTGGCTAAGAAAGAATTCCGAGCCAAGACTCAAATACAAGCAAACGTTTACTAGTATTTAGAAAGTCAGAGAGGGAGAAGTGAGCTGTAGAAGAAGTGAGCCAGCTGGAGCAAAAGAAGGGCCCTTGGAGCTTAGGAGAAAGTGGGAGGCAAGGAAAACTCACCTGGGGGAAGGGGGGCAGGGAGAGGCATTAGGCCTTTCAAGGGTGGGAATTTTAGGGGAGGTCCCAGGGAAGATCTCAACAGAACATTCATCAGCTTTCCAGAGGGGCCCTTTCAGGGTCGTGGTCTCTACTGATTGGTTGGCACCAGGCAAACCTCGTAGGCAATTAGACAGACAGACATGAGCAGAGCAAGGACGAATGGTACCGCAGGTCACAAGGGGGCCGGCAGTCTTTGCTGATGTCAGCCATGGCATCACTTGTCTGGCGTTGCTGTTTTTCTGGACCTGGAGCTGAAACACAACTGAGGCCAAATGTTGTCCTTAGAGGTTAATGCTTCAGGGAGTGGTCATGCAAAGGCCTGAATGGGAGTCGAGTGGGGCCACTCTTCAGCCCCTTGTTCCTCCTCTAAGGGGGTCTACCGCACGACTAGTGACATGTCACGGGAAGGAAGTCAGGGGAGGGTCGGAACCCATGATCAGCGATATGAAAGGTCAGAGGGTCAAAACCACATGACCAGTGATATGCTAAGGGAGGAGAGGGCACCCTGGGGACAAGGTCCTTGTTTTCCCAGTTTTGCCTGTTACTCGGCACCCAGGGCTTTCCACCCTGTGACCTTCTGTACCTGGCCATTCGTCCTTGCTCTGCTCATGTCTGTCTAACTGCCTACGAGTTTTGCCAGCAACTTCCCACATGCAGTCAGTTTTCCCCAAACCCAGTCCTCCTGGATGGGCCCTCTCTTTGTACTTTGCCTGGGGAAAAAGTAAATATTTTTCAGTGAAATTCAGCAATCAATTAAACACCGACTTTAACATCAGCGTTGAGCCAACAGCAGCTGCACGTTCGAACAAGACGCATTTCAAGCAATTAAACTTTAGCTACTTTTAAAACAAATTCTTTTAAATGCTAATGACCATTGTTTTCGCACTTGATAAGTAAAATTTTGTGTCAAGCAAGGTTAGATGATTGCAATGATTTAATTGTGCTTCTCAAAGAAAGGAAAATGTTACGGAAAAAAAAGCTAAGATGGACCTCTTACCACATTCCTGCCACAAAATGTCCTGTAACAATAGAGCCGTGATTTGCTGAAATTAAAATGCTATTATGGTGAAATTAGGGCTTCAATATTTTTAGCAGCTTTAATAGGCCTTGCATTTTAAGGGACATCTGATAATAGATAATTACATTTCATCTTAAAGAAACCAAGTTGTTTTCTTAAGGAAAATACTTTTCTTTCTTCCAGAGAGGTTAAAGCCAGCCATCATTAGAAGCAGCACCCAGCTCCAGGTTCCCGCTTCAGCTTGGGAAATAGAGATTAGCATATAAATAGCCTTCGGTGCCTGCTTGATTCCAGCTATTTTGCGTTTCAATGTGGCATCAGAATGCACTTAGCAAGAAATGTTCGAGAGGAGAAAGAGGTTTGTAATATGTCGCTTTTATAGAGAGGGGAACTCTAAGTATAAAAGATCATCCACTCCTCTGCGGGCTTTTTTTTTTTTTTTTTTTTTTTTTTGTATCCTTTCAATGCCCCAATTATAGACTCCAAGGAGCCAACAGACCCCCTAGATCAGAACCCTCGTTTACGCTACAGCTCTTTCTTCAGACCAGGAAAATAAGTCACAATGGTGCACAGGAAATAAGATAAATATGTGGGCTTTTTCCCAGATTGGGCAGGAGCCCGGGGGGCTGCAGCCGTGCCCTTTCTCCTCGCCCCCATGCCACCCATCAGCAGCAGGGACGTTGGACAGCTCCTCCAGGACCCATTTGCTGGGCCGCCTGGGCGACTCCTGCCTTTCTGCCTGGAGGCCAGCTTCCCTCCTGGGAAATCGCAGGCACTGGGCACGGAGCCCAGGGTTCTTGCTGCCCTCCCCTTCCCAGCCCTGCTCCCACCCCTACACACACACACACACACACACACACACACACACACACACGCACGCACACATGCGCGCGCGCGCGCACACACACACACACACACACACACACACACGCACGTGTGCGCATGCATTCTGCCTGACTCTGGGTCAGGCTCGGTCTTGGGCTATCGCAAGAAGATTCTTAAAGCCCGCACTTCTGTCCTTTGGCACCGGGCAGTGGGCAATGCTGAGAAGCATGGCGCTGAGCAGCTGTTGTAGGGGACACAGCTTTCCCTGGAGGCGACTCTGGCAGAGGAGCTCTGGCCAAGTAGGTGGTGACTTCTCATCTAGCTCCTGGTGGCTGGGACCAACCCAGTGCCCTGGGCTCCCCTGTAACTTGTTATGGGCTGATCACGCCAGCTCTAAGCCCAGGTTCCTTCATCTGTAAAAAGGAGAATTACAAACCCACGTCTGTCTATTTGGGGGGCTAGCATAGGGAAGAAATGAGGAAATGGATGTGGAAGAACTTTGTAAGCTCCCTCCCACGTCAGCATTATGTGATTAGGGTGTTGGCAAGGTTTTGTCCTGGGTCGCCCATCCTTTAGCAGCTCATCCAGGCTGCCAGGGCCCTGCCCAACCTCCCGCCTGCAGTGAGAGGGCTAAGGAATAATGTTTATAGGAGGTAACAGCCCTCAGATGGACCAAATGCACCCATCTGGTTGTTTAGAGACGGCTGCATGAAGATGAGGGCTGGGGCTAACAGGGCAGGCACACCTGGGCAGCAGGCTGCTGCTGCCTCACCACTGGTTACACCTGGGCATGTCATCTCCCTGAGTCTTTTCTCAAACCGGATGCCAAGACCTTCAGAAACTGTGAAGCATGGGGCCATTGTGTCCTTGTCCTTTCGGCCTCCTCACACAGAAAGAATAAGTTGGTGCCCTTGGTCCCCACAGCAGCAGGGCTGAGCTAGAGTCCTGGCAGGCTATCCCCCACATCTCACCATGCCCCAATCCCAGCAGCCCTCACCATGGGAAAGTGTCCCAGTGGGCTCCGGGCACTCCCTGGTCCCTACAGATTGGCCCAGGCTCTGCAGGGTCCCTGTCAGGCTGCACCATGTCCTGAAGGTCACCACCACTTCCATGAGGACCCTGGTACGCTGAGAATTCTCACCTGGCTACAATGACGGCCACTCACCTGGGCTCCTCTGTGGGAAAGGTGCTGACATGCAAAATCTGTATTACTTTCCCCTGCTGTGCCACAGCTTCAAACGCTCAGCGCTGGCCCAAGAATAACGCCGATCCTGGACTTCACGCATGAAGCCCAGGTTTTCACGCCAAAACGCTATGTCGGAACATAGGAAACCTGGAGGGGCTACTTGGGTGACTTGGTGATGTGCTGGACGGTGGGATGGAGGGCACAGTAGGCTCAGGCCAGAGTTTTAGGACTGGTCTTCTTTCTGTTATGTTGCTCAAAGTTCCATTCCTTTCTAGATTTCTGTATTCCTGGGTGTCCCCTGACCTGAGCGCTCTTCATTCTAGCCAAGATGCTCAACATCATTTGTCTTGCCAACTCAGGCAACTACAATATCAGCTTTCTTTTGCAGAATCTTTTATTATTCCCATTTTATACACTAGGAAATCGAGGCTCAGAGAAGTTGAATGACTGGCACGTAGTCACACAGCTATACTAAGAGAAGAGCCAAGATTCAACCTTAGGCTCTGACTCAACTTCAGGGCCCATCTTCTTAATTATCACACATTGTGGCATCTTCCTAAGTGACTGCCTAGTTACTGTTTACAATCAACATGAGTGTGGACAGTCTATGACTCTGATACCTCAAATTATTTTCCAAAACTTGATACAAAGAACACTAATTCTACTAAATGTTAATGGCTTTCCTTGAAAAAAAAAAGGGTTTCATGATCAAATGAGTGTGACATTGAGTCAAACAAGTAAACAGTTTCTTTTCATATATTTGTATTGGTTTCAGAGAGGAGGGGGGAGGGAGAGAGAGATAGAAACATCAATAATGAGAGACCATGCCCCCTCCTGGGGATGGGGCCCGCAAGCCAGCCATCTGCCCTGACTGGGAATCAACCGTGACCTCCTGATTCATAGGTTGACGCTCAACCACTCAGGACACCCGTCAGGCTAAACAGTTTCTTTTTAACTGCAGAACTTCGCAGAGCCTTCAAGATGTGAACAAATCTACATTTTAAATATACAGAAAGAGATAGAGTATACAATTTTCCCCAAAGCTATTTGTCCATAGACAGCCCCCTTCTTTCTTTTGTTTTTTTCTTGAGCAACTTGTATTCCTCTAGCAGAGTAGGATTCTACAAGTTTTCTACTCAAGTGCGAGTGCTATCCCCAAACCAGCAAGATCAGGCATCTCCTGGGAGCTAGTTAGAAACGCAAACCCTCAGACCCCACCTCACCTGCTGAATCAGAGTCTGCATTTTACCAAGATGCCCAAGTTGTCCATGAGCACAGTGAAGTTTGAGATGCATTGGGAACATGGGTGACTCATCATGGCCAGTGTCCATGCACGAGCCATCAAGCCATAAAATCCAGTGGTGAAAGAGGATCCAGCTTCATTATCATGTGGGCCATACAACCCGATTAGGAAATTAAGTTGAGATGTTGTAACATCACACAGACATAATCCAAGAGAGTTCCCACAATGGAAAAGTTTCTCCTTATTCCTAATGAGATGTAAAAACAGATGGAGATGGAGAGATGATCAATACTCTTTACTTAAGGCCTTCCTAGAATGTGGACATGGAAAGCATTACATACCTCTTCCTAAAATGTGCAAATCTATGGTTTTAAAATTTCGTCTTTACTGAGGTATAATTGACATATAAAATTGTAAGATACTTAAACTGTTCATTTGTTCACATCTTTGATACATGCATTGTGAAAGGATTTCCCTACCCATCTAGTGTATTAACACATCCATCACCTCACATATTATTCTTTTTTGTTGTTGTTCTTTGTGTGTTTTTCTAAGTTCTACTCTCTTAGAAAACACCGTTATCACCTGTAGTCACCATGTTTTACATTAGATCTTCCCATCTTATTCATCTTATAGTTGAAAGTTTGTAGCCTTTTACCAACCTCTTCCTATTTTCCCCACATCTAGCCCCTGGTAACCACTTTCTACTCTATTTCTATGAAGTTGACTTTCTTTTTGGATTCCACATATAAATGATACCACACAGCATTTGCCTTCCTCTGTCTGACTTTTTTCACTTAGCATAATGCCTTCAAGTTTCATCCATGTTGCGGCAAATGGCAGGATTTACTTCCATCTCATGCCTGAGTAATATTCCATTTTATATGTAACCTCCCATCTTCTCTACCCATCCATCTGTTGATGGACATTTAGGTTGTTTCCAGACCATGGTTATTGTAAATAATGCTGGAATGAGCATGGGAGTGCAGCTATCACTTTGATCTTCTGTTTTCATTTCTTTTGGATATATACCCGGAAGTGGGATTGCTGGGTCATATGGTAGCTCTATTTTTAATTTGCTGAGGCATCTCCATACTGTTTTCCATAGTGGCCACACCAATTTACGCTCCCAACAACAGTGCATAAGGGTTCCCTTTCTCCACATCCTTGTCAACACTTGTTATCTCTTGTGTTTTTGATGATAGACATTCTAACAGGTGTGAAGGGATATTTCATGGTGATTTGAATTTGTATTTCCCTGATAATTATGACATTGAGCACATTTTTATATACTGTTGACTATTTGTATGGTTTCATTGGAAAGACATCTATTCAGGACTTCTGCCCATTTTAAATCAGACTTTTTGCTATTGAGTTATGTTGGTTCTTTATATATTTGGTATATTAACCCCTTATGCAAATATTTTCTCTCATTTGGTAGATTGTCTTTTCATTTTCTTGATGGTTTCCTTTGCTGTACAGAAGCTTTTTAGTTTGATGTAGTCTTACTTGTTTATTTTGCTTTTGCTGTGGAGGTCTTCTAATTCTTAGGAAGAGTGTACCTCATTTCCTTTGGTCCCCTCTTAATCACAGAAGTGTCAAGGTTATGGGCATCCCTAGGATAATCACCTGGTATACGCTTGGGAAATGGCCCATTGGTCCCTACCTTGGCATCTCAGAAGACAGCCTCAAGGGTACAAAAGCTTGTCTCAAGATTTTTAAAATCACAGCTGAAATGACTCACTCATGCAAGATAGGACCTATGCCTACAGAAAACTGCCTTTGCTTTTGGCTACAATTATTTCAACTCTCGTGGTCACACTCTCTCAAGTTGACCTGACATTTCAAACTACAGCTTAATGTGTCTTTGCTCAACACTAGACATGGAAACAAATTAGTTTTTACCTAATGACTTCAATGTTTGGGGGAGACAAATGTTTTTCAAAGTGTATGTGCCAAGAGGTTCAGTAACTGGCAGGAAGACACAGAGGTATACGTGATGGCGTCTGGATTACATCCCAAGTCTCTCTGACTTCCAAGTCAGGACTCTTTCCATTACACAGGGAGCTCTAGGACAGACACACACTCTCTTTGTCATACTCTTCACATTTGGCTCCCATGGTATTTACTCTTCCCTAAACCCCTCCTTTTATAATACAAAATGCCCCTGTCTCCCTCCCAACCTCCCCACCTTCCTTCTGTCTTTGGGTTTAGAATTTTTCATTCGCCTTTATTCAAGTACTTTTTTTCAGGTGCTGCCCAATATACCAGCTGGCCAAGATTTTTTTCTCATTTTAAATTGTCATGCAAATCATGTTCCAGTGCTCCCCACAGCTAGAATGACTGCCTCCCTTGTCACTGGGCAAAAGGCCTTGTCAAAGACTGAGCTCCACGGCCCCTTCTGGAAACTAGGCAACTAGTAACCTGTCAATCAGCTTGAATACATCTCAGAGCCAAGATATCCAAAATGGCACTCCTAATGTCTCCCCTAGTCTTCCCACCTGCAGTATGGCACCACCATAAAGTTGGTTGGGCACATGTCTATTCTTCTCTATTCGTCATCCCTCATATTTTATTTATCAGCAAGTCTTTTCCACTAACCTTCTAAAACATTTGCTAAATCCATCACTTCCTGTCTTCAGCACTGTCATCACCAAGTCTACACCGTTGTCCTCTCTTATCTGAACCACTGCAAGAGTCTCCTATTTAGTCTTCTCACATTCACTAGTGCTCTCTCCAGTGCACTTTCCACAAGGCGGCCAGGGCGAGCAGCCATCAGAAACAGCACCAGATCATGCCACTCCTCTGTTTTCAACCCTTCCCTACCAAAATGCAGGCTCCCTGAGATCTGGGACACAACTTTCACACTCACCTCTCTACCCCTAGTGCCACAACAGTGTCCAGAACAGAAGTAGTATCCAGAAAATATTGCTTGGATGAATGAATGAAATAATAACCTTAATTGCAAACAACAAAAATCTTCTGTTATTTATATAAAAGTGGCCCAAATTTTTGTTTTTCTTTTAATGTTAGCCTTGTGGTTGGTTTTCTGTAGCTTCTGTGGAGATGTCAACATATCTAGACTATAAGCAATGTATCTCTCCCCCTCCCTGCAGCCAACAGAGCCAACGTAAAAGGAATTTGCAACTTACATGCACAGATGCATCTCACTTCAGTTACGTTGCTTGAGAATAGATGGGAGGTTATGCTGATTGAACTGGACATTTTCCACTTTTATTATTTTAATTATAAACATAAACTATTGGGGGTAAAATCAAATGGAAATCTGCCTATCAATTTCACAATTAGCATCTCATTTCAAGAGACCAATCAACTTAAATGAGGGCCAGTGACCTTAATCTTTCCCCAAGTACAGGACTTTATTCTTCTTATTAGTTGAAAATCTCCAAACTATGAAATATTTGGGTTAACCCCATGTTTGCATCAATGATGCTATTACCACATTTAAATAAGTCAAGGGATTTTTGTGACCTTTGTATTGCGGTTTGTATGGACAAAAGCAGAAGACGAACGCTGTGCAAATCAAGTAGAAGAAATAACAAGGCCACTTAAATAGGACTTGTTTTAGCATTTATTTTTCCAAGACTGTGAAAGGAAGTGTGATTTTTAGGAGATTTATTTTGCCACCGAGGAGCTAAAATTAACCCAACAAGACAGTAAATCCCAGAAGTCAAGGCAGCTAATTTTAATCATAAGGGTCTGTTAAAAATCCAATTTTTATAAAAAGCATTTTCTTTATAATATAGGAGGGGGAATTTTTGTTTGTTTTTAAAAAGGAAAGAAACAGAAAGGAGCAAATTTGACTTGGCAAACAATGGATGCACAGAACATCAATACCCCTGCAGGGATTAGAACAAGACTGTATATTCTGCAGAGTTAACCCCTCCTCCAAAAAAAGTAAGGCTCCACCTATGTAAACATGGGAGATGTATAAACAAGTAACAAGCAACCATTGACCCGGAAGACTAGTTACTAATGGGTTTGTTAATAGCTCTCTGGAAATTTCACTTTAGAATAGACTTGAGGTGCACAAGATGCCAGAACTACCCAAGAAACATGTCAAGGTCAGCCAAGAAGCTGCCAATCTTATCCCTCTGACTCCATTGATTGATGTGCCTTGAGTAGGTCCATTCAAGTCTTTGCTTAGGTGACATCAACTTGCCTGCATTGATGACTGTCTGTCCGGGATCTGTTTGGCTAGAATTCTTAACCTGCAAGAAATAGAAATCAACATAAGCCAAGCCTAGGCAGCAGGAAAAATCATTAAAAGGATGCAGGAGTATTTCCCAGAACTCGAACAGCACCAGACCTTGAGAGAAACCTTCCTCTGTGTCTCATTTCTGTTCTTCTCAGCACATCTGCTTCTCAGTTCACAAGGCAGAAGGAAATGGCCATCCCTTGCTCCATAGTTCCAACTTGGTCGATTCTAAAGACGGTTCCAGTCTGTACTAGAATCTTGGAGTCTCAAATTCTGAGAAGAAAGAATCTGAATCTCTAAATTTGGGTTAAGTGTCCATTCTGATACATTCAACCGTAGTACAGACATGGGTAGCGGGGGGTGTAGCCAAGGATGAGGGAGGCAATTCAGGAAGACCACTGGGAGCTAGATAGAATCTGGGATTATACTGTCACAGCCCCACAGACAATTGCAGCAGCCTAACACATGGAGCCAAAGCCAAGCCAAACCATTACTATTGTATTGCACCTCAGACCATCTCCTTAGGGTGAGAGGCTGGCACCCAGTAGGGGTTGTAGCTACACAACATTCTGGGAGAAGAGCCCTGACTATACCCCTGAGAGCACGCTGCATTCTTCTTCTTCATACTGCTTATCACAATTTATAATCCTACATTTATGTGAAAACTTGTTTAATGATCATCTCTCTCCACCACTCAGCCTGAAGCGCTATGAGGTCAACCCTATTGGTTTGACTCACCTTCATATTCCTGGCATCATGCCTGGCACATAGTGGATACTCACTAAAGAGTTGTTGAATGAAGGGATGGATGAATGAATGAATGAATGAATGAATGAATGAAAGTTTTTCCAGATGATTTGGTACATGAGTTGAGTCTTGGAGCCCAAAAAGTCTTTTAGAACAAGTAGGGAGAGGACTGACAGGTACAAAGACACAGAGGCATATATACAAATACCATAGAGACAGGTGGGGCAAGAGGTCTAGCTAGAAAGGGGAGGTGGAGGCCCTCTCATGGATGACCCTGGGTAGAGATTGGAGAATTTGGAATGAGAGAGTACTTGTCTAGATTTTAGACAAATCCATCTGATGGGAATGTGGGGGCTGGATTAGAGGCAGGAAGGTGAGTTAGGAAATTTACATAGTCATCCAAAAGAGAAAAGAGATGGCAGTGGAAACGAAGAGAAAAACATTTTAAGAGCTAATAAGGGAGGAGAAACTAAGATGGCAGCATAGATAAACACCGGGAAATTGCCGCCTCCCACAACAATTGAAAAATACCGCAAAGGACAGAGTGGACATCATCCAGAACAACAGGAAGGCTGGCTGAGTGTAAATTCTACAACTAGAAGGAAAGAAAAGCACACTGAGAGCCAGAGGAGCTGCGGAGGTGAAGTGCAGAGGTACGGCGGCTCGCGCGTGCACGCGGATAGGGGGTGGCACCTGAGGACTCGGCTGTCTTTTTGAATCACAAGCTCCCAACTGCTCTGAACTCCGGTTCCGGGAAGTCTCTGGGGACCCAGGACTCATACGAGGAGAAGCTAGACTGTCGGGCAGCGGGCGAACTTGAGGGAGGCTTTCCCTCAGAGGTGCTTGCAGCAATTATCGGGTCACTGAGACGCGCGACTCCTTAGGGCTGGGCGAAGAATCAGCCATAGCTGCTTGCTTCGCCCTTTGATTCCCTGAGACCCCGCCCCACCCAGGCTGCGGCAGAGGCTTTTGCATGTGAATGTACCAGCCCTTTGCAAACTGATAATTACCTAACTGCAGCCGAGCCAGGCAGACCCGGAACTTCCAAGAGAAGGCCCAAGGCCCTGCAGCGGCTTGCATTGCTTCACAGCTGAGCCTCTTCGTGGCTCCTGCTGTGTGGCCTCAGGCAGAGGCTAAATTAGCACCTCCTTAGATCCAGGAGCCACTGTACCCAGCGGTCAGAGGGGGACCGTCCAGATTGCAACTCCTCAGATCCATAAGGGACACACCCAGGGGGCAAACTCAGTGAGCACCAAAGCCCCACTGAAGCAAGTCTTGCACCAGAAGGGTGTCTTCAGCATAGAAGTTCTCCCACTGTGGACACAGCTGATTCTCACAGCCAATTGGCCTGGAGGTCAATTCCTCCCAGTGATCCTACAACAACCAAGGCACCAAGAGTGCACCAAGAGTGTCCACCTCAGGTAACTGGGGAGGCTGAGCCACTGGGCCCTACAGGACACCTGGCACACAGGGCCACTCTATCAACACAGGGAAGCAGCCAAAATGCGGAGACAAAGAAACAGGTCACAAATGGCAGAAATGGAGGAAAGCAAACGACTGGATATAGAGTTCAAGGCCACGTTTATAAGGTTTTTCAAGAATTTTATGGAAACCGCCGATAAATTTAATGAATCCCTCAATAAATATAGTGAGACCATGGAGGACATGAAAAAGGACCAACTAGAAATTAAGCATACACTGACTGAAATAAAGAATAATTTACAGAGATCCAACAGCAGACAAAAGGATCCCAAGAATCAAGTCAAAGATTTGAAATACAAAGAAACAAAAAATACCCAACCGAAAAAGAAAAAAGAAAAGAGATCCCAAAAATATGAAGATAGTGTAAGGAACCTCTGGGACAACTTCAAGCATACCAACATCAGAATTATAGGGGTACCAGAAGGAGAGAGAGGGCAAGATATTGAAAACCTTTTTGAAGAAATAATGACAGAAAACTTCCCCTACCTGGTGAAAGAAATGGACTTACGAGTCCAGGAAGCGCAGAGAACCCCAAACAAAAGGAATCCAAAGAGGACCACACCAAGACACATCATAATTAAAATGCCAAGAGCAAAAGATAAAGAGAGAATCTTAAAAGCAGCAAGAGAAAGACAGTCAGTTACCTACAAGGGAGTACCCATACGACTGTCAGCTGATTTCTCAACAGAAACCATGCAGGCCAGAAGAGAGTGGCAAGAAATATTCAAAGTGATGAATAGCAAGACCCTGCAACCAAGATTACTTTATCCAGCAAAGCTATCATTCAGAATAGAAGGTCAGATAAAGAGCTTCACGGATAAGAAAAAGCTAAAGGAGTTCATCACCACCAAACCAGCATTATATGAAATGCTGAAAGGTATTCTTTAAGAAGAGGAAGAAGAAAAAGGAACTCTTACCATTTGCCACAGCATGGATGGAACTGGAGAGCGGATAAATACCACAGGATCTCACTCATTTGTGGAATATAATGAACAACATAAACTGATGAACAAGGACTGATCCAGAGACGGAGAGGCATTGATTGGACTGTCAGGCCTTGGAGGGAAGGTAGGGGAGGGTAGGGGTAAGGGGGAAAGATCAACCAAAGGACTAATATGCAAGCATATAGGCCTAACCAATGGACACGGACAACAGGGGGGGTAGGGGGGAGGGTGAGGGCATGAGCGGGGGGGGGGGAGGCGGGGGGTAGAGGGTAACGTGGGGACAAGGACACATATGTAATATCTTAATCAATAAAAAATATATTTTTAAAAAAAAGAGCTAATAAGGAAGTGGAATCAGCAGAAATTCAGGGAATATAATTTTCTCCATTTTATTGCACAGTTATTTACGCACATCTTATCTTCCTTGCAAAACTGTGAGCTTTTGACTCTTCTTCACTCCTGGCCTACCAGGGCTTGCACAGTACCTGCCCAACACACAGTAGGTTTGTCAAAAAATTAATTAATGAATGATTAAATGATGACCACTAACCAAGAGTGGCAGCAGCATGCTGGGGCGGAGGGCCAAGAAGTGTCCTTGGAGCATTTCATAGAACCTCACTGCTTGTATGTTTGTCTTGCCTCCAAAAATGCTTAGAGTTCCTTACCTTCTTTATATCCACCTCAACCCCACCCTCGGCTCAGGGAAACATCCCTGTTTAATGGACTAAACTGGGCTAGAACGGACCTCTGAGTCTTTCGAAGCAACCTGACATACACACCTGAAGGGGAAGAGGGTGGCTGGCAGAACTTGCCCTCTGTGAAAGCTGAGGGTAGGTGGGGCGAAGGCTCTGCCCAGGGCTGCTGGGAGAGTAACTTAACCTAACTGGACTACCTTCTCAGCTAAGCACTAGGAGAAGGGAGGACAAAACCTCTTCAGCAGACAAAAAAAAAAAAAAAGCTGGAACAGCTTGAGCAAAGACCAGAGTTCAAAAGCCTTAAAGAGCTGAGACTAAGCCTGAACAAATTCCAGAAGTTTCTGACCTTAGGAAACGATGCAAGTGAATGAAGAGTGTTCCAAGCTCTGTTCTCAGTAAATATATCACTCATGAATGAATGAACTAATAAATGAATATTTTCTACCTATTCATGGCAAGTTTTTTTTTAAAAAAGTTAAGACTAAAAATATATAATTTTTAATGAATGAAGATATTATATATTATATAGAAATGTATTATGTTCTTGATCTATACTACTTACAAGCTGGAAAACAGTTTATTTCAAGCATTGGTTTCATTTCAATAACAAGTCATATATGGAAATCATACAGTGCTAGATCATGCCATACAGCCTAATGTTCTCTGCACTCAGGACAAGCCTGGCCTTCAACCTTCACGGCAAACTACACTTTCCCCTGCACATTCATCGGTGGCAGCTGCCCCACTGGGGGCAGAAAGCCCAGGGGGAAATAAATAGCCCATAACTATTCAAGCCCTATGCTTGCCCTTAAAATTGCCACTGTCCTACCAGTCAACATTTCTCCATGATTACTTTGATGCAACTTCTCTATACACACAAACCAGTTTGACTGACTAGAGTATCATGAAGAGAAAGAAGGAAAAGAAAGTTTGCATTTTGTTTTTTTTAAAAAAAAAAAAACACTATACTGCACTATAAATATTGTGGCAGGTTTTCTTTTATCTTTTTGCCTAGGCAGGTTTAATTGGTAACATAAATATTTCCTCATGGTACTAAAAATCTCTGCCCAAACATCACTTTCAGCAGTTACATAATATTCCTCCATGTAGCCGAGCCATGGCTTACTTAATCTTTAGCCTAACTTTTCATTTTGGGCAATCAGGCCTAGCTCTCTATATTGTAAAATATGCAATGCTGCAATAATTACCCCTGTGCATAAAGCTCCTGTTAACTAGCTGGGAGGAACTCTGGGACCAGCCAGAGGAAGAGAAGAGACACAGCTGTGCACTTTTCCGAAAAGAAGACATCGCCTTTGTGCCCTGGATAGAGTCTGAGGCAGGACCAAGACTGTGACTTCTGAGTCCCTCCCAGCTTGAAGAACCACTCACACCCAAATTCCACATGATTGACGGCCTCGGGGCCTCAGGGGCGGGCGGAGGGGAGGAACCACTGGGCCACACCCACAGAAGGAAATCCCGCACAGTGCACAGTTCACAGAGTTCTCTCCAGGTCAGGTTTCTTCACTGAAAATCAGGCCGATGGGAGGTGACTGACGGAGCAAAGGAAGAGCGTCAGGTAGCTCACAGCACCAATGGGGAGACGTGGCTCAAAAGCAGGTAGAAACCCAGAAGCCAAGAGGAACTTGGGTAGAACAACACATTGCTGCCCCTCCTGGAGCCACCACCTCCACCTGTGGGCCCCCCGGAGGAAGCCGCAGGTCTATGGACTCCCCTACCTCTGGGCATCGCTCAGTCCAGAATCGCTGCACCGAGAAAGAGCATCCAGTTGGCCGAGCGTGGAGCTCAGGCCCATGCACATGGGCACCTGACCCCCTTCCCTCCCTGTATGGGAGGCAGAGCGTTCCCTCCCACCTAGCTCCCAAGTAGGAAAAGTATATGGATGCTGGACACACATCTGCTGTCCACCCTGTGACCTAATTACTTCCTATGACTTCCACAAGAGCCCTGAGAAGATAGCAGCGCAGGGCCTATACCCCATCTCACCGAAGGAAAGGCTGCGGCTCAGAGAGAGCAGTTGACTTGCCCAACTGATGTGAGAGGTGAGATGAGCTCCTTCTGCTACTCAGGGTGACTTGTTCCTGGTCTGATGCTGTGAAATATTGACAAGGAATGTCTCTCGCTTGAGCAATGACGTATCGGAAGAAGATCCGCTATCACACTCATTAGATACTGTACTTCACAAACCTACTGACCTCCACGTCATTTGTCTTATTTTGTTGTTGCTGCTGTTAATACTTTTCGCTCCTGGAGAAAATACTGGGCACACTGAGCTCATCTGCTCTGCCATTCAGTGTGTTAAATTAATACCTCGATGCGAGGACTAAAACTTAGAGGTGAAAAGTCAGGTCCTTGCAGCCAAGACCAAGTATCATTTATCTTAGCCTTGCATTTTAGAAAGACTTTAAAAGTGTGACGTGGAAGTTCATTGGAAACAAAGGTGTTTATTGCCTTGAACTGTCTTAGTCCATTCAGGCTGCCATAACGAAATTCCACAGACTGGGCAGTGTATAAACAACAGAAATGTCTTCCTTACTGTTCTGGAGGCTGGAAGTCCAAGACCAAGGCCCCAGCAAGGTCATGTTCTGGTGAGGGCTCTCTCCCTGGTCCACAGCCAGCACCACTTCGTATGTCCTCACATGTGGGAGGGGAGAGGGGGCTCTCTCAGACCTTTTCATAAAACAGACCTCATCATGAGGGGCCTAATCACCATCTAGTCACCTCCCAAAGGCCCCACCTCCTAACACCATCACATGGGGGTCCGGGGGGAGGTGGGGGTAGGATTTCGACATAGGAATTTGGAGCTGGCGGGGGCACCAACAGTCAGATCATAGCCGAGGACACAAACCTCAGAGAAAAAAGGTGGAACTCCGGCAATGTTAGAGCTGTGCCCATCTCCAGGGCAACTTGCTCTTTCTACGTGGCGCTTTTCTGGACTTCAGAAGCAGGCTGGGAGGGGTCCAGAGTGGGGGGCCCAGGGGAAGGGACATTTGGGATCCGTAGGCCGTGATATTGGGAGCCACATGAGGCCAGATGGAGGAAAAAGCAAGGCGAGGTGGGTGCTCATGGGAGACTTAGGGAGCCGCAGGAGACGAGGCATTTCTGACGTGGACTAAACACGTTGCTATTCATCTTCTCTATGACCAGCATTGTGTGTGAGGAACATCCTTGCCTAATTCTTAACCCCGAATCCAGCCGTCAGCCCCAAAAGTTTAGTGAAATTAATAATTAAGAAATGGAGTGTGAATCCCAGATGTCTGGGGCCCACATTTTTAAATAACAAAACAATTGTATGCAATTGTGTATCCTTAGTTATGTTTGCATATACATAGAAACAGTCTAGAGTGTCACCCACAGGGCTGTCATCTCTAGGAGTGGTAGGATTATGTATTTTTGTACGGTTTGAATTTTTTTCCCAGTTGAGCATGTGTTTCTTTTGGCATCAGGAAAACCTAACTAACAATAGACATAAATGTCATCTTGCAATGGTGGCTTTCCAACCTGTCAAACGGGCACATTAAAATGTCTCTTACACAATATGGCCACATCAACAGGGTGACACCCAAAGCCCTGCTTGGGGCCACAGAAGGAGTTGAGTAACATTCTGTCTCCCCACCCCCCCACCCCCCGCCCCTCACACCGAGCTGTGGGCACTAGGATCCCAGGAAGAAGCCCTTTGGCATTTTGTTGTTGTTGTTGTTGTTGGAAGTTTTAATCTCCCAATGAATCCGTGGATAAAGAAGAGATTGCTTCCCGGGCTGTCATTAGGAAGAAAGCCCATTCTCTGTGTCCATTTCACCATTTTCCAGGGACTCAATAGAGAAATGTGTATCATGTATAAATAATAGAATGCTGAGGTTGGGGGAAGAATCGTGGAGTTCCTAATGACCTGACTAGAAGATGAATGAGGGAAGAAATCAGGTGAATGTGAAGAGATCTAATTCTGGGTGGTTATTAGAATTATGAGCAACTGCCCCAGGGTTTTAAGTCGAGTCATATTGCTACAAAGTTACTGTTTGGAGATGCACAACAGGAGGGGAGAAGATTCTCCTGATCAGGCATCTCCGCCCAAATGTCAAGAATGTTGTCCAGTTTAAAAACTGACTTAATAACATCAGTATCTCCTGCCTGCGCCGGGCAGAGACCCTCGTGGTGCAGGATGTCAGCACGCAATTTCTCTCTCACCAGCCAAGGCATCACATATGTGAGGGGTCACCAAATCATACAGTGGGGGGAGGTAGGGGGGTTGAAGGGGTCCCAGTCAAAGGAGATGATGGGTCACAGCCTAAAGCAGTGTTCTCAACCTTCCTAATGCCGCGACCCTTTAATACAGTTCCTCATGTTATGGTGACTCCCAATTTCATTGTTACAAATTGAACATAATTAAAGCCTAGTGATTAATCACAAAAACAATATGTAATTATATATGTGTTTTCCGATGTCTTAGGCGACCCACAGGTTGAGAACCGCTGGCATAAAGGTATGTCAAACCCCAGGTCTCTGTTCCAGACCCCAGTGAAAGAGTGCAGAGGAATTGCCAGGGACTGCCCCCGCCTCCCCTGTCAGAGACAAAGGCCTGATCCCCTGTCAGCACGGGACTCACCTCCAGAGCCCAAGTGAGAGGCAAAGAACTGAGATGCTGAGGCCACTGAGAGAATCCCAGAGCCAGCAAGGACAGAACCAGTTCCCAGAGATGAAGGTGTGATGCACAGAAACCTCCATTTTCTTTATTCTGACCTTTGCTTCTCTTTTTCTTTTGATTCAAACTGGCCTCATCCGACCTAAAGAGCACCCTGACTCATCTGCCTCCCATCCCGGGCACATCTGCTCCCTTCATCATTAAGCCCGCGGGACAATGAAGTCCTGGTCAGTATTAAACTCGGGAACGAAGCCTCAGGTCTACTGACCACAGAGAAAGGTAACACCCAGCCTCAGCTGTGTCTCAGCTTCGGACCCAGGAAAGTGGCCCAGACAGAACCACGCCGTGGCTGACAGCAGGACCAGATGCAATGATCAACTACCGTAGCAGCAACCAATCAGTAGAGACAACCAACCTAACCAGCACCCTGACTCACTTAGTCACCATGATTCATGATTTCCCCCTAGACACCCATCTCGGGAAGTCATGGGCAGCCAGGTCTTTGAGCGCAGGCTCACCTGTGACTCTGGGCGTGGCACCACTTCCTCAGTAAACCTTTACTTTCTCTGCTGCCAACTCCCGTTCTAGTTTGACTGGGGGCTTGGATGCATGCAGGCAAACGAACCCCTTTAGTCCCAGAACAAAGGAGCAAATGTGTGGGGCCTCCTGTCCCCGACACTGGGGAGACAATTGTAACTAAAGCCCTCTGTCTCTGCTCCTGCACCTCCTAGCCTGCAGGGGAAACTAAGTTGACACAAATTACTACAAATAAAGATATGTGATAACAGCTCCGAGGAAAAGATGTTCTGAGAAGTCACAGCCAGGGAACCCTGATCGGATTGGGGGTAAGTCTTCCTCAGGGAAGTGGCATTAGGTGGAACCTACAGGATGGGGAGGAATCCAGGGCTGCAGATCTAAGAACGGCATATGTCAAGGCCTTGGGCTGGGAAAGCCCTTCAATCAGGGAGGGATCAGAGAGGAAAGCAGCATGACTAGGAGCTATGAGCAAGGCCAAGGGCAGCACAGATGGGGCTGCTGGGGCCAGGGAGGCCCCACAGAGAGCACTGGTCAAGAGCCTGTGCTGTGGAGCCGGCAGACTTGGGTTCCAATTCTGGCTCCACCAGCTGCTACCAGCTGTGTGATCTTGAGTACGTGACCACTCCTCTGAGCCTGTCTCTTCCAACACAGACACACACACACACAAAGGGGACAATAATCCCTGTGTCTCAAGGTCAATGTCAAGATCAAGTATAACACACACAAAGTGCTTTCTCTTTACAATGATGGTCCATAGTAAATAGATGAAAAGCCAGTGTTGATGCTGCAGCCATCGATGGTTTGGGAGTAGCCAAACTGTGCCTTCTCCCTAGTGCCATTTGCCCTGGTGTAACTTTTCCACGCTCGCTCTGACCTCTGACCACCAGACCTATGGCCACTTCCCACAGCCCATCTGGGAGTCCTGGGGGTCCGGCTGCAGGAGTACAGCATCTAGGCTGCCACTTCTGTGAAAATGTGCCCTTTCTGAGCAAGTAGGCCAACACAGACAAATTGGCCCAGAAAATCAAGGCCCCCACAAGTGCAGGGACTTGATCTTGAAGGAAGGCAACATTTCCAGCCTTGTACCTCTTAATCAACACAATTATGCAGAGGCCTTTGCCGACAGTCCCCCTGCCAGTCTCTGCCGGAGCCCCAGATATTGCTCAATTGGTAACAACCTAATTAGTGTTGGAAGGAGAGCCGGGAGCGGGCAGTCACAGCACTCCTTCCAAAGAGCCATTGGGGCAAGTGGGGGGCTCTCCTGAGCCCAGCTCCAGGTGCGGGGAAGCAGGCCAGCCTCGCACATCAGCACGGCCTAATGTAAACAATGTACTCTTCCTGCCTCAATGAGCCCATTTCCCCCAGCTGGCAGGGGCCACGCACTGGCAGGGAGGCCTTTGATGTGAT
Source organism: Myotis daubentonii (assembly GCF_963259705.1). Taxonomy (NCBI): domain Eukaryota; kingdom Metazoa; phylum Chordata; class Mammalia; order Chiroptera; family Vespertilionidae; genus Myotis; species Myotis daubentonii. Next base: position 194,354,561 of record NC_081842.1, on the reverse strand, counting down.
TCACTGGGAGCTTGATGCCCGCGCGGCCGCATTCTGTAGCCGGCACAGCCCTTTCATCTCGGCTAAGAGAGACACCCCCTCACATCACGGGCCCACCTGGAAGACAGGTCTCTTACAATAGCGACTCTCGAATCAGCTGTCGAAGGAAACCAGATGGTTTTGCTTTTACTCATCTTGATCGAATTAGCCCGAAGCTGTGTGGCTTCCTGGAGGCTGCGTGGGGTGGGAGCGGATGGGGCAGGATGGGGCAGGTGTGGGGAGGCGGGAATGTCACAATGGAATAGATTATGTAAATGTATGCATTTGTAGAAACCGCGAATGTTCTTAAGGAAATCATCTGACTAAATTAGGAAAAATTGGTTTTGATCAATGATCAGAGTTAGACTAAACGCCCCAAAATAATCTGCGCCGCTTTCCCCGCTCTGCCGAGAGCGCAGTTCCTTCCGCTTGGCTTGCGCGGCGGGAGCGCAGCTGAGGACCAGGGGGTGGGAGGAGCTGGAGGTGGGAGCAGGCGGAGACATGGGCCACCAGAGGACGGAGCTGGAGGTGCCATGGGACGGCCTGGGACGTTCTCCCACCTCGCCCGCTCTTAGAGGAACCACGCCTTCCGTTCCTGCTTCCCCCTTTCTCTCCCTGGGACTGGGGGTCGGTGGGACTGGGCTGCTGGAGGGCAGATCCCTGGGGCAATTCCGAGCTATCCTCCCATGCCTCTCCTTTGGCCTCTTGCCCAGTGTCCTCTTTCCTCGCTCCTCCTGGCTCCTCCTTCCTTCTCAGCCTTTGCAATCTCTTCATAATTTTTCGCCTCCATTCCATGCTTCATATCTAGGATCACGAGTTGGTCGGGTAGCAGCCCTGCTCCCTTGCTCTCAAAACACACTTGGAACATGTCCTAAACCCCAGTGGTAAAGGCAAGTTTCCCCTGGGTTGCCTCCTCCGTGGAGTACAGAATGTGGCCAGCAGCACCTGTGACCTTGAGGTGGGTGCGCAGGCCGCCAGCGCCCCCAGACTGGCCGGTGATCTCTGTGTGCCGGTCACCGGCAGGTCCCTGTGGATCCCCTCGCGGAGGCACTTGCGGGAGTTGACCGGCAGATGGAAGGAGATGGCGAGAACCGAACTGGGGCCGAGCAGCAACGCTAACGCTAACGGGCAAGGGGCACGCTGGGCTTGAGGCCAGACAAACGAGACATGGTGCCGGAGACTGTGAACACCTGATTTTGTCTCAAACCCAGACCTTTACAGGCAAGGCTTACGGTTCACGGAGAAACCTCTGTCCTACAGAACCCCACTTTCTCCCTGCCACAGCCCTAAAAAGTAAGCAGGGTATCGCACGCCGCGCATGAAGACTGCAAACGCCAAACGGCATACTTTTTTTAAACCTTGTTTTACAGAAGAAACCAAGGCTCAGAGAGGTTATGCAGTTGGCTCAACTTTACCCAAATAGTAGGCGCCAGAAGGCTGTCAACAGAGCCTAACTTAAAGGTGCCATTTAACAGCAGTGATATTCTTTCACCCACCCTGTGATGCTGTAACTTTTCATAAGAAATATATATCTGGTCTTCGTCCTGTTTCTGGCTCACAGCTCCTAAAACCCTGGGATGTCCTAAGATGTCTCTCGGTTAATGAGGTGACTTTGGGAAGGCACCAGAGGATGGGTGCTGGCGGCCAATGGAGCCAACCACATGATTGCAGTCCCACCCCCTGACTTCTGTGGAGGGGAAAAAGGGTGGAGGTTGACTCAGTCAAAAATGGCCAATGACTTAGTCCCGTGGTCAGCAAACTGCGGCTTGAGAGCCACATGCGGCTTTTTGGCTCCTTGAGTGTGGCTCTTCCACAAAATACCACGTGCGGGCGCACGTACAGTGCGATTGAAACTTCGTGGCCCATGCGCAGAAGTCGGTTTTCGGCCTGGGCGAGTCTATTTTGAAGAAGTACTGTTGGTATTTGGCTCTGTTGACTAATGAGTTTGCCGACCACTGACTTAGTCAATCATGATGTAATGAACTTGCATTAAAAAAGGAAAAAAGAAAAGACCGCCTGCCAGCCCTCTGGGGGGCGCTTCCACGCTGGGGACCCAGAATGCTTGCACGTGCACCATGCCAGCCCGAGCGCCAAGACAGAAGCTCCTCGTTCAGGACCTCACTCTTTGTGCCTCTTCATTTGGCTGTTGACTTGTACCCTTTAACATCCTGTGTAATAAATAGGTAATCTAGTGAGTAAACAGGTTTTCTGAGTTTTGTGAGCACCTCTGGCAAACTAATGGAACCGAAGGAGAGGCCGTGGGAACCTCTAATTCATAGCCAGCAGATCAGAAGTACGGGTAACAACCTGGACTTCCTGTTGGCATCCGGACTTGGAGAGGGTTATTGGAACCTCCCATCTGTAGCAGGTCAGTCAGAAGCCCAGGTAACAAATCGGGTTTCACACTGGTGTCTGGAGTGGAGGGCAGTCTTGTCGGACTGAGACTTTCACCTACGCAACCTGATTCTGTCTCCTGGTAGATAGTATCAGAATTGAGTTGAGTTCTCCAACGCGCTGCTGGGGTCTGGGAAGTGCTTATTGGTGTGAGGAATCTACACACACACTGGAACTGGGTCCAAGAACCCATTCCCCCCTGGCCTCCAGGCTCTCACTGTTTAACTAGCATCCCTGAGAGGCCAGGGTGGGGACCAATGTGTTCATTCACTCAACAGCAACGGGGTGTTCCAGCAGGTCCTAAGCAGAGCCCGGTGCGTGATCCAGGGGTCCTTCACACACACACACACACACACACACACACACACACACACACACGCACACACTTACTTTGTGGTCAGAGCAGCTAAGGAGACTTCTGGAAAAAGAACTCAAAGAATGTTAGCATTTGGGCATAGGTCCATACAGGTTATATGCGGACATGCCCAGGAGTCGGGACCTGCAGAAGTCAAGTTCCAAGCAGGGCCTGACCCAGTTGAACTACATTTCCCAGAATTCCATTACCTGTGTGTTTCCGGTTGAGGTTGGCCACAAAGAAATGTGGGAGATGTGGAGAGCAGTGGGAAGCCGCAGCTGTTTTTAGCTCGCACACACTGGGGCTGAACTGCTGACTTGGCCTGTTGACATGAGGTCCACACCTGCTCCACTTCCCTGGACATTCCCTCAGCTTCTCTGACCACCACCTCAGGCGTATGTCTTTAGCTCTGTGACAAAGGCCCCACTTCTGAAGGACACTCCATACCATCAGAGGCAACAAGAACAGACCCCAAATTCAGAGAGTTCTGGTGGGGTCCCAGCTTGTCCTTGATCTCCTTCCCTTTCCATCCATCTTCCCTTCCCACTGCCTGCCATCTGGTCTTCAGCCTCCAATACCAGGCACCGTGACCACAGCCTTTCATGATGTCTAAATTCTGATCCTTGTAACAGAAGGAAAATCAGAGACAAAGTGTATCAGTCAGAGTTCAGGAAAGCACCTATTCGGAGGCATATATGATGGTTTTGCTTCTTCCTGTTGGTGGTTGCAACTGTCAGATTGAGTCCATACACCTTGTCTCAGATTTTTCTTCTGGGAGAACCCAAATCAGGATAGGCAAAAACTCCCAGGATCTACTGGGATGAATCAGTTAGGGTTGGAGTCCCCACAGGTAGGGACATAGCCAGGGGACATGGCATTGGTAGGACAATATTGAGATGCCATCTTGACCCCTCCTCCCACACACAGCTGGTGGGGCCCATATGCTACATAATCAAGCTTTATACTCACACCTCACACTTCTTCCTGTTCTAAGAAAACAACATTGGCTTACTCTCTAGCATCCAACAAGAAATATTTCTGTTTAAATGTCAACAACATTATCACTTTGTTTTTAGGTGGTGGCATATTCCCTGATGCTCAAAATCGAGATCTCCGGTGCAGATTCCGCCTGTTCTCTGGGGTTGAAATCGAAACCCAGTTCCCAGGAATTAGAACAGAGCCCCACAACCTTTCTCCAGCGGGGACTTAAGGAGTCAGCTGGAACCTGGCTGGAATTTTCTGGTGATTCTAGGAGGCTGGGGTCCATGAAGCTTGGGGACCTTCAAGCTTCCTAGCCACCATCACTACACAAAGCTGTTTGTTCCCTCCTTGGCTTTCCCAAAGGGCTCTGAATAAACATGCATTGGCCCGTTTACCACCAGGTCATGTAAATGCTGCTCCAACTGACCCTGAGCTTGTCAACAGCGAGATGCTGATGGCAAGCCAGCATCCCTGGCCCACGGGGCAGTGCATGGGTAGAGTTCAGTGAATGAGGTCAAAGAAAGGGTACCAGATATTTAGGATCTTATGGTCCCAGAACACTGACCCTCGAAGAGCTCTCTGAGAACTTTTATTCTAACAATTCCCTCCCCGTACAGATAAGAAAACTAAGGCCCAGGACGAAGAATGACACACACAACCTATTAGCTGCTTGGAGCAGGCATGATGACTTATTTGTCTCTGTTTTCTCTGAACCAGCAGAGAACTCAACACAGAGTAGACATCAATAGCTGCTGAATGAATGAATGAATGAATGAACAAATGAATTCAATTAGTTGTAACAAACCACTAGAACGGAAGCCAAACCTCCTGACTGCCAGACCTTTACTCCTTCTCTATGCCTCCCCCAGCCCACCCTCAAGTTTACATCAAAAATACAAGTGCCCTTCCACGGTGTACCTGGAATTTTCTTGGAATATTCACCCAGAATCCTCTTGGTTTGTTCACCCAGAATCCTGACTCCTCATCTCAAAAAGTAGAACTTTGGAAAGACCAACCAAAGGCATTTTGAGGGCAAAGGCATGAAAATCCTGGTTGCTAGGGCAGCTTTTCCAAGTGCATCGAACGCAGGTCTCCAGCTGTGAAAAGGAGCATAGAATTAAGACAGCTTTCAGTCCTCACCACCACCTCCAGCCCTGCGTTCCCCACATAATGGTCACTGGGAGATATTAGCATCTAAATTATTTTAAGGAGATATAATAAGATTCACCCAGCAGGCCATTAATGACGAAAGAGATTATTACTGGAAAAAATCCAAGACTGACTCTGAGCAGAGTGGGTTCATCTAAATGACCCTTTCCCTGCACCTCAGATGATCCTGGTCCCCAGAGATTATACGGATTTGAAAAGTAACTGCCTTGGAACATGCTCACGTTTATGCAAGAGGATCTTGCGGAAGGGATCTCGGGAGAATTGGGGTCAGGAGTGCATAGCAGTGAGATAAATGAGATGTTCCCTGAATCGTAAGAATCCTGCGTGGCAGAATTTACAGGAAGCGTCTCCAGTCTCCATATTTGGCAGGCGTCCAGCCAGAGTTGTCAAGTATTAGATTAATTTTAATTCAATGCAAAAAACCACATTAGTGTAGTGTTGCGATTGAGAGTTGAAACATACAAAAGCCAAGAGTCCTTGAAGTGAATCATTCTGAAGCCTGAGCATCGTTTCAAGTGTCCATCAAAAAAGGCACTTTCTTTTCAGACACATCTACCACCTTCAAATCATACAACTCAGCCAGGTAAATGAGCCGCTTGGCGGTGGCCTAAAGGGATGGAGCTGGTGATTAATGTTCCTTCACAGGTCCTGGTCACAGGGGTTAAAGTTCAAACTCCTTGACTTGGCATTTAAGACCCTCCCTGATCTAGCTTCACGTGCCCTTCACAACCTCATCTTTCAGAGCAGCCCTCCATGTTTTCCAGGCTTCAGCCACGCGGGCCCTTTGGTTGGCATTGGTAACCTTCCTGCCACCCTCACCTTTGCACGCCTCACTAAATCTGCTCCACTCAGAACCGGGAGAGAGCAGCCCAAAATACCACGCATTGCCTGGGCACCCTTCCCCCAAGCCCCAGCATAGTGGTGAGAGGGAGCAGAACACCAGACCCTCCATGATTCTAGAGCTGATGGGAGGTTCACTACCTCCCAGCAGACCAGCCTAAATTGAAAAAGCTCCAACAGTCAGGAAGCTACAAATCTCTTGGCACAGATATTATATGGCCTTCAACCAGCCCAGATTATATGGATATTAGCACCTGAGACTTAGAAGAACCTGGTCCTGCACAGATACCCATTTTTAAACCAGCATTCCAGATGGGAGGGAGTATTTGGCCACCATGAGTGACATGCTGTTGCTAGAAGAACAGGTAAAGACATGAAGAGTCAGTTTCCTTGCTTGGGTCTCATTTCCCTCATCTGTGTAAGGTGAGGGGACCAGGGTTGGGATAACAAATAACCGACTAATGTGCTCCATTCTCCCTTTCCACATCCGTGGCAGACATTGCTAAGGGAGCACCAAATCTGTCTCAACACAGCATTCCAAGCAGTCACTACAGACTGTCTGACCATGACGCTATTGGCCAGCCCTGGATATGCTCTCCTCTCCAAGTATAAATAGGAGCATAGAGCATGCTCACCTTTCAGCCAGCGATGTCCGGCTGTGTCTTTGTCACGTGGGATCTCTCTGACCTCTGACCCTCCTGCCTCCCTCTTTCACTTACAATGACTCTTGTGATTACATGGGGCTCACCCAGATAATCCAGGCTACTCTCTCCATCTCAAGATCTTAAATTTAATCACATCTGTAAAGACCCTTTTGCCATAAGGTAGCATATTCGCAGATTCCAGGAGTTAGAACACGGTCACCTTTGGGGGCCACGATGCTGCCCACCACAGACACCTCATGGGAGTATGTCTACGGATTAGATAAAATGATGCATGTAAACAGCATCGGGAAACTCTTGGCACTTGTAAACTCTCAGGAAATATTAACTCTTGTTACTGCTATGTTCCCCACCCACACCCTATACCTCCTGCAAGTAGGTGTCTCATAAACAGTGGATATGATTTTTGCTGTTGCTGTCCTTGGGCCCCGCAGCACTGCACCTTAAACTCCCTCCGTGTGGCATTTGTTACCCTACATCGTACACGATTGTTTACACGTCTCTTTCTCCCACTCCTCAGGGAAAGCAATGCAAAGCAAGGCAGCCCTGGCCTCGCCATGGCCTGGCATACCGTGGGCTCCCAGGGGAGGTCCCAGGAAAGGCTGAGGAAGGGACAGACTCCATGGCCCTCAGGGGAGGGGGCATAGCATTGGGGTGGATCCCAGGTCTCTGACTCTCAGAACAAAAAGGTGGGGCCACCATCGAGCCTTCACTGGTGGCCCTCTGGGCTGTACTGGGCTGTGCTGGGCTGTGCTGGGCTGGGCTGTGCTGGGCTGGGCTGGGCTGGGGGGGCTGGGCTGTTCTGGGCTGGGGGGGCTGGGGGGGCTGGGCTGGGCTGGGCTGGGGGGGCTGGGCTGGGGGGGCTGGGCTGGCTGGGCTGGGCTGAGCAGCGTGCCCCCATTCCTGCTCCCTGATAAGATGCCAGTCTTCCGGAAGAAATGTTCAACTCCAACAATGAACCTGCATGTGCAGGAGCCACGCTTGGCGCAGAGCGAGAACTTGGTCTGCATTTGTTTCTTTGCCCAAATGCATGACTGGGGCGTCAGCCACTGGCTGGGAAATTTCCATTTAGCAACATCACTCCGTTGTTGGGAGAACTAGCCTGGGCAAAGGCTTGGCACACCTTTGCTCTCTGAGCTGCACTCGATGCTTCTTCATGAGACGGAACAGTCAGGGTAGACAGGAGGAAGCCAGAATGTTTTAACTCTTTGCCTTGCAGTGTTAGGGGTGCAGAGCAGTAGTGTATCCAGTGATCAGATTGCAGATATTCTCCCTTTGCTATCCTGTCTCACTCGCACCACGAAGGTGGCCAGGCCCTTCAGTACCCCTGTCCTTGGGGCGGCTTGTTTGATGACAAGAGGTCCAGAAACAGGACAGAGGTGGCCTGCGAAACATTCCCCTTCCTCGTTTTTGTTTCTTAAACCCTGAGTTCTTTTAACAGAGTCTGTGATTATCTCCTTGCCTCATTTCTTTCCAGTACCACTCGATAAGGTGCATGCACATGTGTGCACACATGCATATGCATGTGCACATAGTCATACATACATGTGCATGAATACATATGCATACAAGTGCTCACATATATTGGTATGTGTACCCAACTGTATGTGTATATACTAGTACATGTTTGGGCATACATGCACAGTTGCACATGCATTACACTCTATTCATGTTGACTACTTGAGTTCTTTAATTCATTGTGCTTTCTCCTCACATGCCCTGCACTGGCCCCTTCCATCCAAGGCCTTTGTACCTGCTGCATCCCCTTTCTGGAACATACTTCACCCTTGACTGTTTTTCACTTAGCTACTTCTTCATCTACTTGAACTTTTAGCACTCAATATTTATTGTAAATGCCTGTTTACATATTTACCTGAGCAACAAAATACATAAGTCTATTTTGCTCACTTTTATATTCCTAGTACCCAGCATGAGCCTATTATGACTGTATATGAAATGAAAGGGTAGGTGGATGAATGGGTGGATGGATGGATAGATACAGAATCAAATCACTAGTTCATACCCAGGTTTACCACAAGAAAATTGTTTGGCCCTAACCTGTTTGGCTGAGTGGATAGAGCATTGGCCTGCGACTGAAGGGCCCCAGGTTTGATTCCAGTCAAGGGCATGTACCTTGGTTGCAGGCACATCCCCTACTGGGGATGTGCAGGAGGCAGTGCTGGAGGCAGCTGATCGATGTTTCTCTCTCATCGATGTTTCTAACTCTCTATCCCTCTCCCTTCCTCTCTGTAAAAAAATCAATAAAATATATATTAAAAAAGAAAGAAAATTGTTTGACTGCCAGCTCCCAGGATGTCTGTCTCTGCCCCAATATAGCCATGATGGTTCTCCTGCAGGCTCTGGGGGCTCTTCAGAATAAGGAATCAGGGGTTCCCATAATTTAACTCTGATCTAGAAGCCCCTTCAGGATCTCCAGATGACTAACATCCCATCAGGCTGGCCGGTCCTCCCATGGACTCTAGAAGTGCTGGGACCCTCAGTGAAAGCCCATTGCTGATAGCATATCAGGGACATCTCCATGTGATACAGATCATGCCATGCTGAGAGATGACATGGTGAGGGATTCTGGGAGGAGCTGTGGCTGAGGACAGGGGTGAAAAATGTCTGCTTCATGCTGGGTTTCAGGGTTGGCTTGTTCTGAGATAGAACAAAGGAGGTGCTTGCCCTTCGGGAAAGCGTTACTCCGAGTTTTCTTTCTGGGGAGAGACAGGATGAGGGGCATAACCTGGCTCCCTTGTAAACTTATATGACCTCCCGCCAGCACCACACCTCCCTACCCTGTGAATCTGGCCCCCAAGAGATATCAGAAAACCAGCCTCCTTATAGTCTTCTCTCTTCTCTGTCCTTCCATCTCAAGCCCGTTCCATTTCCTGGCTCCCACTTGGCAAATGATGCCACCATCCACCCCCCTCATAGGTCACAAACCTCCGTCTTCCCCAAACCGCCCCTCGTTCTTACTCTGCCCCTCCCCCCACCTCATGAGCATTAAGCCCTGTCACTCCTTCCTCCTAAAAAACTCTGAGTGCTCCTTGCTCTCCACCCCAGGGCCCCACCCTGGGTCAGCCTCATCGTTCCAATCTGAACTATTGAGAAAGTACCTCACCGGCTCCCCCTTTTCAGCCTCTTCCCAACGCAACTCATCCCCCAGAGTCACTCTTCGAATCAGCATTCACTCCTCGGTGCAGCAGCACCCTTGGCCACGTGTTAGTGCCACGCACTGGGTTTAACGCTGAGAACACAAAAACTAACGAGCAAAGCTGGTTGCCTCACTCCCCTGCCAGAAGCCTGCTGATGGCTCTTTACCGCCGACACAATAGAGTCCATTCTCCTTAGCACCCCAGACAGGACCTTCCATAGTGAGGCTGGAAATCGAGCTTGGCCCACAGCCCCCTCCAAAACCCAAAGGTTCAAACAGCACAAGACAACTCACTGTCGCCCACACCAAGCCCTCCCCTGCCTCCCGTTCTTTCTTTCCCCTGATCGTAGTCCTCCCCATCCTTCAGTGAGAAGTGGCTCAAATGGCATTTCTTCTGGGGACGTGCCATCATCCTCCAGGTTGGCATTTATCACCCCAATTCTCTTCGCTTCCAGAGCAGAGCTCTAAACCAGCACTATAACATTTATTTCTTCCAGGTGTGTGGTTTAGGTGACGAGGTGGGGAAATTATCTAACGGCTGTCACCAGAATTTCTCTTAGGGCGGGAAATGTTGTCCTTTGGGAAAATACTTTGAACTCTAGTCCCAGGTCCCTCCCTGGAGGTTCTCCTCTGTGTTTCTGGGTAGGGGGAGAGAGGGTCCTCTATGCCCTGCCTCCCCCGTGGTGCTCTCTGAGGAGATGGCATGGAGTAGAAACATGAATGAAATGAGGGAATTCTGGGGGGAGGTATTCCAGGCGGATGGGTCACAGGAGTAAAGGTGTGCGGGGGTGAAGCAGCATGCTGTGTGCAGTGAACTAGAAGATGTCACTAGTGTGCACTCTTCTTAGGGACACAGGAGCCTGTGAGGGGCACCTGGGGGTTATGTCTGCAGGAACACACATGAGCAAATGTATGCATCACAAGTTGTGCCCTGAATTTCAGGTTTACAGACCTTCGGACTAGCCACAAAGATCTGGTAGGGAGGAAACCAGTCATGGACCCCAGGTTCAGAATGGCTGAGTTGAAGCATCCAGGGTGAGGCCAGAAGAGGCAGGAGATGAAGGCAGAACCACAGGCCAGAGACGGGTCAGAGCGGACCCTGAATGTCATGTCAGGGGGTCTGCACTTAGTTCTAAGCGTGAGAGGCTGTCGTCGATAAGTGTTATAAACGCCATTACAGGATGCAGAAAGATTTAGGAAGAGATTCAGACAAAAGATGATGAGGGGAGGTAGCAAGGATAGGGAAAGAGGACAGAGTGGAGAAACATCTAAAGGAGGATTTATATTCATTTCCTATGGATGCTGTAACAAATTACCACCAGAGCTGACGGCTTAAACCACACAGATTGGTTCCCTCAGACTAGAGCCAGAAGGCAGTGTCCCTGGGCCGAAGGCAAGGTGTTGGTAAGAATGGTTCCTTCTGGATGCTCAGGGGAGAAGTCACTTCTTTGCCTTTTTGTAGCTTCCGGAAGTTGCTGCATTCCTGGGCTCATGGGCCCTTCCTGGAATCACTCCAACCTCCTGTTTTGATAGTCACATCTCCTCTTGCTTCTTCTGAGGAGAATCTCCCTCAAATCTCCCTCTGCCTCCCTTTCATAAGGATGCTCTCCCAGATAATCCAGGATACTCCCCCATCTCAAGATCCTCAAGTCAAACACATCTGCAAAGTCCCCTTTTACCATCTAAAGTAACGTTCTCCGGTCCCAGGAAAAGGACACAGATCTCTTCTGGGCCATTATTCCTCTGTCCAGGGCGATACGGACAGAACTTGGCCATGTATGGGGTCGTGTGAGTCGATGGGAAGGGAGGTGGCCAGGAGGGCTCCGTGGTTTCCGTCTTGAGCTGCCACCAGTGTATCTCCCTTCACCACCACGGAGGGCAGAGAGCAGGGCCCAGGGTTGGATGTCCTACAGGCCACCCAAGATGGACAAGCAGGTCTAGAGCTCAGGGGAACCTTCAGGAATAGTCCCAGAGGACAGAGAGCATCGCATGGAAATGGTGGGCCAGAAAAGTGAGAGTGTGGAGTGAGAAGGGGGAGCAAGGAGGCGAGAGCCCTGGGAGGGAGACAGATGAGCAGCCCACAGAGGAGGTTTGTTCATGTCGTCACTGAAGGAGGTGCCCGGCTGGCTGGGCTCGCTGCACTGAGGAGAGGAAGAAAGTGCCCAGCTAACCTAGCTACTCCCTGTTCGCGAGCACTTGGCTGTTCCTAAGTGTTTGCTTTTGGAGACCGTGTTGCAGTGATCATCCTTGCTCTCTGATGACTCGTGTGAGTGTTTCTCTGGGAGAGGTAACTGCGGGCGCTGTGGGTAGGTTACAAGGTATGTGCATCTTGCTTTCTGATGGATGTTGCTAGGTGGTTCTCCAAAGAGGTTCAGCCCACTCACATGACCACCCACAGCGCATGAAAGCTGTCATTTCCTACTCCTTCCCAGCACGAGGTGTTTTATCCATATTCACATATTTCTATCGATCTGGAGGGGATATAAGGAAGATCACCTTACTGAGCACTGCCCTCTTTCTCATGGGGTTGAGCATCTTTTTATGTTTCTAGCCCCTTGTATTTCTCTTCTGTGGTCTGCCTATCTACAGCTTTGGTCTGATTTTCTGGTGGGTTGTTTGTCTTTTTCCTCATTGATGTTTAGGGGTTGGTGATTGATTGGATGTGGGGACTATGGAAGTTGAGAGAATGTATGAAGGAAAGACCATCTGAGGATACATCAGGGAAGTGGCTGTCCACAATCCATGAACAAAGCTCTCACAGGACACCAACCCTACTGGCACTTGATCTTGGACTTCCCAGCCTCCAGAACGATTAGAAACACCTTCCTTTTGGTTAAGCCTCCTGATCTCTAGTATTTTATTATAAGAACCTAAGCTGAGTAAAACACAGACCAAAACCTCCAGGGCACCCCCAAACTTCTAGGGCACCAATAGCTCCCATTAGGAAAGATATTACTCATCTCTTCAATAATTAGCCCAGCTTGGAGCATCTTCTCCCAGAAGCTAGGATGGTTCTCTAGGATAAGGAGGAAGATACAGCCTTCTAAGTGGTGATCCTGGGGTGGTAGGAGATGGGATCTTTCCTTTAAGAGCAGAGGGGAATGAGAAGAACAGTCATAAGGATTTGTTATCAGCAATGTGGCCACCCGTGACTTAGCCCCGGGAGATGATGGCTCACAGTGTGGAGGACAATGGCCATGCTGCAGCAATGAAGAGGTTAAAAATAAAAAGAAGGGGAGATGGACACAGTCAGAAGTGAGGAGGAGCCCCTAAGACACCAAACAGAACAACTTCCTTACAGCAGGAACCCTATGGGAGTCAGCTACCCATGAAGTGAACCACTCATAGCACTCACTACGGGGGCCACACAGCACCGATGGCATTAATCCTGGGAACTCTCATGCCACCGCCATCACCCCAAGTCCTTGCTCCTGCACCTGGACCCCATTCCTCTCCGTCCCAGCAGCAAGAGCACTGTCTACCGCAGGGGAGTGAGAACAGGGGCAGGATATCCAGGTGGTGGGGCCAGAGTCTGTGTGGGCTGGTCCAGGACCTACTCTGAGTCCGGGGGCGGGGGAGTGCTCTGGGGTTGGGGGTTGGCAAGGAAAGCAGCACTGAGGGCAGAGGGGTAAAGAGGAAGTGTTCCTTCCAACGGAGTATCTACCGGTTGGATTTGTAAAAGCTGAAGGTTCCCAGGTGCGTAGTTTGCAAATGTTACGGTGCATTCAAATCACCGGAGAAGCTGACTCCCTGGCATCTGTATTCTTTCATAGGCCCTTCCCCTCCCACTTCCGGGTGACTGAGAAATCCCATTCTTTGCCAAAATCGTCTAAAGGGGCCCTGTTTATCATACGTTCTGCCTTCAGCAGGATTTGCCAAGCTGGGAAGCATCATTTTCAATTGGCCCTTCTGTAAGAGAAAAGAAAAAAAAGGAAAGGAAAGGAAGGAAGAAGAAGAGGGGAGGAGGAGTAAAGGAAAGGAAAGAAAAGGAAGAAAGAAGGAAAGACAGAAAGGGAGGGAGGGAGGGAGGGAGGGAGGGAGGGAGGGAGGGAGGGAGGGAGGGAGGGAAGGAAGGAAGGAGAAAAGAAAGGAAGGAAAGAAAGAGGAATGAAAAGAGAGAACTTCAAAAATTCTCTCAGGTCAAACTGTAGCTCATGACTGTAACCTTTAACCCCTAAAAAGCATCCCAGTAGCTTTCAAGTGTCAATCCCGGTGCTGAGCCTGAATCATCAGCTTTAAAGGGACACAGCACAAAGGTCAGAAGGAAAACTACCACGGCACGAAGTTTCTCTGCTTCGGATACTTGAAAGGTAGAAGACGTGCAGCGGGACCCAGACCAAAGAGGTCAGCCATTAAAGTAAAAGAGCCTCAGCTGAGCACGCCAGTCCTTAGAAGCCGCCTCCTGGTGGCTTCATTTGATCCCTTATTGTTCAAGTAATTAGAAGAAATCTCTGGACAGCGTAAAACTGACCCCTCCCTCCCTTTTGGCAGCTGCCCAGTGCCTAGAGCCGCCTCCCCAAAGTGCGGCCCGCAGTGCTGAATGAAGGGCGCCTTGTGGTTGAACGTGGTCGTAACACACCGGCTTACACCAAGTTAAATGGGTTTTGTTGCGACAGGACTTGTCAGAGCCCTTAGTACATTAATGCACATTCTTTATTGCCAGGACTATGAAGTGTGCAGCATGTCCATCCTGACTGGACCGCCTTGGAGTCCTTGTTTTAAGCAGCATCCCTCAGGAACATGGAACCCCTTCAAGATTTGCAGCAGATGCCTCCGTCTGGTACTCAGGCCTTCCACACCAGCCAGCCCCCACCCAGGCTTCCAGCTTCATCTCCTGCCTTCACACACATGCACCCACTCCTGAAGTTCTTTTTTTAAATATGTCTTTATTGATTTCAGAGAGGAATGGAGAGAGATAGAGAGATAGAAACATCAATGATGAGAGAGAATCATTGATTGGCTGCCCCCTGCACACCCCACACTGGGTATCAAGCCCGAAACCCAGGGATGTGCCCTGACTGGGAATCGAACTGTGACCTCCTGGCTCCTAGGTCAACACTCAACCACTGAGCCAGACCGGCTGAGTGCCACTCCTGAAGTTCTAACCACACCAGCTACCTGCCCTTTCCAAAGCACTTAAAACAGTGGTTCTCAACCTTCCTAATGCCGCGACCCTTTAATACAGTTCCTCATGTTGTGGTGACCCCCAACCATAAAATTATTTTCGTTGCTACTTCATAACTGTAATTTTGCTACTGTTATGAATCGTCATGTAAATATCTGATATGCAGGATGTATTTTCATTGTTACAAATTGAACATAATTAAAACATAGTGATCAACCACAAAAACAATATGTAACTATATATGTGTTTTCTGATGGTCTTAGGCGACCCCTGTGAAAGAGTCGTTCGACCCCCAAAGAGGTCACGACCCACAGGTTGGCGACCCACAGGTTGAGAACCGCTGACTTAAAACGCCTTTGCTCAGGCTGCTCTCACCACCAGGAATGCCCTTCCTCCTCCTCAAACTCCCACTCATGTTTGCAGTCCTTGCTCAAACACGTGGCCTCTGTGGACCTTCACCTGCTCCTCCTGCAGAAATGAACTGCTCCCTGCTCTGGGCTCTGTCACGGTGCCGATCGACCTGCCCACGTCTCTGTTAGTAATCGAGAGCTTTGAAAAGGCTGGGAGTGTGAGCCGACTCCGGAAATGTGTGTTGGCAATACTGATAGTTTCCATCCGTTAGCGCTTCCTCAGGCCAGGGGTTACTGTAAGCTGGTGACAGGCATTAACCCATGTAATCCTCAGCCTCACTCTCTGGGTAAGTGCAATTACTATCAATTATTATCATCCCTATTTTATAGATGAGCGAGCCAAGGCTCAGAAAAGTTACCTTGTCCAAAGTCACATTGCTGGCGAGAGTGAGAGCTGGGATTTGACCCTCGGCTCTCAAACACTGTATTATTTCACTTAAGGTCAGCTGAGGCCAGCCGGGTTCCAGAGCTGGCTGATTCCGAAGTTGCACGATGTCATCAGAGACACGGGTCCTTTACATCTCCACTGCGCATCCTCAGTGATCAGCGCTGCCCTGGGGCTGGCTCCCCTCTTGGTGCCAAGGTAGCAGCAACAATTCCAGCCATCGCATCCCGATTCGACCGTGTCCAGAAAAAAAAGGGGGGCGGGGACTGGAGTGGAGGCTAAGAGTGTTGTCTCTGGAGTCGAACGCTTTCTGTCCTAGGTGTGTACAACCACAGGCAATTTAGGAGGATGCCAAGCTATAGGAATGATGAAATGGTCTGTCAAGAAGGCGCTCCCATCTTCTTGTTCCCTCAGGTTTTAGCCTACACCCTTCTTCCACCCCTGCTTTGCCTATCACACACCTATTTCCTCTAGGAATGACCTTCAACCTCACCTCCTACAAGAAGCCTTCCCTGATGGTACAGACTGGTCTCAATGCTTCGCTGTGTGTGCCTCTGAGTACTCTGTACTTGCTTCACTAATATTCACCTCACAATACTACAATCACTTGTTTCATTGTCTGTTCACACCATACTATGCACTGTGGGAAGGGAGAAAGCATGAATCTCGTCGCAGTACCCAACACACAAGGGGCTTAAAAAAATATCTGCTATATGTTCAAGCCGAAGACAGAAGGTCATCTCACTGAAATTTTGGACCATGGGCTTGGCAGTTCAATTATATCATCTTCAGGCCTTGGGGTGGGCAATTCTCAGGCTCATCAGGTCCTTGTTCGGGGGCGTGAAGGAGACTTGGACCCGTGTCCAAAGAATGAGGTGAGCATGTGCAAGAAAAGGCTCCTTCAGTTCCCCCCACAATTTGGGGTAACCGTCCCATAAATGTAGTCAAGAGTCAGGGGGCAAACACAGAATCTTAAGTCACACAAACCCTAGAGCAGGGGTCCTCAAACTTTTTAAACAGGGGGCCAGTTCACTGTCCCTCAGACTGTTGGAGGGCCGGACTATAGTTTAAAAAAAAAACTATGAACAAATTCCTATGCACACTGCACATATCTTATTTTGAAGTAAAAAAACAAAACGGGAACAAATACAATATTTGTATTTGCATGTGGCCCGCGGGCCGTAGTTTGAGGACCCCTGGTCTAGAGGCTTAGTAAGTCCTGGCTCTGCTACTTCCCGGCCATGTGTTTGGCAAGTCTTATCATCTCTCTGGGCCTTATTTTCTTTCTTTCTTTCTTTCTTTTTTTTTTTTTTTTTTTTTACCATTTTTCTCTTTTATTAGTATAGGATGTCAGAATTCCATTCCTTTTTAAAGCTGAATACTAATCCACTGTATGGATATACCACATTTTGTTTATTCAACAGTTGATGAACATTGGGTTGTTTCTACTTTTTGGCTATTAGAAATAATGATGATCTGACATTTTATGTGGACATGCTATTATTTTCTTTAGGTACATACCAAGGAGTGAACTTTTGTGGTCATAAGTTAACTGTTTTACTTCTTGAAGAACTGCCAAACTACTATTCACAGCAACTACATTACTTTACATTTCCATAAGCAATCTATGAGAGTTCAGTTTCTCTACATTCTCAACATTTATTATTATCCATCTTTTTTTATTATAGCCATTATAAGTGGTATCTTATTGATTTGCATTCCCTTAATGATGGTGAACATCTTTTCATGTACTTATTAGCCATTTATTTGCCTTCTTTGGAGAAACAACCTTTTTCAGTCCTTTACTCATTTTTAATTGGATTATCTATCTTTTTATTTTTTGTTAATCCTTATCCTAGGATATTTTTTCCATTGATTTTTAGAGTGGATGAGAGGGAGAGAGGGAGGAGGGGGTAGGAAGAAAGATAGAGACAAACATCGATGTGAGAGATACACATCAATTGGTTGTCTGGGCCTTATTTTCTTCATCTGTAAAATGGGGTTACGAGCAGAACTTCCTCCAAAGGGCAGTTGTAAAGATTAAATAAGACAAGTTCTACAGGGAGCCTGGTACATAATAAATCTCCAATAAAAGTTGGCTCCTCTCAGCAGTGTGCACATTCACAGTGACAAAGCAGTGCCGTAGAGGTGATCTGTTTTATCGCCGTATCTCTGGGCTTGGTCCCTGGAGTCCCAAAGAGACTTACTGTAGGGGGATGGCATGATGGGCCCAGGGTGGAAGGTTCATTGGCTGAGCACGCTACTGTCCCTCAACAAAGATGAACTCATGAAGATGAAGATGAGGTCATTGACAGCCGCTGAAAAATGCAGGACGCTGGGCAGGGTGGAAGCCAAGCTCTCTGAGTAACAATGGCTAATTGCATATTGAGTTGGGAAAGTGTTTTAGGAATAGAACTTCCATTAATATTTCCTCCAGGACAGTTTTAGGAATCCCTGCAGAACCAATTGCTCAAAAGCTCGACAGTATGTGGAAATGGGTATGAGACAAGGAGTCAGGACACTTCGATTCTTGCCCCTGTTCTGCCGGCTGCTTGCTTCCCAACCTTGAACGGGTCCTTGCCCCGCTCTGGCCTCAGTAGCCTCAGCGACCTCAGAAGGGCCTCTGAGTTCTGGGGGAGGTCCTACAGCCTGATGGCTAAGACGGCAGCCTCTACGGGATCCAAATTCCAGCTCCCCCACTTAGAAACTGTAACCCTCAGCAAGTCATCCAACCTCCTAAGCAAGTACCGACTTAGTTTGTGTGACTCGGGGATCATAATGGTACGGACTTTGCAGGATCTACCACCTCTCTTCTCCTACCAGCTCCTGTGAGGATTAAGAGGGGCAACTACACAAAGCCCTCAGCCAGTCCCGGCACACGAGCCCTCTGTAAGTGGGAGCTGTTGTAACTGTAATTCTCTTGGCACTTTTGATGACAGTGAGACCTGGGAAAACTCTGACAGAGATACGCACTAGGCAGTTCCCTCCCAATGGGGACGTCCCAGCCCAGAGGACAGCGAGGGGGTCTGTCCCAGAGCTTTGGGCTGTTCTGCTTCCTTCCGCCTCAAAGCCTCTTTGAGCCAGTCAAGCGCCTCACGGAGGTCTTTGCTCTGAGCCTCATCACACTCCGCGTCTTTGCTACTTAACTGATGCCTTCTATTCCCAGTGGGGACTGACCCCGCCTAGAAAAGGAACAACAACAGTGCGCGCAGGGTTTGGGAAAGTGACGAGCTGTCCTTGGTATCCATTACTAGTTTTTAATCTTCTTTTTCACAAGAAAAACAGAAAAACTTTTGCTCTGCAGGGTTTGGAAACCTAGGCTGGAGAAGCAGACAGACTGGCTTTACGTCAGGCTCTACGGGTCATTATCCATGACCAAGGGCAGGTCACTCTCTCCTGTGAAGAGGGTTAGAAAAAGAGTCTGCCTCCCGGGGTTGCTGGTGAGAGTAAGTGTGATGATGCCGGCATAGCTCTTTGCATAATACCTCGCATACAGTAAGTACTCAGCAAGAGCCTGCTATTATTATCACCAACAAAAGCTACTAAGGAGTTAAATTAGCAA
Organism: Myotis daubentonii; assembly: GCF_963259705.1. Lineage (NCBI taxonomy): Eukaryota > Metazoa > Chordata > Mammalia > Chiroptera > Vespertilionidae > Myotis > Myotis daubentonii. The sequence goes on along the minus strand of NC_081842.1, from coordinate 194,335,502 downwards.
GCGACAAAGTGGTTAAGAGGCTGTGACTGTCCATTTGGCAACCCACGATGAGGGTGTTCAGCCCATTGGTAGCCATTAGCCAAGCACAGGTAACCTAAGTGGCTGCTGGATGCTGACACACCAGAGAAAGGGTGGGCCCCCTTTTCCTTCTTTTACAGAAAGGGTCACTCACACAGAAGGCGTCCAGAATAGCAGACAGTCCTGGCTCTTCTCTACTCGCTGGGGAAGCAGACAAGTTCCTTCCCTTCTTGAATGTCCGTTTCCTTGCCTATCAGAGCTAAGGACGGGCCTGGAGGGTCTTTAAAAGTCTAAATCCCTATCAATAGGGATGTGCTAAGTTCCTAGGCAATTGTCACTTACACATCCATCTGGTCACCTACTCCTGTCCCCTAATTAAGTGTTTCCTAGTTATTTAAGTGTGTCGCCTCAGAGCCTTAGAGTAGATCTGGGGAGAGATGGTATCTTTACAGTTGGGTACACTGTGCCTTGGGACCTTTTGCAGAGAGCTCAACCTCTAGGGTCAGAGAGCTGGGCTCAGTTCCCAGGTCAGCTGCTTGCTAAGGGTGGGGTCCTGGGAGGGTCACGCCTCTCCTGGCCTCAGGAGTCCTCAGCTGTGAAATGGAGTAAGGACAGCGTCCACACGGGGCCACTGCAGAGATTACGGGGCAGAGGAATGGTTCCGAGGAGGGCAGAGGAGCCGGGCCGGTTCATGCCGACGGTCTTTTGCCCACAAGCTGGGAAAGGACACTCACTCTCTTCTGCTGGGTTTGCACCGGGCTTTGCTGGCAGCATCTCTGGCCACCCACTGGGGTAGGGTCCCCCGATAATAGAGTCAGCACAGAGGAGACAGAAAGAGACCGGACCTGAGGGTGACACTGGAGCCCCAGGGCCCGTCCATGATGCTCCATGTTACATGAGACAAAATGTCATCTTTGTTTAAAAAGAAAATTGAGAGTTTATTCTTTCCAAGGCAGTATCACTTTCTAACATATCATATAACTTACTTGTTTACGATGTTTATTGTTTCCTGTCTCTCTCTCTCCTCACCAGAATGGAAGCTCCATGAGGGCAGGGTTTTTGTTCACTGATACTAGTATATCCCTCGCACCCTGCACAGTGCACCCTGATACATTATAGATGCTCAATCAATGTTTGTTGAATGAATAAATGAAGGTACTCTGAAATATGGAGAATGTTACAAATGTCTATAATAATAACTACAGGTGGTTGATCATGAGATTTTTTTTTTTATTTGCTGATTAGATTTCCCATTTAGCTGAGACCCTGGGATGGAGCCAGACACTCCTCAGACCTAAGGCAATAGCTAAACCTCAGTGCTTCATCTCAAAGGCAAAGAGTGGCAACAGGTAGCAGCGTCCGTGCATTTGAAGGTTCTTCTCCTTAGAGCGTGGCCCTACCAGGCTGTGCATCTCAGATCCTGGACCCTCTTCTCTTCTCATTCCTCACGTTCTCCCTCAGGACCTCGCCCGCGCCCAGGGATTTAAATACTTCTCTTCGTGTTGAAGAACCCCAGACCTCCTTCTCCGGTCCTGACTTCCAGGGCCAGATAGCAAGCTGCTTGTCTGACTTTTCCACTTGGATGAGCTCTGCACAGCCAGTGCAAAATGAAAACATGGGCACCTTGTTCAAAATTTATGATGAATTTCAAGACCGCAACAGCAGAGCATTCAACCAAGTGCAGAGCCCTCTGAGCCCAGGGCAGCCGCTCAGGCTGCATACCCACGAAGCTGGCCTTGACTGCAGACATTTCAAACGCAACATGCCCAAAATTTAGCGCAGCTTTCTCCCAGCCCAACATGCACCTTCTCCTAATCCTTCATCTCAACCAACAGTCCCTCCTTCCCCCCACCCAGTCCGGTCACAGTGCAGGTCTTCACCCGGTCCTGATCCTCAAATCCCATTGAGTCTGCTACCCAGAGGCCTCTGCCATCTACCTACACCTCTCCTTCCCCTTGGATACTCCCCTCACCTGACCAAGGGCCTTCTTGCCACAGCTTCCTAACTGCACCTGCGTCTCACAGCCACTCCCAGCCGTGCGCCGATCACTGCGGAGTGACCTGCCTGACGTGCAAATCCTTAGCACAACGTCCTTACTCTTCAATACGGCAGACAGGGCCCCGGTGATGTGACTTCCACTCCCTTCTCCAGCCTTACAAGGCAGCCCCCCGATCTCTGTGGGGACCCTTCCCAGCTGCCATTGTGGTTGCCTGAAGCACCCCCGCTCTTGCCCATGCCCCTTTCCCCTTCTTTAGGCCCCTGCCTGCCTGGAAAGCTCCCTGGACCCTGGAGACCCAGGTGACCGCCCCTCTTCTGGGCACCCTCAGCCCTTGCTCTTCCCTCATCACAGCACTCGTCATGAAATGGTATAATTCCTGTTTGCTGGCCCAGTCCCCCAACAGGCAGTAAGCTATTGCGGGTGTCTCTCTGCATTCCTGGGACTGACACAGGGCCTGGCTACTTAGGGCCATTGTAGCTCTAACTGGGGCAGGTTCTAAGTAGGAAAATGGAGGGCGGTGACCTTCCAACTGATGAACAAAAATAAATAGCAAAACAAGCTGCATCAACACACCTCTTTCAAAGTCCCTCTGAAAACAACATGAGCGACACCAACCACAACAACGTGTACACATACGTCATGCACTCGTCTGCTACAGGACATGCAGATACACGTTTAACTCCAGAAAGGGGGGCGGTAGTTGGAGGGACAATCATACTTAAATGTTTCCTCTCCAATATCCAGCCCCATCTACCCCGCTCCCACTCCGAGCCTTTGGGGCAGACGGTGGGGGCCGCATGGGGCCACACTGCAGAGATGGCATGCACCCTAGGGGTAGGCGAAGGCACCGCTACCATCTTGCGTCCTAGTAAATTTCCTTTCTATAGAGGCAGGATTCCTGGATGCGAGGCTACATCTTACTCGCTATGACTTCATCTTCTGGTATCCCGATTGTTTAAAAACTTAAAAAAGAATGGGATGTCTTTTCCTTACCCGCATACCTAATTATCAAGAATACTGAAACTGTTTATATCATTTTAGGGGAATAAGATAAGAAAACATCTTAAGAGGAAACATGACCCATACTTTAAAGGATGGACATCATATGCGGGAAAACATTCTGAATGAGATCAATATAAACAGGGTTCACTGTATTTTAAATAGCAGGATTTAAGTAGGCTTTTATTCATAACCACGATGGACAGTCCTTTAAATTATGCTGAAGCATCAGGGGGACAAAAGAAGAGAGAGGAGGAGTAAGTGATGGCCCAGAAAGCCTAGCAGTGAGATCCTAAATGAAGCAAAAATTAAAATGCATTTTTCCAGAAAGCCAAGCAAATTAATAGTAGGAACAATTAGGTGACGGCAATTCCTCCAGTAAAATATATATATGTATATGTAACTCTGTTTTCCTATTTATAATAGGGCTAGGAGCTGTCAGAGCCCTCCTGTTACATGTGGGCTGGTTTGAAGCTGAGCTTTAATTTGGGATAAAAATACCCAGGGAAGAAATGGGGCAGGGACTTTGGTGTAGAAAGAACTGTAACCCACACATAAGTGTACCCAGCTTGTTAGTTCCAGATTTTGGCCATGAAGTCCCAAGGGGGTATACAGTTCATCCTGAGACAAGTAGGCTTCTGAATTGTCAGGGAATTCTTCTCATCGTCTAAAAATGCAAATTATCGCTGAAGGAGCAATTGTTACAAGTTATGTCATGTAAAGGCACTCTCAGAGGCATGTCTGTATCTTAAGGGGGAAAAAACCAGGGTGTGTTCATGCTTTCGTTTGGACTTTTGAGGCCACGTGCACCACGTAACGCTCAGCCCCATCGTACAGCGCTTCTGGTTAAAGATTCCATTTTGGTTTCAATGGCAAGATCAGTGCCATCTCCCACCCAAGCAAGCTCCTATCTCCTCTCCTCCATCTACCCAGAGAACAAACCGGAGGAAGACCCGCGTGCCAGGAAGTCGTCGACATTCGCAGGTATTTCTAATTCACCCACAGAAAACGCCCCCATTAAAAAAACAGGCTGGCTAGTCATCTATTTAAAACCGCCGCTGACATGATAAATGAAACAGAATAAATGTATACAGCGCCCGAGCCTCCTCGGCAACACGGGGGGACCGGGCGCTTCTGCTGACAGTGACTTTCCCGTCAGTGGCCTGTCTCTCTCCGAGGCAGCTGTCAATCACGGGCCAGCCGGCACTCCCGGGGGAGTTCATTGTGCCCGCAGACAGTTGTGGAATAACTGCTCCTGGGCGTCAGAGCAGCAGATGGAGTGTATCTGTCAATCATTGTCACTAATTATTAACTTCTGTCACTCAGAGCCAGGCAACATCTCGGCGCCTGATCCGCTGTGATTTGATCCGCCACGCCACCTCGGAGACAGACAGAGCAGCCCTTCATTCCGGTCACACTCCCAGCACTTCGCTGGGTCAGCCGCGGTGACTCAGTGCTCTCGCCCCCTGACCGGCTGGCCCGCGTGGGTCTGCGCGCTTCTGTAGGCGAGGCCTGGGTGAGGGGTCTCCTCCTGGGGCCCAGGCCCCGGGCGCTCCTGCTGATTAATTATGGAGGGAGGACGGTTTCATCTTGGCCGCTGGCAGAACCAGGGCCAAAGTGTAAGAGAAGTCCTATTCCGAGGGTTTTCTTCTCTTCACGCCACCCTGGGACCGGCGATTACCAGCCAAGCTCACATTGATTATATTCCTATGATCTTTTCTCAGCCCTCTGATTTGGGAGCTGGAGGTGTCAGCCTGAATAATTAATTAAGGCATCTGCAGCAGGCTTTGCAAACAGGGGCTGCAACCTAAGGGGGTTGGTTATTTGCTAGCCTGGGCTCGGAGAGCCTCTCTTGACAAGACTGGGAAGGGAGTTTCCCGATCTTCAAGGCCAACCGTTCCCAGTGGGATATGACTTGTCCAAAAGCGCACAGCCCACTGCACTGGCACCTCAAGGAGACCTCTCACCGGTGCACGCACAGAGAGCTCGGGAGCCCCTGGGTGCTGTGCCGGCCGCCCTCCACCAGACCATTTGGGAAGATGGACCAAGCCCCCTTCAAGAGGCTGAATTAGCATGAAGTCACCCACTCAGGCTCTGGAGTCAGACTGCCAGGTGACCTGGGATAGGTCACGTTACCTCTCTGAGCCCTGATTTCCTCATCTGCAAAACAAGGATAATTCTAGAACCTTACTCAAAGGCATGCTAGGAGTTAAATGAGCATATTCCGGGTTAAAGTACCCAGCACAGAGCTTACCTGGTACATCTGAAGCTCTCAATGAAAAACAGTAATGACTGTCCACACCAGAGCAGTGCAGGGGCTGGTCTAATCTCAAAACGGAAAAACTGAATTTTAAGAACCATTGGGAAACGCTCATCAATTATTATTTTTTTAAGTGCAGGTGACTAGATTGACGTTAGCCAAGCTTTAAGTCTAACAAACCTAGTTATAGTTCCCATAACTAGGTCCTTAGAGGACTGCTCTGGTGGAGTGACAAGGGTTTCTGGTAAGCATATCAATCGTTTATGTGTGAATAGCAATGCATACTTGGCTGAGCCTCTCCAAAATCAATTGTCCTCTTAGGTAATTAAAGCACTCTCCCTCACTCAGTTGCCAATCCTATTTGCTTTTGCAAACCCTTTCTTGATGGAAGATGCTCTGGGAAGTTCTAGTCCAACCCTGATTAGAAACCAAAACAATTCCAAATTCTAAATTCACAAGGTCTGCCTGCATTTGCAAAGGCGCCCTGTTGCTTCCAGCACCTGCCAGGGACGCTGTAGGTCACCCAAGATGAAAAGCTGGGACTTCTCCCTGCCTCCAAGGGTCCCACCAGATCCACCGTTCCAGTTACAATGATGTGTTAACAAATTATCTCAGAAGTAAGTGGTATAAAACATTCATTTATTATGCTTGGGTTCTGCGGGTCAGGAATTCAAACAGCACAGCAGGAATGACTTGTGTCTGCTCCGTGATCTCTGGGGGCCCAGCTAGATGCTGGGCCATTTGAGGCTCCTCGGGCATCTCTCTCTGTCTCCAAGCAGCCTCTTCACATGATCTCTCCAGCACGTCACCCCCATGGTAGTCAGATTGCCTACAAGGCATGCCCAGGGCTCCCAAGAGAATGGAAAGAAGAAGAAGGGGACGAAAGGGAAGGAGAGCAGAGTTAGCATAACTAACTCCACCTTGAGTTTGAGCCTTGTCCTCTGAACACATAGAAGTCTGGGCCAAGAGCCAAGTCCTGGGCTGCCAGTCACAGGGAGGCAACCCACAGGTGCAAGTGATAACAGTGGCCAAGCACCTCCACGGACGTTGCCAGTTACTTTGATTTGGACCTCGAGGGCCAACCTCAGGAGACCACAAGCTAATGGAGCAAGTGCAGATGAAGGGAGACACCGCCACAAGATGGATAAGAGTGACTGGGAACAGGGGCGCGTGCTAGTCGCCCTCCTACGAATGAGCCGTGCTGACAGCCCTGTGTCTGGCTTGGTGGCCGTGGATTATGCTGGGGCCCTGCCATCTCGAGCTGGTTCAGCCGTCTTCCTTGCAAGACGTGGACCCTGGACACCGAGGCTGCTGTGGCTCCAAGTAACCAGTAACCACTGCTGTGCGAACAGCCAGGTCCAGCGGACATTTGAGACCCTTGGACTTTCGGTTGGCTAACCCCCAATACCTGTGAGTGTGTGTGTTCTGATATGTTTGTATTTGGATTAAACCTGCAAGTAATGAAAGCTAAGTTGATGGCATAGTTACCTGTGTTTGCTCACTGTTGTTACTTGGTGTCGGGAACCTAGAGGACCAAGTGACCCCCTAGAACCCGCCTCGATCAGGCACCCCTGATATTATCCAGGGGTGAGCGACTTACAGGAGAGGCTATCCTCGCAGCCAGAGAGCTCGTGGCAGGCAGAGGGGAAAGAGAATCCACCTATTACTCTCTATGACCTAACCTCCAAAGTCATGCAGTCTCACGTCCTCCACGCTCTCTTAGTCAAGACCATCACAAAGGTCCACCAGGTCCCAGGGGAGGGTTAGCCTAACGTTGTAAAGAGAGTGGGATGTATATTGGTGCGGCCATCTTTGGAAATTACCGTCTGCCACACCTTCCATGGGTGCTCTCCTGAAGGCTGGAGACCAGACGGACACCATCTCCAGGGAAGGCTCAGGTGACGCCACCCCGCTCTGGAAGAGGCTGAGACTCCTAGGGCCTCGACTGAAGATCACAGATAGGACAGGTGCTCTGAAATCCTGAACGGGAAGAGGTTTCGGGTGCTACCTTGATGTCATGCTCCACCGGGGCACACAGCCATCCATCCATGCCTTTGCCTAGCATTTACCCTGTCAATTTCTTCCCATGACTGATGCTCTCCAATCCCTAGGATATGTCATTCTCCTACCATCTTGGGGCCTTTGCATATTCCATTCCCTCTGCTGAGAACCCTGAAGGCCGGCAGGGATCATATGAATCACAGCATCGTATCCTGGTCACCCGGCATGGTCACGTGACAGGGTCACACTTCCCCCCAGCCTGTGGCTGCCAGCAGCCTTGTTCAAAGAGAACCCAGGTCCATCTGTTCTTTCTTATATGAGCTGTATGTATGGACTCCTTCTTGCTCTCCGCCAATAAACAGCAGCGCTTGCTGGCTAAACAACATCAAATTCTGTGGGCTTTCCAGTTTTATGCCTCAGGTACAGTCACGTGCCACATGGCGACATTTTGGTCAATGATGAACCACATCTATGACAGTGGTCCTATAAGATTATAGTGGGGGAGAGATCAACCAAAGGACTGTATGCATGTATATAAGCCTAACCAATGGACACAGACACCAGGGGGGTGAGGGGGCAATGAGGGGATAAGGACACATATGTAATACCTTAATCAATAAAGAAATAAAAAAAATAAATAAAACTGGGAGCCATGGGGGGGGTTAAAAAATAAATTTTTAAAAAAAAATTATAATGGAAGGAGCTGAAAAATTTGTATCGCCTTGTAACATCATAGCACAATGCACTACTCATGTGTTTGTGATGATGCTGGTGTAAACAAACCTACTGCCCTGCCAGTCATATAAAAGCACAGTGCTCACAATTCCGTACAGTCCATAGTATTTGAAAATGATAAAAATGACTATGTTCCTGGTTTATGTATTTCCTACACTGTACTTTTTACCATTGTTTTAGAGTGTACGCTTTCTACTTATAAGAACAATTTTTGCGTAAAACAGTGCACCATGTTCCACCAGCAGCAGTCTCATACTTCTCGTATATGCCATGTCTCTTGATTGCACCCTTTTCTCTTGTGCTTGATTTAACCTTGTGTTGTTTTATAAATTGTGCACAGTGTTTATAAAGTCTACAGTAGTGTACGGTAACGTCCTGGCCAGGGGTGGGCAACCCCTGGCACGCGTGCCAAACATGGCACACCGGTAACTTTTGCTGGCACACGAGACGCTCTCTTATAATCTTCCATTTACAATTTTTTTCTTAATATCGACTTTTTTATTTTTCAGATAAATTCAGTGTAGGTGCATCTTAGATAAATAAATAATTTTACATAACATGTTTACATTAAAAAATAAATGTATTTTTCATCATCATATATTGTGTTTTTGTCGCTCGAATGAATTTTATTATTTCTTCAAGGTTCTTTACATACGTACATACACCTTAAGAGATATCAAGTAGGCATAACATGTTCTCAAAAAATTAGGGTTGGCACGCAGAAGAATTTTGAGTCAGAGATTTTGCTGGTTTTGGCACGCACTCACAAAAAGGTTGCCCACCCCTGTCCTAGGCCTTCACACACACTCACTGTTCACTCACTAGCTCACCCAGAGCAACTTCCAGTCCTGCAAGCTCCATCTATGGTAAGTGCCCTACACAGGTGTGCCATTTTTACCTTTTATACCATATTGTTACTGTATCTTTTCTATGTTTAAATATGTTTAGACACACAAATTTCTACCATTGCATTACAGTTGCCTACAGCAGTGGTCGGCAAACTGCAGCTCGCGAGCCACGTGTGGCTCTTTGGCCCCTTGAGTGTGGCTCTTCCACAAAATACCGACTTCTGCGCATGGGCCACGAAGTTTCAATCGCACTGTACGTGTGCACCCACACGTGGTATTTTGTGGAAGAGCCACACTCAAGGGGCCAAAGAGCCACATGTGGCTCGCGAGCTACAGTTTGCCGACCACTGGCCCACAGTATTCAGTGCAGCAACATGCTGTTTAGGCTTGTAGCCAGGACAGAAGGCTATACCATTTAGCCTGGGTGTGTAGTAGGTTGGACCATCTAGGTTTGTGTACGTGCACTCTATGATGTTCACACAATGATGAAATCGCCTAACAGCACATTTCTCAGAATGTATCCCCTTCATTAAGCAGTGGGTGGCTGTATCGTCAAGCCCTCCAGCTTGGGCAACCAGACCCAGAGCCTCCCGCAGACACTGCCCAGCAGAACTTTCTATGATGGCAGTAGAAATGTTCTACACGATCCAATTTAGTAGCCATGAGGCACACATGTGGTAAGTGCTCAGCAGCCATGTGTGGCTAGTGCAACGGAGGAACTACATTTTAATCCCGTTTTATTTCATTAACTTGAGTTTACATTTAAATAGCCATGTGTGGCTAGTTGCTACTATAGTGGGCAGCCTAGACTCCATTCTCAGGCCTCAGAGCAGGTCTAAATCCTAAGGCAGGAAAAAGATGAAGGCTCAAGGACAACCCCATGGAAGACAGGCTCACCCCTGGGCCTCCAGCCCCCACGGGTCCTAACTAGCTCGGAGTATCATTTAGAAAAGAAGAAATTGCAAAAGGTGAGTTCAGAACCCGTCTCCATTGATTGCGCCATTCAGTGCAGCCTTTTCCGAAAATTATATCCAGACGGCTTCTCTCGCTAAATATTAGGAGGCCGGGGAGCTGGAATTTAGCATCAGAAAACCAACAGGCTTCTGCCTTGAGCCTCCTCTCCATTATACCGGCACCTGCACAGCAAGCAAAAAACATCCCGGGCCAATTTTTTGTCTTTTAGTTCTGAGAGACCAGAATGCCAGAGCCACCCAGCAGGTGGTAAAAGGGTATGCAGAGTGCGCTACCAAAGGAATCTGAAAACACAGGCCATCAGCTTAATCTGGGGCTGACAGGGGCTCCAAGCAGAACTAATGGCTCCGTTATAGACCTCATTAGCCGAGTGGATCCTTACCCTTTTCCTTACTGTGATTGTGTCTTTTTTTTCCCATCTGCTATTGAGCGGAAGAAATTTTGTAACAATGTTAAATTATTTGCCATTTCCAAGAGGGGAAAAAAATCAATTAAAAGGAGTCCAGGGAGAAGGTAAAAATGAATTTCTTCATCACTTGCACTGATCATTTAAGATAAGATTTTCCCCTGCGGGGATATAGCGAAAAAATAACAGTACTTCTAAGGCATTTGATCAAGAAAGTTCTCTCTAAGTGGTGATTAATGTTGCCATCTCCCACCCTTTCCTTTCAAAGGGGGTTGGAATTCTCATGTGCAGTGCAGCTGGGGAAAGCCTCCTCAGCCTCCAGATCCACTCGCCTTGGGTGCTATGCAGAACCAGCCTTCCCTCCCCCCACCCCCACCCCCACCCCCACCCCCGGCCATGCTCACTGGGCAGGTGCATACCCTGTACAAACACAAGTGCATTTGGTCCTTCCTGCAGACCCTGGCAGGGGAACCTGGCTGTCCTTCAGGCGCATCTCTTCCTATAAAATGGAGAATGAACGCCCGGGGACACCAAGCCTCCTTGCCCGCTCCCGAGTCCTTAGCCAGAAACTTGCCGAGCAGCAAGCAAGAGCCTCTCTATGTGCTCTCATAACCTCTGACAACTCGAATCGCTAACCATATTTCCGTCGGAGAAACTTTTATAAAATATTACAATCAATTCGATTGCATTAACACATTTGAACCTCCAAGTTCAACACTGGAAGACACAATACTTCTCTATTACATCAAGTGTCTGGTCAGATATATATCACAGGAAACGGGAAGCAGAGGCACTGGGGGACCCTGTTTATCCCAACTTAGCAAAAGGAATTACCTGACAGTTGGAAATGAAAAACTACTAATAAACATTACGGTTTATTGAAAAGTTTAAACAATGAGATTAAGGAAACTTCTGCAATATTAAGAAATGTATATTATCCTACTTTACCTTGCTTGGGGAATTCCTCCAGGATTTATTATTCTGTTACACCACCACACAGCCTGTGTTATGTTAAGGGACTCTGCCTGCCTGCCTGCATTCCGCATGAATCTAAAATTAAGAGGCAATCTTTCTTCAGCACATTGTACTGCCCTAAATTAGGTTTGGCTTCCAGAACAGAATTTGGAAGTTGGTAATTTTTTTTTCTCCAGGTACCATTGGCCCCTAATAATAAATGCTCTGGAGAAAAGAGCCCCCTTGCTCTCTAATGCGTTTGCTGTTAGCACTGGAACATATGCGTGTGAGGCTGGTGAGGATGCTGAGATGGGAAGCTGACCTCTGGGCCAAGTTCAGGGTGCGAAGATCAGCTCCTTGTCCAGTGTCCACTGGAAATCCATTCACACGAAGCATTTGGTGAGTTTCAATAGATTTTATGAAGATTTGGAAGTGGCATAGGGAGTAAGGAGAGAGGAAGGGGAGGGGCCGTATTCGATACTAAAAAGCATGCCACCACCCGTCCCTCAGTCTCAGCTACTGAGGAGCCCACAGCTGATAAGTAGCACGTGAGCATTCCCCACCCCAGGGACACTTCCTCTACCAGGAACCCATGTCTTTGCAGAGTGAGGACAAAACACCTGGGGTCTTCACACTCTTAGCCTCCTGGGAGGACCAACTGCAGGGTTTGGGGCCAAGCCTCCCTTACGCACAGCCTCTGGCTAGAATGTGAGGGTTTCTGCCCTCCACACGGCCGATTAGCACGTGCAGAAGGAGAGTCTATAAGCCTGATGGTGTTTGTGCCAGCCCGGCCTGAACAACTGGGTGGAGTCCGAGTGGAAGAGCAGACAAGGAGATGTGCGATACTGTCCCGAATACACCTGGCTCCTTGGGTAGCCCGTAGAAATCTTTGTGTTTCCACACCTTCATTTACCTCCGTGCAGAATGGGCATCATTCTACGTCTGTATTGATGCCGGTTAGATCTTCACTGGGGCTAGCATTTTGTAATCTGAAACTCCAAACCAAACCTATTTTTGTTCCAGAATCATTTCTTTCACCAACCTGCTGGGCAGCTGTTTAACTTTTACCCATCTATCCCCCCTCACCTCCATCCCGGCCCTTTACAATCTAATTAGCTAGAGGCCCCTGAGTGTCTTAAACACCCCCCCTCAGTGGGAGACGTAGGGCAGACTTGGCTGCCACAGGTTAGCTCATTTAGGACTTGCTTTCATCTACTATGTTCATGTATGTTGGAAATGTCCCCAAATGCATTTTAATCTCCATCTGCCATTATAGGGAAATTTTCCCAAAATTTTTTTATTATTACATCTTGTAGTTCTAGAATATAATATTTAACCATCAAACCTCAAGACAGGCTTGTACGTTAAGCTCCAAATCTTTCCTCTCTTGGAAATTTCTACATCATAAATTGTTAGCTCAACACTCAAAAATGTAATGGTTTGGGCCGGTATTCAACTGCATTCTTTTTGTTCCTGGCACAAGAGAATGAATACTCAAACCTGGTTCTCTTCCGGGCCCACCGGAAGTCACCAGGCCACTAACTGCATTTCTAGTTCAAGGAAGGTCATTTTGCTAAACTGGACGTCCCAAGGATGCCCACATAACTAGGCCACAAAATTGGGGGGAACGTAGCCAATGAGGCCAAAAATATCAGAAACCACCTGAATACACAGCGGTACCCAGTCATAGCGGCATCCGTGCCTGATCCTGTAGACACAGCCTCCATACACTCTAAACCCTCTAAGGTGAAACCTTTACACCCAAGCACACCTTACGCTTTGTGGAAAGATGGTTTTAATTGTTTTTGCAAATACAGAAAATACACCTGACTCTAGAGCAGTTCATTTTCAACCTCCATACTAGCAAATACATTTTTTAAAAGGAAAGGTAAACCTAAGATAATTAACTGAAAATATGATAGAAAATGTAAGAGTGTCAGTAAAATGAATGATTACAGATGTAATATCCTTACAAAAATTGATAGCTTTCCGGTATCAAAAGCCATTAGGAATTATACAGGAAGGAAAGAAAATCCCATTTACAATAGCAACAAAAAAGAAATAAGCCTAATGAGCACTATGCAGCATCTACAAGAGTAAAACTTTAAATCTCTCCTGGGGGCAGTGGGGGACCCTCTCCTGAGGGTGTATCAGTCAGTTTAAGCTAAATGATGCTGCAGAAACAAGTGGCCCCAAAAGCTCAGTGGCTTAACGCAATACCAGCTTATATTTCTCACCTGAAGTCAGTTCTGTATCTGGGCAAATGTTCAAGACAGCTGTCCCCCGTGTGTGGCTCCGCAATGGGCTTGCTTTGATCCTGTATCGCCTCATACTTCCATGAGCACCAAAGCAAGGGAAGAGAAAGTAGAGACTCAGACTTGAGTTTGTCATTACCTCTGACCCCAAGTGTCACATGCCACTTTTGCTCATATTTTACAGCCAGAAAGAGTTATGGAGCCCTACCATCTGCAAGAAGCAGCAAAATTCAGGGGAACAAATTAAATACTTGGTGAGCATAAACTGCTTCTGCCCAGAGTAAATGAAAGTTAGATTGCACTCTTGATTAAAAAGACTCACTAAAGATATCAATTCTCCCTAAAGTATGCTATAAATGTAATATAATCCCAATTTAAGTACCAATAGGATATTTCTTGGGACATAACAAGTAAATCTTAAGTCTATATGTAAAAATAAACATGTAAGTCTAGCCAGAAAAATTCGGGGGGGTGGGGGAGAAATAGAGTGGAGACTAGCCCTACTAACATATTAAAACATATTACAAAGCATCAGTAATTAAAACAAGGTGGTACTGAAACTTGAATAGACAAACTAATCAATGGAAAGGATAGATTATCTAGAAATAGACACAAACATACATCAGAATTTGATATAAAATAAAGATGGCATTTCCAAACAATGAGGAAATGTTTTATTATTTAATAAATAGTGTTGGGACAACTGGCTGGCCATTTTGGGGAGAAAAACTAAATTCTTACCTCACTTCTTACACTAAGACATATTCTGGATAGATAAAAGATTTAAATATTATAAAATTATAAAAAATACAAAAGAAAACATGAAAAATATTTTTGAAATTTTGAAAAAGTATTTAAGATTGAAGTCAGATATATATCCCATTTTATTTTAAATTAATAAATTTAATTACAAATTTAATTACACAATAATTTGAAAATTTCTGTCATACAAAACAAAAACAAAATTTTTTAAATGGCAAACTGGGAAAAGGCTAATTTCCACGTTATGTAAGAACTTTCAAAAATCAGTAAGAGCCCTCGCTGGTTTGGCTCAGTGGATAGAGCAGTCAGCCTGTGGACTGAAGGGTCCTGGGTTCGATTCTGGTTAAGGGCACATGCCCGGGTTGCGGCCTCAATCCCCAGTACGGGGCGTGCAGGAGGCAGCCGATCAAGAATTCTCACTCATCATTAATATTTCTAGCTCTCACTCCCGCTCCCTTCCTTTCTGAAATCAATTAAAAATATATATACATTTTTTAAAATCAATAAGAAATAGTCAAACAATACAATAGGAAAATAGTGACAGGCAAGGAAAGAAATACAGATGATTTTTAAATATTTGAAAAGATGTTCAGCTTCAGTCGTCAATGTAAATGTTAAAACAAGCCACTCCAGCCCTAGCCGGTTTGGCTCAGTGGATAGAGCGTCGGCCTGCAGACTGAAGGGTCCCAGGTTCGATTCTGGCCAAGGGCACATGCCTGAGTTGCGGCTCGATCCCCAGTAGGGGGCATGCAGGAGGCAGCCAATCAATGATTCTCTCTTATCATTGATGTTTCTATCTCTCCCTCTTCCTTCCTCTCTGAAATCAATAAAGAAATATATTTTTAAAAAAACACAAGCCTCTCCAAGATGTGCCTCAGTTGTATTCAGATTATTTTAAACTAAAAGCAACAGAGAACCTGAGGACTCAGGAGAAACTCCTGCCTCCCCGTGAGCTGTCAGGAGGAGTTTGAATCAGGGGCCTTGCCCATATTAAGAGGTTATCAGAGATAACCTATCTATATGGCAGGGCAAACTACTGATTACTAAACATGTGCTCTCCCTGCAGTGACCTTCTGAAGTCCAAAGTGCTCAGAATGTCATCTGTCATTTTCCCTTTATGCCTCCCAACCTCTCATGTATGCAGGGTTCCCATATGTATGTATGTAATTAAATTTGGTCATTTTCTCCTGCTAATCTGTCTTGAGTCTATTTATCAGACCACCCAAAAGACCTTGGGAGTAGAGGAATGTTTCTTCCACCCCATAGCTTTAAAACAATAAATTATTATTTTTCATCTATCAGGTTGGCAAAATTTTAAATGTAGTAATACCTAGTGTAGATGAAGCTATGGAGATATCAGCATACTCATTCATGCACTGTCAACAGGAATATAAACAGGTACAACTTCTTTGAAGGACAAATTGGCCATTAAGTTCCACATTTTCAACCTACATGCCCTTTGATCCAGAAATTTCATTTCTAGGAATTTTTCCTGCTCACACACTTGTGCAAAATGTTATACAAGAATTTCGCTGCAGCTTTCTCATGTGATCACACAAAAAAAGAGAAAAAACCCTGAAAAACCTAACCATTTATCAATAGGATAGCTAAATACGTAAGTATCGTGAATGCTGCATAAAGAGAACTTGGAAAGATGCGCTAATGAACGCAGATGCCAAAGGAGGCAGAGGAACACTCACAGGGGAGTCAGGGATTGGAGTCAGACTTCTCAATATATTCTCGTTTCTACTATTTTGATTTTTGAATCCTTTGGATGTGTTACCTATTCCAAAAACAAAATTGAATTTTAAAAACAACAAGAATAAGATCGGTCTATATATGCCAATACAAAATTATCTCAGAATATAATGTTACACTGGTGTGGCTCAGTGGTTGAACATCATACCATGGACCAAGAGGTCCCAGTTCAACTCCTGGTCAGGACACATCCCTGGGTTTCAGGCTCCATCCCCGGAAGGGGACATGCAGAAGGCAGCTTTTCTATGTTGATGCATCGATGTTTCTATCTCTCTATCCCTCTCCCTTCCTTCCTCTCTAAAATCAATAAAAACATATTAAATACATATATATGTATATATAATGTTAATTGGCAAAAGCAAGGTGCAGAGGCCTGTCTAGTATGCTACCATTTTTATGGAAAAGTATATGCATTGAAAATGTCTAGAAAGATACATAAGAAACTTACAAGGTTTTCCTCTAGAGAGGAAACTGGAATCTGGAGTTGAAGAACCACTTTTCATTTCATACCCTCTGGCACTTCTTTTTTTTACCAAGTAAATACAATACAATTGCAATTTGTTAATCCCTAGATCAAAATCATTGTGCTAGAATCATCAGGATGAAATCAGCAGAATCTCATAGAAACACAGACCCAGAGCCTGCTTGTGGGCTAAAGAACTAACAGTAGGGAAAAGCCCCCGCCAGCGTTCAGTGACCTGAATGACACATTTGGCTGAGCACTGAGCTTTGGGAGAAGAGCAAGATTTCCCAGTCAGGTCCACCTGGGTTTGCATCCTGCCTTTGCCCTTCCTAGCTGTGTGACCTCGGGCAAGTTCCTTCGCCTCTCTGCACCTGTTTCTTGCTCTTGCTTTTTCTTTTTCTTTTGCTTTTGCTTTTTCTTTTTCTCTTTCTTTTTCTTTTTCTTTTTCTCTTTCTCTTTTTTTATTCCCAAACTTTTGACATTTTTAATCAAAATACTGGGATGATCATTTAAGAGGGTAACAAGAATTTTAAACTTATGTGTGTGAATCAATCAAGACCATATTTCAATGATCACAGCTAATTAGAAAACAATAGCTCCATACTAAATAGATACTTTTAAATATAAAAATTAATTCATAATGTATTAGAAATAATGGTATACTCTTAGGTAATAAAGTTATTAAACAAGAAAAATCGTGTATTACAAAGTTGTTACCCTTCAAAAACTAATGGTTGAACAAACAGAGAAACAAAAACTCATGCTTAAATTTGAAAAGTAGAGGACCTAAAAGAAGAGTAGCTATTCACATAAGAAATCAACTAGTAGTTTTTCTCTGCATCTGCTGTCATGTCTTAGAAACCTATGCCCTCCTTGCTACACGGGGAGGTTGAGTTGAGGTGATGAAGCAAATCCTCTAAGACTAACAGTACAGGATGACTTTCTCTTTGTGAGTGACATTGCTGGTTACCTAGCGCTTCTGCTCATAAGTCTCATTTTGGATTACAGTTCGCTTTTGTCTCCTAGTTTGGGCATGCTGTTTTTATTACTGTACATTACTGACGTTAGAATGGGTGAAGCAATACAAGCAGTAGATGATTTATTGTTTCTTCATTTCTTAAAAGGGGATTTCTTACATTGCCTCTGTTATAACGATGAAATAACACGATACACATAAGGTGCTTAGTTAAAGGCCTGGCATGTAGCAATCGTTTAATTAGTAGTAGCAGGAAAAAGGTTAAATTGATTATTGTACCCTGGTATTCTGGAATATTATATAGCTTTTGGAAAGAATTAGATAGGGCAAGGCCTGATGACGTGTGGCAAGACCTCCAGGCACATTCTTATGTGTAAAATGCAAGGGAGAGACCAGAATGTGTAACAGGGGTGAGGGGGGTGGGGAGACTGTTGTTTCGATTTTGATTTTTTTTTTTTTCATCAAATTGCTATGCGTGTTAAAAGTCTGGAAGGCTACATGCCAGTCTGTTAAGGGGGGTTATCTCCGGAGAGAAGGTTGGAGAAGGAAGAATTGGAGGGACTTTCGCGTCTTACTTTATGCATCGCTGTATTCTTTGAGCTTTTCACGACTGGCGTTGATCACTTTTTTGATTTTTAAAAGAAATAAATACTTTTTAAATTAAACAATTAATGGGAATTAGGAACCAGGTGCAGGTCTGCAGCGGCCTGGCTCTAGGAGCCAGGCGCCCACTCCCAGGCCTGGGCATGGAGCGCGCAGCCCCGCAGCCCCGCAGCCCCGCAGCCCCGCAGCCCGGGAGCCCCGCAGCCCCGCAGCCCCGCAGCCCCGCAGCCCGGGAGCCCGCTGAGCCGGCCGCCGCCGCGCCATCAGCGCCGCCATCAGCCGCGCCGCGTGGGGCCCGCGCCCCGCTGCTCCGCCCGCCCGCCCCGGCGGCAATGATGAGGCGCAGCGCCGTGACCGCGGCCCCGGCTGAGCCGCGCCAGCCGCGCGGGCGCCGCATTAGCATTTTACAGGCCTTCCTGTTTGTTCTTTGTGCTCGTTTTCCAGCGCGAACGCTCGGCACAGCCCGGGCTGCGTACTTAGCAGCGGGGCCACCGAAGCAGAACCAGCCTCCTTGGTTTAGAAGCCGGGCTGCCTTTGGGGGACCCCTGCCTCCCGCTCTGTCCAGCCAGACCTCCTTTGGGGCGGCCGGCCAGGGCACGGGGCAGGGGCAGACTGCGCCCCAGAACCAGCCCTGAGTGGGGTCTTCTCCCAGGGAAGCCCCTGCTGGCAGTCCCTGCAGCTCTGCCGGGACGCACAGGCTCTGGAGTCAGACTGGTGAGTCCTGGCTCCCCGCGGAATAATCTGGAGCCCTGGCCTACAGCCGCTCCGGTGTGTGCCTCCGTTTCCCCAGCCTTATCAACGAAGCCGAGTACCTATCTCACAGGAGTACATGCCTCTAAAGCGCTTACCTTTAGTGCTTGACACATTCTCTAATTTATTCTTAACAATCCTGAGAGGTAGGTATTAATACTGTCAAAGTCAGTGGGGCTCAGAAGGGTGAGGTGGCAGAGGTCTTGACAGCTACGAAGCGCCTGCGCTGCTAGGGGAAGCGGAAGAGCAGAAGTATCTGTCTCCAAGGCAGACTGCAGCCTGCACTGTGTATGCAGCTAACGCTTTCTAACCCAGGAAGGATCTCAGGAAGAAATGAACTCAGACAGGAGGCTGGAGAAGACGCCTGTGCTTGGGGTGGCACCTTTTACGAGGGAGCTAAGAAGCCCTGATGTTCAGGGGTATGGGTGCATGCACCTGCTGCCCCAGCCTCAGTCAAAGCGAGGGGCTGCCTCTTTTCAACATTCATGCACCTCGTATGGGCTGAGCAACTGCAATTACCTAGTGCAGTGATGGCGAACCTTTTGAGCTCGGCGTGTCAGCATTTTGAAAAACCCTAACTTAACTCTGGTGCCGTGTCACATATAGAAATTTTTTGATATTTGCAACCATAGTAAAACAAAGACATATTCTTGATATTTATTTTATATATTTAAATGCCATTTAACAAAGAAAAACCAACCAAAAAAGTGAGTTCGCGTGTCACCTCTGACATGCGTGTCATAGGTTCGCCATTACTGATCCTAGTGGGACAACAGTGGAGAGAGGCGCAAACCTACAGTAACCAAAACTACAGTATGGCACTGGCAGAGGGATAGATACGTAGATCAATGGAATAGAACTGAGATGCCAGTAATAAACCTTTATATTTACAGTCAATTGATTTTTGACAAAGGTGTCAAGATAATTCACTGGGGAAAGCCAGTCCTTTTTTTTTTTTTTTTTTTAATATATTTTATTGATTTTTTACAGAGAGGAAGGGAGAGAGATAGAGAGTTAGAAACATCGATGAGAGAGAAACATCGATCAGCTGCCTCCTGCACATCTCCTACTGGGGATATGCCCGCAACCCAGGTACATGCCCTTGACCGGAATCGAACCTGGGACCTTTCAGTCCGCAGGCCGACGCTCTATCCACTGAGCCAAACCGGTTTCGGCAAAAGCCAGTCCTTTCAACACATGGTGCTGGTGTTATCGGTGGGGAGCACTCCGGGTCCCCACCAGTTGCCAGTGGAAGTGGACATCTTGCAATGGCATGAGAAGAGGGATTTTCTGAGATTGGCATGGGAGGATGAGTGGCATTT
Organism: Myotis daubentonii; assembly: GCF_963259705.1. NCBI lineage: Eukaryota > Metazoa > Chordata > Mammalia > Chiroptera > Vespertilionidae > Myotis > Myotis daubentonii. The sequence goes on along the minus strand of NC_081842.1, from coordinate 194,315,421 downwards.
ATTTGCGTGGAATTAAACCCCTGAGTTCCCAAGGTCCCCTCTCCCTCTGTCCGGCCATGGAAGAAGCCCAGCCGTGTCTTTAGCAGAGCTAGGATTAAAGTTGTAGCCTAGCGTTTCTATTCCATTTTGCACAGTCCAATTCAGCGTCAGGCTAGCTTCGTTTGTGTTCCCAGCTATAGTCGATTGTGTGTGGGGTCTGCATGGCTTTTAGGAACATGAGCAAGTGCAATGAAGCGGGAGCAAAAACAGAGGAACAAGAGAGCAACAAGAGTGAGAGAATTCCTTTGTCTGGGGATTTTAACCTTCGAAGATATCGCTCGCCGTGGTTCTACCGCCCACCCTCTAGCCAATTATCTTTGTTTCCAGGTTACACTGACAGGGACCTTCCCTATCCTCACCTTACTTCACTGTGCATGCAGCCATCTCTCCTTTGTTGGACCCCTTCCTCCAGGGATTTGCAGGGAGTGGACCAGTGATTCCCTGGGGAGAATGAAATTGCAGCTGCCCAGGTGGACATGCTCATGCCTGGCCTTCCCTTTGCCTTCCTCCTATTATTAATATCCAGTTAATTATAACAGATTATTATCAGTGGTACAACTTGATAGCCACATCATCACATATAAAAATTAACTGAAAATGGATCATAGTCCTAAATATAAGAGCTAAAACTGTAGAACTCTTAGAAGAAAACATAGGAGTAAATCTTTGTGACCTTGGGTTAGGCAATGGTTTCTTAGATATGATATCAAAGGCACACATACACACACACACACAACTGCATGTGCACACACATAAAGATAAGTTGAACTACATCAAAATTAAAAACGTTGGGGCTAAAAAAAAAAGTGAAAAGATAATCCTCAAAATAGGAGAAAATATTTGCAAATCATATATCTACTAAGGGACTTGTATCTAGACTATATAAAGAACTCTTACAACTCAATAATAAAAAGCCAAATACCTGAATTATAAAAACGGGAAAAGCATAGTTCAGTTGTTGAGCATCAACCTCTGAACCAGAAGGTCACAGTTCGATTCCTAGTCAGTGCATGTGCCCGGGTTATGGGCTCAATCCCCAGGGTGGGGTGTGAGGCAGCCAATCAATGATTCTTATCATTAATGTTTTAATCACTCTCTCCCTCCCCCATCCTCTCTGAAATCAAGAAAAAAATATTAAAAATAAATAAAAATGAGGAAAGAATTTGAATAGGTATTTTTCTAAAAGAGATATGAAAATGGCCAAAAAGCACAGGAAAAGATGCTCAACACCATTAGTCATTAGGAAAATGAAAATCAAAACCACAATAAGATATCATTTCACGCCGAAACCGGTTTGGCTCAGTGGATAGAGCATCGGCCTGCGGACTGAAAGGTCCCAGGTTCGATTCCGGTCAAGGGCATGTACCTGGGTTGTGGGCACATCCCCAGTAGGAGATGTGCAGGAGGCAGCTGATCGATGTTTCTCTCTCATCGATGTTTCTAACTCTCTATCTCTCTCCCTTCCTCTCTGTAAAAAATCAATAAAATATATTTTTAAAAAAAAGATATCATTTCACACCCACTAGGATCATACACTGCTGGTGGGGATGCAAAATGGTATAGCCATTGGAAAACAGTGAAATATAGAGTTATTATATGACCCAGCAATTCTACTCCTAGATACGTACCCAAGACAATTAAAAGCATATGTCTACTCAAAAACTTGTATATGAATATTTATAATGGCATATTCATAATAGCCAAAATGTAGAAAAACCCAAATATCCATCAACTAATGAATGAATACATAAACTATGGGATCTCCATGCAATGGAATACTATTCAGCCATAAAAAGGAATGAAATACTGATCCATGTTATAATACGGAAGAACTTGAAAACACCATGTTAAGTGAAAGGAACCAGTCATAAAAGGCCACATATTGTATGATCCCATTTATAGGAAAAGTTCAGAACTGGCAAATTTATAAAGACAGAAAGTAGATTAGTAGTGACCAGGGGGGTGGGTGCTCAGGTGAAGGCCGGAACAGGTAACAGGGAGTAACTGCTAACAGGTACAAAGTTTCTTTCTGGAGTGATGGAATGTTCTGGAATTATTTAGTGGAGCTATAGTAGGCAGGTAGACAGACATAAGCAGAGTAGGAAAAATAGGCCAGGTCACCAGAGCAGAAAGCCCCGGGTACCCCTAATGCCTTGGCAGGGCCAGACCAAATGATTTCACAGCCAAACGTTCCCCACCCCTGCCTTGAAGGGACCTACTACCTTCTCCCATTCCAGGTTCATGAAGGCTCTGTCTACTCTAAGACACCCAGTCTCATTTATTCAAGGAGCTTTGGCTTCTGCTGATCAAGAGCCCTCTCTTCAATCAACTGCTTTGCTCCATGCAAGAAACCCTGAGGCAGAGGAATTAGAAGGGCCAGGCTGTTGGCTTGGAGCATAGGGATTGGGGAATAGAAAAAAAGAAAAAGAAAAGCAAAATGCATTCATATGTCAAAAATAGATCCTGCCACAAGCATACACCAAAAAGCTTTTATGGTCCGTGAAGGGCCATGCCGTGAGTAGGAGTGACACAATGCCAGGCCAGCCTGCGCAGTGCTCCAGTCCCCCCACGTGCAGGCCTCGTCTGGGAAGTGCCGCCATAGTGAGCCATTAGCAAATAATAATTTGTGGGATGGATGAAAGAACAGAAAGGTCTGCCTTTTTCATTCCTAAGCAGCAAGCCTCTCTGACTTAAGCAGGGCTGTCAAAATCAAAAATCAGACGCTTGACACCTGACGTGGGCCTTTGGGCGCTGTTTGGTTCCTCTGTTGTTCCAGATCAAGCAGGATCTGCAGCCCAAATACCAGTGCAGACTGCCGCGCCTGGGCTGCTACGTAGGAAACAGAACATGCTGAGCCATCTTGGGAACACCACAATAGTCCTAACATTGAACGAGAGCTCGCAAATGCCAGGTACCTTCCTGTCTTCAACACAGTATTCCATTCAAACTGCATGAGAGTCCTATTGCATCCCTCTTTTTACACTGAGGAAACTATAGTACAAAGAGGTGGGTTCCAACCTACATCTGTCTGACTCCAGAGCCTGTGTGTCCTAACCACACTTGCCCATACTGTCTCCCTTGTTCGTTTTAAGCCTGCAAATGTACCCACAATGGAAGGAGCAAACTCAGTAACTTTGCAGGGAGACAATTACTGGCTTCCGGCAGAAGGTGGAGGGAAGCGGCTGCCCTGTCCACTCAGCACAGGCCCATAGCCAAGCCCAGTAGGGCTCCTGGGTCACAACAGCCCTGCTGTGTGTTTTACTGCCTGACACCACCCTCACGTCCAGGACTGCCCTGTGGCTGTGGGGCTCAGAATACAAGGTCACAATGCCCAAACCTGCCGCACCTCTGCTCAAACATCTTTGGTGGCTTCCCATCACCCCCACAATCAGACCCCTCTTCCTTTTCCAATTTGCTGGGGAATGAATCCTGGCCTATAGTCTGGAGACCTGAGTTTTGTTTTCTTCCTGGAACTCTGGCTTCCTAATCTGTGACATGAGAGCCCTCATCTCTCAGCCCTTCCAGCTCAGATGGCTTGAGTTATTCCACGAGTAACTCTGCAGTCTCATCTCCCAGGAAGTCCCTTCATACCCTACCCAAAGCCCTTGCCTTGCCCTGGACTCCTCATGCCTTCTCACCTCTGGGTCTTTGTTCATGATGCCCTTCCCTCCCATCTCTGCCCACCCAACTCCTCCTCATCCTCCCAGCTCCAGCCCGAACACCACTTCCTCCAAGAAGTCTGCTCTGATTCCAAAAACGGAAGCAATCTCAGCCCCTCTGAACTTTCCTAGCACAATGTCTGTGGCTTTCTCGAGGGACATGGTTCCCTCACTTCTTTTTATGGAGTTTTATGCCCTTGCAAGAGGCACATATTGTCTGGGTGAACAGCACAGGTTTTTGAGTCAAACAGACCTAGGTTCCAATCCCAGTTCCCCTGACTGTGATAATCTTGGGCAAGTGACTTAATGGTTCTGAACTTCACTTTCCTCATGTACAACATAGGAATAACACACAGCATCTCCCTCAGAGGGTCATAGTGAACTTTAAATAATAGGATGCATGAAAGAGCTCAAGAAGCAGTGGGTACGCTATTGTCTTGCTTTCTTTTTATGCAGCTCCTGAGAGCAGACAGCCTCTTTCTCATCTCCTACAGAAGCTCAGCACAGGGTCCTTTCTGAACGTGGTTAAACATTTTTAGAATAAGTGAAACAATCAAAAGCAGTTTCAGGCTGCATACCTAAGTTCACAGCAGTGTTACAACAGCCAGAATGTGGAAGTGGACCAAGCGTCCATCAACAGGTAAATGGATAAACACATTGGGGCACAGACATAAAATAGAATATTATTCAGCCTTAAAAAGGAAATTCTGACATACAGATAGATGAAGCTTGAGGACATTATGCTAAGTCAGTGGTTCTCAACCTTCTGGCCCTTTAAGTACAGTTCCTCATGTTGTGACCCAACCATAAAATTATTTTCGTTGCTACTTCATAACTGTAATGTTGCTACTGTTATGAATCATAATGTAAATATCTGGTATGCGCGATGGTCTTAGGCGAACCCTGTGAAAGGGTCGTTCGACCGCCAAAGGGCTCGCAACGCACAGGTTGAGAACCGCAGTCTAAGTAAAGTAAGCCGGTAACAACACAAAAAAAACACAAATACCATATCATTTCACTTATATGAGGTACCTAGGGTAGTCAAATTCATAGAAACAGAAGGTGGATTCCTGGGGCGGGAAATGGGGAGTTGTTGTTTAATGGATACAGGGTTCAGTCTTGCAACATGAACAGCATTCTGAAGACAGGTGGCACAACAGTGTGAATGTACTTAACACTACTGAACTGTATACCTAAAAATGGTTAAGATAGAAAAAAATGGTTTTACGATGGTAGATTTTATGCTATGTACATTTTACTAAAAAATCAAATTAATAAAAACATTGAATTAATAACTTGTTTGGAGCTTTTTAAAGTAGTAGATTTGGGCTCAATCCCTCAAGGGTCTCAGTAGGAACAGAGCAGCTGAAAGATGTGCTTAGAGTTTAAAATGTTTGGGTATAAAAAAAAATTCTTAATGTCTGTGAGCCACCCCAATATGCATACACTCAAAACGAGCTCATTTTTCTTCTCCGTTCTGCTCTGAAGGGTGACACAGAAATCATCAGCACAGGAAGGCTCTGAACGACCTGCTGATTACAGGATAATATTCATACAATGAGGTTAAAAGCACTGGCTGAAAAGTTCTTTCATAAAACCTGCTACATGAGAAGAGAAAATAATTTATGAGAACATGAACAATTAGCACTTTGTGAAAAAGAAATAATGCACTTAACTTGATCCCTATATTTAACATCAATTAAAGATTATCCTCATGAATGAAACTCGACCTGGAAATTAACAAGGGATTTAAATTGCATTATGCGAGTGAAAGCGAGAAGCCGGTGCGCCAGTTCAGGGCTTCCAATAGTCAGCCAGAACGGCATCGGCACAGTGAGCCCTGGCCATTTCCTCATGGCTCTGAGCTGCAAGATGCTGTTACAACCTAGAGAAGCATTTGTTTCAGCCCCAAAACCAAATGATAAAAATCCCTCGGGAGCTACAAGCACAAGGTTGGCACCCTTTTTTGTTGTTGTTGTTAATCCTTACCTGAAGGATATTTTTTCATTGGTTTTTAGGGAGAGTGGGAGAGAGAGGGAAAGACAGAGAGAGAGAAGCATTGATGTGAGAGAAACACATCGATTGGTTGCCTCCTGCCTGAGCCCCCAACTAGGGCCCCGGCTGGGGAAGAGCCTGCAACCAAGGCACATGCCCTTGACTGGAATCAAACCCAGGACCCTTCAGTCCACAGGCTGATGCTCTATCCACTGAGCCAAACCGGCCAGAGCGGCACCCTTCATTTTTAATAATAACTTCTGGGTCATTTTTTTTTTTTTTAATGAGTAAAACCAACCAAAAGATTCCCTTTAAAAAGGTGACTTGAATCTGGATCATTTCCATAGATCTATTCAAGTGAACCTATAGGTCAAAGCTAGATCAATTATTTTCTGGGTCACCTAGTTTCAAGTCACAGAACATTTTATTCCCTAAAATGAGCAGCTAAATTGGGTCTTAGGAAATACGTGTGGACTATATGTATGTGTGGTTTTTTTAAACAGTCACTGCACACTGGGCCAGCCTTTATGCTAAGCAACCCACACACGTCTCATGAAGCCAGTATCATTATCTCCATTTTACAAATGAGAAGACTGAGGCTCAGGAGTTCACATGGGCAGGTCCGGGACTGGGACCCAGGTGCCTCTGTTTCCAGAGCTCAATGGTAGTCACCATCCTTTCCTTGGAGGGCTGATATGATGGCAACAGCACAGAAACCCTCACAGAGGACAAGCAAAGACAACCCCCACCCCACAGCCACACCCCAGTGCTCCAGGGCTTGTGCCTAGAACTAGAGACCGAGCTCTCTCAGTTTGTCTCCTTCTGATAGAAAGCATGCTGCTGCTTCCCAGGGGGACATGTCAGGACCACAGCTCTGATGCTGATTGCTAAGAATTGCCCCGCCGGGAGGAAGCAGAGAGCTTCTTGCCATCTTCCAGACCCCGGGGAAGAAAGGGTCTTGTTCACAGCCCAGAAAGCGCCCCTGAGAGATTGGCTTTGTTTTTTTCTATCACTGTCACTCTTGCTACATGCAGGTTTTCTGGTTATTGTTCCTGGTGCTGGATCTGGGGGAATTTACCTCTTTGCTGAGAGAGAGAGAGAAACGCAGCTCTCGCAATCCTGGCTGAGTGTGTGTGCGCGCAGAGCACAGGTTCCCCCATTGTTATCTTGGGAAAAGAGAAAGCAGATGTTAACCGCTACCCCTTGAGAATTCACCTTGCTATGCTGTAAAATTCTGCATTATTAACATTCCAAAATCCTTCCACTCTTGTATGCGTCTTAGATGGGAATGAATTTTTGAGAATTCAAAAATGTGAAGAGGATGGAGGTGGCAGAAGTTTATTAAATTGGCCCAGGGCAGTTTTGAAATTTGAAAGTTTCTCACTCTCAGTGGCTCTGGGCCAACTCACAGCCAACTTGACTGAGCAGCCTGTGTGCAGGCTTCTCATTGGGTAGCCCTCTCCATCCTCGGAAGGTGAAAGGCAAGTATGGGGTGGGGGTGGGGGGTAATGGAGGACAGATTTGGCCAGCTCCAGCTGGACTCTGGGGCATGCTGGGAAGAATGACAAAAGGAAGACATTCCAGATGACTTCACAGTAAGTGCATTAAATATTAGTTAAATTAATGGATCATTTTTTAAGGCAAATAATTCTAAGGCAACTTCTCTTTTACAGAAGCCAGCAGTGTACCTGGGAAGGCTCCCTTTGATCCAGTTGTCCCATTGGAAAGTGAGAATTGGTGTCTTTGTTTTGTTTCTTGCTCTGTTTTAAAAAGAGAGAGAGCAGCATACACATGTGCTTTGCAACAAGATAACTGCCAGTTTGTATACCAATAGAGCAGAGTGATGATCTAGGCCAGTGGTTCTCAACCTTGGCTGCACATTAGAATCACCTGGGAATCTTTTTAAAATCCTGATTTCTGGACCTCATGCTCCGGAAATTCTGTTTCTTTGTTATGGGGTGGGACCACAACATTAGTAACAAAGAAACAGAATTTCCGGAGGATGAGGCCCAGAAATCAGGATTTTAAAAAGATTCCCAGGTGATTCTAATGTGCAGCCAAGGTTGAGAACCACTGATCTAGGCCCTAGATTCTAGTTCAGTGATGGCAAACCTTTTGAGCTCGGCGTGTCAGCATTTTGAAAAACCCTAACTTAACTCTGGTGCCGTGTCACATATAGAAATTTTTTGATATTTGCAACCATAGTAAAACAAAGACTTACATTTTTTATATTTATTTTATATATTTAAATGCCATTTAACAAAGAAAAACCAACCAAAAGAATGAGTTCGCGTGTCACCTCTGACACGCGTGTCACAGGTTTGCCATCACTGTTCTAGGGCCTTGAGATCAGAGGGACTCGGGCTGAGCTCTGCCTCTGTCCTTTTCCAGCGGTGTCACCTTAAACGAGTTAATTCACCTCTCTGAGCCTCACTTTTTCTCCAAATGGGAATAACGAAAGCATCTATTGTATGCATCGGCTCTGAAGATGATATAAGATCATGGAGATAAAGTACACAGTACCTGGCACATAGTAGGTGCCCAAGAACTGTTACCTGCAGTACCTCATTTTCATCATCGTTACTGCTGGTGAGGTAGTGTTTCAAGCACCCCACATGTGGTAGCATCCACACCTTTTTCCCTGAACCCACCGCTGTGATTTGGTTTTGCATGAGGAACTAGATCCAAGGATCCCCTGACAGGAGGCAAACTATAAAATAAAGGCCCCTCCCATAGGAGGAACTCCCCTCCCCAACCCTAACCCCACCCCAAGTTTTTATTTCAGAACTCCCAGCTACCAAAGATGTACTAAGGACATGTTGGGGTAGGGAGAGAAGGAAGTCCAAATAGAATCTGATTCCTGTAATTAACCAATGAACTAAAGCCCGCATTTCATGGAACTTTTTAAATATACTGTCTGTTAACGAAGAGAGGAGCCACGCTTTCTGCTCTGTCTTCGCAGAGGTGAGCTGCTCCCTGACCCCAACGCATGTGCCACCCAAAGAAAACGCAGGTGAGTCCTGGCACTTGAGCCTCGGGCACCGGAGGAAGGAGGACCCACGTGGGTTGGTTGTAAAACGTTGGGCCAGCGGAGCCCGGAGGAGAGATGGGCGATTGTGCCAGATCGCCACCGATGAGGATGAAACCAAAAAGGATGGTCTCATTAACACAACACAACCGGCCAAGGTACCTGACCCTGAGCCCCGGCCCGGTCCCCGAGCAGCTGGAGAAAGGGAGTTTGATGAAGCCGCGGCGCGAGTGTGGGAGGCTGAGCGCCGCTCCCTGCAGAGGGAGCTGTGCAGGCTCCCCCGCCTGAGTCGACAGCCATCCATCACTCCAGGAAGGCGGCGGTGGGGACGTGAACTCGGTCACCTCCGCCGCCGCCCCCGCCCCAGCAGGCTCTGGGGAGCCGAGGCGGTGGCGGCAGCGCGAGGAACGGAACGCGCTGCAAACGGCTTGGCTCCCCGCTTTGCAAGGCTCTTGGCTCCCCGCTTTGCAAGGCTGCCGCCGCCGACACAAGTTTTCCCGTTCCCCAGACAGCCACTCCGACTGCCAATGAAGTCCGCCGGCTGCTCCGGGCCCGTGCAGGCGGTCTAAGGGGGCCTGATCCGGCGGGTTCGGAGAGGCCCTCTCGGCCCCGAGCGGGCAAGGGGGGCTGCGAGGACACTCACCGTCCCTCCCAATCTGCGGCCGCTTGCCCGCCACCCCGGCCGGCGGATTGCAGGAGGGCTGTGCAGAATAATTACCGAGTAACCTGATGGCGTGACAGCACTAGGTCCAAGTCCGCTGCCAGCCACCGCCCGGCGTCCCCCCTGGGCTAGGCACCCTCACCGCCTGCACCCCACAGCCACGGGGCTCCTGGCGGGTGTGTTTCAGCCTCAGGCCAGTGGACAGGCCCCGTTAGAGAGCGGCTCTGTCATGGAAGTTGTGATCCTAACAGAGGGCCAGGTGCTGGATAGCAATTACTCACAGCTCCCTACCCCACCTGGCAGGCCCTTTCCTGGGGATAACTTAGAGCAGTGGTTCTCAACCTTGGCTGCACATTAGAATCACCTGGGAATCTTTTTAAAATCCTGATTGCTGGGCCTCGTCCTCCGGAAATTCTGTTTCTTTGTTACTAATGTTGTGGCCCCGCCCCACAACAAAGAAACAGAATTTCCAGAGGACGAGGCCCAGAAATCAGGATTTTAAAAAGATTCCCAGGTGATTCTAATGTGCAGGCAAGGTTGAGAACCAGTGACTTAGACTTTCAGCGGTTCTCAACCTTCCTAATGCCGCGACCCTTTAATACAGTTCCTCATGTTGTGGTGACCCCCAACCATAAAATTATTTTCGTTGCTACTTCATAACTGTAATTTTGCTACTGTTATGAATCATAATGTAAATATCTGATATGCAGGATGTATTTTCATTGTTACAAATTGAACATAATTAAAGCATAGTGATTAATCACAAAAACAATATGTAATTATATATGTGTTTTCCGATGGTCTTAGGCGACCCCTGTGAAAGGGTCGTTCTACCCCCAAAGAAGTCGCGACCCACAGGTTGAGAACCACTGACTTAGAGGGTCAGTGGATGTTCACACCACAATTCCCTAACGCCACAGGCTGCCCTCATCCGACCTGACCTGCAGGGCCCCAGTGGGGGAAGGCATGGCCTGGAGACCCACCAGTGAGAGGGAATGATGCCCCCTCAATGCCAGTCCCACTCCTGGGGCCCATTGATCCATGCATTCCAGGACAAAGCCTCAGATGCTTCTCAAAATCAATGCAAAATGTCAACTTGGTCGGATCTCAACTAGAAAAGTCTTTTGAGCAGGCCTTGCAGCAGCCAGCGTCCTGAAGTGGAAGACCTGGATGCCCTGGAGAGACCTCGACAAAGGCCTTCCCCCTCTGAGCCTCAGTGCCCCCACCTCCGAGTGCCATGACTAGGCCCAATCCTCAGAGCCTGGAGCAGCTCAGCTCTGTCCCTGGCCAATGCGTAAAGGTGGCCACTAGGCCAGGACAAATTCTGGTTGAGCCCCCTTCCTCCTAGAAAGCACAGAAGCCGCCTCCTGAGGAGGAACTTGACTGGAGAAGGGAGGAGAGAGAGTCTGTAGACCTCACCTGCCAGCAGGCAGTCTCAGCGGAGTTATGTAGGACCCTTAACAGGAGAAACCCTGAGACTGGGAGCCCAAAAAAAGAGGGGCTACTAGAATGAATCCATGAATTCTGTCGACACAAGAAATATCCAGACTTGTAGAGAATGTGTATGAGTTTAAACAGGAAGCAAAATCTCAACGGATTGAGAAAACACTCCCGAGAATGGCAGTTTTGCACCTTATTTGATACGTTAGAATCACAGGAAACGAGATAAGGAGGTCACATGAAATCCGTTGGTGATTGATTAGGGAGGAGGGAGAAGCAAAGAGAGGAAATCTCTGGGATTGGATAAACAGTAAACGGACTAGACCCCTACTGCTTTGACATGGTGGGTGTAGGATAGCTAACAGCTCACATGGAAACAGTGACAATGAGGGGGTCTGTGGTCTGTGCCGTGATTTTGCCCTGAGGGGTCTGGGAAAAGGAAATCACCCTGGCTTTCCAAAGGTAGGTTTTCTAAATGCAAAAAGACTACACTCAGTTACTGTAAAGACTGACTTGGGTCAGGAAAGATACTGACTAGGACATGGCTACCACCAGGACTCGCTTTGAGTTAGAAAGTTTTCATTTCAGACATCGAATGTGGTTACTCTGAGTTTGTAAGGCCACCATGCAGGCCTCCCCTGAGCTTGTCGGGTTTAGTATGTGGCCCCTTGTTGGTCCACAATTCCTATCAGACACCCCAGAGACAAGAGGACTGACCCAGCCCCTGGGTCCCTCTACTTTGGGAAAGCCATGGTTGCCCCCACCACTACCTCCAGGGCTATCTCCTCTACCCAGACACCTCTCTCCTGTGGCTGGGCCCAGGTCCCGAGGTGTGCCAGCTCGGGAGACCACCAGTCCCAATCACTACTCCCTAAAGGTGTTGCCCTGAGGATAGGTGGGGAGGGGGCAGGCTAACTCCGCCTGCCTTTTAGGGCTGGGTCAAGGGAGAGGCCAGCCGCGGCGGGTCCAGGTCACCTCGCAGCTAGTGCGAGCTTCAGAACGCACTGGGAGAGAGGGAAGGGAGAAGGCTTTAACGGAAGGTCACCTCCAAAGGGACCAGATCAGGGTAGGCCCCGTGGCTTCCCACCACGGATTCCACCCGCACGGCCTCGCCGGCCCGCCCCTCGCCGCCCCTCGGGGCCCTGTGCGTGCATCCCGAATCGCCCAGGGCTGAAAGTGCCGGCCGCCCCGTGGAGCTCTCCGGGAGCTGCCATGCCCTCGGACCCCCAATTGGAGAGCCGGAAACCAGCCCCATTTCACTCCAGGCAGGGGAGCCTGAACTGATCCCAGCAACCCTCTTCCTTTGGTCACTTGGACCCTGCGCCCCGGGCTTGGGTGCTCACAGCAGCGCCTCCGACGGAGCAGCCCGCGAGGCCTCCAGCCAGAGCCTCCGGAGCGTGGCCGTGGCGCCCGCCGAGGCCTCCCCCCTCCCTCCCGGGCGGCCCGCGCGGCCCGGCGGAGACCGCGGCTGCCATCTAGCGGGCGCGCCGCGCAGATGCCGAGAGCGCCCGGAGCCGGGACCCGGCGGACAGAGCGCCCGGGGCTGCAGCAGCTCCGCGGGGTGTGGAGGCCGAGGACTCGCGTGCAAACTTGAGCACGAGCTGTGTGACCTTGGCCAAGTTCCCGGCCCTCTTTGAAGCAAACCTTTCCCGGTAAAACGGGGATCAGACGACTTCTCCGCTCAGGGTCGTCGGAAAACGCGAGACCTGGGGAGTGGCGCACCCTCCTTCCTCCGGGCCACCCGCAACGCGCGTCAGCCCCGCAGCTCACCCTGGTCCACCGAGGCTCGAGCTAACCCGGTTCCCCCGAAAACCGGAGCAGGAGGCGCCGCGGAAAGCCAGCAAGGCAGGAATCCGCACTGAACAGCAGGATCCTTTTCTAGGAACTGTAAATCCAGAATTGTAAATAAAATGCTAATGATTTATTCGCGCTCAAACTCCGGGGGCTGCGTCGCAGCTTTTGAAGACAATTCCAAGCAAGGCTTTCCAGGAAGGCGGGCCTCCCCACGCGCCTCCCAGGGCTCACAGGGGCTCCCAGGCTGTGGTTCTGGCTGAGAGCTCTGAACTGTCCTTCGGAGACCTGGACGGGGTCGGAGGTCTTCTTCCTTCAACCCACAGCTGAGTCAGACTCCTCAGCAATCCCACATCATTCATTCATTCCGTAAATATTTACCCATTACCAAGTACCTACTAATCCCTTAGGGCCAAGGAAACCGAGGTGGGATTCATATCTGGTGGAAAAGGTTGATGTAATGAACAAGCCAACAAATAAATACATGCAAATTACAAATGAGTGTCTCGGGGGGGAAAAAAAAGTATAGATTATAACTTACTGGATGAATTCCATGAAAGTTCAGGGAGCCTCCAGGGACCCTGGAGGGGTGGGAAGAGTTGATCCTGCAATAAGCCTTGATTGTCCTAAATATTTTATGGTATTCCTTAAAGAATGAGCTCTTTAAATTTTTTAAAACTTATAATAATTCAAACAATATGCATTTGCATCTCCAGCTATGGTGGTAGCTGTCCTGATGCCTGACCTGGCCGGGCAAGGTGAAGGTCCCTGAGCCCAGCAGGCGGAGAACACAGAGCCCATCAGGCTGCTGTCCAGCCAGCCTAAGCCAGGGCAGCAGCAGAAATGGGCTCGCTCTCAGCTTCCTCTCCCAACTGAGCAGGAGGCTCACAGACCCGGGCTCAGAGCCCCCTGGAGAGGCTCCGTGGCCACAAACCTACACCTCAGAGCAGGAGGCCTGGAACAGCCCCGCCCGGGTCCCCAGCGGCTCCCTGCAAAAGCACATGGCGGGCTGTGTTTGTTTTTAATAAGAGCTGCTCTTCCCACACTCCTTCTTATGTAATTTCTTGAGACGCGGCGAGTCTCCGGTTAACACTGACCTTTCTAAGATACCAATGCACTAAGGCTGATCCAGAGTCTTGCCTCTACCACTAAGCTGATTTTTTGCATCTGGGGGCCTCCGCCAGCCCACCAAGGAAATAGTTCCTTAGTCACTGGTCACTGAAGACCCTCTTGCTGAGGGAATGCAGGCTCCCTGTGGAGGGCTGTTCTGAATGACCTTTACCATCTCCTGCTCTGGACTGACTTGGCTCCGGACTGGGCCTTGGAGATATAAGACAGACAGAGCAGCAGCTGCCTCCAGGCTCAGGGTCTAGGGCAGGTGCTCCACTGGCAAAGCAAGGAATTCTGGGATTTTCCCCCTGCCCAGCCTGGGGGAGATCTGGACCCTAGCACAGGCCTGTTCCCCTTAAGTTACTTCTGTTTTAAGGGAATTCCTGAGACAATCAAGTCCCTAAAGCTACATAAAAAGAAGTTGGTAGTAGTACTTAGGGCAGCCAGAACTAAAGTTCAAAAATCAAGCTTTTAGGGGCACCCTTGTTCCAACACCCAGCCCTTATGTGAACTACTTTATGAATCACACTTTATTTCACAGGGCAGGGTTCAATGTGTGTCTTTAAGGTAATTTTCGCGTAAAAAAAAATAATACTAGCCATGACAATGAATGAAATTCAGTTACAGGTAACAGCATGGATGAATCTCACAATTAAAGAAAGAAGACAGAAAAGAGCACATGCATAGAGGATGGTTCCATTTATACAGCGTTTAAAAGCAGGCAGCAAGGAGCTATTTTTGTGGGGAAATTATGAAGACAAGGAAATGGTCTTCACAAAAGTCAAGACAGTAATTACATCTAAGAAGGGGAATTTGAAATAAAAGGGGCACACTGTGGGCTTTTGGGGGGTGTTGGTTGCAAAGGTATTTATAGTTTATTTGACAAATAGTATCTGTGTTTCATGTACTTTTTGTAAATGTGGTAGCATACAATAAAAAAGACACATTCAAGGAAAAGGAGCCCAGCAGGTATGGCTCCGTGGTTGAGCATCAACCTACGAACTAGGAGATCATGGTTGGATTCCGGTCAGGGCACATGCTCTGGCTGTGGGTTCAATCCCCACTAGGGGGAATGCTGGAGGCAGCCAATCAATGATTCTCAACATTGATGTTTCTATCTTTCCCTCTCCCTTCCTCTCTGAAATGAATAAAAATACATTTTTTAAAAAAGAAAACAGGGGGGGAAAGGAATATGTGGTCTATTTTTTAAATGTATGATGATTTTTTTTTGAAACTGAATTCTTCAGTTTGGGTGTCTATACCCTGCCTGAATTCTCTTAAACTGCTTGTATCAAACCTTTGATTCTCTCATGTGACTGCAACAGAGTCTGATCCTGACTCAACTTGATAGATACAGGAGGGTGAAGAGCTTGGCCCAGGAGACTTGAAGTCTAGTTCTGTGGCATTACTAATTCACTGGATCACCTTGGGCAAGGCCCTGCCCTCTCTGGGCCTGTCTCCTCTACTGCACGAGGAGGGGCTGAGAGAAGATGATGTCCCAGGTCTATAGTTAGGTGAGAGGTGCCCATATGTTGAGTGAGGTTTTCTCTGTTCTAGAAACCCCTTTCTATCTCCTGCAGCACCCACCCCAGGAGCCCAGCAAATCCTGCGGCGTTGTCGCACTGCAGAGGATGTAAGCATCTCCAAAGCAAGGCCATCAAACACCCACCGCGGCTGTCTGAAACTGCCGCCCAGGCTGTCCCCGGCGGTGGGCACCCCGCCTCTCCCCGCCTCCCAGAAGCCACACAGAGAGAATCGCAGCTCCATCAGTTCTCAGATTCCTCCCCTCTGCTGAGGCAAGAGCTGTCTTTGGGCCTGATGTCCCTTGGGGACGTGAACACGGCTAAAATCCTATTGATTAATCGGGTCCCACCCTTGGATCAATGGCTGGCATTAGGCGAGCTTAGCACAGTTTTATTAGTCTGGCTGCCCTCTTGCAGATGTTATAGATGAAGAAATAAAACGAGGAGGAGAGGGAAAAAGGACAAAATCATTAGTCTGAAAGGAGCAAAAGAGCATCTTCTCTATTTTGTATTCAGATTTAGAGCTGCGCTGGGAGCACACACAACAATCCATTTGTATGCTGTTTCCCGAAGTTCGGCTCAGCCTCCTGATTTCCCATTTTGCCTGATATCTCCGATCCCAGGAGTACTTGGTAGGTGGCATCCGCCAGCCCGGCCTCTGAAACCATTTTCCAGGGCCCAGGACAACACCTGCGGTCCCATCACGCACGCATCCATTTCTCAAGAGGCCTTTTGCGTGAGCAGAGGAGGCAGGCCTGACTCTTCACCAGATAGTCCGTCCTGAAAGTGCCATGTGCTCTGAAGAGACCGGTCCTTCCCCGGGACTTGAAGAGAAGCCTCTCTGCACAGTCCCCTCCTTGCCAAGGCTCTGGTTCCAACAGAGGAAACCCGTGGCCTCTACTCGCTGAAGCTCTCCAGAGAGATGCTTTGAATTAAGACCAGACATGCTTTTAAAAGACTCCGGTCCCTAGCCTTCCAATGATGACCTCGTCCTTAATTTTGTGATGGCTTCATCTGCCTCCTTCGATCATCTAGGTAGCTATAAAAAGCTAAACACCTCCTACTAACCCCATTAGGATGAAAGCAGAGGATTTTATTATTCATGTTTAATAGGAAGAAGCTCCAACTCCCCCAGGAAGTGTGAAAGGTAGGGTTTTGATGTATCTGGTATGGAGAGGTTGCAACAAAGCAAGCCCCCGGAGAATGGGCAGGCCTTATCCAAGGACAAACGGAAAGGGTTAGGGTGACGAGATCCTGCAGGAAAGCAAATGATCTCAGGCAGCCCACGCCGCCTCAAGGTGCCTGAGCCCTGTGGCGCGGGCTGACAGCAGAACCGGCCCGGGAATCCAGGAAAAACCCGAATCCCCTAGAACACTATCTCCTGATAATTGTCTGTTAAACATTTGTAACTGGCACACAAAGGTAACTAAACGGAATGGCTCCCTCCAGGACTGCGCCGTTCATAACAGTAATAAAGCCCCTGCCACAGACAGCGGCATTATCCAAACGCCATCAACATCAATATTCGTATCAAATGCCATCTGGCTAAGGAGCCTGCAAGCCTAAACCCCTCCTACTGTGGGACTTCACAGCCTGGTGGGAAAGGACGCCAGAGCCCGTCCCCCTCCCCTGATGCTTAGGGCGGGAGAGGCCAGGCCAGCAGACTGGTCCCGGGAGGGTACTCAGGTACACAGGGAAACAAGGCCAGGGGGGTGAAAAACACCCAAGTCTAATTTATTCACTGTCATTGACTTTTCTTCCAGTCTTCATTATGAAGATGCAACCAACTGCCAACTGCTCCTTCACGTTGTCATAATAGGAAACTGACTGAGTATTTATGTGAACCTCAAAGGAATCATTGTTTTGAAGAGAAACAGTGCCTAACCTCCCGCCAGTCCTCCTTGCAGACAGCGTCACATACAGAACCCTATACTTAAGTCACAAGAGCTTTCTGCGGGGAGTAATTACGTGACCCCAGAACACGAATTCTTCCTGGAGAGAGAGGCTGGGTGCTGGGGGCACAGCTCAGCTCCTCCTCTGGCCGGATCCTGCTTCCCCAGCCACGGCCTCGGTGTCACCCGGGTCACCTCCTGAGAATCGGAGGTCACCCGGCCATGAGGCTCAGCAGCTCGGAGCCTGGGCCTGTGAAAGGAAGGAAGAAGCCAGGAGCCTTGTAGGCCTGGGCTTGGCAAAACGATGCTGGGCACTGGCAGGAAGAAATGCAGGAGCAGGCTGCAAACATCCTAACACACCAGGCAGGGCTCATCTTTCTCTCGGCTAATTTAGCTATTATGATTATAAATATCGATACATGAGTAAATGAATGCCTGTTGCATGGGGTTATGGTGAGATCTGAATGAAGCAGTGATGATGATGATGATGATGATGATGATGATGACGACAACAACAAGGGCTACCATTTATTGAGTTCAGTATGTGCCAAGTGCAAATCTGTGTGCTCCACATCTTATCTCATTTAAATCTCACCGCCACCACGTGAGGAGAAAAAGTATTATCTCAGTTTTATACAAGATGAAACAGAAGTTCAGAAAAGCTTGGTAAGCTACCTAAGTTTATCCAAGTAAGTGGGAGAGCTGGATTTTGAGCCCAAATCTACCCAGCTGCAATGTCCAAGCTCCTGACCACTGACCTGTGCTGCTACCACAGCATTTTGTAAGCTCTGGGTTTGGTTTGGTTTTGTTTTTAATATATTTTATTGATTTTTCACAGAGAGGAAGGGAAAGGGATAGAGAGTTAGAAACATCGATGAGAGAGAAACATTGATCAGCTGCCTCCTGCACACTCCCTACTGGGGATGTGCCCGCAACCAAGGTACATGCCCTTGACCAGAATCGAACCTGGGACCTTTCAGTCCGCAGGCTGACGCTCTATCCACTGAGCCAAACCGGTTAGGGCAGAGCACAGGGTTTTGAGTTAGGAGGCCAGGGCTCTAGTCCTGGCTCCCCTGCCTGGTGGCTGTGTGACCTTGGGTCAGTCACTCTGCCTCTCTGGGTCTCCGTTGATCTGCCTGTTCAGGGAGTGGCAGTGATGCTCTCCTGATGGGTAAAGCACTCACAGGTGAGAAGAGCAACAACAGGAGCCTCGCTACTAGGAACAGACAGCAATGCCCAGCCGTGAACAGCAGGGAGGCAGCAGCCACTGCAAAGAGGAGCAGCTTTAGGGAATCCCCAGGGGGAAAGGCTCTGTCTGACCCAGAATCTGTCTGTCTGACCCAGGGCCTGTCTGTCTGACCCAGGGCTTGTCTGTCTGACCCCGGGCCTGTCTCTCTGACCCAGGGTCTGTCTGTCTGACCCAGGGCCTGTCTGTCTGACCCAGGGTCTGTCTGTCTGACCCAGGGCCTGTCTGTCTGACCCAGGGTCTGTCTGTCTGACCCAGGGCCTGTCTGTCTGACCCAGGGCCTGTCTGTCTGACCCAGGGCCTGTCTGTCTGACCCAGGGTCTGTCTGTCTGACCCAGGGCCTGTCTGTCTGACCCAGGGTCTGTCTGTCTGACCCCGGGTCTGTCTGTCTGACCCCGGGCCTGTCTGTCTGACCCAGGGCCTGTCTGTCTGACCCCGGGTCTGTCTGTCTGACCCAGGGTCTGTCTGTCTGACCCAGGGCCTGTCTGTCTGACCCAGGGCCTGTCTGTCTGACCCAGGGTATGTCTGTCTGACCCAGGGCCTGTCTGTCTGACCCAGGGTCTGTCTGTCTGACCCAGGGCCTGTCTGTCTGACCCAGGGTCTGTCTGTCTGACCCCGGGTCTGTCTGTCTGACCCCGGGCCTGTCTGTCTGACCCAGGGCCTGTCTGTCTGACCCAGGGCCTGTCTGTCTGACCCAGGGTATGTCTGTCTGACCCAGGGCCTGTCTGTCTGACCCAGGATCTGTCTGTCTGACCCAGGGTATGTCTGTCTGACCCAGGGTCTGTCTGTCTGACCCAGGGCCTGTCTGTCTGACCCAGGGTATGTCTGTCTGACCCAGGGCCTGTCTGTCTGACCCAGGGTCTGTCTGTCTGACCCAGGGTCTAGGGCAGCCAAAATAGCAGAAGGACCATTTCCAACCACTGCAGGTTCTCTAGAGAGCGACCAAGGGCCAGAAAGAGGCTGTTTGGGCTTCAGGCTAAGAACAGGCCTTTGGTCCCACACAAACCTACTTGGGGACAATCATACTCCCAGAACCAGGATGCGACAATGGTGACAGGAACATCATTACCCTCAGCAGCAGTGGCAGCAGCTTGCACACTGAGGGTGACTGGCTGGCAAGAACTGCTCTGACTTGTGCCACCTCGATGACAGTGAAGATGTTATAAGGCAGGAAGCCCGTCTCTACCCCCACTTTAAATCCTTTCAGGAAAGATGCAGGGCTCCGCGGATTTAAAAAACAAAACGAAAAAAAGTGAGCATCCCAGCATTGGGAGCATCCACACACAACCCCCCAGGGATGTCCCAGGGACGGATTTCTATTTGAGAGGGAGGCCTTCAGTCCCAGAACGTCAGTCCTGTGACGGCCCTTTCTAATCAGCCAGCACAAAGCCTCCCGACAGGAGACAGGGACGGAATTGGAGAGGGGACACAGCTATGTCCTTAAGTCTTTGGCACCAATGTAGTACTGGTCATACTCTGTGTTTCCTGTGACACAGTCTCATGGTCCCACACCCCCTCTCACTTCCGCATGCCTCTTGGGGCTGGTGTGGTGGACACCTGCCAAGGGCTGGAAAGGGGTGGGTTTGGAGCCCAAGACAGAGCTGGGCTCCCTGGCCTGGGAAAGCAGAAGACTGCACGCTAGACTCGGGAGCAAAGTCAGAATGCAGCTCAGTCCAGAGCGAGGAGACAAGGTCCAGCAAGGCAAGTGAGGATCTAATGGGAAACCCACACAATTACATCAAATGTCAGCCAGCAATTAGGGCTCACCTTTGAGGCCCACGGGGATGTGACTCATGGCCTGATCGACCTGATTAAAAAACGACCAGGGTAGGATGGGTGCTTGGAGTGAACAGGAGCAGCTCCTGGCACCAAAAGATGCCAACACCCTGCCCTTGACTGCCTGTAGTGCCCTCGGAAAGCCCTGGGCACATTTTCCCTGACTCCAACCTACTATCACAGCCCCGGCACAGGGCACTTGGTCTACTTCTCCCTAATGTATTCAGGCAGAAGAGTCATTAATACTTCACGAGGAATGAAAAATCAAAGGAGGAAGACGATTTTTTACTGTATTTTTTAAACATTTGGGGGAGAAAAGTCAGATGTCAAAAAAAAATCCCCATTTACATCTTTTAAAATACGAGCAATTAATATTTTCCATGGAGGTTCACGCTCCCTCTCTTCATTCTGTTTGCAGGGTATTGTTAAGCCGTGCTTTGTAATTTGTTGCATGTTTAAATATTCAGTCTGTATTTCATTTGGGCTACACATTTAATTCAGCCAACATGTTCATTTTAAGATCAATACTGTCATAACTATGTTGAAAAATTAAATTATTGTAACTTTATTTACATTTCTTAAAAGTACGGTGAAAATTATTCTTAACCAGGACCTAATCAATGTTAGAGTCTAAAAATATGCCACTCTGCATGAAGCTATAAAAAGATTAATGTACATTTTTTTACAAGAAATTAGTAGCTTAATGAAGTGGATAAAAACGCTGTCACAATTTTTATTGGATCTAAATTGCATAGCAGTGGAGGTACAGTAAGTGCCTTCTACATAATGACATAATGAGTCATGACTGGTGCTGGATGGCTAATTTGCCCTTAACTGACACAAAACCAGGGAATTAACATCCCAGTCGCTCTACGCCAATAGCAGATGCATTATTTCATTGCACAGCAGGGTTTTTAACTAAACTCTTAACTGTAGAAATATTGATCTATTCTTCTGTGAAATGATGAAATTGGAATTTTTTAAAAGGACGTCTTAAATTATGGCTGCGGCAGTGACATTTGCTTTCACAGTACCATGCCTGCCGACGGAGTAGATGCAAGAGAAGTTTGGTGAGGCTCATACCTGTGTTTTAGAATCTTTAGTCAGGGGAGAGAGGAGGGGAGCACTTTGTAGGAGAGCAAATGCTGGCATTGGAGAAAATGACAGACCGTCTATATAGCTATGTGCTCAAGTTCTGGAATGGATGTTCTTGAACGTGTCCTAGCCCAGAAATTGGTTTACTTTGAAGATTATTTAGGGCTTGCATGTTGTTTGGGGTAAAACACCACCAAAACAGTGATATTCAACTTAAGTCTGAAGTAAAAATTTAGTGGTAAATGGTAGAATGGGTAGAAGGAGCTAGAGACCCTTATTAGAGACAAATATAAAGTTAGAGACCCTGTACCACCCTGGTTTCAATCTTTTCATTCACTCATTCCTTCTTTCATTCATCCTATATTCATTGGACAGCTACCAAGTGCCAGAGATAGATAAATACAGTAACTGGCCTATGATGGCTAACTATAGCTTCTGTCAAATAACCCATTGCAACATGTTTCTTTATTTAACCAAGTGAATCAAAATTCATCTTGCTTTGCCCTAGCCTGTTTGGCTCAGTGAATAGAGCATCGACCTACAGACTGAAGGACCGACCCCAGGTTCAATTCTGGTCAAGGGCACGTGTCCAGGTTGTGGATTTGATCCGCAGTACGGGGCATGCAGGAGGCAGCCGATCAACGATTCTCTCTCATCATTGATGTTTCTATCTCTCTCTCCCTCTCCCTTCCTCTTCCTTTGAAACTTTTACAATAAACCTGGTACTAACTGTAGATACTTTGAGCTAGCACAACCCAGGAATTTAGAAGAAAAAAGAATGGTGTACTAACAAACAAATATACATTTGACACCTCTTGTGTGTGTGTGTGTGTGTGTGTGTGTGTGTGTGTGTGTGTGTGTATTTGACACATCAAAAACAAACAAACAAAGAGTGGCAAAATCAGAATTCTTTGTGCTTGAGGAGCTGGGGAGACCAAACCTATTTAAGTCAATTCAACAAGCCTATATTATGTCACGTGACCTAGGCCTGAGCAATTAGGTGAGTTTGGATCCAGCGTACAGGCCAGTGGTTCTCAACAACACTGACATTAAGTCGCATGGGGTCAGCCTCATTTTATTGGTTTGGGATGGACCTGGTATCACTATTATTTAAAATCACCCTGAGTGCTTCCAGAGTGCAGCTAGGGTTGAGAACCACTACCATAAAGGCCTACAACATAACTATAGGAACTGCACAGTCCACGCTCGGAGAACTAGACTTGATGATCAGGCTCTGACTAGGAGCTGAAAGGAAGAGAACCACAGACCGGCCAGGTGAGGATGCACAAAAGAAGGGCAATTTGACATGATAGAAACTGCAGACAATAAATTTGGTCCCCCTTCTCTGAGTCTAGGGCCATACTCTACTGCATGTTAAAAACCAATAAACATCCCTTCCTCTCCCTACCATCAATTTTCATAAGATTCTTTAAAATGCATATATGGCCCTAGCTGGTTTGGCTCAGTGGATAGAGTGTTGGCCTGGTGACTGAAGGGTCCCAGGTTCAATACAGGTCAAGGGCACATGCCCAGGTTGCGGGCTCAATCAATCCCCATTAGGGGGCGTGCAGGGGGCAGCAGATCAATAATTCTCTCCTCATTGATGTTTCTATCTCTCTCTCCCTCACCCTTCCTCTCTGAAATCAATAAAAATATATTTTAAAAAATAAAATGCATATATGTATATTTTAACTATAAAAAGGATACATATTCACTGCAGAAAAATTGGAAATCACTGTTAAAGCGGTACAAAAATGTAAGAAACTTTTCCAATGTTATTTTAAAGAGGTACAAGAATCAATCAGTTCTAAAACATCCAAAAATTGATTGCAAAAGCATGAGGGAAAGATTCTGTTCTTGAACTCTCATCAACATGGAGTATCATCCTTTGGAGGGGAAAAATTTCTATTTGATCGAGAAAGGGAAGCCCATTGTTATTTTAATATGCATTTTCCTATTACTTATGAGGTTTGAGGTTTTTCATGTTTTTGGCCTCTTCTACGTACTTTGCATGTGTGTGTCACACTGATATCTTTTCCTCGTTTCATTTTGGAATGTGTTTCTTACTGATTTGTGAAAGTGTACTAAGAATATTAACTTCTTCTATTACACATTAACAAACATTTTTCCTACGGGTTTCTCCTGTTTTGTATATAGTACATTTTGTTTTGAAAAGACTCCATATTAAATTGCCTCTAATATCTTTTATATCTCTCCTCCCCATCCTCTTTGCATGTTGACAAGCCCCTGGGACTTGGAGTCCAAAGAAGGACACTCACGGACCAGCTATGCAATTAAAGGCAGGCACTTCACTTCTGTGAGCCTCTGTTTTCCTCCACCTGCATCCCAATTTTTGCCAGAATGGCAAGAACTTTGCTATTTTATTCACTGATAGATCCCCAGAACCTAGAACAGAGCCTTGCACCCAGTAGGTACTCAATAAATATGTCTTCAATGAGTGAATAAACATCTGGCCTGGGCCCTAGCTCAGAGCAGGCAACCAGTAAACATTGGTCACCCACAGGCAGGCCCAGGCATCACTGTTCCTAAGAAGTCTTTCACGGGTCACAAGTTGTATCTCCCAGTCCTGCCATTTACATTTTTCCCATTATTCCCCAGCACAGCAATGTATCGAGAGTACAGTATGAGGCCAGCCTGTTCTGAGCACCCCTGGTGGGTGCAAAATGCACAGACCCTGCCTAGGCCTGGTGATGGCCCTTGCAGGATTTCATTATATACGTAGAATAATTAGAAGAGGAGATGAGATGGGCCAGAATGTGGGCCAGGAGTCTCGCTGAGAAGTGAGATCAAGAAGGAGAAAGCAGGAGCAGGGAAGGCTCGTTAGAGGAGGGAGCACCAAGGGACACGAAGGATGAGGACGCTTCTGACATACAGAGAAGGGGAGGCTGGCAGGCCAGATGGTAAACCGTGATCTAAGCTTACTTTCATTCCAAAGGCTGTTGGTCTAATGTGCTACTTGACCACAAGATCAGTACATTTTATATTCATGATTTCCCTCGCTCCGACTGTTTTACTTGCTCATTGACACTTGTACCATATGCTAATGTATTGGTTTCAAGAGAAGCTCTCCTTTTATAGTTTTTACACATACAAGGGGGAAGTTTGGAAACCCCACGAAAAAAATGTGAAATCCAGAACACTCAGCCAAATCAAGTTTTTCATTTCTGTTCTAAATATGCTTCCTGTGTGGTTTCTGTTCAGATTCAAAACTGGTCCTTCACCTTTTTGAGTGTAGACCCTTTGGAGTGTACAGAGAAAAGCCTGCTTCCTTCTGTCCAGTCGGTACATGTAATTTTGCACACAATTTCAGGAGCTCTCAGAACCTCTCTAGCTCATCCATTGATTCCTAGGGTCACACAGTAAACTCCTTGCATTAGAAGTTTGCCCTAAGCGTATCCAGTAAACCCCAGTTCAAATTCTGTAGTCAGTATAATCTGCTTGGCCTGAAAAACATTATTTTTAGCATTTTGCAACTAGACACAAAAACTGGGTCTTTCTGCTTCACTTCTTTCCAGAAATTATTTCCTTTCTCATTTCCTACCTGCCTGACCTCCTGGCCAAGAATCATGACCCATAGAGCGTATAGGTGTTAAATTAGGATAACACCAGCTGCTATAACAAAGCAAGCCCATACTGTGAAAGACCTCACATCAGAGGCATTTCTTCACTGCTTATGTAACAAGTGGTTCTGGTCAGCAGATGAGCCTTCCACAGTGTGATCCCAGGAATCCAGGTTCCTTCCACATCAAGGCTCTGCATTTGCAACAGTGCACACAGGCAGCAATATGGTAGCAGGGGAAAGGGTCATGCATGGAGGATCCTACATGAGATGGTTTTAGGGGCTGGGCTTGATAATGGTATACATCACTTCCACTCACATTCCATTGGCCAAAACACAGTCACATAACCATCCCGAATTGCAAAGGAGGCTGAAAAGGTTATCCCTGTGCCCAGGAAGTAGAGGAAAGTTGTTTGGTGAACAGGTATCCTGCCTCTGCCACAATGGGTGTCTACAGCTACTCTTGGGGAACTCTGGGCCAAGCTGCTCAGAATCCCCACGTAGCCATTATCCCTCCTCCTTATGTTAACTCATTTTCCAAGGAGCTCTGCTACTACCGAGAAGGCAGATCTTCGCTCTGGCATCAGACTCTCCCAATAATTAGCAATATGTTCTTGCAAATTCCTTAGCCTCTCTGTGCCTTGATTTTCTCATGTAAAATGGACCACAAAATAGCTCCAACCTCATGACATTGGGCGCATTATATGAGAAGGCAAGTAAACTGTTAGCATAATGGCTGGCAAGGTGTAAGCACTCCAATACCATAATTCTAATAATCACTATAACTAAATAATCCTATCCAATAAAAGCCTTATATGCAAATTGTCCCCTCCACCCGAGTTCCACTGGGAGTTCCACCGCTGGACCAGTCGCTATGACACGCACTGACCACTGCAACCGATAGGCTAGCTTGCTGTGGGCGCTGGTGGGCTGGACTGGAAAGTGAGGTGTGAGGTGAGAGTCATCAGGAAGCTCCCAGGGTTTGGCCCCAGCCCCTGGCAAAGGCAGGCGGGGCAGGCGGGAGCGGGCGCCAGGAGGGACGGGGTGGCGGGGGAGGCTGCTACGACAGAGCCGTGGACTGTGCAGCCCTACGCAGCCTGTGGCATTCTCAGTAAGCAATTTAGTTAAGTTTCACTAACTATTCCAGGAGAGTGGGTGGCACCATTACAGGGGCAAGGGCCAGGGCTCCCTGGGATGCAGCAGAGAGGGGCTGAGTCGGAGAAACTGAGTCCAAAACTTGAAAGGAAGTGGGAGGCAGCGAGGCGTGGAGGGTGACAGCTGTGCAGGGGCCCAGAAAAGCTGCTGGGTGGGGGCAGCCAAGGAGCCTAGTGCCTCTCCCACGGGACAGGTTCCATGTCCCTCCATCCTCCCCCGTGACCCGTCACCCCAGCTCTCCTCCGAGGCCCCTGCCTAGGCTTGCCCCGCACAGCCCTGCCCACACCGCCTTTGGGGAGCTCCACCACCCCCCCCCCAGGAGAAAGGGGGAGGCTGAAGACAGGAAGTCACAGGAGGAGGGGGCAGAGCAGGGCCCACCAAGTTAGATGGAGGGGAGAGCGGGAGAGACCCCATAGGACTAGGGACAGAGATGGGCGGGGAAGGAGGGCTGTGCCAAAGCATTGCTCTTGGTTGACATAGAAATCCTGACCCCATTTTACAGACCCCAGCAGTGCGTGTGTGGGGGGGGGGGGGAGGGGGGGGCGTCAGTACAGGGTGGCGAAGACAAAAGAGTGTGTGAGGGGACTGGATGGATGGAGAACAGAGACCTTTGATTCATGGCCTATTTATTTTTATTTTTGTTAATATGTTTTTATTGATTTCAGAGAAGAAGGCAGAGTGAGGGAGAGATAGAAACATCAATGATGAGAGAGAATAGATCTGCTGCCTCCCACACGCCCCCTACTGGGCATTGAGCCCGCAATCCAGGAATGTGCCCTTGACCGGGATCAAACCCAAGACCCTTGAGTCTGCAA
This sequence comes from Myotis daubentonii, assembly GCF_963259705.1. Lineage (NCBI taxonomy): Eukaryota > Metazoa > Chordata > Mammalia > Chiroptera > Vespertilionidae > Myotis > Myotis daubentonii. The sequence continues at coordinate 194,288,616 of NC_081842.1, read as the reverse complement.
ACCGGGGCTCTATCCACTGAGCCCGGGGATCTATCAGTGACCCAGACTCATCAAACCATCTAGGGCAACCCATGGCCTATTTAAAACCGCTGCAGTAGGCTGAGCAGGGGTCTTACCACGATGGTGTTACCTGATAATGAGGGTGTCTCTCCTTGTGTTGGGGAAATCTGAATTGAAGCGAAGAAAAGACACACCCATGGAGCCAGCAAAGGGTTTCCATGCACACGATGCAATTTACTTCATGTGGCAGCTGAAGAGGGTGAGCAGAGCCTTGGAAGGACATGAGGTCTCCAAGACCAGGGGCTGAAGGGAAAGTATGTGCCGAGCATTCCACACCATGAGTTACAATCTATAATAATTAAAGCATAATTAGACCAGACAGCCAGACGTCCTTCCAGACAAAGCCGCGGCAGCTGCGAGGACCAAGGGCAGGCAGCTGCAGCAGCGGCGGGGTGATGGGGGCAGCGTCATCCCCTGATCGGCCCAGTTGCCTCCCATGGGGAGTGGGCCTAAGCCATCAGTAGGACATCCCCTGAGGGCTCCCAGACTGTGAGAGACAACAGGCCAGGCTGAGGAACCGCCCCCCAGTGCACGAATTTTAGTGCAGCGGGCCTCTAGTCTATATATATGAAAGCCTAATATGCTAAGCATCTGACAAGTGGTCAACTGACTGGTTGCTATGACATGCACTGACCACCAGGGGGTAGATGCTCCAACCAGTAGGTTAGCTTGCTGCTGGGGTCCAGCCAATCAGGACTGGGCAAGACAAGGCCAGACACGCCCTGGAGCTCTCCTGCAGTCCCTCCCTGGCCACCAGCCCCTATCGGTCCCGATCAGGACTGGGCAAGATGGCCCTGATTGACCGTGATCCCCAGCCAGGCAGAGGGACCCCAACCTTGCATGAATTGTGTGCACCAGGCCTCTAGTACTATTATATTATAGGCTAGGTTTTGAAAATAAAGAGAATCCAAGAGACAAGCCAGAGCTCCTATAAAAACTGAGATAAAATGTGGTAAGGGTGCCTGGCTGGTGTAGCTCAGTTGTTGAGCTTCAACCCAGGAATCATGAGGCTGCCGGTTCAATTCTCGGTCAGGGCACATGCCCAATTGAGGGCTCAGTCTCCTGTGGGGGGCATGCAGGAGGCAGCCAATAGATGATGTTTCTCTCTCATTGAAGTTTCTATCTCTATTCCCTCTCCCTTCCTCTCTCTTTCTCTCAAAAATCAATAAAAACATTTTTAAAAAATGTGGTAAGGGTCCGGCCTGGATGGGGTAAAATAAAAAAGAATACCAGTTATCCCTAGCCAGCTTGGCTCAGTGAATAGAGCGTCAGCCTGTGGACTGGAGGGTCCCAGGGTTGATTCCAATCAGGGGCACATGCCTGGGTTGTGGGCTCAATCCCTGGTTGGGGGTGTGCAGGAGGCAGCCAATCAGTGATTCTCTCTCATCATTGATGTTTCTCCTTCCTCTCCCTTCCTCTCTGAAATCAATAAAAACATTTTTTTTTAAAGAATACCAGTTAAACAAGCACTTCTATAAGCATTATCTTGGATTGGAAAGAAATAAAAAATAATTTAGGGATTTAACAAGCCATTGGGAGAGGAGAATCCAGGACCTACAGAAATTAAAATGTCCCCGATCTCCAGTTTGGAGGTCTTTCAAAGTCACCAATATTCCCAGGCAAAATCAAGGTCTCTCATTTGTTTTTATTCTTCAGGCCTCTGCTGCATTTCACATTTCACAGAATACCTAGTATTCTTGTCACTTCACGTTATCCTCCTGACTTCTTTCCCAGCTATCTTCCTCCTGTTGATTGGCCATGGCCTTCCTGAAGTCCTGCCCCATGCCCCCGTATGCTTGCTCAATCTGCAGCTCAGCCTTCTTCACCTCCTCCAGCCTCATCACCCTATTGTCCAAAGAGCATTTCCACTGAGATCCAGTGACCCCTGACACCTACATGACTTCCTTTTTGCCAAATAGTTTGCCTTTCTCAATTATCCCATGTCTATCAATGGACCATCACAGGGGTCATATAGTGAGGAAACAGAGCCCAAAGGGTCTTCGGTCTTAGACATCTAACCAGGAAGCGCTACAGTGAAGCAAAAAGGCATCGTCCAAGATGGAAATGGCAAACAGCTCTATTTTCAAAGTCAAGACTGGTATTAGGTCAGTGGGGCTATAAGCCTACTTCTCAGTTCATCTCCAAAAGCTGTAAAGCCAGTGCCTTTTCTGGGACCAAGCCCCAGTACAGAGAGTTGCAGCACTGCTTTTCAGAATAAGACAGGTCTGGCTTGCTCAGATAAATTAACACTCCATTCTCAGCTATCTCATTATCTGAAATACTAAGTTTGCATGTCTGTTTGAATAGAGACCAGAGAGAGGGCATGGAAAAGAAGGAATATTTACAATGTACCAAAAGGAGTGTACCAGCACCTCTCTTTTTACAACAACAACAAATGTAGATTGATATTCCATTTTTATAGCCTAAGCGTCTGTCTGTTCTGCAGGTTGTCATATTAAATCAAATTAATCTTCTGATATTTGATCACTTTAAATCTTCTGATATTTGGTCACTTTAGCTCAAAAGATACTTCTTTAAAGTATAAGGATTTTGTCCTGGCCGGGTGGCTCAGTCAGTTGAAGTATCATCCCAGACACCCAAAGCGTGGGGGTTCAATTCCTGGTCAGGGCACATACCTATCAATAAATATATCCTCGGGTGAGGATTTTAAAAAGTATAAAAGTTTAAGGATCTTCTCATTTCCTCCCTGGCTGCTTGAAATCAGCCACCATCATGAACGACACAGTAACTAACCGGACCAGGAAGTTCATGGCCAACAGACAACTTCAGCAGAAACAAATGGATGTCCTTCACCCTGGGAAGGCAAAGCTACCTAAGACAGAAATGTGGGGAGAACTAGCCTAAATGTATAAGACCTCACCAGATGTCATCTTTGTGTTTGGATTCAGAACCCATGTTGGTGGTGGCAAGACAACTTACAATCATAAATCAATGACTTATGATTCTTCGGGTTATGCAAAGAAAAATGAACCTAAACACAGACTTGCAAGACATGGCCTATATGAGAACACGACTTCAAAAAAACAGAGAAAGGAATGCAGAATGAAGAAAGTCAGGGAGAAACCAAGATGTCGGCATAGGTAAACACCAGAAATTGCTGCCTCGCACAACCACTTTAAAAATACAACTAAAAGACAAAACGGACATCATCCAGGACCACAGGAAGGATGGCTGAGTGGAAATTCTACAACTAGAAGAAAAAAGAAAAGCACACTGAGACTCAGAGGAGGTGCGGAAGTAAAGTGCAGAGGTACGGAGGCGCAAGTGGAAAGGGCTGGCAACTGAGGACACGGCTATCTTTTTCAATCGGGAGGGAGTCTCAAGCTCCCAACTGATTTGAACTCCAGTTACAGCCAAGTCTCTGGGGACCCAGACTCATACAGGGAGAAACTGGACTGTCTGGCATTGGTTGGAACTCGAAGGCAGCTTTCTCTCAGAGGTGCTTGCAGCAATTACCGGGACACTGAGACACGGGGCCTCTTAGGGTAGGACTGAAGAGCAGCCATAGCTGCTTGCTTCGTCCTGTTGATCCCCTGAGACCCACCCCACCCAAGCTGTGTGCAGAAGCTTTTGCATATGAAAGGCCTGGCCCTTTGCAATCTAAAAATTACCTAACAAACTGCAGCTGGGTCAGAGAGACCCAGAAGTTCCAAAAGAAGGCCCAAGGCCCCACAGCAGCCTGCACTGCTTCACAGGTGGGCCTCATCTGGGCACCTCCAAACCCCAAACAAAGAAGAGGAATCTGCAGATCTCTCCATAGCTCCTGCTGGGTAGCCTCAGGAAGAGATTAAATTAGCACCTCCTTAGAGATCCAAGAGCCAGTGTACTCAGTGGTCAGAGTGGGACCATCCAGATTACAACTCCTCAGATCCATAAGGGACACACTCAGGGGGCAGACTCAGTAAGCACCAAAGCCCCACTGAAGCAAGTCTTGCCCCAGAAGGGTGTCTCCAGCACAGAAGTTCTCCCACTGCAGACACAGCTGATTCTCAGAGCCAATTGGCCTGGAGGTCAATTCCTCCCAATGATACCTACAACAATCAAGGCTTAACTACAACAAGACTGTGCACAAAGCCCACAAAGGGGTGCACCAAGAATGTCCATCTCAGGTAATTGGGGAGGCTGAGCCACTGGGCCCTATAGAACACCTAGCACAGAAAGCCACTCTATCAACATAGGGAAGCATAAAAAATGTGGAGACAAAGAAACAGGTCACAAATGACAGAAATGGAGGAAAGCAAACTACAGGATATAGAGTTCAAAACCACATTTATAAGGTTTTTCAAAAATTTTCTGGAAACCGCCGATAAATTAAGTGAGACCCTCAAGAAAGTGAGACCCTCGAGGTTATGAAAAAGGACCAACTAGAAATTAAGCATACTTTGACTGAAATAAAGAATATTATACAGAGTTCCAACAGCAGACGAGAGGATTGCAAGAATCAAGTCAAAGATTTGAAATATGAAGAAGCAAAAAACACCCAACCAGAAAAGCAGAATGAAAAAAGAATCCAAAAATATGAAGATAGTGTAAGGAGCCTCTGGGACAGCTTCAAGCGTACCAACATCCGAATTATGGAGGTGCCAGAAGGAGAGAGAGAGCAAGATATTGAAAACCTTTTTGAAGAAATAATGACAGAAAACTTCCCCTACCTGGTGAAAGAAATAGACTTACAAGTCCAGGAAGCACAGAGAACCCCAAACAAAAGGAATCCAAAGAGGACCACACCAAGACACATCATAATTAAAATGCCAAGAGCAAAAGACAAAGAGAGAATCTTAAAAGCGGCAAGAGAAAGTCAGTTACCTACAAGGGAGTACCCATACAACTGTCAGCTGATTTCTCAACAGAAACTTTGCAGGCCAGAAGGGAGTGGCAAGAAATATTCAAAGTGATGAATGCCAAGAACCTACAACCAAGATTACTTTACCCAGCAGAGCTATCATTCAGAATTGAAGGTCAGATAAAGAGCTTCACAGATAAGAAAAAGCTAAAGGAGTTCATCACCACCAAACCAGTATTACATGAAATGCTGAAAGGTATCCTTTAAGAAGAAGAAGAAGAAGAAAAAGGTAAAGATACAAATTATGAACAACAAATACACATCTATCAACAAGTGAATCTAAAAATCAAGTGAATAAATAATCTGATGAACAGAATAAACTGGTGAATATAATAGAATAGAAAGGGAGTGGACTGACTATTCTGGGGGGGTGTGGGAAGAGACTGGACAAAATTTGTACACCTATGGATGAGGACAGTGTGGGGTGGAGGGTAAGGGCAGAAGGTGGGATGGGAACCAGGGGGATGGGAGCTATGGGGGGGGGAAAAGAGGAACAACTGTAATAATCTGAACAATAAAGATTTAATTAAAAAAAAGAAAAGAAAGTCAGGGGGACCGCAAAGGCCAACGTTGGTGCTGACAAAAGTGAGCTGGGCCCAGGCTGGAATGGCTCAGTGGCTGAGCATCGACCTATGAACCAGGAGGTCATCGTTCAATTCCCGATCAGGGCACATGCCCGGATTGCAGGCTCAATTCTCAGTGTGGAGCATGCAGAAGGCAGTCAATCAATGATTCTCTCTCATCATTGATGTTTCTCTCTCTCCCTCTCCCTTAAGTCAATAAAATTTTAAAAATTAAGTGAGTTGGGGATTGGACAACAGTAGTAAAGATTCTCCAGTGACTTTATCTGTGCAGATATTTCACAAGATTAATAAACTAAGAACTTTTATGTGAAAATAATACTGTAAGGTTCTTAAAGTAGAAGTTGCAGCACTTTTAGGGCAACACATTGGAAATAACAGGCACTTGCAAGTTGGGGGGATTGGGTGCTTACTAGTTTCCTCCCACTCAATTCCTCATTATAACTCTCCTTTTAAACTTTCTCAATTATATTTTAAACAGTTCTGAAGACGTACTGATGTATCTAGTTCCTTTTACACTAAAAGTTGTCTTCGCAGAACAAAGGCACAGCTGGAGATTGTGGAGAGATGACACGGCTCTAAGAAAGAAAAACAAGTGTCCATGGAAGGATAGTGGGCTGGAGCCTTTTCCTTTACAATATTTTAACTCTTAAGTGTGAAAGGATTACAACAAAACTTATTTGAGGCATAGGAAAGTGATGAAAGCAGATATTGGTATTCAAATATGTGGCATTTCCTTCCTTAAAAGCATTTAAGAGGACTTACATCTACAACAGAAAGCATAGGGAGCAAATCGTTTGCCTGCTTTAGGAATGTGGACAGAGTAGTCTTCTTAAGGCCTTTTGTAACCTGTAATCCTTGAAGTAAATGATGTTATGACCTTCATTCTATCCAACTCATTGTAGCTGTTAACAGATATAAAACTGAAAAATTGCAAACTGCTCCACTTCCAATAAAATGTCTCAAATCAGCTCTGAAAATTATTTCAGGGGAAATAACATCAGCAGTTCTTTGGATCTCTAAGTTAGGTGTACACTGGGGTGATAACAGGCAATTCAACCTTTCAGAACAGAGCCAACAGCAGGAGCCAGAAAGCTAGAAGCCATGTTTAAATGATACAACACCGCCACCTAGAGGTCAAACACGAAGGAACTGGTCACTACAGCCAAACCAGGCCCTGCCTTCACAATTTAGATGAGCATGGGTTTTCTTCAACATATGAGACACAGTGAGGAAATGCTACAGAGTAGAAAGTAATATGGTTCCCCCATCACTACCTACAAAGACAGGTCCTGAGCTAAGCACAGACTCACCCATGACAAGGTTCGGGGGGTGGGGAGTAGAGGTAGAAAAGGGAGTGGTCAGAGGGTTTTGTGAAGGATGTGGCATTTAGGCTAAGCTTAGTAGGATAATAGAATTTCTACAGACCAAGGGAAGTGGATTCTAGGCTCAAGGAACAGCCAGTATGAGCTACTAAACTCAACTGTGGAAATACATAAGCTTTACTCTATCTCACAACCAGTTCACTGAATGTTGTGTTAAAACATGTGGGAAAAGTGGAATAAAAATCATATTTCCAATCCCATTGAAAACATCTATATACATTATATAAAAGCCTAAGCAACCATTCGACAGTTCAACCGGTAGCTATGATGCACACTGACCACCAGGGGGCAGATGCTCAACACACAGACATGGAAACATGGAACAGACTAATGAATCTCAGATGGAAGGGGGAAGGAGGGAGGGTGGGAAGAGATTAACCAAAGATCTTATATCCATACTAGGGTCCCTTGGCCTGGACTGTGGGGATCGGGCTGAAACCAGTCCAACATGCCCTGAGGGGTCCCAGACTGTGAGAGGGCACAGGCCAGGCTGAGGGACCCACCAGTGCACGAATTCATGCACCAGGCCTCTAGTTTCAGTATACTTATTATATGCTGCTTGAATAGGCATTTCATAAAGGATCAAATAAATTTAGGAACATGGGATATAAACCAAGGTCAAATTCTCTATTGCAGGTCTTCTCAAATATTGCAGAACCTTTAATATTTGACTGTACATAGTAAATCTCCAAGAAGAGACTACAGAATGCTGTTTCCAAAATTTAACTGTCAAACTTTTCTGCAAAATATCCCATGAGCAAATCCTATTTAGGAAGCAAAGTCAATGGCAGTTTACAGATGAAGGTTCTCAACTGCATAGATTCCAATTTTAACTCCACCACTCACAAGTGAGCCTCTCTTGGACTGTTTCTCCATCTGGAAAATGGGAACATATACTTACCTCTTAAGGCATTATGAAGATTACATAAGGTAATACACATAAACCACCTAAATCAGCGGTCGGCAAACTCATTAGTCAACAGAGCCAAATATCAACAGTACAACGATTGAAATTTCTTTTGAGAGCCAAATTTTTTACAATTAAACTATATAGGTAGGTACACTGTTATTAACTTAATTAGGGCACTCCTAAGCTGGCCTTTGCTAAAAACGTCCTCAATCTGATTGAGGTACGTTCGCTGAGGTCGACCCCTTCCAACTCTCCCATCCACACTCGTCTTGTATACTTGTTTCGTCTATCTCCTTTCGTTCATCCTCTCTATATGTCCAAACCATCTCAACATACCTTTCTCAATCCTTGACACTACATCTTCTTTCACTCCACAATGTTCCCTGTACGTGTGCACCTGCACGTGGTATTTTGTGGAAGAGCCACACTTAAGAGGCCAAAGAGCCGCATGTGGCTCGCGAGCTGTGGTTTGCCGACTACTGACCTAAATCATTGGTCCTTCTTTGTGCTCTTTATGTCCGCAGTCTCCCAGCTCTATGGGAGCAGTTCAGGGAAGATACTATTAACAGAAATAAACTCCAGATATGTGCAACTGCTTGCTGCTCACATTCCCTGTAAAGACTATGTTCCTTTGGGGTGTCTGAAGGGGAGGGAAGGGGTGGGTGTGTTACTTTACTAGCTTAGATGGAGAACAATAATGGTATTCACTAATATCTTTGGGATACAATTGGAAGAGCTTTCAGCATTAGCAAAACAAAACAAATAGAAAACCATAACAAAGTCCACAAATCACACACATTGCTTTCCCCAACTACAAAAGTATGTACTATCAGAATTTTATCTTTAAAATCACTTGTTTCTTACTGTTAAGAGCAGAACTAAGCATGCAGAAGGTAAATTAGCACAACTCACAAATATATTGGGGCATCATTATATGTCTGTGTACATATACACTGAGCGGCCAGATTATTATGACCACCCCATCAGTACAATGAATTAGTTATGCAAATAATAATAATAAAACTTTGAGAATATTTGCTTAGGAAGTTTTCAATATTCAGCATTTTTGGAAGTGTCAATAAAGTACTGATGGGGTGATCATAATAATCTGGCCACTCAGTGTATATGTGCATATGTGTATGCATGTCAACATGAATGTGTGGGAGAGGTCGTGATGTGTGGAACAGCTGTAACACCTGGCTGCAAAAGATTTTAAAGGTTTTATTTCACCATCTGTCCCTGCTCTCTCTGAGGTAGCCTGGCACACATTAACATCTCTCAGGTGCACATCAGGCAAATCCTTAATAGTTCAATATGATTCTTCCATTCCCCTTTCTTGAGTTGTCTGTAATTTTCCATAGTGGGGAAGAAATAATATTTCTTGGGCATCTATGTGCCATGTTACACTCATCTAGAGACATTGCCTCCATTAACCAATGGGAGCCGGAGGCAAAAGATAAAGGCAGGCAGCACTGGGCTGCCAGATCTGAAGCACAGGCCCCAGCTGGCCACCAACTAGATCTATGACAAGGTCGGCCACCCTTGGTTTACTTAATTAAGACAGTGCAGTTTACACCTACTGCAGTGTCGGCACTCTCAACAGTACCACGTCTGGAGTAATTTACATGGTCACACCATCCATAACCCTAGACAAGGCTGTTTAATCCTCTGGACTTAGTTTCCATAATTTGAAAAAGGATACAGGATTTATGGTGGTTGTTTTTCACTGTGTTTCTGTGATTTACTTTTTTTAAAAAATTCTTGATATTTAGAGAAAGGGAGGAGAGAAACATCAATGTGAGAGCAAAATAGAGACTGGTTGCCTCCTGCATGCTCCCACTGGGGATCAAGCCTGTAACCCACGTATGACCGGGAATCAAACTAACAACCGTTTGGTGCACAGGACAGCCCAACTGAGCCATACCTGCCTGGGCTATTTCTGTGATTTCTATTTCAGAGTTTTAAAATTGAACTTCTAAAGTAACTCAATTATGAAAGTAAAGATATTTTGACCTCCCTCCCTTTTAATAAGCTAATGTATGCTTTTTACTCCAAACCATTTAGACCCAGCCTAACTATATGAGCATCGATATAAAGATTGATTTAACTGACATATAAGTCAGTAATGAATATCTCAGCAACTGGAAGAAATGAATCACAAGTTGGAATCAGTACAAGTTTGTTGTTGTTGTTGTTAATCCTCATCCAAGGATATGTTTTCCATTGATTTTTAGAACGATTGGAAGGGAGGGGGAGAGACAGAGAGAAACATTGATATGAAAGAAACACATCGATTGGTTGCCTCCGGCACACACCAACCAGGGCTGGGGATTGAGCCTGCAACCGAGGTACGTGTCCTTGACTGGAATTGAACCCAAGACCCTCCAGTCCGCAGACTGATGCTCTAACCACTGAGAAAAACCAGCTAGAGCAGCACACATTTTTATATGGTGTTCTGCTTAATTCCTCTCCGTCCTAGCTTGCATTTAATACATCAATTATGCCAGGCCCTAGATAGTCCCCATCATGAAATCAGTTGGTATGAAACACCACAACCAAAAAACCATTTTTACCTGGGCCAAGATCTCCTATCCTAAGCAGAAACAGCCCAGGAGAGATATCTGGCCACAAGATATGAAATTCCTGCATCAGGACAGAACTTGAAGTTCTGAAACATAGGCATGTTAACCATGAGGCAGCAAAGGAAAGATAATGGATGATAAGGTGACAGAGTGGGACAACCCAATGTTCTATCACCCCACCCTCTCATATCTTAGGCAAATAAAAAAACTGATTTTGGTGTAAATACATTTATTGATACCCATTTTATATAGTTCAATGAAATAATCTATAAATATAAAAGCACTTTTCTTTTGGATATCACCATGGTCCATGTAAATACTCAGCAGTCAGAGTCATCTGCAGGAAGCACTCCAAGTTGCACTGTTAGGTTTACAGACCTGAATATACACATTTCATTCAACAGTGGCACTTATGTACTCAAGTAGTCCAGTGGCTTTGGAATAAATGACTACTGGGCATGTGAAGTAAAAATAATGTGTAAGTTTAAATGAACAAAAAGGGTATCAACCAACAACAAAAAGAAAAAATTATGAATTAATATGCTAGGTGAAGGAAGTACCACAGGTGACACTTGGTGTCAGAATACTGAAGACGAAGAGTGTTTAACAACACATGTGCTCTCTCCAACTCCCAGGGGACCAGTGCCTTAGGGTCATTCATGGTCAACAAAACAGCTGTACTTAAAGAATCTAGATAGCATAGAATAAAAGATATGTAGCTGCTGGTATCGAGTTTAAAGAAAAATGAGTTAAATATTTCAATGACATAATGAGTTCCTCCCCGAGAAGAAGGAGGGATTGTGGGGAAAACAATTTTTTTTAAATTCCCTTTGTTACACTGATCATGATCATTTATCATATGCAGGAGAAAAGAACCCAGATATCTGGTACCCAAAACACCATTGCAAATATTTTCTTCTGTTTTAAAATTTTTTCCTCAGTGCTTCCACTGCTGAACCTTGCCCTTGATCTGATGCAACATAAAATGTTCTCATTTCTTCAGTAACAAATACAGGAATGTCCTTTGCTGCAGTGAGACCACAAGTCTTCTGAGTTAGCAGGCAAATGCATTTAAAAGGTCTTAGGTATGCAATGTCCAAAAGTGAAGTCTGAGAGGCAGTGTTAGAACTTAAGCAAGGCAGCATTTTAGAGACTACTCAACTGAAAACCTAAGTGGAGCATATAAAAACTCAGTTCTATTATTTTCAACTGGTAAATGGTGGCAACATTCCATGGAAAGGATGGGTAAGCGGTGTTGTCTCCAGGTCCAAAATATCCCAACTACTTAAAGTAGGACCCCAAAGAAGAGAAACACACACTTGACTTCTGTGGCCTCTAGAATTCTTTTTGGTCATTTTTGAAAAAGAAGAAATAGTAGATTCGGTTGTAGACCACTGGTTGAAGGGGTTTTCATCCAAATGAGAAACTCTACCCCTTGTCTCTGGTGGGACAGGCACCAGATTCCCACAAGTGGCAACTCCCATGTCCTGCAGCACGTGGCATCTGACCCTGGAGTGAAGAGTAAGCTGGCACAGAGCCCCGACAACTAGAATTCAGGCTAGATGGCATTTCGAGGCGTGCCATTGTGTGCCAATGCTTTCAGGCTGGGGACACTGGTCTGGTGACCACAGCCCCTGTGAGAAGTCACACCCACCTCAAAAACCTCATGAATAGCTTTTCGGAAACAATGGAAGTTGTAGTCTATTAAACCTGCAAGGAGAAAAAAAGAAGATCAGTCCTCCTGAATGTCAACTGTGAAATTATCTACTAAGAAACATTTGGTGACAGAAAAAAAATAAATTTGTATTTATTGAAAAACATACATCCAGCTGAGAAATTCCCTACACTGAAAATAAATAAAGCATATGCCCATATTGTTAACATTGGTTACCTCTGGGGCCTGGGAATAAACAGGTAAAAAAAAAAAAAAAGGAGTGAGGAAGGTAAATTTGCTAAGAAAATTTACAATAAAATGAAAATAAAATACTTTTTAATTATCAAGCTTTTCCTTTTACACATCTTTGGGGCAGCTAATGAAGACTGAAGGAAACAGCTAGAATAATCGCTGGCAAACTGTTCAGTAGAGCCCTGGGGTTGGGGAGGTACCAGAGGCCCCCAGCAGAGCCTCAGGCAGCCCGTACCCCACCTCAGGCAAAGCAGCTCCTTCTTCATGTTTCATGAACTGGCTTACAAGTAAAATTTTGATCAACCAAACAGTTCTATTTTATGAAAGAAATGGCTAGCTGCCCACTAACTATCCATTCTCCTTCTTTTACCTCAGAAACAGAACCCCAATTCTGCACCAGCATACTGGTGCTCAGCTGAAACATTACACTCCGCAGGCCTCCTTGCCGTTATGTCTGGCCACATGACCAATTCTGGCCACTGAGGTAAGTGTAAGTGTGTGGACTTCGGTGAAGTCTCCTTTAAAAAAGGAAGAGGCTGTATTCTTTCCTCACCCTGGTCCTCCTTAATGACTGGAATATGGGTAAAATGGCCAAAGCTCCTGGAGCCATGCCAAACCATGAAGTGACCTTGAGAACAGAAAACAGTGCTAAGAAGGCAGAGCAGAAAGGAAAGAAATGATGCCCTCAAGGACACTAGGACACAAAGATGACACACAACAAACAAATCAAAACCACCTGGTGTCACAGTGACTACAAACGATAAAGAAGTCCAAAGGAGGGAAAGCAACGTGCAGGGCAAAAGCAGTCAATGAAACTTCAGAGATGAAGCAGCACTTTGGGGAAACCAGTAAGATTTCATCAGGCAGGAAAGAGGAGCAAAATTATAAGACAACAGCAGGAAGCTGGCAATCAGAACACAGCACAGGCGAAAGATGGGACAGAAACGAGTCTGACTGGGGAAAGGGGCAGAGAATTCTTGGTAGAAAGTACTGAGAATCAAGTCTAAATAAGTAGGTTAGAACCAAATTACGAAGGTCCTTCCGACATAGGAAAAAACTATAAAAGTTTTGATAAATTCAACTACATTAAAATTTACTTCTATGCAAATGGTAAAATAAAATTAACAGTTGTGGAATGTTGAACACTGACCTGATATTTGATATTATGAAATCATTATTAATTTGTTTACCTGTATTAATGGTAATACTGTTAACGTTTGAAAAAGAATACTACCTCTTAGAGATATCTGCTGAAATCTATACAAATGATTTGATGTCAGGTATCTGCTTCAAAATAATCTAGTAGAAAAAGAAGTATAGAGATGAAATAAGATTGGCTTTAATTTTGGTAATGTTGAATCTGGGTGACAGATTAAAAATGGTTCATTACATGATTTTCTCTATTTTTTAAATATGTTTGACAGTTTTCACAACAAAAGAGTAAAAAAACATTTCATTGGGAAAAGGACATACAGAAAACAAGAGTGACCCTATGTTGATATTACTGAAGCAGGGAAATGGGTACATGAAGAGTCATTGTGCTGGTCTACTTTTGTGTACATCTGAAAATTTCCATAATCAAGAGTTTAAAAAAAATTTAAACAGAATGGAGAAAAATAAAGAAATCCTAAGAAATACAAAAAAGATAGAGTACAAAAAAGATCAGTACAAAAAAGCAAAAGAATAAGAGGTAAATCACCAAAGAAGAAACCTGATCAGGCATAAAAAGGTAATTAATTGCTTGCCCTAACTAGTAAAAGAAGTAAAAATTAGAGCCAAATGAGATGTTATTCCACTTACCTGACTGATAGTGACTAAACAGTCTTAACAACATCAAGTATTACCAAGGACATAAAGTGACAAGAACTACCACACAATGCTAACAGGCGTGAAAATGGTAAAACCACTTTGGAGGGCAATGTCTTTTTAAAAATGATGTTCTGGCCCAGCCATCATGGCTCAGTGGTTGAGTGATCCAGGAGGTCACGGTTGGATTCCCTGCCAGTGCACATGCCTGGGTTGCAGGTTCGATCCCTGGTAGGGAGTACAGGAGGCAGCCGATCAATGATGTTTCTCTCTCATCACTGATGTTTCTCTATATATATCCTTCTCCCTTCCTCTAAAATCAATAAAAATATTTTTAAAAAATGAATGAACTAGATAGAGCTATATGTTATCAATATGGATAAATCTCAAAAACAATTTTGCAGAAAACACTATTTACATTTTTAGATCATTTATACTCTATACTTTATAGATAGATGTGAAGTAAATGAATAAATCATGCATGGGGAAAAATAAAACACTACAAGTGCAAAGGAGGGGTTTTCAATTGAGAAATAACACAGAAGACACAAAGGGCATACATGCATTTGTCATGTGTTACTTCTTAAGCTCAAAGAAATATAAACATTTTTATTTTATCCAAAAAGTTACACATATCTGAAATAATTCATTATTATTAACATTAATGAAAGAATAGTGACCATTTACTATTAGTTAACATTAAGATATCAGGGAGAAGAGCAGGGATTTGTTGCAGTGAATAATGGAGAGCTATTGTAGATCCATAAGTAATAACATAAGTAATTTTCTGAATTCTAGTCTTCCTTTGGAATAAAAGATGATACATACAAGCCTTCTATATATATCCAGAGGTGGGCAAAGGTAGGTTTATGGTTATTCATATAAAAATAATACAACTAATAATAACACAAGAATACAACTCTTTTCATGTACTCACAACTCTAAACCTACTTTTGCCCACCCCGGTATATGCTGAATGCATAATCTCAAGTACAAAGCTGCTGCAGCACCATAAGCCTAGAGGGATGAGGTCCTATGACAGTGGAAAGAAAAAGGAAACTGCCCTAGCCAGTTTGGCTCAGTGGATAGCATCAGCCTGTGGGCTGAAGGGTCCCAGGTTCAATTCTTGTCAAGGGCACATGTCCAGGTTTCGGGTTTGAACCCCAGTGGGGGGCGTGCAGGAGGCAGCCTATCAATGATTCTATCTCCCTCTCCCTTCCTCTCTGAAATCAATAAAAATATATTTTAAAAAATAAAAAGAAAATCCAAGAAACAGTTCCAAGAAACAAATGATAAGATTTGGTGAAAATTCAATGTAAGCCATACAGGAAAAGAATGGGAAAAAAGAGAACAATGAATGCCCTCTATCTACCCCCTTCAGCAATGCCACCACACAACAAGATAGCTAAGCTTGGACACCAAAAAAATGTCAAAACTAGTAACAGAAGTAGGGTGCCAGGAAGGCCATGAAACAAAGGCCTTCAACAGTTTTTGACACCTGGGTAAGATAATAGTCAAATATTTAATTAAATGTAGACGTCTTACTAATAGCAGCTCCAAACATGGGACAGGAATGTGGCCCAAGTCAGAGCTGCAGATGTGAATTTTCCAACCAACCACATAAAGATTATCTGAAGCCATGGCTTGGATGAGCCGACCTGGAGAATAAGAGAAGCAAGCAGAAAGACTTGCTGCTGAGGAACACTCAGCACCAAGAAAAAGAAAAACAGTCAGAGAAGCAAACACATAAAACAATCCATAGGGTGTAGGCTTAGGGAAGCCAAGAGAGAAGAAAGCTTCAAGGCTGGAGAGGCGTCAGCAGGCTGAAGAAGCCACAGATGAGGAAAGGCCACGGGCAGCAAGGAGGTCACCCGGTAACCTGGCTCAGGGAGAAGCCAAACCGCAGGCAGCGGGTAGCGAAAAGATCTGCAGTAAGAGACTGGAGTAAAACACTTGACTTAACATAGCAGATCAAACGAAGGAAGGAGTCAGTCTGACTAAATACGGAAGGGAAGGGAGAAAAGTAGTTTGAGCTTTTAACCATCTAACACAGTGATTTTCAACCTTTTTCATCTCATAGCACACATAAACTAGTTACTAAAATTCTGCAGCACACCAAAAAATATTTTTCCCCTATCTGAAAAAATATAATAATAAAAGCATAACATGCTAATTAGACCGGATAGCCGAATGACCTTCAGGATGTCCTTCCAGGCGACCTTCCAGACAAAGCCACGGCTGTGAGGGCTGGGGCAAGCTGCCATGGCTGCGAGAGCCGAGTCCCTTGCTCGAATTTCGTGCATCAGGCCTCTAGTATCGGTATAATTTTCATTCATTCACACAAGACAGCTACTGTTACCAGTTGTCACTTTTTTAATTTGACAATCTAAGGGGAAAGAGGTTCGTGCCCTAAGTAGTCAATACTGCGTGTTTTAAAAATCCTTGAGGCACACCAGTTAAAAATCACAGTTCTAACACTGCAGTATTATTTTCTCATTTTCAAGAACCTAAGAAATTATAACAAGAGAACTTAACATAAAAACAGCATTTTTAAAATGCCATTACCTTTTCGTTCAAAACTTTCTTCCCTAAGAATGCAAACCAGTGCCAAAAATTTAGTCACTTCCTTTAAATAAAGGACAGTTGTGTTATTCAGCTTGATAATTGCCATAGATTCTTTGTCATAAGCACTTCCACTGCCATCTTCCTTTAACCTGTTTTAAAAGAAAGTATTATTCATTACAGGGTTCCCAACGAAGTATTTTGTCACATTTCATTTGCACAATGACATGTCTTTCCACCCAGTTTCCCAAATGTGTTTTGAGAAAGAAGAATACGGGCTTAAATATATTGGCACAGAAGTTCTCGTTTAGGTGTATAGTGTCCCAGACCTTGATGCAGCATCCCATGCATTCACACCTTCATCTTGTTTACCTAAAATGCATGGAATATAGCCATTTAGGTAAATTTTCCCTCACGCTAATCTGTACTGACAGAGTCTGCAAATAAAGAAGGACCAAAATACAAAAACTGCCATTACTGAAAAAAGAGTAAGGAAAAAAACTAAAATAGTCTATCAAAGATACTGAGGAATCCTGATGCCTATAAAGTGAGTCTTACAGGTTCTGAAAGCTTTCATTTATTAAACTAGAATTGACATTCTAGAATTGTTATATGAAGTCCCCCTTTGAAAAATGTAAATTAATAGTCAAGTAAGAAAGCAAATTAAACTATAATAAAGCACACCAAAGTGCATGCATACATTGTGTTAATGAGATAAAAATTTGGCTTACAAAGTTTAGATTTGTTTTAAAGAAAAAACAAATGTTCTATTCATTTTTTTATTTTTTTGCTGATTTTTAGAAAGGAAGGGAGAGGGAGAGAGGGAAAGAGAAACATCGATGTGATAGCAAAACATCAAACTGCTGTCTCCTGCATGCCCCCTTCCAGGGATTAAGCCCACAACCGGGCATGTGCCCTGACCAGGAATCATACTGGCAACCTTTTGGTGCACGGGACAATACCCAACCGAGGCACAGCAGCCAGGGGTAATTCATCCACTTTTTAAAATTAGAAATGGAAACATGAAACTTTACTGAATAATATAAACAGACATCTCATTTCATTATGGAAAGAATCAAAACAAAGGAGAGCATGTAATCACAAAAGTGATAAATAGAAATGGAAGACAAGCATAGACAAGAACAGGTGAGACAAATGCATTTTCCTACTCGGAGGTAGTTGGAGAAAGACACTGACAAATTAGGCAGAAAGACCAAGGTCAAGGGTAGGAACAGAGAAATGAAAGAGGAGTTTAGATGGAGCAGAGACCAACAGATAAAGGACATAGGTATCAGAAAGCAAAGGCAATGTTATAGCATCAGAAAGTGCGTTGCAAGTGCTGGTGTTAACATATTAAGGCCGTGATTTTCAAACTTTTTCATTTCATGTCACACAGAAACTAATTACTAAAATTCTGCAGTACACCAAAAAATGTATTATATTTTTTGACAATCTGACAATTTTAAAAAAGGTGTAATTTTGATTCATTCACACCGGATGGCTGTTGTTGTGCTGGTTGTTGTCCTTTTTTTTTTTACTTGACAATCGGAGGGAAAAGAGGTGAGTGCCCTGACTAAACCATCAGGTATTACATGTTTTAAAGTTTTTTGCAACCTAGCCAGCGTAGCACAATGGCTGAGTGTCAACCTATGAACCAGGAAGTCACAGTTCGATTTCTGGTCAAGGGCACATGTCCAGGTTGCAGGCTCGATCCCTAGTAGGGGCCATGCAGCAGGCAGCTGATCAATGATTCTCTCATCATTGATGTTTCTATCTCTTTCTCCCCCTCCATTCCTCTCTGAAATCATAAAAATATTTTTTTTAAATAAAATAAAAATTCTTGCAGCCATCAGTGTGCCTGCCACAGCACACCTGGTGAAAATCACTGTATTAGGGAATCAGGGCTATCAAAGGCAACACAGGTTTTGGGCTTTTAAAATACCAGTAATTCGCCAGTTTTCACTCATCCCTCTGGGATAATGTACGGAATCACAGCTTTACTGGCTTTTATAAATTTCTGTATAGTTTGGTGAATTTACATAAGGGGAGAGTTTGTAATTTAGAGATTTACTTTGGAAACTCATATAGGTCAAAATTTTATACGTATAAATCCTTCTAACATCCAAAATTCCAACTCCTTAAGGACCCTCATTCCACAAAGCCTCCGGTTAAGTTAGGAACAATACTCACTCTGTTACTCAAGATGTTTTAAATAAATTAACCTAGTGTTTTTATCTAGCTAAGTTCCCTAAATGAGAAGACGAAGTGCAAACCCCCTCAAATAATGACAGGAGAAAGTCTGGCCCTAGTCACACTTTTTCAACCATTCTTGTTCATTCTCGCTGAAGGAGTAAAACCCAGCAGCCCACCTACAGAGAAATCATGCTCCAAGTTGAAGTACTATGGTCAGAACGAGTCTACTTCAGACAGTACTTGCTGGAGGCCTCAGCAATTAATCCCTCTGACAAATCAAACTAGTAATTTTCCACCGGAGATCTTACAGAAATACGTACATAACTTACCCATATATACAAGACACATCAATTACAACATCAATCATGTCGCAGCAAAGTTCATAAGATTGCATATCCACAGGAGAACTGTCTGTTGCAATGTAGATTTTGCTGACAACATCAAAGAGAAAAGCTTTTTCAATACCTGAATTCTTGGAAAAACAAAATGGAGGAAGTGTTCAGTTTTTTTTTTAAGAATTACAATTTGCAACTTATCAAAGATCTTGAATTATTGATGAACATCCAAGGACATTTTTAATGACACAACCCAATTCCAAAATAACCAAATAGTACTGGGGAAAGTGACACTTCTGTTAGCCAAAGAATAAAAGTGAACTTATTTCTCTGCTGATTTACTGACATAATTGCATCATCAGTCAGTCAAGTTTGTTTTTTCTCTCTCCTTTTCACTTGAATGATTTTCTAAGACATCATAAATAAAATTAACAAAACAAAGAAATCCTCCAAAAATCAAGCCATGCTACATTTTCAGTAACCTTTTCTTGTAACAATAATCAGTATCTGATCTGAATGACCCGGACACCAGAGGGTTTTATATGACCATCAGCAAAACATAAAATATTAGTTATATTAGATGTCAACATCTAGCATAACCCAAAAGCCCAAAAGAACTCAAGATCACTACACACTGAGTCCTTCAAAGTAATGTTTAGAAAATATAATGAAGATTACTAAATTTATTGGAGGGATATCCTTATTTTTTATTTACTAAATTGACTGGGGTGACATTAGTCAACATGAATATATAGGTTTCATGAGTGATTGTCTGTTACAAGATCTGTATATTGTACCATGTGCCCACCACCCAAAGTCAAATTTTCTTCCTGTCACCTCATATTAAGACCCCCTTCTATACCCACCCCCTTAATTAAGCTGAATTCCTCAAAATGCATGAATGTAAAATGATACTAAGTTTAGCAAGTAAACGAAAAGATCAATTTTTCAATGTGACCTCCATTAATGCAGAGAAATAAACTAAGCCAAATTCCCAAAACCCAGTCTTTTCCAATTGCTTTTCCAGTTACTTGTTTCAGGAAACAGACATCATGAAGATATTTTTTCATTTAAAAAGCATGAGGAGCCCTAACTGGTTTGGCTCAGTGGATAGAGCATCGGCCTGCGGACTGAAAGGTCCCAAGTTCGATTCTGGTCAAGGGCATGTACCTTGGTTGCGGGCACATCTCCAGTAGGAGGTGTGCAGGAGGCAGCTGATCAATGTTTCTCTCTCATCAATGTTTCTAACTCTCTATCCCTCTCCCTTCCTCTCTGTAAAAAATCAATAAAATATATTCTTTAAATAAATAAATAAATAAAAAGCATGAGGAAATTTTTCATCAATTCATTTTAAGATAAAAAGGGTAAGTTCTAAGGAAAGAATTCAGAAAATAACTCAAGCCTTTTTTAATGTTTTTATTTATGTTATCTGTTAAGTGCGTCGTTAGTCTTTCAACTCGATTCAAGCCATTTTTGGAGAATTTGATAATACAAATATGTTCAATGAAAATGAAATCAAAACTATAGTGAATTAAATAGCTCACTTACTGATATAAAAATATTTAATAGGTTTTCCAAGGTCGGCAGTTGTGGAATGAGTTTCTGTACCACCTTACTAAAGGCTTCAAATATTGAATGGTCATAGATACTAGTCAAATAAAAGCTGAAAAACAATACAGTTTGATTAATTTGAAAAATCTCAAGTTTGGTGACAATGATCATAATACACAAAATTTTAAGTTTCTTAACATTTTATTTCAGTAAATTAAAAGCTTTTTATCTTGTCTACCATTCCCATAGTTCAAGATGACAAATGCAGTGTCCCCACCTGGTTTGTAGCTATCCATCCCTTTTATTGCATTTATACAAAAGGCATTTGAGGCACTACCCAGGAAAGCATTTTCAGATGCAGAAACTTGAATATTCACCTAAGCCCTTGCAATTTGATCCAAAAAGCTTAGTTTCTTAAGCTTATAACTGACAAAAATCAAAAGAAAGCTTAGAGGAGATAGGTGACATTTAGCAAATAAGTATGTAATTCAGGACTCTACCAAAATGTCACCTCCTCAGAAAGTTCTTTCCTGATCCTTCTACCTAAAATAGTACCTCTGTACCATCGCTTTCCCTAATTTTTCTTCATTGCACTGACAAGAACTTAAAATTACACTATACATTTATTTATAAGTGCTTTTGATCTGTCTCATTCATTAGAATGTAAGCTCCATGAGGACAGAGATTGTCAGTCAGTCTTCTTTGTAGCTGCAAGCCCACTACCCTAAACAGTGCTCATAAATATTTGAATAAATAAAAGATACAACTGATGCTTAGAATGTATGTAAATAACTTATTAGGAAGGATGGCAGCTGGGGCCTCACAGAGAATGGAAGCCTAAAAGGATATAAGGTAGAGAAGTAACATCTATATATTTAGTGAAACACGTATTTGAGAATGAGAGAGAGAGAGATGCCTTTAACAATTTAAACAGGATGAACAATCCTACCTGCTTTTTCACCCAGTGAGTATAATCTTCATTATGTAGTTGTATCTATGACACATTTATAAGTACATACTGCAAAGTCAGAAACACAGAACTGAGTGTATCATATCTTACAGGTAATTTAAAGATACTTTCAAGGAGCTGACCTAAGAGCTTAACAAGATAGGGCTCTACTCTTGACGTGAGAGCAATGGAATAGGTGAGGCCAAGGTGACCCCCTAAAGGCACTGAAGACACAGGAATATTTTAGTGTTTCCTTTAGTCAAAAAGATTAGCAATGTGAGAAGGTGTGCAGGGGCAGTGAGGCTTGGAGGTGGACAGGGACAGGGAGAGCAGGGCATTTTCGAATGCCATGTTTCTGGAAACCAGAAATCAAATGGTGCCTCATCCACAGGCCTGCTAGTAGTTATTAAAAGCTTGATGCAGAATCCTGAGGTTAACAAGGCCTAGAGCCCTATAACGCACTGGGGAAAGGGATAGTATGCACCACTGGGATGGAATGCCCTGGGAAGGGACACAGTCATGGCGTAGAGCAGTGGTTCTCAACCTTGGCTGCACATTAGAATCCCCTGGGAATCTTTTTAAAATCCTGACTTCTGGGCCTCAGAAATCAGGATTTTAAAAAGATTCCCAGGGGCCAAAACCGGTTTGGCTCAGTGGATAGAGCGTCAGCCTGCGGACTGAAAGGTCCCGGGTTCAATTCCGGTCAAGGGCATGTACCAGGGTTGCGGGCACATCCCCAGTGGGAGATGTGCAGGAGGCAGCCGATCGATGTTTCTCTCTCATCGATGTTTCTAACTCTCTATCTCTCTCCCTTCCTCTCTGTAAAAAATCAATAAAAAATATTTTAAAAATAAATAAATAAATAAAGATTCCCAGGGGATTCTAATGTGCAGCCAAGGTTGAGGACCACTGGTGTAGAGGATTAGGATTCCTATGGGCGTTGGGGAACACAGGACAATCATGGCTTAAAACCCACTAATAGTGGATTCCCAAAAAATGATTGGAGAGACACTGCCACTTTTTCTTACAAATACTGTTGATTATTTTTAATACATAAATTACTTATAAACATTCAAAATTTTTAATCTAGGTAAACTAGAGCTCAATGAGAGTTTTCTATAAGATTTTCTAGAAGAACAACTGAAAGACCTTGGAGTCTGAGGCCCTAGTGAGTATTTCAGGATGGGGGTGGCTTGAGCCTATAAGGAAGTCATTGTAACAGACCAAGGATAAGGAAATAGCGACACTTGAATTTCTCCCCTGCTTCCCGTTTAAGCTGTTTATAACAGTAGCTGTTTATATCATCGAGAGGACGTTTTCTTGGGAACTTTCTATTACTCATTCCTACCTATAGCACACAAAAATATATGTTAATAATTTCTTAATGGTCTTTAATTATGAATCAGCAGTTCTTCAAACTTAATTGAAGCCCTAAGCAGATTTATAGGATAAACCCACCTAACCCAAACTTTAGAGTTTCATAAAAGCATACAGTGTTTAAAAAAATATAAACAAGATACATTAGAGTCATCACTTGAATGTATAAAAGGCTCTTCTACTAAGAAAAATACTGTAAAAATTCAAGCTACAGGGATCTACAGCAAATGTGACAGAGAGTCCTTGAACTGAGGTAAGAAAAAAAAAGAAAAGATGAAACCAAGAGGGGGAAGTCCCAAAACAGTTTTATGCCATGAGGAAAAAGCCTGATCCCAGTCTCTTGGGATGAATCTGTAAAAGCACCAACAGAAAGACTTCACATGACTTCAAACTCCAGGAAAATGCAAAAAAAAAAGAGGGAAAGGAACTCCTCAATAACATCAGGTTCCCAAAACTGCTTGAATTCAACAAAGAAGAGATCAAAAACATTACAGAATTGGGAAGGATATACTGGTAACAGAAAGCTTTGTGTTTGTAATGACAGAGATGGGAATACATTGACACATTTTTCAGGGCTCATATCAAACACACATGTTGTTGTTACCTAAGGTGGAGTTTTTCTAGCCCAGCATCTGCAAGGTCATCATTGGCCCTTTGATGAATGTCCCTCTGTGTTTCTATTTTGTGATCATCAGACAGACCATCAACTTTGTGAATAAAAACCTCAAAATTCATGTCTGGATTAACTTTGTAGGCTTTAGAAACAGTAATGTGAAGTCTTGTTAAAGCCTCCATGTAGTCATCCTGTAAGTCAGAAAAAGAATAGTTTTTTTAAAAGTAATCTTATCAAAGTCAAGTAATGAGTTAAGAAAGCCTCAAAACACCTCTTTCCCCAACCACAGAAAATATATTACCCTAACTATTTATACTCAAACAAATACATTAACTTTCACCAATCAATAGATCTTTAATCTAAGATTAAAAAATTCAATTACCAAGTAAATGTTGTAATTTTTGATACTGATAATATAAGGAAAGAAAAAAGGAAATGGACATTTCTTCCCAATAGACTTTTTGAAGTAATCCCAGCTCTGCCATTATTAGATGTATGACTTTAAGCAGGTTGCTTAAGACTGTGATCTCAGTTTACTCATCCATAAAACTGGAACTACAGTACATTCCTCAGAGTTTGTAAAAGATAAATTACATTAGATCAGCTCTGTGAAAGCACCCATTCCAGAGCCTGTCACTCAGAAAGCACTCCTAACTAATGCACTCGTATAAAAAGGAAGCTTCTTAAGACGTGTCCCATTTTTTATCTGAGGGCCTGCCACTTGCTAGGCCCTTAATAAATGCTTGTTAAGCTAAACTCAATTTGGACAATTAAGGACACTATTCACTTTAATATTTACTCAGTTCCATATTCTTCTATTATGGGCACTGATGAGATCTTTTCAGTGAGTGACATCATTATTGTAATAGTTACTGAAGTACAGCAACATCTACTTTTAACAAATAAAAGTGGAAAGCTGCTCATGAACTAGAACTCAGAGATATAAACCACATCTCCTAATCATCTGCTATTCTGTACTCTCACAAAGCCATGCTTGCTCACAAAGCACCTTCACAGCTGCATCTCTTGTACTGCTAGGGAATCTATTGGCAAAAAAATAAGCTGCAAGAAGCACATGACAAAAAAGATAAACAACTCTGCCTTGTTTCTACATCTTTTGCCACCAGAGAAGAAAAATAAATCAACAATGATTCCCCCAACTACCTGTGCATCAATGACATATATCAATGCTCCTGTTCCCCTGAAGATCATCTCGTAGTCAAAAGTTGGGTCAAAAAAGTCCATTTGCCCAGGAAAATCCCATATTTGGAAATTCACAAAGGAACTATTAGAAATGTCATCTTTATAAATCTTGTTGGTACTTTCCAAGAAGAGGGTCTCGTTGGGTGACATTTTATGAAACACCACCTGTTAAAAGAAAGACAATTTTATGACTATTCAACTTTGTATCAAAAGTTTAAAAATCTACCCTGAATTAACATAATTTAAAGAACCTACTCCCCACTTATTGGCATGCCTACATTAGGCTCCAATATAGTCAGAAATGGAAAATGAGTTTGCAGTCTCGTGGAAGAAATAAAACAAAGACAGTAATTATACCAAGTGGAAAGTGATATATGGGGGATACAGGAGTAATTGACAGGGAAAACCCCTGAGAAAAGAAATGGTAAAGACAATTGTTAAGTATCACAATAATTGCAATCCATGCAACTCTAACACAAAACTAATTTGCCTCTCTCTCTCACTGTTACTTTCTAATAGAGAAAAATGGGCAGTCACTCCCAAGATTTAGTCAGTAATATTAATACGAAACGGATTAAGATTAGTTTGTTAAATACCTACCATAAATGTACCCAAATTTTGCTGTAGAGGTGAAAAGCAAGCAATCCAGTAAACTGGAAAGATGACTACTTTTCAAAAACATTATCTCTGCACATTATCACAGGGAGGTTTATTTTGGACAGACCTTTGCAACCGAGTGGAAAGGGCAAAGGGGAAGGAATCTGGCCTTTCAGGACCAGGTCACCCGTGCCTCTCTGCATTCCCCTTGCGAAAAAATGCACAGCCCTCCCCTCGGTCCCGACAGGCCCTCCTACGTGAAAGCAAATGCACTGACAAGGGTCTGCAAATATTCTCAGCCACAGTCAGGGGTAATGCCACCAGCGACTATACTCGCCAGGCCGCAAGTACTGACATGAGTGGAATAACACCCCCAGTGATGTTACAGTACGATAGCCTTCTGCATTAGCAACAAGAGCAAACCAATGGCCGTGACTTCATCGCAACTCTTTCGGACGCTGCTCGCTGGGGCTCACCTGGCAGCCCAGCAGACCCAGGCCGCCTGGAGCGCGCGGCGCGCGCGCGCGCGCACACACACACACACACACACACACACGCACACACGCACACGGGGCAGGGGAGGGAGTCCGTGAAGTTCTCCAAGTAGGAACTGGGGAGTAGGGGCTGGTCCCCGGGAGGCGGAGGTCCCCGGCGGTGCCACGGGCACCTGCCTCCTGCCGGCCAGTTTCGCCTTCGGGGACCCGCTCGGCCTCCGCAGACTTGGGCGTGGACTCACCGGTCGGGGTCCTCGCGCGGGCCGCGCCCGGGGCTCTGCTTCTCAGAGGAAACGCGCGGGGGGCCAGCCCTGCGGCCAGCGCCGGCCGCCGCCCTCTCCGGGGGGCCTCTCCCGCGCGGCGGCCACCCGCGTCCCCGGGGAGGGGCGGAGGGGCGGAGGGACGCGGCGCGGCCCCACTCACCTTCTGGATGGAGGACTTGCCGCTGCGCCGGAGCCCCATGAGCAGAATCCGCGGCTTGGAGCTGTCCGCGCCCCCCGGGCCACAGCCTCCGCCGGCCCCCGCCCCGACCCCGCCGCCCGCAACTGCCGCCTCCTCTTCCTCCTCCTCCACGCCGTAGCCGAAGTCCTTGGGGAACGAATCGGCCGCGCCGTAACTGCCGGCAAGGGGCGTCTCCTCCGCCCCGTACTGCAGGGACATGGTGCTGGACCGCCGACACCCGCGCCCTGACAGGCCAGGCCAGGCCAGGCCGAGCCAGGCCGCCGCCTCCCCAATTCGCCGCCGCCGCCGCCGCCGCCCCCGGCAGCCGCCACCGCTTGCGGCCCGCCCCCTCCCCCATCCCGGCCCTCATTGGCTCCGCTCCGAGGCCAGCCGCTCATTGGCTGCAGGAGCCGCCATTCGGGGGCAGCAGGGTAGGTGGTGCCCGTCACGTGCCCGGAATCACCTGACTCGGAACAGAGGAGGGGGAGGAGGAGTCACGAGGAGGGTGGCCCCGCCGGGCCAGCCTTCTGCTCTCCGCCCCAGCCAGCACCTCGGTCCTGCCCAGCCACGCACATTGTTTCTCACCGCTCTCCTGACTTCCTTGGAGCTCCGGAGGCCATCGCAACGAGAGATGCTTTCTGGGCATTTGGAAGAATTGATTGTCCTTCCGGTACAATTGTACTCGCTCGAACCAACATTTATTGATGTCCGCGAAGTCCTGGGACACCAAACTGGAACCGACCCTGACCCTGCCCGCTTCCCTCCAGTTCGAAGATTAATAGCGTAAGTAGTCTCGGTACGAGGTACGAGTGGGAAGGGCACAGATACCGACTGTAATGCTTGGGAGTTGAGAGGGTGAGAAAGTCTACAAGAAGCTGTTGTCTGAGCTGGTCCTTGAATGGATGGATTGGTTGGGAAATGCAAAGATATGGAGGAGGAGCCATTCAGGTTGAGGGCAAATCTCAAACAAGGCAGTCCCGGGTGTGTATACAGTTATTTCTAGCAGGTAGGACATCTTTCTTCAGCAAATCACTGACAAGAGGATACTGCTGCCCCTTCAAACTCAACAGGACTCAATTTCCCCTCCTTCCCACCTAGTCAAAATCTACTCCAGTAATTCCATCCCCCACAGAGACCAAAGGAATACACAATGAAAGCAAATCAAGATGAATGCTATCACCAAATGTTTCGAGAAGGCTAGAGGAATTTTCACCCTTGACAGTCAGGTGTTAGAATTGGACATTTGAGAAAATAGAATCTTCCTCTTCAAGTGGGGATGGTGGTGATGGTACTGATCTTCCAAGTTATGAAGGGAACGCATGTTCATGCTGGTCTGGGACTTGGTGATGTCTGAATCTAGAAGTTACAGGTAGAACACATCTTTAGAGATCTAGTCCAACTCTCACCTAAAGAGAACCCACTATACAGCATCTGATGGACATAGAGCATACACTTCAATAGTTTCAAGAGAGTTTTCACTATCTCAAAACGGAGCCATTTCCACTTTGGTAAAACTTTAGAAGTCTCTTTTTCAGGCAAAAAAAAAAAAAAAATCGTACTCCCTGGAACTTGTAATTGAACACAGGACCAGTCTTCTCTTTCATGACAGCCCTAATTTGCAGTCTTTGTTATCCACTAAATCTTTTCTCTGCTCTACATTAAACATACGCAGTTCCTTAACCATTCCTTCAGTGATGCCCAGTAGAACATTCTATGATGACAGAATTGTTCTAATCTATACTGGTCAATATAGTAGCCAATGTGGATTGAGCACCTGAAATGTTGCTATTGTGACTAAGGAACTGAATTTTGAATTTTATAATTTTAAATACCAAATGTGGCTATGGTTACTATAGTAGTACAGCCTTGTATTTTCAAATGCCTTCTCTCTTTTGGTCACTCTCCTTTATATGCATTTGAGCTTGTCAACATCCATCAAATGTCTGGCACCTACAATGCAATACTGACCACCAATACAGCCTTCAGAATAACTTTAGCACCTGGAGAGTATTTCTATTAATGCTTTCCAGAATGGATTTTTTAAAAAATATTTATAAAAAGTCCAGCCAGTGCCCTAACTGGTTTGACTCAGTGGATAGAGCGTCGGCCTACGGACTGAGGGGTCCCAGGTTTGATTCCGGTCAAGGGCACATGCTCAGGTTGCGGGCTCAGTCCCCAGTAGGGGCATTCAGGAGGCAGCGATCAATGATTCTCTCTCATCATTGATGTTTCTATCTCTCTCCGCCATTTCCTTCCTCTCTGAAATCAATAAAAATATATTAAAAAGAAAAAGCCCGGCCAGCATGGCTCAGTGGTTGAGTGTCCACCTATGAACCAGGAAGTCACGGTTCAATTCCTGGTCAGGGGTGCAGGCTTCCTTCCCAGTGTGGGATGTGCAGGAGGCAGCCAATCAATGATTCTCTCTCATCATTGATGATTCTCTCTCTCCTGCTCTCTCTGAAAGCAATAAAAATATATTTTTTAAAAATATATTCATAAAGTACAAGTGGTCCCCCATTAATAATCACTGAAACTAGTACATTGTCAGCAATGCTAGTGCCTCGACTTGTGTGACTGCATTAACCTAAATATAAGACTTGCTCAGCTTCCTGGTTTAGGCCCAGAAGTTTGTGTATTCCAAGTTGTTACGCATTCTCAAGCTTGTTTCAATATAAGTCTACCAATAAGCCCTTCCAACTTTGTGGCACTTAACAGATTTTGCATTACTACCATCTGACCCATGTGTAGTCCTTTATCATTTGCAAGGTACTTTTCATCCATTATATTTGATCCTTATGACCACCTTGTGAGGTAAGCAAGATATGAAATCTACATTGTATAGGTAAGTTAGCTGAAGCATAGCAGGAACTGAATGGATAGGGTGCTTTTTCTATTCCATGGAGCCTCTTCTTGTATACTCTCTTCATCCAAATCCTTGATAGCAACGTTGAAGAGGACCTCCAGTGGCCAGGCTGACCCTAAGTTCTTCAATAGCACTGACTGGTACAGCAGTTTAGCAGGTCAGTTCCACCAAAAAGTGTGATTATCCAACCCACAAATTGGCATTCTGTCCAAAAGGATGTCACAAGACACGACCACCTGACTTACATATGTATTAATACTAGTCCCAGGAGAAAAAAGCAAATGAGGGTTAGCTGCCAGAAAAAATTTCTACTTGTCTGTATCCACAAGGGGACTGTCATACCAACTGCTTAAAGAAGCCAATCTCCCTCTCTTCCAAAATCCCATGGGGCCATGTTTTATTATGATGACAATTCTTAGCACATCCTAACCCATACTGTAATTGCTTATATACCTGTCTTACAACTAATTTCAAGTCGTTCATTATTATAACACCTGCACTCAACCCTCTGCTGTCCATGTAGAAGGCACTCAGATTGGTAGAAGATAAACCAATTCAAGTGAATGTTCTTCCAACAGTATCTGACCCCCCTCCCCATCCAAAAACAAACTTGTGATTAGAAGAGGCACATTCCTACCAACATGACTGAATAAAATTCCCTTACAATTGGCTTAGTCAGTTTCTAGCAGGTACTGAGACTTTTGCTAGTTAAGCCAGTTTTCAGTGTATTGTTTCATTTTCTGTGTGTTTTGACCAAAAAATAAAGCTAGGTTCTCTAACAATCGGGTAAGATATACAAAATAGGACTACTTCTTAATAACGTCAGTCAATCAGTAAGGAAAATAAATGATCAAGAAAACAGAGGCCCTGGCTGGGTAGCTCAGTTGGTTAGAGCAGTGGTCAGCAAACTGCAGCTCGCGAGCCACATGCGGCTCTTTGGCCCCTTGAGTGTGGCTCTTCCTAAGCCTTAGGAGTACCCTAATTAAGTTAATAACAGTGTACCTACCTATATAGTTTAAGTTTAAAAAATTTGGCTCTCAAAAGAAATTTCAATTGTTGTACTGTTGATATTTGGCTCGGTTGACTAATGAGTTTGCCTAACACTGGGTTAGAGCATCATCCCAATACGCCAAGGTTGCATGTTCGATCCCTGGTCAGGGCACATATAAGTGAATGCATAAATAAGTGGAACAACAAATCTATGTTCTCTCTCTCTCTCTCTCTCTCTCTCTCTCTATCTCTCTGTCTCTCTCCCCCCCACCCCCCTTTCTCCTCTCTCCCTCTCTCCTTCCCCTTTCTCTAAAATCAGTTTTGTGTGTTTAATACATTTTTTTTTATTATTGATTTCAGAGAGGAAGGAAGAGGGAGAGAGATAGAAACATCCATGATATGAGAGAATCATGGATCGGCTGCTTCCTGCAAGTCCCCCACTGGGGATTGAGCCCACAACCCGGGCATGTGCCCTCGACCAGAATCGAACCTGGGACCTTTCAGTTTGCAGGCCGACGCTCTATCCACTGAGCCAAACTGGCTAGGGCTAAAACCTGTTGTTGTTTTTTAAAGTCTGTAGGGCTTCCAAAATAAATGAAAAAGGACTAATGAACAAGAATATAGTGCTTTACCATTTACAAATCTTTCACATACATTCCACTTGACCCTCACAACAACCCTGTGAGGTAGGCAGCACAGATATTATTCTCAAGTAACAGATGTGGAAAGTGAATTTCAGAGCAGTTAAGTGATGTACCCAAGGTTCTACAGTTAGTAAGTAATTTGTATTAATATCAGTCTTTGGCCTAAAAATTCAGCACCCAACCTCCCCTCGTACTTGCCCTACCTACTTCACAGGGATAATGAAGATAAAATGAATTCAAGTCTAGAAGAATATTTTGAGAGAAAAAAGCACTATATAATTATACCAGCAAACTATAATTTTCCTCTATATATGGCTTATTCTCCTTCTCATCCCAGCTTGTGAATGAACCCACCATTTTATATTGCCTCTGTTCTGTGCTCAACTGAGCAACTAAGTAAGGCAGGGGAACAGTGTGGTCCTGTTGAATGTTACATTAAGTTACAACAGGGTAACTGCTATTATAGCAAATTGGAAATCAACACAGGAAAGCCAATGTGCAAGTAGCAAGCAAGGCAGCATTATCAAATAGGGCATGAATGCATAGAAGGAAATCGTGGTGTCAGAGTTGAAACTGGCACACACAGTTATCTAAGGCAAAGTGGTGGCAAAGAAGAGTTATTTATTCCGCATCATATAAATGAGCAAAAGATTCTTTAGAACCCATGCAAAAGCATCTCATGTCACACAGATCTCTCCAGCTGCCTACGGAGAATATAAACAATGTCATCTTCGTTTTAAAGAATGACTGTACCTGTGCTCATATCCTGAACTAAACCAAGGAACAGTTCCATGCTAACCTTCCTCAGCTAAAATACAACCAGTACCATCATTCCTAGTCAGACTAGTAAACAGAATGTCTTTTAAGGTAATGAATTAGATGGCTGTGTTTAGATTTTTTTCAGGATTCACTTTGGATACTCCTGCTTTTAAGACCCAAAGAAGATTATATTGAGTTTTTATTGGTGATTATAAGAATATGTGTTTATAACAGTTAAAGTGTGATCGGTGAATTTAACATATATATATATAAAAGTTCTATAGCATCTGTTCAGAAAAGATTATATACTATACAAACTATTCAAGTCTTACAAAACATTTTTCAGTGTCTTTTCAACTGAGAAGAATCCTATTCAGCACGCTTCTCCTCCTGAGGTGGTTCATACTGAGCAAGCTATAGGGCAAAGACAGAGGAGTTTAGGTGAATTTTATTCTAAACTGGATAAAAAAAACTTAAGAGTAACAAAACGAGTTAACTATTATATTCAATTTAATTACTGATTCAGTAAGTTTTTATGTTTAAATGTTTAAACCATTCAATGATCTAAGACTTACAATCAAACCTAATGAAGGCTTTTTACATAAACCTTTAATATTACTAGAAAATTAAAATTTAATTCCAGTTTATGGCTACCCTATCAAGACATTTGATATGCAATAATCTATATCTTCCCAAGGATGATGTGGCTTATTATAATAAGCCCCTCTACCAAAAGTTGACTGAACTTTCTCCCAAAAAGTAGAAAAAACAAATTATGTGACATATATGAATCTAGCCAGATAATAAAGACCTGCCGATGTCTTTGATTTAAAAGGTGCCCAAGAGTTAACTGGTATTTTCACATTGTGGAAATACTGCATTTTCTTTTATGCAAAGTTGTTCCCTGGGAAGAACACTAGGCTAAGATTTGTTCCATTAAGCTGTCAGATTTGAGAAGCTAGGCTTCGCTGTGCTGTAGTGTCCTCACCTGTGCATCTGTTTCACTTATCTCACAAAGTTATTGAGAAAATAAAACTCATGAAAAATTCCTATAGTAAAATAAAATGCATTATGTGATTCAGAATGTGGTGAAACCTCAAGGACTTGGAGTTGACTAATTTGAAGTTTATTAAAATTCTCACAGGAGTTTAAACAAAGAAAAAACTAGCACTAGACAAAATTAAGTGCAAACAAATTTACAAGAGCCACCACATGACTAGGTAGATTGTACACTGCACAACTCTAAGAGGTGCCACTCACAAAACAACTTAAATCAACTTTGTAAGACTCTCAGAAGTCTCCACATACTACAAGTAGCATTAACCAATATCCTAACCTTTTTTTGATGCAGGTTCCCTAGAACCTCTTCTTGACCACACTTTGCTTATCCTATTTCTAATGTGTCTGTGGTTTTCTAGGCAGGGCATCAGTTTGGCCTTGCAATTAATTGAGATTGCTATTCACCTTCCTCCCTCCCCTACTGTGCATTTTAGTGAGGTTTTGGTCATATTAATATTATTAACATGAATGTGTTAATTATTGTTAATGATAGGTGAAATTATTAACTAAAAATGAAGTTATTAACATGAATTCTTTTTAAAAATTTACCTTTGCTTTCAGTTTTTTATTTTCTTCTACAATAGCTTCATATTTCTCTTTCATTTCTGCCAATTCTAGACGAAGCAGCTCTATTTCTGGATTTTCTGGGGTAGCAGCTCCTAAGTGATGCTTTAAAAAACTAATCTCAAAGTTAAGAATTTACTTGAGCTGAATGACAGTAATGAAATAGCCCAGAGTAGCATCTCTGATCAGAGTCACCCCACCCCACCACCCATATTTACCCAGAGATCGTCACCCAAAGACTCAAAGGAAAGTAACTTTTTTCTTCATCAAAAGTATTTTAAAGGTTATCTATGTGAAAAAAATGAGAATTCTAAAAATAAGGCCTTTTTCTGACTTGAAAGATGAAAAGGATACTCCAAAGCACTATTAGGTTTCTCTGGTTCTTCATATAAGGCTACCAATACTGCAAATCAAAAAGCAGAGAAAGCAACAATTAAAGTCTGAAATTTGAATGGCTGACATTATAGTCTATAACTCAGGATATATTAAGTGCCTATTAGATGTCAAGCACACTGCCAGGCCTATCCATACCATGGTGAGTAAGACAGACAAGGTACCCGCTCTCAATGAATTTACTGTCTAGTGCAAAAGGTAAGCAAGGAACTAGACTCAGAAAGAGAGTCAAGGAACAATCAGGATAACGGGTTATGGGAGCACATTGGAAGAACACCTAACTCTAGAGTACAAGGGACGGCTTCCTAAAATAAGGGAACTAAGATCTGAGATCTAGGTGATGAGGACTGCAGATAAAATGGGAAGGGCAGGGGGCAAGCAAACAACATATGGAGGAACTGAAATAAAGTGTGGCTAGATGGAGTTGCAAACAATGGGGCAGGAGTATCCATGGTCATTGATTTGCTGAAGAAACTAGACGGGAGTAGGGGGCAGACTAGGGAAGATCCTGCAAGTTCGGTTGGACTTTGATTCTAAGAACAGGCACATAAACATTTTAAGCAGTAGGGTAACAGGATCACTATTTATTGCTGTGTGGAAAATCAGCAAGTGGGACAAGAATAAAAGCAGGAAGAAAAGTTAACAAGCTGATGTGGTAATCCTGCTGACAAAGATAGCCAACTGCACTAGAATAATAGAGAGGTGGAGAGAAAGTAGATTTGAGAAAAATTTTGGAATATCAACATGGCTATGGAATTCAAAATGTTCTTCAAGAATGAAGTTTTCATACATAACATGCTAAATAACCACCATCCAAAAACTTTACCAGTAATCAACATTAAAATATGATACTTTAGTGTTTCCATATCCAATAGCTCATATCAGTACTACCTTGCTCATCTTCTATTGAACAAATTCCTACTAGGATTTACTACTCAGCTAAAAATTTCTCTAAACCTGTGATTAACATCTTTGTGCATGGAACCCTTGGAAAAGTCTGATAAAAGCCCCCCCCCCCAAAAAAATGTAACTACACACACACACACACACACACACACACACACACAAAAATGTGCATATCTAGACCCCAAGTTAACAACTCCTGTTGTAAACCAACTTACATACTTCCCTTTTATTTTCTAGTTTTAATTACTCATCAAAATAAGATAGTATGGAAAAACTCAAATGGGCAACTACTTTGAGTTCTGATAGTTACTCTTCATCTTTCTAAATATACTTACATTATTTTTTGAGAAACTGATATATTTAACATCACCACTACCCTCTCCTCAACCTGCCTTGTAATGTTACAGTACTCTTTAATTACTCTACTTACTATCTTTTCCTTTAAATTATATACTCAAACTTGTTTCTTCCATTAATTTCCACTGGTCTCTACTGAGTCCTAATTTTATAAAACATGAATATTTTTATCCTTTCTTCCTCTTCTTCTATCCCATTTCTCTCAACTTTTCAATTTGTCAGTGGTACTTAAAAGGTTGGTAATTACATAACATAAATGTCAAGTTCTTTTCTTTTCTATAGATAGAATATACTTCCTTTTAGTCAGATAAGAAAAACACTATACCTGATGATCCCCTTTTTGCCTTAGCAGCCAGGATTTTTAGAGGTTGATACAGGCTCAAAATAACTCTTAAATGCTTCTTCTTCCTAATTTATCCTCTTTTATCTTTAGCCATCCTGTCTTTTTAGTGTTTTAATGTTAGAAGCAGTTTCAAACCCTCTTGGAAATAAAGCTAGATAAAAATTAGAAGTTAAATCTATGTAAAGTACCTATGTTTGATGCTGAAAATCAAATTTGAAATAGATCACATCAGTAGATATTATGTTACCTGATGTTATTTAGGGAAATGGAAATGTAGGGAGGTGGTGAGGGGTTAGATACCAGGAGATGTGAGCAAAGGAAAACAAGCCACCAATGGTTTCTAATCTCTCATGAAGGAAAATCATGTATGGCCACAAAGCTGTACATCTTCAGTCGCCTTCCCCCAGGGTCACTTCTCTGGCCTTTACCATTCTACTTTTCACTCGCTCCATCCAAGCACTTTGGCCTCTTTACACTTCCTGGAACTCTGGACAGCAGATACTATTTCATTCAGGTCTCTGTTCAAATGTTCCTGCTTAAGAGAGTCCTCCCCCCACCACCACCCACCCTACATAAGATGCCACACCCATCCCCCCTTTATCCCCTATTTTGCTATGTCTTAATACCACTGGCTGACACTATGTATTAATTATGTCTTCCCCCAACTAGGATATAAGCTCATTTAGAGCAGGGAGTGTGGTGTGTGTTTTTCCACTACTGTATCCCCATTTAATCTGAATAAAATGGTTAAATGAAAGAAAGAAATGAATTTGTGGAGTTTTTTTGTGTGTGTATGTTGTGTGTTTTTGTTTTTGTTTGGGGGGCGGGGGGGCCTCCAAGAATCTGTAACGCTTCCAGAAACAACAGAGGACAAGCCTTTCATAGAGTAGTTCCTTAATGTTTGCTGAAATTTATTAATGTTTGCAAAGAGGCAGGGAAACGAGTACCTGAACCCCGCCCAAGGTAAGTAGGAAATCAAAATTATCAATCCATACTCGAGAATTAAAAGCCCTACTTTCTGCTAAGCCAGAGTTATTCTTCCCTTCCACTTTGCTCCTAATCTTTGTTTCCGGCCAAAGAGCGGTAACCAAATTATTTCCCAGACACTTACTGTTCTTCTCATTTGGACCTAGGTCCTCATCCTGCCAGCTCTTACACATCCTTGAACGGGAGTTCGGTGATACCTAATAGGCATTTAAATTACTGCTGACGAAATAAGCAGTACCCCAACCAACTCGAAACCCTCAGCTTCAAGCACCCTCACTTAGATCTTGAACCCCGGAGGAAGAGACACCGTGTAACCGCTTCTCATTTAGAAAGTGAGAACAATATCACTGTAATTCTACTTTAACTGTGAAATCTGCAGTGTAGAAACTAATATGGACTACGAAACGGGGTTGAAAAGCCTAACTGACTGAATCGCCTGCTTCGGGGATTAGGCTCACTGAGCTACTTCGTAGCGCACTTCAAACCTGGAAATTTTCCAGCTTGGTTCGAGGTTAATGTTTCTTAACAGGATTCAGGGCGCCCCAGAAACCGTCGGGCGGGAGGAACTGGGATCTCAAGGTCTGTAGCAAACATGCCCACTGCGGCTGCTCGAGGCAAAGGAACGGAAGTTGAAAAGACTTTTTGCAACAGCTGCAAGAGTTTCACTCCCGGCCGGGAGAGCGGCGGCGTGCGCCAGGCAACCCGGGCCGGGCCGGGCGGCGTCCGGCGGCGGGGCGTGCGCCGGACCCGAGGCCCGCCTCGCTGGACCCCCGCACGGGTCCCACCTGTGCCCTTCCTTCCCCACGTCACAGACCGTCAGGGGCGCAGCCCGAGGAGCCCGGCGAGAACACGAGGCACCCTCTCCGCGCCCATGCTCACCCTTGGTCAGCGTGTCCAGCACTCCTGACTTCTCCAAGTACCTCCGGAACTGCTCGCGCTTCGAGTCGGCGGCCTGAGGAGATACGGCGGGTCAGTGGCCGGGATCCGGGGGCCGGAGCAGGAAGAAGGCTCTGGAGGCTGGCAAACCCCGCCTCCGCATCGCTACCTCTGGCCTCCCCCCCAAACCTGCGCGCGCCCCCATGCCCACCCGAAGCCGACCCGCGGCTGGCCACCTCCCGCACGCCCCCAGCCACGCCGCCGCGCCCCCCTCACTTTGTAATGGGCCATAGTGACAGCGGCAGCGGCGTAGCTGGCGCCGGAGACCGTGGCTGGCGGGCTCTGAGCAGCACTGCACATGCGCGGAAGGGCGCGCGCGCCTGCGCACTTGCGAACCACGGTCCGGAAGGGTCGGGGTGTGGCCTGTTTTCATGGCGACAAGGACGCTCTGAATGCCCCGTGGTGGGCTGAGCCGAGGGAGTCTGCGTACGCCCGCCCATCGGGCTAGCCTGACAACACTCTTTCCTCTTCCGGCCCCTGCAGCGAGTCTGTGGCCTCGGGACGAGTGAGGTTTTGGTAACTCGGGACCTGCGTCCTTGTGGGGCCCAAAGACGGGCGTGGCGCCTGGGGGTGGAGCCTGCGTAACTCGGCTGCCCGAGGACTATTACCAGGAAGGATCTTCCGACGCGGATAGTAGGCGGACCTTCCTCAACTGGGACCTCGGAATCTGTGGTAACCAATAAGTATGCTCTGGCTTTTTGGCTCCCATCCTAAAAAGGTGCCCACGACTGACGCAGGGCGGCCCTTGGATTTCCAATGGTTTGAGGAGTGTGTTTAGGAATCATGTGTTTCAGTTCTGGCTTTTGCGTTTGGGGTTTCCTTGTTTTGTGGCCGAGTTAATGTGGGCCTATAGAGTGAGCAGTCACACATGTTAATCAGAGCTAGCACTTTGCATCGCCTATTGATGCCACTCTATTAAACACGTGTTTCTTATTTTGGTCTTCACACTATACCTGTAAGATAGGTCCTGTGAGTAAAATGGTGAGATTAGATAACCAGAGCCCAAAGTTCAGTCTGGGCACGGAATCACGATGCCATAAACTGGTCAAAGCCAGCCACAAATCTTTTTAAGATTTTATTGACTGGATAACAGCATTAAGATTATACTCATGACATATTAAGTTGCAGTCTGTAAGGAAACAGTCCCAGGAGCAAACAAAATTTAACCAGTGTCCACAAATAAAAGATCAGTAATTAAAAGAAGGAATTATATACATTAAGAACAATTTCCGAAGTACTGTGGTCCCTTCAAGGAAAAACTCTATTCCAATTCATTTAGCCTCAATTCTGAACATATGATTTCCCCAAACTCGGTTTTCACAAATTCTGAAGTGGGCCTGTGAAAAAGTAGTCCTGATTTGGTAACTCTCTATCATTGTTTTCGAAACTACCCCTTCACAATTCAGAATTAGAGCTGTTTTTCCTCTTTGAAATGGGTTTGCATTTGTACATTTTAACACCTGGTCTTCAGAGCTGCCCTTAGTTGTTTTGTCTGTGTTCCACTATTACTAGGCTACTTCTGTGATAATCTGCAGAATGTCTAAAAGCCAACAGCTGTTCCGATCTGAAGGTCCGTGGGAGCCCGCCTACCAATGAGATTGCTTATCAGCAACACTAATTGATTTGGAGGACAAGCAGCAGGATCATTGCAGGTTCTGATCCAGAGGACAATGCTCCAGAAGAATTAGGAGTGTCTGGAATGCCAAGTGGTTGGAATTCTCCTTGTAAAGGAGAAAGGGTTCTGATTGTACTTTCTCTGAACCAGCCCTTGAGATTACCTTTAGGAGGTGACACCCAATTTTCATCTTCTGTAGAGGGACTCCATGTAGCACGAAGCCACCATGGTTTCCTGGTGCAGTTAGCTGACAAAGAGAAAGCTGTTTGGAGTGACTGCCCATGTGGTTGTCCAGATCTATAGCAACACCTGGAATAGAATAGTGACCTGTAGGGTACTAGTTCCTTTTGCTGTTTTTGCCATCAATTTCTTTTTTTTTTTTTTCCTTAACTGTTTACCACTAACTTATTTTCCAGTTTTGTTTTGGGTTTTTTTGGTTTTTTTGTTTTTTTAAATATATTTTATTGATTTTTTACAGAGAAGAAGGGAGAGGGATAGAGAGTTAGAAACATCGATGAGAGAGAAACATCGATCAGCTGCCTCCTGCACACCCCCTACTGGGGTTGTGCCCACAACCAAGGTACCTGCCCTTGACCAGAATCGAACCCGGGACCCTTCAGTCCTCAGGCTGATGCTCTATCCACTGAGCCAAACCGGTTAGGGCTCCTGTTGTGTTGTGTGTTGTGTTTTGTTTTGTTTTGTTTTGTTTTAGTGTTTTCATTAGTACTTGAGCTGATACTTTGAATATGACTACAGGTAGTACTAAATGTGTACATCTCATTAGAATATACAGTTTCCTGTTCATCCAAAATGCATTTCTCATCATTTCTATTGTGACTATCAGGACCTGCCTGAAATGCAGGGCAGTTTAAACTAGGATGCACTGTTGCGTGTGCTTGCTTTTCCACTATCAGATTATAACCAGGTGCAGAAGAGAGTCGCTTCAGTGAATTTGCAGCTGTGCTCTGATATTTGGCAAGATTTTGTCTTGACCTGTTTGAATAGAATTCATTATGCTCATCCTTCAATTTATATTGTCCCCAGAGCCCTCTCTCAATCTTTTAGGTGGAAAATTTCTAGAATGTTTAAGAAAAGTGAAACGATGGCTGTGGATTGCAAAAATAATAGGAATATTGTCTTTTCTGTTGATCTTGAGATAAAACAATCAATTATATTTGGACATGGTTAGCCTTGGCATTTAAATAAAGACTCTAAATAAAAATCCATATAAAAAGTACTGTCCAATCATAAACCCAACTTCAACAACAGAGCAAGTGAAAATGTGTATCACATCAGTGCAAAGCCCGGTTTCCCTGAGCGGAGCTTATTACGTTTCCTTTGCTGCAGCTGACAAAGTGCTTGCTCCAATCTCCTCCATCCCCAGACATATCAAACTCAACACCTTTCAGTTCTCCTCCCAGTTGAGCTTCCTCCCTCTGCCTGTCTTTCTCCAGAACACTCAGTCGGCTCAAAGCATGGGCCATGTAGACCAGGGGATGGTGAAGACATGAAAATCACCTGCAGAACCCAGTATCTATGAGGGAGATAGGAAAAGCCTGGTCATGGCATACATTTCTGCAGCCAAGTTGTTCTGTATTACAGATGAAGCCAGACTGCTCATCATTCCAGACATTTTCAGCTGCTACACCCAGAACAAGCATACGAAATATGAACAGGGTGGTGAGCCAGATCTTTCCAATCACAGTGGAGTGGATGTGAACTTCCTCCAGAATGCCTCCAAGGAAACTCCAGCCCCCCGTGTTTATTTAGTCCGCCATCTTAGCTCTGAACCCCATCAACTAGGAGGCAGGTAAATTCTTCCATTCTGACTGTGTGCTATTCCTTAAAGCAAACCAATGGCCAAAATATGAACAAAACATCACTCTATCCATGTGCTGGTTGCTTTGCTTTTTCCCTAGAGTTGTGATAATCTGTTACCACAAATATATTTAAGATATTAGGATTTTTAATTCACTTATGTTTAGACCTCATAATGCAATAATAATAATAAATAAAAACATGATACTGGAGAGCACTGCATATAATCTCTATTAAGAATAAAATTGTAGAACTCATTATAAGTAAGGCATCTTCTTACTTAGCTGAAGTTTGTTGTTTTATATTTTTAAACTCAGCTTTTGGAGAGGTTCCTGAAACTACTGATTTGATCTATTAAGTTATAACCAGAGTCAGTGATTTTAAATCTCATTTATACACAAAGGAAAATGAATGTGTTTCATTTCATCATTCAGTAAGATACATCATTTAAGGAAAGCAGAGGAAACAGATCTGGCTCTTGCTATAAGAATTTAGACTAGCCCTAACTGGTTTGGCTCAGTGGATAGAGCATCAGCCTGTGGACTCAAGGGTCCCGGGTTCGATTCTGATCAAGGGCATGTACCTTGGTTGCGGGCACAACCCCAGTAGGGGGTGTGCAAGAGGCAGCTGATCAATGTTTCTCTCTCATTGATGTTTCTAACTCTCCTCTACCTTCCTCTCTGTAAAAAGAATTTAGACTAGTTTTTTTT
This sequence comes from Myotis daubentonii, assembly GCF_963259705.1. Classification (NCBI taxonomy): domain Eukaryota; kingdom Metazoa; phylum Chordata; class Mammalia; order Chiroptera; family Vespertilionidae; genus Myotis; species Myotis daubentonii. The sequence goes on along the minus strand of NC_081842.1, from coordinate 194,247,263 downwards.
TTAATATATTTTATTGATTTTTTACAGAGAGGAAGGGAGAGAGATAGAGAGTCAGAAACATCGATGAGAAAAACATCGATCAGCCGCCTCCTGCACATCCCCCACCGGGGATATGCCCGCAACCCAGGCACATGCCCCCGACTGGAATCGAACCTGGGACCCTTCAGTCCGCAGGCCAACGCTCTATCCACTGAGCCAAACTGGCTTCGGCTAGACTAGTTTTTTTTAATCCACATTTAAATGTCTAGATTCTAGTTTCTTTATGGCAGTTTTTTGAACATTTTCAGAAATCATTTCAGTAGTATATTCACTAATAGTCATCAAATCTTTATTATATTTTGCTATGAAAAGTACTGTAAAATTTTTATCATCTTAAAATTAACTCCAAAATTTTTCAACTATTTTTACTACCAAGATGTTATTAGAGAAATAAATGGAACATTGGAGTGGTGATGATATTATAGGAATTTTTGTTGTAACAGTATTTGACCTATTTAAGACATGAAGCTTGCCTTGTGGAAGGAACAATAGGACCAGTTATAATTTACATGCTTGGATTATCAGCCAGGTTTTATATTAAGTTTGGTATCCTCGGATATCTATCTAAGAAGAAATATATCCCAAAAGAAAGTAAAAAGAATAAATGTTTTCATTCACTTTCATCTAAAATATAAATGCATGTCCTATATCCCTTATAGAAAGGGAAATGTTACACAAACAACATCCTGGGATGCTATAGTTACAAGATACATTCATCACAAAAATCCTACAAGATGTTGCTTCCTTATTTTATAGTGAGGAAACTGAGGCACACCTTATATTATCCAAGGTCTCAGCTAAATTAATATAACTCTAAAGTCAGCTCTTAATCGTTGTTATTAAACTGGTTTTTCTCTTTTAAGCATACTTAAGAAATCTGCATGCAAGAGACATTAAGAAATCATCTATTTTCTCTTAAAAGTTTAATTATTTAAATATAGTTTTGATTTTTTAAATATCTGGTTAGAGACTTTTTGAAATCTTTATGCAGTTAAAAAAGACTTGGAAAAGCATCAACCTTCTAAAATGTAGTTGTATTCCTGAGATAGAGAAAATTTATATTTATGTTAACAATAATATACTCTTTGACCCAACAACCCAAAGCACTTTAAAGTATAAACAGGGCCCTAACTGGTTTGGCTCAATGGATAAAGTGTCGGCCTGTGGACTGAAGGTCCCAGGTTCGATTCTAGTCAAGGGCACATGCCCAGGTTGTGGGCTCAATCCCCAGTAGAGGACATGCAGGAGGCAACCGACCAGTGATTCTCATCATTGATGTTTCTATCTCTCTTCCTCTCCCTTCCTCTCTGAAATCAATAAAAAAAAAATATTTTAAAAAGTAATCTATAATAATAAAAGCATAATATGCTAATTAGACCGGACAGCCGAACGACCTTCCAGACTTCCTGCCGGACGAAGCGGGGGCTGCGAGGGCCAAGCCCCTTGCACGAATTTCGTGCTTTGGGCCTCTTATAAAATAAAAGACATAAAAACAGTGTAAGCAGATATTATGATAGTAATCATAACTTGAAAACATACACAATAATTATCAGTACAAGAAAGACTATTTTACATAACAAATAATAGTACACCCACAGTGTGGTAGTATGCAAACAGTAAAAATGAGAATTATATATTAATATAAAAAGACATTTGAGCCCTAATCGGTTTGGCTCCGTGGATAGAGCATCGGCCTGCAGACTGAAGGGTCCCAGGTTCGATTCTGATCAAGGGCAGGTACCTTGGTTGTGGGCACATCCCCAGTAAGGGGTGTGCAGGAGGCAGCTGATTGATGTTTCTCTCATTGATATTTCTAACTCTCTATCCCTCTCTGTAAAAATCAATAAAATATATATATTTTTTTAAAAAGACATTTGATAGTTTCAGTGATTTTCAGATTATAAAATAGAATATGGCCCCATCGTTGTGAATTTACTTAAATGTAGAGATGCATACCAAAAAAAGCCTATGCCTTGGCCGGTTCCTCAGTGGTTAAAGGGTCATCATCCCTCAGACTGAAGGGTCGCAGGTTCAATTCCAGGCAAGGGCAGGTACCTCAGTTGCAAGCTTGATCCCTTGTCCCGGTCGGGGTGTGTGTGAAAGGCAACCAGTCGATATGTCTCTCACACATCAATGTTTCTCTTTCCCGCTCCCTTCCACTCTCTCTAAAACATCAATAGAAAACATATCCTTGGGTGAGGATTAACAACAACAACAAAAAAGCCTAGAAGTATATTCATCAAAATGTTAACTTATCTCTGGGTAGCATGAGTACAATTGACTTGATTTTTAATAATTTTTTGTACCATGAGCACTTTACTTTTCTATCACAAAAAGAAATAAAAGATTTTTTTTTCCTTAAAGGGAATAGTATTTCCTGAAAGAAGCAGCATTATTTCACAAGTCTTAGATTCTAAAGCTTTTATAGCAAATGACATGAATACTATGTACATAAATACATTACTATAGAATTCAAAAGCAGAAAATAAAACATTTCATTTGGCTCTTAATTAGCTAAGAGAGAAATTAACACAAACTTTTCTTAGTTTAGATCAGTGGTTCTCAACCTTCCTAATGCCTCGACCCTTTAATACAGTTCCTCGCCGAAACCGGTTTGGCTCAGTGGATAGAGCGTCGGCTTGCGGACCGAAGGGTCCCAGGTTTGATTCCGGTCAAGGGCATGTACTTGGGATGCGGGCACATCCCCAGTAGGAAATGTGCAGGAGGCAGCTGATCGATGTTTCTAACTCTATCTCTCTCCCTTCCTCTCTGTAAAAAATCAATAAAATATATTTAAAAAAAAAAATACAGTTCCTCATGTTGTGGTGACCCCCAACCATAAAATTATTTTCGTTGCTACTTCATAACTGTAATTTTGCTACTGTTATGAATTGTAAATATCTGATATGCAGGATGTATTTTCATTGTTACAAATTGAACATAATTAAAGCATAGTGACTAATCACAAAAACAGTATGTAGTTATATATGTGTTTTCCGATGGTCTTAGGCGACCCCTGTGAAAGGGTCATTCAACCCCCAAAGGGGTCGCGACCCACAGGTTGAGAACCGCTAGTTTAGATGACTATGAATCAGAAGCAAATCCTTCGTAGAAGTTATAGCTCAGGCATTTCCAACTTGTGCTCCCTTTTCAGGTGTAGAGCAGGTTCAGTTCCATTCAGTGCAGTGAATGAGTCAGCCACCAGCTAAAGTCCATTTCCCTTTCAGCTCGTTCTTGCCTCTCACACAGGCTGTCCAATAGAGCTTTTGGCAGCAGTGATGAAACGGACGATGTGTGCTCTCCAGTGAGGTAGCCCCTGGTCACGTGCAGCTTTTGCGCTCTGGCAACGTGACATGTGTAAGCCACCTGTGCCTAGTGGCTACTTTATTGAACAGCACAGATAAGAATACTTACAGTATGTCCAATAACCCAGCACTTTAGAAGACTAAAATTATGAACCCTAAATTAAGCTGAATAAATGGTTCCTCTGTAATTCAGAGATAATCAAATTTAAAACACCCAATGTTTGTATGTGCTCTCTTTACAGTAATTTTGCCCTCTGGGGAACCCAATGAGATAATCACTGTGTTTGGTCATGTGAACAATGTTTCTGGTACCAGAAAATCTTTCTGACTAGATAACTATTTAGTCATCAGTATTAATAATCAATGGGTCATGTCCGATTTCATAGTTAGATGAACCCTGTTGCTGTCCAGTTTCCTGTGATTAACAATTACATTGCCCTTTAGGTCATTAAAGGTCTCTCCTCAGAGCTGGTGACCTGGTGTATTCACCATGGCAGATGAGCATTTCTGTGAATTTGTCCCTTTGGGGATGTAGAGTAGATTAGTGCAATTCAGTGCAGTGAGTAGTGAGCCATCATCTACAATACATTTCCCTTTCTGCTCATCCTGGATAGAAAAAGGCCTGGAATACACACCCAGCTGTTGACAGTGGTCATCACCAGGGGCAAAAAGCAGTTTGGAGGGTGAGAAAGTAAAAAAAAAGGGGGGGGGGGGACACACCTTTTTACATTCTTATTCAAATCTTTGTTTAACCAAGAACATACTCATATTCTCATACTCAAATTTGTTTTAAAAAAGTTTTAAACAAATGCCAGATCAGCTTTTCTCAAAATGCTGAAATACATTCCTCACTATATTACGAGGAGGGGCTTAAAAATAAAACATGTCGAAGGGATGACGAAAGGAGAAAAACCTAAAACTACTGTTTGGGAAAAAGAATGGCCAACAATCTGGGTCCTTTACATGAAAACGACACAGGCATCTATCTCAGCCTTCAAATCCGACATCTTTACCTTCTGCAAATAAATCCCACCCACTCCTAGGAGAGCCACTAGCCAGTGAAGGAGGAGAATGTCATCACAGATGACAGTCCAGAGCCAGGTGCACAGTATGCACTGGGAAGCCAGTTCCAGGTTCCTTGGCGTCCTAGATAAGCCATTAGAATCTGAAGCTAGTTGTCCAGAGAATTCCATCCTCTCCTATGAGGTATTTCTACATCCCTGGTGCACCCACAGAAATGTTTATTCCCATACTCCCACGATACTCAACCTTCAGCATTTGGGGGATATGGCATTGTTAGACCAGTAGGGGAGAAGAGTATGGGCTTTCAAGTCATTACCAGTCTGTAAACTGTGCTCCCTCTTAGACAAGTTACTTGATTTTTTAAAAAGAGTTTCCATGTCCTCCTCTCCAGGGTGCAGAGTAATAGCCACCTTTTGGGGTTCTTAAAAAGGTTAGCAATAATGTATATAAAGCACCTCAGTGATCTGTCTGCTGGAACAGCGATTGAAAATGACTATGAGTAGTCTGGCACAGGTATGAAAAGTTTTTATTATCAGCATAGTACAGTGTTCTTGGTTCTAGCAAGCCATCTCTATAATACATCCTCGAAGAACAAGGCTCTTTTAGAGGATACATGCATGCACACCATATGCCTGGGAAGGACCAAATTTCTAGTCCTCACTTCCCTTTTCTCTTCCTCTTCCCTCCCCTTGTATTTAGAAGCCCCTTCCTTAAAACCTTAAACCTTTTGTTGGAAGTCCTTGCAACTGATCACTGGTGTTTTTCCTTTGAAAATTTGCTGGGGCTTCTCTGTTTCTTCATAGAGTTCTCCAGTTTTTCCCCAGATGGCTCTTTTTATTAATTGGCTTCTATTAGGGCAGGTCAGTTTGCTGGAGATAGGAAAATGTTGAAAAGCACGGCAAATAAGACGCAAGCTAAATAAGCTGCAATTGATATCCAAAACCGTGGATCTTTCAGCAGTGTCTTATCAAAGCAGCTAAACACGGTGTAACCTATGGACATTCCAGCAAATCCACCTGCAATGTGAGCTGCAAAAGACACCTTGGGAGAAAAGGAGGAAAATGGAAATAAATGAAACAATGCTAATTACATAATTCAGTTACATCTCTCTTACTAAACAACAAAGACCATCCCAGTCACATAAGACTCTTAAAAGTCTGAAGAACAAGGAGCTCGGGCAAGAGACACAGAGCGGAGATGTTCTGTATGCAAAGCTAAGAAGTGTCATTTCACTCTGAGTGCACAAGGCAGAGTAACTGTTTCTCCGTCTACTTGACCATCACCCCATTTTGGATGGTTCTATAGAGCCAACCAAGAGAACAGAGTTGAGTTGCATGAAGGATCTTTATAGGAGCATAATCTGATCGCACATAAATGAAATGGCAGATTTAAAACTCAGAACCTTCCTGGCCGGTGTGGTTCAGTGGTTGAGAATTGGCCTATGAACCAGGAGTTCACAGTTTGACTCCCAGTCAGGGCAGAGGCCCGGGTTGCAGGCTCGATCCCCAGTAGGGGGCGTGCAGGAAAGAGCCAATCAATGATTCCCTCTCATCATTGATGTTTCTATCTCTCTCCCATTCCGAAATCAATAAAAATATATTTTATAAAAAATAATAATGCCCTAACCGGTTTGGCTCAGTGGATAGAGCATTGGCCTGCAGACTCCAGGGTCCCAGGTTCGATTCCGGTCAAGGGCATGTACCTTGGTTGCGGGCACATCCCCAGTAGGGAGTGTGCAGGAGGCAACTGATCGATGTTTCTCCTCATTGATGTTTCTGACTCTCTATCCCTCTCCCTTCCTCTCTGTAAAAACACAATAAAAATATACTTAAAATAATAATAATAATAATAAGTCAAACTCACCGGCGACCCATTTGCAGGGACAAAGAACCTTCTGTAGAGAGCAAATCCCATATCCAACGCAACTAGAAGGAAAGACAAGCTGATGAAGCTCCAAGGTCTCCAATGGTACACCGAGTGCTTTGGTTTCCCCCTAATAGTGGTAGCAGCTGACATTTATTAAGACTTATTCCGTGCCAGGTGCTTTGCATGATTAACCTTGTATCAGTCCTCACAATGACCCTACAAAGTCAGTACTATCATTATCCCATTTTGCAGATTTATTCATCCAACAAGTATTTGTTATCTTCTATGTGCCAGGCACTGTCTAGGTGGTGGACATGCTGGAGTGAGCAGACTTCTAATAAAAGGTTTTAGGTTTTAGGGAAGGGGCTTCTAAATACAAGGGGAGGGAAGAAGAAGAGAAAAGGGAAGTCAAGACTAGATCACATAGCCCTGTCTGATGGAGCTGAGGGAGGCGAACAAACAAACAAGGAAAGCATACAGTGTGTCAAGTGGTGCTGAGTGCTGTGGAGAAACACAACAGGGGAAGGTGGGGGGGGGAGAATTGGGAAAGCTGGGAGTAGGGTGCGACTTTTAATAGGTCAGGGAGAATCTCGCTGAGCATGTATTTGATGGAGATAAGGGTGTGAGCCATGTTGACCTTGGAAATGAGAGCCAGGCAGAGGGAAGATCAAACGCGAAGTCCCCAAGGTAGGGATGTGCCTGGTGGGCTTGAGGAATACTAAAGCAGTCGATCTGGCTCGGTCAGTGTTTTTCAAAGTGTGGTTCTCCCCCCTTCAGCCTCTCCCAAAAGCAGCAGGAGTGGCAGCATCTGGAAGCTCATTAGGAATTAAAATTCTCAGGCCCACCCCAGCCTTACTGAACCAGAGACGGAAGGTGAGGCTCCCAGTCTGTGTTTTAACAAGACCTCCAGGGGATTCTGGACTACCGTTAGGGATAAAGCGATAGGTGATGAGCAGGGGCCAGTCCATGTAGGGGCCGTGTAAGGACTCTGACTTTTATTCCGAGGGATAGGAAGCCTTTGAAAGCTTTTGAACACAAGAGTGACATGATCTAATGTTTGTAAAAGCTCATTCTGACAGTTATATAGGGAATAGACCCTATGGAGCGAGGACAGGAGCAGGAAGACCAGCGAGGAATGATGGTGGCATTTTATACATAAAGAAACCAAGGCACCGAGGTTAAGTGCTTGCCCAAGTACTTGACACAGCTCAGAAGCAGGGCCAGGATTTGAACTTTAAGCGGTGTGACTCCACTCTCACCTACCACACTAATTATCCCTGATTACTGAAGATGGGCCAAGATAGGGATTGAGTGCACATCCTCCAATGGAACAATGAGAGCCAAAACTGAAGACATCCTTCCAATAAGTCAGATCTGTGCTACAAAAGGAGACTCCCCAGTTTCTTGGCCTAGGACTCCCACCCTACATGTGCAGCACTTGGAAACATCTCAGGCAGCTGCCACCTTCGACACCCATCCCCCAATTCCCTGTGCTCCACTTAGTGAGCCATTGTATCCTAAGGGATGGAAAGACCCAGTCCTTGCCTTCGGCGAAAGAGCTTCAGGACCCTGCTGTGTGGATGTTAAAGTCACCGGACAGGGACTGAGGTCCAGGAAGGTCTGGATAAAGGTGGCTGTGTGGTATTTTCAATCATTCGCATTTCCTGGGCCAATAGAGATGGGACTGGGAAAGTATAGGAAAAACCCTGCCAAAGAACAGGGCTGACTTCTTGGAAACAGTTCCTCTGGTTTAGTCTTCCAGGGTAGGAGGAGGCCTCCTCCCCTTAGCATGTCAGTGTCTCCATTCCATTTCCCTTTCATCTTGCCCCTCCACCCATCTCCTTCCGGCCCTTTCTGCTTTCTGGGGGAGTTTGCTTCTAAGTTGTTGCAGTCTCTAAACTGAGACATGTTTTCCCAATAAATCCTTGCTTTCTCCAGTCTTCCTCATTCCAAACCAAATCATTATCCTCACTAAAAATTTAGCACTCATTTTAAGAAGGTTGCCTTTATACCGACCTTTTTTTAAAAAAACAGTGAAAATGTGAGATTTTCCTTGACGTTTTCCAGAGGGAAGCTCACTAGCTTTGTCAGGGAACACACCCAACAAATAATGCTTGGTGAAGGAAGGTGCTCAAGGCCAATTCGCCTCCACAATGAAGAATAATGTTTAGCCTTGGCCAGGTCGCTCGGTTTGTTAGACCATCATCCCGATCTACCACGCTTGCAGGTTTGATCCTCAGTCGGCACATACGGGAATCAACCAATGAGCCCTAGCCAGTTTGGCTCAGTGGATAGAGCATCAGCCTGCGGACTGAAGGGTCCTGGGTTCAATTCCAGTCAAGGGCACATCCGCAGGTTGCGGGCTCGATCCCCAGTAGGGAGCATGCAGGAGGCAGCCAATCAGTGATTCTCATCATTGATGTTTCTATCTCTCTCTCCCTCTCCCTTCCTCGCTGAAATCAATATATATATATTCAACCAATGAATACATAAATAAGTGGAACAATAAATTGGTGTTTCTCTCAAATCAATTTTTTAAAATAATTTTTATCATTAAAATAAAAATATATACATTTTCCCAAGGAAATGTGTTTAAAATTAAAATGTACTTTTAAGAGTCTGGTATGTGTTGTAACTTTTCTAATTTTCAATAGTAGGTAAACCAGGCCAAAGAATGTTTAGAAATGATGTGCCCGACCTGTGTGGCCAGGGGTTGAGCACCAACCCATGAACCATGTGCCGGTCAGGGCACATGCCTGGGTTGTGGGCTCGATCCCCAGTAGGGGGCATGCAGGAGGCAGCCGATCAATGTTTCACTCTCACATCAATGTTTCTATCCCTCTCCCTTCCTCTCTCTCTAAAGTCAATAAAAAAGAAATGTGTGGGGAAGGTTAACGTTGGCCTGTCCTACCTCTATTGTGGGACATAAAAGTACATCACTCAGTGGCTTTATCACATTACCTCAAGAATGTTATATTCTTACTAAACTATCTTTGGAGAAACACTGTGCATGAGGAAAGGGTTTTTACTCCAACATTGAAGAGAATTCAAGAAGAGTATAAAAATTATTTCCCCATCAAAGGTTTGGGGCTTATTTTATAAAAGTCACTTATAATTACACAAAAGAAGCAGACTGAGGACGCAGGTAACTTGTGTAACAACATTTTTCAGTCAAAGGACTGTCCCTTGGTTCTTGGTGTGATTCCACTCGGGTGGCACCTCGGCTCCCAAAGCAACTCTCCTCGCTCCCTCCCTGCACAGCTCTCCCGTCTGTGCTGACAACTGTCCCTCATCTCTTGGCTTTCTCCTGGAGGAAAAAATAATTACGTCGAGTATGGTATAGACTATAAATAAGTCACTTATTTTCTCTCAGGATGAAACCTATTTTTTTAGTTAAACTGTTTCTATTTAGTCTCTTTCCTCAAAGGTGGTTGTCCCTGTTTCCACAGTGTGGATCACTGAGCTCAGTACCAATTAGCAGAATCATTTTTTCTTACCACGTGGACAGCAAAAATCTTAGGTCTTATCAAGTGTCACCTCTGCCTTGGCCCTCAAGTCTGAACCCACAGTCTGACCCCAGCATCTGCCATTCTCCCCACGCCTACGAGCAGACACAGCTTTATCTGGATCAGCCCTGGAAACACAATATAACTGGCCCCGCCTTTGCTATTGTTTCTGTGGATTTAAAAGAAAGGTTCTATGGAAAGTAACCTACAGGGTGAGCTGACCATAAATTCCTAACTGGGCAGGTCACTGTGGGTAGTCATGCCACAAGCCTATAACTTCTGTAGTGAAAGGTTTTAAGCCAACCCTGTCCATTGTGCATCTCAGTGGTCGGCAAACTGCGGCTCGGCAAATCACGGCTCACGAGCCACATGCGGCTCTTTGGCCCCTTCAGTGTGGCTCTTCCACAAAATACCGACTTCTGCGCATGGGCCATCAAGTTTCAATCGCACTGTATGTGCGCGCCCGCACCTGGTATTTTGTGGAAGAGCCACACTGAAGGGGCCAAAGAGCCGCATGTGGCTCACGAGCCGCGGTTTGCTGACCACGGACTAGGTTAACCTTCTGAAGGATGAACTGAGAAAACTGAAGGAGTGAAGTGTTCACAAAACAAACTTACTTATAACGATGATGATCAGTAGTCTGAAAATTCCCAAGGCAGGAATCATTTCTCGAAAATTCTTGCAAAGAGATAAATAATAATTAAGATAAGCTCTCTATTGGCAAATGAAACCTCAACTGTACTCCCTCTTTATCTTCTTTTTCATTTGGAATAAATTATGTCAAATATTTGCAAAACAAAGAATATATTTGGGAAGTACAACTTTGGTGTGCTTTGAAGAACAAAATTGAAACATGAAATTTAACTCCACAATATAAACTAGACACAATTTTATTATCAGGAAATTATCTAAGTATAAGTAATGTAAAATTGACATTTAACATGAGATAGATAGATACAGATGCTGTCAAACTAAGTAGGATGAAATATTTCCAAATTTTTTGGTTTATATTCATTTGATACTTCTTGATCCTCTTTCCAAGTAGGAGTTAGGAAAATACTAAAATTTGAATGCTACCTTATTTTTTGAGATAATTAAAAAAAAAATTTAAACGCTAGTCAGAAAAAATGCATCTCGGTCTAGCTTGCAGTAACCTCATGTGTTACTACAGAACAAAGTCAGAAAGACAATGCCACTTTAATTTATTGAGAGATATCTCCATTCCTTTTCAAGTTATTCACTCTCTTCCCAAGGAGTAAAGATGCTGGAATAGCTGTGTTTATTCTAGGTAAATTATGTTCAAACTGTTGTGACCATGACTTAAAGTAAGAAATAATTTATAATAACAACCCAGTACATACATAAATCAAACAGTACTTATTACTGAAATTAGTTTTCATTTTTTGCTTAATTTTTCACAACCCATGAGCTGAGTTCACAACAACTTTGGATTTAAATCCAAAGTTTGAAAAACATTTTTCTAAATGACTTCTATTTTTTGAACAGTTTTATAATTGTTTCATATTTTTCCTCTTACAGCAAGGGTGGGGAACGTCTGGCCCGCAGGCCATATTAGACCTGTGAAATCATTTGGTCTGGCCCTGCCAAGGCATTAGGGATGAGCTAATTAAATGTTTGACCAAATAGAGCAGGCTAATTTTTAAGTTGATAATTTTGTCTGGCCCACAAATGATGTTATAAATATCCAAATAGCTCTTGGCAGAAAAAAGGTTACCCACCCCTGTCCTACAGTATTTTTAAAGTACAGATATATAAATAAGTATAAATAAAATATAAATACTTTATATTTTAAAGTATACCTACATGGTTAAAGGGTTAAGAACTAGACAGGATTTTAGCCTGTTTTAAAAAGTGCTTGACATTCTCACATGCTATATCATGGAAATGTAAAATAGCATGCAAACTTTGGAGGACGATTTGGCATTGAAATCCACTTCTAGGGAATTATCCTACAAAAAAAAAATCACAAAAATGCAAAAAGATAAATGTAAAAGAACATTCTTTATAGTACTATATGTAAATGTGAAAAGCTGCAATCTCCCCACATTGTTTTCAATGAAAAATTAAATAAGTCAGGATACAGCTATAGAGGGTGCTGTGGAACACTTGAAAAGATTGAGGTGGATTTATTAATTAGTAGGATTTTGAATACATGTAAAAGAAGATCTGAAAGAATGTAGTATATTAAACTGTTAACATACTATATTGGGTATTTTGACTTTCTGTTTTTCATTAAAGTTTTATTTAGTATTCATTACTTTTGATATCAGGGGGAAAATAAGATAAAATATGAAAGAAAAAAATGGTGGTCATAAGGAAGATGAGTGCTCCGTAAATATTGATAAATGAAGATTCCTATACCAAATACTATGTTTTTTGTTTGTTTTTTTAAAAGTCCATAGATTCCATTCCCAAAGTTCTTACCACCAGAACATTCATAAAATAGCCTCCCATCAGAGCGTAGACTCCTCCTGAAGCACCCACAAGATATTTGAGTGGGTCAAAGATGGAGCTGGCAAGGGATCCTAAAGAAATAAAACACAAAGAATCATGACTATAAGAATCACGAAAGATAAATCTTTCTAATCTAAGGTAAAAGTTTGGGAAGTTTGGGCCATTTAACAAACAACGTTTTCACTTTGTCCCTTCCATACTATAAAAGTATAGCTTTGTGGGCTAACCACCTCAATTTTTCCGAAACATTGAATGAATGTTCAGTATGAAGACAGTATAGCAATGATAAAGCACAGACTCTGGGGCCAGAATCACCAGCTGGGTGACTTGGGCAAGTTTCTTAACCTCTATGTGCCTTAGTTTTCCTACTTAGAAAATGGGGATATCAATAAGATGTGAGAGCAAGTAAATGAGCTGAAATGTGCATCATGCTTAGCACACTGCCTGAAATGTATTATATACTTGTTATTATTTCAAAACATTTTACCTGTTTAACCCACACTACCAAAATACCTGAGACATGCCAAACACTTTATTATCTAATGGCTAGCTTTCTCATGGAATCAAGATGTGGCCTCCAAATCCTCCTCAACATACCGTTCCATCAGATTCACCAAGTAAGATGAAATCTATTTGCTAACCTAATCTTAGATCGCCTGAACAACAACAACAAAAAAGACAACGCAAACTCTAAGATAATCTCTCTATACTACTTAGTTTTATTATTTGGTCTCTTGCTCCGGTCCAGTTTAAGAACCCATTGTGGAAGACAGTATGGAGTTTCCTTAAAAAACTGAAAATGGAACTCCCATTTGACCCTGTGATCCCACTTCTAGGAATATATCCCAAGAAACCAGAAACACCAATCAGAAAGGATATATGCACCCCTATGTTCATAGCAGCACAATTCACCATAGCTAAGATCTGGAAACAGCCTAAGTGCCCATCAGTAGATGAATGGATTAGAAAACTGTGGTACATCTACACGATGGAATACTATGCTGCTGTAAAAAGGAAGGAACTCTTACCATTTGCAACGTCATGGATGGAACTGGAGAGCATTATGCTAAGTGAAATAAGCCAGTCAATGAAGGAAAAATACCACATGATCTCACTCATTCATGGATAATAGAGACCATTATAAACTTTTGAACAATAATAGATACAGAGGCAGAGCTGCCTCAAACAGATTGTCTAACTGCAGCGGGAAGGCCGGGGAGGGTTGGGGGGCAGGAGGTAGGGGGGTAAGAGATCAACTAAAGGACTTGTATGCATGCATATAAGCATAACCAATGGACATAAGACACTGGGGGATAGGGGAGGCTAGGGGACTGTCTCGGGCGGGGGGATAAAATGGATACATATGTAATACCCTTTGTAATACTTTAAGCAATAAAAAAAAAAAAAAGAACCCATTGTGGCCCTCGAGTCAAAAAGTTTGCCCACCCCTGCTCTAACCTCTTCACGTTTATTTTTTTAATATTAGTAAAGAAGTTCATTCTTGCCAAACCAGTTTGGCTCAGTGGATAGAGCGTCAGCCTGCGGACTAAAGGGTCCCAGGTTCGATTCCAGTCAAGGGCATGTACCTTGGTTGAGGGCACATCCCCAGTGAGGGGCGTGCAGGAGGCAGCTGATCAATCTCTCTCATCAATGTTTCTAACTCTCTATCCCTCTCCCTTCTTCTCTGTAAAAAATCAATAAAATATATTTAAAAAAAAAAAAAAAGAAGTTCATTCTTTATCAAAAAGAAAAAGAAAAAAAAAGGCAGTGGGCCCAGGCAGTGGAGGGTAATGAAGAGCAATCTTGGACATTTCAACGTTCTTTGGCCGCTGGAAATGGTCTAGGAGGGGTATAACATGACCTGAGCTGTGTTTGAGGAAGGTGACCCAGGCAGCAGTGTGAAAGATAGACCAGAACAGTCAAGAAATACCTGCCAAGAAGCTGTTGCAAAAATAGGCAAGAATCTGAACAGGTTATTCACGTTTTCTTTCTTTGCAACTAGGGCAGAGCTGATTCCACAGGTTGAAATCAAACTATAGGGAAAAGGGCAGTGTAGATGCTGGAGCCAGGCAGGGCCTGACGTCACAAAAGGTCAGGAAAAAGGTGTACTCAGGAACAGAAGTAGAAGGTGGAAGAACAGGATCCACCCAAGTAGGAGGGAAGTAGGATGGGGAGGTGTCAGTAAGCCTTGCCAGTCTATCTCATGACTGCTTCCTGCTCTCCATTCCCACTACTCCAGGAGGCTGGCAAAGTTTGATTGGTAAAAAAAAAAAAAAATTCAAGCATTGTCATGGGTCAGATTGTGTCCCCCCCAAAGGTATGTGGAAGTCCTAACCCCCAGCACCTCAGAATGTGACCTTATTTAGAAATACGATACACCCTAGCCTTTTTGGCTCAGTGGATAGAGCGGCCGCCTGCAGATCAAAGGGCCCTGGGTCCCATTCCTGTCAAGGGTATGTGCCCTGGCCCGGCCCTGGTTGTTTCTCTCACGTTGATGTTTCTATCTTTCCCTCTCTTCCACTCTCCCTAAAAAACTCAATGGAGTCCTAACTGGTTTGGCTCAGTGGATAGAGCCTCAGTCTGCAGACTGAAGGGTCCCGGGTTCGATTCCAGTCAAGGGCACATGCCTGGGTTGTGGGCTTGATCCTACTGGGCGTGCAGGAGGCAGCCAATCAATGATTCTCTCTCATCATTGATGTTTCTCTTTCTCTCTATCCCTTTCTCTCTGAAATCGATAAAAATATATTTAAAATATGTATATTTTTTAAAAAAATTTCAATGGAAAAAATATCCTCAGGTGAGGATTAACAAACAAAAAAAGAAATACAATTTTTGCAGATGCGATTAGTTACAATGAGGTCATATTGGAGTAGAGTGGACCCCTAAACCAATATGACTGTGTCTTTATAAGAAGGGACAGGGACACATGAAGGAAGAATACCACCTGACAAAGGAGGCAGAGACTGAAGTGCTGCAGCCACAAGACAAGGAATGCCAAGGACCAATGGCCACCACCAGAAGCTAGAGCAGCGGTTCTAACCTGTGGGTCACGACCCCTTTGGGGATCAAACGACCCTTTCACAGGGGTCGCCTAAGACCATCGGAAAACACATATATAATTACATATTGTTTTTGTGATTGATCACTATGCTTTAATTATGTTCAATTTGTAACAATGAAAATACATCCTGCATATCAGATATTTACATTACGATTCATAACAGTAGCAAAATTACAGTTATGAAGTAGCAACGAAAATAATTTTATGGTTGGGGGTCACCACAACATGAGGAACTGTATTAAAGGGTCGCGGCATTAGGAAGGTTGAGAACCACTGAGCTAGAGAGAGGCAAGGACGGATTCTCTTGGACAGATATCAGAGCAGGGAGCATGGCCCTGTTCACACCTTGATGTCAGACTTCCACCTCCAGGACTGTGACACTGCAGTTCTGGTTTAAGCCACCATTTGTGGTACTTTGTAATGACAGCCCTGAGAAACTAATACAACCACCCAGTGCAATATGGGTATGTTTTACTTATTTATAAATTACATGTATATGTATGACTACACTAATATGGTTTTTTAAAATATATTTTTATTGATTTCAGAGAGGAAGAGAGAGGGAAACAGAGATAGAAACATCAACGATGAGAGAGAATCATTGATCGTCTGCCTCCTGTATGCCCCACACTGGGGATCAAGCCCACAACCCGGGCATGCGTCCTGACCGGGAATCGAACTGTGACCTCCTGGTTTATAGGCCAATGTTCAGTCACTGAGCCATGCTAACCAAGCACTTACATGGTTTTTTAAAACACAAAAATCGAATTTTAAAGGATGTGACATATTAATTACATAATATTTTAAAATTATTTTTACTTCATTAATGGTATTTAAAAAAACTTATCGAGCCATGTAAACACATGGGGAAACTTAAATACATTTTACTGAGTGAAGGAAGCCAATATGAAAAGGCCACATACTATATGATTCCAACTATATGACATTCTTATAAGGCAACACTATGGAGACAGTAAAGACAGTAAACAAATCATTGGTTGCCAGGCGTTGTGGGTGGGGGAAAGGATGAATAGGTAGAGCACAGATTTTAGGGCAGTGAAAATACTCTATGCAATACTGGGATGGATACATGTCAACATTTGTTGTACATTTGTGGTACACAGAATGTACCACACCAAGAGTGAAGTCTAATTTTATGGACTTGGGTGATTATGTTCTGTCAATGTAAGTTCATCAATTATAAGGAACTAGAGGCCCAGTGGACGAATTCATGCAGTGGGGTCCCTCGGCCTGGCCTGCAGGATCGGGCCAAAACCGGCTCTCTGACATCCCCCAAGGAGTCCCAGATTGCAAGAGGGTGCAGGCCAGGCCAAGGGAGCCCACTGGTGCACAATCAGAGCCGGGGAGAGATAAGGGAGGTTGGCCAGCCGGGAAGGGACCAAGGCCAGGCTCCAGGGTGTGTCCAACCCTTCTTGCTCAGTCCCAATCGGCCAGACCCCAGCAGCAAGCTAACCTACCAGTCGGAGCATCTGCCCCCTGGTGATCAATACACATCATAGTGACTGTTCCACTGGTCGACCAGTCGACTATCTTCCCCCTGGTGGTCAGTGTATGTCATAGCAAGCAGTTGAGCATATCATTAGAATATTACGCTTTGATTGGTTGAATGGCCGATTGGTTGACCAGACACTTAGTTATTAGGCTTTTATTATATAGGATGTACCACTCTGTTGGGAAATGTTGATAATGGAGGAAGCTATGCATGTGTATAGGGGACAGGGTGTTTGGGAAATCTTTGTACCTTCCTCAATTTTGCTGTGAACCTAAAACTGCTCTAAAAAATTTCATTAGCCCAACTGGCATGGCTCAGTGGTTGAGCATCAACCTATGAACCAGGAGGTCCCAGTTCAATTCCCAGCCAGGGCACATGCCCGGGTTGTGGGTTCAGTCCCCAGTGTGGGGCGTGCAGGAGGGAACAGATCAATGATTCTCTCTCATCATTGATGTTTCTATTTCTCTATCCCTTTCCCTTCCTTTCTGAAATCAATAAATATATATATTTAAAATGTCTTTAATTTTTTTTAAATATATTTTTATTGATTTCAGAGAGGAAGGAAGAGAGAGAGAGAGAGAGAGAGAAACATCCATGTTGAGAGAGAATCATGGATTGGCTGCCTCCTGCAAGTTTTCACTGGGGATCGAGCCCACAACCCAGGCATGTGCCCCTGACCGGAATCGAACCCGGGACCCTCCAGTTCCCAGGCCGACGCTCTATCCACTGAGCCAAACCGGCCAGGGCTAAAATGTCTTTAATTTTTTAAAAATGTTTCAATGAAGTTATTAAATAAGCTTCACTATTTTTTAAAATCCTGGTTAAATATCATGACACAGAAATACAGATACAGTAGTCCCCTCCTTATCAATGGTTTCACTTTCCACAGTTTCAGTTACCCACAGTTCAAAAATGTTAAATGGAAAATTCCAGAAATAAACAGTTCTTAAGTTTTAAATTGAGTGCCATTCTGGGTAACATAATGAAATCCCATGCCATTCTGCTCCATCCAGCCCAGGATGTGAATCATGCCTTTGTCCAGTGTCTCCACACTGTACATACAGTACAATATATTTTGAAAGAGACCACATTCTCATAACTCTTATTACAGAACATTGTTATAGTTGCTCTATTTCATTATTAGTTACTGTTGTTAATCTCTTACTGCGCCTAATGTATAAATTAAAGTTTATCATAGGTGTGTGTGTATAGAAAAAAACAGTACAAATAGGGTTTGGTACTATCCGCTATGTGAGGCATCCACTGGGGATCTTGGAACATTTTCCCTGTGAATAAGGGGGGTACATATACTTCCAAACTCAGATATTTTTCTATAGAAATTTTCTCTTAATCACTGTCATAGCCAAAATATAACATTTTTTAAATGACGTGTAATTTAAAATGGAAGAATTACATCACTGGCTGAGCTTCAGTTATGCAAAAATTTTGTTGTAATTTTGGCTGTTAATTCCCACCTTCCCTAATGCCAGTCATTAGTTCTTGCAAACTAGTAAAGTGTTTCAGTAAGTAAGTTTAAAATGCACTAAAACTCTTCACTGAAAAATGTTAAAACAGATTAGGAAATTGTTTCCTAGCTTTTTAAATGTGAACTTGTAAGGGTGGTTGCATCATTTTCAGAAGCAAAATCGCATAAATATCAAGTGATTTCCAATGACCAGTTTTCAAAATGCCCTTTCATAGCACAACTATTTTTGGAAAAGCAGTTACATTCTTATTCCTTAGGAGAAAAAATGATATTAATATCATCAAAGGGACAAGTTTGGTGTTTGTTTTTTCAACATCTGTTAGATAGCTTACTGCTATAAGCCTTTTATTATCACAGGGGGGACAAAAAGCCAGCAAATTAGATACCCGTCTTTTTGTAAAAGTAAAATGCATAAACTAATTTTTAAAATGAGAATAAAATGAGAGGAATCACTCTAACTGATTTCAAGACTTATAATCTGTAGCAGCAGTGGTATTGACTATATGGAGGGATGGACACATTGATCAGTGGTACAAAATGAGGACCCAGAAACAGTCACACAAAACTACAGCCAACTGATTTTTGACAAAGGTGCAAAAGCAATTCAATAAAGGAAGAATCTTTTCAACAGATTTTTCTGGAGTAATTGTATATCCATATGCAAATAAATAGAAAGGACCTCAATCTAAACCTCAAAATTTATATAAAAATTAACAAACTCAAATAGATCACATATTTAAATGTAAAACATAAAACTATAACTTTAGAAGATAACATAGGAGAAAACATTCAAGACCTAGGGCTCAGTAAAGAGTTCTTAGACTTAACACCAAAAGAACAATTCATAAACCAAAAAAAACTGATAAATTGGACTTCATCAAAATTGAAAACTTTTGCACTGTGAAAACTCCTTATGTTAAGACAATGAAAAGACAAGCTACAAACTGAGAGAAAATACCTGTAAACTACATATTCAATAAAGGACTAGGATCTAGAATATGTAAAGAACTCTAAAATTTCAACAGGAAAAAAAAATCTAATTAGAAAATGGGCAGGAGAACCAAGATGGCGGCATAGGTTAACGCCAGAGTTTGCTGCTTTGAACAACTACTTCAAAAGTGAAACCAAAAAACGGAAGGGACATCACCCAGAACCACAGGGGCGCTGGCTGAGTGGAAGTCCTACAACTAGGAGGAAAGAGAAACGCATACGGACACTCAGAGGAGGCGCAGTGCTGAAGTCAAATTCTGAGGTGCGGAGTGCGCGGAGCGGGCTGGCGGCGGAGGGCACGGTTGTTGTTTTCAATCGGGAGGGAGTCGCAGACTCTGAGCTCCAGATCCGGGCGAGTCTTTAGGGACCCAGACTCAGGCGGAAGAAGCGGGACTGTCTGGCTTCGGTCAGAGCGAGTGCAGCTTTCTCTCCGAGCTTTGCAGCGGGTGCTGGGACTCAGAGAGGCAGAGCCCCTTGGGACAGGACTGAGAGCCGCCATAACTGCTCTCTCCGGCCCACACTGTTGATCCTGTGCGACCCGCCCCGCCCAAGCCCTGCACAGAGGCATTTGCCAGATAGCCTCAGGCAAAGGCTAGATTAGCACCTCCCTAGAGGACAGAAGTTCTCTCACCACCGACACAGCTGAATCTCATAGCCACTTGGCCTGGAGGTCAAACCCTCCCTGGAATTAGCTACAGCAATCAAGATTTATCTATAAGACTGCGAACAAAGACCACTAGGGGGTGCACCAAGGAAGCATAACAAAATGCGGAGACAAAGAAACAGGACAAAATTGTCAATGGAAGAAATAGAGTTCAGAACCACACTTTTAAGGTCTCTCAAGAACTGTTTAGAAGCTGCCGATAAACTTAATGAGCTCTACACGAAAACTAATAAGACCCTCGATCTTATATTGGGGAACCAACTAGAAATTAAGCACACACGGACTGAAATAACGAATATTATACAGACGCCCGACAGCAGACCAGAGGAGCGCAAGAATCAAGTCAATGATTTGAAATGCGAGGAAGCAAAAAACATCCAACCGGAAAAGCAAAATGAAAAAAGAATCCAAAAATGCGAGGATAGTGTAAGGAGCCTCTGGGACAGCTTCAAGCGTACCAACATCAGAATTATAGGGGTGCCAGAAGATGAGAGAGACCAAGATATTGAAAACCTATTTGAAGAAATAATGACAGAAAACTTCCCCCACCTGGTGAAAGAAATGGACTTACAGGTCCAAGAAGCGCGGAGAACCCCAAACAAAAGGAATCCAAAGAGGACCACACCAAGACACATCATCATTAAAATGCCAAGAGCAAAAGATAAAGAGAGAATCTTAAAAACAGCAAGAGAAAGAAACTCAGTTACCTACAAGGGAATACCCATACGACTGTCAGCTGATTTCTCAACAGAAACTTTGCAGGCCAGAAGGGAGTGGCAAGAAATATTCAAAGTGATGAATACCAAGAACCTACAACCAAGATTACTTTATCCAGCAAAGCTATCATTCAGAATTGAAGGTCAGATAAAGAGCTTCACAGATAAGGAAAAGCTAAAGGAGTTCATCACCACCAAACCAGGATTATATGAAATGCTGAAAGGTATCCTTTAAGAAGAGGAAGAGGAAGAAAAAGGTAAAGATACAAATTATGAACAACAAATATGCATCTATCAACAAGTGAATCTAAGAATCAAGTGAATAAATAATCTGATGAACAGAATAAACTGTTGATTATAATAGAATCAGGGACATAGAAAGGGAATGGACTGACTATTCTTGGGGGGGGAAAGGGGTGTGGGAGATGTGGGAAGAGACTGGACAAAAATCGTGCACCTATGGAAGAGGACAGTGGGTGGGGAGTGAGGGCGGAGGGTAGGGCGGGAACTGGGAGGAGGGGAGTTATGGGGGGGAAAAAAAGGAACAAATGTAATAATATGAACAATAAAGATTTAATTTAAAAAAAAAAAAGAAAATGGGCAAAAGACATGAACAGACAATTTCACTAAAGAGGAGATACAAATGGCAAATAAGTATATGAAAAGATGTTCAGCATCGTTAGCCACTAGAGAAATACTAATTAAGACTATGAAGCGATACCACTATGGTCTTATGAGCACAGCCAAAATAAAAAATAGTAACAACACTGAATGCATGGAAGAATGTAGAAAACTGAATCACTTATACAATTCCGGGAGAAATATAAAGGGGACTAGCCATTCTGGAAAACATGTTGGCTGGTTTTTACAAAACTAAATATGCAACTGCCATGCAACCCAGCATCTGTGCTCTTGGACATTTATCTTAGAGAAATGAAAACTCATGTTTCACAAAACTCTGTGCTTATGTACACAAATGTGTATAGCAGCTTTATTTGTAATGCTAAAAAACTAGAAATAACCCAGATAGCATCCAGTGACTGAAGGGTGGGTGGTAGACTACTATTCAGCAATAAAAATGAATGAACTATTAATACACGCAACAACCTACATGAATCTCCAGAGAATTATGCTGAGTGAAGAAGGCCAATCCCAAAGGGCTACCATATTATTCCATTTATGTAACCTTCTTGAAGTGAGAAAATTATACAGAGGTGGGCAAAAGTAGGTTTACTTTTGAGTACATGAAATAGTTTATTCTTGTATTTTTATTTATTACTTATACTAGAGGCCCAGTGCACGAATTCGTGCACAGGTGGGGTCTGACAGGCCCGCCCTGATGGGAGCCCATTGGGCCGGGCCAGTGGGGAGAAGGGGCTGTGGGCAGTTGGCCGGCCGGCCTCACCCCCAATCTGCATGGTAGGGGCCAATCGGGTGCGGGGCTGACCAGGGGAGGGGCCGCAGGTGGTTGGCAGCCAGCTCCAACCCCAATTGGGGTGCTGGGGACCTATCAGGGCCAGGCCGGCCTGGGGGGCGAGGAGCCAATCGGGGCCCAGATCAGGCTGCTACAGTGCATGTCATAGCCACCAGTCATTCTGGTCATTCCGCCATTCCAATTGCTGGGCTTTTATATATATAGACTATTTATTTGTATTACAGTTGTAAACCTACTTTTGCCCACCTCTGTAGAAATAGAGAATAGATTTGTGGTTGCCAGGGATAAAGGAGAGTGTCAAGTGGGAGGGAAGAGAGTATTGCTTATGGTATTAGAAATGTTTCGTACCTTGACTCTATCGGTGTGGATATCCGGATGATGGTACTGTACTATAGTTTTGCAAGCTGTTACCATTGGGGGTGGCTGGTTAAATGGTACATGGACCTCTAGGTTTTTATTTTTTACACTAAAGCATAAATCTATAATTATCTCAAGATGAAAAGTTTGTGTTTTTTTTTAATGTTTCCAACAACTAGATAATGGATGAATGGGAGTTCTAGTATTTTCTGCCCACACCATAATGAATCATCTTGGGCACGCACACAATTTTAGAAGTCGCTGCTGTATGCTGCGAGTACCAACTCAGTCTTTAGACCCCTTTAACTATTCTCTACATTCTCTTGAAGTTATCTTTCTCGAATGCAAATTTGATCATGTTACTTCCCAAAATCTTTACAGGAGCACATAAGGCCTTCATGATCTGGCTGTCGGCCTTTACCCAGTGTATGCACCTGGGCACCAATCTACTCAAAGTTTCCAAATGTGCAAAACCCTGTCTGTGCGATACCTCAGGGCACTCACAATGACATTTCTATGTGATTATCTTATCTCTACTATCTCTAATTGACTTATCTCCAATGCTATCAGGTTTCCTAGCACTTATTAGGAGAAGAATACATCTTAATTAAAAAGCCCATTATCACAGTTGATTACCTTTATTTTGTTTATAACCTCCTGAGAGTCCGGAGGTGTTGATTTCTTGTTGCCCTGAGAGCACTAACCTGCAATCACTCCTGCCAGGTACACCAGCCCCACTCGGAGGCCTTTGTGAACCATTTCCAAGGGAATACCCAAAGCGAGCTGCATAATAAGATTCCCCAAGATGTGCTGAACTCTGCAGAGACAAACACATTTGTCAAACATTATGTCTGAGACAGGCAGTTACTTCCTTGGGAGATTAATAGGCATTGAGGTGGTGTTTCCAGTTAAGGACTTGCTTAACTCAAATTCCAAATTCTAATTTTTTTAGCAGATAAAGGGGCATTTTAGAAGTATACTTTTATTTTACAAGGTCTGTTTTATTATAACAATTACTGATCAAATCAGAGAGCAATAAGGCTGGCCTAAAGAACATGAACTTGATTTTGTTTCACTTGCACAGTATGGAGGAAATCCTAATTCATTCATATTGAGTTTAAATTTCAGTAGGTTTTTAAGCACTGTGTCTTACAATCTCAGTATATTCTTTAATAAAACAGAGTTGGCAAGAGGAACTTCATTCCCAGGTCTACATTAAAAAGGTTGTGTTGTGTGTTTTTTAAGCTAACGAGACCCTAACTGGTTTGGCTCAGTGAATAGAATGCCAGCCTTCGGGCTGAAGGGTCCCCAGTTCGATTTCAGTCAAGGGCACATGCCTGGGCTGCAGGATCGATCCCCAGTAGGGGACATGTAGGAGGCAGCAATCAATGATTCTCTCTCATCATTCATGTTTCTATCTCTCTCTCCCTCTCCCTTCCTCTCTAAAATCAATAAAAATAAAAGCTAACCAGAATAGGGGGGGAAAGTTTACCTAGCTAAAGTTGGTATCTCCCATGTACCACAATTTGGCTGAACACATTAGAGTACATGTGTTTTATAGTTTTTAAATAGGTAAAAATATTTTTAAATGCATTTCATATCATTTTGCTTGTCAAACCCCACAAGCATTTCTGGATAATCTCTGAATGTAATTTGATAAATTCCCACATTAGCGTACTCACCAATTTAGTCAATTTAGTTGCTATGTAGCACAATGCCTTTTTTTTTTTTAAGATTTCAGATTAAAGCAAAAAGTAAAATATATATATATATATATATATATATATATATATATATATATATGTATATATGATCTTCCACAAAGTGCAACAACTTTTGCATTAGTTTTAGGGAGTGTGTTTTACATTTTAATTAACAAAAATCCATTAGACCATTGAAGAGGTTCTCTGGGCATATCTAGCAGAACAGAAAACCTACCTTTATGGCCACAAGCACACCCAGCCACAACCATCACTGTCCAAGCCATCTTCAAAGACATATGAGAGGTAACATAACTCAGCACAGAATTGTCTAGCGATAGCAGTTACACTAGTCTTATGGAGACCTCAGACATAAAATGGAGATTTGGAAGTATATGCACTTTGTGAATCTGAACAAGGTCAAAGAAAGCCATACCATCCTGTCCTCTGGCAACAGCTAGAAGATAAGATGACTAATAGCACAGAGACCCCAATGAATTACCCCAAGTATTCTTTCTTCTGCTCAACATCAAGAGTAGAAGTGGCAGAAAGATGAGATCCTGTCATATTCCCAAAGTAGAAATATTAATTTTTTTTAATCCTCACCCAAAAATATTTTTCCATTTATTTTTAGAGAGTGGGAGAGGAAAAGACAGAGAGAAACATCTATGTGAGAGAAGCAATTGGTTGCCTCCTGCACGAGCCCTGACCAGAGCCTGGGCTGGGGAGGAGCCTGCAACCAAGGTATGTGCCCTTGACCGGAATCGAACCCAGGACCCTTTGGTCTGCAGGTCGACGCTCTATCCACTGAGCCAAACCAGCTAGGACGAAATATTAATTTTTTATTCCAAATTTTATCCACCTTCAAGGCCCAACTAGCACCCATGTTACGTATGAAACCATCCCCATTCTGATCTTTCCCTCTTTCCGTTTATATTACTGTAGCTTACCCAACACTCATTCCCTCTCCCGTCTCTACCTCCTCTACTGAGGCTGGAAGAGCTATTGTTGCCTTTCCCGACCTCTCTTAGGTAGGGACACATAGCTCTGGCCAGTGAGATGCAAGTAAAAGCAGCACAGCCAGGAGACTTAAGAGCGCTTCTGTCTTGACAAAAGGGATGATTTCACCAGTACCTGGTGTTGCCTCTTCCCCCTTCCCGCTTTGAACGCAGACAACACCAGTCAACTTGCAACCAAGAGGGAAAGGCCAAGGAAAAAGCAGAGGTGCCAGCACAGGACCTAGTGTCCTGGCTTCATTAAACTGATGAACCAACCACCAACCTCTGGGCTTTTTATATGGGAAAATATTGGCCTCTACTTATTAAAGTCCCTGTTAGGTTATTTTTGTTACTTACATATAAAAGCATTTATGCAACCCCATGTTACATGTCCTACACAGCCTTGTAAATTCTTTTTGAGTGGTTAGTATGTGTCAGGCACTATAAAAATTATGTTATAACCATTGTCTGATTTAATCACAGCAAACTTATGAGGTAGGTACTGTTACCCCGTTTTACCGATGTGGAAACTGAGATGCAAAGAGATTAAGTAACTTCTATATACTATAATTCTACACTGCCTTGTATTATCAGTTAACTACTTCCTTGTCATTTTAAAGTCATTGAGTGCAGAAGCCACATATGCTCAGAACATACTTGTTAAATGAAAAGCCAAAGTGTGGAAGTGTCCACAAAAACTGAGCAGTTGATGATTTTGTGCCTGACTTGTCAAGTCTCTGAGCCCTGTGTCCTGCCATGGATGCCTATTTGGCCAAAGGCCAGAGTCATCCTTCAAGGTTCAGGGCGATGTAGGTCTCTTAGACAAAGTCAGCCTCATCTGTAACCCCACCAGAGAGGTGGGGCCACCAGAGAGGTGGGGCCACCAGAGAGGTGGGGCCACCAGAGAGGTGGGGCCGAGAGCATGCTGTTCACTGTCTGCAGTGGACATGGTGAATTGTGGATTCTGAGTGGGGTCATAGAAGGCTATTAGCACTTAAGAAACTATAAGCGGGATGGTGGGCCAGAGGGAGACTTGTGGGGAAGAGATCAACCAAAGACCTTGTATGCATAACCAATGGACACAGACAATGAGAGAGGAGGGGTGAAGGCCAGGGCTGGGGGGCGGGGCAGGCTGGGAGAGGACAACTGGGGAAAAAGAGGACATATGTAATACTTTCAATAATAAAGAATTTTTAAAAAAAGAAACTATAGCTCTAACCAGTTTGGCTCAGTGGATAGAGTGTCAGCCTGCGGACTGAAGGGTCCCAGGTTCGATTCTGGTCAAGGGCATGTACCTTAGTTGCAGGCACATCCCCAGTAGGGAGTGTGCAGGAGGCAGCTGATCGATGTTTCTCTCTCATCGATGTTTCTAATTCTCTATCCCTCTCCCCTCCCCTCCTCTCTGTAAAAAATCAATAAAATATATTTTAAAAAAGAAGAAGAAAAAAAGAAACTATAAGCAAAACTAAAAGCCAGGCACTGCAGCTCCTGTGGCTTATATTATTTTAGTATTATACATTCATTAGTGTTCATGAATTATTTTTTTAAGCGTGTGGTGGGGCAGAAAAAGTGGGAGTGATGCTTCATATCCTAAAGGGAACATTCAACAACACCAAACAACCAGGGGAACATACTTTTGGTTTGGTAATGATTTGATCTCTTCTCATTAATATTCCTATGTACATACCAATATTAGGCAGTTATAATGTAATATGAAGTACAATGGACCTGCACTTAGCACTAATGGGTTGAGGTCCTTCCTAGCTCTACAACTTAGCTGTGTGACAAGGAGCAAGTGACCCTAACCCCTACCCTAAGTCTCAAACATAAAACAGTAGGAGTAAGACCTGCCTCCTAGGGGTGCTGTGATAATCATGCAAGATTATGGATATTGCCGTGACCGGTTTGGCTCAGTGGATAGAGCGTCGGCCTGCAGACTGAAGGGTCCCAGGTTCGATTCCGGTCAAGGGCATGTGCCTTGGTTGCGGGCACATCCCCAGTGGGAGGTGTGCAGGAGGCGGCTGGTCGATGTTTCTCTCTCATCGATGTTTCTGACTCTCTATCCCTCACCCTTCCTCTCTGTGGAAAATCAATAAAATATATTTAAAAAAAAAAAGATTATGGACATGAAAGTGCCTTATCCTATATAATAAAACCCTAATATGCAAATCAACCCAGCAGAATGGAACGACCGGTCGCTATGATGCGCACTGACCACCAGGGGGCAGACGCTCAATACAAGAGCTGCCCCCGGGTGGTCAGTGTGCTTCCACAGGGGGAGCACCACTCAGCCAGAAGCCGGGCAGTGGCGGGAGCCTCTCCCGCCTCCACGGAAGTGCTAAGGAACAGCGAGCCGAGTGGTAAGGAGCAGCAAGCAGACAGGCGGTAAGGAGCGAGGGGTCCCGGACTGCGAGAGGGATGTCCAACTGCCGGCTTAGGCCCGATCCCCGGGGGGTTCCGGACTGGGAGAGGGCACAGGCCAGGCTGAGAGCCCCCCCCACCCCAGTTCACGAATTCCGTGCACTGGGCCTCTAGTCAGTAATAAAACTCTGAACAAATGGTAGGGGTTACAGTGACTTTTAGCCACCTCCAACAGCAGTGACTTAACTATCATTCCTTACCCAGCATGTACCAGCATGTATGAGATAAACCTCCAGGCCTCCTCCCTCTTCTTAGGATTGTAGATAAATGGACTCTCCAAGATGCCCGTGTCCAAGGTGACCCACTGTTTCTGAGGCTTCCACACAGCATAGTAAATAAACACTGCCAGCTGTCAGGGAGGGCAGACATGAATGTTAACCACACCTTCCACAGAGGCCCCATTAAAGCCCACGGGCACCACCTTTGTTTCCAATGGTTAGCTCTCCAGTTGGCCACTTCATACCATGTGCTCCAAAGATGACAGGATTTAAATTTCCCTGCCGTGTATCTGACCATTTAACGGTGGTCGTATCCTACTTCCTCCACCAGCTAAAATGAAATGAAGCCACTGAAATTGTAGTTACTGCTGGGCAGGGGCCTGTTTGAAAAATAAAAGTCAATGCTTGGCTGAAAGTGACTGGGAACATAGGAAAAGCCCGGGAGGGGGATGTGGAGAGGGTGAGGTTGTGTTCCGTGTGTGCTACACCTGCCACCACCTCACTCTCTTCTTACATGCTTCCCAGTCTCTGATCTATGTCTCATCTAAACCCCCAGTCTGTCCGCAGCTCCCCACGGGTACTTGCACTAGTGCCCACCGCCCAACGTATTTACCTCAGCCAGGCTGACGGAGATGATGAACACAGGAGGCGGGAGGCAGTTTGCTCTCTCCAAGTATCTACTTCGGGCGTGTTCAGGAAGCATCCATTTTGAGACAATCTTGTGGACCTTCTTATTCTTGAAGGGATCTTTACCTTCCCCGTCCTCCCTCATTTTCTTCTCTTCCTCCAGCTCTTCTTCCATGTCTCTTCCCACATTCACATCCTCCATCTGCAAATCCCCAGCAGCAGCCATTGTCCTGGGTCCTACCTACACCTGGAAGGGACATAAATGTCAGGGAAAACAGATGACTCTATAGTCTTAAGGCCGTGGTTCTTTCCTGGGTTCTCGGTCATTACCGTGGGTTTCCAAAGCCTTTCCTGTATGTTACTACAAGGCAGCTGACCTGTTGCCCGAATACTCGTGCATATCCGCGTGTAATTGTGACAAAGTGCTGGGGTCTCCCCAAAAGGGGGAGAGAGCTCTCAGGGGTCACTTCTGGTTGCATCTATTGCCACCACCCAAAGGGATGGACTGGAGCCTTGGAATGGCAACACTACTTTGTCTGGCCCTTCCTTCCCCTCTGCCATGGACTTTCAAGTCAACCGTTAGCTTTGCCCTGAGGGTAATGTGTCTCAGGGCCCAAATCATGCACAATACATAACTGGCCTCAGTTCCGTCTAGTTTAACTGAGCAATCTCCTTTCCCCCTCTTAGTTTCATCTTGCTTCTATTCTCAGGTTTCTGATTCAGAATCAAAATTCATTTAATGAATATCAACTGGGTACCAGGCACGATGTTGGGGACTGTCACATCTATTAACCATGAATGTTAAAGCATTTAAAAAATAAGTTCATGTCTAGGGCGGGGGGAAAAAATGGACACATATGTAATACCCTTTGTAATACTTTAAGCAATAAATAAAAAAAAAATAAGTTCAATTAGGGATGATTCGCATTGTACTAAAAAGTTCTATTGTAAATTTAAGCACCATACATGATCACATTATGAGGAAATAAAATTCTACGTTGTTAACAATACAACTTTATATCTATAAAAGGAGCTAGGAAAATGAGAATTACATTCCCTCCTCCCCAATTTTCTCTTTTCTCCAGATTTCCAAACTTTCCAGACATTTCACATCTTCAAGCCCACCATTTTAGGTATTTTACTGAAATATATTTCCTGGACTGCAAAGATACCTGACCCATTCAGTTTCGCCAAGACTCAGTGTGTGTCTGCCGTCTTCCTTGGCATCTACAGTAAAGGGACCTGCTGTATAGTTCTAGCTAATTTAGGCTCTAGCAACAGGTGAGCGCATTGGTAGTGATTGCAACATTTTGTTTTTGCCTCACTTCTCAGTCAATCATTATCATGCTCTGACTTTCATACCTGTCTGTGCCTGCTCCCCGAGAACAGGAGCACCCTGCTTCATCTTATCTCCAACATCTGGGTGCTCACAGGTGCTGCTTCCTGTCATGCTATTCTTCCCACTCCTGTTTACCTTCTGCTCCCACACCTGAATTTCTCAGCACAATTCACTACCTTGGAAACATGACTAATCAGATTGGCAACAATGAAAAAGACTGATCCATTCATCACACACATGCGTCAAGGGGGATCACTTTGTACACTATATAAATGTCTAACCCAGTGGTTCTCAACCTTCTGGCCCTTTAAATACAGTTCCTCATGTTGTGACCCAACCATAAAATTATTTTCGTTGCTACTTCATAACTGTAATGTTGCTACTGTTATGAATCGTAATGTAAATATCTGATATGCAGGATGGTCTTAGGCGACCCCTGTGAAAGGGTTGTTTGACCGCCAAAGGGGTCGCGACCCACAGGTTGAGAACCACTGGTCTAACCACTATGCTGTATGCCCAAAGCAAATATAAAACAGTAATGAGTGTCAACTGTAGTTGAAAATAAATAAAAATAAGATTAAAAAATACGAAATCAGCCTGGCTGATGAAATATAGTCTTATATGAAATAGCTCAGTGGTTGAGCATCAACCCATGAACCAAGGGATCACCAGTTCAATTCCCAGTCAGGACATGCAGGAGGTAGTTAATCAATGTTTCTATCCAATGTTTCTATCTCTATCTCTCTCCCTTCCTTTCTCTCTATAATCAATAAACATTTAAAAAATATATATATATATATATATACACACACACACATACACACACACACACACTCTAAAGGCCCAGTGCATGAAATTCGTGCACTGGGGGGCGGGGAGGGGAGGGTCCCTCAATCCAGCCTGCACCCTCTCGCAGTCCAGGACCCCTCACTCTACCACCCGACTGCTCACTGCTCCTTACTGCCCGACTGCTCTCTGTTCCTTACCCCTCAGCTCACTGCTTCCTAGCACTGTTGTGAAGGTGAGAGAGGCTCCTGCCACCGCCACTGCGCTAGCCAGCTGTAAGCCCAGTTTCTGGCTGAGCGGTGCTCCCCCTGTGGGAGCTCCTGCATTGAGCGTCTGCCCCCTGGTGGTCATTGCGCATCATAGTGACCGATCATTCTGGTTGTTTCACAGTAACAGTCACTTAGGCTTTTATTACATATAGATAGATAGATAGATAGATAGATAGATAGATAGATAGATAGATAGATATTAGTACCCTGGTGCATGGATTCGTGCATATTGAAAGGAAATTCATTAGAAGGTGGCCAGCGGGGTAGGGCTAGGCAAGATGGGCCAGACACAACCTGGAGCCAACCTCCCGCGGTCCCTCCCCGGCCGGCCGCACCTGAGGTGGCCACGCTTGAAGGTCGTCTGTGGAGTGAGCAAGGTCCCAACAGCAGGGCAGGTGGGGAACCTCGGCCTGTCCTGCGGGGATCTGGCCAAAACCGGCTCTCCAACATCCCCCAAGGGGTCCCGGATTGCAAGAGGCTGGTTCTCAGGTGATGCACCCCAGAATCGGGCTCCCTCCTCTCTGGTTCCAGGTGCGTCATTACCCGAGAACCGCCGCTGCCAAATCACCACAGCTCGGCAGCTCCTGCATTGAGCATCTGCCCCCTGATGGTCAGTGTGCGTCAGAGCTACCAGTCAGACGGTCACTTAGCCTTTTAGATAGATAGATAGATGATAGATAGATAGATAGATAGATAGATAGATAGATAGATAGATGATAGAATATGTATATATGAAATCTCACACACAGATACACACACACACTCAGATCAAAATGTTCTCATCCTACCAGTAGGAAACAACTGGGGTAGATTGTTAATGTAGACAAAAAAAAAGAGCCACATACTAAACCTGACAAGCTCAGGAGACACCTGCATGGTGGACCTTATAAATTCAGAGATTGAATGTAACCGCATAGGATGATCTGAACATAAAAAATCCGAACTAAAAGTGGGTCATGACTGTAGTCATGTCCTAGGCCTGTAGCTTCCTTGACAAAAGTCTATCTCTACCTTCAGTGAGTCTGTGTGTACTGTTTTAAACCTCTTCTGTCTCCCCCTTTGATTCTAATGCAGACAATAAGCTGCAAAATTGTTATTCTCTGGAGCATGTTCTCAATTCATTGAGATTTTGCTTCCCAGAAATTGTCATCATTTTGGCTCAAATAAACTCATAAAAATTCTCTACAAGTTTGGACAGGTCTTACATCGACATTAGAAAGAATGGCTCTGGAGGAGTATAAAAGACTTACAGCCTTCTGGTTAAAAATGGAGATGTCCCCCCTGTACCCGCAAAACCAGAGACCTTCCTTTCATGGCTTAGCTAGTAGTCTTCAGAAGCGGAAGAGTGAAAAGAACTTCCGTACTTCCCGGCCTTATCTGGCAGCAGCATTGCTTGTGTTGTGAATCACTGAGTCAGTGTGTTGGCCAAGGATTTGAAAGAGCAGGGCTGTGCTCCTTTACCCAGAATGGGTGTCTGCCATTTTTTTTAATCTGTGGAAATATAAATGTCCATAAGGAGATCTACACAGGAGGCCCTTGACATCAACAGGGAATTTTTCCAAAGACCCTTCAGGTGTCGTCATTCACTCAATCTCATATAGTGCCTCCCAAATGAACGTTGTAAATTATAGCCAGAAAGTTTTAAGTGATTCCATTTCAGACCCTAATTGATTCCATAAGTGCAAAAGAAACGATATTTATAAAATTTGTTGTGTGAGGAGTATTAACCATGTTCAATGCTTTGCACCTGAGGTCCCAAAGAAGAAACTAAAAGAGGAAACTTGCTTAGTTAATGGTACATCTTTTCCTTTTTCATAAGGTTTAATCTCTCTCAAAGAGCTGTTTCTGCACTGGCTGACGAACTCACTGAAGCCACTAGCCAATGCATTTTTCCTTGCATCTATGTGACATACATGGTAGATCTCTGGATATCAGAGATCCTACACACACTGAACTTGACATTCCATGCCAGTTTATCCAGAACTCTTCTTTGCGGCCCAAAAAAATCACTTTCTCAGGACTCTTCACTTTGTTTTCATGCTTATCACTGGCACTAGAAACTGATTTATTTTCCTGAGTCTTTTCTACTCCTGCAACAAGAAGCAAAGATTTTAGTCACCACATGCAGGTTCCATGAAGGCTATCACTAGTAGAGAATAAATAGTGAAGTCACATCACATGAGATGTCAAGGTGGAACGGGAGGCCTGGTTCACTAACTAGTAAATGACTGGCACAGGTAGAACCAGTCTTGCAATTCACACTCACTTACAATGGGCCTTTGAGAGTAGCTACTGAACTACAGAAACTGTGATGAACCTGCAAATGTGGAGCACTTGCAGTGTACTCTTTTAATAACACTTATGTAGTGATCATTTGTTACTTTTCTCAGAGAATTCCTCATCTCATAAATCTTGGTGGGCAGCAGGGACCACTTCCTATTACAGAAGCGTAAGTTAAAAATACTCACTTTTTGCCCTGACTGGTTTGGCTCAGTGGATGAAGCGTCGGCCTGCGGACTGAAGGGTCCCAGGTTCAATTCCGGTCAAGGGCATGTGCCTTGGTTGCGGGCACATCCCCAGTGGGAGGTGTGCAGGAGGCGGCTGAACGATGTTTCTCTCTCATCAGTGTTTCTAACTCTCTATCCCTCTCCCTTCCTCTCTGTAAAAAATCAATAAAATATATTTTTTTAAAAATACTCACTTTTCCAGGTCCCAAGCAGCTAAGACTAAGGTACAGGACCCATCAGCTGCATTTGCTTAGGATTTTTTAGGCCAGAGCTGGGAATGGGAGAAATTCTTTACAGCGGTGGACTAGCCAGTGGTGGCGGCAGTGTCCAGCGTCCAACCTCGCTAATGGGGTCAGTGTGGTCTCCAGCATCCAGTCCCAGCTGTATCTTTGACAAAGGCTGCGGCAATGAGCGTACAGCAGCAACACTGAGGCTCTCTTCACCCACCGGGCTCTGCGATGTGATCTCTGTAGAGGTCTAGGTGCCTGATCTCCCTTTGTTTCTGCCTAGTTCCCAAAGCTTGTGTCTGCAGCCTTCTCATGATTTTTGTAATCTGCCTGTAAAATTATGATATACTAAGAAATATATATATTTGGCCTTCAGCCCCGTCCTTGGAATTTTCAAAGTGTTAGCGGTGAGAGGAACACCTTTGTTATTTATAATAAGCCCCTTTCAACCTTACCTGCGTTTATGCTAATAAAGTGACTCTTGGAGGATTGGGGGCTGGTTGCCAGGAAACAATCATATGATTAGAGAGTTGGAACTTTCAGCCCCAACCTCTGGGGAAGGGAAACGGGCTAAAGATTGAGTTTAATCACCAACAGTCAACATTTAATCAGTCATGCCTATGTAATGGAGCCTCCACAAAAACCCTAAACAAAGGGGTTCAGAGAGCTTCCGTGTTGGTGAACACATCAAGGTGCCGGGAGGGAGGTGCACCCAGAGAGAGTGTGGAAGCCTCATGTCCCTTCTCACACACCTTGCCCTGTGCATCTTTCCCATGAAGCTGTTCCTGAGTTGTATCCTTTACAGTAAACTGGTGATAGTAAGTAAAGCCCTCTCCTAAGTTCTATGAGCTGTTCTATGAGCAAATTATTGAACCTGAAGAGGGGTCATAGAAACCCCAATTTGCAGTCAGTTGGTCAGAAGTACTGGGGGCCCAGACTTGTAATTGGCATCTGAAGTGGGGAGAAGTCTTATGGGACTGAGCCCTTAGCCTATGGGGTAGTTAGTGTCAGAATAGCTTGGCGTGGAAAACTCACACATTTGGTGTCAGAAGTGTGAGTAAAAATAGAGAAATACTTTTTTCTTTTACTATCCAATGTGCTTTCAATAAAATTCACTTAACTGGTGCAATCAGCCAGAATCAGTTTCTCTCCCTTGCAACCAAGAACCTAACTAATACATCTGAACAGCCGAGGAACTCTTCTAAACTCTATCTGGGGCAAGTTAAACTCATTTCTTATTCTGTATTTAGGAGACATCGTGTAAGGAAAGCACAGAACCAGGAGACCTGTTTTCTGGTCTAGCCTCTGCCACTTCCCAGCGGTGTAACCTGCAGCAAGTCCCTTCTCAGCTCTAAGCAACAATTCTCTCATATGCACAGTAAACAGCCTGCACTAGACCAGTAGCTCCCCAAACTGGCTATGTTTTAGAATCCCTTCAGACATTTACTGTTCGTACAGATTCCTGGGCCCCACCCTGAAGACCCTGAGTTAGTAGATTTAGTAGATCCCTGACAAGTACACCAGTGAAGTGGAGGCAGCAGCACCTTTGAGAACCACAAGCCAAGGCGCTCTATGGCCCACTCCCTGGCACATACCCTGGAAGAGATGGTTTTATTGCTGCATTCCTCGTGCCCAGAAAGCTCCTGGTGTACAGGAAGTGTTCAGAAAACACCTGTATCTGAGAAAGGGTAAACAGAAGCCCTCTGAAACCTTTCTGTAAATCTCAAATTATTTCAAAATAAGTAAAACGTTTATTGAAAAGAATACTAGAAAGAAGAAAGGAAGAAGGAAAAAAGGAAAGGAAGAAGGGAGGAAGGGTGGAGGAGGGAGGAAGGGGAAGAGGAGTTTTATCCACCACAGTAACTAAGAGTCTCATATCACTGTATATGGAAAAGCATCTCTCATCACCTTTCCCTCTGCGCGCGCACCGCACCCCCACCCCACCACATTCTCAGTCTGCCATCATCAGGCTGTCAGAGGAGACCGGTGGAGCCACCGTGCTGTAAAGGCTACGGAAGTGTTTGTGGCCCGTCTTTGAGGAGCACTGTTCCTTGTCCCTGGCACTGTAAAGACCTGAGTTCTACTCCCAGCATCCACACTTAACTTCCCTGGGCCTCAGTTTCCTCAGCTGTAAAACAGAGCTCCTCTCTCCCCTCCGTGTCTCACAGGATTATTGTAAGAAGCAAATGAAAGAAAAGTTGTCACATTAGTGAGCATTCACTATGTGCCGGGTTCCATGCTCAACACTTCATGAGCATTCTCTCCGTTCATTTCCACAACAACCTTGTACAGCAGGATAGTAACAGCTCCATTTTATGGAAAACAAAACTCAGGCTTCCAGAAAACGTGAACAAGGTCATAGACCCCTGAGGGGAGGGCTGGGAGAGGAGCCCAGGGCGTTTGACTCCGAGACCCTGGGGGTTCCTCTACCACGTGATTTCTACACACCTAGTAGTAAAGAGGTGTACTGGTACATCTTTATTTTGATTATTTCCATCCCAGCCTTCCCTCTAACTCTCTCTTCTTCCTCCAGCTTCCCAAACTGAACCAGACTAGACCCTGGGAGTTCCCAAATGGGAGCCACAGAACTGGCAGGTCACCAGCCCTGAGGACGGGGCTGGGAATCCCCGCCACTTCCAGTGCTGCCACAGGGAGTCAACATGGAGACAGGCATCCAGGAAAGGAAAAGATTTTTCTCTCTGGAACCCAAAGGACTAAGTCAGGCTCACCTTCCCTTCTTCACCTCACCCAGAAGAGCACTGGCAAGGCCACCACTTGAGACAACTCCTCTCTGGCCGAAGAGAGTTTTGATCATTAGCTTGTGCTGCTTTCCTCGCTGCCAACAAGTAGGTTCTAAATATCTGAATTGTTTTTTTGAAACAGCTGGCCCCACCCATTCACTGGTACCAGGCAGGCCCCTGGCAAGGATGAGTGCAGCCTTGATGTGGCCGGGGCGCCCAGGAGGCTGGGCAACAGGCTGGGCTGGGTATACCCAATTGCTGCCCAGCTGGGCCTGGTGTGGAGACTTTTGGTGGTGTTGCTAGGCAACATAAGTAATTGGAGAGGCCACGTATTGGGCTTCTGGACCACGAAGATTAACAGCCTCCTTCATCACACTGCAAACCATCATTATGCCGGTTCCAGAAGCCTGCAGCAACCTCCGTGGTTATAGCCTGAAAGAGTGCTTTTTTAGCTACAGAAATTAAGAACCAGCTTTTCAATATTATGGGTTTGTGGCTGTGGTTGTTTCTTTTTGCTACATCTCTGAGGATACACTTGGAATAAATAGGCAAAAGGTTTAAAAACAAAAAATACCCTCTTTTCCAAAAGCTTTCCTTCTTCCTGAAGCAAAGCACTCTTGGCTCGATAGTGAGGGCAGCTCAGGTAAGGACACTCGGCCTCCTGAGGCCTCTGCATGCCCGCGGCATGGCGAAGCTTCGTCCTTGGAACCCCTCCGCTGTGGCTGTGGTGCAGGGTAGGGGGACGGGGCCTGGTCACGCGCAAGGCCTCACAGCAGAATAATGCTTTTGTGTCCCTCTCCCATTCTAAGAAAATCACAATACCTCCTCTTCCCAGGCTACAGAACCACTCTCACTTCTTCTATTTTCTTTTTTATTGTTTGATTTTAGAGCAGTGGTTCTCAACCTTCCTA
This sequence comes from Myotis daubentonii, assembly GCF_963259705.1. NCBI lineage: Eukaryota > Metazoa > Chordata > Mammalia > Chiroptera > Vespertilionidae > Myotis > Myotis daubentonii. The sequence continues at coordinate 194,210,083 of NC_081842.1, read as the reverse complement.
ATGCCGCGACCCTTTAATACAGTTCCTCATGTTGTGGTGACCCCCAATTTCATTGTTACAAATTGAACATAATTAAAGCATAGTGATTAATCACAAAAACAATATGTAATTATATATGTGTTTTCCAATGGTCTTAGGCAACCCCTATGAAAGGGTCGTTTGACCCCCAAAGGGGTCGCGACCCACAGGTTGAGAACCGCTGTTTTAGAGTGAGAGAAACCAAAGGAAAGAGAGAGAGAGGGAAAGGGAAAGATCGATTTGTTGTTCCACTTATTTATGTGGTCATTGGTTGTTTCTTGTATGTGCCCCAACCAGGGATCAAACCCACAACCTTGGTGTATCAGGATGACATTCTAACCTACTGAGCTACCCAGCCAGGTATACTATTTAATGGATCCTCCCAGTGGCCCTATGAAAAAGACATCATTATTATTCCCATTTTACAGATGAACAAATAAGGCAAAAAGAGGCACCCATGATTACATACCAAGTCACAGCAAAGCTGTGGCACTAACCCATTTTTCTGAGGCCAAATCCTAGGCTCTCCACTACATCACAATGCCTCCCCACAGAGCTATTTAAGATATTACATATGTTTTTGTACCCTATTATAATATGGAAAATAGTAATAAAAGTACACACTGGTGTAGAAACACAGAACTTCATTATATATATATATATTTTATATATTTTATATTTATTTTATATATATATATGTATGTATATATATATGTATGTATATATATATATATATATAAAACCCTAATATGCAAATAGACCGAACAGTAGAACAACCAAACAACCAGTCGCTATGACGTCCACTGACCACCAGGGGGCGCATGCAGAACATGGTGGGCGGCAGCAGCAGGCGGCAGAGTGGGGAACATGGTGGGCGTCAGCCGCAGCAGGATGGTGGAGCAGGTGAGCTGGGGTGCCAGACCAAGGCGTGGCACCGGTTGCTGTCATTGGGGTGAGCCTCTGGTAGTTACTGAAAATTCTTTGCTCCAGTGTGCCACAGTCCCACCCAACACTCGCACCTGCTGCTGGCGCCGGCCCTCCTTGCACCTGCAGACCACAGCCCCTCCCCCTGGCCGGCCCTGCTCCTGATCACCCCCATACCCCAATAGGGGGTGGGGCTGGCTGGCCAACCTCCCATGGCCCCTCCCCCAACCGCTGACCCCCCAATCAGCTCCCCCACCCCATTCGGGGCAGGGCCCACCGGCCCACTGCCCACAGCCCCTCCCCATGGCCAGCCCTGCCCCCACTTGGCCCCCTCATTCCTATCGGGGGTAGGGCCCGCCAGCCAATCGCCCACGGCCTCTCTCCCCAGCCAGTCCAACCCTGATCAGGCCCCAATTGGGGCAGACTGGCCAGCCAACCTCCCACCATCTCCTCCTCCCAACAGGCCTGGCCTAGATCCACCCCGATTAGGGCCAGGCCAGCCGGACCCCAGCCATGTACGAATTCGTGCACTGGGCCTCTAGTGACAAAATAAAATGGTGGTTGTTTTAAGCTACTAAATTTTGGCATGATTTGTCATACAATAGCTACCAACACACCTCATCAGAACTAGAAGACAGAAGGACATCCCATACCATTCTGCCTTCCCATTAACATTGTTCATCTTCGTAACCCTCCATTAAGTAGATTGTAGTCTCCATCTGGGTTTCCACTCCTGCCCCCCTCCAAAACAAAACAAAACAAAAACACGCCCGGCTGGCATGGCTCCGTGGTTGAACGTCAACCTATGAACCAGGAGGTCCTGGTTCGATTCCCAGCCAGGGCACATGCCCAGGTTGCAGGCTCCATCCCCAGTGGGGGGTGTGCAGGAGGCAGCCAGCCAGCCAATGATAATCTTTCATCATTAATGTTTCTCTCTCTCTCTTTCTTTTTTCATTTCTGAAATCCATAAAAACATATTTTAAAAAAACAAAAACACAACCTCAAATCAAAATATAGCAACTCTCTGCTTAAAAATCCTTCAATGGTTTCCCATTGTCTTCGAGATAAATACAATATCCTTTCTATGGCTGATAAGGTTCTGCATGACCCAGCTCCTGCCTGCCTTATGGAATTCTACCACTCTCTCCCAACATCTCTGTTCTGCAACCACAGGGCCTCCTTTCTGTCCCAGGAACACACCAAGCTCTCTGCTGCCTGCGGGTCTTTGGACTTGCTGTTTCCTCTGCCTAACCCTTTCTCCATACCTCACACCCACACCAACACATTCACACAAGGCTAGCTCTTTCATAACCAATAGCACCTCCCTAAGAAGGCTTCCCTAATAAACCAGCAAGTAAATGAAGAGTGAAGGGAGAAGGAAGTATGGAATAATAGAAAGAGCACTGAAACTACAGCATTCAGAAAACCCTGGTTCTTGCTCTAATTCTGCCCCTGTTTGCCTGTGGATAAGACACATCACCTCACCTGACCAGAATCCACATGCCCACCATGATGCACGTGGCTAGTGAGTGATTGTTCATAAAGTGCCGTACACCAGAAGTCCTCCCAATTCTTGCTCATGAGTCCCCATAACCATTTTGAAAAAGCTATGACCCTCTCACACATTTTTAAGTGAATAACTAAAATTATTTTTTACAAGTCAAAATAGGTTCCAAGATGGAATCTTCTGGCACAGCCTTTATTAGAGGCATGCTTTCGATATAGTCATCTAAATCTTGGAGCTACAGACTTAGCATGTTCAATTTATGGAACTTGTCTACCATAGAATCCAACTGTCAAAACCAGTCCTCACTGTCAAACCAATCAGCCAAACAAGCATCATTTTCTGCTGGTAAGACAATCCACCTTCATTTTTAACGATTTCTATAAATGAGTTCATCTGCATCCCCATGACAACCGGCTCAGGTCCCAATTCTAATTTTACAATACATAGACAGAGAGCTGAAGCACTTGCGTTGAGAGTAGCCTAACAGTTCAGAGCACACACGCTAAAGGGAAGGTATGAGAGTTCAAACGCCGATTTTGCCACTAAAGAGCTCTAGGACCTTGAGCGACTTATTAAACCTCTGGGTGCCTTGGGAACCTCATCTGTCAAAGATAATAAGCATCTACTTTATAGAGCTGGTATGAGTATTAAATGATTTTATTAGTTTGTAAAGTCTTTCGAACAGTGTCTGGCACATAATTAGCATCAAATAAGTATTTTTGAAAATAAATACTAAAGCCTGTAGTAGTAAGACACCACCCACTTCCGTTTATTTTACCTGATCTCTCTCTGCTTGCTCTCGCTGGAACTGAGCATTCTCCAATTATCCTTTTGGTTTTTATATCCCCAAGCAACTCACCATAAAAAGATTCAGGAAGGACCCAGTAAAGCCAGAGAAGGGAAACAATGGAATTATTGTAGGCAGTTAGACATGAGCAGAGCAAGGATGGAGGGCCAGGTGCAGAAGGTCACCAGGGTGGAAAGCCCCAGGAACCTAGCAACCATCAACTGTATGGCAGGACCTCGCCTCCAGGGTGACTTTTCCCCCACTGGCATATCGCTGGTCATGCGGTTTGGGCACGCTGACCTTTCCTCCCTAGAGATAGCATCTATGCCTCAAGTTGTAGTTCAGCTCCAGGCCCAGGTAAGCAACAAAACCAGCCACAGCTGACAGGACCGGCTGCATGGAATAAAGACCCCCGGCCCTGGTGCAGGCCAATCAGTGGAGACTGCAACCCTGATTGGACACACCTGGAAAGCGACTGACTATTAGATCTTTCCTGGGGCCTCCCCTAAAATCTCCGCCCCTCAAACCCTTAGGAGACCCAGTGCCTTTCCCTTTCCTTCCTGCCCCCCCTCCAGGCACATTACCATGAGCTTCCACTCCCAAGATCCAAGGCTCTTCCTTTACCTCCATAACTTGCTTTCTACACCCCTTTCCTCTAGGAATTACTTCTCTTACCTCTGAGATGTACTCAATAAATGTTCTCTTTCAGTTTGGGTCTTGCTCTGAATTCTTTCCTAGCCAGAACCCAAGTACCGAGGTTGCTGAAGCCAGGTTGGGTCTGACCCCCCCAGTCAGACACCTGGCGCTGTTCCCACCGCCTACAACGGAAGCAGAACTGAAAAGGAGAACTTAAAGAATCCAAACAAGCAGACTTTTCAGGAAAGAGTACCCCTGGAATTTGAGGATCTGGAAACTGATTCCCTTAAAGCAGTGGTTCTCAACCTTGGCTGCACATTAGAATCACCTGGGAATCTTTTTAAAATCCTGATTTCTGGGCCTCATCCTCCAGAAATTCTGTTTCTTTGTTATGGGGTGGGGCCGCAACATTAGTAACAAAGAAACAGAATTTCCGGAGGATGAGGCCCAGAAATCAGGATTTTTAAGATTCCCAGGTGATTCTAATGTGCAGCAAGGTTGAGAACCACTGCCTTAAAGGTATCCATGTCCCCCCAGTTCCAGAGCCACTGACATGTTCAGCACAAACTCCCACGGGCACATTCAGAGCTCCTAGAATTCCTGGTGTCACGTCTACAACTCCACCTCTTTCTCTTTTACATCAGAAAGCACAGCTTTTGCCTTTGGGCTTTTGACTTGGTGGAGGCTTAGGCAAAACTTTCTTTGATCCTCCTGAATCTGGATTCCTCTGACCGGTCACCATGCCACCCAAGGAGATCAAAGTCATATACCTGAGGTGAACCTGTGGGGGAGTGGTAGCCCCCAAGACTGGTCCCCTAGGCCTGACTCCAAAAAAGTTTGGTGATGACATCACCAAAGCAACCAGTGATTGGAAGGGTCTAAAGCAGGGGTGGGCAAACTTTTTGACTCGAGGGCCACAATGGGTTATTAAACTGGACCGGAGGGCCGGAACAAAAGCATGGATGGAGTGTTTGTGTGAACTAATATAAATTCAAAGTAAACATCATTACATAAAAGGGTACGGTCTTTTTTTTTTTTTTTAGTTTTATTCATTTCAAAGGGGCCGGATCCCGGGCCGTAGTTTGCCCACGGCTGGTCTAAAGATTACAGTGAAACTAACCATGCAGTACAGACAGGCCCAGATTGGGGTCGTACCTTCTGCCTCCGCCCTAATCATCAAAGCCCTCAAAGAACTGCCAAGAGACAGAAGGAAGAAAAACACACATTCAGCACCATGGAAATAATCACTTTTGGTGAGATTGTCAGCATTGCCCAACAGATACAGCACCGATCTTTGGCTAGAGAACTTTCTGGAACCATTTAAAGAGATCCTGGGGGCTAACCAGTCTGTGGGCTGCAATGTTGACGGCTGCCACCCTCATGACATCATAAATAAATCAACAGTAGTGCAGTGGAATGTCCAGTTAAGACCCCCAAAGGAACATATTTCAATTAAAGATCACTGACAACCCCCTCAAAAAAAAAAACAGAAAGGATTGCAAGTTAGCAAGCAGTATATCCCTGAATTTGCTCCAGATTATACAAGTGTAAATTTCAGTACTTTTATTAGGAAGAACAGATTAGCTGTAACCCAGTGTACAGCTGAGGGCAAAGCACCCATAAATCAGGACACAGGACACGTCAGGAGTCCCTTCTTGAACATCATGAAGTCCTAACAATGAAGACTTGTTTCCTCAGACGGGTAGGAACCCCATCAGGCCCAGAGACCCCCATGCATAAGCCATACTTCTGAAACACAAATCAGATGATGTCCCCACTTTGCTAAATCTCTTCACTAATTACCCAGCGCTCTTGGTATGAAACTGAGGTTCCTTAACAAGACACACAAGGGCCTCATGACTGAGCCCTGCCTACGTATTCACTCATTTCTTGCCATTCCTCCGTACACACCCTACTTCAGCCATATTGAGCCCCCAGCCATTGCAGCTCCCTCCCTCCACTAGGCCTTTTCATGAGCATCTCCCTCCGTAGAATATTCTCCCTCCCCAATTGGTTTTCCGAGTGAAGTTTTAACACCCCCTTCAAGATTGTCCTAAACACCTCCTCTGCAAAACTGTATTGAGCTTCTACTATGTGCCTGCCATTGTGCTAGGCTAGGCCCTGGGTCCAGTGGAGAACAAAGCAGACACGGTAGAATTAAATGCCCCTCTTCGTTCCTTCAACAACCTCTATTCCTGTCTTCTGTATATTACCACCATCTCCTCTGCAAGGCTGTGAGTACCCTGAGGATAGGACTTCTGTTTTATTCATCTTCAAATCCCTATCATGGAGCCCCTGGAATGCATCAATAAATGTTTGTTGGACTCATTTACTCACAAAGGACTCATCAAATATTTCTGTATCAGGGACATGCAAGTTGCTGGTTATACAACTGTGAACCAACAGACACTGCCCCTGCCTTCTTGGGAGCAAGAGTGCACTTGATGTAATGAATGATGTATGAACGAGTGAATGAATGAATGAACCAGGGAAGGAGTGTGCTCCTCCCCACCTGGATGGAAAGCCTAGAGCAGGGGATGTACAGGAAGGGAGAAGCTGGTGTCTAGGATGTGGGGGCCAATGATGTCCTTTTGTTCTCTCTGACAGAGACAATGATTAGCCATGTGACCCTAGCTCAGTGGTTCTCAACCTTCCTAATGCCGCGCCCCTTTAATACAGTCCCTCATGTTGTGGTGACCCCCAATTTCATTGTTACAAATTGGACGTAATTAAAGCACAGCGATTAATCACAAAAACCATATGTAATTATATATGTGTTTTCCGGTGGTCTTAGGCGACCCCTGTGAAAGGGTCGTGTGACCCACAGGTTGAGAACCGCTGCCTTAGGCAAATCCTTGAGCCTGTTTGTATTTTCATTTTAACAATATCACAACATGTCATGGTTAAGTGAGACAGGACATTTAAAAGCAGAGTTGGTTTCAGGAACTCAAGTAGCTCCCATTACTTGCTCAGTGTGAATGCCAGACTCAGAAACACAGCAGGAGAGCCTGCTGGGGATAACGTCTCCCTCCAGCACCAGGTTCCATCCCTGGTCCAGCATTCTTACCTCAAACCCAGGAGACGGGAGACACCTTCCCTATTCAGCCCAACCCCCACACCATCTTGGCCTCCTTCCCTTCACCGCCCAGTTCTGTGTTTACCTTCAAGTGCTTTCAAGGCCAGAGGTTCTTATACATCTTTACAAGCCTAGAAAGGCGGGCGGGGGTGGCGGTTAGGGGAGGTGGCAGGAAAGGGGCCAAAGAAGAAGGAAAGAGCACAGATGTCTATTGAGGCTCACTGTGCGCCTGGCACCAGGGGGGTGCTTGACATGCCCTGTCTCCTGTCATCTTCAGAGCAATACCATTTTCCTGATGGGGAAACTGAGGCTCAGGACGAGCACAGGAGAGGTAGGACAGGAAGCAAGTGTGTCTATGATGCCAAAATAATTTTCCTCGGTGCCACATTGCCCACCAGCTTATAAATGATCCTTACATGTCTGTGAAATAAATTTCCGCTTTCTTATTCCCTGGAAGAGCAAAAATTGTATGTTTCTCCCCCGCCCCAACCCCCCAGAGAATCCGGCTACATGTTCAAACAATGATGAATAAACAAATGGATAACAAAAAATGAATGGGCGGCCCTAGCTGGTTTGGCTCAGTGGACAGAGTGTCGGCCTGTGGATTGAAAGGTCCCTGGTTCGATTCCGGTCAGGGGCACATGCCCCTGGGGGCGTGCAGGACACAGCTAATTATGGTTCTTTCTCACATTGATGTTTCTATCTCTCCCTCTCCCTTCCTCTCTGAAATCAATATATATATATATATATATATTTTTTTTTTTTTTTAAATGAATGGGCGGAGGATACCCCATACCAGGAAGGAGGAAACAAATAACCCTGAGCGAGACGCCCTGCAGGAGGGAGCCGGAGGCTGTCTCCCCTGGCTGTGGTCTCCAGCGCCCAGGGCAGGGGCAGCGGGCAGGAGGGCGAGACCTGGCTGAGCTGCAGGGAGAATAAAACTTGGAGGCAAGAGGGCGGTGGGGGGGGTGCCTGGGAGAATGTGATAAAAGGGGAGAGAATGACTGACCGGGCGGAGAAGGGCAACAGCGTCACCTGGCACTCCCACCAAGTCCCCCCAGTCCCAGGGAGAAGCCAAGACACGGCCCCCTGACTCCTGGCCAATCATACTGCCAACTCCAAAAAGAAAGTTGCAAGATCCCAGACGGCCACTCCTGGAGGCTGCTCCGGAAGGGAGGCTGCCAAGGGAACACGCACGGTCTCCTTCCCGCCACCCCCGCCCCTATGCTTCCTGCCTTCACCCCCCACCCCCCACCCCATGGCCCCAAGGAAGGACTCCCCCACCGGCTCCCGGTTCCCGCCGCTTACCTCCTTCCCTCGGGAGGCCCGGGGGCGCCCAGGCAGGACCGGCTGCACCCCGCGTGCCAGGCGTCCTGGGCCAAGGGGCTCCTCTGCTGCCCTGAAGCTGTTGCCTGATGGCGCTCCCCGGCCCCTCCCCTCACTAACTGCGTGGGGCAGGTTCCAGCAGCCGCACGGGGGAGGGAGCCTGAGGAAATCCCCTCCCAGTCTTGAGCCTGGGCCGGAGCCCGACCAGCCAGCTCCGCAGCCCCACTCCTGGGCTGGCCCTGGATGAATGAGTCCTCCCCCGTGCCTGCCTGGGACCGAGCCAGGGACGTGCCAGCCTCTCTGCTCTTTCCCCGTGGCCCTGACCCTGAACTCCATTCCTCCCAGCCCTATCCTCCTGCCGTCCGTTCTCAGCTCTCCAGGGAAAGACCTTAGCCAGGTGGTCTCCACTACTGTGTCCCTGCCCCGGAGGAAAGCCAGGCCCGGCAGGGCGTCCCTGGGTGGGTGACTTGATGACTCCCACCGGGGGTTTAGTCACAAGCCCCAGGCACTCTCCACTAAACTGGTTGTACCCTGGGCGCTGGTGAAATGTCTGCCAACTTCTGATTATTCATTCCGTGCATTTTGAGAATAACTCACCTGTGCTAAGCCCTGGGATGAAGAAAGAGGTGGATTAACATGGTGATCTACACAGTGATTTTCAACCTTTCTCATCTCCTGGCACACATAACTAATTAGTAAATTCTGCGGCACACCGAAAAGTATATTTGTTGCTGATCTGGCAAAAAAAAAAAAAAAAAAGATATAATTTTGATTCATTCACTTCGGATGGCTATTGTCGTGTTGGTTGGTTGGTTGTTGTTTTAATTTGACAATCAAAGGGAAAAGAGGTCAGTGCCCCCGACTAAATAGTTAAGTGCTGCATGTTGTACAAATTCTTGGGGCACACAGGTTGAAATTGCTGCTCTGCCAGGAAGAGAAGGATGAAGTATCTGTGTAGATGCTGCCCCAAATCCAGGCATCAGAAATCCAGAGGTTCATCCTTGTGGGAGGTTCTGGGAAAGCTCTTAGAGGAGATAACAAGGTGGGTTTTGTTTTGTTTTTAATATATTTCTTTATTGGTTTCAGAGAGGAAGGGAGGAGAGAGAGAGATAGAAACATCAATGATGAGAATATATATATAAAAATATATTTTTTTATTGATTTTTTACAGAGAGGAAGGGAGAGAGATAGAGAGTTAGAAACATCGATGAGAGAGAAACATCGATCAGCTGCCTCCTGCACATCTCCCACTGGGGATGTGCCCGCAACCCAGGTACATGCCCTTGACCAGAATCGAACCCGGGACCCTCCAGTCTGCAGGCCGACGCTCTCTCCACTGAGCCAAACCGGTTTCGGCAATAAAATATATTTAAAAAGAAGAAGTCTGAATCGTCAGCAAGGAGCTCAGGGAGGGCTTTGTGAGCTTTGCTAAAGGACTTGGGCCTTATCCTACAGGTACTGGAGAGTTACAGAAAGGTTTTTAACCAGGGACACAGAGTTTCAGCTAGATCGCTGAGGCCTGCAAGGTAAATAACCACGCCAATAACCACATTGTTACCTGCTATCCACCTGGACCCAGGCTGTCAGAGGTACAACCGTCCATCCCCACCCTCCAGCCAACCTCCCTTGTCCTCATTTTATCCGCAACAAGATGCTTCCTCCTGTGATTTGACTCCCTAAGCTGTGTAATTTCAGAAAGTGAAGGTGTCTGCCCACGCCTGACACACGTAAGTTAGGGAGCTCTTAGAGAACAACACCTGTGTCCTATTGTCTGTGTGTCCCCAGCACCCGGCACAGAGTGTAGCCTTGAGGTGGGGTTCAAAAAGGTATTTACAATTATGAACGCTCCCTTCACGGGAAGTAGCAATTACTTGTAGTGTTGCAAGTCCTGGAGTGGTTCCTCACCTTGCCGGGGACATGGCAAAAAATCTAAAGTGCTGGTTCCAAAAGCAAGTCCGAGGACCCAGTAAATGTAGGGGGAAGTGGTAGTTACAGAGTGGAGAAACCAAACACCACGTGGACTGGGTGAGGAAAACGAATACCAATAAGGGCGACGGACATGGGACATCGTGTGCCTCCCGAGGTGTGGCCTGGAGAAGGACATGCCGTCGCCTAAGGGGCATTCCGATTCGGAAAGTGTGATGTGAACGGAATCAGGAGGAAACATCAGACAAAGAAAAAGCAAAGAATGTTTATCTTAAAGTGAATTTTAAAATAATTATTAAACTGTGTCTCAAACTGAAGGAAAAAAAAGGTATTTACAGAACAGATCTGAGGAGGGCTGATGGATATTTTCTGTAAATTAATAAATCCTTATTTAGGAACTCTACCTCAGTGGCTCACAAAGCTCATTCATGTGAATCAGTACCCACAAATCACATTGGTTCTGAGATATCGACCAGCTCATGTTTGTAAGCTTGCAAAATTCAGAGCCTGCCCCTGGTCTGCGGTGACTTCCCCAAGGTCAAGCTTCTTTAGGGCCAGCCAATCAGTCCTCTCTGCAATGCTACCCCCACCTAACATCCCCTTCCCCACCCATCATGAGGCTTCAGGGGTCTTTTCAGATTTGGATGTTTCCATTAAAATTTCTACAAATGTTTGTGTGGCTTTTTTTCTCCGGCCCCTCTCAGCTGCTCAAAGAGCACTGAAGGGTGGTAGGTGTGATTCAGGTTTGGGTGCCACAGAAAGACAAGGACCAGGTACCCTTTCAGCTCACCACAGCCCCGTTTCTCTGAGAACAGCTCCTCCCCACACACACACACACCCCTCGGGACTTGGGCTGTCACCTATGTATTCTGTGAGCAGCATTGGTCACAGTGATTGGACCAGAGAAGAAGGACATTTGCCTCAGGGCCAATTCATTTCCCTTCCCTAAAAACTTCCCTGGCCGGTGTGGCCCAGTGGTTAAGTGTCCACACATGGACCAAGAAGTCACTGGTTCGATTCCCAGTCAAGGTACATGCCTAGTTTGCAGGCTCGGTACCCAGTGGGGGGCATGCAGGAGGCAGCTGACAATGGTCCTATCAATGTTTCTATCTCTCTGTCCCTCTCCCTTCCTCTCTCTCCACTTCTGTCCAACTTGAGGGCAAATCAGAGGTTCCCATGTTCCCCTCAGGGTTCGGCGAATTTGCTAGAGGTGCCCAGGGACCTCGGGGTCACCCGCTTACCAGTTTATTAAATGATACGGTAAAGGATACAGATGAACAGGCAGAAGTCTGGGAGGGTCCCAAGCACAGGAGCGTCTGTCCCCATGGAGTGGGGTGTGTCACCCTCCCACCATGTGGGCGTGTTCACCTGGGAGCTCTCCAAACCCATGACTGGGATTTTACGGAGGCTCCTTCACATAGGCATGACCTCCCTAGAGAGCTGGGGGTGGGGCTGAAAACTCCAAACTCGAATCATGGCTTGGTCTTTCTGCTGACCAGTGCCCAGCCAGAGTTGCCTCCTTAGAACACAAGATGCTCCTAGTGCTCTTACCACGTGAGAAATTACAAGCGTCTTGGGAGCTCTGCCCCAGGAACTAGGGGCAGAGACCAGTATGTACTTCCTATTGTTTCCCACACATCACAACACCTACCCAATGTATTTAAATCATCAGTATGTCCCGCTCTCTTCCCCTGCGAAAGGGCATGCCCTGATATTATAAGTTCCTCCAGAGCAGTAACTGCCTCTGTTTCATCTGTGTATCCATACAATTACTTCCAACATCAGAAACAAAGTGTGAAACAGTAAAGGTTTGTTGAGCTTTCAAAGTGGGAAGCGTAGACAAAGTTCCCTCCTTCCGCAGGTGAAGGCTCCCTGACCACCAGCAGGTGTCAGGACGGGTTTCTGTAGCTTGTGGCTGCCAAGCTCCTGGTCTGAATCCCGGTCCGAGGGGGTGGTGAAAGTATAGACGAATCAGGGGAGGGGTGCAGTGACTGTGGCCAGTGAGTCAGTTCCAAAGCCCCGGGCGCCAGGCCAGTCAATAGGCAGCAGTATAATGTAGGCTGCATCAAGTTACTCATTGTATATTCCAGATTTCCTCGCGCGTGTTCCCCAAGTGCTGAACATGGCGCTCCAAGTGCTGGGCGGATACCCCATACCAGGAAGGAGGAAACAAATAACCCTGAGAAGAGCAGAAATTACTCCCTGGAAGAGCAGAAATTGCATGTTTCTCCTCCCCCCTCCCCCCCCACACCCCAGAGAATCCAGATACATGTTCAAACAATAATGAATAAACAAATGAATAACAAAAAAATGAATGGGCGGCTGAGTTCTCTCCAAAATGTGTTAGATGCACTGAAAATGTATCTCAATAAATTAGCTTTTTTCCTGAGATTTAGCATTATATATATTTGAAATGTGAATTTTCAAAAAGATATTCTGTTTATGAAAAAAGACATACTAACTATCCACAGAAAAGCTAGTATAGCAGAACTTTAAAAAAAAAAAGTCCTGGCTGGGTAGCTCAGTTGGTTAGAACATCGTCCTAATACGCCAAGGTTGCATGTTCAATCCCCCGCTCAGGGCACTTACAAGCCACAACCAATGAATGCATATATAAGTGGAACAACAAATCGATGTTTCTCTCTCTCTCTCAAATCAACAAATAAAATTTTATTTTAAAAAATTAACTCGATGAAATGTGAAGATAATCTTTTTTAATGCATGTCTGACCTTGACTGGTATGTAAGGAATCCGTAGGAGAAAACACAAGTAAGCAATTGTGAGAGCCCTACTTGCCCTGGGGGCATCCCTGGCTCCCTGGTGACCTAGTACCAGTGTTTTCCTGAGCCATGGCGGTGAGGGAACCTGTGCCTGAACAGAGCAGACAGTCAAATCAGAAGAGGACGCTTAGCCTCCCCAAGCCCCAAACCACTAATATCCTCAGTGGACAGTAGATAAACTTTTTTTTAAAAGGAAAAAAAAAAGCCTGCCAAACTAGGGAGATAGTGGGGGTGTGGGTCTGTCTTGTCTTAGCCTTGGGTCAGAGTAAAGCAAAAAACAAACAAACAAAATACTGCCTCTCCTGAGAATTCTCCACCCGACCCCTCCACTCCCAAAGTTCTCCAAGATGAAAATGTAAAGTGTTTCTGGAGCGTTAGGATCTATAGGCACCTGGAAGAAACAAACCCAGACTCTCTCTCGAAGCATGCAATTCAAGCCACGCCACCAAGATTTCCCACGAAGCTGCAAGCAACATGACTCACAGGGAAAACAAATCCCAACAAGTAGAAGCAACTGCACAATCATACCCATAAAGATCATAGAATTGTTATTATCCAATGTCAAATATAATGTCATTATGTTTCACACGGAGATAAATTAAGGAGGGAATTTGAAAGTACACCAAGGATAAAGTTATCAGTAAAGTAGATTCCTTCCCCAATGTGAGTATCCCTCCTCAAATCCCTTGAGGGCCTGAATGGGACAAAAGGTGGAGGAGGAAGGAATTCATCCCTTTTGCTTCCTGCCAGCTTGAGCTGGGACGTCTCACCTGGTCTTCTCTGGCACTCCGGCTGGGATTTAATCAGCAACCCTGGTTCTAAAGCCTTTGGACTTGGACTGAATTACACTGCCAGGCTTCCCGAGTCTCCAGTTCATAGACAGCAGATTGTGGGACTTTTCAGCTTGAGCCAAACTGTCATATACATGTATATGTACTAGTACATCTGGAGAACCTGATGAATGCAAGTAGAATGCATGATAGCACCAGTGAATCTATGCTATCACTTGCTGCCATACGTTGTTAATGCAAAGTGTGTTTCTTAAACTGCAAATCTTGCTGGCAAAAACCCTACCCAAGTGGGAGGATTTGTCTCCTTTACATATATCCACCAGGATTCTTAACTGCAACAAAAATCAAACCTGGGTGTTTTAAGCAGGAAAAAAAAAATCATTAAAAATATGTTAGCTTGGGCAGCCGCTGGCTCGAAGGCTGGGGTGATCCGAAAGTTGCTGCCTCCCAGTAATGAAAGGCCTCCTTCCCTTTGCTCGCAGCGGCCTTTCAGGCCGCTAGAGCGCTCATGGTGGTGCCCCTCGTGCTGGGCTTCATGGCCATGTTCGTGGCCACGATGGACATGAAGTGCACACGCTGTGGGGGAGACGACAAAGTGAAAAAGGCCCGTATAGCCATGACCGGAGGCACCATTTTCATCGTGGCCGGTCTGGCTGCTTTGATAGCTTGCTCCTGGTACGACCATAAGATCATCACAGGCTTTTATAACCCTTTGGTCCCCATGAATACTAAGGACGAGGTTGGTCCTGCCGTCTTCATCGGCTGGGCAGGGCCTGCTCTGGTCCTCTTGGGAGGTGCAATGCTCTCTTGCTCCTGCCCTGAGAGTGAGGGCAAAGCTAGGTATGGTGCGCCCCGCTCCTACTCTAAGCCGAGCTCTGCCAAGGCAACCAGCCTGGCAACCTGGACACTTGAAAGGACCTGGGGCAGAGAGCCCAGCCTGTGGGCAGGATGTGCGGCGGCAGCCTGGGTCATGCAGTCCTGTACACCACGTACAGTTCCCTGGGGGCTGGGTGGGGGAGAACAAAGGAGGGCGGATGTGCTTTTCGTACAGTAATAAAAAGTATGTTTTGGAAAGTAGGCTTCTTCCTTTCCCTTCAGGGCCTCTGCTTTTTTCCTACCGAGATCCTTGCAGGGAGCCTGGCACCTTAGTACACCTGTCTCAGCTAAAACACAAACAAACAAAACCCCCCTTGAGTCTAACGGTGTGCCAAGCCACCTGTTCCACCCGTTCATTGTTATTCAGGCCCCAACACTGCTGACTCTTGAAGACTCAGGTACTTGGTTTCCTTAAGCCATTGACACCTTCCAGTCCCTTCTACTCCCAACTCTTGCTTAAATAGCTACCAGAGAATTTCTTTTTTAATAACAAAATATTTATTAAAAGAAAATGTTAGCTAGCGCATAGCATCAACGGGAGAACTGACGACAAGAACCGTATTCTGAGCTGCACAGTGACAGACAGCCTGTGTCGAGTTGCTGGCCGGGTCTGGTGAGCGGGCATCGCTGCCATGGCTGGGAAGCTCTAGACACGCAGCTTGCGTCAATGGCCCCAGGATTCACTAGCATTGAATACCGGCCTGATCACCACCCCTGCAGCCACTGCTTTTCCCGGAATTGATCTTCCTGAAACCAGTCTGTCTTGCTAGCTCTGAGGTAGGTGTGTCTGGCAGGCAGAGCCCAGTCCACATGCTGATGCCCCAGCAACAAAATGAGAAAGGAAGTATTTAGCACTGCCAGCTTCGTAGAGGATGATAGGCCCTTTATCTCAGATTCATAACCCGAGGGAATTCGTGGAACACAGGACTGTGTGTGTGTGGGGGGGTGGGGTGGGGTGAGTTCCAATGCTGAGAGCCCAAAAGAAATATCCAATGTCCACTATACCCTTAACCTTCAGGACCACCCCTGCCAGTGTACTGGTGCCAGTATACCTCGGAGCGCCTTCTGCAAACAAGTCTCACCAATTGTAGTGACCTCTACTTAGGCTGGCGACTGAATAAGGGTTGATTCTTGTCAGGCACAGGCTAGCATCAGGAAGACTTACCTCTGGGAAATTAGGGAGCCACTGTCCAGACTGTTGGCTCCAAGAACACACCACCTTGGCCAAGATCTGGGGAACAGGAAGCCACTGTTGTTATTGTTGTTGCTAATCCTCACAGAATGATATTTTCCCATTGATTTTAAGAGCGAGTGGAAGGGGGAGGGAGAGACAGAGCTTTTGGTGCTGAAACCTTGACATCCTAAATCCTCACATGCTGCCTCATTTCTCCCCCACTTAGCTCAGTTCCAGATGCAAGGCCCGTAACTCACTGGGGAGCTGAAAACACATCTGGAGACATACCTACAGGAGGTCTAGGAAATGTGGTTTTGGCTGGAAAGCTCAACTAGGGAGTGTAGGGAGGCAGGACAGGAGGGTGCACATGTTGAGCAATCTATCTACCCTATCTGCCTCCCATGTCACCTTATTCCATCTCTGAATGCTACATTTTTAAAAAATATTTTTAATAGGCAATACATTCACATTATAAAGAAATTGCAAACACCATCACCAGCACACAATGAAAAGTAAATCTTTTATCTGCCTCTGTCCTCCAATCTGTTTCCCTCCCTAGAATCATTGACTTTTATCACTTTCCTATTTATTAACCCAAAGACAATATATATATGTTTTTTGTTTGTTCGTTTGTTTTCTCCCTAATATGTTTTTCATAATAGTAGTGAGAGCAGCATCCTCGAGAACCTAATACCAGGCAAGGACAACCTGACAACAATGAGAACTTCATTTCATTTTTACACATTCTTTGGGGGTTTGTTTTTGTTGTTGTTAATCCTCCAGAAGGGTATTTTCCCATTGGTTTTTAGAGAGAGTGGAAGGGAGAGGGAGAGACAGAGAGAGATATGCATTGATGAGGGAGTGAGAGAGAGAGAGAGAGAGAGAGAGAGAGAGAGAGAGAGAGATATGGATTGGTTGCCTCCAGCGCTTGATCCCCGGTTAAGGCGAGCCTTCTGCCACCAAAGAACAGCACGTGTACCATGAGATCAGACGTGTTTGCTTTGAGGAGTCTCAGTGGAAACACAAGACTGAAGGGATTACTTAAGGCTGAAGCCTTATTAACGCATTGCCCAACTTCTTTCTTTATTGAGTCTTATAGCCAACAACGAGAAGAAAAGTAAAGAAAAACTAGCTGAATACAAGTGCCTGCGTTGAGAAACACGTTCTGACTTTATAAGTAATAAGATCCGTGCTAAGCATTCGAGGTACAGTATCTCAGTTAATTTTGATAGCTAACCTGTGATGTAGGTGCATTTTACAGGTGGGCAAACTAAGCTCAGAGAGGTTGTGACCTGCCTTGGTTTACACAAAGGGGTCAATAACAGAGCTAGGGTTTGAGCCCACATCTGGCTGATTCCCAGCCCACATGGTTGCTTATGGCAGAGAGAAGAGAGGTCTCCATTATCTCCTATCTTTAGGAATAGTAGTAGCTGCACCGGCAGCAGCCAGCGTCAGAGGCAGTCAGAGCCACACCACTAGAGAGGAGACATAGGAGCAGCTCAGAGCAGGACAGCAAGAAGACCCAAAGCACTGCGGTGCCTGTTGCCAAGACTCCACAGGCCTGTAACCCCACAAAGGAAACCGGAGTGACCTCTGGTGGCCTAAGAAGTCTGAAAGCTGAAGGGAGGTTTCTGCTGTGCTGTCTTTGAGGGTGAGGAACAGTTGCTACCAGATAATTAATTATTCCCCCTTTGTTCTGTGTTCTCTTTTATTTGTCATCTTCTACCAACTTTCTACGCAACCCTACTTCAAAAGTCACATAGTCCAGAAACACCAATCAGAAAGGACATATGCACCCCTATGTTCATAGCAGCACAATTCACCATAGCTAAGATCTGAAACAGCCGAGACCGGTTTGGCTCAGTGGATAGAGCATCGGCCTGCGGACTGAAGGGTCCCAGGTTCGATTCCGGTCAAGGGCATGTACCTGGGTTGCGGGCACATCCCCATTGGGGGGTGTGCAGGAGGCGGCTGATCGATGTTTCTCTCTCATCGATGTTTCTGACTCTCTGTCTCTCTCCCTTCCTCTCTGTGGAAAATCAATAAAATATATTAAAAAAAAAAAAAAAAGATCTGAAACAGCCTAAGTGCCCATCAGCAGATGAGTGGATTAGAAAACTGTGATACATCTACACAATGGAATACTACGCTGCGGTACAAAAGAAGGAACTCTTGCCTTTTGCAACAGCTTGGATGGAACTGGAGAGCATTATGCTAAGTGAAATAAGCCAGTCAGAGAAAGATAAATACCACATGATCTCACTCATTTGTGGAATATAGAGAACAACATAGACTGATGAACAGGGACAGATCCAAAGACAGAGAAACAGCAATCAGACTATTAATCCCCAGAGGGAAAGTAGGGGAGGGTGGGGGTAAGAGGAAGAAATCAACCAAAGGACTTGTATGCATGCATATAAGCAAACCAATGGACATGGACAACAGGGGGATGAGAGCATGAGTGTGTGTGGGGGGGGAGGATGGGGGTTAATGGGGGGGAATGAGGACACATTTGTAATTCCTTAACTAATAAAGAATTTAAAGATTAAGAAAAAAAGTCACATAGTAAGAATAGTGGCTAAGTTGGTAGACTCTGGACCTAGACTTTTTGAATCCTGACCCTTAGTAGCTGTGCAATCTTAGTCAATTACAAACATTTTCCATACCTTAGTTTCATTTAAAAAAAATCCTACCATGTGAATTTGCATAGTTCTGATACATTCTTTTTAATAGCTGCCTTAGATGTACCATACTTTATTCGATCACTGCTTGAATGATGAATGATCTCTTTAATCTCAGCGTTTGGCCACTGTGAACAATGCTGCAATAAACACCCATATAAATATATTGCAGTGCTTTCTGGGTGTCTTCCCAGAAGTGGGATTATAGATGAAAGGGTACGTTTTTATTTTTAATAGACACTGCTGGAATGCTTTCTGAAAGGGCTGCACTAATATACAGCAATCTATAATAATAAAAGCGTAATATTCTAATTAGACCGGACAGCCAAGCAACCTTCCGGACATCCTTCCAGACAACCTTCCGGACAAAGCCGGGGCTGCGAGGGCCAAGCCCCTTGTACGAATTTCGTGCATTGGGCCTCTAGTATATAATAATGCTGTTCCAGCAATCCCACAGCAATAAATATTATCTGAATTTTTCTAAAAGTTCACAGTCTGATAAGTATAAAATGATATCTCATTGTTCCTTTAGTTTTCATTCCCGGGCTATTTGTGAGCTTGCATATTTCTCATATGCTTCTTTTTTTAAAAAAATATTTTTATTGATTTCAGAGAGGAAGGGAGAGGGAAAGAGAGGTAGAAATTTAAATGATGAGAGATAATCATTGGTCGGCTGCCTCCTGCACGCCACATACTGGGGATCAAGCCTGCAACCTGAGCATGTGCCCTGACCGGGAATGGAACCATGACCTCCTGGTTCATAGGTTGACGTTCAACCACTGGGCTACGATTGCTGGGGTCATATACTTCTTGTTCGTTCGGATTTGTTCTGTGAATTACTTCTTCATGTCCTTTACCCATTTTTCTATTAGGTTGTCAGTTCCCTTCTTATCAGTTTGAAAGAATCCATCTTATGTTATAAATAGTAACTTTGTGCCCCACTAGTGTGCTCAGTGGTTGAGCCTTGACCTATGAACCAAGAGGTCATCATTCGATTCCCAGTCAGAGCACATGCCCAGTTTGCAGGCTCAGTCCCCAGTATGGGGGGTGCAGGAGGCAGCCCATCAATGATTCTATTTCATCATTGATGTTTCTATCTCCTTCTCCCTTCCTCTCTGAAATCAATAAAAAATATATATATATTTAAATACACTTTATTAATTTTTTACAGAGAGGAAGGGAGAGAGATAGAGAGTTAGAAACACCGATGTGAGAGAAACATCGATCAGCTGCTTCCTGCACATCTCCCACTGGGGATGTGCCCGCAACCAAGGTACATGCCCTTGCCAGGAATCGAACCTGGGACCTTTCAGTCCGCAAGCCAACGCTCTATCCACTGAGCCAAACCGGTTTCGGCTATTTTTTTAAAATAGTAACTTTGTGTTCTCTCCATTGCATACCCCCTTCCACCCCCCAATTTTAAAATTATTTAAATGGTTTCATTAAGTCAAGTACTTCTTTCTTTTCTGAGTTTGCTGTCTTGGTCTACTTTATACCGAGGTCGTACATATGGTCTTCTAGATTTTCTTTCATTTTAAAAAATAGATACAAAAGAAAAATAGATGCTTTCATTTTTAAATGTTTTTCTCTTTAAATGATGTAAACATATTCAAATTTTACTGAAACTTTTTGAGCATCTGAGGTTTACACAGATACTTTGCAAGGAAAGTGCCTTTTTTTTCTTCTCAGCTGTATTGAGGTATGATTGACAAATAAAAATTGTATTTATTTAGGTTGTATGACATGATTTTTAATGAATACAGTGTGATAATTTAATATATGTACACATTATGAAATGAGTATCACAATCAAGTTAATTAACAAATTAACACATCCATTAATTTTAGTTACCTTTGTGTGTGTGTGTGTGTGTGTGTGTGTGTGTGTGTGCTAAGAACACTTAAGATATACTCTCTTAGAAAATTTCAGTTATATAATACAATATCATTAACTAAAATCACCAAGTTGTAGCCCACCTAGTGTGGCTCAATGATTAAGCATTGACCTATGACCAGAAGGTCACTGTTCGATTCCCAGTCATGACATGGTGAGGGGCATGTGGAAGTCAACCAATCAATGATTCTCTCTCATCATTGATGTTTCTATCCCTTTCTTCCTCTCCCTTCCTCTCTGAAATCAATGAAATTAATTAATGAATAAATAAAATCACCATGTTGTATGTTAGATTCCCTCATCTAGCTTCTAAGATTTTTATTTTTAGCATCTACTGATCTTCAGGCTTTTCTTTGATTTGTGGAGTTTATGAATTATACTGATACATTTCCTGAGAGTCTAATCACCCTCCTATGTTTGAAATAACCCAATTTGGTCACAGTGTGTTACTCTTGGGCGCTGAATTCCATTTGCTAATATTTTATTTGGAATTTTTGTCTCTCTCTTTATTAACAAAGATGGCCCATAGTTCCTTTTTATAACTATCTTTATTAAAGATTGCTTTTAAAGTTATGTCAGCTTTATAAAATGCGTTAAAGAGCTTTCCAAATTTGCCGGGGTCCAACCCCAGCAGGTCCAGGGGTCCCCAAAGGTGTGGACGGAGTCGGCGAAGAAGGAATGACACGGAGACAGCGTTCAGTTGATCAGCAGCCTAGCCAGGATCTCCAGCCAAGTTCTGGTCTTGATCTCCAGAGAGGCTCTGCTGTTTATTGTCTTGTTACATCCGTATTTATACCAGTTGATTTTAATCCTGTCAATTTCTATTACAAAGGCTAGGGCGTTTCTTATCTCCATTCCAGGGAGAAAAGATTATGTAGTTTAAGCATGACTGTTTGTAGTTAAAGGGATTAATTACCCGCCTGGCACTTAGTTGAGGGGTTTTATTCCCTCCCTAACTTCAGGGGAAAATCCCTACCTGGGGATTCAACCTTTCTCGGAGAGGTGACCTTGGTTAAAACACAGCGCCAAGAAGGTGAGCAAACATATTAAGAACCATATGCCATATATGCCAGGTCCCTTGAAACAGCAAGGATGGACCGGCTCCCGGCACAAATTTTGTTTGAACCAGCAGATCAAATAACAATGGACTTGTGTGTTCTTTAAAGGTTAGAGGGATCTTAGTTGCAAAACCATCAGGTTCTGATCCTTTTAGTAAATGGTGGATCTCTAATCACCTCCCAAATCTCTTTTATTGTATAGTGTGATTTTTTTTGCTACATTATAGTTTTCCTTTATTTTTTGATTAACTGTATATTTATAATCTAACTAAAAATTACCCATTTCTGCTACCTTTTTAAATGCATTGCCATCAAGTTTCAGGTAGTATCTTATATAATACTAGAGGCCCATTGCACAAAGAGATTCGTGCAATAGGCCTTCCTTCACCTGGCTGACGGCACCGGTTTTCCTCCGGCACCTGGGACCGCAGAGGAGAAGCCAAGCCTCTTCAGTCTTCAGTCTTCAGTCTTCACTCTGGCGGGAGCCTTCAGTCTTCGCTCCATGCCTGCGTATGCAAATTAACCGCCATCTTTGTTGGGTTAATTTGCATAGTCACTCTGACTGGCTGGTGAGCGTAGCAGAGTGACTCCAATTTGCATGTTTCTCTTTCATTAGTGTAGCTAAGGCTAATATGCAAATCGATCCAATGGTGGAATGATCAGTTGCTATTATGCACACTGACCACTAGGGGGCAGACGCTCGATGCAGGAGCTGCCCCCTGGTGGTCAGTGTGCTCCCACAGGGGGAGTGCTGCTCAGTCAAAAGCTGGGCTCGCGGCTGATGCGCGCAGCAGCAGTGGCAGGAGTCTCTCCTGCCTCTGCTGCAGCACTAAGGATGTCCGACTGAAAGCTTAGGCCTGTTCCCCCTGGGCCTACGCCGTCAGTCAGACATCCCCTGAGGGCTCCCTGACTGCGAGAGGGCACAGGACAAGCTGAGGGAACCCTCCCCTGAATGCATGCATTTTGTGCACTGGGCCTCTAGTTTTTTTATAATTCTTATCACTTCTGTATCTATGATTGTCTTCTTTCTCATTCCTACTCTTAAATATTTTGTCTTTTTCTTTATTCTTTTTAAAAAGCTTTCAGCCCTGGTCACTGTGGCTCAGTTGGTTGGAGCATCATCCTGTGCACCAAAAGGTGGCAGGTTCAATTCCAGGTCAGGGCACATGCCTGGGTTTTAGGCTCAAACCCCGGCAGGGGCATGCAGGGCAGCCAATTGATGTATCATTCTCACACATTGATGTTTTTCTCTCTCCTCCCTTCCTCTCTCTCTAAAATTCAATTTAAAAATCTTTCTTTTTTAAAAGTTTTCAAATTTATTAAGCATTTTCACTATTTTTTTTGTGTTCTAGTTTATTTTCAGCTTTATCTTTATTAATCTCTTCCTACTCTTTTAGTTTATTTATTCTTTTTCTAATTTCTTAAGGTGAGTTTTAATTTTATGGGTTTTTTTGTTGTTGTTTTTTAGTATTTCAGTTTCAATAATGAAGGCACCAAGGCTATCAAATTTCCTGTGACTGTAGTTTTTGCTGTATTCTATAGTGCTTTTTTCAAATATATTTTTATTATTTCAGAGAGAAGGGATAAGAGATAGACATCAATGATGAGAATCATTGATCAGCTGCCTCCTTACACCCCCTACTGGGGACTGAGACTGCAGCCCAGGCATGTGCCCTGACCAGAAATGGAACCTGTGACCTCCTGGTTTCATAGGTTGATGCTCAACTGCAGAGCCACACCAGCAGACTCAATAATCATTTTTTTTTACCTCTTATATTATACAGTTTCAGATAAATTGGAATATCCTAATGTATATTTCCATGTAGTCTATCAGTATCATATGAATATCCAATTGCTATTGATAGACTGGAAATGTTATTATATTATATATTTTTAATATATTATATGTGAGTGTGTATACAACTGATATTTCCTTTATAATTATATGTATTTTATCTTATACACTTAAAATATTCAGAGAAGGGACTTACAGCACACACACAAAAAGACTAAGAATTCTTACTTTAGATAATCCCACCTGCCTATACAACTTCAATGACCATTTCTACACCAATCACTCTCCTAATTTTTTTTTCTCCAATCCAGACTTCTCCCGAATTGCAGGCTTACATATTCACACACACACACACACACACACACACACACACACACACACACACCATTTGAGAATCCCAGGTGATACTTTAAAGCAGCGTTTCTCAACCTGTGGGTCGCGACCCCTTTGGCGGTCGAACGATCCTTTCACAGGGGTCGCCTAAGACCATCCTGCATCTCAGATATTTACATTACGATTCATCACAGTAGCAACATGACAGTTATGAAGTAGCAACGAAAATGATTTTATGGTTGGGTCACAACACGAGGAACTGCATTTAAAGGGCAGAAGGTTGAGAACCACCGCAAAGGAGCCTGCAACTCAATATGTTCAAAACTGTGCTCCGATATCCCTCCCTCGCCTGGCCCTTGTCTGATGAAAACTCTCTCAGAAATGGCTCTAAGAAAGCCAGAAGCCTCAGACTCATATTTGAGTCTTTCATTTCTCTCACCCCCACACCTAACCCTCACAGACATCTGTTATTTCATCTTCTAAACTTGGCTGTTGTGAGTTCACTTCCCTCCGTAGCTTGAAGATCTTTGGTGACTTTACCTGTTATAGTGGAATGGGAGGGGCAGAAATCAGACCAGTGTGATTGATAGTCATAGATTCTCCCTTCCCCCAACTGGTGGGCGGGGTATGATGTAACCTGCAGCCCAGAAATACCTGAGTGACTAACCAGGTACCTTATATGGACTATACATTGGACTACCAATCCACACCTGCCAAATACCCTAAGCCCTTGTCCTATATGGACAATGCAGTAAGCCACCAATCAGTGTGCGCCGAGTACACTAAGCCCCCACCCCTTCCCATTCCGCCCCTCAAAAGGCGTGCCCACCCCTGCACAAGCTGCTGTCCTCCCCTTGCGAGGCAGCCGGCAGGTGCTTCTCCTCTAATAAAGCCCGTAGTCCTGGTTTTTTGCCGTCTGTCTGATTTTTCAGATAGGTAATGGGAGGTAGGCAAAAGGAGATAGCAAATATTGACAACTCTTTTGGAAACTTTGGGCAAAGAATCCTGGAAGATTTTGGAAGATGATATCCCTCTTTCCTTTCATTCCCAGACCCATCTTTAGCTCATCAATGTCTCTGGGCCAAACAACTGCTATCACCATAAATAGACAGAACTTCAGACCTATTGCTGAGCTTTCATAGGGTGAACTATCATAAAAACACCCACCAGTGGTGATGTGAAAGAATCTGTGTGTGCTAGGAGGTAGGAGGTTTCTTGTCATATTATAAAACTCATGCTACAAGACATGCATCCGGACAGATACCATAACCGCTTTGCTGATCCCCACCCACCCCTGCTCACCTCCAACCTGTTCTCTATTTGGCAGCCAGGAATCTTTTCAAGTGTAAATCTGATCATATTTAAGCTCTTTTGTTTCCACCTTTACTCTTGGAGTAACTTCCCACTGCTCTGAAGATAAAGGTAAAAAAATCTCTTGCCAGCCTACAGGGTATTAAGTGATCAGGCTCCTGCCTTCCTCGCCAGTTTTTTTCTCCCGTGACTCTACACTCGTGCTCTGTAACACAGCCACTTTATTTATTTATTTTTTTAAATATATTTTTATTGATTTCAGAGAAGAAGGGAGAGGCAGAGAGAGATAGAAACATCAACGATGAGAATCATTGATCAGCTGCCTGCGCACCCCTACTGGGGATCAAGCCCACAACCCAGGCATGTGCCCTTGACCAGAACTGAACCCAGGACCCTTCAGTCCTCAGGCCGACGCTCTATCCACTGAGCCAAAGCAGCCAGGGAACACAGCCACTTTAGATGTCTTTTTGATTCTTCAAACACATTATGGTCTCTTCTATCACTGACTTTTGTTCTCACCCTCTATTTGCTTCGTTAGCTCCCAGCTCAAGTCTTCATTACTCTCTGAGTCAGGTTAAGACAACCACTGTAATACCCTGTCTTTTCCCCTTCAGAGTACTTGTCATAGTTTGTAGTTGCACAGTTGTTACGATTACTTGATAAATGTCTGTCATCTCTAACAGATTGGAAGCCCTAGGAGGGCAAGAACTACGTCTCTTTTCATACCGTGAATCCTCAACCGTGAAAGTGTGCCTGGCACATGAAAGGTACTTAGCAATGTGTGCATGTGTACGCATGTATGTGACTGGTCAAGTGTCTGGATATACAAAGTCAAGCAGACCTGGACTGTGGTGACTTCACAAGGAGACACCACAGTGAGCAGCCCTCAAAGCAGCCCACCTGCTTCCCTCAAGGGCATCTCTCTGGCTGGGCTGCTGTCAACTGCAACTTATAACAGGATATGCCACCTCCTTGCTTGGTTTCTGAATCATCTGAATCCACCCTCATTCAGCAACGTGGACAATCAGCTTTCAGGGATAGAGAGAACAGTCTTGAAAATTATTACTCGGAGTACCATGTATTCATTTGACCAATGTTTCTTCTGTGCCTAACCCTACTGCACTCAAACACGGTGTGGAGGATGGGGAAACATAAGTGAATGAGGCCTTGATATTATTTTCAAGGAATTTCTGGTTTTGAAGAACAGCCAGATTTATAAAGAAATTATAACTTCCTGTTTTAAAACACTAAAATTACAAGGCATGCTCAGACTTTTAAAGGCTCACAGAGAAGAGCATGACTATCAAAGCATTTAGCAAAACCCTACCTACAAGTGCTATTTAGAATGATGACCCAGGGGCCATACTTTGAAAACCTTCTAACTCCCCTGGCCAGTGTTGCTCAATGGTTGAGCATCGACCCACCAACCAGGAGGTCACAGTTTGATTCTGGTCAGTCCCAGCACATGCCAGGGTTGCAGGCTCAATCCTCAGTGGGGGGTGTGCAGGAGGCAGCTGATCAATGATTCTCATCATTGATGTTTCTATCTCTCTGTCTCTCTCCCCCTCTTCCTTCCTCTCTGAAATCAATGAAAACATATTTAAAAAATTAAAAATGAAAACCTTCTAAGCTCTAACTTTGAACCAGTTTGACTACAAGAAAGCAATCTCTCAGACCACATTAGACAAACCCCTTTAAAAAAAATAACCACCACTAGGTTGCTTTTTATGTCCTTGGCTTTTATTAAACACTAGAAGCCTGGTGCACAATAATTTGTGCACTGGCAGTAGGGAGGTCCCTCAGCCCAACCTGTGCCCTCTCACAGTCTGGGACCCCTAGGGAGATAACCACCTGCTGGCTTAGGCCCGCTCCCCTGGTGGCAGAGGGCAGGCCCAATCCCGCAGTGTCTGCCCCATCTCCCTCGGTCGCAGACGGCAGGCCCATATCCCACGCTGGGTCGGGTGGCCAGTCAGATCGTGCTGCCGCCCACCCCACCCACCCCGCCCCACACACGCAGGCCTGGGATCGCCCTGCCTCTCACCCTGGGCCACACACAGCAGGCCCGGACCCCAGGATGGGGCGGGCGGCAGCTGGGGATCTCGCTGCCGCCCACCCTGCCCTGCTCCGCCCGCCCCGCTCCACACACAACAGGCTCTCACTGGGGCGGGTGTCGGCTCAGGATTGCACTACCACCCGCCCCATCTGCCCCCCTCAGGGTGCTGCCGCCCGCCCCGCCCTGCATATGTCAGGCCAGGATCTCCTGCTGGGGCAGCCAGCGGCTGGGGATCGTGCTGCCGCCAGCCCCAGGAGGGGCGGCGCAGCGGGATCTGCCTGCAGTATGCAAATTAGCCGCCATCTTTGTTGGCGGTTAATTTGCATTCGCGCTGATTAGCCCATGGAGGCGTAGCGAAGGTACGGTCAATTACCATGTTTGTCTATTATTAGATAGGATAACAAGAAATATCCATATGAATTTTGCTTTTGCATATGTTGTTCAAATCTTGATTGCTTTATAACATCATTCATTGATTCCTAATAAAGTCACAAGAGAAATTACCTTTAGAAGTTAGTGCTACAGAAAAAAAAAATCTATGGTCTGTCTCCTCTGATAAACTGATTCCTTTCAGATGACAAGATCTATTCAACATGTACAGTGTTTTCATTCTTACCCTGCACCAGGAACTGAGAACTAAATTTCAAATTTAGTCACAGTAATTTTTTTAAAGAAAAACATTTCTTTTTTTAAAATATATTTTTATGGATTTCAGAGAGGAAAGGAGAGGGAGAGAGAAAAAGAGGAACATCAATGATGAGAGAGAGAATCATTGATTGGCTGCCTCCTGCACGCCCCCTACTGGGATTGAATCCTGCAACCCAGGCATGTGCTCTGGGTGGAATCTAACACATGACCCTTCAGTCCACAGGTGGATACTCTATTCAGCTAGGGCTGTCACAGTCATTTTTAAATTATTAGGATAATTTTGATCTTTTTAAAAATATATATTTTATTGATTTTTTACAGAGAGGAGGGGAGAGGGATAGAGAGTTAGAAACATCGATGAGAGAGAAACATCCATCAGCTGCCTCCTGCACACTCCCCTGCTGGGGATGTGCCCGCAACCAAGGTACATGCCCTTGACCGGAATCAAACCTGGGACCCTTCAGTCCGCAGTCCGAAGCTCTATCCACTGAGCCAAACCAATTAGGGCTGATCTTTTTCTTTGGACCTAATGTTCCATTTCGAGTTTTCTAGACCACCGTTACCCTTCTTTGTGTCCTTATGGAAAGGAGATAGGATAAAATAAATGTAACATCTAATATGCACAGTCATTTTAGAATTATTTCTGCTATTTGTCAAACATAAATGCAAAAAAGAAATTGACCTATGTTTGATCCTTATGAAATTTGGATTAACTGGGGAGGACTCAGAGAAAAGCAACAGAAAGGGACAAAAAATGGGACTGAGGTAGCATGTTCATATTCTCCAACTCAAATACAGGAGCATATTGATCAGACATATGACCTATTGGAGGAGAGTATCTAAAATTTAGATTGTTCTGGAAAATCCCAGAGATATGTCGAAGCAGACAGATCCCGGGGTCGTTGTCATTATTTAACATATATGAGTAAATATAAAAACGGTTCAACCTTTTCTGTATCACAGATCCCTTGGACCTGCTCCCTAGTAATATACAAGCGCACGGTTTCCGAAAGTGGAACCTTCCTGGTATCCATTTATTATTCCAGAATATCCAAAGCACTTTTCCGCGGGCCCTGCTGTCAAGAATTCAGAGACCTGAGCTGGCAAATCAGCTACCCGCTGAAGTTTTTAACAGACACCATTCTTAAACGGTTTAAACTAGTTTTGGTTGTTTTCTGTTTGTCTTTGACCATTTTGAGTAACAGACCTCTCTGAGGAGCTGATGAAAGTATGGGTCAACTACCCTAAAATACACACAGACACAAAATCGTGCAGTTTCCTGGGATTGGTGGACTTCCTGAAGTCCATCCTCAGACCTCGGGTTCTGTTTAAACTGACACTTCCTGGAATCAGGGGCATGCCCTTGAGGACTTTTAAAAATCACCCTCTCCTTTTATCGCGGGGCAAGGACTAGATGGGAGGTTACGGGACCCCTAGACGCCGACCCCGACGCCTCTCCACACACCCTCCGAGCTTGGCGATCCGCTCCCCCTCCCCCAGGCCCGTGCGCGCAGGTGCGAAACCCTAAAGGGCCACCCGGGAGCGGCGGCGAGGGAGGGGGTGGGCGTTGGAACCCGGGGAGGGGCGGAGGCGGGGGCCTTCCCTTCGTTGCCTGGCGACCAAGTTCTCCGCCCAGGCCGTTCCATTTGCTCGGTAGGGGGCGACGGCGGCGGACCGTGGCTGACGGACCTCCCAGAGCGGCCCTCTTCCGGCGTCCCACCCCGGCCTGGCGGTGGGCACGCCCGTGACGTCACAGGAGGCGGAGCCAGTGCCGCTGCCGGGTGCTGGAGGCGCCATTGGAGCCGGCTTGGCTCGGGAACTCCGCTGAGCAGGCGGAGGTTGGGCCGCAGTCCGCCGCGTCCGCTCCTGGTCCCTGGCCCGTCAGCGGCATGGCGTGCGGGGCGACGTTGAAGCGGCCCATGGAGTTCGAGGCGGCGCTGCTGAGCCCGGTTTCCCCGAAGCGGCGGCGCTGCGCCCCGCTGCCCGGCTCCACTCCGGGCCTCAGGCCCCCGGACGCCGAGCCGCCGCCGCTTCAGATGCAGACCCCACCGCCGACTCCTCAGCAGCCCGGCCTGCCCGGCAACGAGCGGCGCCTTCCGACTCCGGGTGAGCGGCGCTGCGGGCTTGGCAGGAAGCCAGGCCCTGCCACCGGGAGGGGGCTGCGGGAGGAGGGTGATGGGCGCTAGGCTGATTGACCCCCGGACCCCTTCTCCGTCCTGAGAAAAGGGAACTGGGGTGCCGCTGGGCCTGCGCGCTTCCGGGGATGGGAGACATCCGGGAGGGGCGGTGGGGCCACAGAGCCCGTTTTCTGTTTTCCTGGAGCTGGAGAGCCTGGAAGGGTGGGCAGCCAGGGGGAGACGGGCACATCCCTGGCTGCTCCGGGCCCTCGCCGGGCCCCAGCCCCTCCTGCCTCCGCCGCCTGGGCCTGCACGGAGCCGCCTGGAGGTCCAGTGGGCCCCGGAACATGGGATTCTACTCACGAACCCGGCCTTGAGGGAGGGGGCCCGAGTGCGTGCTGGTCCGCGCTGCGCGGTAGCTCGTCGGGAGACCTGCTTTCCAGGCGTCTGGAGGGACCCGAGGCCCCGCGGAAGTTAGGGAATCCGATCTCAACCCGACGACTTCTGAGGGACTGGACATGCTCTTTATTGTATGGCCATTGTACCATATATGGCGTGACCTCGGTCGGTCCTTGGCTAGAATTTGAGAATCCTCAAATATGCAGAGATATACAGAGGTTCCAGGAGGAGGAATTCAGCTCTCCTTAGCAAAGAGAGTCGCCTTCAGTAAGGGCATTGGCCACGTGAAGGGGAGAGCTGATGTGACCATCAAGTAAAAATTAATTTTAAAAAAATGTAACCATTGTGTGGGAGTTGAGGGGGAAAATGCACCAGAATTAATGTTTAGCAGTTTAAAGGGCGCCCGGAAATGGGGGGAGTCTCCCAGCTGAACTTTGGCAAGTCGTTCCTTTGTGTGCTTTCTGTTTTTCAAGCATAAGCAAAACCTTGGAATTGCCATGAAATCATTCTTTCTTCACCCGCTTTCAGTTAGCAGTGAATGTCGGCTCCCTGCCTCCTTTGCACATCCACCCTGCAGGTTCCAGGCCCTCGTCCTCTCTAACCAGCCTTCCTGCAGTCGCCAGCCCGGCCGCCCTGGACGGCCTGTCCTTACTCATGTTCACCTCCTTTTTATGCTGGCATTCAAAGGATTTACCAGCGACAACCATCTCTTCCCTAGTCAGTCTTTCACACGTTTTCCACCAAACCAGGCCTCTGCTCTTTTCCCCCAGGCCCACCTGGCAGTGTCTGTATTCTTGCCTTCCATCATGATGTTTTCCCCTGCTCTTTGCTAATCCAAATGCACTAATTTTCTTCAGTGTCCGTCCATTACCTGACTAACCCTGCCCCATGAGGAACTCTGTTCGACTTTAAATTCCCAGACCACTTATGTTGCACTGAAGAAGAACGTTTGCAGAAGTTTTTGTAAAAAGTCCTTCAAAGGCTGAGGGTGACTTTTTTTTTTTGTCCACTGCTCCTACAGCTACAAATAGAATTTCAATAAAATAGAATTAATAGTTGCTCCATCTGTCTTGATGAATATTATGTAAATGTTTTATTTCTCCCAATTCTACTCTGTAGACTAATTTTATTGTAGTTCACATTACACTAAATGCATAATAAATTATTGCTGAATGTATTTGGGAGCCTAAAAATTTGCAGAGTGCTATAATGGGATCACTACTTTTTTAAACTTAAAATTTAATCTTCTCATACAGATCATGCAAACTAGCTTCTTGGTCATTTTATTGTAAAATATTCTGCTTAAAATATTCATTTGAAACACAATGACAATAGTGTAGTAAAGGCCTGGGATGGGCAGTGGGTGTGGGCTAGAAGGGATCAATGGGGAAAAAAGGGAACATCTGTAATACTTTCAACAATAAAGCAAAGTTGTTGTTTTTTTTTAAATTAAGTCTTTATTATTCAGATTATTACAGTTGTTCCTCTTTTTTCCCCCCATAGCTCCCTTCCACCCGGTTCCCACCCCACCCTCTGCCCTTCCCCTCCCCCCACTATCCTCATCCATAAGTGTACGATTTTTGTCCAGTCTCTTCCCCCACCCCCAGAATTGTCAGTACACTCCCTTTCTATGCCCCTCATTCTATTATATTCACCAGTTTATTCTGTTCATCAGATTATTTATTCACTTGATTTTTAGATTCACTTGTTGGTAGATGTGTATTTGTTGTTCATAATTTGTATCTTTACCTTTTCCTTCTTCCTCTTCTTAAAGGATACCTTTCAGCATTTCATATAATCCTGGTTTGGTGGTGATGAACTCCTTTAGCTTTTCCTTATCTGTGAAGCTCTTTATCTGACCTTCCATTCTGAATGATAGCTTTGCTGGATAAAGTAATCTTGGTTGCAGGGTCTTGCTATTCATCACTTTGAATATTTTTTGCCACTCCCTTCTGGCCTGCATAGTTTCTGTTGAGAAATCAGCTGACAGTTGTATGGGTATTCCCTTGTAGGTAACTGACTGTCTTTCTCTTGCTGCTTTTAAGATTCTCTCTTTGTCTTTTGCTCATGGCATTTTACTTATGATGTGTCTTGGTGTGGTCCTCTTTGGATTCCTTTTGTTTGGGGTTCTCTGCGCTTCCTGGACTTATAAGTCTATTTCTTTCACCAGGTAGGGGAAGTTTTCTGTCATTATTTCTTCAAATAGGTTTTCAATATCTTGCTCTCTCTCTTCTCTGGCACCCCCATAATTCAGATGTTGGTACGCTTGAAGCTGTCCCAGGGGCTCTTTACACTATCTTGATATTTTTGGATTCTTTTTTCTTTTTGTTTTTCCGGTTGGGTGTTTTTTTGCTTCTTCGTATTTCAAATCTTTGAGTTGATTCTTGGGATCCTCTAGTCTGCTGTTGGAACTCAGTATAATATTCTTTATTTCAGTCAGTGTATGCTTAATTTCTTGTTGGTCCTTTTTCATAACCTCGAGGGTCTCACTAGATTTCTTGAGGGTCTCACTAAATTATCAGTGGTTTCTAGAAAATTCTTGAAAAACCTTAAAAGTGTGGTTTTTAACTCTATATCCAGTAGTTTGCTTTCCTCCATTTCTTTCATTTGTGACCTGGTTCTTTGTTTCCGCATTTTTTATGCTTCCCTGTGTTGATAGAGTGGCTTTGTGTGCTAGGTGTCCTATAGAGCCCAGTGGCTCAGCCTCCCCAATTACCTGAGGTGGACACTCTTGGTGCACCCCTTTGTGGGCTGTGTGCACAGTCTTGTTGTAGTTAAGCCTTGATTGTTGTAGGTATCACTGGGAGGAATTGACCTCCAGGCCAATTGGCTGAGAGAATCAGCTGTGTCTGCAGTGGGAGAACTTCTGTGCTGGAGACACCCTTCTGGGGCAAGACTTGCTTCATTGGGATTTGGTGCTCACTGAGTCTGCCCCCTGAGTGTGTCCCCTATGGATCTGAGGAGTTGTAATCTGGATGATCCCACTCTGACCACTGGGTACACTGGCTCTAAGATCTAAGGAGGTGCTAATTTAATCTCTTCCTGAGGCTACCCAGCAGGAGCTATGGAGAGATCTGCAGATTCCTCTTCTTTGTTTGAGGTTTGGAGGTGCCCAGATGAGGCCCAATGCAAGCTGCTGTGGGGCCTTGGGCCTTCTTTTGGAAGTTCTGGTTTTCTCTGACCCAGCTGCAGTTTGTTAGGTAATTTTCAGATTTCAAAGGGTCAGCCTTTGATATGCAAACGCCTCTGAGCACAGTTTGGGTGGGGCGGGGTCTCAGGGGATCAACAGGGCGGAGCAAACAGCTATGGCTGATCCTCAGTCATAAGAGGCCCTGCATCTCAGTGTCCAGGTAATCGCTGCAAGCACCTCTGAGAGAAAGCCGCCCTCGAGTTCCGACTGATACCAGACAGTCCAGTTTCTCCCGTATGAGTCTGGGTCCCCAGAGACTCACCCAGAACTGGAGTTCAGAGCAATTGGGAGCTTGAGACTACCTCCCTACTGAAAAAGACAACCGTATCCTCAGTTGCCAACCCTTTCCATGTGCGCCTCTGTACCTCTGCACTTCCACACCTCCTCTGAGTCTCGGTATGCTTTTTCTTTCCTTCTAGTTGTAGCATTTCCACTCAGCCAGCCTTCCTGTGGTTCTGGGTGATGTCCATTTTGTCTTTTAGTTGTATTTTTGAAGTGGTTGTGCGAGGCAGCAATTTCCGGTGTTTACCTATGCTGCCATCTTGGTTTCAAGCAAAGTTTTAAAAAATAAATAAAGTATTCATTTGTAAAGATTGATCAATTATGTTTCTTAATATTAGAATAGGGTTCTGTTAAGAAAGAAACAAAGTATGAATGATTTATTAGTGCTTTGGCTTACATGAAAGATACCCTCTGGGTTAAAAAATATGGGGGAGGAAATATTAGTTGCTGTACAAGTAGAAAGAATAAAGCCAATTAATAGAAAAGTGCATTTAAAAATCAATGTCTCCACTCTAACATCCTAGTCATTATCTCAAAGGTTGTGCAATTCTCTCAGAAATGTTTTATTTCAGAAAAATATATGTCACAATACTTTTTGTGGTAAAAGCCTATAAAATTAAATATTTTATTGCTTAAATGAGTGAGGTGGATGGATGGAGGTATGGAGGGGGGTTGTTGAACTTGAAGATATTTGTAAACATGGAGTGAGTAGATGAAAAGCATTAATTGATCATGAATTGGGGGCAGGAATAACTTCCAAATGAGGTAGCATTTTAGCTGGGTCTTAAATGTTGGAAGGGGAGAAACAGCCCCATTTCAAGCAAAGAAAAATTGCTTGAGCAAAGGCCAGAAAACCCACAAATGAAGAAAAGGATAGTTTAATGCAACTGGGTTATAGTGGGAGGTGGAACTGGCAAAAAAAAAAAAAAAAAAAAAAAAAAATGGACTTAGTCTGATAAAACGTAGAAGCACAACCTCAAATAATGAGAGGCAAAGATTAAAATTATCCACTGTTAAAAAAGAAATTTGCTGCCTGGCTGGTGTGGCTAGTTTGAAGGGCAACCTATGAACCAGAAGGTCCTGGTTCAATTACCAGTCAGGGCCACATGCCTGGGATTGTGTGCTCCATCCCCAGTATGGGGCGTGCAAGAAGCTGCCTATCAATGAAAATCTCTCATCACTGATATTTCTCTCTCCTTTTCCCTTCCTCTCTTAAATCAATAAAAATATATTTTAAAAAAAAGAAATTTGCAGTTTTCTTTCGTTTTAAAAAAATAGGTTTTTATTAATTTTTAGAGAGAGAGGAAGGGTGTGGAGAGAGAGAAACATTGATTAGCTGCCTCTTGCATAACCCCTGCTCAGGATCAAGCCCTCTTCCAGGCATGTGCCTTGACCTAGAATTAAACCAGGGACCTTTCAGTGCATGGGACAATGCTCAAGCAACGTTCGTTCACCCAGAGCAGGCCAGAGCAGAAAGTTGCATTTTCCTTTTTTTTTTTTTTTTTAGATGCCTTTGCCTGTTACATGTGGCCTTCTTGGGAAGAAAATCACATCTGCTTCCTTATTTTTCTCCTGTGTGTATCATGTTTAGATTCTTGGACTTGCTAATCCTTCTGCCATCCTCAAAATTGTATCTTTCCATTTGTTCACTTTGCCATGCAGGAGGCAGTGAAAGGTTTATCAAAGATCTTCTGTTCTCATGAGCCTTGTCCTCATACATTTTCTTTCTTGTTTCAAGTCTTTTCAATTACTTACAACCTTTTATTGCATCTGGCACATGTGTGCTTGGAGAATATATTTTAAAGATGAAGCAAAGACTTCATAAATTGAGAGATCTAACACATGAACTTTACAGCATTCTTAAAGGAAAGTTTTGCTAAATACTGCATTGTTCCAGTGTTTAGGCTGAGTGTTTAGTTATGTGTGGAGCTACTTTGAATTTGTCAGTTCCTGGGCTTGTACCATCATTTGTTATGGCATTATTAATGTCTTCGATTTTTCATTCTCACAACTTTATTGGGCAGACATTTAGCATTTATATTGAAGAACTGGGCTAAAGATCTTGAATGCCTTCCCAAGGTCATAGTCACACATCTAGGAAGAAGCAAATTGAATTGTTAACACTTCCCCCTCCCTATTAAAAAATAATAACATACCTAGAGGAAGGTATACATTAGAATAATGTGAGTTGGGGTGGGTAATATAATTTTCTGGGTTTTAGGAGCCTTTATTATCTGAAAAGTGAATATACATTCTACCACAAAAACAAACAAACAAAAAAACTTGCAAACCACATCCTTCCAGATTCTGTGTTGTCTCTAGGAATGTACTTCAAGGTGGTTAGTATTTGTGTGTCCTGGACTCCTTTTAATAGTATTCGTTTTTTTATTACCTTGACTCAGAATAGTAACCTGAGCCCTACAAAATATTGCCTCTTATAAAATCAAAAAATTCTCTTTTAAGTCCTGTTCATGAATTCCAAGCAATAAATTTCAGATCTTCCTCTAGCTATGAATATAATGGTTTCTGCTTTTCTCTTCTCTAAAGATCTTGAGTCCAAACAGGACAAGAGCCTTGGGTGGTAAGAGACTCACCCCTAGTGCCCTGACTTGTGAAATTGTGCAACTTAAGGAAGATAAAAAATAGTTCCCTATTAGGTGAAAGATTTTTTTTTCCTTGGAAGTTGTAGTTAATGCTACAGCAAACAGTAACTCTGGTCTTCATTGTCACTGGAAACAAGCAAAGAGAACTGTCTGAGTGGCATATGCCAAAATAATAGCTATTCTACATATTGTTGAAATAGTGATAATAAGAGGGCACACTTTGGGGGTTATAGGAGGAATGGTTTATTCAGTATAAATATTTTTCTTGTTAATATTTATTACATGGGGAGAAGGATAAGAAGTGACTCAAGTGAATGTTCATGTGTGTTTCTTTTTTTATTTAGAACAAATTTTTCAGAACATAAAACAAGAATATAGTCGTTACCAGAGGTGGAGACAATTAGAAGTTGTTCTTAATCAGAATGAAGCTTGTACTTCAGAAAGTCAGCCTCACTCCTCACCACTCACAGCGCCTAATTCTCCAGGTAAGTATACTTTAATTTGCACAGCCCATTTAAGAGTTTGTAAATGGTACTTAAAATGATGGGGACCGCTCAATGGGTAAGTGGTGTTACTTGGGAGTAGTAGAAATGTTTTGAAACTAGATAGAGATGGTGGTTGTACAACCTTGTGACTATGCTAAATTGTTCACTTTATGTCACTTTCACCGCAAATAATTTTTTTAAAAATATATTTTTTTAATATTTTTACAGAGAGGAAGGGAGAGGGATAGAAACATCGATGAGAGACTAATATCAATCAGCTGCCTCCTGCACGCCCCAGTAGGGGATACATCCGCAACCAAGGTACATGCCCTTGACTGTAATCAAACCTGGGACCTTTCAGTCTGCAGACTGACGTTCTATCCACTGAGCCAAACCGGTCAGGGCACCGCAAATAATTTTTTAAAAATTCTCTTATGCTGAACCGGTTTGGCTCAGTGGATAGAGCGTCGGCCTGCAGACTGAAAAGTCCCGGGTTCGATTCCGGTCAAGGGCATGTACCTTGGTGGTGGGTGCCCAGTAGGGGGCGTGCAGGAGGCAGCTGATGGATCTTTCTCATTGATGTTTCTAACCCTCTATCCTTCTCCCTTCCTCTCTGTAAAGAAACCAATAAAATATATTTTAAAAAATTCTCTTATAACCCAGAGGTTTTGGCTCTGAGCCCCTTTTCTAATTGCTCTTGCATATACATAAGTGGTAGACCTTTCAATGGTTATAGCTAACAAGTCTCAATTTTAGTAATACAATTTTGTCTTTTTGTTAGTCCTGATTTTTAGAGAGAGTGGAAAGGGGAATGGAAAGACAGAGAGAAACATCGATGTGAGAGAGACACATCAATTGTCTCCTGCATGCACCCCAACCAGGGCCAGGGATCAGGCTGTAGCCGGTATATGCCCTTGACTGGAATCAAACCTGAGATCCTTCAGTCTATGGGCTCACACTATCCACTGAGCCAAACTGGTTGGAGCTAATTTTGAAGTAATAGAATATGTTATGGGTAGAGAAACAAGTACAGATAATAACTGGCTAGACATTTTGGTCAAGTTTCATTTGTAGAGAAAAAAAAAATTGGTTTCAGCAAAAAAAAATGATTTGTTTCAGGCTGTTGAATATTTTTATAGACTAAAGGCCAAAGAAACAAATACCAGGCTAAGCCTTTAAAAACAACTCAGAACTGGACTACCAATGGAACTGCTTTAAAAAAATCATGATTAGGAAGTCAGTTTCCATGTTTTCTGGCTTTCCAGTGGATATTTTGGTTCCTAACTACTATGTTATAAACATTTCACTCTTCTTGGCCCAGATTCAAAAGGGATCAAGGATGAGATATATAGTGGTTGTCTCATTCATATTTCAATGACTTTGCTAATAATTTTTTATATTGAGCAAGTCATTTGCTCTCCATAAGTGTCAAACTTTTTTTCTTATCAAAATCACCCATGGAACTTAAAAGATTCTGAAGCCCTGCCCCAGAAGTAGTGCCACCGGAAATTATGATGCACCACCTTGGTTAAACATAGGTCTAGTGATCTCCAAGGATCTGGGGAGCTCTCATGCAGTGAATCTACTTTCCTAATCTAGATTAGAGGCTTTATATCAGCTTTAAACTTTTTTTCTTATTCTTGACCAAGAAAGCATTGAGTGGGCCCTGGTTGTTATGGCATCAGAACTATTTTTTTGTATGCAGATGAGCTAGCATACTTGGATACATGTTGTTTCTCTTCTCAATTTACCTTTGTCCTTGCTTTGTAAACAAATGTCAGAAACTGAGAATTTTGTGGAAATATTCCATGTAAATTAGTGAAAATATCATTTTTATAAACAATTTTTATATCCTAGGACTGTTTGCATGAAGTTATTAATTCTGAACTTTAGAACTAGAATTTGTAAACTAGATTTGTCTTTTGGCTAGGTTCCTCCTGGATGAAGAAGGACCAGCCCACCTTTACTCTCCGACAAGTTGGAATAATATGTGAGCGTCTCTTAAAAGACTACGAAGATAAAATTCGGGAGGAGTATGAGCAAATCCTCAATACCAAACTAGAAGGTAGGCTGAGGTAGTGGCTATGCCATTGTTAATAAAGTTCAGTAAAGATTAACCCCAATTAAGTAAATAACTTAGGAGGACATCCTGCAAGAAGACTTAATGAATTGTGATTATTAAGTTATTCCTTTTGGTGATTGTACATGTTTCATTTATATATTATATGGAAGGACTTTTTATTTACATTTCTGAAAAAGGATAAGCCAAGCTTTTCTGAGAATTTTTCATATGAACAAAAGCGTTGAGTAGACTGTTTGGGCTGGCTGGCTTGTGAACTGGTGGTTGGGATAGTGCTAACCATCAATAGATGATTGGGAGGTGTGGAGTAGAGTTACCATAATCAGACTTCCTGGTGAGAGTCACTTAGATTATGTGGGAAGTCAGGCTTCCTGTGATTTGGAGGTACATTAGAATAAAGTTTGGAAAGCACCACTTAGGCAAGAATAAAAGGAGTGATTAATGGTGGCAACAAGTTAGAGCCTTTTCTGAAAGGCAGGGATCTGACTCAGTACCTGTTAAGTGAAAGAGGAGGGTGTTGTGATCAGAGAGATTTTAGGCAACAACTTCTTCCTTTAACTGTTGTTTCCTAACTTGATGACCCATACCATGTGGTGCCTCAGAATGTTAATAGGCCTGCTGTAAATTGAGAACTGTTGGGGTTAGCAACAAAATTAAATGGATTTCTTTATGGTAGAACTTCTTTTAATATACTAATAATGTATAAGAAGAAACTCTTGTATATCATTCTCCTCTCCTACCACCACCCCAAAATTGTTCAGACCAGCTGTCTCTAAAGCACTTCTGTAGCACAAACTATAATTAGGTAGAATGGAATTTTCTCCTAGCTTTTAGCCATCCCACCTTTTCACTCAATGTGTATGATGAAATTTAGAGCCATGGTAGAGTACAGCAAAGGGCTTCAAGCTTCATGTTTTATAAGAGATATCCTAAAATTTGCTGGCGTAGTAGTGAGCATGTCTGTCTGTCTTAGGGAGCCATTAGTAGGGGATAAAGTTACAGCAGGGACAAGATTATTAGGAAAGTGTTATGCTATAGGTCAGTGATGGCGAACCTATGACATGCGTGTCAGAGGTGACACACGAACTCATTTTTTTTGGTTGATTTTTCTTTGTTAAATGGCATTTAAATATATAATATAAATCTTTGTTTTACTATGATTCCAAATATCAAAAAATTTCTATATGTGACATGGCACCAGAGTTAAGTTAGGGTTTTTCAAAATGCTGACACGCCGAGCTCAAAAGGTTCGCCATCACTGTTATAGGTGATAGTGGTTAAATCTAGGAGCCAGGGATTTGGGTCTGGCATCTAAGAGGAAGTAACAAATCTCAAGAGTGACTGTTGTAAGAGGTCCTGGGAATAAATAAACAGGGAAGCTAGATGTGATCCTGACACTTGATTCTTGAAAACTGGGAAGAGTTTCCGGGAATAGTATATACTGTCTTTTCCCTCACAGAACAATATGAATCTTTTGTGAAATTCACACACGACCAGATTATGCGACGATACGGGACAAGGCCCACCAGCTGTAAGTATTGCCAAGTTTCTTTGAATTACCCAACTTCCAAGAGCAAAATTTTAAAACTGAGTACTTTGTCTCCTGATAGCAAAAAGCCCTTGTGAAGTAAAATAATAGCTAGCACTTAAAGAATATTTACATGCCTAGCACCATGCCAAACCCTATGAGGGAAGAACTATTATTGTTAGCTCCATTATACTAGTAACAGTAGCACTTAAAGAAGTTAATATGTCCAAGTTCATGTAGCTAGTGGTTCAGCCAAGATTGAAACCTAGGTAGTCTACCTGACTTTTCCCCAGAAAGGTAGTTTCAATTGTTAATTTATGAAAGTTGATTTCTTAGACTAACTTGTTAAGAGTGTGGTCAGAATTTCTTACTTCTAAACATCTTGCAACTACTAGGTACTCAAAACATAAATTATAATAACTATATATCCAATGAACCTCAGATTTCTTAAATTCTTCAGAATTTAGGACCTTTTAAGTGGTGATTCATATTCTCCATGCAGCTTATCACATTTACCATTGGTTGTTATTTAAAAAGCACACTATATTTTTTAATATTGTTACACGTTTTTGTTTTTATTCCTAATTTATAGATGTGTCCTGAAGCTTTCCTGCATATCTGGGTACCAGGTTTGACCTCAAGAGATGGCTGCTGTGCACTTTTTGCAACTGGTTTGATATCACATTTCAGCTCCAACTTTGCATCCTGAGAACACTTAAAGGTTTCTGCAGGTCCATTTTATACAACTTGAAAGACCTTAAAACTTTCTGGTTGCCACAAGCATATCTTTCTTTTATGCTCATCCAA
This sequence comes from Myotis daubentonii, assembly GCF_963259705.1. Classification (NCBI taxonomy): domain Eukaryota; kingdom Metazoa; phylum Chordata; class Mammalia; order Chiroptera; family Vespertilionidae; genus Myotis; species Myotis daubentonii. The sequence goes on along the minus strand of NC_081842.1, from coordinate 194,168,999 downwards.
TAAACAGCTGTGCCCTACTGTGATAGATTTTCGAAGCAAAATACCTGGAGCAGCAGTTTAGCAAAATATGCCCTCAGTGGCACTCAACAAATGGAGTTTCCCCAAGCACAGTTCTGTAAGAAGTGTGTGTGAGAGTGTATGTATATGTATGTATGTATTTTTAAGTTATTATTTGTATTGTGCAAATTTTTTTGATCTTGGGGATTCTGGCTGTGAATTTGATGCACGACAATTATGGTTAAAAACATTTGCTTGATCTACAGAAGATCATTAATGTTTTGTGACCATGTAAGTTGTAACAGTGGGTTGTTTTATGTGTAGGTATTGTTAAATACAGGGACTGTTTTCAGGCACAGAATATGAATCATACATTAGGATGGACATCAGATGTGATTATGGTGACATAGCAAAGGTCTGTGGTCCTAGGTCTGTAAATGCGTGGTGAGGAATTAAAATAAACTGGAGACGGGCCATTTGACACATGGAATCTGCCTAGCTGTATTGGAATGATACTTTGACTCCAAGCCTTAAAATACCCATGTGGAGTCTGTGCTCACCTCATTCACACACACAGCTCCCTGGACACTGAACCTCTAAACAGAAAAAGTCTCCCCCAGAGCAGGAGCATCAGGGTTTTCTCGGGAGCATCGACCAGGTGAGCATGGGCTGGGGCTGGGCCAGGCCCCGGCAGCACTGCTACTTGGGAGGAGCCACTTCACCTTTGTATCAGTTATTACATACAGATTTGGATCCTTTGGTCAGGTTCTCCCAAATTCTTTTAAGAGGTGTCCAAGTTCAACTGCTTGAGCTTTGTTTTGGCAACCCCCTGCCCAAAGTTGCTTACAGACTGTTCTTCACCTTGTTTCAAGGCTGAGGAACAGAAAGTAGCCTCTGTTTTGAGGAGGTGGAAGTTAAGTATACATTTATTTTTTACTGTGACTTGTTCAGGACCACATTTTACAAATACCTTGTTTTGTTTATTATCGTTTCTGGAAAGAAAAGTTCTATTAAAATTGTTTTAGTTTGAATATAGAATAGTTTTTTTAATTACAGTTTATTTTGAAAAATCTGAGTGTAATTAAAATGTATGCCAATACCTTCCAAAGTAAGGTAATATTCAGACAGTTCTGATCAGATGGCTTAATTTCTGGAATATTCACATTGGAAGATTCCTTATTAATGAATGTCTTTGACTTAAATCTAACCAAAAACTGCAACGTTATTCTTTGTACATTTTCATTATATAGTGTTAACAAGCTTAGTTGCAAACAAATAAAATACTTAAGCTATTTGTTTACCTTGCCTTCTTAATACTGTGATGATGTTTATTAAAATAATTTACGTGAGGCTGCTATAACCACTTCCTCAGTTTAACATTACATTTAAGAGTTACAGACTTTTTTTAAAGCCCAACAGTGATCTTCTGATAATTAAAGAATTATTTTACTTCATATTTGAAGGGCAATTTGTTTCATCTTTTTTTTCCAGGGTAGTCACTTGTTCCTGAAAGAGGAACATAATAGTGGCAGTAATGGGAGTGGCCTTACAGTGGGATAGCCACACCAAAACAAGGGAAGGGCAGCTGTGGGGGCCATCAGCAGTCCTGAAGGATGGATCAGGAACAGGGAAACTGCCTCACTTAAGTCTTCTTGTTACAGAATCAGTGTGATGTGCTCACTCAGTATTGTGAGTGTGAGCCCCATTCTTACTGAATAGCTTCTGGCTGGGAAATAGAGTTAAGTTTCGGTAAGGAAAATGACATGGTATTGTATTATGATATGGTTGCTTTTTGGGGCCACATGGTAAGACCACACCACCATGGTTGGATTTGGGGATCTCCTTTAAAGGGATTAGACATGTTTGCTTAGTGTTTTATCCAGGTAAAAGACATCCTAGAACAGAAAATGGAGACTTGTAAGATAGGCCTTAGACTAGCAAAAGGAGTTTTCTCTAGACCTTGATTTCTAGAATCTGAACTAAGGCACATTCCCATGTAGGGAAGTATCTTTATCTCATGAGGATAGGTCAAGGCCCAGGGAACAAGTGGTCTCAGAACAGCCATATCTAGTGAGTTAAAATATTTTGTGTTTTTGTTTTAGTTGTTATCCTCTTTAAAGCCTTGAGTTTAAGGACAATCTAAGGAGTAAGTGTCCCTCCCTAAGTTAGAGGAGTTCAGGGGAGATCAAAGTTTTGAGGCAGTGATAATTGGTAAGAGCTCCCCAAGAAGAACATCAGGGGATATAAGAATTTGGGCCAGCTTCCGTACATGGTGAATCTTCTCTGCCCACCAGGAAGGATTGGTTGGTTAGTGTAACAGTTACAGGAATGGCCTTTGGATGTTTGTAACCCTAGACTTTAGTCTGCCCTGCCACTGTTTTACTGTGTGAGCCTTGCCAAGTTACCGAACTTTCTGAGCCATAGTTTTCTTACCTGTAAAACAAGGATTAATTGTATGTACATCGTTGGGTTTTTGTTTTCAAATAAATGCAAGATTAGATTAATTCATGTCAATAAAGTATTTAGCACAGCTTGGGACATAGGCTATGCACTTAAAAATGTTACAGGAGATTTCTTTACAGTGGTCATCATCAGCTCTGAAGACCAAATTCTTCCTTTCTGCAGCAGTGATTCTCAACTTTCCAGTATGAAGAGCCCTTTGTTAACAACAAAATTTCACATTCTCTTATTAGAATTTGTACTTTTAAGTGTTTGACTAAGAAAACAATAAAAGATGAATTCAGTGACGCCTTTCAGTGAATTTGTATTTTGTTATTCACTAAATCAGGGGCCAGCAAACTGGCCTGTTTTTGTAAATAAAGTTTTATTTGAACACTGCCACACCGATTCATTTGCATCTGGCTGCTTTCACACTGCAACTCCAGAGACAGTATGGGCCACAGGGTTGAAAATATTCTGTGGCCCTTTACAGAAAAGTTTGTGAGCCCCTGCACTGTAGTATTGATATGCATTTGAAAAGCTCACAAACAAGCACCACGTGTCATGGACACGTCCTAATTTATTCCTAGGGGAGTTACACATCAGTTTGAAGTGTGATGAAAAAAGCCTCTTTCTACAAATGAAAATTGATTGCCAAAGTGAGTTATAGAAAAAGTAATGAACTTAGAGCAATGATTCTAAAGGATAGGGACAGGGAGTATACTATCAGAGGGGGAAAGGCTTAGAATGACTAGTTATTTTATCTTTGGCATATTTAATTTTGAAATTTTAGATACAAAAGTGGATTATGAGGACTTCATGTGTATTAGAACATAGCATGAGTTTAAAGAGAGTTTGTTAAATACTGTTCTTAAGAACTGACTTCTTTGCTGTCGTGGTGATTCCTTGAAAACAGCTTCTGAGAACAGTTGCAGCCTTCTATAGCTGCAGTTAAACTAGATTGTGGATAAGGTTGACCCCTTCAGGAAGAAAGGAACAAGTTTACTTAGGGAAAGAGCTCTAGCTAAGTACCCCAATCCACACTTGTAAATAATTAGCACTTTATTGCAGAGAGGGTATAACTTTGTCTAAAATTTTAATACCTGAAGTCTTCATGGGTCTGTTGTTTTTACTGATTGTTGTTTATAATGCCTTTTCTCTTCATGCCAGGTTATCTGTGAGCTGGACAGTATATTTGAAAAGTTATCCTATCTAATAAAAGAGAAACATGGTAATTGGCATACGACCACTACCCTTCCCATTGGCTAATCAGGGCGATGTGCAAATTAACTGTCAGCCAAGATGGCGGCCGGCAGCCAGGCAGCTTGAAACTAACATGAGGCTTGCTTGCTTCAGTGACAGAGGAAACGAACGTTCCCCGCCTGCTTTGCCTGCCTCTGAGCCTGCAGTTTGAAACATTTTAACAAATATAGAAGCTAAAAAAAACCCCAGAAACCAGCTTTCAGCGAGCTGGGATCTCAGAGCTGGAGTTATACATTGTTTCGAACCGAAACAAACCAGATACCTACTTTCAGCAGTGGAAGCCTAAGAGCTGGAGCCTCAGAGCTAAAGCTGGCCCAGAATTAAAAAAAGAAAAAGAAAAAAAGGAGTGGTTGGGAGCTTCCGTCACCGGCCAGCCTGAAAACAGCCCTCAGCCCCTCACCCAGACTGGCCAGGCACCCCAGTGGGGACCCCCACCCTGAAGGGTGTGTGACCAGCTGCAAACAGCCCTCATCCCCTCACCCAGGCTGGCCAGGCACCCCAGTGGGGACCCCCACCCTGATCCAGGACACCCTTCAGGGCAAACCAGCTGGCCCCACCCATGCACCAGGCCTCTACCCTATATAGTAAAAGGCTAATATGCCTCCCAGCACAGGGATCAGCAGAGCCGAGAGGCCTCCCAGCACCGGGATCAGCGTGACAGGGCAGCGCCCAAACCCCCTGATCGCCCTGCAGTTCTGTGTGTGACAGGAGCCAGGGCCACAACCTCCCTATCCTCCCTGCTCTGTTTGTGACAGGGGAAGGCACCCCAACCTCCTGATCAGCCCTGCTCTGTGCCTGATACGAGGGAGCTCCCCAACCTCTGATCGCCCTGCAGCTGTGTGTGTGACAGGGTGCGGCCCCCCAACCCCCTGATCGGCCCTGCTCTGTGTGTGACGGTGCGGCGCCCCAACCCGCCCCCACCCCCCACGGGCCCTGCTCTGTGTGTGACAGGGTAGAGCCATAACCTCCCCATCGGCCCTGCCCTGAGTGTGACAGTGGCGGCGTCTCAACCCCCTGATCCGCCCTGCTCTGTGTGTGACGGCGTGGCGCCCCAACCTCCCCCCCCGCCCCCGCGGGCCCTGCTCTGTGTGTGACAGGGTGCGGCCATAACCCCCCCCGCCCCCACGGGCCCTGCTCTGTGTGTGATAGGGTAGAGCCATAACCTCCCCATCGGCCCTGCCCTGAGTGTGACATTGGCGGCGTCCCAACCCCCTGATCCGCCCTGCTCTGTGACAGGGGGCAGCGCCCCAACTCCCCTATCGGCCCTAGTGACGGGGGGAGCTCCTCAACCCCCTGATGGGCCCTGCTCTGTGCGTGACGGGGGAGCTCCCCAACCCCCTGATGGGCCCTGCTCTGTGCGTGACGGGGGGAGCTCCCCAACCCCCTGATCAACCCTGCTCTGTGCGTGATGGGGGAGCTCACCAACCCTCTGATCAACCATGCTCTTTGCGTGACAGGGGGAGCTCCCCAACCCCCTGATAGACCCTGCTCCGTGCGTGACAGGGTAAGGAGCCCCAACCCCCCTGATGGGCCCTGCTCTGTGTGTGACGGGACAGCGCCCCAACACCCTGATTGGCCCTGCTCTGTGCGTGACCGAGAATGGAGCCGCAACCTCCCCATCAACTCTGCCTTGAGTGTGACAGGGGGCGGTGCCCCAACCCCCCAATCGGCCCTACCCTGAGCGTGACTGGGGGTGGCATCACAACTTCCCGATCCGCCCTGCTCTGTGCATGACAGGGGTGAGCGCCCCAACTCCCCAATCGACCCTGCTCTGAGCCCAACCAGGGGCTGCACCTAGGGATTGGGCCTGCCCTCTGCCTCCCGGGAGCAGGCCTAAGCCAGCAGGGCATTATCTCCCGAGGGGTCCCAGACTGCGAGAGGGCACAGGCCGGGCTGAGGGACCCCCCGCCCCCCCGAGTGCACAAATTTTTGTGCACCGGGCCTCTAGTTTGTAGAAATAAACAGTACAAGGATGACATACTTAACCTCTAAAAGGGATTTATTGTTGCCTATGGCTGGGAATAGTCCCAAACTTTCTTAATGCAGATTGAAGGCTGGAGGTCCCCTGGGTCATCCAGATGGCACACAACTAGGTATCCAGTGTATGTGAGGAAGGTTTACTTTTTTTTCTTCTTTATTAAGGTACTAGAGGCCCGGTGCACAAAAATTTGTGCACTCGGGGGGGCGGGGGGGGTCCCTCAGCCCGCCCGGCCTGTGCCCTCTCGCAGTCTGGGACCCCTCGGGAGATAACGACCTGCTGGCTTAGGCCTGCTCCCGGGTGGCAGAGGGCAGGCCCAATCCCTAGGTGCAGCCCCTGGTCGGGCTCAGAGCAGGGCCGATTGGGGAGTTGGGGCACCGCCCCGTCATGCGCAGAGCAGAGAGATTGGGAGGTTGTGATGCCACCCTCAGTCACGATCAGGGTAGGGCCGATTGGTGGGTTGGGACACCGTCCCCTGTCACACTCAAGGCAGGGTCGATGGGGAGGTTGCGGCGCCATTCTCGGTCACGCACAGAGCAGGGCCAATCAGGGGGTTGGGGCACTACCCCTGTCACTCACAGAGCAGGGCCCATCAGGGGGGTTGGGGCTCTGTACCCTGTCACGCACAGAGCAGTACCAATCAGGGGGTTGGGGCGCTGCCCCCGTCACACACAGAGCAGGGCCCATCAGGGGGTTGGGGCACCACCCTCTATCACCCACAGAGCAGGGCCAAACAGGGGGTTGGGGCGCCACCACTCTCACACTCAGGGCAGGGCCAATGGGGAGGTTATGGCTCTACCCCGTCACACACAGAGCAGGGCCCGTGGGGGGGGGGGGGTTGGGGAGCTCCCCACTATCAGGCACAGAGCAGGGCCGATCAGGGGGTTGGGGTGCCTTTCCCTGTCACGAACAGAGCAGGGTGGATAGGGAGGTTGTGGCCCCGCCCCCTGTCACACACAGATCCGCAGGGCGATCAGGGGGTTTGGGCGCTGCCCCCTGTCACGCTTATCCTGGTGCTGGGAGGCCTCATGGCTCCACTGATCCCGGTGCTGGGAGGCATATTAGCCTTTTACTATATAGGGTAGAGGCCTGGTGCATGGGTGGGGCCAGCTGGTTTGCCCTGAAGGGTGTCCTGGATCAGGGTGGGGATCCCCACTGGGGTGCCTGGCCAGTCTGGGTGAGGGGCTGAGGGCTGTTTTCAGGCTGGGGGTGACTGAAGCTCCCAACTGCTCCTTTTTTTCCTTTTCTTTTTTTTTTATTCTGGGCCAGCTTTAGCTTTGAGGCTTGGCTCCAGCTCTTAGGCCTCCGCGGCTGAAAGTAGGTTTCTGGCCTTTGCTTACAATGTTGCCAATCTGCTGGCTGAAGTCCGGTGGTATTTGTTACAGAGTTTCTTAAACTGCCCGCTCAGAGGCCTGCAGCGGCATGCGGGGAACGTTGGTTTCCTCCGTCACTGAGGCAACCAAGCCTCATGTTAGTTTCAAGCTGCCTGGCTGCTGGCTGCCATCTTGGCTGACAGTTAATTTGCATATCTCGCTGATTAGCCAATGAAAAGGGTAGCGGTCGTACGCCAATTACCATGTTTCTCTTTTATTAGTGTAGATTACATATGTGTCCTTACCCCCCCCCCATTGTCCTCTCACCCCCACCCCACCACTCATGCCCTCACCATCCTGGTGTCTGTGTCCATTTGGTTAGGCTTATATGTGTGCATACAAGTCCTTTGGTTGATCTCTTGCCCTTACCCTCATCCTCTCCTACCTTCCCTCTTGTTTTTTTGAGGTAGGTCTATTGAGCTATAAACTTCCCTCCCAGGACTGCTTTCATTGTGTCCCATAGATTTTGGATTGTGTTTTTTTGTCATTAGTTTCCAGGATGTTTTTAATTTCTTTTTTTATCTCTTTGGTAACCCAATCATTGTTTAATAACATGCTATTCAGCTTCGAAGTATTTGAATTTTTTAGATTGTTTTTATTGTAGCTTATTTCTAATATTATGCCATTGTGGTCTGAGAAGATGCGTGATATGATTTCAATCTTCTTGAATTTGGGGAGACTGCTTGTGACCCAATATGTGGTCTATTTTTGAAAATGTCCCATGTGCACTTGAGAAGAACATATATTCCGTGGCTTTAGCGTGAAATGTTCTGAAGATGTCAATTAAGTTCATCTGATTTAGTGAGTCATTTAGGATTGCTGCTTCTTTGCTGATTTTTTTTTCTAGAGGATTTATCCAGTGATGTCAGTGGTGTATTAAAGTCCCCTACTATGATTGTATTGTTGTCGATCTCTCCGTTGATATCTTCCAGGAGTTTTTTTTATGTATTTGGTGCTAATGCATTGGGTGCATATATGTTTACCAGGGTTATATCCTCTTGTTGTATCGATCCCTTTAGTATTATGAAGTGGCCTTCCTTATCTCTTATGACCTTCACTTTGAGGTTTATTTTGTCGGATATACTAGGTGTACCAGTTAATAATGCAGATTTTGTAATCAAAACACAATAATTTCAAGAAAAATATCAAAAGCGTTTTATTCAAAGTAATGTCCATTGCTAGTTAGACATTTCAGGTAATTTGTGGATATGGCCCCAATAGAACTTTTCTTGTTTTGAGGCAAACCATTCAGAGACGCAATTTTCCACTTCATACATTTTGAAGTGCTGCTCAGAAAGTGCATGTGTCATCAATTGGAACAAGTGGCAATCTGAAGGAGCAAGGTCTGGCGAATACGGTGGGTGGGTTAATACTTCCCAGGGAAGATCATTTAACGTGTCTTTAACTGGTTTTGAAGTGTGTGATGGTGTGTTATCATGAAGCAAAATTACTTTGCTATGTCTAATGGCACATTCTGGTCATTTCACAATCATAGTGTGGTTCAAATTGATTTTTTGTTGTTGGTAGTGATCTGTATTAACAGTTTCACCTGGTTTTAGAAGCTCATAATACACCACACTTTCCTGATCCCACCAAATGCAGAGCATTGTCTTCTTTCTGAAGTGATTTGGCCTTGCAGTCGATGTTGATGGTTGACCTGGATCAACCCATGATTTTGTGCATTTGGGATTCTCAAAATGAATCCACTTTTCATCGCCAGTTACAATTCGATGCACAAAAGACTTTCATGCCACTGAAACAACATTTTATTGATGACTTTCCAGTTTTCCATTTGTTTTTCATTCAGTTGATGTGGCACCCATTTTCCTCCCTTTAAAATCTCTCCCATTGCTTGTAAACTATTGGAAATTGTTTGCTGAGCAACGTTTAATCTTCCTGCAAGTTGTTTTTGAGTTTGAGACGAATCTTCATCTAATAATGCTTGTAATTGTTGGTCTTCACACTTTTTCGGTTGACCTGGACATCCTTTGTCTTTCACATCGAAAGCATCACTTTTAAAGCACTTAAACCAGCATTCACAAGTATCTTGAGATGGCGCATGTTCACCATAAGCTTCCCGAAGTATATGATAACTTTCAGCAGCACTTTTCTTCAAAATAATGAATTAAAACTTCCCACAAATGCTCTTTTTTTGGCATGAAATTTGACATTTTTAAGCATAAAAATATCTATGATGTTAACACCTTCAGCAAATTTGACATACGAAGTTTTGAAGCCTGCTGTCAATACAACAAAATAGCATACATATCAAGTCACATATATATCAACATATGTGTAACTCCATCTATTGAAAAAAATCCACATTATTAACTGGTACACCTAGTAAGTATTGCTACCCCAGCTTTGTTTTTTTTTTTTTCATTTCCATTTGCCTAAAAGATGTTTTTCCATCCCTTCACTTTTAGTCTGTGTGAGACCTTGTTCTGAGGTGGATCTCTTATAGACAGCATATATATGGGTTATGCTTATTTATCCATTCAGCCACTTGATGTCTTTTGATTGGAGCATTTAGTCCGTTTATGTTTAAAGTTATTAATGATAGGTACTTGTTTGTAGCCATGTTTATTTTTTATGCCTGTGTTCCTTCTTATTATTTCTTTTTACACCAGTCCCTTAAGCATTTCTTACATTGCTGGTTTGGTAGTGATAAAATCCCTTAGCCTTTTATTGTCTGTGAAGTTCCTTATTTCCCCTTCAAATCTGAATGATAGCCTTGCTGGATAGAGTATTCTTGGATTCAGTCCCTTGCTTTGCATCACTTTGTAAATTTCCTTCCATTCCTTTCTGGCCTGATGTGTTTCTGTTGGGAAATCATTTGATAACCTAATGGGAGATCCCTGTATATAACTTTGTCTCTCTCTATTGTAGCCTTTAAGATTCTCTCTTTGTCCTGAACGTTTGCCATTGTAATTACAACGTGTCTTAGTGTGGGTCTTTTCGGGTTCATCTTGTTTGAGACTCTCTGTGCTTGTGTGAATTTTTTCTTTCCCTACATCAGGGAAGTTTTCTGACAGTATTTCTTCAAATAGGTTTTCTAACTCTTGTTCCTCTTCCTGTTGTTCTGGAACACCTATTTTTCGTATGTTGCTTCATTTCATGTTGTCCCAAAGCTCCCTTAGCTCTCCTCCTGTCTTTTTTTTTCTTCAATTGCAGTTCAGTTTGGCTGTGTTTTGCTTCCCTGTCTTCTAATTCACTAATTCGGTCCTCAGCTTCTCCTGGTCTACTGTTGAGACTTTCCATGGTATTTTTTAAAAATATATTTTTATTCATTTCAGAGAGGAAGAGGGAGAGAGAGATAGAAACATCCATGATGAGAGAGAATCGGCTGCCTCCAGCAAGGCCCCCACTGGGGATCGAGCCCACAACCCAGGCATGTGCCCTTGACCAGAATCAAATCAGGGACCTTTCAGTTCACAGGTCAACACTCTATCCACTGAGCCAAACCAGCTAGGGCTCCATGGTATTTTTATTACAGCTATATCACTCTTTATTTCTTCTTGATTCTTACATAAGTTGTTGACTTTTTTTCCATCCATCTGGTTTATGAACTGTTCGACCCTTATTCTGATACTTTTTCTGACAAATTGCATGCCTCCATTTCACTTAGCTGTTTTTCTGGCGATTCCTCCTTTTTTTGAGGAAGGATTACTTTTATTTCATGTGTATCTTGCAAGTGTAATACTTTGGAATGCTAGCCTAAGGTGTCTGTGGTGGGAGTTCCTGCCCTTAGTTGGCCTTAGGTTTTTATTTTTGTCCCCTACAGTCCATGAGGCTTCTGAAAGTACAGCTCAGACTTCTTCCAGATTGGTAAATGCCTTAAAGGAAAGAGCAGCTTTGAGTTCCAGGTTGTCTGGGTTCTTATTTGGATTTTGGCTCAGTAATTCCCCATTACCTATTTAGCCTTTTTATGCTTTTAAGAAAATTATTTTAATCCTCATCTGAGGATATTTTTCCATTGATTTTTTTAGAGAGCGAGGGAGGGAGGAGGAGAAACAGAAACATGGATATGAGAGAGACACATCAATTGATTGCCTCTCACACATGCCCTGACCAGAGCCAAGGTATTAAGCCTGCAACCTCGGTACGTGCCTCTGACTAGAAATCAAACCTGGGACCCTTCAGTCCGTGGGCTGATGCTCCTATCCACTGAGCCAAACTGGCTAGGGCAAGAAAATTATTTTTCTATTTCAATTGCTTTTTAGCAGTAGGTTAATTGAAATTTCCTAATGCTCAGTTTCTACATATGAAATTTCCAATGTACTTTTTTGCTTATCAGAGCTTTGTCAGTAAAGGCTATTAGCCCAGCTGGATACTCAATATGCCTCTGTGTTAATGGGAGAAAAGTTGGGAAAGACGTTAATATTGGCAAGCATTGCTGGTGTCTTCTGGATTCTTTAATTGTGGAGGACAGGTATTTGAATTTTAAAAGCCTGATAAGTTCTGTAAGTAATCCTATGTCTTATATCACCAGTACCTGACTTGGAAGTAATATAAATATTTAGTCAGTTGGATTTTGACTCCTAAAAAGTGAACTCAGTCTACTGAGGTATAAAAGCAGGCAAGATAAAAGTTGCTAAGTGTTGCATGAATGGTACAGATAGTGGGCCAAGGAAGAGAGATGGTTTAAGTAGGCTTTATTTGGGGAGATAGAGTTGGAGTAAGGTTTCAAAGAATGATTAGGGTTCAGGCAAAGTAGTAACTGGGATTTTAAATGAGCAAATGCTAGGTGGTAGGAAATGATGGTGTGCAGGCACAACACTTTTCTAAAAAATATATTTTATTGATTTTTTACAGAGAGGAAGGGAGAGGGATAGAGAGTTAGAAACATCAATGAGAGAGAAACATTGATCAGCTGCCTCCTGCACACTTCCTACTGGGGATGTGCCCGCAACCAAGGTACATCCCCTTGACTGGAATCAAACCTGGGACTCTTCAGTCTGCAGTCCGACACTCTATCCACTGAGCCAAACTGGTTAGGGCAGGCACAACACTCTTGTTTAGCCAGAGTAGAAAATTCATGTAGATCCTAGGAAGAGAGTGTGAAGCTAGGTGGTAGAGACAAGATAATGAAAGACACCGACTACTAGGAGTTTGCTCTTATTCTGTGAGAATCTAAAGTGTTTTGGGGAAACTAATTCAGGGTAAGTACAGGACAGAAGGGCAAATACCAAACTGGAGAGAGGTTGACCAATTAAGAGCCTCTTTGTCCAGTCAGAGGTAAGACCTGGACATTCCTTGGGAAGATTATTTAAATGTAGCTCAGGCTTTGCCTGTCTAAGAAGAGCATGGCCCTTGAATTTTTCTAGTCTCATGTTCCCTCTTCCCTAAGCATACTTTGAAAGATTCTTAAAAAAAGAAGAAAGAGATTCTTTTTTTTTTTTCCAATCTGTTTAGAGGGTTTGCCCCAGTATTTTTTTAAAACATATTTTTATTGATTTCAGAGAGAAAGGGAGAGGGAGATAGAAACATCAATAAGAGAGAATCATTAATCAGCTGCCTCCTGCACGCCCCCTACTGGGGATCGAGTCTGCAACCCAGGCACGCGCTCTTGACTGGGACCCTGCAGTCCACAGACCGGTAACTCCATCTACTGAGCCAAACCAACTAGGGCAGATCCTTTTTCTTTTGGCTTGTCTTTGCCCCTCAATCCAGCTCAATACTATAGGTACTGCTATTATAAATTCTCTCTCTCTTTTTTTTTTTAAAATATATTTTATTGATTTTTCACAGAGAGGAAGGGAAAGAGATAGAGTTAGAAACATCGATGAGAGAGAAACATCGATCAGCTGCCTCTTGCACATCCCCCACCGGGGATGTGCCCGCAACCCAGGTACATGCCCTTGACTGGAATCGAACCCGAGACCTCTCAGTCCGCAGGCTGACGCTCTATCCACTGAGCCAAACCGGTTCCGGCTATAAATTCTCTTTAATCCACCTATTCTTAAAGGCACTGGTAAGCTCCTGCATGATTTAAAATTTTCCCTCTCCTGCCCTAACCGGTTTGGCTCAGTGGATAGAGCATTGGACTGCAGACTGAAGGGTCCCAGGTTTGATTCTGGTCAAGGGCATGTACCTTGGTTGTGGGCACATCCCAAGTGGGGGGTGTGCAGGAGACAGCTGATAGATGTTTCTAATTCTCTATTCCTCTCCCTTTCTCTCTATAAAATGTCAATAAAATATATTTAAAAATGAATAAAATTTTCCCTCTCCAACTTGTCCTCAGGACCAACTCAGCCCATCATTTTGTTCCTATTGTTCCTTTGCCTGGAGTTAAATCCCTTCTCACTTAACAAATGCCAGTGTAAGTGGCAACTGTCTTTTTGTTCTGTTCCTCATGGCAGAATTACTTATCCCATTAATAAATAGGGAATATGCAAATTGACCATCACTCTGTCACAAAGCTAGTGGCACCCATCACCACAAGGTAGCAGCGCCCAGCTCCCTCAGCCCCATTAGAGTCCCCAGTCCTTTCAGCCCTACCCGGGGGATGGCAGGCACACGGTGCGGCCGTACCTGCCCTCAGCTCCCCAGCTGCCCAGGGCCAACCTGAGGCGCAGGCAAGCCTCAGATGTAGGCTGCCCAGGGTCACCTGAGGCTCAGGTAACCAGGGCCGGCCGAGGCTTACGCTGTTGGCAGTGGCGGCAGCAGAGGTGTGATGGAGGTGTCGCCTCCTACCCCTGAGGGCTCCCGGACTGTGAGAGGGGATAGACTGGGCTGAGGGATCCTCCCTCCAGTGCATAAATTTTCATGCACTGGGCCTCTAGTTAATTTGATAAATGTTTACTGTGCACCTACTATTTGCCAAGTATTGTTCTGGGCTCTAGGACTATAAGGTCCCTGCTCTTGTGGTACTTACATTTTTTTTAATATATTTTATTATTGATTTTTTACAGAGAGGGAGAGGGATAGAGAGTTAGAAACATCGATGAGAGAGAAACATCCATCAGCTGCCTCCTGCACACTCCCCCGCTGGGGATGTGTCCGCAACCAAGGTACATGCCCCTGACCAGAATTGAACCTGGGACCCTTCAGTCTGCAGGCCAACGCTCTATCCACTGAGCCAAACCAGTTAGGGTGGTACTTACATTCTTATAAAGCAAGATAGGCAAACTGTAAACAAGTAAATCTATGATTGGAAAGTGAAGAAAAGAGCAGGGGCAGGGCAGGATGGAGGGGTTCAATGGGGGATGAAGAGGGACATGTGTAATACAACAATGAAGAATTATAAAAAAGAATGATAATGATAGAGAGTAACTAGGTGCCTAAACTGGATTGTAAGGAAGACCTTTCTGAGAAGGTGTACTTCCTTTTATGCCTTTCTAAAACTGCATAATGCATTTATGTGTGTACTTGGTAAACTCTTCCTCTATACCGAACTCTTAGTGGCACCTTGAGCTATTATCTCTCTATTCTTGGTTCCTAGATGATGAGTGACAAAATAAATTAAACCGCTGTTCCAGTCATCAGTGCACTACCTGAAACTCCCTTAACTCTCAGATCAAGTAACTTTAAGCCTTCTGCAGTTGTGTCTCTGCAGCCAGGGTAAGAGATGCAACCTTACCGTAGAGAAGTTCACGGTCTATGGGCAGAAGTGTGATAGAACTTGCTTTGATTAAGTATCTGTGCACCCGGAGAGACAGCAGGGTGTTTCCTGAGGAAGGCTACTCAGCTGCACTGGCAGGACCCCTCCAGGTAGTTTACCCTGATTTGTACTCAGGAAGGCTGGCTTGTTAATAAGGCTCTATCTATCCATATAAAACCCTAATATGCAAATACACTGAACAGCCTAACAACCAGTTGCTATGACATGCACTGACCACCAGGGGTCACGCGTGGAACATGGCAGGCATCAGCAGCAGGTGGCAGAGTGTGAAACATGGCGGGCATTGGCTGTGGCAGGATGGTGGAGTAGGTGAGTGGGGCTGCCAGACCAAGGCAGGGCACCGGTTGCTGTCATCGGTGTGAACCTCTGGTGGTTACTGAAAATTCTTTGCTAGCGTGTGTTGTGGTCCTGCTGGCGCTTGCACCTGCTGCCGTCGCCTAGCACCAGCCCTAATCACTCCGTGCCATCAGCAGTGTGAGCGGGGCTGGTGCCATCGGTGTGTGGGAGTGGCAGTGGCGGGAGTGGGGCTGCTGGCTGGCAGGGAACCGGGGGCCGCAGCAGGAGGAGCTGGGCAGGGGCGTGGAGTATGGGCCGAGACCCACCTCTGTGCCCACCGCAGCTTTGCAGCTCACAGTTCCTTTCAAGGTGCATGAATTCGTGCACTGGGCCCCTAGTTTGTCTATAAAACCAGACTCCAGTGTGTTAAGTTATGATGAGAAATATGTCAGGTGCAGTAGACCTTAACTGTGTTTGGTCTACTACTGGCCTTAACTCTGTTTTCCTCATGAAATCCTACCACTTAGGGAGCCTAATTAAAGTCAAGAGGCAGCTCCTCAAACCAGAATGAGTCAAACATTGTAGGAATGGACTGTTTACCAACATCTAGGTACCGCTACCACCATGAGCCTGGCACAGCCTTCCTCATTTGCTTCATAGGTTCCTGGTCCTGTTGCATCTTAAACTTGATATTTTCTCTATTCCCCAAATGGCACATTCTTATTGTAGTTTAAATGACTATTCTGGTTTTCATTACAATCCAGTCCTTAGGACCCATTACTTTCTTTTTCAGACTTTGCTTATTATTGGCTTTGTTGCCTGTACCTTACTGTTCCTCTAGGCTTGGGGGTAGGGGTGGGGTAAGTTTCCAAACTCACTGTTTTCCCCAAATGTTTTTATTTTAAACTTAAAAAAAAAAAGGGCAAGAGATAGAAACATCACTAATGAGAGAGAATCATGGATAGGCTGCTTCCTGCACAACCTGTACTGGGGATCAAGCCAGCAACTCTGGCATGTGCCCTGACCTGGAATCTAACCATAACCTCCCAGTTACTGGGTTGACACTCAAATACTGAGCCACACTAGCCGGGCTAAATGTTTTTGAGAGCACATCACTTAAAAGGAAGATACATTTTCAGCCCAAACTGCAAATAAATATTTAATTGCAAGTTATTTATGTGTATCACTACAGTGATGTTATGTACTTTAAAAACAAAAACAAAACAAAGCAAGACAAAAATAGAAAAATAAAAACATTTACACACACACACAACACAGAAATTTTAGCTCTGGCTGGTTTGGCTCAATGCTTAGAGCTGCGGCCCGTGGACCGGACGGTCGTGGGTTCGATTTTGGTCATGGGTTCTATTTCCAGCCAAGGGCACATACCTTCATTCCCATCCCCTGTCCGGCCTTTGTGGCAATCGATGTGTCTCTCTCACATCAATGATTCTCTCCCTCCCTCCCTTCCTCGCTCTCTAAAAAATCAATGGAAAAATGTCCTCGGGTGAAGATTAAAAACAAAACCCCAAAGCAAAAAGATACAGATTTTTTAAAAGTTTTGATAAACAGCCCTAGCCGGTTTGGCTCAGTGGATAGAGCGTCGGCCTGCGGACTGAAGGGTCCCGGGTTCAATTCCGGTCAAGGGCATGTACCTTGGTTGCGGGCACATCCCCAGTAGGGGGTGTGCAGGAGGCGGCTGATCGATGTTTCTCTCTCATCAATGTTTCTAACTCTCTGTCCCTCTCCCCTCCTCTTTGTAAAAAATCAATAAAATATATTTAAAAAAAAAAGTTTCTATAAACAGAAATATTCTCGTATTTTCTTCCCACAATTCTAATGTATCATATTACGTATACCCTATGGTACCCCCCCCCCCCCACACACACCACTTTGGATGCTCCTCTGTAGTCAAAGGGAGCCATGGGAGGGTCTCAAACAGAGGAAGGCGTCATGGTCTTTACCAACCTTCCTGATCCACAGACTTTAGGAGCTGAGACATCAAAAACTGGGATTGTCTTAGTCTGGTTCCCACCGTCCAGGAACAGCCTCAGTGCTTTACGCATAATTTATATAATTCCCAAAGCCTCCCTAAACTATAGGTACTGTTATTGTCTTTTAAAGTAATATTTTAAACTTCAAAAAACATTTATGCTGATCAGGCACAGTGGAAGGAAGGGAGAAAGAGAAACATCAATGTGTTGTTCCACTTATGTATGCATTGCTTGCTTCTCATGTGCCCCGACTGGGGATCGAACCCACAACCTTGGCTCATCAGGACGATCTCTAACCGGTCGAGCCACTCCGCCAGGGCAATATTTTCATTTTAATTCGAGGAACTGAGGCTAAGTACGATTAGGAAACTGCCAGGGTCACACACAAGGGGCGAAGCGAAGTCATAATATTAACCCACCTAGCGCGGGTCCACAGTCCATGAGCTTAACCGTTGCTGGAGTGGCGGCGGGGACACACTTTTTCTCTCGAGTGGCCTCGGTCAAGTACCTCACGAACCGAAGCTGCCGGGGGCGTGCCAGGCACAGCCCCGAGGCAGCCGGAGCGCACCGCCCGCTAGGCCCTCGCTACCGCGGTTCCCTAGGGAAGGTCGGTTTCTCCACCGTCAAACCTCCAGAAGGCAAGCGCACACCCGCGCAGGCGCAGATCCATACGCTTGGTTCCTATGGTTTCCGGGGCCAGACGGCGGAAGGAAGGTCTACTTCCGGTGTCGCGCTACAAGCGTCGCGCTGCGGGCATCCTTTGCGGCAGCTCTCCGCGTCGCCTGCAGCTCTTGTTGTATCCGCAGCCAGCGACCGAACAAGGGCACCGCAGCAGGACGGTAGGGCCTGCGGGTGTGTACGCGGGGCAGTTTAGCTTAAGGGACTTCCTTCCGAGATTTCTTTAACCAATTTCCTCGTGGCTGGCTGCGTGTCCGTTCTCTCTCACTCGAACTCCGGGCGTGCTTTCCGCTTCCCCAGGTCCCTTGGCCCACACAGCCAGCCAATGTCACTGAAGCCTGTAGACCGCACCTTTCTGGGTTCTCCTTGCAGGCTAACCGAGATATCTGCCAGACTAACGC
This sequence comes from Myotis daubentonii, assembly GCF_963259705.1. Taxonomy (NCBI): domain Eukaryota; kingdom Metazoa; phylum Chordata; class Mammalia; order Chiroptera; family Vespertilionidae; genus Myotis; species Myotis daubentonii. Next base: position 194,150,976 of record NC_081842.1, on the reverse strand, counting down.
TTTGGCCCTCTGGCTCTCCACCTGAAGCCCATGCTCCTTGTCTCGGCTTTCAAGTCCCCGCGTGATTGCGGCCCTGCACCCGGCTTCCCGACATGATTGCGCTCCAGCCACGTCTGGGTCCTCGGTGTCCCTCACACACACCCAGACCCGCGGCTGTAACTCCTGCTGTGCCCTCTGGAGTACTCTGCCCACCCACCTTTACTGCGCAAACTCAGCCCTTCCTAAAAGGCATCTTCACGTCTCCTGGGCGGAGTTGATGCTTCCTCCTTCGAGCTCTTAAACCTTGGTTTGTGCCTTCCTTTGGGCTCCCAATTCGCTGTGTATCTGTAATCTCGTATTTCACGTCGCAGCTGCTGCTTTCCCCCATTCCAGTGCCTTACTAATTTATTATTTAGTAGATGACTTAAAGAATGGGTAGGAAATTTAAAAGTTAAATTCACCTGTGGATCTACTATTCATGCATAACTATTGCCGTTTTGTGTGTGTGCTTTCCTCCAGTCTTCTTTTGCAGACAGTTTTTCTTCGGCATTATTGTTGTATTTTTTCTTTATTTGACATTAAAATGTGTGTCCCATGTTTATTTTTCTTTTTTCCTGAATATCATCATATTCTACTAAGTAGGTACTGGATTTAATTATCCATTTAAGTTGTTTGAAATTAACCTTTTTTTTTTTTTTTTTAACAAACTACTACCTGGTCCCTGCCCTTACTGCATTCATTGTTCCATAAGGGAGACATTCAAGTAAATAGTCCATTATAGTGGCTTTCAGAGTACTCGCATGGGAAGTGGAGACTGATGTGGTAACATAAAGGGGGATGCCGGTTTCAGGAGGGCTTCTCAGGGAAGGTGTCATCTAAGTTGATATGGATAGAAATATGTAAAGAAATGTTTCTATGCTTATGCTTTTTTTTGTTCTTTTCAGTTATTTCTTCAGATCTGACTCAAAGAATTGGGATTATTAAGTCAAAAACATAAAAACTCTTTAACTTTTGATAAACATGATTTTATCAATATAAAGAAGATTTTTATATTTTATTTTAGTTCTCTTTCCCTTGGGTTTTGTGAAAGCACAGAAATTGTTCATCTACCGTAAACTGGGAGAATCTGTCTAATGAAAAAGTTTGGTGTGAAGAAATTGGGAGAATAGTGTAAAATAACTTTCTAGAGGGCTATTTATCATAATAACCTCGTTTTTCTTAGAAATTTCTTACTTGATTGTATTTTTATGGCATTATATCTTTCTTTACCTTCCGTTTCAGCCATGCCTTTCTTTGATATACAGAAGAAGTTGGGCATTGACTTAGACCACTGGCTGTCAATCCAAAGTGCTGAACAGCCTCACAGGATTCCATCTCGATGCCATGCTTTTGAAAAAGAATGGATAGAATGTTCACATGGAATTGGTGGTATCCGCGCACGGAAAGAGTGCAAGATAGAATATGAAGATTTATTAGAATGTCTGCTTCGGCAGAAAACGGTGAGGGAGTGATGGAGATGGGAGCTGAGTTACTTCCTCATTTCTTTGGGGCTACTTTTCAGTATTTTTAATTGGTCATTGAGTTGAATTGGCAAGACTTTTATGGTAAAACACCTCTGTTTAGGTACCATGTTAAGGAAGTTAAATGTCTTCAGATCTGAGGAAGCCCTGTTGTTCCTCAGTGTCCTTCCTCATCTCTCCGATTTTCCTTAGTATCGACCCTTGCTGTAGCCATCAGGTTAGAAATTACATGTCTTTGTCTGTTTCTGTTTTTGTAGTAGGCCATAAAGCAAAGAATAGCAACCCGTCTTGGATGTTTGTGAAAATCTTTGGGTAAAAATCTTTAAAATTCATTGAACCCTCATTGGGGCAGGGGTTAAAACCTTGAAGGTCTATTACATTGAACCTGATATAACAACTCTGAAATATTTATGCTCTGGGGAAGGTGGAGGCGTTAATGAGATTGCTTTAGGTGAGCCTAACCAAAAATGCATAGGGAAAGGGGGTGCTAACACAGGGCTAACACATTTAGAGCTCTATTCTCCCTTAAAGAAGAAATCTTTGAGTGTGGGCTGTTTTTTATAACTTAATTTCTTGTAGTTCAGGGAGACAATTTAGATTTTCAGTTAAATTTATCTATCAACATTTTAAATGTCCTTTAACATCTGTTAGCATTTGGTTAAAGTGAAGCCAAATTTGGAAAGAATGAAAGGGTATCAGGTCATAATTTTGATTTGATCTCTGTAGGAATATTGATTATTAAGTGGGTAATATTATAGTGTAGTCTACATTATAGGACAATGAGTGGGTCATGTTTGGCCACCTACCAGCTAGTTCACAATGTCTTCTCTTCTCGTGGGCCTGCATTATTCCTTGCTCAGATTAAGACTTTACTCACTGTGGAAAATTTACATCAAGAGGAGGCAGTGTGGTGAGGTGGAAAGGACATTGGATTGAAGTTAGAAGAGCTGGGTTTTGGTGTGGTTCTGCCACCACTATTTTTGTGTCTTTAGGCAAGTCACTTGTTTGTCTTGATGTCCTTATCTGGAAATTTTATTAAAGAGTTCCCCCAAGGTCACTTCCTCATCCTGTGAATTTATGAATAGATATGTTACTGTTTTAGAGGTAACCCTAAATGACTAGATACTTCCCCCTAGGTGAAGAAACTAGTGATTCAGGAAGTTAGAATCAAGCCCTGTTCTAAGTGCCTGGCATGTAATAATGCATTTATTTCTCATAACAACCTTGTAAGATGCATTACTATTATTTCGCCCACCATACAATTAAAAACACTTGAGGCAAGAAAAACTAGGGCCATTGCCTAAGGTCATATAGCTAGTAAGTGTTGTAACTGGGATTTGAGCCTGGCAATGCTGGCTCCAGAGCCTGTGCTTATTACATCACAACACTAAGTGGTTATTGGCTCTAGTTCAGGTGAAGATTTAATCCATGGTGTTCTGAGAGCTCAACCATGACTAGTCCTCTGTTGGGAAATTTCTTTCATAGAGAAATCTATTTTTTCTTAAATATATTCTTATTTATTTCAGAGAAGAATGGAGAAGGAGAAAGAGATAGAAATATCAATTATGAGAGAATCATTCATTGGCTGCCTCCTGCACGCCCCCCACTGGGGATCAAGCCCACAACCTGGGCATGTGCCTGTGACCAGAATCGAACCTGGGACCTTTTGGTCCGCAGGCCGACGTTCCATCCACTGAGCCAAACGAGCTAGGGCAAGAAATCTATTTTTTTGATATCTTATTATTGATTTTAGAGAGAGAGAGAGAGAGAAAAACATCAATGATGAGAGAGAATCATTGATCGGCTGCCTCCTGCACACCCCCTACTGGGGATTGAGCCGGCAACCCAAGCATATACCTTTGACTGGAATTGAGGGACCCTTCAGTCCATAGGCTGACCCAAACCAGCTAGGGCAACCTTTTTTTTTCTTTTTCCTTTTTAAATCTTCACCCCAGGATATTTTTTCATTGATTTTTAGGGAGAGTGGAAGAGAGAGGGAAAGACAGAGAGAAACATCTATGTGAGAGAAACACATCGATTGGTTGTCTCCCTGACCGGCTCTGGGCCCAGGGAGGAGCCTGCAACCAAGGTACATGCCCTTGACTGGAATCGAACCTGTGACCCTTTGGTCCACAGGCCAACGCTCTATCCACTGAGTCAGACCAGCTAGGACCACACATTTTTTTTTTTTAAGTCCCTGTCCTAATGCAGCGTATATAGTGTGGAGGGGAACAGAAAGTTAAACAAGTTAAAAAATAGGGTGTCAGGAGTTGAGTGCAGTGGGGAAAATAAACAGGAAAGGTATAGAAAGCCCTGGTCATGGGAGCTAAGTTGTTTTTTTTTAAATAGAGCTGTCAGAGAAGAGTTCAGCAACACAAGACATTTGAGCAGAGACTTAGAGAAAGTGAGCCAAGTGGAAACAAGGGGAGAGTATGTCTGGCAGAAGCAGCAGCAAGTGCAAAGATTCCTGAGCTGTATCAGAGAGAGCTAGAGGAAGGTGTTAAGACATGAAGTCAGGGAGATCGGCCTCGTAAGTCATTATAAGGAAGGATTTGTTTTTCCTTTCAGTAAGATGGGAAGCCATTGAGTTTTGAGCAGATAAATAATGCAGTCATGACTAGTGAGTGAGTGTATTTTCTATGTCGAAGGGTCCATGTGAATCTTGCTTTCACACAGGCTTGTATAGCATGACATTTGCTAGGAATGGCCTATCTGAGAGGCAAAAGTCAGGGCTCAACAGTGACTATTAGCTATTGGGTCTTAATTTCAGTTTGGTAAAAAGAGACCTTATATTGGCTATTTCTGCTTCATTCATACCCAGCAAACAGTCAACAGCAGCAGAGCCACCTTCACATAGAGAGGTCAGGAATATATAGCCTTTAATATTTTAAAAGCTTTTAGTATGTATGACTATGTCTCTTAAAAGTTTTTTAATATATATTTTTATTGATTTTAGAGAGGAAGGCAGAGGGAGAGAGAGAGAGAAACATCAATGATGAGAGAGAATCATTGATTGGCTGCCTCCTACATACCCCACACTGGGGATCAAGCCCACAACCCCGGCATGTGTCCTTGACCGTAATCACACCCAGGACCCTTCAGTCTCAAGCTGATGTTCTATCCACTGAGCCAAACCAGCTAGGACTCTTAAAGGTTTTTGACTTGTAAGTTTTGTTATTAGATTTCAAGGAGATATTATTATATATACCAGAAGTTTATTTGTTAAAAGCTTGAGAAATTATTTCAAGTTTTTAAAAGACACGTTTTATCTCAGAAGCCCTCTGAAAATGAAATCAATTTTCCTTCCGTTTCTCCAGCCCTGGCTTTCTGGTGCATATCTCCCCCTAGTTTTTTATTTGTGTATTTGTTTATATTTTAGAGAAGCATTGATTTGTTGTTCTACTTATTTATGCATTCATTGGTTGATACTTGTTTGTGCCCTGACTGGGGATCAAATCTGCAACCTTGGTGTATCAGGGTAATGCTCTGAGTTACCTGGCCAGGGCCTCCCTCTAGTTTTAAATACTTTTTTCCTTTGACAGATGAAACGCCTGAGTGCCATCATGAAGCAGCGGAATAAGCTAATCAAGGAGGGGAAGTACACACCTCCATCCCACCACATGGACAAGGAGGAGGAGCCTAGGCCCTAAGCAGAGCAGCGGCTGAGGCTGATGTTCATGTTCATTCTTCTCCCCCGGAAAGCTTATGTACTGACAACTTCTTTGTGAAAGTATCTCAAAATAAAGGATTGCTTCATCCTATTTGTCTATTTTCTCTTGGATCATACTTTTCTATAAGATTGCAACCTATTTTTTAAGTTTGGGAAAATGCCTCTATCTATGCCTTAAAAATGAGCATCCAGGGGATAATAAGCAGCATTTAATGAATGCTTAATGTGTGTGAGGTTCTTCAAATATGGTAACTCACTTAAGAAGTTGCAGTGTTCTTTACTGCAGTGATTCTGGTTTATCTTCCATAAAGCACAGACTTGGGCTGGGAGAGAGAGGCAGCAAAGACCGATTGTGTGTTTACTATAAGGTCTGTGAAGTCTACCGTTAAGGCTAAGAAAATACCACATTCAAATAACAATTTTGAAGAAGCAATGCCATTGTTTTAATTTGCTATCTTACACCAGTGGTATAGTACCTTTAATTGGCATGCTTAGAAACAGGCTGTTCAAAGAAAATCTGGATATAGAAGGGAAGGTATGAACCTTATAAAATTAATATATATTGAGAATATAGTTGAAACCTTTGATATCCTGCAGCATTTCCCCCCAATATTTTTAATGTAAAATATACATAACAATATTTACCATCTTAAGTATGTTTAAGTGTCCAGTTGAGTGGCATTAAGTACATTCACATTTTTGTGCAACCATCACCACCATCCATCTCCAGAACTCTGTTCCATCTTGGAAAACTGAACTTCTAATACCCATTAAATAATAATTCCCCATTCTCCCCTCCCTCCAGCTCCTGGCAACCAGGATTCCATTTTCTATATGATTTGGACTACAAGTACCACATATTAGTGGAATCATACAGTAGTTCTCATTTTTTAATCCTTACCTGAGGATATGTTTGATTTTAGAGAGAGAGGAAGGGAGAGAGAAGAAACATTGACATGGAAGAGAAACATGATTGGCTATTTCCACAGAGGATTGACCCCCAAACCCAAGCATGTGCCCTGATGAAATCGAACCTGTGACCTTTTGGTGTATGGGACGACACTCCAGCTAACTGAGCCACCCAGTCAGGGCCAGTATTTCTCCTTTTGTGACTGGCTTATTTCACTTTGCACAATGTCCTCAAGGTTCTGTAACGTCAGAATTTCTTTTCAAGGCTGAATAATATCAAAATGGTGTCCTGTCCCCCTCCCCACTCCCCAGCCTAGGCATCTGGAGGACTCGCTTCCAGTGACCTTTCTAATTCCTCTTGTCTCTTACAGACCAGAGATTTGAGCAGAAACAATCAGCATCTCATTGGGAGGCACTTACCTGCCAGCCCGGCTAAAGACAGGAGCAACTCTGAACTGCCATGGCTTCAGCTGCCGGGGCAATTCCAGCCAAGAAAGAGGTGGGGAGAACTCAGTGTCACAAAATCTCACTTGGAGCTACAGGTTCAGGAGGTATGTCCCTTGCATCAGAACATCAAGCATTTCAAACCCAGGCTTGTTGAAGTCACCTTTGGCAAGTTGCATTCCCTTTCTGAGCTGCAGTCTCTTCAATTGCAAAGTAGAGATCATTCTATTTACTTAATGGAATTTCCTTGACAATTAAGTGAACACACACACACACACACAGACATTTAACCCAGAACTACTTTGCATACAATAGGTACTAGATAAATGATAGCTGCTGCTTCTCATTATTATTGTTATTCTTCACTATTACCTGTGGCCAGCCCTCTTAAAGGGTCTCTTCAAGTTGAGTTGCCTCCTAGTCTGACCCAGTGTTCTTTTTTCCTTATTTTGTGGAGAACCAGACACATGGCACTGTGACCAAGGAGAACACTAATATCTTAGGCCAGTGGTCGGCAAACTGCAGCTCGCGAGCCACATGGGGCTCTTTGGCCCCTTGAGTGTGGCTCTTCCACAAAATAACGACTTCTGCGCATGGGCCACGAAGTTTCAATCGCACTATACGTGTGCGCCCGCATGTGGTATTTTGTGGAAGAGCCACACTCAAGGGGCCAAAGAGCCACATGTGGCTCACGAGCCGCAGTTTGCTGACCACTGTCTTAGGCCATACACACCTGCAAGATGTATTGAGCAGAGGATATTGACAAACCAGAATGTTTTGTTGTTGTTGCTAATCCTCAGCCAAGGATATTTTTCCAATGATTTTTGGACAGTGTGGAAGGAAAAGGGAGAGACAGAGAAACATCGATGTGAGAGAGAGACATGGATTGGCTACCTCCCACATGCGCCCCAACCAGGGCCGGAGATCAAGCCTGCAACCCAGGTACTTGACCCGCCCACAGGCGGACGCTCTGTCCATTGAGCCAAACTGGCTAGGGCAATTGTTTTTTCTTTTATCTCCAGAAACTGAGCACCTAAGGGAAGCCAGGGCTCCTGCAGGAAGCCCTGCCTAGTGTCAATTGTTGGGTGGTGCTTTATCCAAACAGAGCAAGATATTGTTCAACTTTTCTCAGCCCTGGTCAGAAGGCTGGAGGTGCTGAGCTGGGAAATGAAGGGGTGAGGATTCAGGCAAAAGAAGATCAGCAGCCCTAACTGGTTTGGCTCAGTGGATAGAGCGTCGGCCTACGGACTCAAGGGTCCTGCGTTCTATTCCGGTCAAGGGCATGTACCTTGGTTACAGGCACATCCCCAGTGGGAAGTGTGCAGGAGGCAACTGATTGGTGTTTCTCTCTCATTGATGTTTTTAACTCTGTATCCCTCTCCCTTCCTCTCTGTAAAAAATTAATAAAAATATATTTTAAAAAAAAAAAGAAGATCAGCAACTTCCTCTTGATAGTTCCCTCTTGGGAAAAAGCCAGAATGCACTGGATCAAAGAGGCCAGGTGGCTCATGGAGCCTCATGTCCCTTGTAAGGGGTCAGTGAACTCAGAAGTTTGATTTTGCCTCCACATTGGAGCTGTTAGGTTTGGACACGGAAATGGCAGAGCTGACCAGGTTAACAGAGCAACTGGTTTGACTCCATGATGAGAAATAGATCATTTTCCGGCTTCTCCTGAGAACTATGGAAACTTCCACATTTCTGGGATCACCAATCTGACTGGAACTACCGACACAGCATTCTTTGCTCTTAGAACACAAAGCGACCTCCCCTCGGACTTCACTTTGCAGCCGCTGCAAATCCAAGGCTTGTGCTGACATACGGTTCTGTGGGCCAACTGGCTCTCTCCTGCTTTCCAGAAGAATGGGCTGGGAGCATAATGCCAGGTCATTTCAAAATTAGGGGTTTCTCAAGAGGAGGAATGAGCTAGCTGTTTCCCGAGATGAGAGTGGGACTTTTTTTTTTTTTTTTAATATATTTTTATTGATTTCAGAGAGGAAGGGAGAGGGAGAGAGAGAGAAACATCAATGATGAGAGGGAATCATTGATCGGCCGCCTCCTGCACACCCCCTACTGGGGATCGAGCCCACAACCTGGGCATATGACCTTGACCAGAATCGAACCTAGGACCCCTCAGTCTGCAGGCCAACGCTCTATCCACTGAGCCAAACCAGCTAGGACTAGAGTGGGACTTTTTTTTTTTTTTTTACTGTAACCACTCAGAACAGTCCGTGCTAACACAGAGTTTTGTGCTGGGAGAGCAAGAACATTGCTGCAATGATGTAGCAGAATCTTTTCAGTATCCTGCCAATGGCTCCTTTTCTGGTGTCATATCTAATCTTTATTGTGGCCAATGCTTCCTGGAGATCAAACACAACTTCTGATACAGAGGTAGCAAGTTCAGATTCTTTTGGTAATGTAATAACTAGGGATACAAGCCTTTTGTAAAAATAAATACATTCACTGTGAGAAGGGCAGAACCTACAGTAAACTCATTATCACTCACCCACAGGCAGTGGATGCCCAGCTCCAGCCAATGTTACCAAACAGAAGTGGAGGCCAGGATGACTTATCTTTCAATGTTTCATGACAAATCAGAAGGCTACATTTTTATGACAGATATGTGATTTTTAAATTTTATTTGTTTTTAAAAATGTTTTAATTGGTTTTTAGAGAGGGGGGAAGGGAGAGGGAGAGAGAGAAACATCGATGAGAGAGAAACATCGAATTGGTTGCCTTCTGCACAGCCCCTACTGGGGATCAAGCCTGCAACCCAGGTATGTGGACTGACCAGGAATCAAACCAGTGACCTCTAGTTGCATGGGACTACACTCAACCAACTGAGCCACACTGGCTGGGCACAAATATGTGATTCTTAAATGTCATTAATTTTTTGTCCAGCAATGAACACATGACAACAAAATTTATTTATCTTTAATGCTTTTATTGACTTTTTAGAGAGAGAGGAAGGGAAAGGGAGAGAGATTGAAACATCAGTATTGAGAGAAACATCATTGATTGGCTGCCTCCTTCACACCCCCTACTAGGAACCAAGCCTGCAACCCTGGCATGTGCCCTGACCGGGAATCGAACCAGTGACTTCTTGGTTCATGGATCAACACTTAACCAACTGAGCTATACCAGCTAGGCTGGACACCAAAATTTAAATTAAAAGAAAATACAATTTATAATCACTTAGAAAATGTGTAGGTGTACATAAAATAAAACATGTACAAAACTCCTATGATGAAAAGCCCAAGTGCTTTTGAAAGAAATCAAAGGATATCTAAATAAATGGAGAGACATGCTGCTTTCATGGACTGGAAGACTCATCATAGTAAAGATGTCAATTTTCCCCCAAATCTATATACAATGAAATTCCTATTAAAATCCCAGCAAAAATTTTTGATAGGTACAAACAATATTGCTCTAAAATGTAAAGGTAAAGGCAAAGGAACTAGAATAACCAAAACAATTTTGAAAACAAGGAATAAAATGAGAGGAATCACTGTATCCAATTTAAAGAATGATCCTATAGCCACGGTAATCAACCTATGCATTACCGGCGGATGGAGAGACACGTTGATCAATGGAACAGCATACAGACCCAGAAATGTCCCCATACAATTCTGTGGCGGGTCGGGGGGAAACCCACTCTATCAACCAAACCTCACACTTAACTCAAAATGGTCACAGGAGTTTAAATGTAAATTTATAAAAACTGTTAGAAAATAACATAAGAGAAAATATTCAGGACCTTGGGCTCAGTGAAGAATCCTTAGACATGACACCAATAGCACATTGCAATAAAATAAATAAATAAATTGGACTTCATTAAAATTAAAATCATTTGCTCTGTGAAAGAGATCCTGTTTAGAAGAGAAAATACAGAGTAGGAGAAAATATTTGCAAATCATATATCTGACCACAGGCCAAAAGCTCTACCCACTGAGCAAACTGGCTAGGGCGAGATCATCCTGTATTATCTGAGTAGGCCCCAAGTCCAATGACAAGTATCCTTAGAAGAGAAGACCCAGACATAGTGGAGAAGGCCATGTGAAGATGGAGACAGAGGTTAGAGTGATGTAGCCACAGAAGCTGGAAAAGGGAAGGAAGGATTCTCCTTTAGAGCCTTTGGACGGAGTGTGGCCCTGCCCACTCCTTGATTTAAGACTTCTGGACTCTAGAACTGTCAGAGAATGAATTTCTGTTGTCTTAAGCCTCCAAGTTTGTGCTAATTTGTTATGGCAGCTCCAAGAAACAAATATATCATGGAATATTATGCAGCAATGGCAGGGACCAAACATGATACAGCAAAACTTAAATGGATCTCAAAGGCTGAGTGAAACGAAAAAAAATCTCAAAAGGTCACATACTGTATAATTCCATTTACATAACATTTCCCAAAAGACAAAATTATGATATGAAAAACAGATTAATGGTTGCCAAGGAAAAGGGATGGTGGGAGGAGCGGGGAGTGTGTGTGACTACAAAGCAGCATGAAGGAGCTCTTTGTGACGCTGGGACAGTTCTGTATGTTGATTGCGGTGGTGGTTACTAGAATTGAAAGGTGATAAAATGAAACAGATTGTACAAGTTGAAACACATTCTACAAGTATAAACTTCTTGCTCTTTATACCTATCTACACTAATAAAAGAGAAAAATGGTAATTGGCGTACGACGATACCCTTTTCATTGGCTAATCAGGGCTATATGCAAATTAACTGCCAACTATGATTGGCAGTTAACTGCCAACAAGATGGCGGTTAATTTGCATATGTAGGCACAATGCAGGGAGGCGAAAGGGAAAGCAGGAAGAAGCCCCCTGCCACTGACAGTGATAGGAAACCCAGCGGGGAGCTAAGAGCTGGGGGGCAGGGCAAAGGCGGCCCTGGGGCCGCCTTTGCCCTGCCCCCCAGCCATGATCAGAGAATCAGGCGCCTTTGCCGCCCTGGCCAGTGATAGCAGGAAGTAGGGGTGGAGCCAGCGATGGGAGCTGGGCACGGTCGAAGCTGGCAGTCCCGGGAGCTAGGGGTCCCTTGCCTGGGCCTAAAGCGGAGCCCACGATCGCGGCGCCCCCCGCTGCCACTGCAGGTCCCCGCTGCCCGGGCCGGATGCCTCAGCCAGAGGCGTTAGGCCTGGGCAGGGGTGGAGCCTGCAACCGCGGGGAGCTGGGGGTCCCCTGCCCAGGCCTGACACCTCTGCCGGAGGCCTCAGGCCTGGTCAAGGGGCCGATCCGGTGATTGGTGATCAGAGGGTGATGAGGGTCAACTCCTCTGGCCGAGGCATCAGGCCTGGGCAAGGGGCTGATCCTGCGATTGGAGGGTGATGGGGGTCAACGCCTGAGGGCTTCCAGTATGTGAGAGGGGGCAGGCTGGGCTGAGGGACACTCCCGCCCCCCCCCCCACCCAGTGCACGAATTTCGTGCACCGGGCCCCTAGTCTAATCTAATAAAAGAGAAACATGCAAATTGACTGCACCCAAAGCCACGCCCACCAGCCAATCAGAATGAATATATGCAAATTAACCCAACCAAGATGGTGGCCAGCAGCCACGGAGCTGGAGTAAGCAGGAGGCTTGGTTGCCCCGGCAATGGAGGAAGCCAAGCTTCCCGCCTGCCCTGGCCAGCTGAGGCCACTGCACAAGGCAACAAAGTTTCAATTATAGAAGATAAATAAATCCCAGATACCTGCTTCCAGCCAGCCTCTACTGGGAGCTTGGGTGGCTGGGGGCCGTGGCCAGCCTGAAAACAGCCATCAGCCCCTCACCCAGGATGGCCACACCCTCATGGGGTGAGGGTTCCTGCTGGGGGGCTTGGCCAGCCTGCAAACAGCCCTCGGCCCCTCACCCAGGCTGGCCAGGCACCCCAGGGGGGACCCCCACCCTGAAGGGACTGTGGCCAGCCTGCAAACTGCCATCAGCCCCTTACCCAGGCTGGTCACACCCTCATGGGGTGAGGGTTCCTGCTGGGGGGCTTGGTCAGCCTGCAAATAGCCATCAGCCCCTCACCCAGGCTGGCCAGGCACCCCAGTGGGGACACCCACCCTGAAGGGGCTGTGGCCAGCCTGAAAATGGCCCTCAGCCCCTCACCCAGGCTGGCCAGGCACCCCAGCGGGACCCCTACCCTGATCCGGGACACCCTTCAGGGCAAACCAGCTGGCTCCCACCGATGCACCAGGCCTCTATCCTACATAATAAAAGGGTAATATGCAAATTGACCCTAACAGCAGAGCGACTGGGAATCACTGGTCACTATGACACACACTGACCACCTGGGGGCAAATGCTCAATGCAGGAGATGCCCCCTGGTGGTCAGTGCGCTCCCACATGGGGGACCTCTGCTCAGCCACAAGCCAGGTTGATGGCTGCCAGTGTAGCGGTGGTGGTGGGAGCCTCTCCCACCTCCTCAGCAGTGCTAAGGATGTCCGACTGCAGCTTAGGCCTGTTCCCCGCTAGCAAGTGAACATCCCCTGAGGGCTCCTGGGCTGCCAGAGGGATGTCTGACTGCCAGTTTAGGCCCAATCCCCGGGGGAGCAGGCCTAAGCCAGCAGGTGGTAATCCCCCGAGGGACCCCAGACACAGGTGGCTGAGGGACCCCCCTGAGTGCACAAATTTTTGTGCACTGGGCCTCTAGTATATATATAAAAAGCCAGCAACTGGAATGCCGTAACGACCAGAACGACCAGTCGTTATGACGCCCACTGTGGCCAGTTAACCAGCCCGATCAGGGGGTTGGGGACAGCCAGCCAACCACCCATGGCCCCTCCCCCAGGCCACTGGCCCCCGATCAGCAACCCCACCCCATTCGGGGGTGGGGCCAGCCTGCCCACCATCCACAGCTCCTCCCCACGGCCTTTCTCGGCCCCCATGAGTCCCCTCACACACCCTTATCAGCTCACGGCCCCTCCCCCCAGCCAACTCCAGCCCCGATTGGCTCTCCCCACATCAATTGGGGGTGGGGCTGGCCAGCCAACCTCCCATGGCCCCTCCCCTGGCCACTGACCCCCGAACGGCCCCCCCACTCCATTTACCCTTGGCCCCTCCCCCAAGCCAGCTGGCCCTGATCATGCCCCAAATGGGATGGGCCAGCCTGCCAGCCTCACACCGTCTCCTCCTCCTGACAGGCCCAGCCCCAATTGGAGCCAGGCTGGCTGGACCCCATCTGTGCACGAATTCGTGCACTGGGCTTCTAGTTGTACCATAATTATGTAAGATGTAACCATCAGGGAAAACTAGCGAAGGGTACATGGGACCTGTCTTTGCGACTTCCTGTGACTCTATATTTCAAAATAAGTTTTTAAAAAAGTTAATAACATGAGGGAGCTTTGGGGGTGATTGGCATGTTTTATGTTTTTTATTCTGGTTATATGGGAAGATATAGCTTTCAAAACTCTTACCAGACTCTTAAAATGGGTGTATGGTATCGCATGTAAACTATACCTCAATAAAGTTGGGGAATTTCTTTTAGTTAAAAAACAACAACACAAAAGTATGTGGAAAAAACAAACTATATTCCTTTTCAGACTGAGTTTTCTAGGCCAAACACTGAAATATTTTATCTTTTGCCACCCAATCCCTTACAAATCAACATCTATTACTGAACACATCAGTGCAAGGGTTCCCTTACTCCCCAGTATCTGATAGGGAATAGAAATGGGTAAATGGCCCTACCTGGTTTGGCTCAGTGGATAGAGCATCAGCCTGTAGTCTGAAGGGTCCCGGATTCGATTCTGATCAATGGCACATACCAGGGTTGTGGGTTCGATCCCCAGTAGGGGGCATGCAGGAGGCAGCTGATCAATGATTTTCTCTCATCATTGATGTTTCTATCTCTCCTCCCTTCCTCTCTGAAATGAATAAAAAAATATATTTTTTAAAAAGAAATGGGTAAATGTTACCAAATGAAGGTGAATAGAGGCCTATTGGAGAGGAGATAGAGATTGTGGCCTCCAGCCTAAGGGCATAATGTATTTTTAAAATATTTATTAATTTTTAGAGAGAAACACTGATTTATTATTCCACTTATTTATGCATTCATTGTTTGATTCTTGTATGTGCCCTGGGAGTGAACCCGCAACCTTAGTATATTGGGATGATGCTCTAACCAACTGAACTACCTGGACAGGGCCTAATGGCATAATTTAGATGGTCTCTTGCTGACATATCTGGAGATGTTCCCCTCCTTGTATAAGGACTAAGCACATAAAACCAGCCAACCTTAGATTGTATTCTCTCCATCCTTGTCTGTAAATGTTCTAGGATATCAGAGAAGAGTAATTACCAGCAGTAATTACTCTTTGAATTATTATTTCTCTTTCTATATCCTGCTTCCCTATTAGGCTGTAAGCTGAAGGGCAGGACTTTTCTATGTTGTTCTAACCATTTCTGTCCTCACACTGAACTCAGCAGCCACTCACGAATCCTTTGCCACGGATGAATTGTGATGCCATCTCTTCAGGGGAATGCACAAGCAATTTATGAAATGAAGGGAGATTCATATTTAAGAACAAATTGGTAAGTGGACTTCTGGCCTAAAAATCAATGAAAAAATATCCTCTGGTGAGTATGTGCTGAAGACAGTAGATAAAATACTTAAATGGAAGCCTTTCCCATCCCAGTCCAACCTAGTTAGCTTCAAACCAGTTTATCATTTAAAGCAGCCAAAGACCACTTCTAGGAATAAGCCTAAAGAAATAATAGCACATGTACATAAAAATGCATGTTGAGAAATATTTGTTGTAGCATTGTTTCAATTTGTAACAAATTGGAAATAATCAAAATGTCAAAAAGGAAAGAGTAAAATAGATTATGGCATATCACAAATGTCATACTAAGTAGCCATAATGAAGGAGAAGCAGACCTTGAAAAAGTTCTACAATAAAAGAAAATGCGAGGCATCTAAAATAACAAGCAAGCCCGGGCCAGTGTGGCTCAGTTTACTGAGCATTGTCCCGTGCACCAAAAGGTTGCTGGTTCTATTCCCGGTCAGGGCACATGCCCTGGTTACAGCCCGATCCCTGGTAAGGGGCAAGCAGGAGGCAGCCAACTGATGTTCTGCTTTCACATCAATGTTTCTTTTTTCTCTCCCTCTCTCATCCTTTCTCTCTCAAAAGGAAAAAAGCAATAAATGTACTAGTATTTTTAAAAAGTTAAGGTATGGAATAAACAAAAACATTGGCAAAAGATTAAAAAAAGAAAATGCAATTTTCAGAGTTCAGGTATATTATATAGATAAATAGATATAAGTATACACATATTTCCTTTAAAATGAAATTTTAAATTATATTATTTAATATATAAATATATTTATATGAACTTAAGAAAAAGTTTGGAGAATGTACAATAACATTTTGACAGTAATTGCGTTTGCAATCTGGGATTAGAGGTAATTTTTTTTTCTCACCTTCCTGCCCCTCCCTGTCTAGAGGCAATTTTTTACTTCTTACTTTAGAGAATTTTTGTAAGTAGTAGGATTACAAAAAACATTTCAGACCCATGAAAAGATTGTCGCTCTCATTTATAATAAGAGTAGTACAAACTGCCACCAAGTCCCCCGACAACCTGCATCACTCTTCACCTTCCTCCACTCTGCAGTGGTCCCTGCTGCCTCTTCAAGAACCTCACACCATCCGTGATCCAATCTATTTTTCTTTTTTTTTTAAAATATATTTTATTGATTTTTTACAGAGAGGAAGGGAGAGAGATAGAGAGTTAGAAACATCGATGAGAGAGAAACATCGATCAGCCGCCTCCTGCACATCTCCTACTGGGGATGTGCCCGCAACCCAGGTACATGCCCTTGACCAGAATCGAACCTAGGACCTTTCAGTCCGCAGGCCGACGCTCTATCCACTGAGCCAAACCGGTTTCGGCATATTTTTCTTTTCTTGCTTTCTTTTTTTAATATACTTTTATTGATTTCAGCGAGGAAGGGAGAGGGAGAGAGAGACAGAAACATCAATGATGAGCGAGAATCATTGATCATCTGCCTCCTGCACGCCATGTACTGCGGATGGAGCCCACAACCAGGGCATGTGTTCTTGACCTGGGACCTCTCAGTCTGCAGGCCCACACTCTGTCCATGGAGCCAAACCAGCTAAGGCCATTCTATTTTTCAGATCAGTATTCAAACATCCTCGAATCTTTCCCTGCTTAAAAACAAACAAGCCAACTTCAGATCCCACAATTCTACCCTATCATTTCTCCTTCCCTTCACTGCCAAACTTTGCCATTTCCTTCCCACTCCTCAACTCACTCCAGCCTGCTTCTACCCGCCAAACTCGCTATCCTCTTGTGCCCAATCACCAATAACAATAAAAGACTTACCGTGCATTCTGGTCCAGGCCTTCCTCAGTCTCCGGGCCTCTAGTCTGCAAATGTCACAGTGGAGAGAGAGCTGGTTTCCTCGTGCTGCCCAAGAGGGATATAGGGCCCCACACTGCCTCCCTATAATTAGAAACAGTATAATGATAAAGAACATCTGCATTGCGTTTCGTGTCACAAAGGGACAGAATGTGTTCCCTGCTCAGAGCCCGTTAATGGTTTCCCACTCACACTGATGATCCCCAAACTACTTTGTACCCGGCCTTCCAGGGGCTCATGCCCTTGTCTCTCACCAGCCTCATCTACCACTCCACACACGCACCCCTCACTCTTGTCGGTCCCTGCGGGCTCTCCTCAGACACACAAAACTTATTGTTGCCCGTCCTGCCTCAGCACCTTTGCACTCACCGTTTCCTTTGCCTGAGATGCTCCTCCTCTACGCTGTCCCACGTGGAAGCTACTAGCCACGCGCGACCACTGAACCGTGGCTGCCCTGAACTGCGATGCCGCAAGTGTGAAACGCACACAGGTTTTGAGAACCTAGTTCACACACATGAAAAAGAATTAAAAATATCTGATTAATGGTTTTGTTCAGCACTGACTACCTTTTGAAATGATAATATTTTGGATATCTTAGAAATATAGGCTTGTGAGTACTGAAGAAGCAGATATTTGAACTCTATTGTTGAAATATATAATTAAAATTAATGTCATCCATTGCTTTTTACTTTTTAAGAAATAGACTATTTTTTAGAGCAGTTTTACGTTCACAGCAAAATTGAATGGAAAGTAGAGAGAGCTCCCATATGCCTCTTCCTGCTTCCCATAAACTATATACTGTCCCCGCTATCACCATCCTACACCAGTGATGTCTTTGTTACCGTCGATGAACTTATATTAATACATCATTTTCATCCAAAGTCCATAGTTTATAGTAAAGTTCACTTTTTTAAAAAATTTGTTTTTGATTAATCCTCACCAGGAGATATTTTTTCATTGATTTTTAGGGAGAGTGGAAGGGAGAGGGAAAGACAGAGAAACGTCGATGCGAGAGAAACACATCAATTGGTTGCTTCCTGCACAAACCCTGACCAGGGCCCTGGCCAGGGAGGAGCCTGCAACCGAGGTATGTGCCCTTGACCAGAATGGAACCCGGGTCCCTTTGGTCCATAGGCCGATGCTCTATCCACTGAGCCAAACTGGCTAAGGCTAAGGTTCACTTTTAGTGTAGTACTTTCTATAGGTTTTGACAATGTTAATGGGAGGACATGTATTTACCATATAGAATAGTTTCATGCTTTGAAAATCCTCTGTGTTCTTCCTATTCATTCCTCCCTCCCTCATAACCCCTGGCAACTACTGATCCTAGCTGTTTTTCTTTTTCTTTTATTTTTTTAAAATATATTTTATTGATTTTTTTACAGAGAGGAAGAGAGAGGGATAGAGAGTTAGAAACATCGATCAGCTGCCTCCTGCACACTCCCTACTGGGGATGTGCCCGCAACCAAGGTACATGCCCTTGACCAGGATCGAACCTGGGACCCTTGAGTCCGCAGGCTGACGCTCTATCCGCTGAGCCAAACTGGCCAGGGCTGTTTTCTTTTTTAAATGCGGCTCCTAGAAAACTTGAAATCCATGTGCGGCTGTCATTATCTGTCTATTGGACAGCATCGCTCCAGACGTTCAGAGGGCTCTTTTCTTTCTCTATTCAGGCCTCTGCTCAAATATCACGTCCTCAGTGAAGCTTTCCTTGACCACCCTGCCCTATTTAAAACTAGGGGCCCGGTGCACGAAATTCGTGCACTGGGTGTGTGTGTGTGGGGGGGGGAGTGTCTCTCAGCCCAGCCTGCCCCCTCTCACATACTGGGAGCCCTCAGGCGTTGACCCCCATCACCCTCCAATCGCAGGATCGGCCCCTTGCCCAGGTCTGATGCCTCGGCCAGAGGCGTAGACCCCCATCACCCTCCGATCGCCTGATCGGCCCCTTGCCCAGGCCTGACGCCTCCGCCAGAGGTGTCAGGCTTGGACAGGGGACCCCCATCTCCCCCTGATCACTGGCTCTGGCCCCCGCCCAGGCCTGAGGCCTCTGGCCCAGGAATCATGCCTGGGCAGGGGACCCCCATCTCCCTCTGATCGCTTGCTCCACCCCCCGCCCAAGCCTGACGCTTCTGACCCAGGCTTCAGGCCTGGGCAAGGGGACCATCATATCCCCCCAGTCCCCAGCTCCGCCCCCCGCCCAGGCCTGATGCCTCGGCCAGAGGAGTTGACCCTCATCACCCTCTGATCACCAATCACCGGATCGGCCCCTTGACCAGGCCTGAGGCCTCCAGCAGAGGTGTCAGGCCTGGGCAGGGGACCCCCAGCTCCCCGCGGTTGCAGGCTCCGCCCCGGCCCAGGCCTAACGCCTCTGGCCTAGGCATCTGGCCCGGGCAGCGGGGACCCACAGCTGCAGTGGCCCCGCGATCGTGGGCTCCGCTTTAGGCCCAGGCAAGGGACCCCTAGCTCCCGGGACTGCCAGCTTCGACCGTGCCCAGCTCCCATCGCTGGCTCCACCCCTACTTCCTGCTATCACTGGCCAGGGCGGCAAAGGCGCCTGATTCTCTGATCATGGCTGGGGGGCAGGGCAAAGGTGGCCCCAGGGCCGCCTTTGCCCTGCCCCCCAGCTCTTAGCTCCCCGCTGGGTTTCCTATCACTGTCAGTGGCAGGGGGCTTCTTCCTGCTTTCCCTTTCGCCTCCCTGCATTGTGCCTACATATGCAAATTAACCGCCATCTTGTTGGCAGTTAACTGCCAATCATAGTTGGCAGTTAACTGCCAATCATAGTTGGCAGTTAATTTGCATATAGCCCTGATTAGCCAATGAAAAGGGTATCGTCGTACGCCAATTACCATTTTTCTCTTTTATTAGATAGGATAGCAGCTCCCACTGTCATGTTTTCCTTTCTACTTTATTCTTATTCCTATTCCTTCTTCTATATGAATAACTGCTTAACGTTGCAAATTTAGTTATTTATTTAATGTCTGTCTCCCCTCTTAGAATTTAAGTTTTATGAGAGCAGATACTTCTTTTGTCTTGTTTGCTGCTTTATCCCTAACTCCTCTACCAGTACCTGGTACATAGGCC
Source organism: Myotis daubentonii (assembly GCF_963259705.1). Lineage (NCBI taxonomy): Eukaryota > Metazoa > Chordata > Mammalia > Chiroptera > Vespertilionidae > Myotis > Myotis daubentonii. The sequence continues at coordinate 194,131,010 of NC_081842.1, read as the reverse complement.
CCCAGCAAGTATTTGTTTAATTGATTAATACATTTCAATATCACTAAATCCAAAGTTCTCTGGAGCCAAGTAACTGGAATGATAATAATGACGACAACAACAACGATGACAACAAGAAAAGCATCAGTAAAAGTGTCTCCTGGTAACTATCTTGGGGATAAGGAATCTTCTTTACCCATCTTCATAGTGTCTCTCTGGTCTGAAGTGGTCCCATGTCCATACCAAGACCAGTCCCGTGGCCGGAGGACAAGCTCATCAGGTCAGTTTCATTCCTTTCCATGTTCGACTTTTCGACGACTTCCTTCTTGTTGCAAGTCAGCTCTCCGTTGCCCCATGACACGCTCCTCGTTTTCCTCTTGCCTCTCTTAGTTCTCTCTCACCTACCCCTTCACTGTTAATACAGCTCAGGGCTCTGTCCTCTTCACTCCTCACTCTTTGCACTTTCCCTGGGTGAGCATGGATCCACTTTCTATCATGATGCAGACAACTCCCAAATATACATCGAGCCCTGGCCTTTCTCCTGAGCTCAGACCCAGATATCTCCACTGGGTAGCCCACGGGCACTTCAAAGGGAGCAGGTCTAAAAATGAACACAACATCTTTCCCCCAACCTGCTCCTCCTCCTAGATAACCTTAGAGAATGACACCATTACTCTGCCTGAGACAGGAATCTGGAAGTTGTTCTTGGTACCTCTTCTTCCTCACCCTTCACATCTAGTTCATGCTTAGTCCTGCTGATTATCTTCTAAATACCATTGATTCTATGCACTTCTCCCCATCATCATCATCATCATCACTACCGTTTGTCCAAGATCTTACCCAATCTTGGGAGGACAAGTTTGTTTGTTTGTTTATTATTAAGTTTTAGATATCACGGAAGGGGGAGAAAGAGAGAGACACCAATTTGTTGTTTCACCTAGTTATGCATTCATTGGTTGATTCTTGTATGTGCTTGACCAGGGATCAAACATGCAACCTTGACTTATTGTGACAACGCTATAACCAACTGAGCTACCCTGCCAGGTTGGGAGGCCAAGTTTAAATGTTTCCTCACTGGCACCTATCAGTGGCTTTCTCACACTCAGCTTTGCCTCCTTGTAGCCTGTTCTCAGAACCCAGAGTGAGTTTTTCCAGAATGCATGTTGGATTAAATCCCTTTCCTGTTTAAAATGTCAGAATGGCTATCATCAAAAAAACAAGAGATAAGTGTTGGCAAGGATGTGGAGAAAAGGGAACCCTTGTGCACTGTTGATGGGAATATAAATTGGTGCAGCCACTATGGGAAACAGTATGGAGGTTTCTCAAAAAGTTAAAAATAGAACTACCATATGATCCAGCAATCCCACTTCCTTTGGGTGTTTATCCAAAGGAAATGAAAACAGGATATTGAAGAGATCTCCTTGCTCCCATGCTCACTGCAGCATTATTCACCATAGCCAAGCTATGGGAACAACCTAAGTGTCCATCCACAGATGAGTGAATAAAGAAGATGTGGTATGTATATAGAAGGAATATTATTCAGCCATGAGAAAGAAGAAAATTCTGCCATTTTCAATAATATGGACAGAACTTGAAGGCATTATGCTAAGTGAAATAAACATAAATACTGCATGGTATCACTAAAAAAAAAAAAAGTCAAGCTCATCGAAAGAGAGAGTAGAAAAGTGGTTGCCAGGAGCTGGGCACGAGGAACATAGGAAGAGGTTGATAAAACGACACAAACTCTCAGCTATAAGATGAATAAGGTCTCAGAATCAAAGGTAAAACATGGTGACTATCGTTGATAACATTGTGTTGTATAATTGAAATTTGCTAAGAGAGAAGACTTAAATGTTCTCACACACACAAAAGGGATAAATATGTGAAGTGATGGATGTGGTAATTAACTAGATGGGGAAGAATCCTTTTACAAGGTACACATACATCAAATTGTTACCAGACAGGGATGGCTCAGAGCAGGTCTGCCTCAAGCTGGCCTTGTGAGTGGGTTCTTGACTTTGAGTAGGAAAGATTTCACAACGTGAGTCGAGATGGGTTGGAGAGCGTGTTGATTAAAGCTGGGAACAGTGAAACCAAGGATGGAACGGGGGAGAAGAAACAGCAGGGGAGGGCCCAGGCAGGGCTCTGCTGTGGTTCTCTAGAAATGTTACAGGAAAAAGGTGAGCCAAAGCAGGGCTGCTTTAGCTCATTGGGAAGTCAGAAAAAAGGGGGCCTTGCAGACAGGACCCGGGGTGAGCCTGGGTCGAACTGCTGCCGCCCACTGGTTGCAAGTCTCCTGGGGACCCTTAGAGTTTAGGAAGAAATAAAAAGTTCATGCCTGGGAAGGGGCATGGGCACACTCTAGATTGAGCCCGCATTGAGTCTTTGTCCTTAAGGCTTTTTATTCCCCTCCACCCCCCCAGGAGAGAATCTTAGGGAAGGGTTTCAATAGAATATTTATCAGCTTTCCAGGTGCATTTTTAATAAGCTGATGCATCAAAACAAGTGTATAGGGGAGTTTTGGATTATTCTCTGGTTTGCTTTATTGTTTTACTTTTATCTTAGGTCTGCCTGGCTTTAATGGGGGTTTTGTTATTAGTTCCCCAGCTTCATCTGTCCTTGGGTTTAGCAGGCACACAGGGCATTAATTGGGTCTTTGTTCTCTATTTTCCCAGGCAGGGTGATTTAAACTATGTATTCTCTGGTTGGGGAGGAGAGTTATAAACCATTTGCTCGCAAGTGTCCTTGGTTAGAGAAGATACGGTCTTGCGATTCACAAGCTGGCTGTAAGCTGCCCAAACTTTGACCTTGTTTAATTTTCTTATCTCAGTTTCCCATCCCACTTGCCCAGGAATTTTCCTAGTTTCCTACTATCCTGCCACAAAATCACCATGATATACACTACAAATATCTTACAATTTTATTCATCAATTACACCTCAGTAAAGCTGGGGGCGGGGGGGGGGGGTTGGTGGTGGTGGACACCCCTTCAATGACTTCATGTGGAATTTGGGAGAGAGTCTGAAACCCAACATTCTCCATGATCTCTCCTATTTCTCCAGCCTCACGGTGGCCAGCTTACCCCCTAGCACACTTCATGCCAATTATTTTGAACTCCTTTTCATCTCTTGGGCCTCCTATACTCTCAACTTCAGGTCTTTGTACCTACTGATCTCTCTGCTGGTGAGTCCCTTCCTCTGTTTTCCTTACTTCATTGATTGGTTGATTCATTCATTAATTCATTCACGCTTTCATTCATTCAACAAGTATCCACTGAAAGCCTACCATGTGCCAAGCACTCTAGGGATATTGCAGTGAACAGCACAGATAGGGCCTCCACTCTTATGAAGTATCCTGGTGGATGAGACAGAAAATAAACATAAACACATAAGCAAGATGATGACAAAGTAATACAGGTTATGAAGAAAATAAAACAAGGTATAATAGCGGAGGCTACTTTGGATGGGTGGTCAAAACAGGCATCTTTGAGAAGGTGATTTTTAAGCTGAGTCTTTGATGAAAATGACACTGATTTTGCAAAGATTTTAGGGGGCGGTTTCCAGGCAGCCAGAACAGTTTTGCATAGCCTAAGATGAGAATGAAGTTAGATTATTAGAGGAACAACAACAACAAAAAAGGTCTGACGTATTGGAATCCAGTGCCTAAGTGTCCTGAGATTAGGTATAAGCAAGGGCCAGATCATGTGGACCACTATGGACCATTATAAGAGGTTTGCATTTTCTTCTAAGTGCAAATTAGAACTGTGTATGGGATGGCATCATTTAAAAATCTTCATTTTGGCTACTTCATGGATTGAAACAGGATGGGAGCAAGAATGGAAACAGGGAGACCATTCAGAAGGCTATTGAAGTTGTCCAGGTGAGTGATGGATTAAGGTAGTGATAGAAAAATGGAAGAAATGGGTGAATTCAGGATACATTATAGAAGTAGTTTGTCTGACTTAGCTGATGGGGATAAGGGGAATGAAAGAAAAATCAAGAGTAACTACTAGATCAGCAATTTTCAACCAGTGTGCCATAGCACACTGGTGTGTTGCAAGAATTTTAAAACATGCAGTAACTGACTAGTTGGTCAGGGGCACTGACTGCTTTTCCCTTAGATTGTCAAATAAGAAAATGACAACAGCCCTAGCTGGTTTGGCTCAGTGGATAGAACATTAGCCTGAGGACTGAAGGGTCCCAGGTTCAATTCTGGTCAAAGGCACATGCCTGGGTTGTGGGCTCCATCCCCAGTGTGGGGCGTGCAGGAGTCAGCCAATCAATGAATCTCTCTCATCACTAATGTTTCTAGCTCTCTCTCTCCCTCTCCCTTCCTCTCTGAAATCAATAAAAACATATTTTTAAAAAAAGGAATATATGGAAGCAACCCAAATACCTATCAATAGACAAGTGAATAAGGAAGATGTGGTACATACAATGGAATATTATTCAGCCATAAAAGAGAATGAAATCTTACTATTTGAGACAACATGGATGGACCTAGAGGGATTATGCTAAGGAAAATAAGTCAGGCAGAGAAAGACAAATAACATTATTTCATTTATATGTGGAATCTAAAGAACAAAATAAATAAGCAAACAAAACAGAAACAGACTCGTAGATACAGAGAACAGCCTGATGGCTGCCAGATGGGAGGGGGGTAGGGAAATGGATAAAATAGGTGAAGGGTGAAGGGATTAAGAAGTAAAAATTGGTAGTTACAAAACAGTCATGGGAATGTAAAGTACAGCATAGGGAATGTAGTCAATGATCCTATCTAATAAAGAGGGAATATGCAATTGACCCTCACACCCTCACAAAGATGGTGGCACCCACAGCCAATAAAGAGGGAATATGCTAATTGCCACACCCTCAAAGATGGTGGCGCCCACAGTCACAAGATGGCGGTGCCCAGTCCCCTCAGCCCCCTAGCCACCCAGGGCTGGCCCGAGGTGCAGGCAAGCCTTGGATGGCAGCTGCCCAGCCACCCAGGGCCGTCCGAGGTTCAGGTAACCATGGCCGGCCAAGGCTTGCGCTGCCGGCAGTGGCAGCAGCAGAGGTGTGATGGGGCATTGCCTTCCCCTGATCTCCAGGTTGCCTCCTGCCCCTAAGGGCTCCCGGACTGTGAGAGGGGGCAGGCCGGGCTGAGTGATGCCCCCTCCAGTGCATGAATTTTCATGCACCAGACCTCTAGTATTGTAATAACTGTGTGTGGTTTCAGGTGGGTACTAGAATTGAGGGGATCACTTCATAAATTATATAATTGCCTAACCACTATGCTATATACCTGAGACTAATATAAAAATAATATTGAATGTCAACTGTAATTGAAAAATTAAATAAGTTAAAAGAAAAACGTTCTGGGGAGGAGCGAGAGCCATAAAAGAAAAGAAAAAAGTTCTATGTGAGATATTTTGATTGTGAGATGCCTATTAGACATCCAGGTGGGAGTGGGGATGTCAAGGAGGCAGTAGGATATGAGTCTAGAGCTGGGAGGAGAGAGACACAGATGGACTACAAATCTGGATGTCATCAGTGTAGGATGGGAGGAATCAATTAGAGAAAGGTGGGAGGAAAAATGTTCTAGGCAGAGCTTAGAATTCTTTAGGGTCCCTCCCTGTTTGGAGATTCTGTGTTATTTCCTGTTTGAACAGCTTTAACTTCACAGGGCTTGAGCCTCTACCCATGCTCACCTTCACCTTCAATTGACAGAGGGTATAGAGGAACAGGTTGGGATAAAGGACAACAGTGAAAAGAGCCCTGGCCAGGTAGCTCAGTTGTTAGAAGTGTCATCCCGATGCACCAGGGTTGTGGGTTTGCACATGCAAGGGCACATGCAAGAATCAACTAATGGACACATGGTTGGGTGAAGTGGCAAATCGATGGTTCTCTCTCTCTCTCTCTCTCTCTCTCTCTCTCTCTCTCTCTCTCTCTTTCTCTCTTTCCCATCAAGTGGAAGGAAATGCCAGTATGGAAGAGTAAAGCTTTTCCATGAAGACAGAGGTCTGGAAGAGTTGCTATGTAAGCAAAGACCTAGAAAGACACAATGAAAGGCCTGGTAGGATTACCTGGCCTCCGGCTTCTAGGAAATGTTCCTTTTCTGTGCTCCCTCCCGGGGCACCCTCTTCTTTTCCCATCTCAGAACAAATCAGCTGGAGTGTAATTGCCCTTTTGCTTGTCTATGTCCCACCTCAACTGTGAGCAGCATGAGGACAGGGGCCATATCTGTCTGATTCCTTTTTTGAACCAGCAGCACAAAGCTCTGTGCTTGGCACTGAGCTGATGCTTAATTAGTGTTTGCCGAATGGTTAAAGAGTGAGTGTCTTTCTCTTGATATGGCGGAAAGCTGAGGGCCACACAGCAGCCTGGGGGCCTAGATCAGAACTCCAAACCGGCACATGGGTAAGGAGCTGTTTTGGCACATCTCCAAGGAGAGAACCCCGTTTCGGTGTTTAGGTTCTGAGGCACCCTAGTTCCAAGCTCACTAACTTCTGGAGGGAATTAGTAGAGGCCTTTAGTTGGAGAAATGGGGGGACATTAGAGGGGAACTCTTATGAGACCCAGAGGACATTATAGAAGGGAATAATTTTTAAGTACCATCCTGAGAATCCTCAAGGACAAAGACCTGACCAGATCCACTTCCGGGTTCCTAACAGAACCCAGAACCGTCCCCAGCACATAGCGCTCCTCAATAAAAGGTTGCTGAACTGAGTCAAAACCCAGTAGCTCAAGGTCACTGGCTGCCTGCCAGCTGCAAAAAGCTTGGCACGTCTCACCAGCAGGCCCATCCCAGGGTAGCACTGCAGGAACTAGAGCCCCAGGGAGACACAGTCGAATGTCCTTAGTCTGAAGCTTCCGGAAGCTCCACCTTCTCACAGCCACAGCATGAATAATTCAGGACAGGACTGGTGGTCAGATTTGGGAAGGACATTGAGGTTGGAGGAGTTAGAAAACATTAGATGCTCTCTAGTCAGAGAGGCTGGGACTTCAGGCTTCCCGGATGATTGACAGCTCTCCCCCATGAGCTCTCCCCAGCTGGCCAGTCTACCAAGGCCCTGCCCACACACCCCAGCAGCTATGGAGATTCCGTTTCATACCCAGGCTCTCCACACCCTTTCTATGTTTTCAGCTTGTCTTCCTCCAGGGCACCCATGCTCTCTCACCAGGGAAGGGCTTTTGCACTCATTTCTGAGCTGAGAATGATTCCTTCCTTGCCTCTTCAGCTTTCTTCCCCCACAGGAACTTTAGGATCTGGCTGCAGAATTCTCTGGGGCTGAGGCCTCATAGGCTTCTGTGGAGTGATGTTTCTACTCGCCTAGTGTGGTTTAGGTTGCAATTTGGGTCCCTGACATTCTCTGGAAGTCTCAGAGAGCTGTGGTCCAGGGGAAAGAATCCTTGGCTGAGTCAAAGGACTTGGGATCCTTGCCTTGGCTCCAGACAGTGAGAGTGACGATGACAGCATGAGGTCTGGAAACAGGCCTGGGCTCCACCCCAAGATGCAACACTAGTTTGCTTTGTGGGCTTCAGTAAATCATTTGCCTTCTCACTGTTTTCTTACTTGTAAAAGGAGGACATAAAGGTATCTATTGCACAGAGTTATGGGGAAGATTTAATCAGATAATATATACAAAATGCCCAGGGCATTGCCAGAGGTCATTAGGAGTTTATTAAATGGTATTTTCCCATTTATTTTTAAAAATATATATATTTTGCCATAACCAGTTTGGCTCAGTGGATAGAGTGTCCGCCTGCGGACTGAAAGGTCCCAGGTTTGATTCCGGTCAAGGGCATGTACCTTGGTTGTGGGCACATCCCCAGTAGGGGGTGTTCCGGAGGCAGCTGATGGATGTTTCTCTCTCATTGATGTTTCTAACTCTCTATCCCTCTCCCTTCACCTCTGTAAAAAATCAATAAAATATATTTTAAAAAATATATGTATTTTTATTGATTTCAGAGAGGAAGGGAGAGGGAGAGAGAGAGAGAAACATTAATGATGAGAGAGAATCATTGATCGGCTGCCTCCTGCACACCTCCTACTAGGGATTGAGCCCACAACCCGGGAATGGACCCGGGAACCCTTCAGTCCGTAGGCCGATCTCTAGCCACTGAGCCAAACTAGCTAGGGCTGCCCCCTTACTTGATGGTGGGAGAATGTGTGCAAACACGAAAGGTTTCAGTGGGTGGAGATCATCCCTTCCCATCCCCCTTTCCTGGGGTCAGACCTCCATTACCTTTTGCTGGGACTATTGTAACAGTCTCCGGGAATAACCATTCACACTCATCTTGTACTTGTCCTTGGGTTACCTTCAGCCTTGTTTTCCACCTTTCTTGGCTGCCCATAATCATATATTTTAGACTAAATTTCCTTGTTTGCAGTTCAAGGGCTTCTGCAAGTTGGTCCAACTCACATGTTCCCAACAGTGACAGTGAAAAAAAGAACACAGGGTGTTGTCTGAAGACATGGCTACTTTCTTTCTAGATGACTGAGTAAACCTCATTTAATCTGTTTCTACAGCCAGAAACTGAAGATAATACCGCCTCCTGGGGTGCATTGTGATTTATAGCTATCTTTCCTGCTAAGCCCAGTGGAATCAGTGGGCAGGGGCCAGATGCATCTTGTTCATCATTGTATGGCTAGCAGGGAACACAGGGCCTGGCATGTGGGAGATGCTCAGGGGGTGTTGTGGAATGAATGAATGAATGAATGAATGGGGTTGTGAGGATGCGATATGACGTGACTGAGGTAAAGCACTGTCAGGGTCCCCAGGAGACAGGCCCAAATAGTAGCTGTTGCTACGCAAGCTACTGGTGGGGTGACTTGGGGCAAATGCCCTCCCTCCCCGGACACGTCCGCCTATCTGTGCTGTGGGAGCCCTGAAGGCACTTCGGGCTCCTGTCTGTGTGACTAGGCAGAGCGATAAATGTTTTCTCCGTGGATGAAGCCTCCGCCAGGGTTGGTGCTGTCTCCACAGGAGCCCGAGTTCCTTCCTGGGGCCTGGTTCCCCTCTGCCCTCTACCCCGCGGGGAAGATGGGGCCTCCCTCTGGTCCTCCCACTTTCAGTTCCTGAAGCCAGGCGAGTGTGCCTGTGGACCGGCAGGAAGGGGAACGGAATGGGGTTTGGGGCAAAAGAGAGGCAGGCAGAGGAGCGGCTGTTCCGGAGCGGGGTTCTGGGCTGAGGGAGCCCCGCAGCCTGGGGGAGCGCCTCCGGGGACCGAGGCGGGGAGCTTCACGGGGGCGGGCGGGTAAGCCAGGCCAGGGTCACCTAGCGGCCGCGGGGCCCGCGCGGAGAGGGCGCCGGAGTCGAGGGCGGGGAATGTGGGGGGTGAGGCCCGGGACCCGGGCGGCCGCGGGGGAGGAGTTGTGGGAAGAGGGGCGAGCGCTAGGACTCCGGTGGGGGGGGTTGGGGGGCAGAGGACGCGGGGTCAGGACAGAGGGGCACGGGGCGGCCTTCTGGCATGGGCGCGCGGGGAGGTCAGGAGCGGCCCGGGTGGGGTGCTGGGCGGGGGAGCGCGCATCGGGGGGCGGGGGGCGGCGCCGGCGCCGGGGGTGGGGGAGCGGGTTGGGCGGCTGCGCCGGATCCGCTTCAGCCGCCGCCGCTAGGGCGCGGGGGGCGGGGGGCTCGGCTCCTGAGTTCGGCCATTGTGGGAGCCGCTCCCCTCGGCTCTGGCTCCGGCTCCAGCTCCGCTGAGCTCCCCTCCACTGCGCTACAGCCCGCGCGCCCCGCCGCCGCCTCCTTTGCTGCTGTCCCAGCCGGTCCTCCCCTCCTTGGGCTCCCAGGGTAAGGCGCGGGCACGGGCTGGATGCGGCTCCTGGCCGATGGCAACGGGGTGCGCGGCGGCGGCGGGGCGCGAGCTTGATTGCGCGGGACGGCCGCGCCCGAGCCGGGGTAGCGGGCAGCCGCGGGCGGGCGGGTTGACAGGCGCCGGCACCGCCGCTGTCCCGGCCTCGCACCTGCAGCCCGGTGGCCGGCGCCGGGCATCGCCGAGCGCACCGAGCTGGGGTTTCCCTTTGGCGAACCCTGCCCGGGGCCGAAGGGAGGCGTGTTCCCCGGGAGAATGGGACACGAGCCTCTCGGGCCGGGGGAGAGCCCTGCGGGAGCGGGTGGGCCGGGCGGGGACGGTCGCTTCCCGGCCCCAGGTTTCGGTCGCCGGGTCCCCAGTGGCGCGTCCACACGGCGCGCCCCCGCTCTTTGTCAGCCGCGCGCGTCGAGCACGCGGACCCCCCCGCGTCGCGCCCGGCTCGCGGCGCGCCCCTTCTCGCGTCGTGGGGACGGAGGAGCGGGGGAGGTGCGGGGCGGGCGCGGCGGGGGAGCCCCAGGTGAGTGGCGGGTCTGGAACCCGGCCCCCGGCCTTCGGAGTGGGTGGAGGACGTGGCCCGCGCTCCGGTGAATCCGGGATTGATGGAGTGACTCAGGTGACCGAGGGGCGGGTGAGAACCCCGAGGTCAAACAGGTGTTTGTGGGGGTCGAGGACTGACCGGCATGGGGCGGGGGAGGGGGCGGGTTCTTAGGGAGGAGGCTGTGGGTGCGCCGGCCTTTGTAGTAAAATGGGCGTCTTGGGGAGGAATGGGCGGACCTGGGATGAAGCAGGTGGTCCGGGAGGAGGGGCGTTTCCTGTCCGAGGCTGAGGGTAGGGAGGGCAGCGGGGCCGGAATATCCCCGCGGCGGGGCAGTCACTCCAGCACCTGACCTGCCGTTAGTGGTGGGAGGTGGCCCTAGAAGGTATTGGGGGGAGGGGGACATGCCAGGATAAAGGGCAGAGATGTGCCAGGACCGAGGGTCTTTTCTTTCTGCTTTCGGTGGTGGGTTCCTTTTTGATGTTCCGTGGGCAGAGGACCCGGGCTCCTGGCACAGAGGGGCCAGGGCAGCGCTGTTCCGTCTGCCTGGAGCTGCCTAGAGGCCCCCTGCACTGTTTGATGTTTCTTTTGTTATCTGTTTGCATTCTATGCCTATGGTGGGCATCTGCCAATGACCCAGGAGGCTGTCTCTGCCCCTCGCTGCCTCCAGGCTGAGATGTCGGGAATCCAGGAGGAGCTGTGCCAGAGACCCAGGGTGTCCAGTCATGTAGGCCACCTGAATGACTCCATACAGCTCTGTGTGCAGATGTTCCCGCAAGGGAACTCCTCGGGCTCCTGCCCTCCCTGGGCCCTAGAGCTACAGTGAGAGCTGGTTCCTTGGGCTGAATATGGGGCCTGCAGGGAGGCTGGTAGCTGAAGGCATGCACCATCCGCACTCTGATGAGGCCGTTGGGGTGGTGGGCCATGTGTAGCAGATGGTTCTGGGAAGTGAGATTGGCCTGGCTGAGGGAAGGCTGCCCAGTCTGGCTGGTGGAGCCCAGCTGGCCCCAGAATGATCGTTTCCTGTCAGATCGCTCCACTAGCTAAACTGACCAGAAAAACTGACTTTCTGTACCACCTCCCCCACTCCCCATGCTGTGCCTCTTATTCCTACAGCCCTTGGAATAAGCAAATGGACATTTTTATCTAGTGCCTGTTGTGTGGCATGCATGGTGCCAGCCAGCCTTACATGTGCATTTCACTGTGTTCTTGGAACATCCTCTAAGGCGAAATATTACCCCCATTTTGCAGATGAGGAAACTGAGTCTCAGAGAGGTGAAGTGACTTGTCCCCGATCGCACCAATTGTAAGTGGCCAAACCAGAATTTATACCCAGGTCTGTCTAGCTTCAAATTTAGAACTTTTTTCTAATATATCTGCCAGAGACAGAATGGGAGGAATAAAGAATTTCTGCCTGTTCTAGCTCATGCTTTGTTTCATGCCTGGCCATTGAGCTCTTGCTTTAGCTTTTTGAAAATACTTCCCATCTGTTGCCCTATTTTATCCTTATACCATTCCTGGGAGGTAAGTAGTACAGGAGTGTAATAACGGATGCTGCTTGTTGAGTGCTTACTGGACAGTGGGCACTGTTAAGCACGCTCCCTGCTGGACTTGGTTTATTCCTTGCCAACAACCCAGTCAGGGTAGGTGCTTTCACCATCCCCGTTTCATAGATGAGGATGCCGAGGCTCAGAGAGCCTAAATGGCTTCCCCAGGGTCACACAACTAGCAAATGGTGGGGTGGAATTTGAATCCACATCTATCTGTGGAACCTGGAAGCTTAATCCTCCAAATATACCAAGTAACAATCATAGTGGTTGCTCGTAATAGGAGCTACCTTTTATTTTTTTTAATATATATTTTTTAATGATTACAGAGAGGAAGGGAGAGGGGGAGAGAAAGATAGAAACATCAATGATGAGAGGGAATCATTTATCGGCTGCCTCCTGCGCGCCCCACACTGGGGATCAACCCCGAAACCCAGGCACGTGCCCTGACCGGGAGTCAAACCGGGACCTCCTGGTTCATAGGTCCACGCTCAACCACGGAGCCACACTGGCTGGGCAGGAGCTATCTTTTACACAGTGTTTTAAGATTTATAGACATCTTCATCTATATTAGCTCATGTGATTCCCCCCAAACCCTGTGACTTGGTATTGCCATGTATTATCCTCATCCCATTTTCCAGATGAAGAAACTGAGGTGTAGAGTGATGAGATCAGTGGCAGAACCCAAACTAGAACCTCTCTGATCCCAAGTCCCAGTGTTTCTGGTTCACATTGCCCTCCTTTTTCCTCCAGATCACGTCTCCCTGGGCCCCGGGCCCTGCTGCTGCAGGCCCCACCCGGGCCATGTCTTCCTCGGATGAAGAGACGCTCAGTGAGCGGTCCTGCCGGAGCGAGAGGTCCTGCCGGAGCGAGCGGTCGTACAGGAGCGAGCGGTCGGGGAGCCTGTCTCCCTGTCCGCCAGGGGACACCTTGCCCTGGAACCTGCCGCTGCATGAGCAGAAGAAGCGGAAGAGCCAGGACTCGGTGCTGGACCCCGCGGAGCGAGCTGTGGTCAGAGTCGCTGGTAAGAGAGGCCGGGAGGGAGCCGGTGCCGTGGGCGCGGGGAGAATGGGCCAGCGCGCACCGGCTGGGCGGCAGTGGAGGGGTCCAACCCAAGGCTCTCTGACAAGGCAGCAGGAATCAGATTTGTTACTATTGCTATTGGAAGGGTGATGAAGTCCCATTAAAGAAACATTTGAAAGAGGAGAGTCTGCCACCCCAATCCCTCCGTTGCTAGCAGGAGACCTGTTTTCATTTTTGTGACCTCTTCCCCGCCTTCGTCCCCATGCAGTTGCTTTCATGGCTTATGGACCATTCTAGATCTGACCTTTCCCCTTACTTTTTAAAAAATTTCTTTATTGATTAAAGTATTACATATGCGTCCTTATCCCCCCCAGTGCCCGCCCCCCCCCCCTCATGCCCTCAACCCCCTGGTGTCTGTGTCCATTGGTTAGGCTTATATGCATGCATACATGTCCTTTGGTTGATCTCTCCCCCTTACCCCGACCCTTCCCTACGTTCTCTCTCCCCTTACTTTTATATGAAAAAGATCTTCCCTATTTTTAGGCTTTATAGTTACCATATTTAAAGGCTGTGTAATAATATTTCATGGTTTTTAAAATCCTACTCATTTTTCACCTTTCGCCATAATGGACAAAGCTGCAGTGACCATCTTTATGAATAATAACCCTTGACTTCTGCTGAGTTATTTCCTTGGATTAAAGCCCTTGGAGAGGACAGTTTCACTCACGTTACCTTCTGCAAGTGCGTACACACCCTTTCCACAGGGCGAGGGCTGGGCTGCCTCCCGCGCAGCGCAGGGCAGTGCAGTGGTAGGAGCCCAGGGTTTGGAGTCAGCGGGTGAATGCTAGATTGTGGCCCTGCCCCTGACCAGCTCTGTGACTCTGGGCACGTCTCTTATCCTGGCTGAGCCTCACTTTCCCCCCATCTTAAGAACGCTCGCTGTGAGGGCTGCCTCGAGGATTAGGTGAGATGATGTATGGAAAGCTCTTCGCGTGCGTTAGGTGCAGTGAAGAACTTTGTGAAGTGCTCTTTGCTGCGTCCGCTGACGGCATCCAGAGCTGCTTCCGCGGGTAGTGCTCAGCGTGTCAGCAGGCCTTGGTGCCAGAGTGCAGACAGAAAGGCAGACAAAGCAGTGCCTGCAGCTAATTCAGTGACATCACCCACTTTCAATCCATCACCGAGACCTGTCCTGCTTTTGTATCTCAAATAATGCCCCTTTCTCCCCTACTTTGTCACCCCCGCCTGGACATGCCATCCACAGTCTAAAAAAATAGTTCTTCCAGGCTCGCCCTTCTTCCTCCACATGACTAACACAGTTTAAATTTGTTCTAAGATGCAAACCCGATCCTGTTCTCAGCTGCTTCTGAACCTCCTTTGGCTCATCACTGCTGGTGAAATAAAGGCTGTGGCATAAAGATCCGTTGAAGCCAGGCCCCCGTTTACCTGTTCAGCTTCACCTGGTGCCCACAAGCACCCTGTCACAGTGACCTGGGCCTTGGCTCCAGACCCGTGCATCTTGCAGGAGCAGACCTCTGTGCTCTAACGTCTCTGCTAGGCGCTGGGAACCCCGCCTCCTCCTTTAAGTGCCACCTCCTCTGTCCGCGAAGCCTAAGTGTATCCAAAGCTCCCTCCTCCGCTCTCGCATTCATGCTTTCCTCTCCTCCCTGTTCCCTTGCCCAGTTATCCCACGGGGCGCCTGTCGCTCCCTGTGGACTGGGCCTTGTTTAGGTTTTCACCCCAGGTATTTGCACAGGCCCTTGTGCATGTTGGAGATCGACCAGCTTTGAAAGGCTGAATGAATGCAAGGAGTGTTCAGGAGAGGATATGTGACATATTGCGATCCAGGAACAGGCAGTGGGCTGTAATGGCAAGCTAGACATCCTGTGAGCTCCAGCAGTCAGGAAAGGATTTTCAGAGGGGTGAGCAGCAGGCAGGGGACCTGGAAGACAGGCCGGAGAGTTCGAACTTCTTGTGTGCAGTAGGGAGCTCTTGGAGGAAGGACCCTTTGGGCCTGTGGCATCAGCCAGTGAACAGAGTTTTTAGAGCTGTTGGCAGGGGGCAGGAAGGGCGTTACTAGCCCCCAGCCTGGGAGGGCCGCTGGACTTAAACCCTCCTCCCCTCCCCCCGCCCCCCCCCCCCCCCCCCCCCGCATTCACCAGAAGGCGTAGAGTGGAGGCCTCCTCCTCCCTGCCTTGTACCCTCTCGCCCCCTCTGCCCTCACACACAGTTACAGGTCCCTTTGTGATGATTTCCCCTTTCAGTCTTCTCTGAGGAGCCCTAGGGGCTGAGCTGCCTGCTGTTTAACATTCTGAGTCTAGAACAGGCGTGGACTCAAGGGGGTTGAATCCCCAGGCAAAGCCCCTAAGAATGCTACCAGGTCATCTGAGCAAAGGGGTGGCAGGCGCTGTGCTGTGCTCGGCATCGATGCTGATCTTCTTTACGTCCTGACGCTGCCAGTGACTGTCTTGAGGAGGGGGCTGGGCCAGAGAGGCTGAAAATGGGGAGGCTGCCACGGTTAAAAATAACTTGTGCGATGCATTTGGGCTTTGGGCATGGAGAGAAGAGAGGCAGCGGAGGAGGCGGGGCTGCGACTTCAGGGCCTGGCTGCAATCTTCCTTTGATTTTAGAACATCGTGGGGGTTCTAGTAATTAAACAGGCAGCCTTACTCTGCAGGGGATCTGTGAGGAGCTGGAGGGGTGTGTCTGGGAGACCCTGGGTGCTCCGAGGCTCTCTGAAGCTGGAACTCGCATTCTGGGAGGAGGTGCAGTCAGTCTTACCCTGGAAGCCGGCTCCGGCCTGTGAGCTTTCTCCTCTCCATGAGTCTGGGTCAGGAAGCCACGAGGGGATGTCTGAAGCGGTCTCCGCAAACACAGAGCCCTCCCCTCTCCCTGACCCCCTTGGCATCTGAGCTGGTCTCAAGGCTTCGCTTGTGCTTGGGACGCCTGGTGGGGAACCCCTGTTGATCACATGTCAGGGGGAAAGGCATGTCAGGGCTGAGAAAGCTGCTGATCTCAGTTTACAGAGTCAAGCAGGTTTGAGGGGCTCCATGCATGCTATAAGCTGATTCTTCCCGCCCTCATCCTTTCCCTCCGTTTTCTGTCTCTTTTCTTTAACAAGCCCTATTTTCAATTCCCTGAGCCCAGGTACATTGACATGGGACAATAGTCATGAATGTGAATGCCTTTTTTCTGTTGATCAGCGGTATGATTTACATAAAGATTTCATACTAACTAGGTGTTAGTTAGGACAGGTGTTCGGATCTAAGGCCTCAAGGGTTTAAGGGACTGCCTGTAGTCACATAGGACTGGTAGACCCAGACCTTCTAACTCAAAAGTATATTGCTATTTTCATTTGCTTAGGCAGTACCTGGCAACCAGGCCAGCCTGACTCTTCTGCAGGCGATAGTATAAATAGTTGACATGGCCTCCAGACTTACCTGAGAGACCTTCTGGTCACTTGTGGGAGAAGCCTCAAGATACTGGCCTATGGAAAAAGGCAGAGACAAAGATCTAGGAAGCTTTGCCTCCCTCCCCCCCCCCCCCCCCGCCCCCCCTTCTCTGTCAGTAGTGAGCAATTCATTGGTGGGAGGTAATAAGGAATTGGGGAGCTGGGAAGTTACTCCAGCAAGGAGCTCAACCTCACAGGGTAGAAAAGGGGAGCAGAAAGAAGGCTATATCTCTTGGGGTTTGTGGTGTGTGGGGGGAATACAAGGTGTAGGATAGTGTCACGGTTATATGCTGCATAACTCTAGGGGGAGCCATTCATACTTGTCATTATAGATTTGTATTGTGACAGGCTTCCTGCAGATGGCAGTCAAGTGTCTGGAAGAGGGGATCATGTTTGGGCTGGGGCTGAGCTGGGTGCAGGAGGGATTCATCAGCCACCTATCAATCAGGTATTCATCCACCTAGGGGGCCTCCCTGTGCTTGGCATTGATATTCAAAGATGGCTGAAGATATGGTCCCTTCCTCATGAAACTCAATCTAGTTGAGAGGAGAGAGGGGAAAAATAATGGTATTCCTGTGTGTATTGTGGAAGAGGGGGACACAGTGACTCAGGGCTAAGGACTGGCCTCCTAGTTAACCAGAAGAAAGCATCAATAGGATTCATTCTTGGGAGCCCCTCAGCAGGTGCTGGTGAAATCATCATCCCCAACATCTCCAGTGTGGCCTCCTCCAGGAAGCCTTCCCTGATCTCTCCAGTCAGATGGCAGTTGTATCTCTACTCAACCTTTGTTTCATTTGGTCTTATATTAAAGTTCATTGTTGCCCTAGTTGGTTTGGCTCAGTGGATAGAGCATTGGCCTGCGGACTGAAGGGTCCCAGGTTTGATTCCGGTCAAGGGCACATGTCCGGGTTGCGGGCTTGATCCCCACTAAGGGGTGTGCAGGAGGCAGCCATCAGTGATTCTCTCTCATCATTGATGTTTCTATCTCTCTCTCCTCCCTTCCTCTCTGAAGTCAATAAAAACATATATTTTAAAAAGTTCATTGTTTCGAGGTACATTTCCCCCACTGAAGCTCACTATATTCAGGAGTGCCCTTCTTACCCTTCCTACCCTTCCTGGTATTATCCCAGGATCTCACTCTGTGAGCGTAGGCTCTAGAATCTAGAGCAGGGGTGGGCAAACTTTTTGACTCGAGGGCCACAATGGGTTCTTAAACTGGACCGGAGGGCTGGAACAAAAGCATGGATGGAGTGTTTGTGTGAACTAATATAAATTCAAAGTAAACATCATTACATAAAAGGGTACGGTCTTTTTTTTTTTTTAGTTTTATTCATTTCAAACGGGCCGGATCCGGCCCGCGGGCCGTAGTTTGCCCACGGCTGAGCTAGAGGCTCAGTGAGGGCTGTGAAATGCAGCTTGGATGCTGGTATTTGCTCCGGCTTTCAGAGCCCAAGCTCAGCTGCTGGATTCACTCAGAGGCCTGCCCAGGAAAAGGCCTGCCCTGATCATGTGTGCCTGGTCAGAGGGAGGATGGAGCCTGCTCCTCTGTGCCCGTGCCTCTCTCCTCCAGCATGGAAGCTCTGAGAAGGAGTCTCTGCTTGTTCATTTGTTCAGTTTTTTTTAAAAAAATGGGTTTAGCTCCAGCTATGTGCCAGGTACTGTGGAGACAACTGGATCTCAAGTCAGAAAACTTGGACAAATGACTTCACTTTTTTTTAAAATATGATTTTATTATTATTTTTTAAAAATATTTTTATTTATTTCAGAGAGAAAGGGAGAGGGAAAGAGAGATAGAAACATCAATGATGAAAGAGAATTATTGATTGGCTGCCTCCTGAACGCCCCACACTGGGGATTGAGCCAGCAACCCAGGCATGTGACCTTGACCGGAATTGAACCCGGGACCCTTCAATCCACAGGCCAGCGCTCTATCCACTGAACCAAACCAGCTAGGGCTGACTTCATTTTTTAAAGCCTCAGCTTCCATATTTGTAAAAGGGAAATGATGACATCGGCTTCGAATGATCTTTTTTTTTTTTTTTTAAATATATATTTTATTGATTTTTTACAGAGAGGAAGGGAGAGGGATAGAGAGTTAGAAACATTGATGAGAGAGAAACATCGATCAGCTGCCCCCTGCACACTCCCCACTGGGGATGTGCCCGCAACCAAGGTACATGCCCTTGACCGGAATCGAACCTGGGACCCTTCAGTCCGCAGGCCGATGCTCTATCCACTGAGCCAAACCGGCCAGGGCATCAAATGATCTTTGACTGAGAATCAGAATGTACTCCACACACAAAGGTTAACATGCCTGTTGCTGCACTGAGCAGTGTCATTCCTTGTAACTTCCCTGGGCAACTAGAAGAGGCAGTGGAGGCTCCAGGAAGGCAGCATTTCCCCGGGAAGCCAGGAAGGGGCTCCAGGCCTCTTGGTTCCACATCTTTCTTTTGTTCACTCCCTGGCTTTGTCAGGGAGCAGATGGAAGCGGTGTTTTTCCATGGTGGGAAGAAGGGAATACAGTGGTGGGAAGTGGGGCTGTAAACACAGTTCCACTGGGAACCCTTACTGCTGAGCAGACACCCTTCCTTGCCCCGAAGCTACTCGAGCTTTGCACCTGAGGAGTCTCTCTCCTTCCCAGCTTTTCTACTTCTGGGCGGTATCCTCAGTCCCTGCCCTGTCCTGGAGCTTGGTTTCAGTAGCAGAGGGATGAGTAGGAGGGTTTCCTGAAAGTGGGGCAGAATGAATTATAGCTACACACCACCCGCTCAGCTCCAGCTCAGCTCCAGCTCTTTGAAAGTAAATCTGGGTCACAGTAGCTGGCAGGATGGAAGATGACCACGTGGGCAGAATTCTGTGCAGGCAGCTAAAAAGACAGCCAAGCTGTCGGTTCTCTGCGGCGCGGGGTCCCTGGGGGCCCCCATCTGGTGAGGGAAGGTGGTTAGGCATTGTGAAGTGCCACCTCTGTAGGTGTCCCACCTTGTTTTCCTAGTGACTCCCCAGATGCTGCAGAGACAGGGCTGGAATGGCAGCCTGACTCATGCCTTTCTGTGCTGGAGCAGCCAAGGACTGAGGTTAGGAATGCGGAGGAAGGATGGGTTAATTTGGGAACTGCGGAAGGCTGTCATTTCTGTCCCTTGGGATTCAAGATTAGATGCCACCAGAGGAGCTGACAGTGCAACAGGACCTAGGGGTGCACTTGTCCTTTTTTTAAAAAAAAAAATATTTTTATTGATTTCAGAGAGGAAGGGAGAGGGAGAGAGAGAGAGATAGAAAAATCAATGATGAGAGAGAATCATTGACCGGCTGCCTCCGGCACGCCCCTACTGGGGATTGAACCCACAACCTGGGCATGTGCCCTTGACCAGAATCGAACCTGGGACCCTTCAGTCCTCAGGCTGAGGCTCTATCTACTGAGCCAGACCAGCTAGGGCTGCACTTGTCTTTTATGTCAGCAGTCCTTCCCCTGGGGAAAGGTCTGTGAACATACCTGAGCGTGAGTATTAATAACGCATCATCACCACAGTGCTGTCCTGAGCCTGGCCAGTTGTTGCGGCCAGGACCTGTTGTGATTTGGCCTTGGGTTTGCCTGTTGCCACCTGTCAGGTAGAAGCCGGCCAGCTTCCTGGCTCTGCCATGGCTCTTCTGCAGGAGCAGAACTGGTGCTCCTGGCTAGAATCGGCTCCCGCCCCCCCCCCCCCCCCCCCCCCCGACTTAGGATGCTGCTGCAGAGAAGGTCTGGGAGCCCCTGCAACTTGAAGAGTGATTATATGGGCTGAAGTTTCTGTCCTCAGCTGGGCTTCACCTCTGCCCTGGAAGGTACCAGGCTTTTGACTTCTGGTCAAAGGGAGGATTCTGCCTAGAGCCTTAGGGGGGGTGTGTCTGGCCATGCCCTTCCCTCTTCCTTCCCTCCTTTATTCACTTCCTTGTTTGCTCACTCTCCCGTTCACTCACTCATGGGAATGGCTTTGGGAGTCAGTGGAGGTCCCAGTTCCATCACTTGCCAGTTGAGTGACCTGGGAAGTTACTAACCTCACTGAGCCTCTCTTTTTCATGGTTAAAATGGGGGACCAAGAGTGCCGCAGCAGCGTCTTGCAGGGTGGATTAAATGAGATGGTGGGAGTGAGGTGCTTGGCCCAGTGCCTGCTGTACAGTCAGCCCTTGGTTCGTATTAGCTGTTCTCATTAATGTCATTCATCCATGCATACACTTGTTCACTGATAGATGAATGTGCTGACTCATCCCTTTGCTCATTTATCGATCATGTACTTGCTCATTTAACAAGTAGTCCTAGGACTGCTTTGTGCTAGGCTCAGCCTGGGCTTCAAAACCCCACTTCCGCCTGTGAAGGCAGTTGGAGTGCCATCCGAGCTGTGCACTGCCGGTCCAAATAGAGTTATGAGGACGATCTGCGAGGGAAGGGCTTCCCCCAACTCCGACCCCCACTCCTAGCGTAGAGCAATGATAGCACTTGGTTGGAACTTGGAAAAGAAATAAGGCCGAAACCGGTTTGGCTCAGTGGATAGAGCGTCGGCCTGCGGACTGAAAGGTCCCAGGTTCGATTCCGGTCAAGGGCATGTACCTTGGTTTCGGGCACATCCCCAGTAGGAGATGTGCAGGAGGCAGCTGATTGGTGTTTCTCTCTCATCGATATTTCTGACTTTCTATCTCGCTCCCTTTCTCTCTGTAAAAAATCAGTAAAATATATTTAAAAAAAAGAAAAGAAAAAGAAAAGAAATAGGAATTTGCCAGGACAACCTGAAGAGAGAGGGCATGTCCCTGTTGGCTTATCTCTCCTCTTGCTCTCCTTTCTTTGGCCTCAGTAGAAAGGGAGGAAGGGAAATGTAGAGGCAACAGCTGGTGGGAGTTAAGAATTAAAGAATCCAGAGGGTGGTTAGGGGAGCTGAAGTCTGGACTCAATCCAGGAGCTCCTGAGAGCTGATGCCAGCTGGGATCACCTCATAAATACTAGCTGGGAAAGCTACTGTGTATTGAGTCTTAGATGTGTGCCAGGCATTTTACTTTTATCACTTAATCCTCACAAACCCTGGGAGGTAGTGCTGTTCTCCCTGTTTTATGGGAAAGTTAAGGAACTTGCCCGAGGTCATACAGTAAGCAGAGTGGAGCTGGGAGAGAGACACATTGCGGACTGTGCAGGGCGCCCCCTGGAGCACAGTTGTGCAATATGCCCTTTGCAAGTTCATTGCCGTGGCTCAGGTTAGCCTAAGTCCAAATCCTCTGCATTCTTCAGAACATTTCAAACTTATACTAAAGGGGTGAGAGTAGTATCATGAATCCCTTCATCTGGATTCAAGAATGATCACTTCATGGCCAATTTTATTTCATTCACACACCCCACTTATGCCTCCCCAGTTACACAGACAGAAGTTCCAGTGGTCGTATACTTTCACCTCCTAAGCTTGTAAACGATTATACCACCTTTCCCCAGTAATAAATCTATTGATTTATCTGCTCAGTAGTCATATCTGAAGATTGGAATCAATCACACGACCCATTTCCCCGAGGCATGGTGAGGAATTCCACTCCCAAACACCAGGGCCCCAGGGGTAGTGTGCCCTTTCAGTGTTCTGGTCCTTCCAGCTGTCCCAGGACGCCCAGAGCTAGGCTAGAGTGTGAGCAGGGTTGGAGCGAGGCTAGATCCCAGATTTGAATCAGGACCCTGCCATAGCAATTGAGGCAAGTACCCTGGAAATGGGTTTTGAGGATTCAGTCTCAAGAGACGGAAGTTGAGATGCCATAGGATTGAAGTCTTTACAATCATAGGGGGAAGAATTCTGTTCTTATGAGAGGGACCTGTGCCCCAGGCCTGTGCTGAACTGTCACATGACTCTGATCTTAACTCCCTAGCCACTCTGGGATTTGTGCTGTTTGCAGGCTGCCTGTCCCCACCCCTGTAGAGGTTTTTAAGCTGAGGTAGTATTGGATGGGGAGATGTTGTTTCAAGTGAAGGGGCGCTTCATAGGTAAGGAACCATACCTTCTTAATTTGGGGAACCTCCCTGCCAGGGCTGACCAGCAGCCCCTGAACGACAGATGAACAGATTACTCAGACACAGTTTGTGCAAGAGAGGGTTAAGGGGCCCCTGGCTTTAGTAGCCAGAGCAGCCTCAATTGCCTGCCTCATTAGGCCTTTATTGGAATTCTTATCTTTAATACAATCAGTAGGGTGAGTAACCTTGGGAGGACACATGTTTACATTGTCCTCTAGGCAAAGGCATCCAGGGATTAAGCATAAGGATTCCGGTAAACACCCAGGGGTCTGCATATGCACAGGCTTGTTTGGAAAGGTCAAGGGATAATTGGGCGCCACCTTTGACACTCCCCTAAGTCAGAATTCCGATAAACAGGGCAGGCAGCCTTCCACAGGCTTTCCTTTGATCAGAATGTCCTTCTTACAAACTTTCCAACCAAGTCTCATGTGCTCCCCAACATCTCCCCATTTCCCAGAGAACAGACTGCCCGCAGCCCTGTTTGATGGGAACCACAGAGGCTCCACGTGGGATGAGATCCTTTCCTCCCCCAGAACAGGAAGGGAGACCGGGTGGGATTGAATGAGCGGGATTCACGTCAGCCTGAGTCTTGCCGGGAAGTACATAGAATGGTTATTTTCGCAAAGAGGCTGGGAGACAGCACAGGGGCCGATACCTTTTCTTTCTTCCTTTTTTGCGGTTTTTAAATTTTATTTATTTTTAATTTCTTTTTTAATTTTTATTGATTTTAGAGAGGAAGGGAGAGGGAAAGATAGAAACATCAATGATGAGAGAGAATCATTGACCGGCTGCCTCCTGCACGCTCCCCACTGGGGATCAAGCCCACAACCCCGGCATGTACCCTTGACTGGAATTGAACCCAGGACCCTTCAGTCCGCAGGCCCGTGGCTCTATCCACTGAGCCAAACCAGCTAGGGCTAAAATTTATTTTTTCTAGGGCCAATACCTTTTCTAACTTCTATTAATATGGTCCAAGTGCTAGGCTTTGTGCTGAGCATCTACATGGTTTATTTGACTTAATCCTCAAAACAACTCTAGGAGGCAGATGTGCTACAGCAGAGAAAACAAGAACCCAGGGAGTTCGGTCACGTGCTCAAGGTCTCCCAGCCAGAAGGGGGCCAAGCGGGAGTGGCACTAGCTCTGCCTTGGACACCCCACTGCCTCCCCCATTACAAGGAACGGTGGCTTAGTAATAGGTAACATCTGCGCAGCACTTCAAGGTTCACAGAGCGCCTTAGCTCCCATTATCTCCACTGGGCCTCAGAAGCCCAGGGCTGGTGATGCATGCCACGCCCTTGGGGACAGCTGCCTATCAGGGTCCAGCTCTGCTCATTCCTCCAGTAAGGATTGGAGAATCTTCTGGCATTGGCCCTGACCAGCCAGGGGAGAAGGCCTAGGGAGAGGCTAGGTGGAGAGACTTGGCTAGTTGCTATGGTAACCCAGATGGCTGAGTAACCATTTTGAGGGTTGCTATGGTGACGGGTGCAGAGCCGCTGGGTGGCAGGGATCTTGTCTCTCTGGGTGGCTGGCACCATCCAGGCCTCTTAAATTAGCAATGCTGCACTTTCTGGACAGAAGAGGGCAGTATGACAGTGGGCAAAGGCTTCCTACCCAAGAGCAGATCTGGGAACTCGAGGTAAAGCTTAACGTTTCCAGTAGCTGGGCAGTAAAGGAGCTTTGGCTGGGATGGCCAAAGCCGGTGTCTGCAAGGCTGGTGGGGCTGGGTCTGAAGACAGGTCTCCTGAGATTAGGACTAGAGGATTTTCTCCCAAGAGCTGGCCAAAGGATAGGGCTTCGGGCAGCTTTTTCAGTGTCCAGCTCCAGCTACTGTTGGGGAATGTAAAAGGCACATGAAACAGACAGCTTATCCCTACAAGGAGGAACAGAGAGAGCACATACACACATACCCTACTAGCAAAGAACTTATTTGTAAAGCTTCAATTAACACATCCTATCTAATAAAGAGGGAATATGCTAATTGACCATCACACTGTCACAAAGATGGTGGTGCCCACAGCCAATAAGGAGGGATTATACTAATTGACTGCCCCGCCCTCAAATATGACGGCACTCACAACTACAAGATGGCGGCGCCCAGTTTCCTCAGCCCTGCCGGGGCAGCAGGCCCAGCCACTCCGCGTGCCTGCCTCCAGAGCCCCCCAGTCTCCTCAGCCCCCCAGCTGCCCAGGGCTGGCCTGAGGTGCAGGCAAGCTTCAGATGGCGGCTGCCCAGCTGCCCAGGGCTGCCCGAGGCTTAGGTATCCAGGGCCGGCCGAGGCTTGCACTGCTGGCAGTGGCAGCAGCAGAGGTGTGATGCGGCGTCGCCTTCCCCTGATCGCCGGGTCACCTCCCGTCCCTGAGGGCTCCAGACTGTGAGAGGGGGCGGGCCGGGAAGAGGGCCCCCCCTCCAGTGCATGAATTTTCATGCACCGGGCCTCTAGTGTAAAATAACAGCATGAACCAAACTGAAGAAGTGCTGGGAGTAAATCTAGAGCTTGGAGGAGGAGCACTGGCAGGAGAAATAATTTTGAACTTCCCTCTTTTGTCTTTGCACATCCCTCAGCTCTGGAGGCCGCTGACTTGTATTCTCAGTGGTCTTGAATTGCAGATCTAGCTCACATCCCCCACCCCCATGTCTTCAGTGTGGCATTCATGCCTTTAGCAAATGGTTATTGAACATGTACTAGGTTCAAAACATTGTGTTAGGCCCTATGACGAAGAAAGATGAAAATGGATGTCTCTACTTCAAATTACTTGTGCACCAGGAGGTTAAGGAGGCAGCGATGCAGACACCCACAATACAGTGCAGATACCCATGTGTGTGGTTGCTCCAGGAATGGGGGAGAGAAATGTGGTCGGGATTTTTGAAAAGAACTTCTACCTGGGTTGATTAAAAATAACTTCAGTTTGTGTAGGGTGAGCTTTGAAGATGGGTAGGCTTTCAGTAGGTGGAGTTGGGGGATGGGGGACATTCCAGGCAAAGGCTGAGAGTTTGATTATAGGAGATGTGGCACATAAGGGTATCATGGGAGATAAGCTTATAAAGGAAGGTAGATGTCAAAAGACGGAGGACTTTGAATGCCAGAGATACTTTCTTAAATACCCTAGTCTTCTAGCTAGTCAGAAGCCACAGGCAGCTGAGTATTTTAGGATCACCTGATTCACACATTCATGCATTTTATAAAAAATTTAAACACGCCGAAACCGGTTTGGCTCAGTGGATAGAGCGTCGGTCTGCGGGCTGAGGGGTCCCAGGTTCAATTCCGGCCAAGGGTATGTACCTGGGTTGCGGGCACATCCCCAGTGGGGAGTGTGCAGGAGGCAGCTAATCGATGTTTCTCTCATCGATGTTTCTAACTCTCTATCTCTCTCCCTTCCTCTCTGTAAAAAATCAATAAAATATATTTTAAAAAAAAATTTAAACACATATTTAATGAGTATCTTATATGTGCCAAGTCATGTACTAGATGCTAAGGATCCTGTGGTGAACAAGATAGACATCCTCAGCCCTCAGGGAGCTAATGCTTTAGTAAGGACGAGAGACACCGAATGATAACTTCAAGGGTGATGGATATTACCAAAGGAGTGTGGAGGCGGCAGGAGGACCTACTGATCTGGGGGTGAGGGTGGAATTAAGGCAGGCTCCCCCGTGGGAGTTTCAACAGAGGGGGTGGGTTGGAATGAGGCAGGCCAAAAGAGGAGAGCAATGAGAGGTTACAGCCTGGGAGACTAGTCGGTGGGAAGGCCTAGAAGTAAGAGAGCCTTTGAGGAGCTGAAAGAAATTGCAAGTGGCTGGGCCTTAGGGAGAGGGGCGCTTGAAGAGACTTAAGCTGGGGAGGATACCGTGGGAAAATAGGGCTTTATTTACTTGTACTACCCTTTCCCCCCACTAGATGCCCTTCTGAGTACATCCTGTCTTCCGCTTCCCCCCTCCATTGCAGCCTCCTTAGAAATGCAACTGCAGTCTCACCATCCGGAGCAAGGGAAAATCATAGACCAAAAGGAGAAAACCTCAGAGCTGTCCCAATTGTGTGGTCAGGCTATAAATTTAGACTGTTGCTTAGACAAAACCTAAAACCTCCCCCTCACAGGCTTCCTTCTTCCCATTCCCCTAGAAGCTGCTGAGTTCCTCTAACCTTGTAAAATTTTCTCTGTTTAAAACAGGAACATCAGCCAAACATGTGGACTTCCCCCTTTCCATTCATTAGAATTCATTACTTCAAAATCTCATGGGAGCATTTAAATGCAAATCTTGTCAAGAAAGCTACTTGAGTCTGAGAAGCTCCCTACCCACAACCCAAACCAGAACTTTCTTCCTCGATTACCCTGTTTCTTAGTAGGACTCTCAACCTCTCGCCTTTTCCACACCAAACCTCTCAGGCCTTCAACAAAGCCTGATTCCCAGAACAGACTCGCTTTCCCTTCTGGCTGTCGTCTTTCCTCACCTCTGGGGAGCGTCAGTCACAATTTTGGAGGGGTCTGCTCACATAGTGGCACGTCAGAGGGGGTTGGGGACTTTTCTATTTGCTGTAATAAAAATGGGCAGCAGATGTCTGTGTGGGGGTGAGGGCGGAGGTGTGTGCATGTGTATGTGTGTCTGGGCCTTCTTAGCCCTACCCAAATAATATGGGAAACGCAGGTGACTCAGCACGGATACAGTCAAGATTCCCTAGAGTTAGCATTTCTATATTGTCTGCTGTTTACGAAAAATGTGCTTATGCCATCCATCACCGACTCCTTCGTCCTGCATTTTCTACTAAAAGCCTTTTATTTTAAAAAGAATAATCCTCAAGCTTATTCACTTCTGTTTCTTAAACGGAGCTCATTAGCAGCTGACACAGAGCTGTGGACTAGCATTTTTTTTTTAAAGCACAAAGGATTAATAAACTGGAAGGAAATGAGCATTTGTCCAAGACCCCCCCTGTCTGCCCTCTTGTAGGCCCTTCCCTGTATGATCTATGCCGAGAACTCGGGCAGGCCAGCAAAACTTGATGGAAAAGATATGATTAATGACTGGCTCACCCGATTTCTGATCATGGTGTGATGTGGAAACAACCCGTGTGCGCCTATTAGCGAAAAGCATTCTTTCTTCTTCCTGTCATTAATGTGCCGAGCATTGACCAAATCCTTGGCACTCCTCAGAGGGTACAAAGATGCAGGCCTTGCCCCCTGGGGCAAGAAGCGGCTCTTTAAAACTCTTGAGAAGGGGAACTGTAATAGAAGCCCAAGTCCCAACGCTGGCTGCTCAGTGTCGCATGAATTCTTTTTTTTACTTGCTAATGCGCTGTGATTGTGAGATGAGCAAGCCTAACTTTTTATCCACAACCACCTCTCCCACCTCCTGAAAAAGCAAGTTCGCAGACTTGATGAAGCTGGCGAGGAGGAGGGCCGGCCGGCCGGGGCAGCCGTGGGCGGAACGGCCGCCGCATTCACCCCAGCCCCGCACTCAGCTCTCGGCCCAGCGCTGCCTGTGAACGTAGGGTTTGAAGGACACACAGCATTGGCTTCCCTTTTCTTCCCTGACCAGCTCAGGCCCCAGAGTCCTTTTCTTTGTCCCTTCACATCCTGGCTCGGCCTCAGGTTCCCGCACGCCTCCCTGTCCCCCTTCGGGTCTAATTCTGTCGGAATGGCAGCCGCAGGGTCCGAGTCCTGCTGGGTCTCTCCTCCGTCACCCCCAGGCGCGTCAGATGCTCCCCGGGGGTCGGTTCTCGGGCTCTGGCTGCGCCTCTCCGCGGGTTCACTTGGTGCAGCTGGACCTGCCCCGCCATGGAGGGTTCGGTTCCTGCCGTTTCTGGAAACCCCTTTGTTCCTGGGACTCTTTGTGGCCCGTGTCGCCCGGGCCGCACGCTGCAGCCGTCGGGGCCCTGCCCACTGCCCCGTCCGCCCGCCGGCCGGGCCCGAGGCTTCTGGGGCCGTGCTCTCCCGCGTCCCTGCCGCTTCCCCGGGTCCCTTTCCGCAGGACACGGCCGCCCGGTGGCCGCAGCCGGGGCTCCCTCCTTTGTCCCCGCGCCGGGGGAGGTCAGACGGGGCCGCCCGCCCCCTCCCCGTGGAGCCGGCCCCGCTCTCCCCGCCGCGGCCGCCCGCTCAGCCGTTCATCTCGGCGCGTGGGGCCTCCCCCCAGCCCGCTCCCCCTCCCCCGCTCGGCCGGGGTCCCGCCGCGCGCCGGCCCGCGGACCCCGGGGAAGCCGTGCGGGCAGCGGGCGGCCCGGCGCCGAGGACACGCCGGCGGCGGAGGCGGCGGGGCGAGGGGCGGGGAGCGGGCCGGGCCGGCGCTCCGACTGGAGGAGCCGCCGCCGCCGCGCCGGGCGGGCGGGCGGAGGGAGGAGCGCGGCGAGGGGTGGGGAGGCGGAAACGCGAGCCGGGACCGCGGGTGCGAGCGGGCGGAGGAGCGAGCGCGACCGACGGCCGGGCCGGGCGAGGCGGGCGGAGAGCGAGCGCGAGAGCGAGGGGCCGCCGCCCGCAGCCGCACAAAGGCCGAGGCTGGGGCCGCCGCCGCGGCGCGCGGGCCTGGGAGCGGCGTCGGCCGGGGCCCCGGAGCGCGCGGCGCCGGGCGGCCATGGCGGGCTACGTGCCGGGTCAGCAGCCGGCCAACCGCAGCCAGGAGAAGGAGTTCGTGCAGGCGTACGAGGATGTGCTGGAGCGCTACAAAGGTGCGGCGGGCCGGGCCGGGCCGGGCCGGGCCGGGCTGGGGTTCGGACGGGGCCGCGCTGGCCGGGGGTCCGAGTCCGCGGCCGGCGCGCGGTGGCCCCCGAGCCGCTGCAGGTGGGCGGCCGGGCGGGTCGCGCCCACCCCGGCGCCGGGGGCGGCCCCGCGCGGCGGTGTCTCGGGCCAGTTTATTTACAGAAGTGGGGTGACCCTGCACCCCCTCCTCCGGACCGCGGCGCCTCCCCGCGCTGGTTACCCGGGGACTGTTATCTGGCCCGGCTGGAAGGCGGCGATCCGGGGAGCCCGCCGGCTGCGGGGAGTTGCCGAGGCGGGGCTCGGGGCTCCCTCGTGAGGCTCGGACCTCTGCGTGCCCCCGAGGGTCCCGCGCCCCTTTTGTCCTCCCGGACCCCCGGCGATCGCGGGGCAGCCGAGGTGGCGCACCCCCGGGTTTCCCGGGGGCCGGTGCCCGTGAGTGTGCAGTTCCGGTGGCAGGCCTCCTCCCGCCCACCCCCTCCCGGGGGCTTTGGGCCTGACGGTTGCTGGGGGCTATTGCTTCCTTTTCTCAGAAATAAGGTTTATCGCGGAGCTCGGATTTCAGCCCCTGGAGGCTCCCTGCTGAGCAGCGCTGCCAGTGATCGGCTCGTCTGAAGCCGGGGTGCAGACAGAAAAAGTTGTGACCGGCCGGGGGTCTGGGCCCGCGGGGCTCCAGCGGCTGCGGCGGCCCCAGGAGCGGCAGCCGCGGTGCGTGGCCTGGGGAGGCCCCGGGGGGGATGTTGAACATCCAGGTCTGGGATTTTGCTTCGTGTGGCGGTTGTGCTTTCCACAGACGTGGAGACTTTCCCAGAAACTCCGCAGGCAGCACTTTCTCCTCTTCGATTCAGCTGGGGCCCTTGTGACTGGGCCCCGAGTGTCTTTTCACCTGAAGGAGGGGAAACTTCAGCCCTTTTGACCGAGTCCAGCATACTTGTCCACGGCACCTACCCAGCAAAGGGAAACTAATGAAGAAGCTGTAAAATGCCCCCCCCCCCCCCCCTGCCCGCATTGGAGCTCTGCTTGAGAATGGAGAGAGAGAGAGAGAGGAGAGAGAGATGAAATGCTAAAGTGGACCAGCTCAAGAGTTCTACTTGTTCCCTTCTGCAGCAGCTCCTGTAAGCTGTCCAGGTTTTCCTGCCTGCAGCAAGTTTTCTGTCAACCCCCTGTGGTCTTTCTTTTAAGAAATGTGGTTCGTTTCAGAGCACAAAGAGGTTAGATTGTGCTGCTGAACTTCATTGAAGAAAAAAAAAATGCCGCTAAGTGAATGGTTCCATTAAGTTCCCTTTGCAGGCTTTTGAGCCACTGCTGCTCTTCAGAGGGAGGATTCTCTGGGCCTGTCTGGAGCTGTGACAGCTTTAAAAATCAGAATTCAGACAGAAATAGGTGAAGAAATCTCAGGACCTCACTGGATCATATTGCCGGTGGCCTCCAGCTGAAAGGAAGTTGGACTCGTAGCCAATGAAACTAGGGAAGAAGGGGAAAGTAGGGCTTGTTGGGGG
Source organism: Myotis daubentonii (assembly GCF_963259705.1). Taxonomy (NCBI): domain Eukaryota; kingdom Metazoa; phylum Chordata; class Mammalia; order Chiroptera; family Vespertilionidae; genus Myotis; species Myotis daubentonii. The sequence goes on along the minus strand of NC_081842.1, from coordinate 194,100,493 downwards.
AGAGGCCTCTTGTGTCCAGTCCTTTTGCTGTCTTACTCAGTTTGGCTTTCCTCTGAAGGACCTTGATCAGGTGTATAGGAATTTGATCCTTCCCAGACACAGATCTCTTTCTTGAGGGGAGGAGTGAGTCAAAAATGGTTGGCCAGAGTAAATTAACGTGAGCCAGATGAGGTGGTTGTGCAGTCTGCTCTATGCTAGGTGCAGAAGAATTTCTCTCCCATCCCCGCTGCACCATTCTCACCGGATTAGCATCTGGGCCTTTGTTACTTTGCTGTGTGGAATTCCTGCATTTTCCAGACTTAGAAATCCCCTTTACTGCCTTAATAGGGGAACTGCTTGCCTAAGCTGGAATCAATAGAATGACCAGGGGAGGTACTTTGTTGAGAATAAAGTACCAGGAGTTTTTTTTGGAGAAACTTGTGAAAGTATTGATGATGATGGGATTATAGACTCTCATTGGTTGGCCACCAAATTACTTGGATCTCTATGCGGCTATTAATACAAATGCCTTCTTCTACAAATGAAACATGTTTTTGTATTCAGAAGAAGAGCTAAAGTTTTCAGCTGCATAAACTGCCCCCAGAAGGAGCAAAGGTGAGAAGGGAAGTGATGTATTTGCAGTGTATGAGGGTGTAGAGCAGTATATCATAGCTATATTAGGAGTGGTTGTCGAGCATAGACTTTCCAGAATTGTGCCTGGCAACAGTTTCCCTGTATGTTGGTAGTGAGCATGGTTTTGGCAGGATTAGATGGTTCAGTGTGGACGTAAACACTCTCACATTTCCTAAGTATGCCAAGGGCTCTTTTAGAGCCTGGACTGACCAGCACACAGGAGGAGGTATTAGATAGTAACTCTGGATCCTAACGGTTCAGAGTAGACAGCAGTCAACAGAGCCAGAGTACGTCCTTTATTCTTCCAATCCCCCAATAATTATTAAATACAGTGGGGCCTTGACTTACGAGATTAATTCGTTTCGTGACGGAGCTCGTAACTCAAATTACTCGTATGTCAAATCAGAAAGTGAACGAGTGAGACACGTGATGCTGGGCTGATGTTGTGGTGTTCACTGTGACGTTCGCTGCGCCAACTAGCGGTGGGGTATTTGAAGCTGGCTCGTAACCCGAATTTTAGCTCGCAACTCAAAGCAAAAAATCGGCCGAGAGATGGCTCGTATCTCGAAAAACTCGTTAGTCAGGACACTCGTAAGTCAAGGCCCCACTGTACCTTTTAGTGATCAAAGAGTGTTAAGCCCTGGAGATGCCAGAATTATGAATGAGATCTGTTTTCTGCCCTTGGTTATTCATACCTTAGCAAGGGAAAAATATATGCAAACAAGTAATTGTGATACTGCGTTAAGTGCTAGAACAGTGGTATATATAAAGTATTTGGAAGTAAAAGGAGGGATAGCTATCTCCCCTTGTGGTTCCTTGAGAGACTCAACAAAGGGGGTGACACTTTAGGAGTGCACTTTTAGGGGTGAATGGGATTTGGTGAGAGGGTGGGGAGGGCAGGAGGCAAAGGGAATTAATAGCATGCGCAAAGGCTTGAAGGTGTGAATATAAATGGAAGTGTTTGAGGAATGTGAGTGGTTGGGTATGACTTAAGGGCTAGAGTTTTGATGGGAGCAGATGCTACTGTAGAGGACCCAGAGTTCAGCTTGTAAAGATTCTTGTATGGCTTTATTCAGTGGGCAGTGGGCAATCAATCATTGAAAGTTTTTTTTTTTTAAAGCAACAATTAGTATACCAATTTTATTGATTCATATTACAGGACATACCTGTCCAGTGATTGGAATACTTACATCACTTTCCCTTGTACCAAAGTGCTTATGAAACTAGTAATTAGATGGTTGCTTGGTAAACATGGAAACAAAAGAGAGGTGCATTGTGTTGAGGACTATTTCATCCAGACGAGATGGGCCAGTCACAAAGTTTCCCTCTCTGTAGATTGAGATCCTTATGAACACCAGAGGCAGATAAGAAGGAACGAACAGTCAGAGAGGTGGAGAACCAGGACCTGACTCTTCTCCCAGGATAGAGACAAACTACTGAAGAAGCAGGCCACATGGACATAGTTTTAGGTTTTAAAGAGAAGGCTTAAAAACAAACAGTCTGGATTTATAGGGGTTGGTTAAGCGGAAAGGGTAAGATGTAAACTGGCAGAATTAGACTTTGTTTTCTCAAAGCCCTAAAGACTAAAGAGTCTTTCCATGCCAGGCTGGACTAGGAATAAAAGAACATTCACATTGCAACACTGGTAACATGGACTACCTGGTACTTAAAAACTTAAGAGTTCTCACCAGGTGTCATGAAGCTAATTAGGACTGCTTTTTGTTCATCATATCACAGAAAAGAAATTACAAAGCTTACTGCACAGAGAATTAGGAGTGAAGAGTCTGTATATTATTAATGTACAAACCCAGCAAGGCAGCAAAATGAGACTAGGCTTTGAATTTCTTTAGTCTTGTGCTCCAGTCCTAGTTCTGCCACTTAACCTGTGCTGTGAGTGATCTTGGGAAAGTTGATTAACTTCTAATCTTTGAGTTTCTCATCTGTTAAAATTGGGATAATAATACTAACTCATTGGGATTCATGAGAATCCGAGTGAGCTATTGGCATATATTAAGCCATAATGTTTAGAAAAACCTTTATATATAATACTTTGTGTTTTACAAAGCAGTTTCATATTCATTAACTTATTTGATCTTTATAATACCCTGTAAGGAAGGTATTATGCACATGGGTAAATTTAGGCATAGAGACTTAAATTATTTTTCCAAGAGCCAGGATCCAAACTTGTAGTTGAAGGTTTTACATTGTATCACAGAAGGAAGTTTTAAAATTAGAGCAGTGACTTGAGTTAAGTGAGATAATTGTGAAAATGGGGCGCTGGCCAGATGCTTCAGTTGGTTAGAGTCTTATACTAATACACAGAGGTTTTGGGTTTGGTCCCCAGTCAGGGCACATACGGGAATCAACCAATGAATGCATACATAAGTGGAATAAGAAATCAATATTTCTCTCTTTCTCTTTCTTCCCCTCTCTCAAATCAATAAAGAAAAATAAGAAAAATTGTGAAAATGCTTTAATTGTTATTATCATCATTATTAGTTTTTAGTCTTTGAACTCTAAGTCACAACCTTATGTGGCCTACATTTCCAAATCTGTGAACTGTGGAGAATTTCTTCTTCCCTTATGCGAGAGGTTTCACAGTATATAAACCACTTTGAAATTCTTATACAATAGCAATGTAGTGCAAAGTGATAAAGTTTTGGTAACACACTGGTTAGAATATATAGGCTGAGGATTTGGTATTGTTTACCTAAGTGATACCTTGATGCAGCTTCTTGGTTAAATGTTGACTCAATTTTTAAGTTCCTTTTTAGAATACAACCCTTGAATTGGAGTGGATAGCTTCTAGACAGAACAATGGAGTAATTACATTCTGGACAAGGACACTGTTAATTCAGAAAGTGAATCAAGTCCGTCTGCTGGGAAATCACAAGCTTTGGCCACTTTCATGCTGTTGAAATCATAATATGTGTGCATGTGCTAACAGTGCTTATGGGAGCTACTGCTTTCTCGTGGGCTTGCTTGGCAGTTGACATAATGCAAGCCAGGGAAATGAATCAGCTGAAGCCTTATTGTCCTGGTATTTTTCAGTGCCAATTTCAGTTTTTAGAGCCCATGGTAGAAAGAATACTTTAGAGTACACATCTGGGAACAGAAGCATCCCAGGATCAAAAGTCACAGGTAAACAATTATGGGTTGCAAATGAGTTTGTTGTATTTTTTTTCAATGGTCTTAAAAATACCCAGGCTTTCCTCCTTTTGCTAAATAAGGTTGGCCCTTTCAGCTTCTGGTAATTATATGTTGAGCCATGTGTGACTAGCTTGGGTGGTGTGCTAAAGCTCCTGCTTTTGTTCTTCATGGCTTTGATGGTAACTTAAGCCTGAGTTGCCTTGCTTGTACCAGGGGCATTTACTAATTTCCTGGCCGGGAGGAGCCCTTTCAGGCCTGTTGGCTTGGCTTGCAGTATCTAAGAATGTTGGTCCAACTTTTTTTGTTACTTCTAATAAAATATTATTTTTCCTTCCAGAACTTCCCAGTTCCTGGAATAAATTACAACGAATCTCTGATTCTTTGTCCCCACTTTCAGGTCCTTTCATAACTTGACTTGCTTTGCATTCCTAACTATGTCAACTGTTAATGCCCAACCACAGCTCTCTGCTGTCTTTGGGCAGGTGTCATAGAGTAATACTTCCCGCCAGGTCCTTAGACCCGCCTCTGTGCTTTTATGTTCTCTCTTCCTGGAATGCCCTCTTACTTTCTTTCTAATTACTCAAATCTTTTTTTTTTTTTTTGTATTAAAGCTAAGCATAAGATCTGTGTCTTCTATGTACCTTTCTCCCATTACTCTAACAGACATTAATCTTTCTCTTTTCTGATCTCTTATAATGTCTACCTCTCAATTAGTGTTGAACTATATACTGTTTTGCATTATTCTTGCCTCTTCTCTTTTAGAAGTGTTTCCCTAATGAGGTTTTATGCGATTATCCTGTAGGGACTTTTTGTACTTCTTCTGTATGTGGTTGATTGACAGGGAATTTCTCTCAAGAAGAAGGGGCAATCAAATCAGCATTTTCAAGTTATATTTTAAAATAATTTCATATTATAAAAGTGTGCTTAATGTATAAAATTGTAAAAAAAAATGCAGGAAAGTGTATAGAATTTTAGATAATATGCCTTCCATAATTGTGTGTGTGTGTGTGTGTGTGTGTGTGTGTGTGTAGTGGGGGTGTGTAGGGAGGAGGATGGAGAGGTAGGCAGATAAACATACTCATACTCTGCCTGGAGAGAAGGGAGTTCTCAGGGACACCCCCTTCTTGGCCAGCCTCGGATCTGACATGCTGTGCTTGCTTTCCTTTGCATGACCATGTGCAGTCATCAGGGATGTGCTAGTTATCAGGAGGATTTGCATCGTCTAGGATAAGTTAATTGGTCAGTCTGCATCTTTCTTTTGGGCAAGGGCTTTGCCAGCTGTATGGATGGATTCCCTCCCACCATAGCAAATTTCCACCATGATTTTTATTCAGAAAAGTAAATGATGAAAAGAACGCGCTTGCTTGAAGTGTCTTTTGCAGTTTTCAACCTGCAGGAGCATGTTGGATTGTGATGTATAGGAAGGGATTAAAAAAAAATTTTTTTTGGCTCTGCTTTTTAGTCAACAGCAATGAGATAAGCTCACTTTGTACACTGCTTTCTGTTAGTACTTATATGCAGATATTGTCTTGGGGAAAGTGGCAGTGGGGAATTGGGTGGGCCACTTAGAAATGTGGAGAGAATTATATTAAGATTAGGGGTAGAAGGAGAGGAAGTCCTGAATGTCAGTATGAGGACCCTCAGGTTTATACAATGGGCAGGATTAATGTCCTGGCTGTGTAAATGATGGAGGAGAGTGATGTACTCCCTAGAAGTTGTAATCACTGTTGTAATTGAGTCATGAGGTTAGATTAAGAAGTGGCTGGTGAAGAGGAGTGGGGTATATTTGAGAGTCATTTTGGGCAGGTATAGGGACTTAAGTCTAGTTAATAACTGCTAATTCTTTTCTAGAAGATTTTGCCTTAAAAATAACTATCCCTCACAGCTTTTTCAAAACAAAGTCTTCTTATATTAAAATGTCCTTTTGAAGATTTTACTTTATTTTGAACTTGATAGATAGGGCTATGTATTTGAACCTTTGACTCAAGGTTGTGTTTCTGAGTCTTCTCATTTAAATGAGCAATGCGGAGTGCCCCAGTACACCTATTCTGTCCAGTCTGGACAATCTTCATGGTATGGTTCTAGGAATATCTGCTAAGAATTGCATAAGAAATCCTCTTAAATTTGCTCTAAAATCTTCAGTTATATCTTGAACTGCTAATCTCCCAGGGTATCAAGGGGCTTGTTTGGAGGATTTATTTGTGTAATTAATAAATATTTATTAAATGTCTCTTCTGAAGCAGGCGAAGAGCTAAGGAAACAAAGGCAATGTTCTTCATCTTTATGAACTTACAGTTTAATGGGGGAAACGCATTAGTAAACAATTACCATCCAAGGTAGGGAGTGCAGTTATCTCGGTAAATGCTGGTGCTTTGGGAGTGTAGAGAAGTACCCACTATTGCCAGGGTGGGAAGGGGTCAGGGGAGGCATCCAAGAGGAAATGACTGAGCTGTCATCTAAAGAATTTGGGACGCAGGTAAAGGGCATTTTGGGCAGCATGAACAGAAGTAAGAGGATGAGAAACTTGAGGAGAGGGAATATGGGGTATTAGTAAGGTTGGATTGTCCTATGTAAGGGAAGGAGAAAAATGAGGTAGGGAAAGTGGGCAGGGCTAAAATGTTGACTGACTTAGTATGTCCTACTCTGTAGAGTTTAGACTTTATCTTACAAGCTTTTAGGAGCCATTGAAGGATCTTGGGTAAGAAAGGCTGTCATTAGATTTACATTTTAGGAATATTTCTCCTCTGGCAGCAGTATGAAAGAGGATTTGAGAGAGTCAAGACTAGTGACGGATGAGTTAGGAGGCTGTGACAGTAATTTAGACAGGGAGTGATTAGGAGCTAAACTAAGATCCTGAAGTATTACTGTAGTGAAGTGGGCAAATCAAGAAATGCTAAGGGGTAAATCCACGTGTTTTGATGACTAATAGAATGTGGTCTATTGACGGGAGAGCGAAGAACCTTGGATGACTTGGAGGTTTCTGGCGTAGGTTTCTGTGTGGGTGGGAGGTGTCCTTAACTAAAATAAGGAGTATAAGAGAAGGAAGGTTATTTGTGGTGACATGCTAACATGCTGGTGCAGGGAAAGATCCTGAGTTCGTTTTTCATTGCATTGGGGTTGAGGTTTCTGTGGGGTGCTCAGCAGAGGTGTTCAACAGATAGGTGGTTGTATTGCATGTGGAGCTCAGAGCTATAGATGAGGCAGTCCTCAGCTCATCAAATCAAAACCACAGGAGTGGGCAAGAAGATTGCTTAAGAGTGTGTGTACAGTGAGAAGAGGTTTGAATAAAAACTCTGGGGAATTCCAGGGGGAGGGTGTTTTTGGGATCAAAGGAAGAGTAGCTCTGAAGGACATTGTCTACCACAAGGGAGTGGCCAGAGATGTAGGAAAAATAGGGAGAAGTGAGTTCAAGGAGGGTGTGCCACACAGTGTCAGATTATGCAGAGGTCAGCAAGAGAAGGACGCTGGGCTCTAACATAAAGATCACCTTTACTGGAGCAAGTTCAGTGGAGCTGTGGGCTGGGGAGTGAATGAGAAGCGCAGGAGTGGAATCAGTGAGTTTTGAAACCTGGACTTTGAAGGAACAGAGAGGAGGAAGACATTATATAGAGGGGGATATAAGGTAGAGGAAGTTTTGTTTATTTATTGTAACACATGAGAGACTTAAGCATGTTTAAGTGCTGTTTGGAAAGTCAGCAGAGAAGGGGAGATATAACAAAATTTAAAGAAGGGAGAGAATAATTGATGGGAGCATGTGATCCAGAATTAAAAGAAGAATACGTCTGATGAGAAAAAGGGAAGAAGGCAAGAATGCAGGTGGATGCCCTAACCAGTTTGGCTCAGTGGATAGAGCCTCGGCCTGCGGACCAAAGGGTCCCAGGTTCGATTCTGGTCAAAGGCATGTACCTTGGTTGCGGGCACATCCCCAGTAGGGAGTGTGCAGGAGGCAGCTGATTGATGTTTCTCTCTCATCAATGTTTCTAACTCTCTATCCCTCTCCCTTCCTCTCTGTAAAAAAGTCAATAAAATATATTAAGAAAAAAAGGATGCAGGTGGTTAAATTGGCTGATTAGAGAAGCAGAACTTGAGGGAATTTCCCCTGATGGCTCTTATTCTCTCTATGAAATGGGGCGGGAGGGAGAGGAGCTATCTGCTGAGAGTAGGGACTATGTCTGTGTGTGTGTACACATGTACACACATGCACATGTGTGTTCTTTCCCTCTAGCACCAGAAGCACTCAACAACCTGGTTGTAGATAACTGAGAAGGCAGACAGGTGGATTGATCCAAGATCAGCATTTTCCCGAGTAGATTTGATGGAAGAATAGGGGGTCTTTGTAAAAAGTGTAACATCTGCTTGACTGTTCTCTGGCTGGCTTGTATTTTGTGCCTCCCAGCAAAACTGTAACCTCTTTAGGGCAGGAACCATTTATAATTTGGATCCCTTTATAGCATTTAGTAAAGTGCAGGGTAGAGATTGGTTCTTATCTATTTGTTGACTTAATCTGACTTGTGATCAAGGGTATCTTGACTTGACATAGAAGAGGCTTTTCTCACCTGTGGTCTCATCTCAGTGTCTGATATGGAGAATGCAGGATTCATTGGTTTGAGAGTGAACTCTAGGTTTAGCTTCACTTACTCTCCCCAGGGTACTTGAGGTTAGAAACATTTCTGCTTTCCATGAAGACTACAGGATATTCCCTATTCTCTTTGGACCAGGCTTGTGAGGACTTGGGTTCTTCACAAAACTAGACAGAGTGGCTATTGTAGAAGATGCAGCCGCCTCCGCGTGTATTTGGCAGGCGGGCAGCGAACGTGATGTATTTGTTCTCATGACTCAGAAACCTCCCCACCTTAACTTAACAGGTTCAGTATAATCACTGCCTTTCAGATCATGATAGTGTCCTTCAGAATTTATCTGACCTTTATATCTAAAAAGAGTTTTAGTTACCCTTTCCTTTGTCCTCTACTTGCTTGGTTGTTTCATTCACCCTTAGTCCAGTGTAGAGGATATTTTCTAATGTATTGGGTCGAGTTCAGAATTGACTTAGGTCTTGCCCCTTTTGGCACACTGCATCCTTTGGTTTTTAACTGGCATGTTCCCCTCAGTGTGGCTTGTTTTCTGCTCCTCATTTTGTAAATTTGGACTCTGTATCAGATAAATTTGACATGAGTCACTCCAGGGAGTGGAAGGTGTGTCTTCACTAATTTGGAGAATATTTGATCTTGTTTCAATCCCTGGTTTGGCTTATCTGGTACAGCTTCTCTCTGTCCTGCGAGAGGGGTGTGTGTACATACACTTGTGTGTCCCTTGCCTCTGGTTCCACATATTGCAGTGGATGGTCTACTCCAGGGCATGCCACTTTGCATGTATGGACCCCCTCTACTATCCTTGTCATCACTATCGGCAAACATGCTTCTATTAAAAGCCTCTTTGAATGTAGTATAGTATCTAACACTGAATAAATAGAGTTCATAAGCCCTGTCTGCCTCTAGGTAGGAGTTTACAGTGTACAGTAGACATTACAAATGACAAAAACAGTAATGAATCTGTAAGCAGTTGAACAAATAAGGGATAGTCACACCTCATTTAGCTGTCATTTTCACAGTAGAAGCTATCCTGAAAAAGAGACTTAGTCCAGAGGAAGAGGGGATTGATAGCAACAAGATCATCGTTGTTCCAGGGAGCTGCCATCTTTGGCCCTTTGGCCAAGCAGTTTCTCTCTAACGTCCTTTCTAGTCATGCAGACCTATTGCCATGTTCTCTTTCCATATAGCCAGGACAGGATCCTAACGGGGCTTCTCTCTCTAGGGATCTGTGGCTGAAGTGGTAGGCAGGGGGACTTGGAAGACTTGGGTTCTCTGGTACAATGTCTTTGTAACGGAAGAAATTTATCCCAGACCTACTGCAGACATGTGTGTATTCACAAACACCAACATGACCCATGAGGTCATTGTTGGGTTGGAAAGTTGGTCCGGCCTGGTCTGGGGCACCTCCCGGGGGTAAAAATGTAGGACCTAGCCCAGACTCTGTTGCTTACTAGTAGTTTCCCAAATGGAAAACAGAGACTAGTTTAGCTGGGGTGCTTTAAGAGCCTCACATCTCTCAGAGGTCTGGTTCATTGTTTTTGTTGATATTGTTAATTAGTATAATAACAGTGTTCATGTAATACTGCCTTTATTAAAAAGAATGGGCATCTTCCAGGGCCTGGAATTTTCCTTCACCCTCCCTGTGGGAGAGGAAGATAGAGGGAGCATTAGGTTCCCAGCTTTCAGGCCTCCTCTCTCTGATCGTCCGGTGGGTGGCTCCTAGGTAGGGGTGAGAAAGTGGAGGGCCTTGACGTGACTATGCCCTTGCCAAGGGATAAGAGGCAGTAGTACAGGTGGTATTTTAGTAATAGCAGGTAGGTGTGGGGACAGTATTAAGGGGCTAATAAAGGCAGAAAATGTTGCTGTCATTAGCTGCTTCCCTTTGCCTTTGCCTAAATAAGTTGTCTAAGAGCAGAGCTGAAACCTCTGCATTTGTTTCTTCTCCTTTTCTTCATTACATTTTGTTTTCTTGTAAAAATGTATAATACCTTTAATAGGCTTGTGATAATATGGAAAATTAAATAAATAAAGGTTCCAAAGATTGGAAAGCTAAGTGGTGATTTGATTATGGTCTTCAAATATAACAAGGGTTTTTCCTGCAATTCATCATAAACCAAAACTGCCTTGTAGCACTTCTTACAGTTTTTGTCAACTTTTTGTGTATATTTGTCTGAGCTTCCCAATCTAATTGAGGTCTTGTTGAGGGTGTTAGTTGTGTCAAATGATATGCACATGATATATACTTCATGAATTAAACTACTTTGCAAATGTGTCAGACTTCTCTTGAAAATTGCCCGATTTGAACTGCTCAAGTAGAATTGCAGAAATTGTTTACCGACAACCCCATGGAGCACTGGGGCTGTGGTAATGGAGAGAAGTCTCTAGGGCTTTGAGTCAAAGGACAGTTCTGTGCTGTGTATAGTGCTATAAGCCGCCACTCAGTTATATTACATATAATTCCATTTCAGGCTTTCTTGTTACCCAGGCATCCAGGACATCTATAGGAAGGTGATGATAACAGCCTGGTGCAGTGCGACCACTTCTGTGTATGGAAGTGCTATGAAGCACAAAGGCAGTGCATAAAATATAGGACAGGTAGGCAGGAGAGGAGTGAACCCAATTGAAGCTAGCTGTTTCTGTAGTAAGTAGGCAAACCGTAATTACCTGTGTTGCTCAGAGACCTGAGCTGAGAGTGGGGGTAGGGAGAGGACACACTCATTACCTTTGGAAACATGATGGGAGTAAATAACTCACTATTCAGAGTCACTCGGTGATATGGACTTAGAGTTGGCGCCTAGTCACCCCAAGTCACCCAAGCTTAAGGTTAACGTTTTTGTTGAGAGGTCCCCTTAGATACCACAGCCATTCATTTTGGTTGTCTACCTTAGAAAGGAGACTGGGGACTGAGCTGAGGGCCCAGGAGGGAGGAGGAAGGATTAGTGAAAGTGCCAGAGAAACAAAGGCTTAATTAGAAGGTTTTTCTGGCTTGGGAGTTAAGGTTGTTTCCATTAGCTGATTGCTGAGGTGGGGGTGGAAACCAGGAGGAGGCGGGAGTTGTAATGGGAAGCAGAATAGTTAGCACTTGGTGGTGATCCTGTGGTGTGAGGACCAGCAGCACCTGCAACACTTGGGAACTTTTTAGAAATGCAGGCTGTTAGGCTCTACCGCAGGCAGGCCCAATCAGTTTTCATTTTAGCAAGATTCCCAGGTGATTCTGTTGGTGATTGAGTGTTTCAGGGCAAGGAGCTTTGGAGTCTGATGGACCTGCGATTGAAACCTGGTTGGTACTAGCTGTGTGACCTTGGATAAGTTATTTAACCTCCCTGTGCCTCAGTTTCTTCTCTGCAGAGTAGGCAAACCCTACCTCATAGGGCTGTTGGGGAGAGTAAATGAAATATCGGTGCATTTTGCAATTGGTTTAATAAGATTTAGTAGTATCTATAATGTACCAAGTACTTAGTCTGGCACAGAACAAATAAATACTCAGTAAATGTTATTACTAATAATTAAATTAGGCAAATTTATATGAATGAAGAGCCTTTCTCTATTTCTCTTTTCTCTATCTGTCAATGAGTGCATCTGTCTGCCATTTTATAAAACTATAGTCACCATGTGTATACTGTTTGGTGTTTGCTTAGCATTATTTAATAATAGTTGTTACAGCAGCACCAGTTAACAAATATTGTACTTTTTAATATGCCTGGGCCTATTTTAAGTACTTTATGTGTATATTCATTCAGTCTTAGAGCAACCATGTGAAAAAAATATTATCTCCATTATCAGATGAGGAGACAGATCAGAAAGGTTAAGTGACTTGCCAAAGATCACACAGCCAGTAAATGGCAGCGCCAAGATTTGAATTGAGCAGTCTATTCTAGCATCTGGGTTCTCTCTTCTCATGTTTGCTATTGTCCTCAAAGTTATATGGTATAATGGAAATCGGGAGACTTGGGTTGGATACCTGATTCTGCCACTAACCTATTTGTGACTTTGGTTAAGTTACTTCTTTGAGCTAGTTTTCTTACTGTAAAAATGGGGAGGGGGATATTAGACAAGATTTATGAGGTCTCCATTGATTCATTCAATACATGTTGATTGAAATAAAAAATTTGGTAGAAAATCATATCTAGAAAATTAGTTCAAAAGTGTTTGTTCAAGTATGTTGGTTTGGTTAAGAAAAAGGGATTGAATCTTGGCCCAGTCACTTCCTGGCTATATGATGTTGGGCAATTTAACCTTTCTAAACATTGATTTCCTCATTAATAACGGGGAGACTAGTTTATACCTTGCAGGGATGTTGTGAAATTTGAATAAGATAATGTATATTGGCACCTAGTATATGTGGGGTACACAGTGGATGCTCAATATACATGAGTTCTCTTTCCTTCTTTCTGTTCATCCAAGGATGATTAGGGAAGCAGATATACCAGAGTCAAAAGGAGTAAGAATATATTTTGGTCCTAATGTCTTTTTTCCATAATGGTATTCTCATTGTTGGGAGATTAGAATTAGTAGAGAACGAAGTGTGTATATAACCAGGTCCTGTTATTTTTAAATAACCCACCCTTTAATTTTAAATTAAACTTTCTTTTGAAAATACATAGTTTATGGTAGCATAAATGCCAATTAAAAAAAAAAAAAAAAGACGGTGTATTAGTTTCCCGGGGCTGCTATAACAAAGTACCACAAACTGGGTGGCTCAAACAACAGAAAGTTATTTCTCATAGTCTTGGAAGCTTGAAGTCTGATGAAATCAAAGTGCAGCAGGGTTGGTTCCTTCTGAGTGCTCAGAGGGTTAATCTTTTCCAGACTCTACTACTTTCTGATAGCCTCAGGCTTGTAGATGGCGTGCGAGCTCTCTCTCTCTGTGCTTATATGTCATTTGTATGTGTCCGTCTCTGTGTTCGAATTTCCTCTTTTTATAAGAACAATTTTATATTGGGTTAGGGTCCACCCTAATGACCTTCTTCACTTGATCGTTTGTAAAGGCCCTATAAAGTCACATTCACAGTATTGGGGGTTAGAACTTCATCTTTGGGGGATACAGTTGGACCTTTAACAGGTGGCTCAGTTACTTTCTAACCTGGAGAGAAGAGCATTTATGAAATTAACTTTTGCAGGTCCCTTAAGACTTATCACTAAGATTCCCTTCTTAGGTACTCAGGAAGAATCCAGGCTCACCCGTTATCCTGCGAATTCTGCACTTGTTATTTTTTTTTTTGGTCTTTCTTTTTTTTAAAAATTAAATATTTATTGTTCAGATTATTACAGTTGTTCCTCTCCCCCCCCACCCCCCATAGCTCCCCTCCACCCGGTTCCCACCCCACCCTCCGCCCTCAGCCCCCCGCCCCCCACTGTCCTCATCCATAGGTGCACAATTTTTGTCCAGTCTCTTCCCGCATCCCCCACACCCCTTTCCCCCCCAAGAATAGTCAGTCCACTCCCTTTCTATGCCCCTGATTCTATTATAATCACCAGTTTATTCTGTTCATCAGATTATTTATTCACTTGATTTTTAGATTCACTTGTTGATAGATGTGTATTTGTTGTTCATAATTTGTATCTTTACCTTCTTCCTCTTCTTAAAGGATACCTTTCAGCATTTCATATAATACTGGTTTGGTGGTGATGAACTCCTTTAGCTTTTCCTTATCTTTGAAGCTCTTTATCTGACCTTCAATTCTGAATGATAGCTTTGCTGGATAAAGTAATCTTGGTTGTAGGTTCTTGCTATTCATCACTTTGAATATTTCTTGCCACTCCCTTCTGGCCTGCAAAGTTTCTGTTGAGAAATCAGCTGACAGTCGTATGGGTACTCCCTTGTAGGTAACTGACTGTCTTTCTCTTGCTGCTTTTAAGATTCTCTCTTTGTCTTTTGCTCTTGGCATTTTAATTATGATGTGTCTTGGTGTGGTCCTCTTTGGATTCCTTTTGTTTGGGGTTCTCTGCGCTTCCTGGACTTGTAAGTCTATTTCTTTCACCAGGTAGGGGAAGTTTTTCTGTCATTATTTCTTTAAATAGGTTTTCAATATCTTGCTCTCTCTCTTCTTCTGGCACCCCTATAATTTGGATGTTGGTACGCTTGAAGTTGTCCCAGAGGCTCCTTACACTATCTTTGTATTTTTGGATTCTTTTTTCATTTTGCTTTTCCGGTTGGGTGTTTTTTGCTTCTTCGTATTTCAAATCTTTGACTTGATTCTTGCGATCCTCTAGTCTGCTGTTGGAACTCTGCATAATATCCTTTATTTCAGTCAATGTATGCTTAATTTCTAGTTGGTCCTTTTTCATAACCTTGAGGGTCTCACTGGATTTCTTGAGGGTCTCACTACATTTATCGGCGGTCTCACCAGACTTTTTGAGGGTCTTACTAAATTTATCGGCGGTTTCTAGAAAGTTCTTGAAAAACCTTAAAAGTGTGGTTTTGAACTCTATATCCAGTCATTTGCTTTCCTCCATTTCTGTCATTTGTGACCTGTTTCTTTGTCTCCACATTTTGGCTGCTTCCCTGTGTTGGTAGAGTGGCTTTGTGTGCTAGGTGTCCTATAGGGCCCAGTGGATCAGCCTCCCCAATTACCTGAGGTGGACACTCTTGGTACACCCCTTTGTGGGCTTTGTGCACAGTCTTGTTGTATTTAAGCCTTGATTGTTGTAGGTATCACTGGGAGGAATTGACCTCCAGGCCAATTGGCTGTGAGAGTCAGCTGTGTCCACAGTGGGAGAACTTCTGTGCTGAAGACACCTTTATGAGGCAAGACTTGCTTCAGTGGGGCTTTGGTGCTCACTGAGTCTGCCCCCTGAGTGTGTCCCTTATGGATCTGAGGAGTTGTAATTGGATGGTCCCACTCTGACCACTGGGTGTACACTGGCTCTTGGATCTAAGGAGGTGCTAATTCAGCCTCTGCCTGAGGCTACCCAGCAGGAGCTACGAAGAGATCTGCAGATTCCCCTTCCTTGTTTGGGGTTTGGAGGTGCCCAAATGAGGCCCAGCTGTGAAGCAATGCAAGCTGCTGTGGGGCCTTGGGCCTTCTCTTAGAAGTTCTGGGTCTGTCTGGCCCAGCTGCAGTTTGTTAGGTAATTTTCAGATTGCAGAGGGCCAGGGCATTCATATGCAAAAGCCTCTGCGGAAGCTTGGGTGGGGCGGGGTCTCAGGGTATCAACAGGACGGAGCAAGCAGCTATGACTGATCCTCAGCCCTGCCTTAAGGGGCCCTCGTCTCAGTGTCCCGGTACACCTTTGAGAGAAAGCTGCCCTCGAGTTCCGAGTTCTGCCCACTGCCAGACAGTCCAGTTTCTCCCTCTATGAGTCTGGGTACCCAGGGACTCACCTGGAACTTGAGTTCAGAGCAGTCAGGGGCTTGTGACTCCCTCCTGATTAAAAAAGACAGCCGAGTCCTCAGTTGCCAGCCCTGCCGCGTGCGCCTCCGTACCTCTGCACTTTACTTCTGCACCTCCTCTGAGCCTCAGTGTGCTTTTCTCTTTCCTTCTAGTTGTAGAATTTCCACTCAGCCAGCCTTCCTGTGGTTCTGGATGATGTCCGTTTTGTATTTTAGTTGTATTTTTGAATTTGTTGTGGGACGCAGCAATTTACAGTGTTTACCTATGTCGCCATCTTGGTTTCTCCCTGCACTTAAGTTTTGGCAGCATTTAAGGAAGAGAACTGAGATCGACCTGGTTTGTAGCTTGGTGGGAGATGTCTTCCTTTTATGGGCTGAATGGATTAATAAAAATAATAGTTGAGTTTTTACTATGTTCTAGGGACTACGTTAAACACTTTATATACCTTAGACCAGCGGTTCTCAACCTGTGGGTCGCGACCCCTTTGGGGGTCGAACGACCCTTTCACAGGGGTCGCCTAAGACCATCAGAAAACGCATATATAATTACATATTGTTTACAGTAGCAAAATTATAGTTATGAAGTAGCAACGAAAATAATTTTATGGTTGGGGATCACCACAACATGAGGAACAGTATTAAAGGGTCACAGCATTAGGAAGGTTGAGAACCACTGCCTTAGACCATATAATTGTTGCCAAAATCCCATAAAGTAGATCTTTTTTTTTTTTAAATCCTCACCCGAGAATATTTTTCCATTGATTTTTAGAGAGTGGAAGAGAGAGGAAAGACAGAGAGAAATATCCATGTGAGAGAAACATATCGATTGGTTGCCTCCTGCAGGAGCCCCGACCAGGACCCCGGGCTGGGGAGTCGCCGGCAACTGAGGTATGTGCTCTTGACTGGAATTGAACCTGGACCCTTGGGTCCTCAGGCCAATGCTCTATCCACTGAGCCAAACTGGCTAGGACTAACATAGATCTTATTATCATTTTACAGAGGAGAAAAGTGAGGCTCAGCCATTAAAATAATTTGCCCAAGGTCACACCTAGTAAACGGTAAAGTAGGCATTCAAATCTAGCTCTGTGGGACTACAGAGCTTCAGCATTTAACCATGGTATTATACTTTCCTTTCACTTCCTTGAATAGAACTGTCTGGCCCAAGTCTCCTTCTTTTCTGTAAAAACTCCTAGTTCTGGAATTACGCCCACTGAAGGGGTC
Organism: Myotis daubentonii; assembly: GCF_963259705.1. Lineage (NCBI taxonomy): Eukaryota > Metazoa > Chordata > Mammalia > Chiroptera > Vespertilionidae > Myotis > Myotis daubentonii. The sequence continues at coordinate 194,083,588 of NC_081842.1, read as the reverse complement.
AGGGAAGTGACCTTTACTTGCATTCTTGTAAGTTCTTATTGTTTGTGAGTGGGCAAGGGAGTGTGACTTCAGTTGGCATTTTTTACCTCGTGGTTTAAGTCTTGCCAACGGGCCCTAGTCAGGTGTGGGACATTGTGAGTTTCTTTAAAACAAAAAATACTGTTCCAGAACTGAAGATGAAAAAGCATAGGCTTATTACGATGACCTAACTCTCTTTATTATTATTACTACAGAATTATAGATGCTCATTCTAATAAATTTAAGCAGTACAAAGAAAAATGTTCTCTTTTCTAGTCTTTCTCCTACCTAAGCCGCACTGGTCAGAGGAACCAGTATTCAAGGTTTAGTTTGTTTTCTTACCAAGACTTACTTTGGACCTGCCCCTTTCCCTCCTTTACTCCTTCCTGTTGGTCATGTCTCCTCTTGTCTCAAAGCCTGACCTCTCGTTATTCATTTATTTTTTCTGAAGGTGACATTCACCTACATGAGCATGAAAAGCACTCTGTATTGTGATGGGCCCTGTAGGAGAGAGAGGCTGCGATTATGTGCCAGTATAAATAAGGCCAACATTTCTTAATAGAAGATATGGCCCTTCCCACCCTGACTCCTCACTGCATTTCTTGCCTTATACCCCGTAATCTTTTGCACGGCACTTTACTCACACTCCAGGTTGTTTCTTGTTCATGAACTTTGCTCATGTTATTGCCTCTGTCTGAAAAGTCCTCTTAAACCTACTCTATTGAAAAAATTTACCCTTCCAGATGCACTCCACCTGTTTTTAATTCTGACTTTTTGAGCTCTTTAAAGTAAATGAATTAGCCACTCTCTGCTTTTCCATTCCATGCATATGTAGTTTATTTTGATCATACCATTTATTTTATTTATTTTTAAAAAATATTTTTAGCCGAAACTGGTTTGGCTCAGTGGATAGAGCGTCGGCCTGCGGACTGAGGGGTCCCAGGTTCGATTCCGGTCAGGGGCATGTGCCTGGGTTGTGGGCATATCCCCAGTGGGAGATGTGCAGGAGGCAGCTGATCGATGTTTCTTTCTCATTGATGTTTCTGACTCTATCTCTCTCCCTTCCTCTCTGTAAAAAATCAATAAAATATATTAAAAATTTTTTTTATTGATTTCAGAGAGAAAGGGAGAGTTTGAGAAAGATATAAACATCAATAATGAGAGAGAATTGCCCTACACTGGGGATCGAGTCTGCCACCTAGGCATGTGTCCTGACTGGGAATTGAACCGTGATCTCCTGGTTCGTAGGTCGACACTCAATTACTGAGCCACGACACGAGGGCCATACTATTTATTTATTTATTTATTTAATCCTCACCCAAGGATATATATATATTTTTAATATATTTTTAATTGATTTTTTACAGAGAGGAAGGGAGAGAGATAGAGAGTTAGAAACATCGATGAGAGAGAAACATCCATCAGCTGCCTCCTGCACATCTCCCACTGGGGATGTGCCCGCAACCCTGGTACATGCCCTTGACCGGAATCGAACCTGGGACCTTTCAGTCCGCAGGCCGATGCTCTATCCACTGAGCCAAACCGGTTTCGGCAAGGATATTTTTTCATTGATTTTTATAGAGAATGGAAGAGAGAGGGAAAGACGGAGAGAAATATTGATGTGAGAGAAACACATCAATTGGCTGCCTCCTGTATGCGCCCCAACCAGGGCCTGGCCAGGGAGGAGCTTGCAACCAAGGTATGTTCCCTTGACTGGAATTGAACCTGGGACCCTTCAGTCCGCAGGCTGACACTCTGTCCACTGAGCCAAACTAGCTAGGGCCATACCACTTATTTTTAATGCAAATATTTTAGTATGTTTATTAAAAAATAGTCCCATTATGATTATTGTTTTATGCAGACAGCATTCATTTAGATTTACCAAATATTTACCTTTTCTCATAGCATGTTCAGTCTTTCATTTGGAATCATTTTCTTTCTGCCGGAAAAACTCTTTGCTAATATTCTATAGTATAGCGTACTGGTGATAAATTCTCCTAGTTCTTTTTTATTTTTGTTGCCATACATTTGGCTTACTTTTGGCCTTTGTTCGGTATTAAGGACTTGTGCCTTTGTTAGAGTCATCCCCTTTGTTAGAGTAAGATCTTTTGCCACCCCTCCTAGTGAAATCCTACTAGTTTTTGGAGCTCAGCTCAAGTTCCCTCTTTCCCATTAATACTTTGTAAACCATAATAACCCCATGAGAATGCATTCTGCTTCTGAACTCCTAGCATTAACTGCTACCACTCATAGCCAGTTGTCCTGTAATGCTGTATTTTATTTTTTGTTGTTTAACTTCGACATATTTGCACAATTAGATTATACTCGTGGTGCTCACAGATAATTTAGCCAGTCTTCTTTCTACTTCTCATTTTGTCTAACACAGTGCCCTACATTTAGCAAGTATTCACCAAAAGTTGATGTGATTGATTTCCTCAGTCCTTTTTAAAGATCAGGTGCTCAGGGCCTGAAGCCTAGAGGAACATTCAACTGATGACATCATCTTGGCTGTCTGGCAGGATGGGGTGTGCCACTGAGAGGAGTGTTGGCAGATGAAATACTTGTGTAACAGGTTATGCTCCCTCTAATGAATGGGATTCAGACTCCACCTTGGGGAAGAGAGAGAGATAGTGTAGGAGGAGGACTGACAGGGGGATGGAAGGGAGGATGCAACATCGTTAGACATAGGGATATGGCTTTATTAAAAACATAAATAAAAGGATGGTGTAATGCAGAGAGAAGCTTCGTGGAACCAATAGGCTGATTGGACAAACCAGCTTCTCTGGTACAAGCCAGTTATTAATTGCCATTTATTGTCTTTGTAATAAATCCGTACCACCCAGCTACTTGCTTTCTCATTAGGGTGAGTCTGGAGAAAGGGCTTGTTTTAGAATTAGTAAATCCAAAAGAGATGCAGAATAGTCAGAGTGGGGAAAGGGATGGAGATAGTCCTTTCTCTCATTTGTCTTATCAGCCCTAGATTTGAGGGGTTACCAGGATCTCCTTGCATTTGCTAGTAGGGGTTGCTACTGGTGTGGTAAAAACCCTCTCATTTCTACCTCTACTACTTACTTTTGCCCCATCTGGCTTTCCTCCTTCACTCCTTCACTGATGCCCTCCTACCACACACACTCTAGATTGGTCATTATTCCCATCTCTGAGGCCCAGGTCTGCATTGGACCACCCTGTTAGTTGCCCAGACCTTGAGTGTAATCTCTCTATCCTCCACTCTTCTGCCTTCCCCAAATGGCAGGAAGGTAGAGAAAAGGTAATGGAGTGTGATTGTTTTAAGTCCTCTGTGGCTTAGAGGGCAGAATGTTTTGATTGCTTGATTTAGGGGTCTTGGGGTTTCCTAATATGAGGATCTATTCTTTTGTTGATAGAAAAACCTCGCAGCATTTTTTATTGATTTGCTCTGAGTAATATGTATCCGGAGAAAGAGTTGTGTTTGTTGGGGGGTTAGTATCTGCCCCTGAATGGGGGAAAGATGACTCTTGGAGCCGAAACCGGTTTGGCTCAGTGGATAGAGCGTCGGCCTGCGGACTGAGGGGTCCCAGGTTCGATTCCGGTCAGGGGCATGTGCCTGGGTTGCGGGCATATCCCCAGTGGGAGATGTGCAGGAGGCAGCTGATCGATGTTTCTCTCTCATCGATGTTTCTAACTCTCTATCTCTCTCCCTTCCTCTCTGTAAAAAATCAATAAAATATATTAAAAAAAAAAAAAAAAAAGATGACTCTTGGACTTGATTTCCCTGCCATCTATTAATGGATATCTCATTATCAGAAGATGAGGATTAACAAATATAAATATAGTAATACATTTGTAATGATTGAATTTTGATTTTGAAAACATCCTTTTTCTCTCTCCCTCTCCTTCTCTCTAAAATCAATAAAAATCTCTAAAATTAAAAAAATATGTATTATTTTTGGCTAGATGCCTCCCTACTTTTTGTGGGATGATTTTGCTGCATGCTAATCTGGAGGGAATAACAGTGCTAAATTACTTTTTGTAGATCATTGAACATTATGATGTTACTGAGACTGTCTTGGAGAGTTTTGGTCCATGGGAATAATGTGGGTTTTGGTGTCTACTTCTTCATCTTCCTTCAGATAAGTCTTCCTACATGTCCCATTATGTGGCTTTGAGAGGGATGAACAATGGGAAAAGTGAGTACACTCACTTCATTGTTCAGGTCGTTCTCTAGGTGTGGTTCTGCAGGGTTTCCTCAGAGAGCTAACTCAAGAGTTCTCTTCCATTATGGTGGCGTTCTTGTTTTTACATGTCATACTGATGAACAACCTTGGCATTTTGAGCAGCATCATTTGGAGTTGTTAAGTTGGGACTGAAGAAAGTAAAAATATTTTCAGAGGTTCCTTGAGAAACTGACCAAACCAAATCTCCCTAGATGGTATGGGCTTGAGAACTAGAGAATTCTAAGCGTGTATTCTTCCTTTTTGATGTCACCGGCTCCTCTGAAAAACAGCTGTTTGTCTTTCTGTTCTCTGTAAGACTCTGACATCTTGAGAGCTGAGATAGCATCTCATTCCACTTTGTGTCCCTTGTGCTTAACATAGAGCCCAATTCAAAGTGTTTATAAATGTTTGTTGAGTTGAATTGTGGAGGGAAACTTTAAATGCATTAACTATAGGCAAATGCATGTTTAGCATAATTGAGTTGGGAGATAGTATAAAGAAGAGATAGGAGAGATGGATAAAGAAATAACTTTTTGTAGATAGGACATAGACATTTTTATTGCCTAAGTATTTCTTGAGAAACAGTTGTTTGCATTATTCCTTTACATGGAAAAACATTTGGAAATTGTGTTAGTTCCATCTGATTAGCTAATGACCTTGGACAAGGCTTCTAGTTGCTGTGACCTTTTGGTAGCAACAACTACCTTCCTATCCCGCTCGAATGGAGGGATTCAGCAAAGGGAGGGCCTCAGGATTATTTTGGGGGTAGGGAGAGAAAGCTTTGAGCCCCTGTTAGCCAGGCACTGTGGAAACGTAAAGCTGTTATTATGATGATTGCTGTTGGCAAACAAGAAAGTCTCCACCTCTTCTCTGGGTTGTATCCCACACCCAGCCACAACCTCAGATTGGGTGGATGCAGACTTTAAATATTGGGGTCACCTGTAGCTGTTGGCAAATGTCCCTTGAGGTTTCTCTGAGTATTGTGCAAACATTACTTTTTGCTCTTCTCCTTTTTCCATGAGCAAAAAATAGGTAGTTTATGAAGATGTGCTTTTGGTTGGTGGCAGTGCATAAGGTGCCTTTATTTTCCCCTTTAAACTAGTAACTATCTGTAACAAGATGGCCCAGGCTTGGAAATTCTTACTTAGGGAGTAACTGAAGGCTGAGAGGACTAGGCTTTGCACAGCCCCCGGCCTTGAGAAGGGGACAGTCATTTCCCTGAGCATGGCTTGGACCCTGATCAGCTGATTTCCTGTCTCCATATGGATGTGTTTCCTCCCCTTCCTTCTGAAAGAAATGGATATTTTTTCATTTCCTGTTTGATAGCCTATTTTCTGAGTAGCAGGAGACACTTGCTGACTATAAATCAATTGGGGTGTGGGTGTAGGAAGGAAGCTGCTTTTGTTTTCAGCAGAATGGCTTTCATTTGAGGAATTCAAAGCATTATATGAGACCAAGCTTCCTTATTCCCTTGGGAGAGACATTGGACCTAAAGGGATTGCTTTGAATCTCTTTCCTACCTAACCTGTGGTGTTGGGAGAGCCCCTTCTCCCACTTCAGGCGAAAAAACCTGGTCACTCATGGGGACCTACATGCTCTGGATTCCACTCTCACCACATTCTCTGATCAGCCCTTTTGATGCCTAAATCTGCTAGGCAGTAACTTAGTTCCTGGTGGAAGTGACACCACCCTTGGCACAGAACCTGGTAGGATGCCCCCTTGAGCCCTGACTGAAGGACACAGGCTTGGACTAGAAGCTGGCTGGCTGTCCAGATTTCCTGTCTTCTGCCCTCACAAGCAGTCCCTTCAGTTTCCTCTCTGGGAGTGGGGGTGGGGTGGGAGCCAGTCAATATGAAGTAGCTCCACCTGTGGACCTAACAGCAGCTTCTGTTTTTCTAACCAAGAGCTGGCCTGTTCCTGATCCATCAGGAGAGTAGAAAGAGGACTAGGAAAGAGAAGAGTGGAGAGGGGTTCATTGTGATCCCCTTTGCTTCTAGCGAAGCTCTGCTTAAAGTTTGGGGAGTTGGGGTTTAATTTTGCAATACACTAACTCTTATATTTTCTTTCCTGACCTTATAACATTTTTATAAAATAGAACATTGCTTGGTAGGTTATGAGAAATGTCATTTTTGGGTTTTGTGGGTAACACACACAGCTTTTCCTAGTTTGCTGGGGTTTTAAATGGCTAGGTAGGTAATTGGTATGTTTAAAATTCTTAAAGAGTGGAATTAGTGAGTATGCACCTAACTTTTTTTTTTAAAATATATTTTATTGATTTTTTACAGTGAAGAAGAGAGAGGGATAGATTGTTAGAAACATCGATGAGAGAGGAACATTATCAGCTGCCTCCTGCACACCCTCCACTGGGGATATGCCCGAAACCAAGGTACATGCCCTTGACTGGAGTCGAACCCGGGACCCTTCGGTCCACAGGCCGACACTCTATCCACTGAGCCAAACCGGTCAGGACTGCACCTAACTTTTAACAGTACTATCATGCCCCACTTAAGGATGGCAGTATGCTCTGAGAAGTGTGTCATTAGGAGATTTCCTCATCGTGTGAACATCATAGACACACAAACCTAGATGGTCTAGACTACACACCTAGGCTCGATAGTACAGCCTACTGCTGCGAAGCTTCAAGCCAGTGCACCATGTTACTGTATAATGCAACATGGGATTAAATCAAGCACAAGAGAAAATGCAGTAAGAGAGGCAGTAAACATGAAACGGGTGAGGCTGCTGCCAGCATTACACGGCACAGTTTTACAGGAAACTTAAACTTTTTTTTTAATAAGTAGAAAGAGTACACTCTAAAATAATGCTAAAACATAGAGAATATTAAATACATAAGCCTGTAACAGTCATTTATTATCAAGTATTAGGTACTTAATTGTATGTGCTATATTTTTATACACGAGTAATGTGTTTGTGCTTCAGTGTTATGAAGGCTATAATGTCACTAGTAAACAGGAATTTTTCAGCTCCATTATACTCTTATAGAATCACCATTGTATATGCTGTCCATCGTGGAGGGAAATGACCTTATGTGGCACATGATTGTAAATTCTTACTTTTATCTCTGTTTCTGACCATGTGCCCTTTCTCCTTGCTCCAGGGCTTTTGGGATTTGTGGCTATTTTATGCTATCAGGTATATTTCTCCTTTAGGGTGGAAGCAGCGTTTTACAGTAGAAAGGGGGTAGGTGTTGGAATCCTGGTTCTGGTATTTACTGGCTCTGTGACCTTGGACAGTCACTTAACCTCTGAGCTATATGTGCTTTTTTAAAATTCCTTAATTTGCAAAATGTTGATAATAACTATCTTGGAGTGTTTTTGTAAAGGTTAAACGAGTTAATATATGTAAAGCATGTTGCTTGGCACATAGCACGTATGTAATTGTAGCTTTTTATTAGTAAGAGTCATAATAACAATACAATTTTTTCATTGTGGTAAAATATACATAACATAAAGTTTACCACTTTAAATGTTTTTAAGTGTACAGTTTAATGCATTAACTGAATTCACACTGTAGCCATCACCACCATCCATCTCCAGAACTTTATCTTCCCAAACTTAAATTCCATACCCATTAAACAATAACACCCCTATTCCTCCCGCAGCCCCTAGCAAACATAATTTTACTTTTTGACTTTATGAATTTGACTACTCTAGGTACTTCATATAAGTGGAATCATACAATATTTATCCTTTTGTGACGGGCTTATTAGCATAATGTCTTCAAGGTTTATTTATGTTGTTAAAATTTTATTCCTTTTTAAGACAGAATGATATTCCTTTGTTTGTATATTTTGTTTATTCATTCATCTTTTGATGGACACTTGCTAACACTGATTGTTTTTAATAGTAGTGTTGTTTATTTTCCCTGCCCATCAGTAGGCCTGAGTCAGACCTGGAAAAGTTCAAGAGCCCAGGCTTCTTTATCCTGAACTTATGCTGGACATAGGGGATAGAGGTTGAGAAGGAGAGGCAGCCCTTCCAAACTCCTGGATCCCTATATGTGGACTCTCCTGTTTGTTTTTAGGGCGTTAAAGGGTGGTTTTAAACTGATTTGTCCCTTGTCCCCTCTTTATGCCTAAGGGGACTGCGGTGTCACTGGGGTTGCTTTCCCTCTTGTGTCATGGATACAAGGACACATCCCCAGTGCAGTTCCTCACCCAAATACGCCAACCTTCATATTTCCTGCTTCCACCCTCCAACACCTAGACACCAGTTTTCTTTTAAAAGCTATTCAAGACTTTTTTATGTTGTCATCATAATAGTGAATTCTATATTAAACTAATAAGGATCACAGTATTAGCTAGTTATGATTGTTTATGTACCTATGACTAAAGAATATGTTTGTGGTTTGTGAAAGCCACTACAGGAGAGTATCTAAAAAAATCTATTTTGGAGAAACAGATTAAATATGAACGACAGCAGGGGGCACTTGTATGACACTGGAGCACAGACAAGCATAAGCGTGTCAGGCTTGATTTTCAAACTTTGACTTGCTCCTTGGAAAGTTAATATTTTTCTCTTATGCAATTTTCTTTACGCAAAACTGCTAGTTGGATTTTAAATATAAACTATTTGGCATGATCAAGCAGTTGTTTTTACTTTTTGTTGATAAAAATGAATTTTCTTCAAAGTTTGTTAAATTTATTTTTTTTCAGGTACTCTTGGCCAAGCAAGAATTACTAGATTATTTCATTCAAGTATGTCAACATATATAAAGCTTTAGAAATTTGTCTGAAAAAAAATCTATTGGAAGCCTCAATCTCTGTATCAACAGATTAGTGCCACTCTAGACGACGTACTACCTGTCATTCAAGGATCTTGTTGATCCTTTTTTTTTGTACAAAAATTACAAGTGAAAACAAAACAAAAACCAAAACAAAATGGATGTACTTCATATTTATTTGAGTAGAGGTACCAACAAACACTTGAAAAATGGCCAAGAGGGTTGGTTGAACTTCTCCAGTTCACTTTGTAGCTGCTGTTAGGTAAACACAGCCTTCTCTTACTTGAATAATGATGCTGAAGGGCCCTACAGGCCAAAGCTCCGGGATTTCTGATGAGAGATAACAGTATCATTTTCAAATTGGCCCCTGCACAAACCTGCATAATTGTAGGTATTCCATTTTCCATGCCTGCCACATACCTTGCTCTTACTTCAGATTCACAGATAAATTCTTAAACTAATTTTAACCACCTGTTTTATCATTTACTCCTGCTCCAATTACCAAAGATGCTTATAGAGGGAAAAATAAATAGATTCTCCCCTCCCCCACTCCCCCCGCCTTGTTTGCTCTTTGCCTACATTTTAAATGTTACCTCTCAATCTTTAAATTCCAGCTAAAATGAACTAGTGCCTTTCCTATATATGCCTCATGTTTTCCTACTTCTATGCCTTGCTCATGCTGTTCCATCTACCTGGCTTTTCCTGTCAGCTCTACATCTTATTTGTCCCTCTGTATTCACCTTAAATGTCACACTGTGTGCGCACAGCCTTTATGATCCTTCAGGTACAAGTCAGACCATCTTTCTGAACTTACATAATATTATTGAAAGAAATTCACTTAAAAGTAATAGTAATAACAACTGACAACTAACATTCACACAGCCTTTTATAAAAGTGCTTTGGCATATATTAGCTCCTTTGAGCCTCACGGATTATCGTTCCTGTGTTGCAGCTGAGGAAATGAAGGCTCACAAAAGTTAAGAGACTGGCCTGAGGGTAACACAGCTAGCACTGAATTTAGATCCTATGACCTCATACCCCATGTTCTTTCCACCAAACAATGCTATCTTATGATTCTTACCCCTTGCCACTGTGTGTTAACAGTTACTCGTGTAAATGTCATATCCGGCTTGCTACTTTGTGCTGTTCTTGAAGGAAGGCTTAATGCCTTGTTCTTTTTTTTTTTTTTAATCCTCACCTGAGGATATTTTTCCATTGATTTTTTTAGAGAGAATGGGAGAGGGAAAGACAGAGAGAAATATTGATGTAACATCGCAGTTGGTTGCCTCCTGAATGGGCGCTGGTCAAGGAGGAGCCTGCAACCAAGGTATGTGCCCTTGACCAGAATTGAACCTGGGACCCTTCAGTTTGCAGGCTGAAGCTCTATCCATTGAGCCAAACTGGCTAGGGCAGTGCCTTGTTCTTTATGACCCTGATATTCATAGCATAGAGTATTGCATATAATAAGGCATCAATAAACATGTATTGTAAGTCTGATGATGAGTTGGGGAGATGTTGATGAATGCATATGCCTAGCATGGTGCTTGGCACATTGATGCCTAATAAAGATTTATTGAATTTAATGGTAAAGTGGACCAAAGACCATCTTCTATACATATAAAAGCATAATATGCAAATTGACCGGATGGCGAAATGACCAGTTGCTATGATGCACACTGACCACCAGGGGGAAGACGCTCAACACAGGAGCTGCCCCCAGCCAACCTTTTGGTCCCTCCCCCGGCTGGCAAGTTCTGATTGCCCCATGGGGAACGGGAAACCGGGGGTGGGTGTTGGCGGACGCAGCGGCACCAGGCCAAGGTGGGTGCGAGCAAGTGGGGCCCTGATCGCCCCGCTGGTCACCCCACACACAGAAGGTGACTGTCGGTGGTGGCAGGGGGAGGGCAGGGCAGCTGGGGAAGATCAGCCCTGATCGCAGGCCAGGCCTAGGGACCCTACCCATGCACGAATTTCGTGCGCTGGGCCTCTAGTAGTTAATAAGACATAATATTAACTCATTCAGTGCTTCCAACAACTAAAGAGGTAGTTACTGTTTTTATCTCCATTTTACACTTGATGAGACAGGAACAGGAAGGCTAAGTGACTTGTCCAAGGCCACACAGGTGGTAAGTAGCAGAGCTAAATTTTACACTGACAGGCAATCAGCTCTAGAATCTGCATGCCCTCTTAACCATTATGCCATAATCAGTTGTTCAGGATATTTTTATACTGTTCAGTTCCTTCTAGACTTCTTTCTGTCTTGGGTGTGGCTCAAATAAAGAAAAGCAGAAGCAGCATGGCTTATGAAGGTTTTGTATTGGAGAGCAGTGGTTCTCAAACTTTAGCCTGCATCAGAATCACCTGGAGGGCTTGTTAAAACACAGATTGCTGCTGCCTGGGCAGTGTGGCTCAGTGGTTGAGTGTTGACCCTATGGATCCAGAGGTCATGGTTTGACTCCCTGTCAAGGCTCATGCCCAGGTTTCGGGCTCGATCCCGTGTAGGGTATGCAAAAGGCAGGTAATCAGTGATTCTCTCTCATCATTGATGTTTCTGTCTCTCTTATCTCTCTCCCTTCGTCTCTAAAATCAATAAAAAAAATATTAAACAAAAACAAAAACACAGATTGCTGGGTCAGATCTCCAGGTTCTGATTCAGTAAGTCTGGGGTGGGGCTTGAGAATTGGTAGTTTTAACAAGTTCCCAGTAGATGCTGATGCCACTGGTCTCAGACCGCTGTGTAGTAAGAGCATGGACTCTGGTCAAGCTACCAGGGTTTGAATCTCAGCTTTGCCATTTACTATGAACTTGGGCAAGTTCTTAAACCTTTCTGTGCTTCAGTTCTTATCTGTAAAGTGGCTATGCTGATAGCACCCACATTATAGGATTCTTAATAGAGATTGAATGAAATAATACATGTAAAATGCTTAGAATGGTGCTTAGTAAACATGCAGTATTAGCTACAGTACTGGTGATAAGACATGGTTTTTTTCCTTTGTAGATTTTACAATATAGTTACAGAGACTAGATTTAAATATATAATAAATAAAAACTGGTGTGAAATCAGATATTACTTCATGTAGTTCTGACTCTAAAGTACTTAGAGGTGAAGTGTGTGTATGTTGTGGGGCAGGAAGGTAGTGGGGATGGGGAAGAGGAGAGGTACATGGGAGAAGATAATGCAAAGTTATATAGTCAGAATTTAGAAAGATTGGAGTTGTCAGTGGTTTAGATTTTACCAGAGAATTGGAGGGAGGGATTGAGGGAGAGAGGAGGGAAGAACAGGAGAGGGAGATAGATGGGTAGATACTAAGAAAGAGATAACTACTCTTCCCATTCCTTCTTTCGCGCTGGTAGCTGGTCAGGAGGTGAGTTTACTGGCAGTTTGCTCTTTTGGGGAACAGTGGCGAAGGAAATAGTTTGCTACTGGCATCTGAAGCTGGGCTCTGCAGCCTCTATCCTCCACAGCTGATTCACATACTTTTGATTGTTGCTGAGAAAGGCAGTTGTTAGGTTTGGAAGTTTTCAGATTCCAGAGCCAGCTGGACAGCTGGCCCTCCGTTAGCTGTTTCCCAAACTGCCAGCCCCGTGTTGCCTCATCTCCCTGGGCCCCTTCTTTTTGACTTTTAAGCGATATCCTATATTTAGTGAACTAGCAAGTTAGAGGCTGGAGAGGGTTTGAGGGGAGAGTCTCTCTCACCTTAGAGTTTTGGGTGGATGGAGTATTTGGGCCTAGGAACAAGGTGTATCATGTGCAAAAATTTTAACCCCTTTTTCATCAGGCATGCCTGAATGATAGCTTTCAGTGCTAAGAATGTACCTCTAGTTCATGGGTAAGGAGCAGTGTTTATTTTTGGGTGTCCCGAACAAAATATTTTGGAGAAGGAGTGAGGAGAATTTCAGACAGCTCCATTTATGGTTGAGCAATGCTTGGTATTCTACAGAAGGGACCATATGGACAGTGGGGAAGAGTTTAGCATTCTGATTGTTCACCTCTTGCACCCTCCATTCAGGGATTATTAGGGACACCTCATTAGCCATCAGAGTGGGATACGTTTTTCTTGGGGCTCACATGAACCTCAGACCCGCACCCTGGGCGTCGTCTGCTCTCCCAGTCTGCTGAATCACCACCTAGGAATGGCAGTAGCCAGGTTGCCGCCTGAGCACCTCAAGTGCTCTTGGCATGGTGCGTTGTTGACTGGTCTTGGTCTCCTAGACACGGCTTGGGCCTCTACGGTTGGAGTGGAAGGCTGGGTCTTAGCTCCCCTTCCAGCTTGTTCCACAAGGCGCTGACCTACTTTTTAGAGACAATTAAGTGTTTGTGAGCAAAAGAAGGCGGTGACCCATGTGAAGGTGAAACAGAGCTGCATTAAACAAACATTTGGAATTACTTTTTTTGTCTCAGTCCATCTCAGTCCAAATGGAATGGCTGGCCAGGCTGATGTGGGGGCCAAATTCCAGATGTTTATCCAGATAACCAACCAACTCGTGAATTCCCATTCCTTCCATCAGTGTACTTTAATATAAGAAATACCTTTTATAATCATCATACCCTTTGTCATTTGGGTAGTAGGAGAAGGTTTGAAAGGAAGTTGGGCTGCTTAGAGTGAATCAGCACTATAAGCCAACATCCCTCTTGGTGGCAATATTCTGGTTCATTTGTAGCCCCTCTGAGAGGAATCTAATCTCTTTTTCTTCTTGGACAGGCTGGATGGGAGCCCAGATCTTTAGGGAACAAGCGAGTAGCAAGTTGAGGTTTTCCTGTCCATGTGGTACAAGGGTTAGATTCAGTTTTTGCAGTGAAAGGAAGTGAACTCACTTTCCCACCTCCTGGATGTCACTGACCTTATTAGCAGACCCCTACCTCTGCTTCCCTGTTGAATGTGATTATTATGCTGCATTATATTTTTTTTAAATATATTTTATTGATTCTTTACAGAGAGGAAGGGAGAGGGACAGAGAGCTAGAAACATCGATGAGAGAGAAACATCGACCAGCTGCCTCCTGTACACCCTCCACTGGGGATGCGCCCACAACCAAGGCACATGCCCCTGATCGGAGTCGAACCCGGGACCTTTCAGTCCGCAGGCCGATGCTCTATCCACTGAGCCAAACCGGTTTGGCTATGCTGCATTATTGTCCTTACAGTCGTACTTCAGCACTGAGGGAAGGATCCAAGGCCTTGAGAAGGACGACTCTTGTCCTGCATCAGCTGGCACTGGGACCCAGAGGGAATTGCTAAAGTAGCAATTAGGCAGTTTCTTAAAGGTTTATTTTCAGCAACTCCACACACATGACAACTGCAATAATCTCCCAGTCAACAAAAAAAAACAGTTACTGACATAGTGCTCAGACATCCAGATCAAATCTTAGAGTTCTGGAAGGAAGCAGCTTAGGAGAGAGAACACAGTCCTGCCATCTTCTCATTGGGATTCCTTCTAACAGCCTTGGAGGCGTCAGCCCCGTTGGAAGAACTAGTTAACATATCAGGCAGGCATGACTTAGAAGTCAGCATGGCCCCTATTTTGTTCTTGTAGATGGCTAAGTTTCTTAGGGAATAGTATTTGAGGTGACCTAAAATGCTCCCCTCCTAGAAATATGAGTCTCGTCACAACCTCCTTTCGTCCACTACTGTTCCCTAATACCCCCGAAACCTGGGCTCTGCTCCTTTCCCAGCCACCCCCTTTACGGTGTCCTTGCCTTCCCTACCTGTCCTATGGACAGCATTTGCACTGGCATTCTGGTCTCTTTCTGCCACACCTTCCTTTCCTTTCCCCAGAGCTGGACCCACGTTCACTTTCTCCATGAGCAACTGAGTTCTACTACATAGCATTGTGCTGACTGACTCCTTTACATATTTATGAGCTCCAGCTTGATTTTCAACCCTGCAATGAAATCTTTCTTTTCTCTTCTGGTTGACTCCCATTCCTTTTCCCCACAGCAGCTATTCCAGACTTTCACCACTCTCCTCAAACTTGCTATTCCACCTTACCTCGTAAATTCTCAACATGTTATTTAGCCTTTTACTTTCCACAGCTCTGTCTCTCAATTTATCTGTAATCTTCTCTAGTCCTCGCCTCCTTATAATTTAGGAGCAGGCCTCTGGGCATGTACATGTTTGTATCCTCACTAGTGACTCCTTATAAATATGTGTAGGTTTTTCTCTATCCTAAGAAAAAAGTTATTTTAAGCTTGTCTGTTTTTCAAACTAGTGTTCTTTTTTTTTTAAAATTCACTAACCCTCTTTAATAGCCTTTCTTACATTCTTTTAGTCATTTTGTTCCACTGTCGCCTGGCTTTTGTGCCCAGTGTCCCAACTGAATTCCCTCTCACTGGTGACAACTTATTTGCAGAATTCAGTTTCTCTTTCAGTTCTCATGCTGTTTGATCCTGTCAGAGCATTTGACACTATTTACACTTCTTACCCCCACCTCATTCTGCATGCTCTCCCTGGATGAGTTTACCTACTCTGGTGATTTTATTTATCAACTTTGTCTATGTGTACAGTGATGATTCTCAAATCAAAATCTCTAAATATGAACTTTTCTTTGAAGTTCTAACTTGTATTTTCAGATAACTACTGTCCTTTTCCACTTTGAAGTCTACAGAAATTTTAATGTAACATATCAAATACCAAGCTTATCATCATTCCCCTACTTTCCCCTGCCCAAACCTGCTTCTCTTCCTATGTACCCTGTCTCAGCTTACTCTCCACCTATTTGCCCAAACTAGGAAATTCAGTTGCTTGTTTGTGTTTTTTTCCCTTTCTTCGTTCTCCACATTCAGTTGGATACTACATGTTTGTTCTACCTCAGAAGCATCTCAATACCCATCCTTTCCCATGCATCCTGGCTGGACCCATGGCCCTATTTTAGATCTCCATCATCTTTGGCTTATTGCCAGTGACCATGCCATATCTTCTATCTACATATATAAAAGGCTAATATATATGCGAAGTGTCCCTTTGGGAGTTCGACAGGGAGACCAGAAGTTCAATTGCTCACTATGATGTGTGCTGACCACCAGGGGGCGGCGCAGAACGAAGGGAGGCCCTGGCTGGCAGCAGGAAGGCCCTGATTGGCCCTGATTGCTGGCCAGGCCTAGGGACACTACCCATCCATGCATAATTTCACGCACCGGGCCCCTAGTCCCTTCCTAAAAATTCCAGTGCTCACTGCTTTCTCTTCCTTCACAGGTAAAGTTCAGGCTTCTTAGCATGGGTTTGATTCTCAGTTTCATCCCTTGTTTATGCTGTTTCCTATGCCTTGGGTGTTCTCTCTACTTTGTCTGCCTCACAGATTCTTGTTCATACTGTAATTTTTCATTCCAGCTCAGAATTAGTTAGCTTTTTATGGTGTTCCAGCTTCTTTCCTCCTACCTCAACCAGGAGAACTTTATCTCCTCACTTGAGTTCTCATGGTACTTTATACGACCCTTTGTCATATTATTTTACAATTATCTGACTCCTCTAGATCATGAGTTCAGTGAGGGCACACTGTACCTTCTTCATCCTTGTTTCTTTGGTGCCATAACAATTGGTTGAATTTTTGGGTTGTATATAAAGTTCTTGCAGGCTTCAGAAAAAGGATGTTTGGGAAGTCTAAAGAGCTATGCTACTGTTGGATATTGGTTGTGGTACACTCTCTCACCCTCTGTTTCACAAAATAACCATGTTTATTATATGAAAATTATAAAATAATAAGCAAAACTATAAAATTAAAGTTACCTAAAAATCCCACTATTTTTGTATAACCATTGTAAACATTTTGCTATATTTTCTTTCAGACATCTTCTGCAAATATATACATGTACAGACATATTTTGTAAAAGTAAACTGTAACTTATTTTCTTCACTTACTGTAGGGTGAAAATCTTTCTGTGTCAAAAATATGTATCAACTTAATAGTTTATATTGCTGTCAGTAGTCTCTTATGTGGGTGACTGCACTTGGTCAGTCCACTGTTGTTGGACTTTTAGGTAATTTTGCATTGGCGTTATAAACAATGAAATGAATATACCGTGTGTGTGTATTTTCACACTTAACCACATTTCTTTTATATTAGTTTCTAAAAGCGAGATTACTGCATTGAAAGTCATTGCACACTTTAAAAATTTTAGATACATTTTGCTAAAGTACTCTCCACAAAAGTTGCACCATGTTGTTGAGTTGTTATACCTCACTGAAAATTTTTTTCTATGGTAGGTTTTGTGTTGGAGGTTTTATGTATGGGAATTATTTAATTAAGGCTGTGTTCTATGAAGATTTATCTGACAGCACGCGCAGCATGAATTGGATGAGAAGGAGGGAACCCATTTTTTTGAGGCTATTTTAGCAATCCAGGTGAGAGATAATGAGGCTTAGACAAGGAGAGGTTGACTGTTGAATAAAAACGTTGACTGCAAGAGGCATCTGTAAGAACTGATAGGACTTGATAGTGGGTTGTTTAAAGGGTGGTGCCATTACTCAAAGTGGGAAATTAAAAGGAGGCATTGATTTAGGGAGGCCAGATGTGGATTCACTTTTAATAAATTGAGTTCTAGTTGTCATGGCATGCTCAGGTGGAAATGCCCTGCAGACAGTTGGCACTGCAGAGCAGCAATTAGAAGAGAGGCAGGGCTCAGTCTTCTCAGCCTGGTGTTTAAAGCTCTCCATAATAACCTTTCCAGCCTCCTCGCCAACTGCCTCCTCACATCCAAGCCAGACAAGGCCGTCTTCCTGGAGCACCTCATTCGCTCACTGCATCTGCCATATATTTCACCCATTGTTCACAATCTACGTCAAAGCCCTCTAGGAAACCTTCTGATTACCCCTCTGGAAGTTAGTTCCTAGTTTCCTAAATGCTAATGGTCATTTTTTTCTTTATCACTTATATTGTACTTTAATATCCTACTTATATGTATGCATTATTTTCTTCTATGAGATTAGAAGCCCCTGGAGGTTGAAGACTGTATCATAAACTCCATGTTACCTCCCACATTGCCAGCTCTGTATTTTGGATATAAGTGTCCAAATATTTGGTGATTTATGGAGTAAATGGAACCAACTTTAATATAGTAATAATAACACCCTGCATTATTATCATTCAGTACCTAATACCCCAAAAAGTGCTAACACTATTTTATGTGCATTTCCCTACTTGTTTTACTTAAAATAATATTCAGATGTATTATGGGAGAGGAAATAGAATACAAGACATGTTAAGTGAGAATCCCCTTTTGTAGCCATGTTCTTTGTTTTTCCCAAGATTCTTTTTTTTTTTTTTTTTTAATGCCCTTGACCAGAATCAAACCTGGGACCCTTCAGTCCGCAGGCTGATGCCAAACCAGCCAGGCCTCTCCCAAGATTCTTAAGAGTGGTTTATATACCCGCCCTTTGGCTTCCAACCCTGTCCACTCTCCTGAAATTGCTATTGTCAAGTTCAACAATCACCTCCTAATTGCCAAATCCAATGGTAATTTCTCAGCCCCAATCTTAAAAAAAGGGGAAAAATAGCTAGAGTAAGGAAAGCGGCGGGGTGGGGGGTGGGGGGGAGGAAGAGAAACATCAGCCACCTCCTGAGTGCGCCCTGATGGGGATCAAACCTGCAGCCTCGGGTGTGCCCATGACCAGGAATTGAGCCCTTTTAGGTAAACGGGATGAAGCTTCAACCAATTGAGGCACACTGGCTCAACCCTAATCTTGCCTGACCTTTGAGTGACCTTATTTACACTTAGGGCTTCAACTGCTGGCTCAGATCTCCGGGCCAGATCTCTCTCCTGAGCTCGGGACACTTATCTCTGAGTACCAGAGGACTTCTTTGGGATATTGTATAGGTATCTCGTACTCAACATGTTCCAAACTGAACGCTTTTCTTCACCCCAGGAAACCTTTTATCTGTATCATTTTACTTCAGCTCTCACATCCCTTTCTTTCTTCCCATCCCAAATACTACTTCCTTAGTTCAGATTCTGTTGTTTCTCAGCATATAACCATAACAGTTTCCTAAATGGTCCCCCTGCCTTCGTCTTGTTTCCCTCCTTTTCATTACTGCTAGGTAGTCTTTCTAAAATTAAAATTTGATCATAAAAGAATAGTCATTCCTAAGTTAAACTTTTCAGTGGCTTTCCGTTACCTTTAGGTTGAACTGTGATTTCTGTAGCATCACATGCAAAGCTTTCATGTCCTGCCGTCATCCTTCCAGGATTGAGAGCACCTGTACTCTATCCATATCACAGTATTGTATGTTCCTTCAGTGCATTATCTCTCGTGTTTCTACGTTGTTTCCACTGTCTACAACACTCCTGTCCCCATTAATCTAATTCACTGTAGCCCCAGTTCTAACATAATCTCCTTCCAGAAGCCTTTCCTGGATGTCCACGCCCCCCCACCCCATTTTTTCCTGTGTGCTTTTATCAATATCAGCCTCACTATATCGTGTGTTGGGTCACTTGCTTATCTCCTTCACTAGATTGTAGGCTGTTTGAGGAAAATGACTGAGTTCATGTCAGTGTTCTACAGAATTTGCACAGGGCAGGGATACAGGGTGTAGGCTTGTAGAATGTATGAATAATTGCGTGAGAAGGGTATGTGGCCAGTGGCAGTGCTGGGATCAGGATACAGAACCTCAAATTTTTGGCCTTTTAACTTTCATTTATTTTCTGACTAAGTAACACATCCACATAATTGAATATTCAAAAGGTACAAACTGTATCTACAGTGAAAAATCTGTTTTCACCCTAGCCATCCTTTTCTCCTCCCTGAAGACAATCAGTATTATCGGTTTCTTATGCTTCTTTCCATAGATGATATGTGCACTTATTAATTCACATATCTTATGAATTTAAAAAATTAATTTGGCAAATATTTATTGAGTACTGGTATGTACCAGGTACTATGCAAGGCTCTGGGGATAAACAGTGAATATATAAATAGGTAAAAATCCATGTCTTTATGGAACCTAAATTCTATTATTCATTTTCCTTCTTTAAAAAATGTAATTGAGAGCTAACATATACTCTGTTTTGACCTTTTTTTTTTTAATCTTGGAGATTCATCCATATCAACTCATAAAGACCATATCTGCCCATAAAGACCTCTTTTTTCCCTCCATGCTTATTATTCTGTCATATGAATATGCTATCATTTACTTAGCCAGTTCTCTCTTGATGAACAGTTAGGGTGTTGCCCATCTTTTGCTATTACAAAGTGCTGTAATGAAAAACTTCGTTGTATACTTGTCACTTTGCATATGTATATCTTTTTAAAAAAGTGTTTACTTTATTAACTTGATCTGTAAATTTTTTATTCATTTAATGTCAATAAGTTTCAAGTAATTTAGAAAACAGATTATTGATCACATAAGAAACTCATTAAAAAATGTATTACGTAATTTCTAACCCCTCAAAATTTTTATATTTTATTACATAAAAATCAGGTCAAACAATAAAAATCAGGTCAAACACAGTAAAAGACAAACAGCTGACAGTAAGGGGAGGAGGGGGTTAGAGAGCAACCAAAGGACTTGTATGCATGCATGTTAGCATAACCAATGGACACAGACACTGGGGCGGTGGGGGCTTGCCCGGGTGGGAATGGCTCGGGGGCAGGGGGGTGGTGGTTTTTATTGGGGAAAAAGGAGACATATGTAAAACTTTAGATAATAAAAAAAATAAAAACAAAACAAAAAAACCCTAATACTTAGAAATGAAAAAAACACCACAACTGACAGTAGATCATTGTAGCATTTAAGGTATGAGTTAATATCAAAACATTTAAAAAATCTTATTAATAATTAAGAAACAAACATCTCAATGCAAATTTTGGAAAATGAGCAAATAATTCAGAAATTAAGAAATATGTATATCGGTTATCTTTTTTATTGTTTAAAGTATTACATATGTTTCCTTTTTCTCCCATTGACCCCTCCCCGGCCACTCCCACCCCCCTGCATATGTATATCTTTTAAAAAATATATATTTTATTGATTTTTTACAGAGAGGAAGGGAGAGGGATAGAGAGTTAGAAACATCGATGAGAGAGAAACACCGATCAACTGCCTCCTGCACACTCCCTATTGGGGATGTGCCCGCAACCAAGGTACATGCCCTTGACCGGAATCGAACCTGGGACCCTTGAGTCCGCAGGCCGATGCCCTATCCACTGAGCCAAACCGGTTAGGGCGCATATGTATATCTTTAGGAAAAATTCTTAGGTGTAGACTTGCAGAATCAAAGGTTTTGCATATTTCTAGATTTGATGGATGGTTTCATCCATTGCTTTAAGTTTTTTATTATGAATATTTAAAGCATATAGATAAGTATGATAATACTATAGCAGGTACACTGCTACTCATTAAACAGATGTTGACACCTTCATTGAGGTTCTACCTTAACAATGTGATGTCTTTCTGCAGAATGTTATTTTAGATGCAGGAGTAATAAGTTTCTTAGAACCCATACTCTGCCATCCTGGAGTCATTACTATACAGTCTATCTTGAACTTAAAAAAAAAAGGTCACCTCATTATTAGCAAAAGACAGCTTCAGAAGAAAATTCCATTATGCTATTTATAGTGTCTAGAATCTGACTTCTCAAAAATATTTATTTTGCCTTCTTCCTCTGCTCAAAGCAACAAAGGAATGCTACTGGAAGTTGGTGTCCTTTTTGGAGGCTTGTTTTGTTTGTTGGTGGAGTATAATCCAGGTGAACTGAGCCAGCAAGCACTCCTCCCCCCCTTCCCGGGTTTGTCAAAATAACTAAATGTGACTGCTTAGCAGGCGCCTTCCTTTAACTGACTTGGATTTGCAGCCATGTCCTCTGGCTGGGTCCTGATGGAGTTGGTGAGAGAAACTGTTCTTGAGGGAGTGGGGGAAGCTGTTGATCTCTATTACACCTGGATTCCTATATCTGTTTCAGTATGCTTTTGTTGAAATGAATTTCCTCCCCTCCTACCTCTCTTCTAAAGGTCTGTAACCTCCGTCCAGTGGTAGGTGACTCTTGCCTGTGATCTTTTATTTAGGTGCTCAGAACGCCCAGGAGTGAGGCATTTATAAACAGAGGAGAACCTTAGTTTCAAGTCAGGCTATAATCTGAGGTCATGCAGGTACAGGTTCACCCTAAGAACAGGCATTTTTGCCTTCCCTCCCAACTGCTTAGTTTTACCTTGTTTGGTCACCGCGGGAGGAGAGGATTCATAGGACTCGCCCATTTCTCCAGGGAATACAGAGCCAAAAGAAAAGGATCAAGGAGAGAGGACTTATTTGAGGGTCTGTAGCCTAAGTACGAGCCCTGTGGTGTATATATTGGTCTGATCCACAAAAAGAACCTCTCTAGGCCTTAGGCAGACGTCCTCAAACTTTTTAAGCAGGGGGCCAGTTCACTGTCCCTCCGACATTCCACACATGTGCACTGCGGGCCCGGACAAGTCGGCTGCTAAGCAGGACAGGCAGCTGCGGCAGAAACACCCGGCGGGCCGGATAAATGTTTTCGGCGGGCCGCATGTGGCCCGCGGGCCGTAGTTTGAGGACCCCTGCCTTAGGGTGAGTGCAGAGTGGGCAAAACTCCTCGGACACTTGTGGTCAAACCTGCACTTCATTTCAGTTAAAGCCTCCTTTGATCTTGCCATTTCAGCCCTCTCCTTCTAAGCATGTGAGGTCTGACTTCTTTTGTCTTCTGTTCCTCAGCCCTGCAGAGAGAGCTTTGGCCCTGGGCACAACCCTTTCTTCAGATGGCGAACTCATTTTCTGTCTAGCAGACCAGAGGGACAAGGTGTAATTCAACCCCTCCCTGCTTCAGACACTGCTGTCAGGGGGAAACAATGAAGAAAGTGATCTTTGTTGTTCCCTGAATAGGGCCATGAACCTGGCACCTGCTTTTGTTGCTGGCTTCTTAAGTCACTGGAGACATTTTTGCTGTCTTCCTGGGTCAGCAGCTGCTTTGGGGTAATAGTGGTAACTGGCTGTAGGGTGTCAGTTCTCCCTCAAAGAAAATGGATGTATTTATATGAGCGGGGTTACCTTTCATGTCTCTAAGCCTCTTGTCTTCAGGGCTGGTCTAGAGAATGAGCAGTTGGGTGTCAGCTGTGCCCTCAGTTTGACCACTCATGACCCCTATCTCCTCTGAATCCGAGGAGACAAATTCATTGCTTTTTCACCCTGTTCTCTCTCATTAGACTGAGTTCTGTGTTCCTAGCACTTAGGTTAGTGCTGGGTGCTTGCATGGTTAGTATGCAACAAATGGATGAATGAGTGATTGGGTAAATTTCTTAAAGTGACTATTCAGATTTAGTTTCACTGACCCCTGATATGAGGGGCTTGTGGGAGGACGACCTTTATTTTTAGGAGAAAGATTGCTTAAAAGGAATTATGGAAGGTTTGATTTCTAGATGGTTTGGGGGAACTCCAAGATAGTTTTTATTATCTCCTCATGGGTTTAGAACTTTCTCCTTAGTTACTAAGTCTTTGCTGGCAGACTTGCCCACCTGTTTTAGGAGTAATATACTGAACCTGACTCAGGCCTTTTCTTCCCCTGGGCTCTGGCATTCCTGAGCCCACGCCAGGGCAGGGCAAGGCAGGGCAGCTTTTTAATTGTCTTTGTCATTATAGAGTCAGAAGCCCTAAGGACCACACCTCATACACTGTAGTCTGGACTTCCTGATCTGTCTGCATTCAGTCAAGTTTCACTCAGCTCTTAGGTGTCTGTGCCTTGGTAAAAGCTGTTGGAGACGGCATGGCTTTCCCCTGCTTTGTCAGCAGCTGGCCAGAGCGTGCCTATTGGACTGCCAGATCTCAAGCCTTTCACATTTGTCTGTCTCTCTCTGGAATTTAGGGCAGAATGTCTCTTACCACCTGAGGGTACATTCACTGGAACCTATTGGAGGATAAAAGATGAACAGTCCGGAAAAGCGTATGGACGTAGTATATTACCGTGCTTTGGAATGCTCTGATTCCCAGGAAAAGGTGCATTGTCTGCGAGCATACAGCTGGAGTCCAGGCTGCTGCACCCCTCCCCCTTCCCGAGAACCTCCCGTCGGAACCATCACTCACTTCATAATTCCAAACATCCTTGTTTTTGTTATATTTTTATCTGATATGGTGAAACACACAGAGGAAATGACAAGCTAACATATGTTGTCTTTTAAATGCACTTAGTTCAAGTGGCTATTTTAAATGTCAGTTGTTCCTGCCATTAGATTCCTGTTGTCTGGGCTGTTTTTTTTCTTCCTGGGTTGGGAGGAGTTTCTGATAGAATTTTACAGTGGCATTAAATCCAGATCTTTCCTGGCTGATGGATAATTCCTTTAAACCTTGTTCTTTTCTATACTTATACTAGAGGCCCGGTGCACGGATATGTGCACTGGTGACGTCCCTTGGCCTGGCCTGTACCCTCTTGCAACCTGGGACTTCTTGGGGGATGTGGGGTAGCTGGTTTAGGCCCGAGCCCTGCAGGCCCAATCCAGACAGGAGGGAGCCCGATCCCCGCAGGCCTGATCCATTCAGGAGGGAACCCACTCCCCGCAGGCCCAATCCAGACAGGAGGGAGCCCGATCCCCGCAGGCCTGATCCATTCAGGAGGGAACCCACTCCCCGCAGGCCCAATCCAGACAGGAGGGAGCCCGATCCCCGCAGGCCTGATCCATTCAGGAGGGAACCCACTCCCCGCAGGCCCGATCCAGACAGGAGGGAACCCACTCCCCGCAGGCCCAATCCAGACAGGAGGGAACCCACTCCCCGCAGGCCCAATCCAGACAGGAGGGAACCCACTCCCCGCAGGCCCAATCCAGACAGGAGGGAACCCACTCCCCGCAGGCCCAATCCAGACAGGAGGGAACCCACTCCCCGCAGGCCCAATCCAGACAGGAGGGAACCCACTCCCCGCAGGCCTGATCCATTCAGGAGGGAACCCACTCCCCGCAGGCCCAATCCAGACAGGAGGGAGCCCGATCCCCACAGGCCTGATCCATTCAGGAGGGAACCCACTCCCCGCAGGCCCAATCCAGACAGGAGGGAACCCACTCCCCGCAGGCCCAATCCAGACAGGAGGGAACCCACTCCCCCCAGGCCCAATCCATTCAGGAGGGAACCCACTCCCTGCAGGCCCAATCCAGACAGGAGGGAGCCCGATCCTGTGCATTGAGCATCTGTCCCCTGGTGGTCACTATGCATCAGAGCGACTGGTCAACTGGCCGTTTGGTCGTTCAGTCGCTTAGGCTTTTATATATATAGATTTGCTCTAGTGGCCTGGTGTACGAAATTCATGCATGGGGCAGGGGGTTATCCCTCAGCCTGGCCTGCACCCTCTCCAATCTGGGATCCCTCTCGCAATCCAGGACTGCTGGCTCCTAACTGCTCACCAGCCTGCCTGCCTGATCGCCCCTAACCACACTGCCTGCTGGCCTGCTCATCCCCAACTACCCCCCCCCCCCCCCCGCCAACCTGCTCGCCCCCAACTGCCCCCCCCCCCCCCCCGCCGGCCTGCTCACCCCATACTGCTCCCCACCATCCCCTGCTCTGGCCTGCTCACCCCACTGCCCCCCACCTCCCCCTGCTCTGGCCTGCTTGCCCCAAACTGGCTTCCCCTGCTGGCCTGCTCGCCCCCAACTGACCCCCTGCCAGCCTGACCACCCCCAACTGCCCTCCCCTCCTGGCCTGATCACCCCTAACCACCTTTGCCTCAGCCCTGCCACCATGGCTTTGTCCGGAAGGATGCCCGGAAGGTCTCCTGGTCTAATTAGCATATTACCCTTTTATTGGTATAGATTGCACCTACATTAATTACTTTCAGATCAGGACACCAAAGAAGTCTTAGAGATCAGTTCAGAGGTTCTTTGCCTGTAGTTCATTGACCTTTCTCCACTTGTAAACAAAAGTTTGTAGGTAGATGAATATGTCCCCTTTTCTGGGAGAGCATACTTAATTCTCACTGGAGTTAGTGACCTAAAAAAAAGGGGGGGGGGGTAAGAACTAGCATTTTTTATAGGAATTTCAGGCTCCTGCTCACATAGCTAGTTAGTGGCAAAGTTGGATCTTGAGATAGATTCTGGACTCTTGGTGTCTTGACCTTGCAACCAAAGTTTTTTCCACTGTACTCTATTACCCATACTCTTCTGGAGAAATAGTGGAATAACATCAGGAACAGGCACACATGATCTGAACTGTTATTTAATGTTTATCTTTCTCATCCACAGTCTTCTTTCCCAGATGGCTCCAAGGTACCTGGTCTCTTGTACTAGGCGACCTCAGAAATACTGTGTTTCTC
The DNA here is from genome assembly GCF_963259705.1 of Myotis daubentonii. Classification (NCBI taxonomy): domain Eukaryota; kingdom Metazoa; phylum Chordata; class Mammalia; order Chiroptera; family Vespertilionidae; genus Myotis; species Myotis daubentonii. Next base: position 194,057,402 of record NC_081842.1, on the reverse strand, counting down.
ACAGTAATATATTGTAGAATTTATATATATTTTCTAAAATGTATTACACTGTCTAATTTGTGCTCTGTAAACATTAAACTCCCTTTTGACCTTTTAATTTTACCCTTTAAATTATTCTTTGAGAAAAGGAATTATGTACTGTATTGACTGTAACTTCTAATACTCAGATCTTCACACAGTGGCCGGCTACCTTGTTGGTACTTTTCCCCCTTTCCATTATCATAGCAGCTGTTGATATTATTTACTCTGATCTTTTTAAGTGGGCATACCCCCTTTTTTCTTTGTTTTCACAATGCTAGTTATACATTTGTCTATCTGCATCTACCCTGCGTAATTGGGAGTGTTGTGGAATGTTTTACTTTGAACCCTGAGTTCTACCCCAAGTCACTGAACAGCAGCCTGGATGGCAGGTTGCTCTGAAAAACTTCAGACCTGGAGAGAGGTTATCTCTCTTAGGAGGGATTGGTTAATCAGTGGAGTCTGACTGGGTTGGTTGCTCATGGTTTTCTAGGATGTCAAGGTAAGATGAGCCAGAATACCAAGCTCAAGTTTGGGAAACAGGCTCTTTCCATGTTTTCTCATTGACTTGATGTGTGACTTTTGGACAGGTTGCTTAACCTCTATTTTCTTATCTGTAAATGAAAATTTCCAGTTATTTTTATAAAAATATTCTTAAAGATGAGCATAATCAGGTGAGCCACTTTGAATTCCTTACAACAGAAATGCTATAGAAATTTCCTCTGGCTATAATCTTAGCTTATCCTAAGAGCCTGTTGGGGGGCGGGGATTGGGTGCCATCTCTTTGTGGGTAATGGAATAGAATGAAAAAATGTTTTAATTCCCAAAATAGATTTTTAATATTAAACTATAACTTTAATGACAAATGTTATATTATTATGTAATAAGTATATGCATATTTTACATTCTGGTGCTAGAGACATAAGAGAACTTAGGTGTAGGTATAACAAAGTAAGCTAAAAATATAAAATAATTGCTTATAAATTAAATATAAATCTATAATTTTTCTTAATATTTGTCATCTATCATTTCTGTGTTTTTTTCAGTAACTTGTACTTATACACTGGTAGTTTCAATAACAAAATTACATACACAAACTAGAGTAAATTTTATTTTCCATATAAACTGCATTCTTTGAGTTAAACATTTAGATTTAGACTATGGTTAAGCTAAGTAGTATATTCTTGCCCTCAAAAATGATAAAAGCAAACATACTTTGTCAGTTTTTAAAGGAAAGGTATGGCACAGTGGAGTAGAATGAAACTTACAGCAGCTAATGAAATCATTAATGCAAATCAGCTGAGTGAATAGTGCCCTGGAGTGGGGAGCAAGTGGGTGTTGTGCTGGCTGCATTTTCTCCCTGGTTATCTATGGAGAAGGTCCTGCCTCGCTGAACTGTGCTTTTAGCACTTCCGGAGTGGGCTTACCAGTTTCTGTTTCTCTCCTCTCCTTGCCTTGGACTGTGTGGTGTTCAGTGTCTTGTCTGTGTGTGGCTGTATTCCAGGCTGTAAACATGACTGCTGTAAGGAGAGTGCAGAGTTGTTTATTTTGTAAAACCTGTCCCATTGCCATGTGATATTTGCCCAAGAGCTCCTGTTGTGGTGGCATTCTTTCGGTGAGTGCGGCCCTTTAAAGGTTTCATTCTCAAATGTTAGATGAGCCCTTAATTGGTGTCCTGAAAAGCATTTAAGCCTCTCTCCCTAGAGTTTAAACCAGAGGAGCAGTAATCCCAGTGGAGCCTGGACTGGGGTCTAGAGAGAAGGTGGCAGATGAGGTGGCAGATGATCGGCCGGGGCTGCTGTGGTCTCTTGTCTCATTTGCACAAAGGAGGGGCTGGCCTCTCCTGGGGAGGTATTTCCGCTCACTGTAACAAATGAGCGCGCACAAAGGGCTGTAATGTAATGAGGCTTCTCTGGTGACGTCACTTGTAAATGTGGTCAAAGTCCAGTTCTTGGGGGCTAGGAGACGCTGTAGGAGAGATCAGTCGGTTTGCACACTCTCACTTCTCAGCTGTCACTGCGCCATGGTGCCTGCTTCCAGCCACTGAACCAACACAGCTGGGCCCAGCCATGAACGCTTACAAGTACCAGAAGTTCTTGGAGGGACTCAACAACCTTAGAGGTATTACAAGCCGGCGGCTCCCTGCCTTTTGTCCTTGCTGATTCTGCGAACGCTTACTGTGGTGTGTGCTGTATGGGGTCTTTACTTTCCATCAATCCCTTCGGGACTTAGAAAACCCTCTTACACTGAGCTGGCCATATTTTTTGTGTGTTTAGGCAATTACATAGAAAAGATAGAGTTTGTAAATGTGATTGTGGGTGTGTAGGTGGGAGGGAATCCTCTCAGCTACTTGAGCAGCAGTCTGTTCTCTTGCTTGAAGGGACAGAGAATAAGTATCCCTGCTCTCTTGAGCTCAGCAGAACTCAGAGCACTTCCTGGGCAATGTGGGTGGAAGGCTCTTGCCATCGGGCACTGCAGCCTCACCTAGGTGTAGCTAGGTTTCTTGGGCCAGGTTTTCCACTTGCCTGTGTCTACAGTGAGTCAGAGTCCCATCTGGAGAGAACAGGGAGTCAGGAATGGTTGTGGAGGGAGGAAAAATGCAGATTGATAGGCCAGAGATGCCATTGTAAAGGGTAAATCAGTGACATTAAAGGAGGTAACTTTTTATTAAAATGATACTTAATAAATATAATTTATTTAGTGTTTGTTTTGCATGGTTGGCAAACTCCTCATTTACCATAGGTGAGAAAAATGGTCTCAGATGTGACAGTGCAGGACTCTCTTTGGCTGTTAGGGAGGAAAATGAATGGAATCTTTTTACTTCTCCTCTACTTAAAGGTGGTTTTGTTTTCTTTTGCTTAGGAAGATGCTCAAACCATCCCTCTTTCATTAGCAGTCAGGATTCTAGACCCAGAGCAACCATGAGTGTGTGGAGAGCATGGGGAGGTGGAGAGAGGAGAAGGATGAAGTGAGATTCTCATGGGTTGAGGGGACTGGCAGGATATCTGGACTCCCATCCTGCCAGGGTCTGTAGATATTTTATTTTCTTTCATTGTCTGTTGAAGAACTATTTCTAAGAGGTCATATATATGAAGAGCTTTGTATGTTACAACTATAAAGTATTGTTCCATTGATTTCTAGCTTCTTTTTCCTTTTCTCACCCCATGCCATAGAAACATTTATTTCAGAACTTCCGACAGCTGGAGCCAACCTCTTTTAGGTTCAGGGCTCTGTAAGCTCATCATGCATTTGACAGGCCTTAGCAAGAATGAGTAACATTAACAGTTGTTTCCCAGTCAAAGAAAGTTTTGAGAGGGCAGAGAGTCTGGACTTCTTTATTCAGACTCATGGGGAAGAGATGGGAGATGGGAGGACATGAACCAGTGGTGCTTCTCAGTGGTGTATAGTGGTATACCCAAGGCTTGGCTGGCTTATTGGGGATAAAGGTTGGTGCAAGAACATACCCTTATCCCTTACAAGGGCCCCTTTTTCTTGCCCTATTTCTTGTCTTATAGGGATCCTTCTATATTTCTGGGAATGATACCCAATCAACAGCAAGAACCCTTCCCTCCTGTGTTTAAAAAACTCATGGAAGGATTATCAAACTTAACCTGCATAATCCTTTAGTAGAAGAAGAGGCTCAGAGTAGAATATCCAGGCCTCCCCTTGAATACTACGTTCCTTAGTGTAGCTTTATTCCCTATAATCTTTAGCATCATTCTTCTGATAAAAGGCCAGAGCTTTTTGAAGATGAACAGGTGGCGGATGGAAACTATAGGAGATTTACTTATCCATAGGATTAGGGAATACAGCTTTTCCTTTTGGTTCCCCTTTGTTAGATGAGCAGTTACCACACTAGGATGGCCACAGCCTCTGTGGATCAGGGTTAGCAGTGACCCAAGTAGATTCCTGAGGTTCTCAGGAGACCACACCACTAATAACTGTGTCCTCCTCTGCCGTATGTGCTTCAGGAACAAGAGCAGGTCTGACTGGTGGCAGGGTCCTCCTTATATTCCTCCCATAAAACATCCATGGAGGAAGGCATTCTTTTTTATTTCCTAATAAAAGGGTTGTTTTGGTCCTCGGTTTCCTTTAACTCTCCTGACATTCTTGTGGGGCTGATGGAACCAAATGGTTCTTGATTTGACCCTCTCAGGGGTGTAGAGGTTTAAAATTGCATCCTACAAAGAGTTATTTCTGCTTTTGGAAGAGGATATATTGAAACAAGCTTGGTAATCTTTGCTTTCTCAGCCCACATATAAAGCCCCCCCACTCCTTCCTTTGCCCTGTCTTTACTAGGAATGAATAACAGCCTCGATGAACTGTCATGGGGAGTGTCCCATATGGGGTTGGAATCAGAGAAGAGCAAAACCACAGCAGGAGTAGCTTCCGCTCCGCTCTTCCCATCCCAGACGCTGGGGCTCTCTGCCATGTTATTTTGGTTCTGCACCTCTAAGATGAGCTCTTACAGAAGCACTTACTATTGTAGACATTAAACAAGAGGGTATGTATACTTACTTTAGTGTCTGATACGTGGTCAGAATTCACCCACTTCTTTCTTTGTTCCTCCCGGAGATGTCTTTGAATCACAGCGAGTCCTGTGCCTGGTTTGGTCCAGGATGAACTGGATCAGGTCACCTTCTGACTGGGGAGTAGTAGCCCTAGTCACCCATCCACATATTTGGCCTCAGGTCTTATTTGATCTCACTGTAGGAGACTGGAAGGCAATAGCATTAGTGATATTGGTAATACTGATAAGCACTCAGCAAATGTTAGTTATGGGCTAGGCACTGTTCTAAGCACTTTACATGTACTAACCCATGTAGCTCCTATAATTCTCCCATAACATAGATGGTTTACAGTGGTATACCCAAGGCTTGGCTGGCTTAAGAACAGGGCTTGTCTGTCCTGTTAAGGAGGTCATATAGTGCCTGGGAGTATAGCAGCCAAGCTGGCTGTATTGTGCTGCTGTCTGATGTTGGAACCATCTGAATTAGGAGAAAATACCCATGTCTGGCCAATGTATGTATACAGTACACTTGGGTAACTTCCTGTCTGAGGAAGGGTAGCAGTATGGTGTTTTGGACTGAGAACAGTATATCTTTTCTCTCCACACTAGTCTCTTTGAGCTGTGTATCCTGTTTTCTAATCCTTCATTCACTTATATACACTGTATAATAGTCCTTATGGCATAAAACGTATAATGTACTAGTACACATAATATACAGCAGTTTGTCATGTTCACCTAAAGAAAGCATCTGATTAACTTACTTCTATCCCAGGGCCTGAATCTTTTCCAGGTGCGAGAGTTCCTGGAAAGAGGGCATGTAGTTGTTTTCGTTTAGTCTTTATAATCATTTTTGGGATGTTGCTATAGGTCTTAGACAAGTATTCTGCCCTGGGCTGCCAGGCAGTCAATTACATACAAACCACGTCTTTGTCATACTCTCATGTTGATTTCACCTGCCCTGTGCCCCCTGATTATAGTGAGTACTACTTCCCTTCATTTCAGCTGTGTCTTTGCGTATTCCAGAGAGCTGACAGGAAGAGGTGATTGGCTCCCCTCTTCATTTGGTTACTGACTCTGCTTTTCATGACATGGTTCCCTTTGCAGCCATTCATCCATCTAGCGGGTGATTGTTGAAGGGAACCCAGTGAGAGAAGAGACATTGTGGAAGTCTTTTGAAGTTCTAGTCCCCAGTTTCCTGTTACTCTTTGGTGCTTTGATGCCAGAATTGCAGAGCAATATATCCTATTGCTGCTGCTGCTGCTTTTAGAAGGCTTTAACTTTTATTTCTCAAGCCTGTCAAAACCCACAGCCACTGAATGGTTTCTGCCCTGATGGGCCTCTCCCGTGGGTAGGACAGGTTGAACTATTGGCCCAAGTTCTGCTCTTCGGCAGAGCCCAGGCCTGTGCTGTGACTGGAAGTTGGATTAATTAGGGAGGCAGAGAGGTAGAGTGATGAGAACGTGGTTTTCTAGCCTTTGCTAAGAAAAACTCATGATAGAGATAATGACTTATTTTTAAAAAACAAATTCACCCCAACATACCCATGTACTTTCACCCTTTTTTTTCTTTGCCTGTGCTCTCCTGTTTCCTCTGCCCTGACAGTGGTTCTCAACCTTCCTAATGCCACGACCCTTTCATACAGTTCCTCATGTTGTGGTGACCCCAACCATAAAATTATTTTCGTTGCTACTTCATAACTGTAATTTTGCTACTGTTATGAATCATAATGTAAATATCTGATATGCAGGATGTATTTTCATTGTTACAAATTGAACATAATTAAAGCATAGTGATTAATCACAGAAACAATATGTAATTATATATGTGTTTTCCGATGGTCTTAGGTGACCCCTGTGAAAGGGTCGTTAGACCCCCAAAGGGGTCGCAACCCACAGGTTGAGAACTACTGGCCTAGAATAACCATTATCCTTTTCTCCCGTATCCAACTTCTATTCATCCATTTTAGGGCCTACCTCAATCTCATTTTCCCCCATAGGTTTGTAGGAATTTTTTTGTATTTCTAGGCAGAATTCTTTTACAATATATTTTTATTGATTTCAGAGAGGAAGGGAGAGGGAGAAAGAGATAGAAACATCAGTGAAGAGAGAGAATCATCGATCAGCTGCCTCCTACACGTCCAGGACCGAGCCCGCAACCCAGGCATGTGGCCTGCCCAGGAATCGAACTGTGACCTCCTAGTTCATGGGTCTACTACCACTAAGCCCTGCCAGCCGGGCCAGAATTATTATTTTATATTCATCTGTGTATAACAAACTAATTTTAGAGTATATCACATTATGTTATAGTTATTTTATTACACATTTTATTTTCCTGCTAGTCTTTTTTTTTCTTTTCTTAAATATATTTTATTGATTTTTTACAGAGAGGAAGGGAGAGAGACAGAGAGTTAGAAACATCAATGGGAGAGAAACATCGGTCAGCCGCCTCCTGCACATCTCCCACCGGGGATGTGCCCGCAACCCAGGCACATGCCCTTGACCGGAATTGAACCTGGGACCTTTCAGTCCGCAGGCCGACGCTCTATCCACTGAGCCAAACCGGTTCCGGCTCCTGCTAGTCTTTTACTTCTTGAGCCAACTTGTCTGTAACTTCTGTATGCTTTAGTTTTCTCATTTGTAAAATAGAGATGATAGAATTTACCTCACCATATGTTGAGAGGATTAAATGAGATAGTAAATATGTTGCAGAGAATAAGAGTCCAGGGCATGTTAGCTGTACAGTTGCTAAAGGTGGAACTGTGTCTCATTTATTCCTGTATCTTCCTGATCTGGCATGCTGCCTGACACATATTAAGCATAAGAGGAACATTTGAAGAATTGAACTAAGCTCATCTATCAGATGTCCTCTGGTAGTCAGTATAGGAGATTAAAAAGATAATTGAGAATGGTATCAATGCTGTATAAATTTATAAAACCCTTTTTGTTTTTTTTCTTTTCAGTGCCAGATTATGACTCCCATAAAAAACTTCATAGTCATTTTATCATCATACCAATTTTTGGTCAGAAAATGATATTATCCAAAAGTGGCTATTTTGAAACATTAAATCCAATCTCAAAGACTGGAAACTTACTGCTCTTGGACATTGGAAATATGGTACTATTAATCTATAAGCAGTTTCAAAGGAGAGGTTCCAGATATATTTTGGCAGGGGCAACATTGTTGAGTAAGTGAACAAGGTGACTAATGAGAAGGCACACTGTCAGTTTTGGTTACATTAGTTCACTGTGTTTGTCAGATTATCTTGTATCTATACTTTGAACATCCATTTGGTCACCCAGTCTCGAAGCCTGTTCTCTATCGCTCAGACTGGCCAAGCAGGACAAGCCCTCACACTCCAACATGTGCCTGTCAGAAATAGCCCCCCCTTTTTTTGGGGGGGGGCGCGTGCTTCTTTTCCCTCTCCAATGTGCCTAATAAAGAACCCTAGAAAAAACTTAGATTCCCCTTCTCCCCGCCCTGCCCCACCATTAAATAGATGCACTATTTTGTCCTTATAGAAAGCATGGAAAAACAAAAAACCACCAAAAACTTACAACCCATAGATTGCTGTGTTAACATTTTCTTGTATTTCCATCTAGTTTTTTTCTATCCATATATATAAAATGTGTTTTATATGTTTATTATAATGTAATTCTCTATCTTGTTCTTTATTTTGTGAGCATTTTTTATGCCTTTGTCTACAACATAATTTCTTTTTAAAAATATTGATTTGAGAGAGAGAAATACTGATTTTTTGTTCCAATTATTTATGCATTCATTGGTTGATTCTTGTATGTGCCCTGACTGGGATTGAATCCACAACCTTGTATCAGGACAGCGCTCTAACCAATTGAGCTACCTGGCCAGGACTACATAATTTCTTTTCTTCTTCTCCTCCCCCCCCCCCCCGCCAACCCCCTCTCTTTTACAACATAATTTTTAAAAAATATATTTTATTGATATTTTTATAGAGAGGAAGGGAGAGGGATAGAGAGTTAGAAACATCAATGAGAGAGAAACATCGATCAGCTGCCTCCTGCACATCTCCTACTGGGGATGTGCCCACAACCAAGGTACATGCCTTTGACCTGAATCGAACCTGGGACCCCTCAGTCCGCAGGCCGACGCTCTATCCACTGAGCCAAACCAGTCAGGGCAACATAATTTCTTAACAGCTGTCTGGCATTACCTCAGATGGAAGGTCATTTATTTAACTTCCCTGATTGGGGGGCATGAACATTTCTAATTTTTCATTCCTAAAATATGATAATGAACAGTCTGGTAAGTAAAAATTTCTGTGATTATCCTTTTAGGATAGATTTCTAGAAATGGAATTACTGCTCTTAATACATACATTCAAAGCTCTGGATGCTGGTTTTTAACTTTATTTCACTTTTAAAAGCTCCTGTACTTGTTTGGATGCTATGACACTACGAATACCTCTCTGATAGCTCCTGGCTCCTTGTCCTCTGGGGACAGCACTGTCTTCAGGCTTCGTGGGCAGCTGCTTCAGATGTTTTATTATCCAGTTAGTTTCATCATGGGATAGGTGCCAGGTGTCTCTTCCACTTACTCAGCAGCTCCCACATGTCATCATCACAGCACCGCACTGTTTCACTGTGCAGCTTTTCTCCCTGCTTCTCCAGGCATTTAAATGCTTTATTTCACTTAAATAAATATGATGCTCGCAGCCGTAGTACGCTTTCCTCTTGTATCAGGAGAGATCCATCAGTGTTGATCAGGAAACTGCTGTACAAAGAATGACCTCGTCAGTGCTGTTCAGAAATCCTGCATTGGGACCCCAGAGTGAGAGTGAGATTCTCTCTCTCTTTTCCTGCTGTCACTGAGTTAGCCCCTGGCTAGTAAATTGGGGCAGTTTAACGTGATGTAATAGGTTGACAAACTCTACTGCGTCATCGCCCTTGCTTATGGGCAGGTGTCTGCCTCTGGAGGAAGTGGATGGAGTTGGTGCTTTGTGTTTAAATGAGCATATTGCAGTCAAGTGCAAATCAGCTTCTCTTATTTGTGACTGATACCCTTAGGGTCAAATTATAGACTTAATGAGCGTACAACCTTGTTTCTGACTGGGGGTTGACATCCTGGAGCAGACAATGTGGGATTTTCAGGCTGATGATAGACTGTGGGTGTTTGGAGATTAGCTTGAGGCCTGAGAGGAGGCACAAGTGTGGGACTTTGTGTACAGGGTGGGGGTCAATAGGAATGTTTCTACAGCAGCCAGGATAGTGGAAAGTGGCTAGAGTCACCGACAGGATTGCATCTTTCATAGTGGGAACTGTCTGCTCCTCCTCTTCCCAGAGCCCTTAAGCAAACCTGTCACAATGGGGCAGTTCTCTCCATTGCAAGGAATCTGGGAGTCTGCTGGGCTTCCGGGGTGAGACTGTCAGCACCTTTGGCAGCACTGGGCACCTACAGACCCTCAGTAAGTCCTGCACGTGTTCGGATGCTTGGCAGTTTTGTACTGTTAAAGTTTATCCTTTCTGAATTGTATATTTTTGGGACTTACTGCATGTCACTGGGCAAGAGAGGGACATCAGCACAAGTCAAGTTCACATTGGGGTTGGCCTTTATTGCTACTGGTTTTGAAATGTGTGGGGAACATGGGGTTCCATGGTGTAATGGTTAACACTCTGGACTCTCAAATGTGTGGAAGTAGTTCTGTGTTTTTTATTAACTGGAGGTGAGTGTTACACTATCCTTCTTAAAGAATGAGCCTATATGGCTAACAAAGTATAAATGATCACATTTTCTCCATCCTTGATCTTGTGGATTTTCTTTCTTTCTTTCTTTCTTTCTTTCTTTCTTTCTTTCTTTCTTTCTTTCTTTCTTTCTTTCTTTCTTCCTTCCTTCCTTCCTTCCTTCCTTCCTTCCTTCCTTCCTTCCTTCCTTCCTTTCTTTCTTTCTTCCTTTCTTTCTTCCTTTCTTTCTTCCTTCCTTCCTTCCTTCCTTCCTTCCTTCCTTCCTTCCTTCCTTCCTTTCTTCCTTCCTTTCTTCCTTTCTTCCTTCCTTTCTTTCTTCCTTTCTTCCTTCCTTCCTTTCTTTCTTCCTTTCTTCCTTCCTTCCTTTCTTTCTTCCTTTCTTCCTTCCTTTCTTTCTTCCTTTCTTTCTTCCTTTCTTTCTTCCTTTCTTTCTTCCTTCCTTTCTTCCTTCCTTCCTTCCTTCCTTCCTTCCTTCCTTCCTTCCTTCCTTCCTTCCTTCCTTCCTTCCTTCCTTCCTTCCTTCCTTCCTTCCTTCCTTCCTTCCTTCCTTTCTTTCGGCATTATTGAGAGGATAAGGCTCTTGTCTGCATATTCTGCCGCAGAAACCCCAGGTTAGTAATTGTAACTGTATATGTTACTCAATGCAACAATTGTGGAGATGGTCTCTCAGAATGAAGACCGCTTCCTAACGGTGTAATTTGTTCATTGTGGAGTGGCAGAAACCTCTTAGACTTTCTGGTTTGATGTATCTTAAAATCCTTTGATTTGGAAGATCATTTTTTTTACAATTTGTTATCAACTAACTACTTCACTCCCTGATAATGTTCCATGCTTGTATCTTTCACTGGCAGTTCCCATATCTTTCTCCTTCCTTTCTTTCATTGAGAACCTTCTGTGTGCCAGACCCTGTATAAGGCATAGAGACTGCAAAGATTAGTGACAGCCCCTATCCTGAACAAAGTGCTGTGAGAACAGAGGTCATGTGATTTCTAGGGGTAACATGGTGGGTGATTGGGAAGGCTTCACAGTGGAATTGGTACGTGAGGCAAATCTTGAAGTTGGTAGGAGTTTGCCAGTTAGGAAGGGAGTAAAGGTATTCTGGGAAGACAACAGGTGTGTGAAGGAATAGACTCATGAACGTCTCTGCATCCTCGGGGGAGGAATGAGAAACAGTATGAAGTAGGAAGCTGGGGAGAACAGGTCGTTGTTTAGGTGAGAGATGAGGCTGGAATGGAAAGTTGAGTCTTTATTATAAAGGGCTAACGAAGAATGTAGGCATTTGAGGGCACTAAATATTTTAAGTCAGAGAAATGACATAAACCATCAGGGTTTTGTTTTTGTTTTTTGTATGTTGTGTGTGTGTGTGTGTGTGTGTGTGTGTGTGTGTGAGTATAACTCTGGCAGCAGTATGAAAGGTCACTTATAGAGAAGTGGGGCTGCAGCTAAATCAGTATGTACGTGATTTTAGTTTGTCTAGGATGAGAGAAGTAAAGAGAGCAGGCAAATGAAATCTTTCTAAGAGAAGTTTGGTTTTAGAAACAGAGTTTATGTTGAACTATAGCTGGAGTGGACATCCAGTTTCCCCCACGGCTCAAGTTGAACCTGACCTTGCGTTGTGCAATGCTTTATGTTTGGGTTGGTATTTCCTGGGACTGGTCAGATGATTCACTTCAGCATGAGGCCTTGTGGAGTAGCCAGTGACCAGCAATCCCAGGTGTCTGTCAGTGATAAGAAGGAGAGAAGAAGCCCATTTAGCTCTGATTAGGGCTTCTGTTTCTTTAAAATTCTTTGGGCTCCAGTACCTGGCCAGGGCTCCATGTTTACATGACTCTACAGATAGAGTGTTGTCTTCATTTTGTGTTGGAGTGTTGTGTTGTTGTGTTACTACTGTTGACATTGTGGTAGCATCCCTGCCTATTTAAATTAAAAAAAAATTATTTGAGAGAGAGCGAGAGAGAAAGAAACATCAGTGTGTGAGAGATACATCAATCAGTTGCCTCCTGTACGTGCGTGTCCCAACCAGGGATTGAACCCACAGCCTGTGTATGTGCCCTCACCAGGAATCGAACCTGAGATGCACAGGGCAACGCTTCAAACAACTGAGCCACCTGGCCAGGGCAGATTCCTGCCTATTTAAAATGTTATCTTCCTTTAGCATTAATGAGGGAATTGCTGTTTGTTTGCCTTTGCTGGGTCTTTTCCTTCTTGTGACTCTAACACTGATGGTTTCCTGAGGGGCGAGGCAATATGATGAGGTGGGAATAACATAGGCTTTGAATCAAGGCTGGCTTGGGTTGAAATCCAAGTGTCGTCATTATTTGGGGCAAGTTACCTACTTTCTCCGGGCTTCAGTTTTCTCATCTATAAAATGGGGATAATATCCCACATAAAATTATGAGGATTAAATGGAGTAGCATAGGTAAAGCTGTTGACACAGTGCTGGTACAGACATGGCTGGCATTATTATTATGCTGCTCCTGACCTTTTCTTTCTCTGGCCAGTTCTTCTGGCTTCAGCTTTTCTTTAAAAAAAAAAAAATTTTTTTTTTTTATTGATTTCAGAGAGGAAGGGAGAGGGAGAGAGAGAGAGAGAAACATCAATGATGAGAGAGAATCATTGATCAGCTGTCTCCTGCTCACCCACTAATGGGGATTGTGCCTGCAACCTGGGCATGTGCCCTTGACCGGAATTGAACCTGGGACCCTTCAGTTGGCAGGCCAACACTCTGTCCATTGAGCCAAACCAGCTAGGGCTTCAGCTTTTTTTTTTTTTTAATTAAATCTTTATTGTTCAGATTATTACAGCTGTTACTCTTTTTCCCCCCCATAGCTCCTCTCCACCCAGTTCCCACCCCACCTTCTGCCCTTACCCCTGCCACTGTCCTCATCCATAGGTGCACGATTTTTGTCCAGTCTCTTCCCCCACCCCCCACACCTCTTTCCCCCTGAGAATTGTCAGTTCACTCCTTTTCTGTGTCCCTGATTCTATTATATTCACCAGTTTATTCTGTTATCAAATTAATTACCTTCTTAAAGGATACCTTTCAGCATTTCATATAATACTGGTTTAGCAGTGATGAACTCCTTTAGCTTTTTCTTATCTGTGAAGCTCTTTATCTGACCTTCAATTCTGAATGATAGCTTTGCTGGATAAAGTAATCTTGGTTGTAGGTTTTTGCTATTCATCATTTTTGAATATTTCTTGCCACTCCCTTCTGGCCTGCAAAGTTTCTGTTGAGAAATCAGCTGACAGTCGTATGGGTACTCCCTTGTAGGTAACTAACTGTTTTTCTCTTGCTGCTTTTAAGATTCTCTCTTTGTCTTTTGCTCTTGGCATTTTAATGATGATGTGTCTTGGTGTGGTCCTCTTTGGATTCCTTTTGTTTGGGGTTCTCTGCGCTTCCTGGACTTGTAAGTCTATTTCTTTCACCAGATAGGGGAAGTTTTCTGTCATTATTTCTTCAAATAGGTTTTCAATATCTTGCTCTCTCTCTTCTTCTGGCACCCCTATAATTCAGATGTTGGTACGCTTGAAGTTGTCCCAGAGGCTTCTTATACTATCTTCATATTTTTGGATTCTTTTTTCTTTTTGTTTTTCTGGTTGGGCGTTTTTTGCTTCTTCATATTTCAAATCTTTGACTTGATTCTTGGGATCCTCTAGTCTGCTGTTGGAACTCTGCATAATATCCTTTATTTCAGTCAGTGTATGCTTAATTTCTAGTTGGTCCTTTTTCATATCCTCGAGGGTCTCACTAAATTTATCGGCGGTTTCTAGAAAATTCTTGAAAAACCTTATAACCGTGGTTTTGAACTCTATATCCAGTCATTTGCTTTCCTCCATTTCTGTCATTTGTGACCTGTTTCTTTGTCTCCACATTTTGGCTGCTTCCCTGTGTTGGTAGAGTGGCTTTGTGTGCTAGGTGTCCTATAGGGCCCAGTGGATCAGCCTCCCCAATTACCTGAGGTGGACACTCTTGGTGCACCCCTTTGTGGGCTTTGTGCACAGTCTTGTTGTATTTAAGCCTTGATTGTTGTAGGTATCACTGGGAGGAATTGACCTCCAGGCCAATTGGCTGTGAGAGTCAGCTGTGTCTATGGTGGGAGAACTTCTGTGCTGAAGACACCTTTATGAGGCAAGACTTGCTTCAGTGTGGCTTTGGTGCTCACTGAGTCTGCCCCCTGAGTGTGTCCCTTATGGATCTGAGGAGTTGTAATCTGGATGGTCCACTCTGACCACTGGGTATACTGGCTCTTGGATCTCTAAGGAGGTGCTAATTTAGCCTCTGCCTGAGGCTACCCAGCAGGAGCTATGGAGAGATCTGCAGATCCCTTTTCTTTGTTTGGAGTTTGGAGGTGCCTAGATGAGGCCCAGCTATGAAGCAGTGCAAGCTGCTGTGGGGCCTTGGGCCTTCTTTTGGATGTTCTGGGTCTCTCTGACCCAGTTTGTTAGGTAATTTTAGATTGCAAAGGGCCAGGGCTTTCATATGCAAAAGCCTCTGTGCACAGCTTGGGTGGGGTGGGGTCTCAGGGAATCAACAGGGCGGAGCAAGCAGTGCAGCTATGGCTGCTCCTCAGTCCTGCCCTAAGAGGACCCTGGTCTTACTGTTCCACGGTAATCGCTGCAAGGGCCTCTGAGAGAAAGCCGCCCTCGAGTTCTGCCCGATGCCAGACAGTCCAGTTTCTCCCCGTATGAGTCTGGGTCCCAGAGACTCACCCGGAACTGGCGTTCAGAGCAGTCAGGAGCTTGAGTCTCCCTCCCGATTGAAAAAGACAACCAAGTCCTCAGCTGCCAGCCCTTTCCACGTGCGCCTCCGTACCTCTGCTCTTTACTTCCGCACCTCCTCTGAGTCTCAGTGTGCTTTTCTCTTTCCTTCTAGTTGTAGAATTTCCACTCGGCCAGCCTTCCTGTGGTTCTGGATGATGTCTGTTTTGTCTATAGTTGTTTTTTTGAAGTGGTTGTGTGAGGCAGCAATTTCCAGTGTTCACCTATGCTGCCATTTTTTTTTTTCTTCAGCTTTTCTTTTTTTTTTTTTTAATATATTTTATTGATTTTTTACAGAGAGGAAGGGAGAGAGATAGAAAGTTAGAAACATCGATGAGAGAGAAACATCGATCAGCTGCCTCCTGCACATTTCCCACTGGAGATATGCCCGCAACCCAGGTACATGCCCTTGACCGGAATCGAACCCGGGACCCTTCAGTCCGCAGGCCGACGCTCCATCCACTGAGCCAAACCGGTTTCGGCCAGCTTTTCTTTTAAATTGTAAACTCCTGCATCTGTCTTCTACTTATCTCTCAATATTTTAGGTGTTTTTGTTTTTGTTTTTTTAATTGTGATAAAAAAAACATGCAACAGGAAATCTCCCATCTTAATGAACTTTTACATGTATAGTACAGTATTGTTAACTATATGCATGTTTCTTATCAGCAGATCGCTAGAACTTTTTCAGCTTTCATGATTGAAACCCTATACTGATTGAACAGCAACTTCCCATTTTCTCCTTTTTTCTAGCCCCTGGTAGCCAAATTTACTTTCTGCTTCTGTGAATTTAACTGCTTTAAGTAACTCATATAAGTGGAATCCTGCAACATTTGTCCTTCTGTAACTGGCTTATCCCACTTAGCATGATATCCTCAAAGTTCATCATGTTGTAACATCTGACAGGGTTTCCTTTTTTAAGGCTGAATAATACTCCATTGTAGGTATAAAAATCTCTGAATTTCTAGTTTCTTTTTTCTAATGCCTACAGAACTGCTATACTTGGACATCACCAACAGCTCACTATTTTCAAAACCAAGCCGGGAATTGGCCTTCCTCCCTTATTCCCCATTTTTTGACAGTTGTGCTCACATTCCTCCAGTTTCTGAGATCAGGAACCCTGGAGACGTCTTTGACTCGCTCTTCTCTCTTCATCAACTCCATTTTCAGTCTGTCACCAATTCTTTTGTTTCTTCAGAATTTCTCTTAAATTTGCCCTTTTCTCCTCACTCCCTTTGCTATGACTCTAGGCCAGTCACTCATCATCTCACACGTGAATTACCACAAGTGCCTCATTTTGTTTCCTGTGTCCTGTCTCTCCCTTTAGTTAACACTACCATCTACTTCTTAGTGTTTTCTATTACCAGAAGTAAGAAAGATCTTTTATGCTGTGGCCTCCTTCCACCCCTCCAATTATCCAGGCTTATCTCACATAATTTCCTAGAACACAGCTTTAGCTCTAGACAGATGCATCTCATTGTGCTTTGAAGTGCTTCATTCAGTCTCTCCTCTGGCCTTTTTTTGTGCAGTTCTCTTTACCTGGAATGCTCTTGTTCTTTATCCTTTACTGGAATCTATCCATTTCTTCAGCCTCACTTCAGGCCTTTCTTCTCCATGAAGACTTCTTTGATCATCATTGTCCACATTGATGTATCACTTTCCCACATTCTGGTTTTGTCTCCGTATTAAAATTATAAACTTTTTGAGGGAACTCTCTTATGCATGTTATATTTATGAAAGTCTCACGGTACCTAGCTCATACCTAGCCAAGATTAAGTGCTCATGATTGAGCACTTAAAAGGTGTGGTGACCAGAATGAATCATTCTTTCATTTGACAAATATGTATGCACACCTACCATGTGTACTGTGCTAGGCCCTGGGATCCAGCAGTAAACCCACAGAGAGGAGACTAGTTATACTGTACTTGAATTTGAGGAAACCAGGTCAGACTACATGAGGACAAATGACTAGAAGAGGGAGAATTTAGAAAAGGAGGCATAAGTTAAGCAGTTATTGTAGGGAAAAGGTATTTAATGGATTCATTCAGCAAATCATTTATTGATTGTCCACTGGAATAAATTTATTCTAGGTATTAGGGATATACCAGAGAACAGGCCAAGTCTCTTCCATTGTAGAGCTTATATTCTAACATTTAGAGGCATTTTCAAAATGAAAAGCACTTAATTTTGGGTGAAACCCCTCTGTAGGAAGTGAGCAGTGAAAGAGTTAATATGCTTGTAGGGCTCTAGGCTTTTTTGAAGCAGATGGTTTCTCTGCTCCTGGGAGTGTTTTAAGGGGGATTAGAGAGGACTGGGCCGAGGAGGGCCTGAGACCTCTCTCCCTCACCCCATAGCACACACCTGCTGTTCTGGCGCCTAGTGAGCTATGTAACTTGTCCCCCACTTGGTTAGGCACATATTTGCAGGCGAGTGATTGTGGCTGTATGCCTCTGGCAGTTTTATTTTCCTTTCTTGATTTTTATTTTTCAACATCAATGAAGTCCCATTTTAATTTAATGGATGTTGGGACTTGTCTGTGTTCCTTCCGGTCCATGTTTATCTTTACATAATTGTAAGCTGGTCTATATATGTTATTTTTCCAACCCACCTTTTATTTTTTTGTGTTAAGATACACATAAAATTTACCCTTGCAAATTTACCATTTTAAAGTGTACAACTCATTAACAATAAGTACATATGCAATCATCACGACTATCCAGTTTCAGAATTTTTTTGTAACCCCAAATGGAAATCCCATACCCATTAAGCAGTCACTCTCTCTCCCCTCCCCCAGTCCCTGGCAACCACTAATCTGCTTTCTAACTTGCTTATTGTGGAATTTCATATAATTGGAACAATATAACATGTGGCCTTTGTGTCTGGCTTCTTTCACTTAGCATATACAAATGTTAGCATGCCTTTTTCATGTGATGTTATAAGGATTTTTTTAGTGTTTCCTTATACTCATTACAAGTTAAGTTGTAATGTTAATGTTGATAATGGCTTCACTTAGCCGTTCTGTTATTATTGAATATTTGGATTGTTTTCAAGTTGTTGCCATTGTAAAACTGAGGCGATGGACATTTTCCTGCTATGCTCTGCCATCTCAGAAGATTCTGTATGTTGTTACACCAGCTGCAGAAAAACCACTGTCCTTGAGTAGGATAGTGTGGCCTCTTCTCCAGCTCTGTGGGAGAACAGTCGAATAATAAATTTTATATAGAAGGGAGCATTATATTTTGCAACAGAAGAGCTTGGTCCCCAGGGAATGGCAAGTTTTTCTTTCTATCGTGTAGAATTCTCTGAATACTCCCTCTATCCACTTGGGTGTAGGAAGGCACTGATTATAGCAATTGAAGATTAAATGTTTTATTCACTCAACAAATATGTGAGAGCCCACTATGTGCCAGACATTTAAAACTTGATAGTGGCTGAGCCTGGCTAAGCAGTGCCTTTTAGTCCATTGACCTTTGATACGACCAGAGAGCAAGTAGGACCTACTTCCAGAGTCGTCAGAGATGGTGCAGAATCCTGAGCCACATGGGGCTTTATTACCTCATGGTTTAATACCTCAAGGTTTGGTACCATTATAGACAGTAATCACACATTAATTTGGGCTGCTTACTTCGAGAGATTTGAAAGCCTGGCTAAGACTCCTTGTTCCCTGCTGTGACAGAGACCTGGCTGCTAGGAGATGTGCCATGGGCCTGTGTTCTTGTAGTGGTTTTGTTCATAATATCCTGGGCAAGGCAGCAAGGTGAGGCTGCTGTTGACTGGGTAGCAACAGTAATGCTACTGGGTTCATGCAAAGAATGGGGTGTCTGAGATTCTGATGTTAGCCCAAATATATCTTGGATTAGTGCTTCCGGGCCTGCTTGTCTTCTGAGAGGCTATCCCTCCTCTTTTTCTCCCTTACTGACCTATTATATAAAGTAGCCTTAATTTCTCTCTACCCCGTAGGGAAAAGCCACACTATGCCTCTAAAACCCAGTGTTGAGTGGAGAGGGCACCTAAAACAGCGGTTCTCAACCTGTGGGTCGTGACCCCTTTGGCGGTCGAACGACCCTTTCACAGGGGTCGCCTAAGACCATCCTGCATATCAGATATTTACATTACGATTCATAACAGTAGCAACATTACAGTTATGAAGTAGCAACGAAAATAATTTTATGGTTGGGTCACAACATGAGGAACTGTATTTAAAGGGCCAGAAGGTTGAGAACCACTGCCCTAAAACAATAGCCAGATTATAACAGTTTACTTAGTGCAGTGGTTCTCAACCTTCCTAATGCTGCAACCCTTTAATTCAGTTCCTCATGTTGTGGTGACCCCCAACCATAAAATTATTTTCGTTGCTACTTCATAACTGTAATTTTGCTACTGTTATGAATTGTAATGTAAATATCTGATACGCAGGATGTATTTTCATTGTTACAAATTGGACATAATTAAAGCACAGTGATTAATCACAAAAACAATATGTAATTATATATGTGTTTTCCGATGGTCTTAGGCGACCCCTGTGAAAGGGTCGTTCGACCCCCAAAGGGGTCGTGACCCACAGGTTGAGAACTGCTGACATAGTGCATTGCTGAAACTCTGAATTGTTGATTTGGGGTGAGAAGCACAGAATCTAGTGAGAATGCTGCACCCCTATCACCCCAGGCTTGATCTCTACCCTCTTCCACCTACCACTTATTGCTTTTCTTTCACTGTCAGAAAATGATCTGTTATGTGTCTACTAGAAGCCCAGTGCACGAAATTCATGCAAGGGTAGAGTCCCTAAGCCTGGCTGGTGATCAGGATTGATTGGGGCCTCCTGGCTGCCGGCTGGGGCCTTCCTTCGCCAGCTGCTGGCTGCCAGTCAGGGCCTTCCTTCATTCTACGCTGCCCCCTGGTGTTCAGCGCATGTCATAGGGAACGATCGAACTCCTGGTCTCCTGGTTGAACTACCGAGGGGACACTTTGCATATTATCCTTTTGTATATATAGATATCTTCAGATGTACTTTTCCTAGTCTACTTTAAAAACTCTTGAACACTCAGGGAGGGTTTAGGGGAGAAAGGAGTTAGATCATCAGGACTAGGGACTCTGCTCTCTCTCTTCCTAGACCCTGGAGTTAATTGAATTGGCCTAGAGTTCCTGAGGGGCCGCTGTGTTTGTGTTTCAGTGGGCTGGCTTTACTGAGTGGGACACAAAAGCTTAAAGCACAAGCCATTCCCACAAGCCTAACATTTTCATATTTCTTTCTCTGCCAAAGAATCTTTGGTTAGGGTTAAGAATAACTAGTCTGTCTGTGGAAGTACCAAGGGCTTTTGTTTGCCAGAAGAAAAGGGCTTTTGATTAAAGGCCCTCTTCTCAGATTTTTTTTTCTTTTCCTTAAGCTGCTGTGGGAAGACTTCAGAGCCTCAGAAGGTGCTGTGTTTGAGAGGTTTTGGGGGAAGGAAAGATAGCAAAATAGAACTAGGAGAGACTTCATCATGCTTTGCCAGCTGTGTATGCAGAGATAAAAAAAGAAACAACAAAATCTGTCCGATTTTTGGTGACTGCTTTTGCTACCCTTCCTTTCTTCCTATGTTTTACGAAATCATCCAAAACAGTAGTTCCCGAAGGACTGTGGGCTGATCTGACCTTGAACCCTGTTCTGCTATTTAGTATGATTGTGGGCAAGTTACTTAACCTTTCCTTTTAGGCTAGAGTTTTCCAGCTAGAAAACGAGGGTTATAATAGTGCCATTTTTATAGAAGTGTAATGAGGATTGAATGAGTTAACAATATATAGAAAGTACTTAAACAGTGCCTGGAGCATATTGAGTACTCAGTAAACGTCAACTACTATTTCAGTAAATATTACTACCACTATCTGTGGCAAGTGTTGAGTGTAGCTTTATTTTCCCGATTACTAAGACCAATGTGCTTTCTAGGGCTAGCAGAGTCAGGCCTTTGTCAGGCATGCTGGTTTTATCAGTCAGAGGCAAAGGGGCAGGTTTATTCTCTATTGGACACATCTTCGACGGAGGCTCAGTATCTCCGTAGTTGAATGTCAGCCATGGAATTTACTTCATCAGGAGGAATGTTTTCCTCTTTGGCAAAGCGGTCCCTGTTTTTGGGGTGGGAGTGGGTCATGACTACAGGAAGTCATCCACTTTCTCGGTCTTTGCCTGCAGGCAGTGAGGTGACCCAGAAGAGCCTGAACCAAGCTGTAGAGGAGGAGCCTTTGGTCCTCTAATTACATAGTAGAGAGAGAGGCATCTCTGTAGGGAAAGGGAGGGGGCATGCTAAGGGCTGGCCTGGCCTAGTGACTTTAGTAACAGGTCTGGGAGTATCATTAATGGAAGCTCTGAGCAAGTGACGGCTATTGCATTTCCTTGGCCAAAAGTAAGAAACCTGCTAAATGACCTGCCCCAAGCCTCTGGGCTCTTTTATGGTATAAGTTGCCACCTCCTTTCCTAAGTTGCTGGGGATGGCTAAGGAAGTGACACAGAAATTTAAATGGTTGCTTCATTGCCCTTTTCTATATTGTCTGTAGTGTTTGTTTTTTTAAAAATATATTTTATTGATTTTTTACAGAGAGGAAGGGAGAGGGATAGAGAGTTAGAAACATCAATGAGAGAGAAACATCGATCAGCTGCCTCCTGCACACCCCCTACTGGGGATGTGCCCGCAACCAAGGTACATGCCCTTGACCGGAATTGAACCTGGGACCTTTCAGTCCACAGGCTGATGCTCTATCCACTGAGCCAAACCGGTTAGAGCATATTGTCTGTAGTTTTAAGGAAGGATTTCCATGGCTGCATGCACACACACACACACACACACACACACACCCTGTCCCTCAAGGTGAAGTCTCATCTTACCTCTTGCAGGTAAGTAGGTTATAAAGTCAGCACATAAAGTGAAAATCCCAAATAATCAAAATTATCCTTAAAAATATCTTAAGCCCTTGCCAGTTTGGCACAGTGGCTAGAGCGTCAGCCTGCGGACTGAAGGGTTCTAGGTTCAATTCTGGTCGGTTCTAGGTTCAATTCTGGTCAAGGGCACAGGCTAGGCTTTGGGCTCGATCCCCACTAGGGGGTGTGCAGGAGGCAGCCGATCAATGATTCTCATCATTGATGTTTCTATCTATCTCTCCCTTTCCCTTCCTCTTTGAAATCAATAAAAAAAACATGTATGAAAAATATCTTGCGGGGGTTGGGGGTAGTGGGAAAAAATATCGTAAGTGACCCATCAATCAAAGTATAGTTGGTTTATAATTAGGGGGCATTTTATATGAAAAAATAAGCATTCTCAAGCACTAGAATCATATTTGGAATTCAAGATGCTCACAATGTGGGAGGCACATGGGAACCGAGACTTGCTGATATCTCAGATTCAAGTCCCTTCATCTCATGTTCACTCTGGTACATACCGCACCTTGCTGTAAAACTTCATCTACTGGAGTTGTTAGTACACCTCTGCACATATTTAAATTGTTTCTCTCTCTAGTCAGGTTTGTATGGTTAGATGCAAGTGTGTTTCTCCTGTATTTTTCTTTTTTGCTTTCTATTTTTCTTATTTCTTCCATTTTGTAAATATTTTCTTCTTTTAAATCTGTTTTATAGATCTCAGCAATTCTTCTCTTGTCCAGAATCCTTATTTGTGTGTTTGCCTCTCACATTTCTTAATTATTTTCAATGCTCGAGATTCTCCAAGAGGTGATTGGGAGAGAGAGTGAGTGGGAGGGAAGAACCTCTAATAGTATTCATTTAAATTCAGTAGTCATAGCTTTCACTTCCCTCTCAGGTCCTCTAATGTGTGTGTGTGTGTGTAGACAATTTCTGCTTATGCTAGGCCACTTACAAAAGAAAAAAAAATTCTGTGCACCAGGCCTCTAGTAGTATCATAAAGAGATAGATGAGAAAGTGCCCACCTAAGAGGCCAAAGGACAGATACTTTCTCCAAGTCACACAGCTGATTACTGACAAGCTGAAACAATGACCCAGGTTCCTGACTTGTAAATTGACTGCCTTTCTTTTGAATCACATGGCTTGTCTTTGAAATCTTGAATAGGAGCAGTCCTTTGTAAGACTTTTTTAACTGTCCTCACCCGCCCCCCCCCCCCCCCCCCCAGCCTTCAGGGAAATTTTGACTTATTTTCTTTTGTTTAATTTGACTTCACTTCCTGTCCTTAACAACAACAACAAAAAATGCTAGACAATATGAGCTTCAAGAGGGTTAAAATTAGTTCTGTTTCAGATATGTATTTGAGAATATGTGGCATCTCTTGGGATAGTCTAGAAACTTAGAGCTATGTTACTACTTGCAGCACTGGGATTCACTGTCACTGGCCTGGAGGTTTGAGACAAGGGAGATGGGTGGTCCATAGCTCTAGGAGGGCAAGAGTTTGTGTAGGGAATCAACTGGAACACAGAAGGGTAGTAAAGGTCAACAAACATTTGATGAATTCCACTCTTTGCAAGGCACAAGTACAGGTGTTGGGAGTACAAACCTGATCCCTGCTTTCAACCTCAGTGATGCTGTAATTTCTCTTGTTCCGATTCGGTCACAGACCTGGAGGAGATAGAGTTGCTGTTCACAGGGTCTTGAGGGCCCAGTTGTTTTGACTTACTGAAAAGGGCAGCTGGGAAAACATACCCTTTCCTCTTTTCTTCCAGTGTTCTTCCTTCTAGGAGCCTACTGGTAAGCATTAAACTAGGCTCTCTCTCTCTCTCTCTCTCTCTCTCTCTCTCTCTCTCTCTCTCTCTCCCCCCCTCTCCCTCCCCCCCCCCCCCCCCCATTTCTTTTGAGCAGTGGGGACTATCAGAAAAAAAGAGATAACAAAAAACCCGATTTGCAGCGTAAATCACAGTTCATCAGGCCTGGGGGGAGTTTATGCAGTAAGTGTTTTCAGACATTGAGGCAGTAGGAGCTTCTCACTGGGAGGGGCGCACACTAATTCTGGTCTTAGCTACCCTGCCCCAACCTGTCCCTTACATGTTGGATGGCTCGTTCAGTTTTTGTTGGTTTAAAGCATCAATTGTAACAAAGGTCAAAGCTGTAGTTCTTGCTGTCTCAATCCTAAGGAAGGAAAATGGGTTACTTTTAGCCATATGTGTTTCTTCTTTGCCCTAGAAAAACCATAAAACAAAACCCAGAAAAATGAACAACTAAAACCCTCCAAGAAAAAAAAACTTCAGTAACTACCATGATTGACTTGTGGGGCCTCAGGTGTTGGACAGCCTAACTGGGATTCTTATATAAGAGTTTTCCAGATTGATGGCTAATGTACAAATAACCACATCAGGCCCTGGCTGCCATCATTTTGCTGTACAAGGGGTGGGATTTAGGAGTCATTCATAACATTTTTATTGCTAATGGAGAAGCGGGGGCAGTGGTGGTTTTAAGGGTGTTTGTGTGTATAGAGGAAGGCAGGACTGCAAGCACCATGCCCAGTTTCTAATTGTCATTGGTAATATAACCTTTTAAAAAATATATATTTTTATTGATTTCAGAGAGGAAGGGAGAGGGAGAGAGAGATAGAAACATCAATGATGAGAGAATCATTGATCAGCTGCCTCCTGCACACCTTCTACTGGGGATGAGCCCGAAACACAGGCATGTGCCCTTGACCGGAATTGAACCATCTTTGAGTCCACAAGCCAATGCTCTATCCACTGAGTCAAACCAGCTGGGGCGGTAATATAACCTTTCAAAGAGTCAGCTCCACCAGGTGGCTTTGTGGAAACGTCTCAGTTCTGCGCTATGCGCTGTTTACCTGGCTGTCTCTACCAGCAGCCCTAGTGAACTGGAGAGCCCCGCCTTCTAAGGTGCCCTTAGGCTGTTCCCAGTGACCTTCAAGTCTTAAGAATCATTTGGGTGAGAATAAAGCTGAAATCCTGTAGCTATTTAATTTAAAAGAAAAGCTGTACTGCCATGGTGATAAAGCTCCCAACTGAATAAGGAAAATGGCAATTTCCAAGAGTTTGGGTGGTAGTTATTTTAATCAAGTTGAGAAATGGGATCACTGAGAAGGGGATTTCCGCAGTATCTAGGCTGTCAGGGAAACCGTTTTTCCCCACTGCCTTCTATTTATAAATTCCGGGAGAGGAGCGTGAGGCCTCATGGTTATATCCCTGTCCCAGTAAGACAGGCATCACAGTGGCCTGCAACGCGCTGCTTTACAGTTATACTGTAGTTTTTCCTTTTAAGATACTTAAATACTGAACATAATTTAGTACCTCACAGATGCTACACATGTGTTAACATCCTTCCTGAAATCTGAAAAGACAAGTATACAGTGGCTTATAACCCTTTGCTCCTAGGGAAGCCGACTTGGGATTGCTCTCATCTGTCCTATCAGACTCCTTGAGAGGGGTGGCAAGAACATTTCTCTCTTTTCCTCGCTCTCTGGTTCACTCCACTGGGGCAAATAGTTGCTGGATTCAACAACATTCTTTCCCAAATGATTCCTAAGCATGAGGGTCACTGAGATTTATTTTTAAATTCATAACTTCGGGTTGAGGGAAAGCAGTTGTCCTTACTGAAATCCCTGTGGAGGCTTTCAGCTGCCCAGACACCCCCCACTTCTTTACTAGGCACATTCCAGTAGTGTTAAAGCTCACCCTCAGGAGTGAAATTCTGGCCTGGCGTCTCACTCAGGAATCCCTTCATGAGCCTGGCCATGACTTGAATTAGGTGTCAGATTGGAAAGCTGAAGGAACAGGTGGCCTGTGAGCCTAATATAAAACTTCCGGCTTGGTAAAGTGGTTTTGGAGTCTTATACTTATTGGAAGTTTCCTTCTGCTTTCTTGTCAGCTTTACCCATCTCTCTCTCTCTCTCTCTCTCTCTCTCTCTCTCTCTCTCTCTCCCTCCCTCTCTCTCTCTCTCTCTCTCTCTCTCTCTCTCTCTCCCTCCCTCCCTCCCTCTCTCTCTCTCTCTCTCTCTCTCTCTCTCTCTCTCTTACATTTAAAATATGTTTATTAACTGTAATGTGTTAAAACTTCTGATTTCAGGAATATTTCCTATTACTTTATTTTTTTACTTTTTCTTTATTGATTAAGGTATTACATATGTGTCCTTATTCCCCCCATTGCCCCCCCCCCCCCCCACACTCATGCCCTCACCCCCCTGGTGTCTGTGTCCATTGGTTAGGCTTATATGCATGCATACAAGTCCTTTGGTTGTATGCATCTCTCCTCCTTACCCCCCCTCTCCCCTTTACCCATCTCTTGATGGTCTCTTTAGTCCCCTTCCAGGGTTTTCTAGGAGCGTGCTGGAGGCTGTCAGAATATAAATCACAGTGACATTGTGGAGAATGATCAAATAGTGATTAAGTGATATTTTAACGTCTGTTTGCCTGGGAGAAATGAAAATCATCAAGAAAAAAAGTTTGTGATTTTGACCGAAGTCATTTTATTTTTTTTTGGCCAAGACTTCCTGCTTTTATTCGGGTTCATTTTTAGCTGCAAGGTGAACTCCCCCCACATGCTTCTTTACTGATGTCCATCTTTGTCTTTACTCATATTTCTCTCTCTCTCCCTCTCCTTCTCTCCCCCCCTTCTCTCTCTCTCTCTCTCTCTCTCTCTCTCTCTCTCTCTCTCTCTCTCTCTCTCTCTCTCTCTCCCTCCCTCTACCTCTGCCTTTTTCCTCCCCATCCCATGTTTTTTTAATTGGTCTAGGAAAACCTGTTCCACTCAGAACAGAGTTGGGGTAGGACTTGGCCGCCCTTCTGTGTTTTTTGTTTCATAAAAGGTCTTGGTATGAAGCAAGGATAGGAAATTTGGAATATTTGAAAAGCCATTGGACTAGTAGGAAAAGCATCAGATAAGGAATTAAGATGCCTGGATTTGAATCACAGTTCTGCTACTTATGAGTTGCATAATCTTGGACAAGTTACTTAAGCTCTGTAAATCTCAGTTTCCTCTTTTGTAAAATGGTGGTGATAATTTCTACCTCAAAGAGTAGGAATTAGAGATTATTAGAGTTATGTATGTGAACATCATTGCTGGCACCACAGTAGGCATTTATGTTTGAAAGTGGGAGCTTTGTGCCCTGGCTATTGTGGCTCAGTTGGCTGGACGTCATCCTGTGTACTGAAAGGTTGCCAATTCCATTCCTGGTCAGGGCACCAAGATTCTTTGACTTTTGGTGCTTGACACACAGTGCAATATACAGATCTTGTAACATAGAAATCCACACCTGAAACCTAAATGATCCCATTAACCAATGTCATCCCAATAAATTTAATTAAAAAAAAAAAGATAGTGGGAGCTTTGCGCCCTGGCTGGGTGGCTCAGTTGATTGGTGTGTCATCGTGTACACCAAAAGGCTGTGGGTTTGATTCCCAGTCAGGGCACATAACTAGGTTGCAGGTTTAATATATGGTTGGAGATGTACAGGAGGTAACTGATTGATGTTTCTCTCTTACATCGATGTTTCTCTTTCTCTTTCTCTCTCTCTCTCTCTCTCTCTCTCTCTCTCTCTCTCTCTCTCCCCCCTCCCTTTTCTCACTCTCTAAAATCAATAAATATATCCTTGGATGAGGATAAAAAAGAAAATGGGAGCTTTGCTGTGTGATAAGAAGAGGTCAGAGTTGATGGTAGGCTTTAGATTGCCTTTGGTTGGCTTTTTACCTACTTAACTACAAAATGTTAATGTTTAGTTTATGTAATCTACACCAATAAAAGAGAAACATGCAAATTGACCATCCCTCCGCTATGCCCACCAGCCAATCAGAGCGACTATGCAAATTAACCCAACAACGATGGCGGTTAATTTGCATATGCAGGCAAGGAGCAAAGACTGAAGACAGTAGAAAGAAGCCAAGCGCTGCAGAAGGGAGCAAAGCTGCGGAGAAGCAAGCGGGCTGGCAGAGACGGGAGGGAAGCAAGCGGGGCTTCTCTGCTTCGCTCCGGCCGCAGGAAGCCCTATTCTTGCAGGAATCTTCCTGCAACAGGTCTCTAGTCTATAATAAAAGCTAATTAGACCAGACAGCCGAATGACCGTCTGGACGTCATTCCAGACATTCTTTTGAGCTAAGCCCCAGTGGCAGGGGCTGAGGCAGAGGCAGTTAGGGGTGATCAGGCAGGCAGGCGAGCAGTTAGGGGTGATCAGGCAGGCAAGTGGTTAGGGGTGATCATGCAGGCAGGCGAGCAGTTAGGGGTGATCAGGCAGGCAAATGGTTAGGGGCGATCAGGCAGGCAGGTGAGCACTTAGGGGTGATGAGGCAGGCAAATGGTTAGGGGCAATCAGGCAGGCAGGTGAGCAGTTAGGGGTGATCAGGCAGGCAGGCGAGTGGTTAGGGGCGATCAGGTGGGCAGCCAAGTGGTTAGGGGCAATCAGGCAGGCAGGCAGGTGAGAGGTTAGGAGCCAGCGGACTTGGATTGCGAGAGGTATGTCCAACTGCTGGTGTAGGCCCAATAAACCAGCAGTCAAACATCCCCCGAGGGGTCCTGGATTGCAAGAGGGTACAGGCCGGGCTGAGAGACATTTCCCCCCCCGCCCCCCCCGCCCCTCCATGCACGAATTTCCTGCACCGGGCCTCTAGTATAGTATAAAGTTACCCTATTCTTTGCCTTTATTCCAATCTAGTAAGTGTTGTAGCAACCCAAAGGAGAGAGAACTAGGCCGGGCCTTTAGCACCCCCAAAGTCTCCACCACTACCACCGTCAGCCACTCTAGATGAAAAAATTTAAATGAAGTGTATGTTATAGAAATGCAGCATTAAGACTTAATATTATTGCTTCTCCTCTTCCAAACAGATTGCTACAAAGAAGTCCATTTTAGCCCTAACTGGTTTGACTCAGTGGATAGAGTGTCGGCTTGTGGACTGAAGGGTCCCAGGTTTGATTCTGGTCAAGGGCAATTACCTGGGTTGTGGGCTTGATCCCCAGTAGGGGTCGTGCAGGAGACAGCCGATCAACGATTCTTGCTTATCATTGATGTTTCTAACTCTCTTTTCTCTCTTATGACTTAAAGACTAAAGTGTTAGAACTAAAACTATATAACTATTAGAATAACATTTAGGAATAAATCTTTGTGACCTTAGATTAAGCAGTGATTTCTTTAACATGACACCAAAAACACAGGTGACAAAAAAGAAAAAAATAGATAAATTGGTCTTGATCAAAATTAAAAACTTTTGTGATTCAAAGGATACTATTAAAAAAGTGAAAAGAGCCCAGTTGGTGTGGCTCAGTGGTTGAGTGTTAACCCAGTCATTGGTTCAATTCCCATCAGGCTTCTGATTGTTGATGTTCCTCTCCCATTGATGTTTCTATCTCTCTTTCCCTTTCCCTTCCTCTCTCTCTAAAATCAATAAAACATTTTTTAAAAAGTAAACAAACAAACAAACAAACAAAAAAAGTGAAAAGAGCCCTGGCCAGTGTGATCCAGTTGCTTGGGCACCATCCTATGCACTGAAGGGCTGAGGGCTCCATCCCTGGTAGGGGGCAGTGCAGGAGGCAGCTGATTGATGTTATTCTCTCTCTCTCTCTCTCTCTCTCTCTCTCTCTCTCTCTCTCTCCCCCTCTCCCTCCCTCCCTCCCTCCCTCCCTCCCTCCCTCCCTCCCTCCCCTCTCTCTAAAAATCAATTAAAAATATTTTTTAAAGTGAAAAGACACCCCACAGAATGGGAAAAGGGACAAAAATTTGAATAGACATTTCTCCAAAGAAGATATGTAAACGGCCATATGTATAAGCACATGAAACGGTGCTCAACATCATTAGTCATTTAGAAAATGCAAATCAAAAGCACAATGAGATACCACTTTATACCAATTAGAATGGCTCCTATAATCAAAAATACACATGGAGGATGTGGAGAAATTGGAACACTCATACATTGCTGGTGGGAATGTAAAATAGTGCAATTGCTTTGGAAAACAATTTGGTGGTTCCTCAAAAAGTTAAAGATAGAGCCCTAGCTGGTTTGGCTCAGTGGATAGAGTGTCATCCTGCGGACTGACGGGTCCCAGGTTAGATTCTGGTCAAGGGCACATGCCCAGGTTGTAGGCTTGATCGCTAGTGGGGGACATGCAGGAGGCAGCCAATCAATGATTCTCTCTCATCATTGATGTTTCTATCTATCTCTCCCTTCTCCCTTCCTCTTTGAAATCAATGATATATTAAAAAAAAAAGTTAAAGATAGAGTTGCCACATGACCCAGCACTTCCACTAAGACATATGGAAATGAAAATGTATATATATATATACAAACTTGTTTATAAATGTTCATAGCAGCATTATTCATAATAGCTCAAAAATGGAAACAACTCACATATCCACCAACTGACAAATTAATAAACAAAATGTGGCATATTCATGCAATGGAATATTTTTCAGCAATTAAAAGAATGAATTAATTGTATGGTATGTGAAATAAATTCAGTAAACCTGATTAAAAAAATTAGGGTGAGTGTATATATGAATAGCATTTTGTCAATTTGTACTTGGCCCTTTATCCCTGCCACCATGAATCTTGAAGTTTGAGCATCTCTACCTTGAGCACTGGACAGGTTACTATGGCCTCAAAGACTCAAGGTGAGAAATTTAGTTTACAATCAGTTCTTGCAGAATAATTGATGGTACTTTGTATTGGGAACCAAATCTTTCAAGTTGAATGCTCTGAGGTTGAAATGTTTCTGAGTTTTAAGTGTGACCCTCTGTGTCCTACCCTAGTTCTTATTTATCCTCTCAACTGTATCTCTCTAGAATAGATCATTTATGCTTTGGGTTCCAGGCCCCATTCCCAGCTCCACCAAGAACCTCATGTCTTTCATTTTTTACGTTTTTCCTTTAGGCTATTGATCTTGCTCTGACACATTCTTTCTTGGGAGATGTGTAGATAGCAGCTGGAGGAGCCATGGGAGGGGTTCTGCCCCCAGAGGATTGACTAAAATAGCGATTTTCAACCTTTTTCATCTCATGGCACACATAAACTACTAAAATTCTGTGGCACACCAAAAAAAATATATATTTGACAGTTTGACCAAAAAAAAAAAAAAAAAAGGTATAATTTTGATTCATTTATACCAGATGGCTGTTGTGTTGACTGTTGTCATTTTTTTAATTTGACAATCTAAGGGAAAAGAGGTTAGTGACCCCGACAAAAAGTCAGATATTGTATGTTTTAAAAATTCTTGCAGCACACTGGTGTGTCTCTTACGGCACACTGGTTGAAAATTGCTGCACTAAAAGAATGAATTGCCTGGAAGGGGCTTAGGCCTGTGTTGGCAGGAAGAGATGACTCATTTTTCATCAAAGGAATTTCAAAGAAAAAATGATGACAGGATGATGTCAACGGAACAGGTGGAGACAGGAACCTTGACTGCGGCACAGAAGGGAGGTGTTGAATAGCATGGTTGCTTGGACAGTCAGAATGATTGACTATCATAGATCAGAAGAAATGTCACCTGTTTTTTTTTTATAAATATATTTTTATTGATTTCGGAGGAGAGGGAGAGATAGAAACATAAGTGATGAGAGAGAATCATTGATGGCTGCCTCGTTCACGTCCCCTACTGGGGATCGAGCCCACAACCCAGGCATGTGCCCCTGACCAGAATCGAACCCGGGATTCTTCAGTCCACAGGCCAAAGCTCTATCCACTGAGCCAGACCGGCTAGGGCAAAACATCACCTGTTTTTTAGTTTCTTTCTCATAAGCCCTTCAGAGCATGTGGTCAAGCCTATGCATGTTTTGGGTGTACTGTGTCTGTATCTGGGTGAGATATCCTATGCCAGTTCTGGACTTCTTTCACTGCACTCTGTTGATCAGCTCCATGGCTAGCAGGGTCTGTGTCTTGGAATTGAGGTCTGTGTCATGGTGGTTTGAGGTGTGGAATGTCCCCCTGATTTATTAAGATACCGGAATTTGCCTAGATATCAGAAGATCAAATCTCAGGTACTCGACTTTATTGCCCAAGTACTCTGGTTCCCTCTAGTGTTTAATAAGAGTTGGATCTTTGCTTCAACCTCGATTAAGTTTTTTTTTCTTCTTTGAGTTGGGGGCCCTTTGTGGTATATATATGGATGAAGCTGATAAGTGAGGAAAACTTACAATCAGGAGGAGGGATAGTTAAGTTTTGGTATCCTTTCATAATGCAAAGCACTAAGTTGATTGGATATACAGGCTCTCATTTATCCTATATAATCCTATATAATAAAAGGCTAATATGCAAATAGACCGAACAGCGGAACAACCCGTTGCTATGACGTGCGCTGACCGCCAGGGGAGCGTGCGGAACATGGTGGGTGTTGGCTGTGGAGGGATGGTGGAGCAGGTGAGTGATGGCGCCAGACCAAGGCGGGGTGCTGGTTGATGTCATCGGGGCGAGCCTCTGGTGGTTACTGAAAATTCTTTGCCCCTGCGTGCTGTGGTCCTGCCCAGCACTCACACCTGCTGCTGGCACCTGGCACCGTTCCCAATCACTCAGAGCTGTCAGCAGGCATGAATGGCAGCTGCCGGCCCCAATCGCCCCTGAGGGCTTCTCCACCTCCCTCTGCTCCTGAGGGGCTATTGGGGCAGCAGCTGCTGCTGGCACCCACTGACAGCGCCGGCCCTGCTTGCATTCACTGCTGGTGCCAGCCCCAATCGCTCGGCGCCGTCAGCGGGTGTGAATGGGGCTAACGCCATCAGCGTGTGGGGGCGGCGGCGGCGGCGGAAGTGGGGCTGCCAGCAGATGGGACCGGGGCCGTGGCGGGAGGAGCCGGGCGGGGGTGTGGAGGATGGGCTGAGACCCACCCCTATGCCCACCGCAGCCTCGCGGCCCACAGTTCAAGGTGCATGAATTTGTGCACTGGGCCCCTAGTAGTAAGAGAGTGCTCCTAGTCACCTCTATGCCTTACCACTACCAGCGTCTGTGTGATTCTAAGTTTGAAGGCTAAATCAGTAGTTTACAAAAAGGTTAAAGAGAGGATATTAATTGCTATCACTCTGCCTCAGATTCAGGTCTCTCAAGGAATATCCGGGGAAAGATAGCATAGCTTTATCATTTTTATGGAGATAGGTAACACAGCACACCACCAAGAAGCAGAAGATATTGCCTCTCTTTAAGATATATCATAAGCAAGAAGAAAAATCCTATCTAATAAAAGACAAAAAGGGTAATTAACCATACCTCCACTATGCTTCCCATTGGCTAATCAGTGAGATACGCAAATTAACTGCCAACAAAGATGGTGGCTGGCAGCCACGCAGCTGAAGCAAGCAGGAGGTTTGCTTGCTCCAGTGATGGAGGAAGCCAAGGTTCCCTGCCTGCCGCGGCTTGCTCTAAGCTCCGAAAGCAACAGCTCCAAAAGCAACAAAGTTTCAATTATAGAAGCTAAACAAACCCCAGATACCTGCTTTCAGCCAGCCACGGCCTCAGAGCTGGGAGCGCCAGTGACGGCAACAGAGTTTCAATTATAGAAGGTAAATAAATCCCAGAATTAAAAAAAAAAAAGGAGAGGCTGGGAGCTTCAGTCACAGGCCAGCCTGAAAACGGCCTTCAGCCCCTCACCCAGACTGGCCAGGCACCCCAGTGGGGACCCCCACCCTGAAGGGGGTGTGGCCAGCCTGAAAACAGCCATCAGCCCCTCATCCAGGCTGGCCAGGCACCCAAGCGGGACCCCCACCCTGATCCGGGACACCCTTCAGGGCAAACCAGCCGGCCCCCACCCGTGCACCAGGCCTCTATCCTATATAGTAAAAGGGTAATATGCAAACTGACCCTAGCAGAAAGACTGGGAATGACTGGTCACTATGACACACACTGAACACCAGGGGGCAGACGCTCAATGCAGGAGCGGCCCTCTGGTGGTCAGTGCACTCCCACATGGGGGAGTTCTGCTCAGCCACAAGCCAGGCTGATGGCTGCCAGTACAGCGGTGGTGGTGGGAGCCTCTCCTGCCTCCTCAGCAGTGCTAAGGATGTCTGACTGCAGCTTAGGTCTGCTCCCCGCTGGCAAGTGGACATCCCCTGAGGGCTGCTGGGCTGCCAGAGGGATGTCTGATTGCCAGTTTAGGCCCAATCCCCCAAGGAGCAGGCCTAAGCCAGCAGGTGGTCATCCCCCGAGGGGTACCAGACTGCGAGAGGGCACAGGCCGGGGTGAGGGATCCTTCCCCCCCCACCCCCCCAGTGCACAAGTTTTTGTGCACTGGGCCTCTAGTAAAAAATAAAGAAAAATCCTGAAATTGGAATGGGAGGGAGGAAAGCTTTGCTTAGTACTTGGTACTGTCTTCAATTGTTGCATCCATCTGGCTGATCATGAGTTCTGTTTTTGGACAGTGCTACTAGGTGCACTGTGGGATTAAAACTCATCTTTGGAGTTTTAACATGAACCTGGAGGCACTGGGTCAGATAACTTGTTCTTAGAGAAGGGGCTGGACTTCCCTGGGCTTTAGTTAGCAGTATTTCTCTTCCCTGTTAGCTGTGCTTTTTCCTGTACATCTTCATGAAATAAATCATTAGAGGAGACTTTTAACCTGAAGTGCCAAAGGACCCAGGGAAAAATGTTCTCTAGGGTGGGTTTGATTTAGGAGCCCCTTTGGGGTAATCTGTGATATTGCATTTCAGAGTCATCACCTGATTCACTGAATTAGTGAGTCAGCCTGAACATGTTATTTGTACCTGCCCCATAATATCTACAGCTCCTTTCTCTCTTTGGTTATGAGGTAAAGGCTTTTTAAAAAAAATATATTTTTATTAATTTCAGAGAGGAAGGTGGAAGAAGAGAGAGATAGGAACATCAATGATGAGAGAATCATTGATCGGCTGCCTCCTGCACCCCCCCTGGGGGTGGAACCCATAACCCAGGCATGTGCCCCAGACTGGAATCGAACCCAGGACCCTTCAGTCCACAAGCTGACACTCTATCCACTGAGCCAAATCAGCTAGGGCGAGGTAAAGGCTCTTAATCAGGAGGTCGAACAGTGTTACAGGAGAAATAGTCCCATTGGTCAGTCAACCAGAATGTTAAGTGGATTCATGTGGGGGCTGGGATTCCAAATAACTTTCATTTATTTATTTTTTGATGAGGAAGGAAAAGAACTCCTTTTTAGGTGGCCCATTAATCTATTGATGTTCTACAAAAGATTAGGTTTTAGTTCTTTCATCCCTGCCCCCTTAACATATACCCTTCCCCTCCCCCTTCTTTCCATCGTCACACATTATTACCATCATGGTATTCAGTGTTTAGATTATTATGATTACATTATATTGCTTAAATCTGAGTCACATAGTATTCTGTAACTACATTTTCATTCTTGACCAACTTTTAATTTTTTTCTGGAATTAATAATTGCCCATTTGTTTACTGTTCTGTGTACCTATCGTCACACTCTCCCATGGGACTATAAAACAACTCTAAGTATGTTTCAATATATCAAGTAATCTTTTGGTTCAATATATCTTTTTGAGACATCCCCCAGGAGATTTCGGTTCTCCAAGTCTGTTCTCCAACTCTAGCGTTTAGTAAATCTGTCATTTTGGGGCTTCCCTTCACCATCGCACTGGGAAATTCCTTCACCTCTCTGTTGGATCCCATGTTTCCTGGGTCCTATGCTGTTATTTTTCTTGATTTACTCCATCTCTTCATTGGAATATATATTAGAGTAGCTTCCTGAGAAGAGATACATGAGCGATAAATATTTTTGAGATGTTGCGTATCTGAAAATGTCTTTATTCTACTGTTCATTTAACTAAAGAGTTTTGTTATAGACTTCTGGGTTGCGAATGACTTTCCATCAGAATATATCTTGAAGGCGTGCCGTGTCCTGGCTTCCAGTTTTGCTATTGAGAAGTTCAGTGCCATTCTGGTGCTTGACTTTGTTTGTGACCTGGTTTGGGAGGATAGGTTTTAGGATTTTATTTTTATCCCCAATATTCTGAAACATGATGCCCTGCATTGTGAGGGTCTGTTTACATTTGCTGAATTGAGTTCTCTATGGGTCTTTTTTATTTGAAAACACATCTTTTATTTATTACTTAGTTCTTTGATATACTTTTTTCTCTTACATTTTCTCTTTCTGGTACCTCTATTAGTTAGATATTGGATTTCTTTGGTTGTTCCTCTGGTTTTTCTCCCTCTACATTTTTTTTTCTTTCTCTCTCTTTGCTCTAATTATGGTAAAGATCCTCAGCTCTGTCTTCCAACTCTTTAGATTTAACTATTTTTGCTATCATATTTTTTTATTTCTAAATGTTTTTTTCTTATTCTCGGAATATCCCTTTTTTTAGACTACTTGTTTTTGTTCTGTGGCAATATTGCCTGTTAGGGCTCTCTGAGGATATTAATTACAATTCCCTCAATGGTTTCCTTTGCATCCAGTATGTTCTCTGTTTCAAGCTTCTCTGTTCCTTCATTTTGGTCTCTGTCTTTCATGTTAGAGACTCTCTTAAAATGTCTAATGTTTCTTGGTCTTCATATTTAAGAATTAGGCCCTAAAAAGCTGATTGGTGGGACTTGTTATGCTCTTAATGAATAGGACTGGGTAGGGAGGTCCATTTCCACAGAGAGGAAATGGCTAGTCATCTGTCTGGGGCCTCTTAAGCTCTGGGGTTTCTCCAAGCAGGGCCATGGGGCAGGAGGGTGGGGCTTGTTGTTCATTATGTCAGATTTCACCTAATATCCCTGTTTTCAGTGAAGCACCTCCCTTCTGACCTTATGAGGGCCTGAAGACTTTCCACCAGTTTCACCCCGAAGCTTTCCTTCCCTTCCCCACAAGCCTTCAGAGTTCCTGGTGCTTCCAGTTCCTGAGCCTTTCTGGAGTCCTGTAGCACCTTGTTACTTACTGTTCCCCGTTCCTCACTGGCAGTTAGCAGAAAGAGAAAGCTGAAACTTAAATTAGTAATCATTTATCTATTCACTTTCCAGTTTATCAAACTTTTGTTGATATTTTTTATTCTTTTTTTGTGCCATTTTTATTCCTTTACTGTCATTTTCTAAGGTTTCAGAAGGGAACAGAGATAAATGTGCATGTTAAGTCTGTCACGTGTAACTTAGAGTTGGGAGAAGTGAATCTTCTCAACTTCTCTCTCTCTTAATTACACAAACACTGTGCTCTAGCTTCACTTTGTACCTTCTTTCTTTCATCTACTGTCATTTCAGACTATTGATCTCCTATACATTCTTCCAGACCTAGGTTATATGCTGCATTCATGGAAGCCTTAAATTTTTTTTTTAATTTCTGTAGTTGGAAATGGCCATTCCATTGACTGAGTTTCTAAAGTTTCCTACACCAAATTCTTGTGGTCTTGCCACCCTCATGACACAACATGTATTTATTTTGCCTTATGCTGTAATGGTTTATACACATACCAATTCCCATGATAAGACTGGCTTTGTAATTTTACTTTTATTATTGTTAATTAACACAGAACCTAGTCAACTAAATATTTTACAGATCCACAGAATTTTAGAGCTGGAAAATAATTTAGAGAGCTAGAATGTTTACTCATTTTATGAATGAGTGAATAGATCCAGTGTGATTAAATAATCCTGCAGTCATAAGCTAGAGACAGAGCTGGAACTATAACCTCCTTTTCAAGTTCTCAAACTGCTAAATGTAGCGATATAATCTGATACATGCTTAACTAAATATTCTGGTTAATCCAGGGTTAACCAAAAGGCACTTTGTGTTTTAATCCTTGTTGAAAATTTTTGTAAATAGTTTTTTGGTCTTAGCAATTAGGTGATTCCGACATAGGTAATAATCATACCTAGTTCCCTCCCTGCCTCCCTGCCTCCCTGCCTCCCTGCCTCCCTGCCTCCCTGCCTCCCTGCCTCCCTGCCTCCCTTCCATAAATCAGGATCTTGAATATGCTGTGTTTTGTCAGAAAGTGAGCTGGATAATAGTTTTCTTCCCAGGCATCAGGGACCCATGGATGAGAAAAAATGTAGGCAACTACTGAAAGTAACCGGATTTCAAAAACATTTTTAAAATTAGTGATATTATGTATTTGGGGTACAAACCCAATTTAATTGGGTCTTAGTTAATTATACTTTTGCTGTTTGAGAATTCATCAAAGATTATTGCTCAAAATATCTTTAAAGTAAATTATCTGTGTCAAAGATTCTTCTCTATTTCCCTGGGTTATCTAGCTCTTGGCAGACAGTTCCAGAATGTTTGCGATAGCTCCAGAGATCCATGTCTGAGGGGTTAGATACAGCAGGAATGGTCTTGGGAGAAAGTTGAACTATTGCTATTGTAGGATGTGTTGGCTATCAAATGTGCCAGACACTATTAAAAAAAGCTGGGCGCTATCCTTTTTCTCATCCCTACTCTGGACACTTGAGGATAGATGGGCAGGTACTTAAGAGGCTGTTGCCTTCCCCTGAGATTTGATTTTCATTAGGGTTTTGCCTCATAATATGAGGCTGAGTGATGGCAGATGGTCTGATACTGGGGTCAGTTTACAGTCTCCACTGCAGAAAGCTGTTGCTAGACAATGAATCTATAATGGAATGAACCATAACCAACCCCTAGAGTGGATTTGGCTCTGCCTCATGCCCATCACTTTTGTTTTGATCCAAAATAGAAATTGTTGTCCCCAGATTTTAGAGTCAGGGTTTATTTACTCTCTGTTGTTTCTGCCTTAGCCTGTTTTTGTATTGCCACCTGGCTGCCATTAGAGGGATTTCACTAGAGCTCTCTGAGTTCCTGCAGGGAGTTGAGAGGAATGGATATATCCCTGTGTTCTTTTCCTTTAAAACTGTTACCCAGATTTCCTTTTATGACTCGTAAGTCAGAGGCAGCTGGTGGGATGCATGGGGGAAGCATTACTCACCAGGCACACATAGTGGTCACTACGCTGGCCTAGAGTCTGGGCTGAGCTGAGAGTGAGTCAGCTCTGGGAATGGAAAGATCGCAGGGAATGGGGGGTAGAGGTTGTCTGCCAGTGACTGCTTCTCCTGTGACTGTTCTTTTCTCTCTAAGCACTCATCACAAAGCTGGGAATACTGGGCATCCAGTAGGCCAACCAACTTTGTGGTGACATAATGTTTCCTATGAAAGCAATGAGTTGACTGGACTTAATATTGTTGCCTTCAATGTTATGGGTGTATATGGGTTTTGAGGCAAGCTTGAACTTGTATAATGAGAGTTCTATGTGTGAGAGTTTCACTGGAATAAAAGCAATCACAGCGTCTCTTTGTCTTGGCTAGAAAACTCAGTCTTCTGTATCTGTCTTTGTCCAGTAGAGGTCACTGGGGGTTTAAGCTCTAAATGAGAGAAACTCACTAATCTTATGGGAGACCAATCAGATTCCTTATCTTTATTGTGGCATATTTGTACATCTTTGTACATTTAAAAAAATATTAGATCAAAAACAAAAGATGTGAATTTGTCTTAAGTACTGCTAAGTTTGGCTGACTTACTGATTTTTTTTTTTAAATTTAAATAGGGAGAAACATTGATTGGTTGCCTCCCATACACACCTTGACCGGGGATCAAACCTGCAACCTTTTGGTGTATGGGATGATGTTCCAATGATCTGAGCCTCCTGGCCAGGGATTTTCCTTTTTTTTATTTAGGGCTAATGCCAGGTTCTGGAAACTGTCTCACAGTCTAAAATTAGCTCTTTGGGGTGGGGGGAGCTCTTTGTGTGCAAAGCTTGGTTTCCATGGCTAAATAGTTTAAGTTGATCTCTCTCATCTATGCTTATGTTGGCCTGGACTCTTCTTCTGAACCTCAAATGTAGCTACCGCAAGCCTGCCAGGTTACCTCACTGTTGAGCTCCTGATCCCTTTGTCAGCGCATGCCCATTCCTGCCCTCTTGTATTCAAGGTGCCTCAGGAAAACTAAAGGTGATCATGTGTTTCTTAGCCAGACCACATTAAGAGATGTGTTCTCATTGAGACCATTTTTTTTTTTAATTTGGAAGAGCATTTAAAAATGTATGTAGGCTAGATAGCAGTAAGATGCTAACTTACTTTCACGGTGCATTCACTTAGAATGAGAGATACTTCTAGACAACAATAATCTTGGCAAAATTTAGAAGCAATACCCACAGACAGCGCTTCTTTTCCTTGAATCTTCTCCATTTACTTCAGATAACTGACTATCAGACCTTCCTGGAAAAAGTTTAATAGTTAGATCTTAACTATTTTGTTAGGGGGAAATGGTCAGAATCCCAAAGAAAGGGATTATATTAAATAGTACTATGGATGTTAAGGTTAACTAAAAATTCTTGTCCTTTCTCTTTTTGAAGCAATGCCATTGAAGCCCAATTTGATTTATTAATTGAGTTGGTGACTTAGAGCTGTTAAATAACACACACTTTATCTTTTTTTTTCTTTTTTTGTTGATTTCAGAGAGG
This sequence comes from Myotis daubentonii, assembly GCF_963259705.1. Classification (NCBI taxonomy): domain Eukaryota; kingdom Metazoa; phylum Chordata; class Mammalia; order Chiroptera; family Vespertilionidae; genus Myotis; species Myotis daubentonii. Next base: position 194,017,124 of record NC_081842.1, on the reverse strand, counting down.
AAGGGAGAGGGAGAGAGAGATAGAAACATCAATGATGAGAGAGAAACATTGACCGGCTGCCTCCTGCACACCACGTGCCCCCGACTGGAATCGAACCTGGGACCCTTCAGTCCGCAGGCTGACGCTGTATCCACTGGCCAAACCAGCTAGTGCAACACACACTTTATCTTGACATAGCCACTGAAGAGGATTTGCCACTCAGCTAGGGCATAAATGCTCTAGTGTGGTAACAATAATAACAGTAGTTAACAATGAGTTAACTGTGACTGATAGTCCATGCATTTTCTCACTTAATCCTCACTGTGACACTGTGACTTGGTTTTACAGACACTTGCTCTCTGGTGTATGCTTTTGTTGTCAAAATATATAAATTCCCAAGAGCTGCTTATATTTTGGGAATCTTCCTGGTTTATTTACTAAGTTTTGCTCTTTTTATTTATTTTTTATTTCTTTTATAATTCTTTATTGTTGAAAGTATTACATATGTCCCCATTTTTCCTCCATTGACCCCCTCCAGCCTGCCCCTGCCCACCCGCCCCAGGCTTTCAGCACCCTATTGTCTGTGTCCATGGATTATGCATATATGCATACAAGGTCTTTGGTTGATTACCTCCCGCCCACCCATCCTCCCCCACTTTCTTCTGAGATTCTACACTCTGTTCCATGCTTCCATTTCTCTGCAGTTTTGCTCTTTTTAGTATGTTCCCCTCTTATACTCCTGGCTCTCACAGTGCTCTTGTTCATTACTAATTCATTAATTCATCTATCTGTCCATCACCCACCCATTCATCCATCCATCCATCCACTCACCCACCACTCACTCACCCACTCATTCCACAAATTGTTATTAGAGAAGGAGAGGTTTACTTCTCACTGGGATAGAGGGAGTCTATCCCAGGGAAAATTGACTTTCAGCTGGTCCATGGAATGGGATTTTGATGTGGAGATGGGATGGAAATACATTCCAGGGTAAATGAGGGAAGTATTGTAAAGCCGGAGAGTTTTGGACTTAATTTGCTGGCAGTGGGTAATGAAAAGTTTTAGAATGAAGTTACAAATGATTGTCTACTGAGCATTTAAGATGTTCCAGTTACCATGCATGTTTCAGGGGTAATTAATCTCACAGTGAGTGAGGACAGGATTGGCAGGTTGGAGACTGGGATTAGGCAATTTAGATTAGGTAAATTTTTAGTTTACCAAAGTTTTGTACAGTCTGAGCAGTATTTAGAGGTCTTTGTGGTCAGATGTGGTTTGCTGCTCCTCCAAATAATGATTAATAGTAGCTAATAATTTGGAGCATATATTGTGTGCCAGGCACTATCTAAGCAGTTTAAATGCGTGTACTCATTTAATCCTCACTGCAACTATATGAGACAGGTACTATTATAATCATTTTGTGGATGAGGAAATTGAGGTTCTGTGAAGTTAAGTAATTTACTGAAAGTTGGTAATGTGACATATATAGTAGAATCTAGATTTGAACCCAGGCAGTCTGGCCTCAGGTTGATCTTGTAATTACCATACTTCTAGAATGCTCATGGCATTTAGGCTACTGAGCAAGAAATTTGTGAGCTTTTTCTAACTTTATTGTATTTAGTAACACTTAGGTATGTAGAAGATTTTTAAAAGGCATTCTGGGCCTTTGCCATGTTTGTTATTGTCTCAGTCCTACATTGCTAAACATTAAAGACAGGAGCCAGGATGTCTTCTGGTTAGCTTCTGTGAAGTCCATGTCCTCTGCCTAGCTATAGTTATATGTCTGTTGGATTTATGGGAGGAGAAAGAGGACAAGAGCTCAGGGCCAGGCTAAATGCCTGGATCCTGCCCTTTCCAGAAGCCAAGGTTTCCCATCCATCCTATCAGATATATGCTAGTCTCTCTACCAAAATTTTAACTATATATATATATATATACACACACACACACACACACACACACACACATATATGTATATATGATTAAAAATATTAAAATTATAATATAAATTTAAAAAGGTTTCTCTTTATAAGCATTATTTTTCTAGATTTCAAAAATTTTAATTGTGATGGGTCTTAAATTTTTATTTTTATTTTTTTCTCTCTTTATTGATTAAGGTATTACATATGTGTCCTTATCCCCCCCATTGCCCCTCCCATTCCCCACTCATGCCCTCACCCCCCTGGTTGTCTGGGTCCATTGGTTAGGTTTATACGCATGCAAACAAGCCCTTTGGTTGAGGGTCTTAAATTTTTAGTCAGTATCTGAAGTTATGCTAATACATGTGCTATTTTGAGACTAAGTGTAACACCATGGCAGTTTGAATAAAACATACGGCCTCACTTCTCACAGGGTTGCTTTCATCTCAGTCATAGACATTAAAGTGATTCTGGGGTATTGCCTTATTTTGAGATTTCTTGTGGGTAATGGTTGTGGGTAACTGTCCTAAATTCTTGTGAGTGAAGTAATCTTAAAGAGAGGCAGGTCTAAAATCTTAACCAAGTTCAGATTCTTGCTTCTTTCTACAAGGTTTCTTTGATGGTTTAGGACCCTGCCCATTGGCTGTTAGCTAGGGATACCCTGGAGGGTGCTAAATATGACTTTAAATGGCCCATTCTTTGTATAGTAAATGATCTCTAAAATGAAACTAGTCACTCCCTCCTGCCAGTCTCTAACCACTTCCTGTAAATGATAGCACACAGATCCATTTTAGTTTTGCCAAGTGAAAAATTTATTTTTCTTTCTTCCTTCAACAAACACACATACACATATACACAAAGGGTGGAAACAAACATTTTACCCATCATATGTAGAAAAATGGTGTATCCAAGGTATAGCATGCTATCTAATGAAGATCTTACGAAGAGTAAATTTTGGGGTATCTTTCATTGTATTTTCTAATAATAACAGATTCAGAATGTATCTTGATATTTTAGTGCTTTGTCCTTTTTTTTTTTTTTTAAATATATTTTATTGATTTTTCACAGAGAGGAAGGGAGAGAGATAGAAAGTTAGAAACATCGATGAGAGAGAAACATCGATCAGCTGCCTCCCGCACATCTCCAACTGGGGATGTGCCCGCAACCCAGGTACATGCCCTTGACCGGAATCGAACCTGGGACCCTTCAGTCAGCAGGCCGACGCTCTATCCACTGAGCCAAACCGGTTTCGGCGCTTTGTCCTTCTTTGCCTTAAACTTGCCTAGGTAATTTTTGAATGACACAAGCATGCTAAATTATTTTCTAATTTAGCCAGTTTTACAGTGCCATCTGGTAACAGAATAAGGCAGAGAAATGACTTTCACATTGGGAAATGAAAATATTGTGAATATATAAGATTGCAAGAAGACAGTTGTACAATGGTAATAGAGCTAGTATAATGTTTTGTGTTCAACTTGAGAATCTTTCCTTAGAGCTGGGTGGAGCTATGTACAGACTAAGTTTTGCAAAGAGGAAGTTTTTCAAACGTAAGTATCTAAAATTGTTTAACTCCAAGTTAATGTACTTATTTTGCCAAAAAGTTTTAGCAAAGGGAGGCAGTGTGGTAAAATATATTGATTGACTTGAAATCAGACAGATAAAAGTTCTGATGTCTGTTCATTATCTTTCTTTGTTACTTTGGACAAAATAACTTGAATTTTCTAAGCCTCAAGTTCTTGATTTCTAAAATGGGGATATTTTAGGGTACATTATCAGAATTAAAGAAGTAACAAATGTGAAAGTGCTTTCTAGTAGCTGCTCAATAAATGTTAGTATATTATACTATTAGTATAGTATAATAAATGACCTTCCAAACATGGCCATCTTCTTTGACCATCATAGCTCTAGCGTAATGCTCCATGTTTTTAAATCGAATGAATGAATGAAATGCTGTTTCACAAGACAGCCCAGAGGGGGCTCCAGTTTAGTATCCACTGGATTGCACTATTAATTTTTCTTCTCTAGTGCTTATTCCCTTCAGCAAACACTGTATATTTCACATGTCAAGAAAAATTCTCTTTTGACTCTACATCCTTCTCTCTGTTCCCTGTTACAGCAAAAGTCCTTGAAAAAGTTGTTTTTGTTGACACTAATTTCTTTCCATTCCTTCTTTTTTATTTTTACATTTAGTTTTTAAGATATAATTGACATATAACATTATATTAGTTTTAGGTGTATAGTGTAATGGTTTGATACTTATATACATTGTGAAGTGATCACCACAATAAGTCTAGTTAACACCTGTCATTTTACATAGTTACCTTCAGCTTTCTTTTTCTGGTGATGAGCACTTTTTAGATCTACTCTCTTTGCAACTTTCACACATGCAATTCAGCATTATTAACTATAGTCACCAGATTGTATTTTACGTCCCCATGAATCCCATTCTCGCTTGAATCACTCCAGTCAGATCTTCCTCTGCCATGCCGTCAAAACTGCCCTACTTAAATTCACTGGTGACCTCCACATTGCTAAATTCAGTGGTCAATTCTCAATCTCATCATGACACATTAGCGGCTTTGACATGCTTAATTACTACTTTTAACAATATATATTGTTTTTTAATGTAGTTTTATTGATTTCAGAGAGGAAGGGAGAGGAAGAGAGAGAGATAGAAACATCAATGATGAATCATTGATCGGTTGCCTCTTGCACCCCCCACACTGGAGATCGAGCCTGCAACCCAGGCATGTACCCTGACCTAGAATCAAACCGCAACCTCCTGGTTGGTAGGTTGATGCTCAACCACTGAAACATGCCAGCCAGTAATTACTACTTCTTAAAACATTTCCTTCACCTGGCTCCTGGGGCAGCTTGCTCTTGGTTCTCCTAATCCACTGGCTTCTCTTTTTTCAGTCTCCTTTGGTGGTTCTTCCTCTTCCCTATCTAATGTTGGAGAGTTCCAGGTTTAGTCGTTGAACTTGATCTCTTTCTTTCTGTTTACTCCCTAAATGATCTCAATCAATTTCCTGGCTTTAAAACTTCATCCTGGGTTTCCCCCTGAACTCTAGATTCATATATTCAATTGCATATTTAAAGTTCCACTAAGAAGGTCTACTAGGCATTTCGAATCTACTGTATTCAAAAGGGAATTCCTACCTCTGCGCCCCCCCCCACCCCCCCCCCAAAACAAACAGCCACAACCACAGTGAACTCCAAACTCTGCTTCTCTGGTATTCTTTCCTATCTTAGGAAATAGCAGTTGTCTTTTCCGTTTCTCAGGCCAAAAACTTTGGAGTCTTTCTTGACTCTATTCTTTCACTCTACTGGACACTCAGTCTATCAGCAAATCCTGATAATTCTTTATTTTTTATCCAGATTATGACCACATCTCACAGTCTCTACCACCACACCCTGGTCCAAGCTATTATCATTTCTCAGCTACCAATTTTGACTTGGGTTATTGTAATGGTATTATAACTAGTGTCCCTGTTCCTGCTCTTGCTTCTCAATAGTCTGTTAATATAGCAGTAAGAGTGATCCTTTTAAAATCCAAGTTAAGTCATGTCACTCTCTTGCACTAAGCCCTTCAAAGGTTTCTCGTTTCACTTAGAACAAAAACCAATGTTTACAAATGGCCTGTACAGCCTTAGGTGATCTGGCTTGAGATCTCTGCACTCTTCCCGTCTTTCTTTTAGCTCTAGCCATTCTAGTTTCCTCGATGTTCCCTGAACACACCAAACCTGCCAACACACCAAACCTGCTTTAGCGTTAGAGACTTTGCACTTGTTCTTTTCTTTAACTCATACTTTCTCTAGCTAGCCATATGACTTGTTTGCTCCTGTTCTGTAGGTCTCTGCTCAAACGTCAACTTATTAGAGAAGTCTTCCCTGACCACAATATACATAAAACTGTAAACTTTCCCCCTCTGACCCTCCTTTCTTCTCTTCATCTCCCTTAGTGTTCTCCATAGCATTCATGTGACAAACTGTATATTTACTCGTGTTATTTATCTGTTTTACCTTATTCTGCTCGAAGTGCATAAGCCCCGGAAGAGCTTTGCTTTGCTCATTGTGTCCCCGGTACCTGGAACAGGGCCTTTTGCACATAGTACACAATAAATACTCAATGACTGAAATGTAGGTTAGAGCAAAATTGTAGATGATCTTGATGCCAGATTAAAACATTCATATTTATTAGTTCTTCCATCTGCTAATCTAGTTAGCAGATTGTTCAAATCTAAAACACTTCCTTTTATTTTTTTAAAATTTAACTTTACAAATATTAAAGCAGTTTGCATTTTTTAAAGTTTATTTGTGAGAATACAGCATATTTATATGCCATAGTGCAAAAGGCACCATACAAATAAAGAGCAAGTTTAGTAAAAAGATGAGGCTCTAACTCTTCCCTGAGTGAAGGGTACGGGCATCACAGAGGATGTTAGATGTACTCTCGGCTATTGGATCTCCCCTTTTATGCTGTGTGTCCACACTTCATTTTGTAAAGTATCTCTTCAGAGAAAAGTAGAAGAGGGGAGGACAGTGACACTGTGAGGACTTTGCATATTCAGCTTACGCTGTGCAGACTTCTTGGCTTCTTTCCAGCTTTTAAATGGGCTTGTTCGGTTTATTGAAGTATAATTTATATATAATAAAACTCAACCTCCTGGGCATATAGTTCCGTGAGTTTTGACAAATGTTTGCAGTCGTGGAACCATCATCCCAATCATCAGCTTATAGAACATTTCCATCACTCCCTAAAGTTCCCTGCCTTCTTTTGTAGTCAATTCCCTTCCCTCATCCCCAGCCCCTGGTAACCACTTATCTGATTGCTGTCCCTATAGTTTCGCTTTTCTAGGACGTCATATAAACGGAATCATACAGTATGTAGCCTTTTGTGTTTGGCCTCTTTTATGTAGGATAATGCTTTTGAGATTCATCCTTGCTGTTGTGTATATGAGCAGTTTGTTCCTTTTCGTTGCTGAGTTGTATTCCATTGTACGGTTGCACCACAATTGTGTAAGTTCGCCAGTTGATGGACATTTGGATTGTTAGCTGTCTTTAGTTATTTTTAGGAAAGCTGCTATAAACATTCACATCTTTGTGTGGACACATGTTTTCATGTTTGGGGGGTAAATACCTAGGAGTGATGGTGTTTGGTCCCCTGGTATGTGTATGCCTAGCTTTCTAAGAACCTGCCAAACTAGAGTGGTTGTGCCAATTTACACCGCCACCAGATATGTCAGAGTTCCAGCTGCTTCACATCCTTGGCAAGACTTGATGTTGTCATGCTTTGTAATTTTAGTCATTTTAGTAGGTGTGTAGTGGTGAAGTGTCTTAAGTTGCCTGCTACAGTGCCCATATCAAGTTTTCATTTGTAAGCAGGCCCCAGTATTGTGGGAGGCATTGTTTTTTGCTGCCATTGAGTGTTCTGTTATCCCCTTGGACAGGTACTACAAATCAGGTGGCTTTTTGTTCTCCTTGCTCATCTTTATCATGCCTTGATGTCAGGTCTGTTTCACGGACTTGTTCTGTATGCGATCCTCTCTGCTGTGATGTTCAGGTCCCTTGCCTCCTCCTCCTGGGCTGTGGGTATGGAAGAGTTGCCCTCCGACTGTGCCAGGGTGGACACTTATATATGTCTTCTTCCTGAAAATGGTTCCCTAGGACTTATGTGACTTTTCCTTTTAGCTTCATCTTGAAGTCTGGCATTCCATCCAGCTGGGAATGGAAAGTTGAGTGTGATGTCCTCTGACACCCTCCCTTCTCATAGAGGGTCTGAGGTTTGTTTGTTTAAGCTGAACAGAGGATGCCAGAGATAGAGTTTGAGTCAGCTCAACACTCGCTTAGGCTCCCCTTTCACTCTCCTGGTTCCTCCTTCCCCTCCCCCGCCCCCTCTGCCCAGTTGTTTCCTGGGCTTCGCCTGAGATACACTGTACAGCTTTCGTCTCTGTCTACTACTGCCAGCTGCAAAAGTCAGGCGAGATGGAGGAGAAGCCGCCAGGAAGTTTCTGACACTCTGAACTGCTGGCTTCTGCCTCTGCTGATAGTGCAGGACAGCAGTAACCTCAGTAGAAAGGCATTCAGAAGTCTGCCCCGAGCTGTGGGCTTGTGGCTAACTCACTGGAGGAGAAAGGACCGGCCTGGAAATGCCTCTGTTAGATTCATCTTACTTGCCACCAGCCATCTTTATTTTGACTCATGTTCTTGGGATTGTCGGTGTTCTGTACTGGAAGAGATGTGCCAGAGGCAGAGCAGGTAACTGGTACTGAATTATTCTTTAAATCCACGGCGGGCGTTGAAGGTGGGCTAAATGACGGAAGTCTACCAGTTGCTTTCCTTAAAGGGCCAGTACATCCTTTCAGCTGGGGTGCTGTCAGACCTGAGTGTGTGTGTAGGCCTCCTGCGAAAGCGGCCCCAGGGCAGCCCGGTGTCCCTTTGCGGACCTGTTTGCGACCCGCGCTCTTTCCTGTTCTCTGACTGGAGGGGCTGGCTTGATGAGGTGATGTCTGGGCTCGCAGCCGAGGGAAGTGGCCACTGTGCTGACTTGTGTCCTTCCTCCGAGAATCAAGCCCTTCCTCTCCTTGCTTTCTCAATTTCAAAGTGGTTTTGGGGTCTTCGTTTTTAACCTAAAACATCCATTAACTCTGTCACCCTCCTCCAGGCTTAGAGGAGGGAAAACGGGTGGGATTGGAGGAGTTTCTGGATTTGGCGTAGTTTCGGGTGAGGGAAGACAGAAGAGGAAGGTCAGTGAGGAAAGGGGTGAGTGTCCTTGCCGAGGGGCATCTTGGAACACCCCCGAGGGGGCCTGTGTCCTCTTTGATGTGACTGAGCCTGTTCCTGGCCCCTCGGCAGCTCGGCAGTTTACTCTCTGTGTACCCAAGTCCTCCGTTAAGTGAAAGGAGTTAACTGTTCTTTTCCCCAAGGGGTTGGGTCCAGCTATTAAAAGTAATTTAAAAAAATGGTGACAGACCCTTCTTTTCATCCCATATTGCTGTTATTGACATTATATCCCTTTAACTTCTAAACACCCAGCGCTGAGGTGTGCAGTGGTTAGCTGACTCTGAACCTCCAGAGTTGAAGATTTATAAAGTCTAACTTTTGCCGGAGTACATCCTTGGATCGCAATGCCTTCAGTCCTGTCATTGTGATCTGCTTACACTTCCAGGCCAAGTATCAAGATATTGTTGCTTTGTCTCTTACAAGTTAAGATGGAGGTTTGATGCCATTACTTAGTTTCTATTAAAAGTTCATGAATGCTTGACAAAATTAGAATTAGATTCAGTCATTCCCCAGTGTCCTTTCCAGTAAGTCCCAGAAAAGCTTTTGACTAAATATTCAGATCCCAGTAAGTGTATCAGCAGAAACAGGAGGACATTTAGAAATATGTTTGCTTGTGTGGTAGTGTGTTTAAAAAGATACCACCAAATGGCTTTCCTGAAATGTGAACCTGCATTTGAGCTTAGAAAGGCATGAGTTAGTTATTCAGCCCTATATAATATTTCATACATAATGAGAAAAGAAATATTCAGGTGGAAACTGATGTTTTCCTTTCCCTGTGCATTATGGTAATGACATTTCTAAACTGCTGATCGCTAATATTAATTCATATTTTAAAAGTTTTCTTCAGCACGGCTGGCATGCTCAGTTGCTGAGCATCGACCTATGAACCAGAGGTCATGGTTCAATTACCAGTCAGGGCACATGCCCGGGTTGCAGGCTCAATCCCAATGTGTAGGAGGCAGCCAATCAATGATTCTCCTAATGATGCTTCTCTCTCTCTCCCTCATCCTTCCTCTCTGAAATCAATAAAAAAAAATATTTAAGAAAGTTTATCTTTAGTGAAGAATTTTCTATGGAACTTAAGAGTCATAGTCCTCTTTAAGTGCTTTATTTTTATGTTTTAGAAATATCACTTTCATAAATAGCCATAAATACTTTAAAACAAAAGGAAAAATCCTATATAATAAAACCCTAATATGCAAATCAAACTGTGGAACGACTGGTGGAATGACCGGTCACTATGACGTGCACTGACCACTAGGGGGCAGACGCTCAATACAGGAGCTGCCCCCTGGTGGTCAGTGCGCTCCCACAGGGGGCAGCTCCCACCGCTGGTGAGTGCAGTGGCGGGAGCCTCTCCCGCCTCCTCTGCAGGTGGGCAGTAAGGAACAAGGGATCCCGGACTGCCGCAGGCGCAGGCCGGCTGAGGGACCCCCCCCCCCCTCCCCAGTGCTGTCTTTTTTCTAGGGGTTATGGGTCCATTGTGAGATTTGGTTACATAAACACATGGCTTTTACAACCATGTTCCCAAGTCACTGTCTCCTCAGCAGATATGAGCAAGATACAGGAAGACATAGACAGTTTGTATGGAATCCATATAATACTTGTAAGGCAGAGCTTAGCGTTCAATTAGTATTTAGAATTTTAAACAGTTTTCAATACTGTTTAATACTGTTTCAGCCCTGTCCACACTTGCAATCACATACATTATCTCATTCCCCAGTCTTCCTCCTGTTTTAGTTTGTGTCTTCACTTTTTCATTTTTTCTCTCTAGGACTGTTGAAATAATATCTTTCCCCCATTTTTTCTCATCCCACAACCACCCCTAATCTGGAGTGATCTTTCTAGTTACCTAGTATATAGGTCTGTCACTCTCCTGCTTACAAATTTACCAGTACTTCTCGCTTTTAAAAGAAAGTTCAAAATCTGCAACATGACCTAAAAGGCTTTTCATGATCTGCCCCTGCCTTTTTCTCTAGTTTCATTTCCTGTCTTGGCCTTACAAGCAGCTAGTTAGTAGTCCATCATCATTTAAAAGCTTGTAGATCTATACCTGGAATGCCTGTCTCCTCTTTCCAGCTGGACTCCTTGATGCTTGTCCTTCAAGATAAGTAGTTGCCACCTCTGGAAAGCCTCCCTTGACTTGAAAGAAGATTTCCTCTTCTGTGCTCCAGGTGCACTCTATCAGTACTTCTTTAAACCTGTATTGTCATCTTGCTTAGCTTCTCTCTCTCTCCCCATTAATTAGATTATATTAGACTGTACGACCTTCAAGAACAGGGACTCTTACTCACCTCAGTTTCTCAAGTGTCTGAGACAAAATAGATGTCAGTAAATGTTACCTAAAATAATAAATAAAGGAATTAAGGTAGCATTAGATGTAAACTGTAGCAATTTAACCATGTCCTGTCCATTTTTGTATTTATAGGGCATGGCTTAGCTAGATGTATGGCCTAAGGTGGTGCTCATTGTAGGTTAATTGAAGGATATAGAGTTGCCCTGTGTTTTAGTTTATTAATATCTCACATTGTGATAGTATAAACAGGAAAGAAACTTTATGGTTACTTGAAAAGAACATTTGCAATTTTGTCTGTTTGGAAAAAGACAAATTTTTTCCTCTCTTGTGTCTTGTTTTCTTTATCTGTAAAACAAAAGGTTTGGACAATCCAATCTCTCTCTCTCTCTCTCTCTCTCTCTCTCTCTCTCTCTCTCTCTCTCTCTCTCTCTCTTGTTGTTGTTGTTGTTGTTAATCCTCACCTGAGAATATTTTCCTCATTGATTTTTTTTTTTTTTTTTAGAAAGAGGGAGAGAGACAGAGAGAGAGAGAGAGAGAGACAGAGGCAGAGACAGAGAGAGAGAAAGAGAGAGAAACATCGATGTGAGAGAGACACATTGATTGGTTGCCTCCCGCATGCGCCCTGACCAGGGCTGGGCATTGAACCCACTACCCAGGTACGTGTCCTTGACTGGGACCCTTCGGTGTAAGGGCTGGTGCTCCAACCAATGAGCACACTGGCCAGGGCAAACAATTCAATCTCTTACGGGTTTTTCCATTTTTAATACCCCACTAGGAGGACTAGTTATAATCCCTGGATCTGGACTATCACCTTTTTTTAAAGCAGCTCCATCACACTGTTGAGTGATTAAACTTAAGATCAGTTATAAAATGGCTAAACCCTGTACATGAATTGTTGTCACTCCTCCAGAGACTGCTGTGCCTTTGGTTTTCTTAAACTTCTGCATGAGACTTATAGGTATCGTAGTTAAATTTTGTCCTGTGAGATTTGGTGCAGCTTTTTGAGATTGCTTTTAACTTTTATTTCTCCATGTATAACATTAGCTGTGCATCTTCCATTTGTATTAGCTAAAAATTTGTTAAGCTTATAATAGGTACTCAATAAATATTTAAATAGGTGACATATATCAAATATATCTTTGCTCAGATAACTAAAGCATTTGGTGTTTTAATTAAGATGGAATTTTCGTCTTTTTCTTTCCCAGGCTATTTTTTCTTTCTTTCTAGATTTGTGCCATGTGGCAGAAGGACCACTAAACTTGGAGCCAGAAGATCTGGGTTCTAAGTCCTGGCTCTTCTGCTTACTACTGTGTGATGCTAGACAGGTCACTTAGTTCCTTGGGACTTCAAGTTTCCAGTCTGTATGAGAAGAGAAAAGGTCTCTGATTTTCAGTGATTGTGGCAGTGGCTGAGAGCAGGTTGAGCGTCTGGGGTCAGACTGCCTCTGTGTTCATCCCAGTTCTTGCCCTTATGAGCAGAGTAACATTAATCTTTTGGGTCCTCTGTTTTATCTGTAAAATGAGGATAATAATACTGCATGGTTGTTTTGAGTTAGAACACTATGAGCACATGGTAAGGTCTGTATATTTGTTTGCTATCATTATTATAATTTACTAGGGGCCCGGTGCACGAAATTCGTGCACTGGGTGTGTGTGTGTGTGTGTGTGTGTGTGTGTGTGTGTGTGTGGGGAGTGTCTCTCAGCCCAGCCTGCCCCCTCTCACATACTGGGAGCCCTCAGGCGTTGACCCCCATCACCCTCCAATCGCAGGATCGGCCCCTTGCCCAGGCCTGATGCCTCTGACAGAGGCGTCAGGCCTGCGCAGGGGACCCTCATTTCCCCCCATCACTGGTTCTGCCCCCAGCCCAGGCCTGATGCCTCGGCCAGAGGCGTAGACCCCCATCACCCTCCAATCGCCTGATCGGCCCCTTGCCCAGGCCTGACGCCTCCGCCAGAGGTGTCAGGCTTGAACAGGGGACCCCCATCTCCCCCTTATCACTGGCTCTGGCCCCCGCCCAGGCCTGAGGCCTCTGGCCCAGGAATCATGCCTGGGCAGGGGACCCCCATCTCCCTCTGATCGCTTGCTCCACCCCCCGCCCAACCCTGACGCCTCTGACCCAGGCTTCAGGCCTGGGCAAGGGGACCATCATATCCCTCCAATCCCCGGCTCCGCCCCCCACCCAGGCCTGATGCCTCGGCCAGAGGAGTTGACCCTCATCAACCTCCGATCACCAATCACCGGATCGGCCCCTTGACCAGGCCTGAGGCCTCCGGCAGAGGTGTCAGACCTGGGCAGGGGACCCCCAGCTCCCCGCGGTTGCAGGCTCCGCCCCTGCCCAGGCCTAACACCTCTGGCCTAGGCGTCCGGCCCGGGCAGCGGGGACCCGCAGCTGCAGTGGCCCCGCGATCGTGGGCTCCGCTTTAGGCCCAGGCAAGGGACCCCTAGCTCCCGGGACTGCCAGCTTCGACCGTGCCCAGCTCCCATCGCTGGCTCCACCCCTACTTCCTGCTATCACTGGCCAGGGCAGCAAAGTCGCCTGATTCTCCTTGGCAGGGGGCTTCTTCCTGCTTTCCCTTTCGCCTCCCTGCATTGTGCCTACATATGCAAATTAACCGCCATCTTGTTGGCAGTTAACTGCTGATCTTAGTTGGCAGTTAATTTGCATATAGCCCTGATTAGCCAATGAAAAGGGTATCGTCGTACGCCAATTACCATTTTTCTCTTTTATTAGATAGGATTTTTACTAAAGATATCACTGACGCCCTAGCTGGTTTAGCTCAGTGGATAGAGCGTCGGCCTGCTGATTGAAGGGTCCTGGGTTTGATTCTGGTCAAGGGCACATGCCCGGGTTTCGGGCTTGATTTCAGTAGGATGCAGCCGATCGATGATTCTCTCTCATCACTGATGTTTCTATCTCCCCCCCCTCTTTCCTGTCCTCTCTGAAATCAATAAAAATATATAGAATTACTTTAAAAACAAAAGATATCACTGAAGACAGTGCTTTCTTGTGGGCTGTTGGGACAAAATCAGTGCTTGTCTTTACCATTGGGAACTAAGAAATGAAATAGAAGCTAATGTGGGATTGTATAAAAAAAGTGATGTATGATATGAATCATTGTGTTACATATTAGAAGGAGAGGCTTCTGCATCAGCTTTAATATTCTTCAATAGTGGGTGATTTTGGCATTTTAGGAAATAAATATATCACTTTAATTTTCTGTGTGATTGTAAGAAAGTCAGTAGCTATAAATTCTCAGATAACTTTTGGTCACATGTGAAAATATTGGCTTAAACCTCTTCCTTCCACTCAACATTTTAAAGATTTGCAGGTGGCAGCCAGACTCACCTTTTCCTGCCTCTAACATCCCTGGACATCTAGTGAACGATGAAATGACTAAAAGTTGGGCAGAAACAAAGGGGAATGGCTCGGTTAATCACTATACAGTTGGTCTCCTCTGGATAATTAAGAGCTGACTCTCCTAATCAAAGTCCTCTCTCTGTTGTCAGCAGCAGCTGCCTCTTTGAGACTCGGGACCTCCTGGGAACCTGAAGGGAAGGAAGGCCTTGTCTCCTGGCAGTTAGACTGACCTGGTCCCCAACACTGCCCCCTACTTTATTCAGTCTGCAGAGCCTTCAGGGGAAGTAGTTCTGCTTGGATGCCAGGGGAGTGAGGAGAAGGCAGACTTTGGTTCACCTTCCTTAGTCCTTACCCAGTAATGATTATTTGATTTTTGGAGACTGTGAAATGACTATTTCTAGAAGTTGCCCCACATGTTCAATTGGGACATGATGTAAATCACCAATTGACCATAGTCAAATTTTTTATTTCTTAATCTTCCCAAGAATGTTCCACCTTCTTACATATATAGCCTGTGTAGTTATTTTGGCTTAGGTCCCTCTCAGAAACAGCAGGGTATAACAGGAGGCATAGCTTTGGAGTTGGATAGAGGATATGAAATCTTGGTTAAGTTATTTAACCTTTTTAAGTCTTAGTACTTTCATCTCTAAAACAGAAATGGTAATATCTTTCTTCAAGAATTGTTGGGATTAAATTAAATGATATTTAAAGTTTTTAGCACATTACCTGTGAACTCACGGTTACAATAGAAGCTCAATTAATTTTAGCTTAGGTTATTGAGTGCCTTCTAAGTGTGTTATAGATTGGGATACAAAGACAAAAGACCATCCCTGCATAAGAGGAATTTAAATCTGATAAAGGGAAGGGTTACTAAATATGAATCAGGAAATCTTTATTCCTTCCTAGTCTCTCTCCCCTATTTCTTATGCATTTCTTTTCCTAGGACAAGGTGAATTGTAGGAGGACCCTTCCTCTCCAGGGCTGATTAACCAGAGTCTACTAAGAGGAACAAACTGAGTAGAGTTGTCACAGGTTGTCAGGGTGACTGGGAGCTTAGTCAAGGAGGGATAAAGTCAGCTGTGAGTCCCGCTATTAGTAAGTAGTTACAGGATTATTAGCAGTTTGTAGGTGGGAGGGATGCCCAGCAGGGAGTGAAGGAAGCTGTCGGGACTGAGGCTGGTCACAGGGCTTGTTGAACTTACTTTTTTTCACTTGCCGTCTTCCAGGCTAATCTCTGGAAACTTGCTTTCCTGGGTGCTGCCCCTCCCTCCCTCCCTGCCTTCAGGAACAGGATTGGAAGTAACATTAGCCTGAAGGAGACATTCTATTTAGGGAGCTGGAGCAGAGGGCCAGTGATTAGGCCCTTATCTGCAGTGAGGCCTTTCTGAGTGGTGTGGGGCCTGGATTGGGGTGTCTGTCCTGACATGGACAGAAGCTCGGCTTTTCTGTCCCCTGGTTGGGTCAAAACTGTGAAGAAGCGATAGATGGGCTGGGCCATCTGAATGAAAAAGGCCTCATTGTGTTTCTTCAGCATTCCAGTGTCTGGTACAATTAGCCAAGACCCAGAAAACAAGTTGGACAAACAAGCAAGCAGCCTCCACTGGTGGATAAAAGGATTTCTGGCACAGCTGAGTTAAGTGCACTGATTGTGAAGGCAAAGTGGGAAGGTCTGGGAAGAGGATGAGGACTTTGGGATAACATTCCTGGTTGGATGAGGGGAAAGAATGGAGGGAGCCACCAGGAAAACAGTATTTTTGAAGTTGATAAAATCTGCTGTGCTAATCTGCCTGAGAGGCTGGCTGGGGCTGGGCTACTCTGTAAAGTAGGTGGAATCATCGTTGAGGAGAGATGGTGACTTTTCCCTTCTGGCAGCTGTAAATGTGGGGAAATGAAGCTTCCTTTGGAATGTAGAAAGAAGCTGTTAGCAACAGACAGTGTATGGGCTCTCTCCTTCTGTGGGACCTTCTCATTTGGTTAACACTTTATATGTACTTCTGCCTGAGAAGAGGCAAGCCTGAGGAACGGTTGTTGGGCAATAGACGCACTGTTTCTGACTTGGCAGCAAGCCATTTACCTCACCAGCCCTCCCGTGATTGTCTGTGTTGCACCAGGTCACAAGCTTCTCTCTGCAAACAGAGGGTAACTCAAAGACCACCTTCTACCTGCTTACTCACTTCATAACTCGGCTGTACTTTTACATATGAAGCGCCCACCTCTGCTGTTTGGAACAGGATGCTGTTTGCTTGAAGACCTGGACCCAGTTTTTGGAAGTGCCCTAGGGAGGAGCTTCCTCTCTGACCTCAAGGCGGGGAGGAGATCAGTAGGAAGTGGTGGGTGGAGCCATTTCTCTGTACTTCTGCTGTCTTTCTCTGTTCATCGAACAGCCCTTTGGCTATCTGTTCACCTCGAAGCCTTTTTGGGGTGCACAGGCCACTAGCTGGAGGTTCTTTGGGACACCCTCCTTTTAGGTGGGGTCAGCAGACACAGGGGTGCCATGTGGCCCAGTTACCAAGATGAGCACGAGTTCAACGCCCACCTGGTTTGTCGCATGTGCTGTATGGGTTAGTATGTGAAGTTTTTTTCTTTGCCTTGGCCTGAGAATCTCAGATAGCCCTTGCTCTCATTGACTCATAGTATTGCATGGGCTTTGAAGCCTTGAAGGTATTACAATCGTTGGGCTTGTTAAAATGTGCAGTGAAATAGACTGGGGTGCCCTACTTCCTGGGGAACTTCTTAAGCTTGTAGTGACTGGCAGTTAAGCTTTGGGTGTGGGACTTTTTTATAGAGCCTGAACTCATGCTAATGCTTTTGCCTGAATCAGGAAACCACTTTTAGGGTTAAGTTGTATAGTTCTGAAAGTCCAGGGTGTATTTTTAGCAGAAGTTGGTTGGTTTCGGAGTCCACCTCTGAGCACACTTTAGGGGGTACGGAAAGGGGGAGGAGTCATGGCCTAGGTTTCCTCTTTGGAGCCGATTGCTAATTCTCTTATACTTACTGTCTCTGCCAGCTTTGAGGAGGGAAACAGGCTCGAAGGTGATCTCGGATGAGACCTAAAGAAGGGTGGGAGGCTAGAAGAGACTTTTTTGCTGAGGTTTAGATATCTCATGATAAAGGAGAAGAGTTAATTTAAATATGTTCTGTGACCTTGATTAAGTGGCCTCACCTTTTTGGCTATAAGTTTCCTTGGCTTCTAACTGTAGGGCATACAGACTGGTATTTGTACTAAACATCAAATCATCAATTCTGGGTAAAATAAAAAGACAAGCAAAATGTAGTGTACCTTTCATAAAGCTAAACTTATTTAAAGATTTGTTCTTTATTCTGAAATAGTTTCCTTCCTACATTTTTGATACTAAAATGCCCTTTACTTTATGAGAGAATTGTTGTTAGGTGGTAGTTTGTTTTTAGATGTCCTCATTTAGCAAAAGAAAGAGTTGACAACTTTTTGTTAGGTTTTCTAATTCATCTGGAAACTTTTACTGGTTTGTGAAATCTAAGTTTGAGAACTACTGGATTGATAATCTAATATCTTTTGATTTTATATTCTGAGTCTTTAAAGCAGAACAAAATTATGACCCAAATAGGCAGATTTTCACTAAAATTGAAATTGCTGGGACCTCAGAAGAAATCTCAGGAGAGTAGCTGAGCTAGGGTTCTGATCCTGTCTCCTGACTGTTAGGTCAGTACTGCCAAATATTTAAGTGCTTCTTGAGAAACAAAGCTGGTACTATACTAATGTTTGGGGCAC
Organism: Myotis daubentonii; assembly: GCF_963259705.1. Taxonomy (NCBI): domain Eukaryota; kingdom Metazoa; phylum Chordata; class Mammalia; order Chiroptera; family Vespertilionidae; genus Myotis; species Myotis daubentonii. The sequence continues at coordinate 193,999,045 of NC_081842.1, read as the reverse complement.
AAGGAGGGAAAACTTTTATGCAGTTATTGCCGGGTAGTCTAGCTTTTTATCTTCCCAGTAGCATTGAGATGTTCTCCCTGCGATCTAGAGCAAAGAGTCTTCTGCATCTGGAAGTGCTTAGAGATAAAAGGATTCCTTTTCTGTAACCAAGTGTAAGGAAATCTAGAATCTTTATGGAAAGTTTCAGGGCAAAAATATATCTCCAGCTCACCCTACCTCTTAATCTCCTGGTGGCTTCAATGATCTGCATGGGGCTCCTGCTCTACCACTTAACAGCTATATGAACTGGAAAAATTGCTTAACCTTTCTATGCATTGGTTTTCTCATTTGTTAAAAGGAGATTAAAATAAACCCTAATTTATAGATTCATTATGAGGGATATATGATATTAAAGCACAGCCCAGGGCAAGCTCCCTGGTGATTTTGATATGACTGGTTCACAGACTGGTATTTGGGAACCATTGACCTAGTCCAAACTGCTCATTTTATAGTTGAATCTCAGACTCAAAGAGGGGAAATGATTGTCCTAAAAGCTAAGAACCAGAGGCCAGGAAACCCAAGTTGTAGACTTGGTTCTGCATCTGTGTGACCCTCATCTAAGTTCTTAAATCTCTCTTGACTTCAGTTTCTTCATCTTTAACGTGATTTTTTTTTGAGGATTCTTAAACTTCTCTATCTCTGTTTCTGTGAAGTATTTTGTTTTCCTGAGTGTGGTACTCCCATAAAAACATACTCTAAAAACTAGTTAGCTTTTCTCCCTCTTCCCTTTCCTTATACGCTTCTGCCTCCATCTCTGAGGCTCTTTTCTTTTGCCACCATGCTTACTCCTGGCTTATTTATCTAACTTTTGTCCTGTACTCTCTGATTCTCAATAGTGCAAAGAATTATCTATGTATATAAAAGCCTAAGCGACCAAACAACCAAATGACTGAATGCCCAGTCAACCGGTCGCTATGCTGCACACTGACCACCAGGGGGCAGATGCACAATGCAAGAGCTGCCCCCTGGTGGTCATTGTGTTCCCACAGCAGGAGCACTACTCAGCTGACCAATGGGCGCCACCACCAAGTGGTATTGGCGACGGCAGCAGGCACAGTGGGGCTGGGATGAGCAGGAGCAGGTGGCGCCTGGCCCGGACTCTGGCTCCTCCCTGGCCACTTCGCACACTACTACATCCCTTGGGGGATGTTGGACTGCTGGTTTCAGCCTGATCCCTGCGGGCCAGGCCTCGGACCGAAACCAGCAGTCTGACATCCCCCAAGAGGTCCCTGATTGCGAGAGGGCACAGGCCAGGCTGAGGGATGCCACTGTGCATGAATCTGTGCACTGTGCCTCTAGTTATTAGTAAAGTTCAGGTTTTACTATTTAATTTTGCATTGAAGTTTTTTGGGTCATCATTTCCCAAAATTCCCAAGTCTCAAGACATTCTAAGTCTGCACTAACTCTTGGTGATAGATGCCTATCACGAATCCCTGTTATGGTTATAGCTTGCACCTCTCTTCTTCCCTTCATTTTATGGGACTATATTATGTTGCCTTCTAATAATTTCATGGTGGCAGTAGAGTGTTGTGGTTAATAGTTCATGACAGATTGAGATTTGAAGCTCAATTCTGCCACTTACTATGCAGTTTCGGGCAAATTATTAAGAAGCCTTTCTGAGCATCAATTAGAACTATAAAAAGAAAATAATGTGTACTTGATAGAATTGTAAGGATTAAATCAATTACTAGAGACAATCCTCATACAGTGCCTGACACAGAGTAAACACAACATACAGGGTGTCCCAAAAAATGTATGTACACTTTAACAACGATTTCTATTATATTTTGAAAATGAAATCTATTTTAATAAATGCCTTTATAATTATTCAAAGTGTGTATAGGTTTTTGGGGACACTCTGTATTTCTAGGTCAGTCTTACCTCCAAAAGTTGACATACACTTCTGAGTACAGGAATAATTTATAATGATAGTGCCATTATACACTATTGGTGAGGCATTTTCATTATTTCATCTCCAATTCATCCCATTTTCTTTGGGCTTACATTAAGTGATGCAAAGCTCCTGGGTCCACATGTGGCAAACATTTAGGAAAGCTATAAATGTAGAAGGGATATCCGAATGGAAATCCCTGCTGAAAAGCAGTCTTTTAATTATTATTTGAGAATACTCTTAGTCTGACTTTGAAAATACCCTCTTAAAGTGTCCCTGTGGATATAACCTTGGCAGATAGTGGGCTCTCGGTATGTTTGTTAAATGAATGAGTTTGCTTTTAGTGACTACTGTTATATTAAATATTGGATATTGAATGAAATTTAAAAGGGAAATTTGTTGTTCTTGACAACAAAGGGCTATAAGTTCAGATAGATAAATGGGATTTACATGTAGAGATAGTTTTTATGTGCTTGTGTGCCAAGTAACTTGAATAAACACAGGCATCTGTAGGCACCCAGAGCTGCTGGCATAGTCAGAAAGGTGTAAAGCAAGCATGTCAAACTCAAAGGCTAACACGGGCCAAATAAACAAGGTTTACGTTTATGTGGGCTGCAAAAAACCAAAAGCTTCAATTTTCATAGAAACCTAGGTTTATTTCGATAGAGACATGCTGAATACAAAGGGCTGAAATAAATGAGTAATCGTTAACAGAAAATAAATACAAAGCAAGATTGTTCAGCAAAGTGGGAAGTTAGAGACTTTACGAAAGTGTTGAGAGGGATGAGTGGCAGACAGGCATCACATAATAGGTCTTAAATCCCAAGCTAAAAAGTTTGAATATTATCCTGAATGGAGGTACCAGGCCTAGGAATCAAGTAGAGTTGAGTTGAAATTTGACTTCATTACTTACCTTGTAATCTTGGGCAAGTTACTCTTTGGTTTTTATCTTTCTAGTAAAATAATATCTAGCATACAGAGTTGTTGAGCATTAGAAACAATATGTGTAAAATGCTGTTAACGATTACTATTATTAGGAGGATAAGGAGTCATTGAAGGATTTTTTTAAAAATATATTTTATTGATTTTTTTTACAGAGAGGAAGGGAGAGAGATAGAGAGTCAGAAACATCGATGAGAGAGAAACATCGATCAGCCGCCTCCTGCACACCTCCCACTGGGGATGTGCCCGCAACCCAGGTACATGCCCTTGACCGGAATCGAACCTGGGACCTTTCAGTCCACAGGCTGACGCTCTATCCACTGAGCCAAACCGGTTTCGGCTCATTGAAGGATTTTAAGGTGGATCGTAACAAGATCAGTCTTATCAGAAAGATTGCTGGCAGCATTGAGAGAAGGGTGATGACTTATCACTTTGGGCTGCTGTAATAAAACCACAGACTGGGTGGCTTAAAGGACATTTATTTCTCACAGTTTAGAGGATGGAAGTCCAAGATCAAGGCAGTTGCAGATCGGTGTCTAGTGAAGACCCTCTTCCTGCTTCATAGACAGCTGTCTTCTCACTGTAATCTTTACATGGTGGAAAGAGGGCGAGAGCGCTCTCTGGGATATCTTTTGTAAGAGCACGGATCCCATTTAGAGGGCTCAGGCTCCTCTCTTAATATTATCTGTCACATTGGGGGTTGGGATTTCAACATATGAATTTGGGGTGGGGGGCGACAAATATTCAGTTCATAACAGATTGATTATAGGAGGGAAATTTGTTAGAAGAAGGAAGAAAGGAGCAGTTTTTGACAAGTTGAGTTTGAGATGAGTATGAATTTTTTAGGAGGCTCTAAGACATATGACTGCTACTTAGGATAAAGGCCTTAGCTGAAGATACGGATTTAGAAATTATTAGTGTATAGGCTATAATTGAAACCATGGGAATAGGTGAAATTATTCTGGGAGAATGTAAGATAACAGCTATTCTTAACGTTTTTTGTTTTGTTTTTTAAGCTATGTTTTTTGGTTTGTTTGTTTGTTTCATCTCACAATGTATATAACACCCAAAATTTTGCATTTAGTTTTAGGTGCTTTGGAACATCCTTCTCTCTAAACCAAAAAGGAAGGAGGAAACCAAGATAGAATGGAGTGTCAGATTCAAAAGGGAGAGTGGGCTTAGAAGGTGAGGGAATGATTAGTAGTGTCTTCTGGATTGGCAGTTGGGGGGGTTGTGAGGAATCAGTTTCAGTGAATTTGTGGGGCTGGAAGCCAGGTCACATGGGGAGGAGAAGTTGAGCAAGTAGAGACAGTGAGCATTGCCATCATACTTGTCCAGGAAGCCAAGGGAAAAGAAGAAGGAGAAGTTAAAAGATATACAAACTAGGGATAATTGTTGGATTAAGGTTCCTGAGGAGAAGGGACGAGGGGAGGATCCAGATTTTAGGTGGAAGGACTTGCTTAGGTTATTGGGAGGGACATCTCTGCCAGTGAAATGAAAATAAAGAACATTAGGCACTGGTAACTTGGTGGCCTGTAGTGGTCTTAATAAAGTTGGATACAAGTATTAAATCCTTCTAATTAAGTAACCCCCAAGTGATTAATTGATGCCTCATTGTGCTCAATCTAAGAATTTCCCAGTGGGCAGTTGGGTTCTCCTTTGTCAATATATAGCCTTTGGTGGGGCTAAGTTTATAAGAAACATCTACAAGAATATCCCCTTTTCTGTGATTGACTGTTTTTCTCACATAGGGTACCCTCTGCAGATTCTACCCCCAGTGTTTGGTAGAAAGTCTTAGCTGGGCCTGGAATTAAATGAGGGATTTATATGGAGGGTGCCAAAACAAACTTATCACAGCCTTTGGAACTCCGAGCTATTTGGAGCATTCTGAAGGTCTCTGATAAAGTTGCTCTTTGGCTTCCCTAATGAATTTCCTTCCCTAATGATTTTAAATGAAGATCTTTAAACTTCAGGCACTGCAATATCCTCTTGTCATGATGCTTAAATCAGGAAAGAACTTTCATGTAATTGATGGGTCTGCAAAATAGGATCTTAAAAAGGGATCCTTCAGCTTTGGGGCAAAGTTGTTCTATAAAACCTTTCTGAGGAACTATGGCTCAGGTTTAAGCAGGCTAATTGATCTTGGGAAGGGCTTGTAATCATTTTGTCCGTAGGAATTATATTCAGAATAAGTACTTGCACCTCTTCTCCTGGATTGAAAGTCATTTTTTTAGATATTGGAAGCATCAGATTTCCTTAGTCCACTATCCCCCTGGAGGGCTTAGTAGGTGAACAGAGTAACTCTTTTTTATTATTATTTTTATTTTTTATTGACTTTTTACAGAGAGGAAGGGGGAGGGATAGAGAGTTAGAAACATCGATGAGAGAGAAACATTGATCAGCTGCCTCCTGCACACCTCCTACTGGGGATGTTCCCGCAATCAAGGTACATGCCCTTGACCGGAATCGAACATGGGACCCTTGAGTCGGCAGGCCGATGCCCTATCCACTGAGCCAAACCGGTTAGGGCCAGAGTAACTCTTTATAGTAAAACTGTTAACGTAAAAACATTTAAACCTGTAAAGAATTTTTGTGAGTTTATTTGAGCCAAACTGTCGACAATTGCCAGGAAGTAGTATCTCAAGGGATTGGGATAGTGCTCCAGAAAATGGCGGTTTCTCACCTGTATTTTTATACATTGCCATCAAAGGAAGGGATGTAAGTGGGTTACATGAAATCCATTGGTGATAGATTAGAGAGGCGGGGGGGAAAAAGCAAAGGAGGGAGGAGAGGGGGTGTAACCCTGGGATTGGATAAAAAGTAAAGTGATAGACACATACTCAGGTGGTGCTGGATAGTTAACAGTGAACAATTAACATGATAACAATAACAATGAAGGAATTTGTGGTATCTGTCCTGGTGCCCAGGCACATTAGGTTGTGCTCCAAGGGGTCCGGAAAAAGGGAAGTTATGAGTTACCCAGACATTTCAAGGATATGTTATTATAGATGCAAAAAGACAGATAGGCTCAGTTAAGGTAAAGGCTGACCTTGTCAGTGAAGATGCTGGCCTCGGAGGTGACTACCCACCATAATTGCTTTTAAAGTTTAATTTCAGACCATCCTTTGTGGTTACTTTAGGTCTCTGAGTTTGCAAGACTGCCATGTAGGCACTTCCTGAGCTAGTCAGGTAAGCACATGCCCCTTTCATCCACAAAACCATAAAGACTTGATCATGCCAGTCACATCTTTAGGTCTAAAAGAAATAAGGCAGTGGACTAAAATGAAATCACATGAATCCCACCCCTTCTTTAAAATATTGATTAGTTTAAAAGCAAATCTGTTAATCTTATCTTTTCTATCTATGTATTGTTTAACTTGTTACGACAAGCATATATAACTTTTATAATAAAAAAATTCTAAAAAGAAATAATAAAGATAGCGTGATTTCTGAGATAATTTTGTAAAATTAGAAACAGACTATTATTCTTGGTGATGAAGGTAATCAATATAGTGAAACAGTGGACCTGGTATTGGTGAAAATGTACTGGGCGGAGTTTTTAGTTAGCTTTAATTTTGTTTTTCCATCATGCCTGCACGTCTCAGCACAGGTGATACTTGCTGGGATGTTGGGGTTTTCACATATTGGACTGGACTCTTGTTAGATAACTTTGTTCTGGTTTCATTTTGTGTATTTCTTTAGCCAGTCTTCTAATATATTGGCCAATTTTGTTTTAGTTTTAGGTCTTATTATCTTTAGCTGTGGGATGTAGGATATACAAAAAGTATTGTTTCTTTCCTTAAGAGTTAATGATCTTATTAGTGATGTAAGAATAAGCTTTTGAAAAGTTCAGAGCTCTATATAATTATGTAAGTGCTGATGGAATGATTAGCATAGTAAGTACCATAAAAATTTGGAGAACAGAGAGACTATTGAGAACTGGAGTTGTCAGGAAAGGTTCTCAGACACAAAACTGATCTTGTCATTCTTCTATTTAAAATCTTTCAATGCTTCCCTTACCTTCCCTTTATCAGTTTCTTGGTGATAATCTTTGGACTCCTGTGCTTGTCATGAAAAGTCATAATTTGGTCCATGGCATCCTATCCAGTTTTAAATTTTACCACTACCTAATACACATCCTGTCTTTCAACCATCCTTAATATTTGTTGTTCTTTGAGCACGAATTTGCAGTAGGTGAAACTTCATTTAGTAGCTTTGTACCTTATCTTTCCTGTTAACGTCTCATCTTTTAAGGGTTAGAGTCACGCAGCTGGAAACGTTCACTAACCTGCTCCCATGCTTCCTTCCCTTCCCAGAGAGGCTCTGTGTTCTTGAGCACTCCGTGCTTACTCTGTTACAACAATTAGCAAAGTGTACTGAAGTTATTTCTCTTCTCTGCTAGACTGTTACCTCTTTCAAAGGTAGGGAATGTGACTTTGAATAAAATAGCCTGTTCCAAGCAGTCTAGGTCCTTAAAAAAAATTTCATTCAAAAAATAAATGAGTGAGTGAATGACCTGGGTTTTAAAGAATAAATAGCATTTGGAGAGATGGAGAGGAAGAAAGTAGCATGTCACAAGGAGAAAATAAATAGCATGAGCAGTGTGTCAGTGTCTTAGATGAGACTAGTTGCAGGCTGATTCTGACTCAGTCTGTGGATGATACAGGCTTGGAAAGGATGATGATGATAGTGGATAATTGAATCAGCATCTAAAAAGATCAAGTGATCGAAATATGTTGGAATGACAGTGGTTAAATCGAATAATAATCCTGGTTTCTTCCTAGCCAGTTTGGCTCAGTGGATAGAATGTCAGCCTACTGACTGAAGGGTCCCGGGTTCAATTCTGGTCAAGGGCACATGCCTGGGTTGCAGGCTCAGTCCCTAGTAGGGGGCATGCAGGAGGCAGCCGATCAATGATTCTCTCTCATCATTGCTGTTTCTATCTCTCCCTCTTCCTTCCTTCTGAAATCAATAAAAATATATTTAAAAAATTCTGGTTTCAAATTTCTGCAGGACTCTATGAAGTGAAAGATAGATTATGCTTTTCATTTTATTTTTAATAGTTCCAAAGAGAGCCAATAGTTAGAATTTATAAAGAAGTAGCTTATGAAGCTTCATGGAACTATTAAATTAGTATGTGTTCCTTTATGAGGTAGTGACTTCTCTATTGTTATTTTTATTTGTTTTTGTTTTTTTAGTTACAGTTTACATTCAGTATTATTCAGTCTCAATGTGGCTTCTTCTGTAGATCATTGTTTGTAACTTCTGTTCAGCTAGTCTTCGGTTGATTGATGTATAATTTAGCTGTAAATCCAGCTTGGCACTGGGAGGAGGTGAGTGGAACTTCCACCTACTCCATAGCCAGCTTGGATCTTCCTCTATTAGCTTAAGTTTTAAGCGTCAGGAATATTGTAGATGGTTTGGACAGACCTTTTAACCCTGAACATGTGATTTTTTAAAAAAATATTTTTCTTGATTTCAGAGAGGAAGGAAGAGGGAGAGAGAGATAGAAACATCATTGATGAGAGAGAATCATTGATTAGCTGCCTCCTGCACACCCCCCAATGGGGATTGAGCACGAAACCCGGGCATGTGCCCTTGACCGGAGTCAAACCTGGGACCCTTCAGTCTGCAGGCCGACGCTCTATCCACTGAGCCAAAGCGGCTAGGGCTGAACATATGATTCTTTATTGTTGAAGGGATTGATGTATCAGCAAGGAATTAAACTATGTAACTTCTAAGGTGACTCTAATTCCTAAGGTCTGTCGTGTATAGTAGGAAGAGAGAATTGTTCCTTGAAAAGCAGGAAAGGATTCAAGGCTGAGAAGAAGGATGTGAATGTGAGACTATTGAATGGCTGTAAACTTAGAAGGAAGTCAGTAGATGTGCAGTTCACCTGAAGTAGAAAGAGCCTGGCATTGTTTGGAATGCTACTGTGTAGCTTTTAATAGGGAACCAGGATGAAGGGAACGCTTGGGCAGAGGAGAGAACACCTAACTGAAGTTGGTGTGAATTACTAGAGAATCAGATTTGTCTAATTCTGCCACTTTCTTCTGACATGTTCTCTGACTTAAAGAAGAAATGGAACTGTTAAGCAATGGTGATAATTCAGGTTTGGAGATTGTCATGTGAACTGAGTAGTAGAAGGTTAGGAGGTGGGAGTTGCTGGGGTATTAACGATGGCAGCTTTGAATTGCTTAATCATATTGTCTAGCATAGACTTGGATAATCTTAGATGGTCTTAATACAGTAAGAATGGAGTATTGGAGGTTGAGAATGATTAGGAGGTATGAGAGATGGATAAAGATGACTGCTGAATAGTTGTGTGGGGAAGGAATGAGGCCCAGGATGTGGCATTGTGGTGGCTGGATATGAATTGGAGACGAAGGTAGGGGAGCCAAGCAGGCTCAGATGCATTGTCAGCAAATATGTTGAAGTAATTTGGGGTTCCTGCCAGACGACACATGTGGAGACAATAAATGTGAACCGAGTTGTCAGGGAAGGTGAAGGCAAATTTGCCATGTGGAGGGGGCGGAAGCAGGGAATGGTTGATTGACAGTGAGGATGATTTGAACAAGATGCTATAGGGAATGGCATGGGCTTTGAATAAATAGAGGGAAGTGGGCAGATGGGTCTGTGTCCTGGAAGTGGCTCTGGGGAATTGGCAGTTGTGGGAGAAAGTGAGTTCTCCACAGGATCGGGCCTCTGCGGAGCAGTCATTGTCAAGCATTGATAGTTATGCTTCTGTCAAAGCCGTGGACAAAATCGAGAACAGAGACTTTGCCTACAAAGAAATGCGGCCTCTGTAAGACTCAGGAGAAAGGAGGGAGGGCGGAGATGTGCAGTGGGGTGAACTGGGCAGCTTTGGGAGTTTGGCTGGTTGGTAATGGCTGGAGAGGAAATGGGAGTGAAGGAAGTAGTCGGGGAGGAGAGCACTGATGGGGCAGAACCGCATTGAAGAGTGAGATTTCACCACTGCAGTTTGAATGTCCCAAATGCCAAGGCCACTCCACTCTCCCTGTTGGTAGTTTTCATAGCTTTGGCTTTTTGGAGCTTTCTGTAGGGGAAGCAGGAATCCCTCTGCTCTCCAGAGAATTATGATGCGAAGGAGACTTTGCCATGACATGCTTTTTGAGGCCCGTGATTCTGTTTAATCTGTACAGTCACAACATGATCAGGACAGAAGAGAAAGTTCAGACAGGCCAAACCTTCCCAACAAAACGACAGCTTCATTGTCTGTGGATTTGTCTCCATGGTCCTCGAGGAATCGGGGTGTGGGAATTTGTTCCTCGGTAAGTGCTAAGCCAGTGTCTCTGTGTTTCCTTTACAGATGAACGGGATCGCGTTCAGAAGAAAACATTCACCAAGTGGGTCAACAAGCACCTGATGAAGGTAGGAGGCCGCCCTAGCACCTCTGGCTGCTTTTAATCTGGATCTGTCAGCCCCTTCTCAGAGAGTTCAGATTGCTTGCCCTGGGCTCAAGTTGCTGGACATACATGTGACTTTATTTATTTATTTATTTTAAGATGAACATAGGCATAACAGTATGGAAACTTTTACTGATCAGTTTTTTGGCGAGGACAGAAATACATGACATTACCTCAGAAGGCTGAGGTTCAAGATATTGTGGGGTGATTCCGGGATTCAAAGAACACTTTTAAAATTATTTTATAAGCCCCTGTTTACATTTTTATTTTTAAGTCTAATTACTATGTAAGGATGGGGCAGTGGATTTTGTGTTCTTTCTCTCTGCACAAATCTTAAATGTTCAGTTTAAGAATTTTTTCATATATATATATATATATATATATATATATATATATATATATATCCACCATGCAGTTTAAAATACAGAACACCCCAGAATGGCAAGGGTTGGGGGCAGATTTTATTAATTATTTTTAAACAGAGAAACCAAGGTAGAGACCTGTTAGGATGCACGTAAGGATAAACAGTATGACTAATGTGGCAGTCAAGGTTTGAAAACTTTTTTAAAAAATATATTTCTTTATTGATTTCAGAGAGGAAGGGAGAAGGAGCAAGAGATAGAAACATCAGTGATGAGAGAGAATCATTGATTGGCTGCCTCCTGCACACCTCCTACTGGGGATCGAGCCCACAACCCAGGCATGTGCCCTTGGCCGAAATCGAACCTGGGACCCTTTAGTCCGCAGACTGACGCTCTATCCACTGAGCCAAGCCAGCTAGGGTTGAAAACTGTTTTTGAGTTATAATCACTACTACTTTGGGAAAGGTCACAGTGACCTCTTAATTGCCATACCCAGTAGCCTAGTTATGTCTTCCTCTTATTTGATTTCTCTGCAGCATTTTGATACTGTTGACTGACTTGCTAGTCCTTAAAGCTTTCTCTCACATTGGCTACTAAGACACTGCTTTTTACTGAATTACCTCTTCCCTCTTATGCATGCCCTTTCCCTGCCTCTTTCACTGGCTCTTCTTCCTCTGTCTGACTCTGTGTTGATGTTCCCCAGGGTCCTGACCTTGGCCATTTCCTTGTTTTGTTCTCTGTTTTCTGATTGACAGCCTCATTTGGTTGCATGGAATGCAAGGAAGCACAAGTAGAAAAGGATGCAAGGAGATCTCACAGAATCTGATGTCTAAATGCACCTGGGCTTTATGAAAACTAAACATATCGGACAGCTACTCTCCCTTTCTCTTTCCATGAGGCCTTGCAATCTCTCATTTTAATTATTTTCTGTATGCCCCCTACATTTATTTCTTTGTATTTCTCCCATTACTTGTGTTCCTCAAGGGTGATGCAAACGCCTGCAACTACATGATTCTAAGGACACAGCAGGAACACCTGATTGGCAGGGGTTTCCTTTTCCTCCGTGGGTCAGGTCCCATCTATAGTTCAGTAAACGAGGGGAGATGATTACATAAGTCAAACATGGCTCCTTAGGGCCACTTGTTTAATGGCATGCAGGTGACGGTGATTTTCAAGCTGCAAAATATGGATTAGGAAGAGATGATAGAGCCCTTTCCTGAATTCTTTCCTAAACCAAGGACCTGCATATTTCAGTGTACTTGACATGTTCATCTGGACATTCCCCAGTCCTACCCACATATCCCAAATTTCTGAATAGTTTTACTCATAAACCTAGCTGTCCAAGTTTGGAACCTAGAAGCATGCTATATTCTATCTTGCCAAACGTCTCCCCTCTCACCAGCTCCAGTCAATCATGTCCAACTCAGAAAGAGTTGCAGACTTCTCTTCTCGATCCATATTAACCTTGGCTCTAGTCCAGGCCTCTTCATCTCTTGCCTTAACCACTATTAGTTTCCTAATAAAGTTTTCTATAATAATGGTTATGATAATAGTAGCAGTGGTTTATTGAGTGTTTACTGTAAATCAAACATTCTGTACTAAGTCTTTTACGTGGATTATTATCTCATTTAATCCTCCAGTGACCTTAAAAATTTTTTTTTCAATTACATCGACATTCAATATTATATTAGTTTTAATCCTTCAGTGACCTTGTGCTGTAGATTCTATTAATACTCCCATTTTATCAATAAAGACAGTGACATTTAGAGAGGTTAAGTAGCCTGTATAAGGTCACACCACTAGAAGGAGGCAGAACTGAAATTTTAGTACTTGGGCCCTTGTAGTACTGGCACTGGCTTCTTCCTACTTTTCCAGTTTCTAGCATCATATTTCTCTTGTACCTTAAGCTCTTGCCAAACTATGTGCCATGCTGTTTCATGACTCTGTATCTTTGCGCATGCTGTTCCCTCTGCGTGGAATACCTTCTGAACTCTGTTCTGCCTGGATAGAACCAGCTTAACACCTCTTTAATATTTTCTTGACTCTCCCATATGGAATTGACTACTCTTTGTGCCCTTCCCTGTACTCCTTGTGTACTCCTGTTACAGGGCCTGTAGCATTTATCTTTCTGCTAGATTATAACTTGAAGGCAAATACTGTGTCTTATTTTTTCAGTGTGAAGACAAAAAGGAAGGGGAGGGAAAAACTGATGTTCTGCTCTAATCCTTTCAGTGTGTGTACCAGTTGCCTCTTGTTTGATGACATGTAATTCTGTCATGGTGCAGAGCCCTTTACAACTGGTTCCAATCTGTTGAGCTTCATTTCTAGGCATTCTCCCCTGTGTAGCCTGTGCCGTAGCCACGCGAGACAGCCCACTGTTCCCTGAACACTGTGTACTTTCACCCCTCTTCGCTTATCCACTTTTCTCCCGCTAGAATGCATGTCCCAGCTTCCTCTGCCTGGCTTTTACCCACTTACCCTTCAAGGTTCAGGTCCATTACCACCTTGCTGAGACTCTGACCTTCATCCCTTGGACTAAATTAACTGCAGCTTCATTTCTATTTCATATCACTTTGAAGATGTCTTGTGTGTTCACACATTGATCTCCTCTGCTAGAGTGCTCATTGAGGGCTAGACTGTATTGTGCTACTTTCTCTACCCAGCACTGCACCAGAGACACAAGAAGTATCCAATAAAGATTTGTTGCCTTGAATAAATAATATTTTGGTAGTTTTATAGCTTACATGGCACAATCTTCTCTGACTTGATCCTTGTAATAACCCTGAAAAAGGTAAAAGTATTTTCTTCTTTCAATTTTCACAACTAAGGAAAGTGAAAATTAGAAGGATGAAGTGACTTCCCAAGATTATACAGCTAGTGACCGGATGGAGCTAAAGATCACTCATGAGTCTTCTGACCAAAATTACTTCTTCTTTTCACTGAATATGCTCCCAACTTGCCCTGTGTTCGTACCTCATCTTTGACACCGGGAAGAACTGAATTTATCCTGCCTCAAGCTTATCCCCCTAAACTCTGTAGTTGACTACAAATGCTCTGTTCCCTGCTGTTCATCTGTAGCCCATGTTGCCTGTTGGACCTCTCCTTTGCCTCAGTGCTGTGTGATGACAGGAGGCCCAGGGAGAGAGAAGCAAGAAAAACACATCATAGCATTGTTAGAAATTGGAGACCAGCCAGAGCTTCACTTAAATCTTTGGCTGTCTGTCATCTCTTCTCAGACTTCCACCCTTCGGTTCCAACAGCATTTTCTCATTTTAGGATATTTCAGAGAGAGATTCACTGCTAATCAGAATCATTGCTCCCTTGCAGGAGTTCTTTGCACTTCAGGCTGAGAATTAGGGATTGAGATTTGTTTTTTATAACTCAAGCATTCTTTGCTTTGTTCCCCAAGTACACCCAGGTGAATATTGCCATTGGCAGGCATGTTGGGGTCCTGCCCCAGCAGGTCCAGGGGTTCCCAAAGGTGTGGACTGAGTCGGCGAAGAAGGAAGGACATGGAGACAGCGTTTAGTTGATCAGCACAGCCAGGTCCTCTAGCCAGGTCCTCTAGCCAGGTTCCCTAGCCAGGTTCCCTAGCCAGGTTCTCCAGCCAGGTTCTCCTTTTATTCTCCTGTTACATCTATATTTATACCAGTTGACTTTAATCCTATCCATTCTATTCCAAAGGTTAGGGCATTTGTTATCTCCATTCCAAGGTGACTATTCTATTGTTCTGTTAAGCTACAAGGAAGTAACTGAAGGAGATTATCCTAAGTAAAGATTATGTAGCTAAAGCGTGATTGTTTGTAGTTAAGGTGATTAACTACCTGCCTGGCACTTAGTTAAGGGGTTTTACTGATTTATTCAACTTCCTTAGTCCTGTTAATCCCTAACTCCAGGGAAAAATCCCCACCTGGGGAAACAACCTTTCTTGGAGAGGTGACCTTGATTAAAACACATAGCGCTAAGAAGGGGAGCAAACATATTAAGAACAGTATGTCGTATACGCCAGGTCCCTTGAAACATGCTGTGCAGATGTTTCTTCCCTGCAGCGACTGTGTCAAGCAGCAAGGATGGACTGGCTTCCGGCATAAGCAGGCTGGTATAAGAACAAAACAACCCAGCCTCTCAAGTTCTAGATTTAGCCAACCTAAGATCTTTTGGATTCCCAAATATTCTTTTGTTCTAGAATAAGCAAATTAATTTTATCTTTATACATGAGAATACTATCAGTCCAATCTTAAAAGAGATTTACTAAGTATGTAAGCATCTGAAATATAGCAATAACCTCATTTAGAGAACCAGCAAAAAGAAAAATCTAGAGTTTAAGGTTGTATTTAAATTACCTTTGCCATATACCTAGGTCCTGGTAGCTGATAAAGTATATCCCCACAATGAAAACTTCAAGAAAGGATGAGAGGATGCGACGGAACTGAGAGCATGAGCTCCTAAGATGGAGGAGAAATGCTTTCTGTGGTAGTTTCTATTGACTTTAGGGAAAGGCCAGCATTTAATCTAGCAGATGGAATAGTTTGTTCCATTCTTATTCATGTATGCAATCTGGAAGCCACTGGCCTTCCTGGAATTTTAGTTAAGATTCCAGGTAAACCAGCAAAAGTTTTGAACTCTACATTTTTACTATTTTCAGTTTTTCTCTGAGGCTAATTGCACACAGGGTAGTAGCAGCCACTCTCTCCTGCACAGCCTCGGCTGTAGCCACCTGAGACAGCTCACTGCTCCCTAAACACAGTGTGTACTTTCACACCTCTTTGCTTATTTGTATCTGTGGGAAAGGCCGGAAGGAGACGAGCAAAGAGTTTAAGAGATTGACAAAGTAGTGTTGGTTAGACACTGAGGGAAGGGATGTTGCTTTTGTTACCCAAGTGTGACCATATGGTGGTGGTTTGTGGCTATCTCTGCCTGGACCTGAGTTTTTAGATCTTGATCTCACTCTAAGTGCATCTAACTCCCCACTAACGGTTTTCGTTCTGCCTGCATCTGGGCTTGGTGTCTCAGTTCCCTGTAACCAAGTGCCTGCCTGTTAAGGAAAACTACCCATTGTGAATTTTCAGTCATCCTCAGGGGATCTTGGTTAATTAATCAGACTTTGTTGGTACCACCGTTAGACTTCTTAAAACTTAAGGAACTCTCAAAACAGAGTGAGGGTAGAATTCTTATCTGCAAAGAGCCTTATACTTTGTTCTCTCTCACTCTGCTTACTCCCACAGGGATTCCAGCCTCCCTTTGTACCCCTGCATTTGAGCACTGTTCTTTCCTGAGTGAAAAGTATGAGTCAACTGTAATCTGTTTTTTAGCATTAGGCTTTTCCTTGAGGATAAATTTGGCTACTGAATCAATAAGGAATTTCCCTCTTATAGTTTAGAAATATGTAAATTCAGAAAGCCGTTAGTTACCAGGCTCACTTTTACTTTTCCTGTATCCTTTAATAAGTGTAGATGAGTGTTAATAACACACTCTCCTCTTTAAAACTTTCTCCTCTGAAAGAAAAAATAAATAAAAATAAAACTTTCTCCTCTGACCTATTTTTTTTTGTTCTTCAACATAGTTTGGATCAAGAAAATTGAGCTGCTTGTGTTTTCTTTTAACAGTCTTAGAGCAAGCATGTCAAACTCAAAGGCTAACACGGGCCAAATAAACAAGGTTTACGTTTATGTGGGCCACAAAAAACACACACAAAAGCTTCAATTTTCATAGAAACGTAGGTTTATTTCGATAGAGACATGCTGAATACAAAGGGCTGAAATAAACGAGTAATTGTTAACATATAAAATAATAGAGCATTTTAATAAAAATTAATATTTTTTTCTTGAACATTAACTTACCAGACACCGAATAACTGCACAAATTAATAAGCATAACGCAAATAAACCTATTTTTCTTGTTCTCCGAAAGCAAAATATTTCCTGTTGCGCACACCAGTCAGTCCAAGACTAATGACATGGCAATTAGCTGCTAAAATATTCACTGCTAGTATTAGTGGAGAGAAATGGTGCGCCTGCGCATAAGGCGTGAGTAAGGGAAATGAATGCAACACTATTATAGTAATCCGTCATTAGGGAAGGTTTAGTTTGTTATTAATAATTATGTATAACAGTATATTGTAAAAATTAAGTTATAAATTTTTATTAAAATGTTTCTTACATACCGTTATATTGGCTGGGCCACAAAAATATTCGTGTGGGCTGGGAGTTTGACATGCTTGGTCTTAGAGGAAAGCTTTTCTAGATCAGGTTTTCTGCAGATATCAAAGAATACTACATAATAATCCTTGGTTCTTTGGGGTGGGGGCAGTCCTTTTATCCTATATAATAAAAGCCTACTATGCAAATTGTCCCCTAGACCAGGAGTTCAATTAGTTCAACCGCTCACTATGATATGTGTATGTGCGGACCACCAGGGGGCAGTGCAGAACATGGTGGGCGTCAGCGATATGGTGCTGGCATTGGGCGGTAGTAGAGGCGCTGCTGGCCCTGATGGTTCCCGATGAGAGTGGGACCACAGTGGGATGGTGGAGCAGGTGAGTGAGTGGTGCCAGGCTAAAGCAGGTGTGAGCGGCAGAGGGGGAGGGTGTGGGGAGGCGCGGGGGGGTCGGGGGGGGGCCTGAGTGCCCCGATGATTGCCCTGCAGACGGCAACCAGTGGCCGCAGCAGGGGACGGGGCTGCTGCCTGGCTCCCAGATGCTGAGGGAGCTGGGTGGGGGGCCCGGCCCAGATTGATGGACCCACAGATGGTGACTAGTGGCCGGCAGGCCCTGATTGCTTGAGGCTGGGCTCTAGGCTAGGATGGAGAACTGGGGGGTGGGTGGTGGCATCTGGGTTCGGGCTGCGACCTCTTGCTGGCTACCTGGGGGTGGGGGTGAAGGGGACAGAGGTGTGGTGAGAATGCGGCGTGTCCGCTGAGTTCTCTCTCACTCCCCCTGCTACCCTCCCCCTGGATGCCAGGGCTTGTAATTTAATAATGTTACTAACATGTCATTTCTTCCCTTCAAGTTTCATGGGAGCCTTGTGAAGGGAAAGAGCACTGAACTCAGAGTCAGGAGACAGTGGTCTGACACTTCCCAGAGAAATTATATTAACTTCTCTGGACAACACTTTTCCCACCTGTAAACTGAGAGTGTTAGCGTTAAGTAATCTTTAAAGTCTCTTTGGGCTCAGATTCTGATACCAAGCACTTAAGTGCAATTTATTGCCTTTGCTAAAAAAGCAACCCAGAAATTGGGAGAAGCTGTTTCTCTTTTCTTAACTTCAAGCCAATCTTTAAAAAATTGGAGGGCAGAGCTTTCCTTGGCTTATTACTGCATGGCGGGAGGGAGAGAGGTTGAGGACTGACCTGGGTTAGGATGGACTTGGTCTCTCAAAATTTAGTCATTCATTAATTTTTCAAAATTGCTTTTTTGAGATTTAATTCACATATGCAATTCACCCATTTAATGCGAATGCCGCATCCATTTGCGGCTAGGGTTCAAGGTCTGGAGAAGGGGCTGACACACAAATGGATGATACACTAGACAAGAAATATAAATTTAGAAGGCATGGAGAGCCAGGCGGAAACTTTTCTAGTGGAGAGGCTCTCTGAAACCCCTAACCCATCAGCTTTTATTTACTTGAATATACATTTGTGCTTTAGGAATGCAAATAGGCATAGCAAAGGTAAAGTTTGGTAAACAGTAAAAGGATTATCAGTTTAGGGGATTGCCTTCAGCCATTTGGCCAGCAGCAGGGTAATATAATGCTGATTTTTCAGCCCTACTGAATATCAAAGTCCATTAGCCTTCTAGCAGACTTCTTCCATTTATATGTTAACTACTGTTGTTCTTTGCCTCCAGCAGTTTAAAGTGTATAATTCATTGGCTTTTAGTGTATTATCAGAGTTGTACAACCATCATCACAATAAATTTTAGAACGTTTTTTATCATTCCAGAAAGAAGCACTGTATCCTGTAGTCATTACCCTTAACCCCTCTATATCCTCCCGCAACCCCAGGCAGCCATAATCTACTTTCTGAATATAGATTTGCCTATTCTAGATATACAATATGTGGTCTATTTCTTTGTTCCAGTGGCTTCTTTCACTTAGCATAATGTTTTAAAGTTTCATCCATGTTATAGCATTTATCAGTATTTATTGCTGAATAACATTCCATTGTATGAATGGACCACATTTAATTCACCCATTTATGAATTGATAGACATTTGGGTTATTTTTACTTTTTGGCTGTTATGAACAATGGATGCTGCTATGAACATTCATTCATGTTCAAGTTTTTTCTCTGGACATGTTTTCAGTTCCCTTAGGTATACACCTGGGAGTGGAATTACTAGATCATATGGTAACCTGTGTTTAGCCTTTTGAGGAACTGTCAGCCCGTTTTCCAAACAGCTACACCATTTTACATTCCCACCAGCAATACGTATGTATGAGGGTCCAGTTTCTCTCTATCTACATCAAACAAAAAGTTATTATCTGTTTTTTAAAAATATTTTTATTGATTTCAGAGAGGAAGGGAGAGGGAGAGAACGATAGAAGCATCGATGATGAGAAAGAAGCATTGATCGGCTGCCTCCTGAATGCCCCACACTGGGGACTGAACTAGCAACCTGGGCATGTGCCCTGACTGGGAATCGAACCATGAACTTCTGGTTCATAGGTCGACACTCAACCACTTAGCTATGCTGGCTGGGCTGTTTTTTAAAAATTATTGTAGCCATCCTAGTGAGTGTGAAGTAGTATCTCACTGTAGTTTTGATTTTCATTTTTCTTATGGCTAATGATATTGAGCATCTTTTCATGAGTTTGTTTAATGATATTGAACATTTTTTCATGTGTTTGTTAGCCTTTCATTTATATTCTTTATAGGCAGTCACTAATTTTGACAGTGATTTTCACAGGGAGTACAAGTAGTCAAGGACCTGGATAGTTGAAGTTTTCATTTCATCTTATTTGTTGACAGAATAGCATTATTGTTTGTTGGAGACATACATATTGATGATTCCTGAGCACTCTTGGCTTCATATGGCTGCCCCTAAAACTTCTGATGCTTAGTTCACTGGACTTTTTCTTAAGACATTTGTGGAAAACTTTAGAGTCAGCCTACTATTTGCAGAAGAGGTAAAAACTTTAGAATGGGGCAGACCTAGACTTGATCGGCCTGGCCATTTACTAGCCGTGTGACTTTGGGATGTTAATTGAGCCCTCCAAATCCCATCTCTGCATTTGAAAAATTTCTGACATAGAAGAATGTGTAAATGTTAGCTAGTTCTTTATCTTCTCTTGGCAGAGCTGTGACCAATATGCTTCATAAACAGACTTTTGTCCTCTGTTCTTGAAAATTCTCCGGAAAGATAAACATCAGAACAGCTCACCCCACTCTCCTTTTCTATTTACCTCTATCTCTCTCTCTATTTGTTTTAATAGTTATTGTATTATTATAATCAGAGAAAGACTGAGAGATATAATAAGCTAGTTTTCCACTAAGTTTCTTATAAGGTTGTTGAATTTTGCTATTTACAGACATAAAACATAACTGGAATTTTGAGGCCTTGATGTGAAATTAACTCTACATTTCAAAGTGTCTCCTTTTTCTTTTCAGTACTCTGTAATATTTAGTGTGCTACTGATAACACGCTCTCATTTGGTCCCCAACCCTACTATAATTCATTTAAATAATTATTCAATGCCCATTTCCAATTTTTATACCCTGTGTTCAAGTGTTATCTATCAAAAGTAAATCCCTCACTGTTGTTGTCTCTTCTCTTCTTAATCCTTAATACCAAGTATTTAATATTTTCTGATTTATTATTGTAACCTATCATTCCTTTGTAATCTGATTTCCATTCCACCACTGTTTAGAAAAGTATTATCACAGAACACTCTTATTTATAGGAAAACTAAAAAAACCCTTCTTAGTCCTCATCCTTCTTGTTCTGCAGCATAAGATACTGGTGATCACCCTTCCTTGATTATACTTCCTTGGTGTTTTTGTCTATCTCTTTCACCCCTCCAGCCCATCCTTGATTGCTTTCCCATCTCTGCCTTCTAATTTCGGCTATTCCCTCAGGCTCAGTCCTTAGCACTCTGCTCTTTTTTCTTGCCCCTAACCCAGAAAGCCCAACATTTCCCATGTCTCCAGCCTAGCACCTCTATGCATATGACTTCTAAACTTAAATTCTCAGCTGACCCAGATTGAATTCTGGTATTTCCAGCTGCTTCAAGAACCATTTCCATTTGCAGGTTCTTTGTTGCCATTTTAAAATCAATGTATTTAAATCTTTATTTATTTTTTTAAAAATATATTTTATTGATTATTTTACAGAGAGGAAGGGGGAGGGATAGAGAGTTAGAAACATCGATCAGCTGCCTCCTGCACACCTCCTACCAGGGATGCATCCACAACCAAGTTACATGCCCTTGACTGGAATCGAACCTGGGACCCTTCAGTTCTCAGGCCGACGCTGTATCCACTGAGCCAAACTGGTTAGGGCTAAATTTTTATTGTTGAAAGTATTACATATGTCCCCCTTTTCCCCCATTGACCTCTCCCACCCCGCCCCTGCTCCTCACCCCAGGCCTTCACCACCCTATTGTCTGTGTATTTAAAATTGAATTTCTCAAATCCCCCTTTCCAACCATCATGACTGCTTGTTTCTGTTAGTGAGGCATTGTGGCTATTCAGTTGCAAAGTTTGATATCTTGGTCCCATTTGAGGGAGAGGTCTTGAAATCTTGGAGCCACTGGTGTGCGGGAACCAGCTTGAAAGGACTCACAAGAGGCAAATGTTAAATTTTGTGAGTTTGTTGCTAAGCATAGCCATTATTAAAAGTTAAATTATATAAACTTACAGTTAAATACATTCTACTTAAAATAAAGGTAGTAAATACTCAAAACTCATTACTTCATAATTATTTTACTACATGTTATTGTCTATGTTCTTGAGGTTAATTATGTAAATTGTGTCTCTATGATGAAAATACTATATAATGGTGTGCTACTGTCCTTTCCTTCCCAACATCACACTTAGTGATATATTAGCAGCTTGAAATTGGTCATGGTGGGAGTATTTACACCCTGGAAATCAACAAATGCTACAAGTCTGAACTGAATGTATTGGTTTGTTCATTGTCTAGATTTAAGTGATGGAAAAAAATGTAAATGTTGCAGATTAAACTAAAAAGTGTGTCATGCCTATAGCGAGTATATTGTAAATAGCATAGAAATTGAAGAAATGTTCTTTTAGTCTTTGAAAGCTATTATGCAGTCATCATGAACCATTTCCTTCAATTGGGTAATCTGCCTGCCACCTTATTCCTTAACACACACATATACAAACATGCTTACCTTGCATATTCCCACCTCTATACCTTGTCTTATATGGTTTCCCCATCTTCTTTCTATCAAAACATTTTGTAATTTTTCAAGTCCTTTCTCTTTCAGGAAGTCTTCCCAGAGATTTCCAGTGTTTATCTTTTCTGATTCCGTTTCTATTTTGAATGCTAGATATTACAATTGGAAAGGACTATAGTTCAGTTTTTGACACAGATGTAGAAATCTCACCTAGTCTCTGCTTGAAAAATTCCAGTGACTATAAATTTACTACTTCTGAAACTAATCCTTTTTATTGTTGTCTAGAAAATTATTTATTTCATGTTGAAAATGAATCTTCTTCCTTGTAATTTCTACTACTCTTCTGATTGTGTGATGTGAGCGTCACTCAGTGAAGTTATCACTAGACTTGGAACCAAAAGACCTGCTACTTGCCAAAACTATGTGACCTTAACATCGGAGAGCCTCAGTTTCTCCTGTAGAGTATGGGAAAGGAGATTATGGCTGATTATAAAGCATAGTAGTTAATGGCAAAGCCTAAAATTCGAAAAGACCAAACAGGCCAGCTTTTCCACTCGTGATATTGGGCAGGTTATTGACCTCTTTGTGCCTCATTTACTCATGCATAAAATAGGAATATTAATGAAACCTGCCTTATAGGTGCGAGGGAGAGATGAGATAACATGTGAAGAATTTTGCACAGTATTTGACTTTAACCATACATTTTTCCAAAGAGAGATTTGTTTTTCCATAGTTTCTGTTATAAAATTGAAATTGTTTTTCCCAGAAGGAAAATAATTCTCAAATTCACTGTTAGAAATATTTGGTAATAGGGGGTTACATTAGATGTGCACCCTATGAAGCACTGGTACCTAGCATTCTAGTTTTCTTTCCAGCACTCTCTGGAAGGCTCTTCTAACTCTGGCTGACCTCATCTGACCATCACTGGCATTGTATCACTTTCTTAAAAATCCTCACCCAAGGTTATTTTCCATTGATTTTTAGAGAGAGTAGAAGCGAGGGGGAGAGACATAGAGAGAGAAATATCTATGTGAGAGAGACACAGTGATTGGTTGCCTCCTGCACATGCCCAGACCAGGGTTAAGGATTAAGCCTGCAACTGAGGCATGTGCCCTTTGACCAGAATCCAACTCGGGACCCTTTAGTCCATAGGCTGGTGATCTATCCACTGAGCTAAACTGGCTGGGCAGTACACATTTTGATCCGTAATTATTCCTGAGGTGTTTCAGGATGATTAAGACTCCCTATCTCCTTGTCCAAACTTTTAGAATATTGTTCAGGCCCTGACCGGTTTGGCTCAGTGGATAGAGTGTCGGCCTGTGGACTGAAGGGTCCCGGGTTTGATTCCAGTCAAGGGCATGTACCTTGGTTGCAGGCACATCCCCAGTGGGGGGTGTGCAGGAGGCAGCTGGTCGATGTTTCTCTCTCATCGATGTTTCTAACTCTCTATTCCTCTCCCTTCCTCTCTGTAAGAAATCAATAAAATATATTTTTTTAAAAAAAGAATATTGTTCAGGGTTGGCTAGAGGGTGTAATAAGTCTGGCTTCAAGTTTAAAAACACACTTCTGGTAAGTGTTCATGTGTTGTATTCCAACCTGAAAATTCCTGAATTTTATTATTGTTTCCAGTTTCAAATTTTTAAATTTGTATTTGCAGAGATTCTTGTGTAGATAATAAAATAATTTAAGATCAAGTAAAAAGCAGTCTTGTTTTACTCTCATGCACAGGTCCGCAAGCACATCAATGATCTTTATGAAGATCTACGTGATGGCCATAACCTGATCTCTCTGCTGGAGGTCCTCTCAGGCATCAAACTGGTGAGCTGCTCTTTCCTAATGAGTGACCTCACAGGTGTGGTCCGTAAATTATGTATTGTTCCATTTTGCTGAGTGGTAGGGCAGTGGCCATCACTGCTTGCTCTGTTATGTGGGAGGAAGAAGTAGAAGAGATTATTGGTGGACTTTATGTCTAACTCAGACATACAGTTTACATATGATGTGATTTTATCTTAATTCAAATTGATGTGTCAAATATTCTCACTTCTTGATAGGTCCAGGTATCGCTTATATTCATTTCATAACTGCTTATTTTCCCCTTCTTTGTTTTTTTTTATCCATTTATAGACACTAGTAGTATTTTAGGAATTGGAGGTTCACATTTAAAGGTTTTTTTTAGCAAGGTGTAGTTTTCTTCCTAGAGTTTTATTTCTAGTCTATATGGAGTCTTTCCTATTTATTGTGAATTGTTTTATTTTCTGTATTCAGCTCAGGTTCTGAAGTTTACATTTAAAAGCCCAAGTGGTTTTTTGTTTGTTTGCTTCTTTTCAATTCACCTCCCTTCTATGATTCACTGAGTCTCACCGGTTTGGAGAAATGCTGAGGTTGATGTCTGAGCACAGCCCTGGATACAGTATATTTGGGCTCCTTGGACAATTAACTATGCCTGCCTCCTCCCAGAATGTTCAAACATTGCTTATGGGAAACACCTACACATCTGAGGGCAAATCTCCTGGGAGCCTCTTGGCTTGTCAGATGATAGTTCTTATACTTGCTTTTTTTGCAGGATCAAAAAAACCTCACTTGGCGAGCCCATTGTTCAATAGATTTGAGCCAAGTGGAAGCAGATGATCCTGTGCAGTTTCTGTTCTATCTCTAGCATCGTAGATGACATCATTTTCATTTAGAACAGTCTAAGGTTGAATACTGGAAACATCTGTGAGGAAGGAGAACTGAGGAGAGGTGCACAGCTTGAGTAGTCTGGGAAGCTCAGCCCACCCACTGCCATTGGTGATTCTTAGTCATTGTTTGTTGTGTTTTAAGTACAGAATTTGGCACATTAGATTTTACTCCCTAAGTAATACTGAGCTTTTTCTAGGATTGGGTTTGGCTTCCCTTGGGCCCTGTGTTTGGTTTTATTTTTAATCTTTATTGTTGAAAATATTACATTTTAAAAATCTTTATTATTGAAAGTATTACATCTTTCCATTAGCCTCTTCCATCCTGCTCCTGTCTGTCCCCCTGCCCCCCAGGCCCTCACCACCCCATTGTCATAGTCCACGGGTTATGCATATGTGCATACAAGTTCATTGGCTGGTCTCTTCCCACCCACCCACCCCCTGCCTTCCCTCTGAATGGCTCTGTGTTTTGGTTTCACATCTTTTTTGCCTTGCAGTAGAATTAATTTTATAATTTTTAATGGCCTTCAATTGACAGGTGCTCTTATCAACACAGCCAGCACAAGATGAATTCTAGTCCTTCTCTGGCCCTCATTTATAAATCTCATATATATTCAGAATTTCACCTTCACTGAGCTGGACTTTACTCTTCAGTGTTCACCAAGTTACATTTTCTGCAATTTGCCCGTCATATTTGATGAACTTGAGTGAACTTGTAGTGGAAAGTGACATTTTGGTGACATTGCTTACAAAACAGGTTAAAACCACTTCAATGTAATTTTCCTAACCTTTGAAAACCTACAGGTGTTTATGGAGATATCCAGAGGATATCATCTTATCATTGAAAATAATCCAAATATCTCTTTCATGGTTATTCACATTGTTTCTTTCTCCCTTCATTGATTCATAAATCAGAGAGGGTGGGTGGCCATGGAGGATTGAAGATGTGTTTCAACATAAAACATGCTCAGTAAAACCATCTGTTCTGGTCTTGCATCTTTTTGGATGTGGCAGGGTATTTTCATCCGTTTTGTTTAATGTTGCATTTATTTCCTTTTCATTTTTGTGTTGTGCATTTTCTGTTACTCTGTCATGTTGTTGCCTTGGTTGGTGGCCAAAGGAGCCAGCAGGGCTGAAGACCCTCCGTCTGGTGAGCATGCCCTCCTGGCGCCATGCAAACAGCGAGGAGCAGGAGGAGGAAGATGATGATGATGTAGTAGGTCCTCCCGGCGATGCCAGCATCCCAGCTGGCACTGCAGGGCCATCAGAGAGTTTGAGGCTCTCCAGGTCTCCTGTTACCAAGTGTCTTCTTCACTATCCACCTGGGAATTTGGGTCCCAAAGAATGTAGTTAAAACTAATTGTGCCCTGGCACTGTTAGATGATCCTGAAGTGGGAATTATATATATTTTGCTTATCTGAGAATGGTTGGCACAGAAAGAATAATGGTGTGGTGTCAAATTCCTTTGAGACCTGGAGCCCCATAGCTTTCTTGTGGCCTTGCTGTGTTGCCTGAGTCCAGATTGCAAAATTGTGGAAAGTTTAATTGATAGCATGGCAGTTAGTTGCTTATCCAGACTAACGGGTAGGTACTCTCTCTCCACCTCTCTAGCCTCTAGGTTTTCACTACACACCATGTCATTTGTTTTTAAAGTAGTCTGTTGTTTGCAAACCACTCACTGCATGGAGATACTCTGCCTTGATCAATAATATCGCTAGTTGCTGCAGAGGACACAGATTTAACCTGCATGTTCTTAAGGTTATTTATTTTTAATAATTGTTTTTAATCCTCACCAAAGGATATGTTTATCGATTTTGTGAGAGAGAGAGAGAGAGAGAGAGAGAGAGAGAGAGAGAGAGATTGATCTGTTGCCTCCTGTACGTGCCCCCAATCGGGGATCGAACCTGCAGCCTAGGTATATGCACTGGCCAGTAATTTAACCTGCTACCTTTTGGTTTACGGAACAGTGCTCCAACCAACTGAGCCACCCAGCCAGGGCAAGGTTATTTATTTTTGGTGGGGAGTACATAGGAGTAAAGATTAGGATGTGTGGAGGGGGCATTTCCTGCTTGTAGGCCATAAATTATAGCTCATAATCTTTCTCAAGAAATAGGGATGAGGCAATATTTCCATTCCCTGTCCTCTTAAAGTCATCTTTTCACTTCACTGATCTCCCTTCCCAGTGCCTTAGAATCTTCAGTTTCACAGGCTCTGTCATTCTTTAAACCATATTTACAATAACTTAGCTGAAATGACTGAGGAGAGGTACTTGCTAAAAAGATTTTTCCTAAACCTTTTATTTCAGAAGTTGCTCAGAGAAGCGTCAACATCCTTATAGAATATCGTAGTTTGGGAATGTTGCTTCCAAGTGTTGGGGGTGCTCAGGGAGATGTCTCCACCCTTATCTTTCCACCTGTTGGGTCAGTTTTTGTTCACTTCAACTTGGGAGACTGTTTCCTCTGCAGGTGCCCACAACAGAGCTACTTTATATTTTATCAGCCTTTAATTAGTCCCAATTTGACATTTACAAATGAACTGGATATAATCTAGTGAGATTGATATTTTAGTCCCAGTGTTAGGAAGATAAAAGCAACATTGGAAAGTAAGCAGGAGAAAACATTCCAGAAGTAGATAGCCATCCTGCATGTACTTGTTGGGCAAATAGACCTCATGTCCTTTTGAGTGGGTGGTAGTGGAGCTGTGGCTAGGGTACCAGAAGCAGCGGTGGAGATGGGCTCCTCTGCTGGGCCGTGTGACACCCAGGACTCAGCGACTGGCGGGAAATACCTTTCTTTGGTTCTCATGTTGAACTTCCCTACATCACCAAGGTTTTGTTAACTCTGGGTATTTCTTACTGGAGTAAAGGGTAACTTTTCTGCATGGACACCCATCTTCCTGGAAAATAGGTTTCTTCCTGATTTTTGCCTCTCATTTTGGATTTTTTAAAATGTATTTACTGAGCATATGTAACTCCTCATTCCTTCATTTAAAATTATCTACCTCTGGCATCTTTTGTTAGGTTTACAATAAGGTTTGCTCTGTCCATTACTGTGCAATATGCAATTAAGACTTGCCACTCTGCCTTTACAATAGCATTTAACTGCGATTTTAGGAGCCAAAGAGCCGAAGTCTTTGCCCCGATCAGTCTCACCTCCAGAACCAGGTTCTGCCATGTAGGACTGCAGAAGAACCTGCAGAGAAGCTGCAGCATTGGCTCAGCATTAGTAGTCAAACCGTGCCATGTGTTCACGGGAATTACGGTGGTAAATAAGGCCTTTTGGAGGCCGAACAGCATGGTGACCCAGACATGTCCTGCCATTGAAGGTGCTGTATGTAATGCTCCCACGCCTGGCTTCCACCGTGAGGAATTCCTTGTCTTTGAAATGGAAGTGGAAAGTGGTCTTCAGGGTAAAGTGGTGTGGCTGAAGTTAACACCCCCTTTTTTGTTTGCAGCCCCGAGAGAAGGGCAGGATGCGTTTTCATAGGCTGCAGAATGTGCAGATTGCCCTGGACTTCCTAAAGCGGCGGCAGGTAAGAGTATCGTGTGGCTCCTCATTCAGCCAGGGAATGTTGGTCTGACGTTCCTATTTAGGGAATTTCTCCGAGCCCCTAGTAAGCCCCCAGAAATTGCTAAATCGGACTGGCCCAGTTCTGTCGTACTCGCTTGTGAGCAGTTGTATTTTGGTTGGACAAATCATTTGGTAGTCCTTACAGAGAGCTGTGGCCTTCCTGAGCGGGAGAGTGTTCACGGAGAAGAGTTAGATGCTAGATGGAGATCAAAGGGAAGATGAAAGGTAAACCAGCAAAGAAGATAGTAAAAAAGTATAGCACCCAGGAAAAGGGAAAACCAGAGCTCCACATTATCATGAAAATTAGATGAGGAGGCGGTGTCATGAAGGTCTGAGGAAGAGGTCTTGGCTGGTAGACATTGATGACTTAAGAGAACAGTTTTGTTTTTTAAATATATTTTACTGATTTTTTACAAAGAGGAAAAGAGAGGGATAGAGCGTTAGAAACATTGATGAGAGAGAAACATCGATCAGCTGCCTCCTGCACACCTCCTACTGGGGATGTGCCCGCAACCAAGGCACATGCCCTTGACCAGAATCGAACCTGGGACCTTTCAGTCCGCAGGCCTACACTCTATCCACTGAGCCAAACCGGTTAGGGCGAGAACAGTTTTAATAGAGCAGAAAAGTGTTTAGAGTATATTGGACCTGGATACAGGAAGGGAAAGAAGGTTATCACTTTCTAGGTAAGGAAGGAAGACAGCACCGTATTTTTAGACATAGGAGAAGACAGTGAAGAGAGAAAGACTGAAAGTGAGTGAGGAGAATGAAGAGCCATGGAATGCTAGACTTACGATTTTTCATTTATAGCGAAGGAAACAGAGACAGGTGAAATGACCTGCTCCAAATCACAGAACAAGTTAGAGCAATGTTAGGACTTTAAACCAGATCTCCTAATGTGTAGTTTAATGCTCTTTCCTCTGTCCATGCTGTTTTCTACACACCATCTTTCTTCCCATTGCATCCTTAATTGATGGAACTAAGTCCAGGGGGTGAGGGGTGAGATCCAGAGCATAGCCAGTGTGGTTCTCTTTGAGAAAGAAAAGAAAAATGCCTCTCTTCTGAGGTACAGGGAGAAGGAAGGATGACCGGATAAAGATACTGTACAGAGATAGTTTGTGGTGGAGAGGAAGATGGATGAGGGAGTCAGAGTTCATCTGCTTAGGGAGAGCTGTATGGAGAAGATTTGGGATAACTACAGTTGCTAGGCAACATCAGGGGACAATAAAACATTAAATGGTATGCATATTTTTAAAATTAATTTTTTGTCACTCTTATCAGCAATTCTCATTAACTTGGGAAATTTTCTTTCTGTTTATTCCCATAGCAGTTTGCTTCTTATATAACTAGAGGCCCAGTGCATGAAAATCGTGTAGGAGTAGGGGTTGGGAGGGGTCCCTCAGCCCTGCCTGCACCCTCTCCAATCCGGGATCCCTCTCCCAATCCAGAACCACTGGCTCCTAATTGCTCACCTGCCTGCCTAATCACCACCAACTGCTCCCCTGTCGGCCTGATCCCCCTAATTGCCTAACTGCTCTCCCCTGCCAGCCTGATCCCCCTAACTGCTCTCCCCTCCTGGCCTGATCCCCCTAACTGCTCTCCCCTGCCGGCCTGATCCCCTAACTGCCTAACTGCTCTCCACTCCTGGCCTCATCCCCCTAACTGCCTAACTGCTCTCTCCTCCTGGCCTCATCCCCCTAACTGCTCTCCCCTGCCGGCCTGATCCCCTAACTGCCTAACTGCTCTCCACTCCTGGCCTCATCCCCCTAACTTCCTAACTACCACCTTCTCCCTTCTCCCACAGCGCCAGCCTTCTCCCTTTTTCCGCAGCGCCAGCCTTCTCCCTTCTGCCTTCTCCTGAGGGCCTTCTCCCATGGCCTCTGCAAAAGGGACTGCGGTGCTGGACCCGCCCTCACAGTCACTGCGGCTGCCGGCCCTCGGCCATTGCAGCCACTGTGGCTTTGTCTGGGAGGACGTCCGGAAGATGTCCAGTCTAATTAGCATATTACCCATTTGTTAGTATAGATACTACTTTATTGTTGTTTCTCTGTTTATTCTAATGCACTGTAGGCCCTGTGAGGACAAGGAAACATGAATTTTACTTACCATTTTTATCTTCATCACTTGTCATAAAAATGGTCCATAATTGGCACTTCATAAATATTTGCTGAAATAAATTGATAAATGAAAAGCAGTAGGAGAATTGGAGGCTAAAGTGTTCAAGGTACTAGAGAAAGCAGCATTGAAATGTCTGTGTCTAGAGTTAGAGGAAACCAGAGGGGGCTTTAATGAACAAGATAAATGGAGAGGAATTGATGTGACCCAGCAGTTCGACTCCCATTTAGAAGTCTAAATAAGGACCAAGCGTGATTTGGTTACTTTGGTGGAATGAGAATGTGGGCAGGCAGGAACAGTGGGTGCGGAGAGTGTGGGCAGAGAGAACTCTACAACAGTTCCTTGTGATGGTGGTGCACACGTCGTAGCTGTGCAGTGTCCGATGCAGAGGGAAGATGAAAGTCATTAGAATTGAGGGGGCAGATAGGGTGAT
Source organism: Myotis daubentonii (assembly GCF_963259705.1). Lineage (NCBI taxonomy): Eukaryota > Metazoa > Chordata > Mammalia > Chiroptera > Vespertilionidae > Myotis > Myotis daubentonii. The sequence continues at coordinate 193,968,235 of NC_081842.1, read as the reverse complement.
ATTTGGTCATTGAGATAAGTGCTAAAATCCCCAGGAAAGATGGGAGGAAGACGGTGGGAAAGAGGAATAGGAGCTAGGTGCTGCAGTCGTCAAGGAAAGAGTTAGCAGAGATGGGCACGTGATTTGGCCCAGGGGGATGGACTTCAGAATAAAAAGGAAAAGTGATGGAGGTGGGACTGAAGAAGGTGGACGCAGCTAATACTGACCGACCAATTGTGGGTTGTCATGGTGATTGGTTAAAAAACTGCATTCTCAGATGGGAAGGGCAGCTTCTTCCACCCCCAGAGGGTGACTGAGATTCAGAAAAGGGAAAGACCTTGCCCAGGTGTCTTAGTCATCCAGGCTGCTCGAGCAAAAACACCACAGACGGGGTGACTTACAAACAATAGAAGTTTATTTCTCACAGTTCTGGAGGCTGGGAAGTGTAAGACCAAGGCAGATTCGGTGTCTGGTGAGGACCAGTTCAGAGATAGCTGTTTTTTAGTTGTGTCCTAACATCATGGAAGGGGCGAGAGGGCTCGTTGGGGGTCTCTTATGTAAGGACACTAATCCCATTCCTGAGAGTCCCACCCTCACAACTTGATCACCCCAAATGCCCCAATTCCAAATACCATCAGATTGGGAATTAGGGTTTAGCATCTGCATTTTGGATGGCACATGCATTCATTCTATAGTACTGGCCACTGTGTGTGCAAGGGAAGAGTGAGGCTTCTGCTTAAAGTTACTGGGGTTCATTGGAGCCACACAGGTTTCAGTTCAACTGAAGAGAGAAATGGAGGGCAGCTCAAGGACAGTTTGCTGCAACTGAACAGGAGCTCCGGGAGGGTTTGACAGAAGAGGCTCACAGTGTGGAGGTGGTGGAAGTGGACTGGTTTCCCAGGCCTCTCTTGGATTCAGCGCTGGAAGTCCCACAGCCCAGGAAAGCGCTCAATTTCCTGCTCACTGGATGGTGGATCACCCTAGCCGGGGGCGGGGGGGCAGTCTGTGTGTCTGTGCGTATTGTGTTGTTGGAGTGAGATTTTAGGAGTAAAGCAGATGCTATGGGAGTCATGAGCAGGGGGGAATATCAGTGACAAAGTGATTGGAAATGGAGTGAAAATGGAGACTGGAGCAGATCAAAGACTGATGAGGGAGAAGAGGCACCCCCCCTTCCCCCTTAACCTTAAAAAATAAATAGGGTTGTGATGACTTAATAAAAAGCAACTCACTATACCATGTGCTTGCAAGTTTGCTTTGCTGCTGAGAATGTAAAATAGCACACTGGGAAATAGTTTGGCAATTTCTTATAAAGCAAAACATACCCATATGACCCAGCAACCCCACTCCTAGGAATTTACCCCAGAGAAATGAAACAAGCTCACTCAGAAACCTGTACATGAATGCAGGAGTTTAATGCATAATTGCTCCAAGAAACAACCTCAGTGCCCTTCAGTGGATGAAATGGTGAACACAGTGTTGTGTGTCAATACAGTGGAAGACTGCTCCGCAATAAAAGGATCTATCTATTGATACATGCAGCAACAGGGATGGGGATCTCAAGGGCATTGTGTTGAGTGAAAAAAAGCTAGTTCAAAAGATTATGTACTGTATGGTCCTAGTTATATGTCATTCTGAAGAAAGTAAAACTGGGAACAGATCAGTGGTTGCTGGGAGTTAGGAGTGGGGGCAGGGTTTGACTACAAAAGGGCAACAGGGGGTCATCTTTTTGGGATGATGGGACAGTTCTGTTATTCTTATTATGGTGATAGTTACACAAATCTATACATGTTTTAAAACTCAGAATTGTACACTAAAAATCAATTTAATTGAATATAAATGATAAAAATCTATAAAAATGAAATCAAACCAAAAGTGACAGAACTCTGAGAACAGCTTTTGTTTCTTTTTCAGGTGAAACTAGTGAATATTCGCAATGATGACATTACAGATGGCAACCCCAAGCTGACCCTGGGCCTGATCTGGACCATTATTTTGCACTTCCAGGTAGGGTCTGAAATTTAGGGTCCTTGTGGCTTGGTTTGCACATGGCCTGGAAGTTGCACTGCCTCCCACAGGCACACTGAGCCTTCCTTCTCTGTATTTGGCAGTGAACAAGGGTAAGATGGGAGTTGGAAAGAAAGCTAAGGATTGACCTGGAAATAAAGCTTTTGCAGTCTAAACCCAGAACTTCCTAATCATTTTCATGATGATCATTTTCATGATGCAATGGGATTTTTACCTTGTTGTGCTTGGCCCTGTCATTGGCCGTGTGGCTATTAGAAGTCTGCACAGCTGAGTCAAACCTGGATCTTTAGGTTCTCAGAGTATGAGGGTGGGGACAGATGTTGGTTGTGATGCTTTAAAAGGTGCAGTGAAGGCTTTTAATCCTGCTTTGATGTAGACTTTTCCTCGTCTCTAATGATCTTAAAACAAGCCTGGTTAACGTAACACTGTCTTAGTCATTTGTGTTGCTTTAATGAAATACTATCATAGACTGGGTGCTAAAGAACAGACATTTCTTTTTCATAGTCCTGGAAGTTAGAAATCTGCGATCAAGGTGCCAGTATGGTTGGATTCTTGGCGAGGCCCTAGTTATGTCCTCACATGATCTTTCCTTCGTAAATGCAGGCAGAGAAAGAGATCTCGTGTTCTTCATCTTTTTATGATGGCATTGATTTCATTATGGGGTCTTCCTCTCATGACCTCTTTCGCACAGAGCAGCCACCGGCCCTGCTCTTACTGCCCCGTCCCTGCTGTGCGCGCTGCCATCTTGTAACAGCGTTATGGCGCGAGGGTCAATTTGCATATTACCCGCCGTACCGCTTATGTGAGCGTTACCTCCCAAATGCCCTTCCTCCATATCCAATCACATTGGGGACACAAACATTCATTCCATAGCAAGCACCTTACTAGCTGGATTTGTACATGTGTTTGTAAGCACAGCCTTGTAGCATTCATCACACCCAAGAACAGGGACATCTTGGTAGTGTTCAGTCACAGGGCTTTCATAAGGCCGGTCCTTTTCAAGTATAGCCCTATCTTTATAAAAAGACTGTCTTGAATCACTAACAAAACTAAGCAAGGCCATTTCTCCGACAGTTCGCCCATACCCAGTTGCTGTACAGGAGGCTGATAGATTAGAGGGAGCACTTCTTGGGCAGGTGAGAAAAGAAGGCTAATGTGGTATCTCAAAGTATTGACTCCTGGGGTTGAGGCCATTGGGATGTCTTACTTGGTGAGTTAGCGCCACCTGCTGGTTCAAGGCAGAACAGCAGGTGTGCCATAATTCCCAAGAATTTGAGAAAATTCTGAGTTTAGGGCTTATTTCTTGGGGCTCTGGTTTGGAGCTAGTGCTGACAATTGACAGCATGGTTAGGCTTAGGAAAGTGGGGAGGTAACATGTATTTTTGTGGAACAATGAGGTGGCCTTAAACAAGGTGCACATATTGCATTAAATTTTCCTCTCCATCTCCTTGCAATTTGTTGAAGAAATCAGGTCTTTTGTCCTATCCTATATAATAAAATGGTAATATGCAAATTGACCCTCATGCCATATGGCAGCACACATAGCAGGGATGGGCAGTGGGAGCAGGGCCCGTGGCCGCTCTGTGTGACTTTTGCTGGGATTCCCGCAGCCCCGTGGGGGTGTGGGGGTGTGGGGGTCCCGGCAGCTGCTTTGCGCGTGGCTTCTGCCTGGGTTTCCGCGGCCTCATGTGCACACCACGCGGGTGGGGCCCGGCGGCCGCTCGGAGGCAGGGCATCGGGGCAGCACTCCAGGACTCGGGGCCGTCCCATGGTGGGGGGGCAGGGCAGAGAGGGGGGGTGTGTCCCGTGTCTTGTGCAGTTTCGCGTGACGGGTCACTAGTACGGTTAATAAAGATGCTGATGGCTGGGAAGGCCGGGGAGGGTTGGCGGGGGGGTGGGGGTGGGGGTTAAGAGATCAACCAAAGGACTTGTATGTATGCATATAAGCATAGCCAATGGACACAAGACACTGGGGGTAGGGGAGGCCAGGGGAAGGTCAAGGGGAGAAAAAAATAGGAGGCATGTGTAATACTCTTTGTAATACTTTAAGTAATAAAACAATTAAAAAAAAAAGATGCTGATGGCATCTCTGGTATGTCTTCTGACACTGTCCTCCACCCTCTATTGTATTGCCTATAAACTGGGGAATTTAGATCTAGACCCAAGGCTCAGTCACATTCAGGTTCATTTTGGGGTTGGGCAAGGATGGTAGTCTTGTGCTGTATACTTCTATTGCTGTACATCAGGAGACATATAATGCCTGTTGTCTCTCTTTTCATGATAAGATTGATTAGTGGGGTCAGGTGTTATCAGCCTGATCCAACCATTCTTCATTCCCTGTTAGGTCTTCACCTAATAGTTTTAGCAGCTACTGATCATCATTGCCAGTTCCATTATTGCAAAATAGTGTCACTCAAATTCTACAATTTTTTAAATTATTTTTCTGGAAAATTTCTCTAAAGAAGAACTTCACCATTATCAATTACCCTGAAAGATAGCTCTTGTGGGAGAGGCAAGATAAAAAGATAAATAATCCCAATTTTCCCTCTGTTTACCAGTTTTTAGAATGATTAGTTGGTTCTCTGAGATTTTCCAGAGGTGACCAATGGAAGTTTTTTTGTTGACACCTCATCTCCCCCCCCCCCCCCCCCCCCCCCCCCGCCGAGTATCATTATGGCTGGATTTTTTTAAGCAGGCTTAAATGTGTTCCAATCACATACAGTTACTATTCTTTATAATACTCAGATAGCTTCATCTTCAGCCAATAAGAGCCTTTTCAAGTTGAGACTCTGAGTCCTTTGGCACGAACCCCATAATCTTTGATCATTTCCCTTTTTTCTGATGAGATGAGATGAGATGCACTCTTTGTTCATGTATTTCCTGTCCCAGACCTGAAATTAGCGATTTCTCCAAGGAGCTCAATTCTTTACCGACAGTCTGAGTGCTCCTGGGTGGCCATTGTTTCTGGCTTTTTCTCTGGACAGAGTTTCCAACATTGTATATTTCTCTTTAAAAAATCATTAATTTATACTGATATTTCTAATTCAAATTTAGATTACAGAGTTTTTATCTTTTTCTTTGACTTTGTACAGGGGTGGGCAAAAGTAGGTTTATAGTTGTGAATATATGAAACAGAGTTAATGAAGCTATTATAATAATTATAAACTGCATGTCTTTTTCCATACGAACAACTGTAAACCTACTGTTGCTCATCCCTGCATTTATATTCTTTTTTTCTTAGACCAGTGGTTCTCAACCTTCCTAATGCAACGACCCTTTAATACAGTTCCTCATGTTGTGGTGACCCCCAACCATAAAATTATTTTCGTTGCTATGTCATAACTGTAATTTTGCTACTGTTATGAATTGTAATGTAAATATCTGATACGCAGGATGTATTTAGGCGACCCCTGTGAAAGGGTTGTTCGACCCCCAGAGGGGTCGTGACCCACAGGTTGAGAACCATGGTCTTAGACTGAAATCTTGATCCTAACACAGTAACATATCACATATTTCCTTTTCTTTATACATATGTACATATATGTCTGTAAAATCATATGTATTTTATATAATATATTTGAATCAAAATAATATCAATATTATTAACAATTTGATCACTAAGAAATTTATGATTTCTTTGCAATTCTTTTTGTCCTTAATGTAAATTTCCTAAGGACGTGCAAATAATTGTATTTTAAAGTAATTTGAAATAATTTCTCTGTATTGTTAAACCAGCAAGTCAATACATAATTAGGCTCATTTGTTTTTATTTGCTTTCAGTGTTTAGGGATTTTTTTCCCTTTCAATTTTATTTTTCATTATATAGATTATATTGTATACATTATATGTTTACATTGTTCCAAAGGGGAATTTTTAAAAGTGAGTACAAACTGTATTCAGAGAGGCCCAGTGTTCATCTCTGCTCCCTCCATCCTGTTTCTTCCCTTTCTCTATAGTTAGCTAACCTTAAACATTAAATTCTCACCCAAGTATATGTTTTTATTTTAAAATAGATTTTTACAGAGAGAGAAAGGGAGGGAGGGAAGGAGAGAGAGACAGAGAGAGACAGAGACAGACATCCATGTAAGAGAAACATCGATTGGTTGCCTCCTGTACACGCCCCGACCGGGGATCTAACCCACAACCTAGGTATGTGCCCTGACTGGGAATCAAACCTGCAACCTTTGGTGCACGGGACAATGGCCAGGGCTAGTTAGCTAACTTTTTAAAAACATCTTTTTTGGTTATTTTATTGTTTTGTTTTAGGAAAATACATACTTTAAAGAAAAAACCCAAATTTATTGAGGTATATTTTACATACATGAAATTGACCCTTTGCATTGTATATTTCAGTGATTTTTATGAGTTGTACAACAATCACCCTAAGCCCGTTTAGAACATTTTTATCATTCCAGTATAATCCCTCTTGCTCATTTACAACTCTCTATTGCCATCCCCAGCCTCAAGCAACCACTAATCTATTTTCTGTCTCTAGATTTGCCTCTTCTGAACATTTCCCCCAGTGGAATCATATAATACTAGAGGCCCGGTGCACAAAAATTTGTGCACTCGGAGGGGAGAGGGGGTCCCTCAGCCCGGCCTGTGCCCTCTCACAGTCTGGGACCCCTCGGGAGATAACGACCTGCTGGCTTAGGCCTGCTCCCGGGTGGCAGAGGGCAGGCCTAATCCCTAGGTGCAGCCCCTGGTTGGGCTCAGAGCAGGGCCAATTGGGAGTTGGGGCACCGCCCCCGTCATGCACAGAGCAGGGCAGATAGGGAGGTTGCGATGCCACCCTCAGTCACGCTCAGGGTAGGGCCAATTGGGGGGTTGGGGCACCGCCCCCTGTCACACTCAAGGCAGGGTTGATGGGGAGGTTGCGGCACCACCCCCTGTCACGCACAGAGCAGGGCCAATCAGGGGGTTGGGGTGCTGCCCCCTGTCACGCACAGAGCAGGGCCGAGCAGGGGGTTGGGGAGCTCCCCCCTGTCACGCACAGAGCAGGGTCAATCAGGGGATTGGGGAGCTCCCCCTGTCACTCACAGAGTAGGGCCGATAGGGGAATTGGGGCACCGCCCCCTGTCACACACAGAGCAGGGCGGATCAGGGGGTTGGGGCGCCGCCCTCTATCACCCACAGAGCAGGGCCGATCAGGGGGTTGGGGCGCTGCCACTCTCACACTCAGGGCAGGGCCGATGGGGAGGTTATGGCTCTACCCTGTCACACACAGAGCAGGGCCTGTGGGGGTGGGGGGTTGGGGCACCGCACCCTGTCACACACAGAGCAGGGCCTGTGGGGTGGGGGGGTTGGGGTGCCGCACCCTGTCACACACAGAGCCGCAGGGCGATCAGGGATTGGGGAGCTCCCCCCTATCAGGCACAGAGCAGGGCCGATCAGGGGGTTGGGATGCCTTCCCCTGTCAGGAACAGAGCAGGGCCGATAGGGAGGTTGTGGCCCCGCGCCCTGTCACACACAGAGCCGCAGGTCGATCAGGGGGTTTGGGCGCTGCCCCCTGTCACGCTGATCCTGGTGCCTGGAGGCCTCGCGGCTCCGCTGATCCCGGTGCTGGGAGGCATATTACCCTTTTACTATATAGAATAGAGGCCTGGTGCATGGGTGGGGGCCGGCTGGTTTGCCCTGAAGGGTGTCCTGGATCAGGGTGGGGGTCCCCACTGGGGTGCCTGGCCAGCCTGGATGAGGGTATGATGGCTGTTTGCAGCTGGTCACACACCCTTCAGGGTGGGGGTCCCCACTGGGGTGCCTGGCCAGCCCGGATGAGGGGCTGAGGGCTGTTTTCAGGCTGGCCGGTGACTGAAGCTCCCAACTGCTCCTTTTTTTCTTTTTTTTATTTTTTTTATTCTGGGCCAGCTTTAGCTCTGGCTCTAGTTCTGAGGCCTCTGCTGCTGAAAGAAGGTATCTGGTTTGTTTAGGTTCTATAATCGAAACTCTGTATCAACTCCAGCTCTGAGATCCCGGCTCGCTGAAAGCAGGTTTCTGGGGTTTTGTTTAGCTTCTATATTCATTACAATGTTTCTTAAACTGCAGGCTCAGAGGCCAGCAAGGCAGGCGGGGAACGTTGGAGTCCTCCGTCACTGAAGCAAGCAAGCCTCATGTTAGTTTCAAGCTGCCTGGCTGCCGGCTGCCATCTTGGCTGGCAGTTAATTTGCATAGTGCCCTGATTAGCCCATGGGAAGGGTAGCGGTCGTACGCTAATTACCATGTTTCTCTTTTATTAGATAGGATATGATCTTTTGCGTCTTTCACTTAGCATAATATCTTTGCGATTCATCCATGTTGTAGCATGTGTCAGTATTTCATACTTCTTTATGCTGAGTAGTATTCTGTTGTATATATTGTACCATATATTTTTTTTGTCTATTCATCTCTTGATGGATATTTGTGTTATTATAGTTTTGCTATTATAAATAGTGTTGCTATGAATAGTTGAGTACTAGTTTTTGTGTGAATGTATGTTTTCATTTCTCTTGGATATATACCTAGGAATGGAATTGCTGAGTTGTATGATGAGCTTATGTACAACTTTTTAAGAAACTGCCCAACTGTCTTCCAAAGTGGCTGTACCATTTTACATTCCCACCAGCAATGTGTGAGGGTTCCTGTTTCACCACATCTTCACCAAAATTTGTTGTCTGTCCTTTAGATTATAGACCAGCGGTTCCCAACCTGTGGGTCGCAACCCCTTTGGTGGTCGAATGACCCTTTCACAGGGGTCGCCTAAGACCATCCTGCATATCAGATATTTACATTACGATTCATAACAGTAGCAACATTACAGTTATGAAGTAGCAACGAAAATAATTTTATGGTTGGGTCACAACATGAGGAACTGTATTTAAAGGGCCAGAAGGTTGAGAACCACTTTTATAGACATCACAGTGAGTGTGAAATGATATCTCCTTGTGGTTTTAGTTTGCAGGAAAATGTATTCTTTAATTGAATTCTACAAACATTTACTGAAGACTAGCTATAAGCAAAGTCTTAGGTAGAGTTTGTGGGAGATATAAAATTGAACTAGGCACAGAGTCAATCCAGTTCCACTATATGGTTCAAAGGAATGACAAGAGACAGACTATAAAATAACTTGATAGAGATTTAAAGAATCAGGGAGGCATGGGACAGGGAGGTGGAATATAGCCCATACTCAGTAATTTTATAACTTCCAGGGCTTCCGACCTAGCCCACTGCTCCTTACCCTGTTACCAGTTTTATTGAAAGATATGAACAGCTCTGGCTTTGTCTTCTGCATGCATATTGGCTACCTGCTTTTCTCTTTTGCTGTTTCAAGCATAGCTGAATGTCTGTTTTGTCTTCTCGTGGAGGGAAGCTTTTCTGCCAGAGTATATTCTCAGATGTAGCTGATTACTAATTCCTGTCTTTGCTATTTTTGAAGTCTTGGTGTTTGCATACAGTACTAGCTAAGTGTTCGGGGGTGTGGGAAGAGGTTCCCTGTCTCTGCAAAGCTTTTGGTTGGCTGAGAAAGAATTATATAGAGCTGTCCTCCTTGTCTTGCTTCAGGTAGGACGTGGTATGTATCTTGCTAGTTAGGTATTGTGGTTTCCTAGTTGTTTATTATGGAGTGTCTATTAACTGTTTTCACCAAGAACATGTGCTAAATAAAGCAAAATAGAAATGCAGAGTAGAACTATCAAATGTTAGGGGATCAGTAAAATAGTCATAATAGTTTACCTTTGTTATTGGTGAAGTAGAATAATGATAGAGATAGAGGTCATGGTTGTCATATCAAGGGAGTATTCGGTTGAAGGAGAGGCTGGTTCCAGATAAAACATTTGCTGCTACTGCCTGGCCGGTGTGCCTCAGTGGTTGAGCGTGGACCCCTGAACCAAGAGGTCACGGGTTTGATTCTCTGTCAGGGCACATGCCCGGGTTAGATCCCCAGTAGGGTGCAGCAGGAGGCAGCTGATCGATGTTTCTCTCTCACTAATGTTTCTATCTCTCTTTCCCTTTCCCTTCCTCTCTCTCTAAAAATAAGTAAAAACATTTGTAAAGAATTTGCTACTTACTGATGTGACTGGTAGTATTGATAACGTTACGAAGAGGTTTATGGTTTCCAAAATGTTTAACACAGATTAAAAAGGTATGTGCTAAATGGTAGGGATTCTTTTTATTTTAAGTTTTTAGTTATGAAAATCTCAAGTACTCAGAAAAGCATATAATAGGTCTTCATGTGTGTGTGGTCACCTTCAAAATTAAACAGATGCTAACAGTTTTGTTACATTTGCTTCAGATTTTTTTCTCTTTCTCTTTAAAGAAAGAAAACATTTTAGATAAAGCCAATTTTCTTGGTCCCTCCAACCTCCAGGTAAATACTATCCTGAAGTTGATGTATGTCATTCCTATGTATGCTTTTGAACCTTTCAGACAGAAGAGGTATTCATAAACAGTATGTGCTGTAGTGTGAATGTTTTTATGTTTGACCCAGAGAGTATCTTCTACATATTCTGCTTTTGTCATCTACACTCTGTTTTTGAGGGTTATTCATGTTGATGAAGGAGGACCGGATTTGTTCATCTTGGGTAGTTTACTTGGCCTGTAATGTGAGTGGAGCCCCTGCCACTGTGCAGCAGCTATTGTCTGCAGTCTGTTATTTAATTGTATGAAGAAGGCAGTCATTGTTGCATTTAACACCTGCACACATGTGTCCTTATGCACACAGGCAAGGGGGTGTTTGCATAGATACCTGGCCTGTAATTGCTGGGTTGTACACGTTCCTTTATTTTGCCAAATTACTCTCAGAAGCACTGCATGACTTACAGTGTTGTGTTGGACCACACCTACTACTGTTTGACATATTTGTTGTGTGGATCCCTGTGCTAGGATGCAGGTTTAGTGACAGCAGGGGTTTTGTCTCTTGTTTTCTGGGACTGGCATAGAGTAGGCATTCAGTATATGTTGAGTGAAGGGGTATTTTATGAATTTGATCTCAGGGTGTGGTAGGGTAGTCCAGAGAAAGAGACTGTGATGTCTGTTTTCCTGTGCCCATTTGCTGATGAGCAAACAGAGACCAACTGACTTTTTGGGTTTTACATCTAGATAAAGATAAGTTCTTGGAAGTCAGAATCTGATGAAATTAGTTTTCCAACTCAATCGTTTATTAAATATTAGTGTATATCTAGCACTGAAATGTAAAAACTTCAGGGAGTTCAGATCAAGAGTGGTCTCAGATGGGTGGACTTGAGGGTCACATTTTTGTGAACTTTACGGGGCTTGATTCTTGGCGTATAGATGAGGCACTGGTCGTGTCTGTGGGTGCGTGAGGGCGCTCTTTCACTCTGGATCTCACCTGGCTGTCTTTGTGGGATTTCTGTGGAGAGTAAACAGTTAATGAGAAGAAGCCAACGGAGAAGCAGGAAGACCAGGTAGCCCTGCGAGTGCTTTCCCAGAAGGCAGCAGGCCACTTGTTGAGAGCTCAGCTAAACGAGAAAAAGACCCAGGGAAAGTCCCAGTGATCAGAGTTAACGCAGCTAAATAGTGGGAGCAGAGCCCCTGCAAAGAAAAAGAAGCACCCAAACGTTGGACCCTGGAACATGCCTTTTCCTTAGGGCCTAGTCAAGAAAAGGAGTCTGTTAGGGCCCGGTGGGTGGCGGCGGTGGGGGAGTCTTTTAGCTCCAGGAATAAATGGGAAGCAAAGGGGTTTACTGTAGGCCAGGCACTGAGCCAAGCACTTTATAGACACGATCTCATTCGCCTTTTCTGCAGCCCCTTTAGTCGTTGGTGGTGTTCGTATTTCACAGGCAAGGAAACGGAATCACCTAGCAGGCTGCGTAACTGCTGAATTAACAGCTGGGACTTGAACCTAGGTCTGTCATAGTAAACCCCTCTGCTCCTTTCCCAGACTGTATTTCTCTGGAGCAGAAGGAAATAAAGCCTGATTTGTCCGACATATGCAAACGTTTAAAAAGAAAATGCTCCCAGAACAACCAAAGACCTTGTAACCAATGGACACAGACACCAGGGGGGTGAGGGCATGAGTGGGGGGTTTGGGGGGGCAATGGGGGATAAGGACACATATGTAATACCTTAATCAACAAAGAAAAACATTTTAAAAAAGAAAAACAAACAAAATGCTCCCAAGAGTCAATGTGCCCCGTTCTGTCAGACTTCTCAGACAAACCTACAGCAGCAACAGTCATATGAAACAGCTGCCTCTTTTGGCCCTGAGTTGATCAGTTTCAGGAATTTGATTTGCTTGTATTTCATGAATAAAATTCAAGCTTAGTCCTTAAGGTATGCATCTTAAAACTTCCAGTTCTCTTGGTTGGAGAAATGAAGGCCTGGTGCCTGCCTAGAGAATTGCATTGGAATGCCAGATTTTTGGTGAGTAAATGCTATCGGTAGCTGATTAAGTTTATGTCTCAGGCTGATCTCCTTGTCTTGTTGCTTGCTGTGGCCTGTGGTGGCCATAAGATGGTGCTGCAGCTTTGCAGTTGGCAAAGGCTGAGGGAGAGCTGCCCACTGAGTCTGTGAAGCGCTGGGGCTGTCAGCAGGGCCTCCCAAGTGGTTTTGTGGGGGCTGCTGGTTTAGGGCTTCTGTTGCTCTTCTTTTGTAGAGGGCGACTTGTGAGTGTCCAGGAAAGGTGGGTAGAACTATACGATACAACTATTCAGGGCTGACGGGCTAGCGCTAGGCAGGCTGCTGCCCTCGCTGTGTGGGCTGGATCCTTTCGGCAGAGACGAAATAACTGCAACTCAGAAGAAACTCATGTAACCCCTTTCCTTCTACTGCATTCAGAGCCCTTTGGGGGGTGGTATGTCCTCTGTCAGGCACTATACTGAAAACGGGGGTGGACAAATCCCAGTGATAAACAGGGTGACTTTTGAACCCAACTTCTTGTAGACCTGTTCTTTTGCAATTTAAGCAACAACCATCCAGGCCTCATTTGAGCAACTTCCTCCCTTGTTCCTAAATAGCAAGTGTTATCTCTTTGTTTGAGCCCTGGGTCCAAGTGAGTCTAGTAGCCAATTCAGAACAGCAGGGACCTTCTTGTTTTACGTAACCAAGTACAGACTTCCGTCCCGGCCACAATTAGAGCTCATGTGACGTGGGATTGATCTTAAAAGTCTTAAACAGCAGTTCAGGTTCTGGCTTTGCTACTTACTAGCCGTGTAGCCTTGAGCAAACTGATCAACTTTCTTAAACTCCTGTCAAATGTAAAATAATAGTTTTGACCTTTTATGGTTACTGTGAGAATTAAATAAGATAATCCATAGCTTAGCACAGGGCTTAGCGCCGAACAAATGCTGAAGTAGTTAGCTGTCAGCAGCAGCAGCACTACGCCCTCACATAGCCCTTAGTAGAGACGCTGCCTCGCTGTTCTGTTCGCAAGTGGTGTCCTTCTTACCGAGTGTCCAGATCCTGCACTCAGAACTGATTTCCAGGTTTTTCCTGTGTGTGTCATTGATCAGATTTAACAGGTATTCTCTCTCTCTCTCTCTCTCTCTCTCTCTCTCTCTCTCTCTCTCTCTCTCTCTCTCTCTCTCTGGAAATAAATGCTACGAGAGGCTAGATTTTTAAAGCCTGTGTTTCTTAACTCTAAGAATTAGGCTCTAGTCTCTCTTAGGTTATAATTTGATTAAAATAATTTTATTTCTGACTAGAAAAAAATAGAGAATATGTCTGTCTTGCTAGATATTTTCTTATGGATGTCTTGGTGCAACAATTGCAATCTGTTTGCTTTCAGAGTCTCGGGGCCATAATTGCAGCATCCCCAGCCCTTGGTCCTTCCATTCCTGGTTGGTTCCAGTGCTGGTTTGCTTTTTCCCTTTTACTCCTCCTCCTCCTTCTTCCTTCACATTACCTTCTCCCGTGGCCTCTCCTCTTCCCCCTCCCTTTTCCCTTTACTCTTACAATTTCCCCCTGCTCCTCTCCCTCCCTGATTTCTCCCCTCTCCTGGTTTCTACCTCCTTTTTGCTTTCTGTTTGTGTTTCTGAGGGCAGTGCTCCAATTACCTCATATTTGGAGAGATGAAGCTGCAGCCAATCCGGTTTCTGTCTGCTTTTAGGTCAAGTGATTTCTGAACTGCAGTGAGATGCTTTGAATTTGTCTTGTTGCAGCTCCGAGCCTGTAAGATGGCTGTCTGAATCGGCAGCGGCTGGGAGAGACAGAGAGGCGGGGAGGGAGGGAGAAAGAATTGGAAGGATTGCCGGCACAGTGCATGTTTTTAAATGTGCATCTAATCCGATGAAGCCACGGTTGGGATTTCTCTGGGATCCCAGGACTGCCTTAGCTGCATTTTTGCTGAGATTAGGAGAGGAAAGCGATGGGAAATTCACTGGGCTGTGTTAAGGAGCCAAAAAATTCAGTAGCTATTCCTGAGAAGGCTCCTCTATCTCCTAAGAAAAGGGTTCGGTTCAAAAGGAAGTGGAGGGGGAAGAAAACCCCTACCCCAGAGGTATCCCCTGAGGAAGAACCCTTGGAAGGAACGGGAGTCATTGAAGAAACAGAAACCCTAAGGATGTTCATAGTGAGTCTCCAGAAGGAGGAAGGCGTGGGAGGGGTGGAACATCCCCCTCCAGACATGTTAGTGCCCGAGGCCTCGGCCCCCAGCTCAGGAGTGGGAGATCAAGGGGTGATCGTGCAGGTGAAGCAGAGATTCCAGGGGGAGATCCAGACTGCCCACCTTTTGCTAGAGAATGAGTCATCAGTTGCCAGAGGGGTCTGGGATTCCCTGGAAGAGGGGATGACTGTCATCGCTCACCTGCTTGATAACCCAGCAGAGAGGAACTGTGAGAAGTCAGTGAGCCAACTGGTGGAATTTCCGAGGACAGCATCCTGCAGCAGCAGGGCTGTGCTGCTGCCTTTGCAAGGGGAGACTGCCGTGGAGAAAGCAGACACTCCGCCTGGATGTCAGAGCAGCACCTTCCCCAGCAACACAGGAAATGAAGACCAACTTCCAGAGGGCTGGAGTGTGTGGGGAGGATCCAAGGGTATTTTAAGTGCCTCTGAGACAAGTTCCTGGATTGCAGAGCATTCTGTCCCTTCATCACTGTCGGAGCAGTCGAGGGGCCACAGAGGCACAGAGCCTGCCCACATGGGTCGAGTGCCCCACCAGGGTCCCAGACTGCCTGCTTCTCAGAGTGATTTGTCCGTCAATGGCATGACTGTGAGCATCTTGCCCTCCTCCTCTGGCTATGGCAGCAGTGGGCCGCACTTAGGTGGCATCCGACCGAAAGATACAGAACCGGGAAAGAGCTCCATGTCCTTCTCAGAAGAGGACGGCACCCTTTCTTTGGAGGCAAGCCACACCCCATCATGGGGTCTGGAGGAGGTAGGTGGGCCTGTTCAAGGGGATACGCAGGCAGCTGCTGGGATTCCTGGCCCAAAAGCTTATTTAAGTGGAGTGTAGTGAGCAGTGAGGATCTTGGGGCTTCTCAAACTTGGGCCGATGTTGGGGACTGGGAGTGAGTGGCTGCTGGGCTTGGCAAACAGTCTGCCTCAGGTCTGCCCCTGGATGCTTGGAGCCAAGCCCTGCCTCTGGGAGTCCCCAATTCCGGGTAACCGTGCAGCACAATTGCTCGAGCTTTCTGGTGGGGCTGTCTCAAGGTGCTTTGTAGTTAGTACTGACTCTCGGGCAGGTCTGTTTATCAGCTTCCCTGCACAGGAGCTTGTGGTGTAGTCTCTGAAATGAGTGGAGAAGGGGTGAGGAATGTTGAAGGGCGGAGGAGCTGACTTGGGTGTAATTGCTCTTATGACGTTCTTACTAGAGCTGATGCAATCCCACTCCTCGGGGACACAGCTAGTGACAACACTCATTCGGCATTTGTAGAGGTGGACGGGATAGTCCTCCTTCGGTTCCTGATTCCAGCATTCGATGAGAGGGACGTAGAGTGGTCTGAAGATTAACCCCCAGAGGGGGTTAGGGCAGTTTTAAGGTTTGAGGCTAGAAAAAGTTGGTATTTGGATGGGACTTGTTTATGGCTCCGACAGGTTTTTGTTTGTGAATTATATATCAAGGCCTTGGTGGTGGTAGTAGTGATGATGCTGGGTGCTGGGAATGTTTTTAGGATCAAGGAGCAAGTGAGAATTCAAGAGATCTGAAGCCTGAGAGGGAAAAGGACTCAGCAAGGCCCTGGGTGGCCGTGACTGAAGTTATAATTCACCAGGGACCAAAGAATTGTTGTTGGCCTGTCACCCTCTGCAGCAGGAGTAAACACTTTAGGGTCCCAGAGCAGCAAGAGGTGGGAGGTGAAGTAGGGCAGCCGCCTTGATGTCTGCACCACAGGGATGTGGCCTGCTTGCTGGTGCCTGCTTATCACCAGCAGCATGAGCCGGGGAGAGACACACATTTAAGCTGATGTGTTTACAATGTCCTCTTTGGGGAGGAGTTTCCTGCATAAATAGGCCCATCTCAGTGCCCTGTGTTATTACAGAGTTTGGAGACTCACAGCAGTTGCAGGGAAAAGTGGCCACTGAAAAATATTCATTATATGCTTAGGCAAGAGGCCGCCCTGGACTTTCCCATATAAAAGTGTATATGTGCGTGCGTGCGTGCGTGCGTGTGTGAGTGTATGTGTGTGAAGGTGGGAAGGAAGGCAGCCAGGTTGCTGGGGTGGGGTGTACAAGTATTTGAGTTTCACTAAATAAGAAGGAGTATCAGTCAGCTTTCATCTTTATAGGGAATGGATGTAGAGTAGTTGGGGATAAAACCAACTGCTGAGCTGGTTGCTCTTTTGATACCACTCACATTAAGTAGAAGTTGTGGAGGCATCATCATATTTTAGGATTCATGCTCATAAGTGAGAGAGATGTTTAGAAAGTTAGGAGTAGAAAATTTTAAGGGAAATCAGTTCTAGATAATGGACCGTAGGTGACCATGGCACTTTTGGTATGGGATTTCCTCAGTGAGAGGGAAGGTGCAGAACCACTCCATGAGGAGTCTTAAGGAAAAGATTGGCCCGGCTGGTGTGCGTTGCTCAGTGGTTGCGCATCAACCTATGAATCAAGAGGTCAGGGTTTGATGCCCAGTCAGGACACATGCCCAGGTTATGGGCTTGATCCCCAGTGTGGGTGTGCAGGAGGCAGCCAATCAATGAGTCTCTCTCATCATTGATGTTTCTATCTCCCTCTCCCTCTCTCTGCCTCTCTGAAATCAATACAAATATATCGGAAGGAAGAGAGGGAGGGAGGGAGGGAGGGAGGGAGGGAGGGAGGGAGGAAGGAAGGAAGGAAGGAAGGAAGGAAGGAAGGAAGGAAGGAAGGAAGGAAGGAAGGAAGGAAGGAAGGAAGGAAGAAGAGGTGGGAGAAACCTTTGGACCATGATCAGTAGTTTGGCTGTATTGAGAGTGGTGTGATTATTTTGCTGTTCATTATGTTTTGTGTGCTTTGTTTTTGTTTTCAATATGTTAGAGCAGTAACCCTCTTCAGAAAATAATTCAAGTTCCAGAGAGGTGTCTGTCCTTGGCATAACTCAGGCAGTATAGTATCTCTTGTTGGTCAGCCCAGAGCATGGTAATGGGGACCAGGCTGTGGCTGGACATACACTTTGCAGTGGGTTTTGGTTCTTTCAGGATAGAAAGAAATGGAAACTCGTTATTCTTAGGAATGCAGGTTTTAGATAAAAGAAGAGAAGTGGTCTACTTTCTGTTCACCTGGTATACTTGATTCTCTCCTTATCAAGAAATAGTTAACACAGAAGTAGGATGGCAGGGGTCAGCTGGCAAGAAGGTTTCAGAGTGACAAGTAGATGAGGATTTGGAGCTGGGTGGGAGTGGGTTAACAGCATTGAACTTTGATGTCAGACCAAGGCCTTCTCTGGCCACTCCTTCTCTCAGGAGGACTCCCTACTCCACAATACCTGGCTTTTTGGAACAAGGAAAATTGTTGAAAATCCCCTCCCCCTCCCTATCTTGGCTCCCACTGCCAATTTCCTGCCACACTGTTAGTGGATCCCACTGAGTAAAGAATTTGGCTCTATTCCAGTGTCCTTGCCACACACCCTATAGACCCTACAATCTCGGGTGACAGTGAGATCTATAGTTGGGGGCTAGTAATGCTGAGGAAGAGATCAGTTGGTATATTATTTTCTGGGCTCATTCTTTCAGTTTACCAGTATCCCTTTCCGAGTTCTCTTTAGTTATAGGAAAAGTTGTTTTACTGATACTGATTTTGTATTACAAGAAAAGAGCAAAATTAACTAGATATGATTGTAGGAATGTAGCAGTTAAAATTATAGTTAAGAGTTTTGTTTAAGAAAGGATTTTTCTTTTTAAAAAAATTTACTTAAAAGGAATCATTATTATTTTGTAGGTATAACAATGGTGGTATGATTATATTAAAGAGTCCTTATCTTTTAGAGATACATACTGAAGTGTTTATGGAAGAAATGATGTATTTGGAATTTGCTTCATAATAATAGGGGATGGATGAAGTGGGTAGAGTATAGATGAAACAGGATAAGTTATGAGTTGATAATGACTGAAACTGGGTTATGGGTACATTCTGTCTCTTATTGTATGCATTTTTAATTTTTCACTTCAAATGGAAAGTTAAGAAAAATACTGGAAAAATTATTATATGCTGCATATACCAAAAAAGGATGAATATCTACAACACAGGAAGTGTAGCATGGGAGGAGTGGTTACGAGTGTGGAGCTAAGTTGGGTTTTCTGCTCTTCTACTCACTAGCACTATACCTTGGAGCAAGTTACTTAACTTCTCTGTGACATAATTTCCTCATTTGTAAAATGAGGATAAGTGTAGTATATACTTTGTGGGGTTGCTGTGAGAATTACATGAATTAATACAAGTAAACAATAAATGTTAAGAAATTGCTACAAATAAACAAGAATTAGAAAAATAGGGGAAAGCCCAGGAATAAGCAAGTTGCAAAAAAGAAAACCCAAATACTTCATACACAGGCATCTTCCTCACTAGCAATCAAAGATACACTAGCAGAAATCAAAACAAGATACATTCCACACTCATCATATGGGCAGAAAATAACTCCAGAAATGCCTAGTGTGGGCCAGGATGTAGAGGGATAGGAAACCTCTTCATATCTTTTGGGTGGAAATACAAATTGGTACTGTTATTTGGAAGATAGTTTGACACTATTTAGTAGAATGGAAAAATATCCATATTCTATGACCTAGGGTTTCCATTCTAGTTATTATATTCCCTAGAGGGACCTTCAAGATTCAGATTGGAATACTGACCCCTGACCTCTCTCTGAGCCTGATGCTGGTAAAACACAGCTGTCATTAGATACTTCTATCCAGGCTTTCTTCATGAATAACTGTTCTGTACCCTCGTCTGCTCTCAAGTGAAAGTTTTTAAAGTCTGGTACCTTCTCTGTAGTGGGATGAGGTCAGCTAAAATTTCAGGACATGAGAATCAAGTATCTGTTCATTACATCTAGTCTCAGTCCCTGAGAGTTATATATATAGGCTTATCCACCATCCAAACTCCTCAGCCTGGTATTCCAACCACACCTCCCACCTCATCATCTATCTAATCTTTTCTCCTATATCAGTTGCCAATTTGAACCTTCTTATTTTAACAGGTCAACCCCTTAATCATCTACTATTCCTGTTTTAACTTATTTCAACTTCCAATCTTTGTATCTACTTTCTGCCTAGAATTCATTTCCTCTTTCTCTTCCTCTGTTCTATAATATCCTTCAAGTGTGAATTAAAATCATACTTCATTAAGAAATACTTTTTATCACTTCAATCCATACTTAGTATTCATTCTGCCAAGATCCTCTTTTGAATATCTTTATGTACTATATTATTATTGATCCTTTGGGTCACAAATTATATGTAACTTTTTCATGTGATCTAGCACATGACTTAATATAAGGTAAGACTTTTTTCCCTCCAGAAATTAGCCCTCAGAAAAAAGAGATTCTCTTTGTATTTTACTTTATAAAGTTTCTTATTGGGCTGTCAGTGAAATCATAGTCATTTCATGGAAAAGGATGAATGAATTTGGGTCACCATCTGCTAGTTCAATTTACTAGTATATCAATTTTTGTAGAGATCAACTGACATAACTGATTAAACAAAAAGGAGAGACCAAAAATTTAAGAAAGTTTTAGTTACTGTTCTTGGGAATTTAACCTCCTAATTTGAGGTGTTAAAGATAATTATATATAAGTAGTAATCACATTAAAAACTTAAAAAAGTTACTCAGATACTTATAAAACACCCACAGACAGCACGTGGTCACATTACAGAAATCATAAGTGAACACCAATAGAATGAATGAAGCCAAAACTAACCCAGTGTCATGCAACTGGATTTTTGTTGGCTGGGGTGAAATTTCCAGTGACTGCATGGATTTAAAAAATGTTGTATCTCTGAAATCTTAGAAATGTAGAAGATGTTTTCTAGAATATTCAAACAACAGCTTTATTTTTTAAAAGTAGATTTATTGGTGGAAAAGACATTGATGTCAAAGATGCAGAGTTTGAATAACATGGTTTTATGAAATGTAAAAGTGAAAAGGCATTAGACTAATGCATTATAGCCCTAGCTGATTTGGCTCAGTGAATAGAGCGTTGACCTGTGTACTGAAGGGTCCTGGGTTCGATTCCAGTCAAGGGCACATGCCTAGGTTGTGGGCTCCATCCCCAATAGGGGGCGTGCAGGAGGCAGCTAATCAATGATTCTCTCTCATCATTGATGTTTCTATCTCTCCCTCTCCCTTTTTCACTGAAATCAATAAAAATACATATAAAAAAAATTAATGTATTAGATATACTGCTTAATTTTAAATAATTGTATGTGTAAATAAATTTCATCAAGTTTATATATTCAAGAGGACCACAATTCCTTTCTTCCATTCACCTATTACCATTTGGGAAAGTTTGGGGACTGTCTTATTTCAGCGAGGTATGGCATGTCTTAACTAAGAACTTGCAGAGCAAGCATGTCCATTTTTTGTTTCCCCCTTCTCACCTAGCTAATTTCTACTCATATCTTAAAACTCAGCATAGATTTTGTTGTCCCGAGAAGTTCCTTGGAATTGCTGGTTTGGGTTACTTGCTTACCTCTGTCAGTGTTGACCTCTCTGTACAGTACATTGTCTCCCTACTAAATGGCTTGAACTTGAGCTCAGGGTTGTGCTTTGATCTTGAGATACCAAGGACTTAAACACAGCTCCTTGAACATAGTGGTTGGTTGCTCGAGAAATAACAACAGAATAAATAAATGGTGTTTTGTTTTTCTTCTTCTTTGTGGTGCCTGGAATTGTGTTAAGCACAGATGAGATGTTTAGTAAATCCTTATTCATTTATTAAGAACAAATTAAGTTTCTAGATATGTTTCAGAAAAGGAATGGATTAAGCCTCATAAGGCAGGCATGCATGGTCTCTGGATGGTAGCGAGGCTGTCTCCCTCTCTGCAAGGCTGCCTTTTAAAAATCCAGAGGCGGGAGAAAGCTCCCCGACACTGAAGCTGGGTTTCTGCATTTGGCAGATTAAGGTAGAAGCTTCTGTGTATTCCAAAGGACAGCACTGCGCACATCACGTGTGAGTATTGAAAGAAGAGAGGGACAAACGCCAAATTTAATTCCTGAGATGGTTGTGACAATAATCCCATTTTTCTCACTCAGGTCACAGTCTAGGAAGGACTTTAATCCAACCCTCCAGGGACCCAAACACTTCCCTGTCTCATTAAAGCTTTGTAGAAAATCCGAAGGAAAGCTGTTCATTGAACTATTTTCAGTGCAATATACAAAGATACTGTGATTGGCAGATAAGCAATGCTATCAGAGAGACGGGCTGTGGTTGTACCGGACATACAGTCATGCAATGTCAATTAACTGGAATTTCTCTTTTAAGTAAAAAACACAAAAACTCAGATTTCATTTTGTTTATTCAAGTTCTATCCCTTTTAACTTCAACAAATCTATTTCCTGTGCCCAACAGTGTGTTGCCTTAATATGTATGTGAAGTGGCTATAGTGAAAGTACTGGGATAGGTCACTGGTGAGGGGTTATCTAGTCACTGAAACAACAGCTAGAAATGTTGAGGAGAACTGGAGTAGAATCGGCACCAGGGAGGGGCTATTTTCATTGGACTTACAGGATGACGGCTTGGGTGCTGTTATCCATTATTGTTGGGTCCTCAGCTTTGCAATCCTGTAGCTCCTTCTCACCCCGTATACTTGGAGTTGATTGAGTTTTAGGGGAATGACTTACAGTGTGATAATACTTGTTAGAGATTGATTGGTGCAATTTAATTAATTTATAATAAGAATTGAAAAATTAATTGAAAAATATCCTTGGGTGAGGATTAACAAAACAAAAAAAGAATTTAACTGCCCAGTGATACAGTATTTGAAATGCCACTCTGCATTTTGTTGCTTTAGGATATTATATGGGAAGGACATAATAATCTGAAGGTTGTCAGGTGAATATAGTGTCAGAGCAGAGAGGTGGTGGGTGGACGATGGATTTGCAGGATGAATTTATAAGCTGGCATTATCAAAGTTTGGCAGCCTGATTGAAATGTATCCATCAAGGGACGAGAATCTTGGAATGTACTGGGTAGGTCACCGTTTTACTGTCAAAATCTTAGAGGCAGTACTTACTGATTTCCCCTTTCAAGACTCCATGCAGGCTACGCATATTCTTTTGTTCTCATAGCCTTTCTTTGGACATCTTAGTAAAATTAGCCTGCAGCTTTCTTTCATACTCAATAAAGTATTAGTAAAAGTTTCTAGCCCTGGTTTCTTTTGAATTTTAAAGTATCTTCTGCTGATGTTTGATCTACCTGATTATGAGTTGAGTTTATAAAGTTAGTATTCAGAGACTCAAAAGTGCCTGTTGTCGATTGTCCCTGGTACTGACCACCAGGGAAGCGGTTACTCCATACTGCACCTAATGGAGATGTCTGAGGGACCGGCGTTTTGTTGCCTCGCCATGCCTTCCCTGCCCAAACCTCCTACCAAGAGCCATAATGCATGAAGAGAGGAGGTTACTCCATGTCCTATCTTTTGGCAGATCTCTGACATCTACATTAGTGGAGAGTCCGGGGACATGTCAGCCAAGGAGAAGCTGCTCCTATGGACCCAGAAGGTGACAGCTGGTTACACAGGAATCAAGTGCACCAACTTCTCCTCCTGCTGGAGTGATGGGAAGATGTTCAACGCACTTATTCATCGGTACAGGTAGATGCAGTAGAATTTCAGTATGCCTGGAGGGGTTTCTTCTCATCTCTTGTTTGTAGTTAATTATTATATCACTTTCCCTCTCAACCAAGAATCTGATTCATTGTATACAGTTAAAAGAGGAATATGTATTGAACTCCTAGTGTTCTAGGCACTGGGCACAGATAGCAGTGAACAAAACAACAGCAGTTCTTGCTTTCATGGAGGTTATTTGTTTATTAGGCAACATACAAATACATTTTTGCCGTCCTACAGTGCTAAGTGCAATGGAGGGATAGAGAGTGACAGATGTGGGTTTGTGGTATTTTGGACCGAGGGTCAGAGGTGGTCTCTCGGATGAGGATGTTGGAGTAGAGCCGCGAGGGCATGAGCACGCAGGCCTCTAGGGGTCAGCGTGTTCGGTTGGAGGAAGTAGCGAGTACAGAGGGTCTGACGAGGAGGCTTGCTTAGAGAGCTGAGGAAGAGCAGGTGGCTGGAGTGAGATGAGCGAGGAAGACAGGATTTTTGAATGATAAAGATTAATGCACTTTTAGTGGTCATAAACATGCCCCCCCGCCCCCCCCCCCCCCCATTTCCACTCTGTCGTAGCTGATGATACCTTTCCCATGAAATACAACAAGGCTGCTGCTGTGTAAGTTTTGAATTAGGCAGCACTGGGCTCCTGAAGTGTAGTTGAAAATGGAATTAGTACTGGGTACTGTTCAGGTTTTTGTGTGAACTCGCGTGTGGCATGTAGACGGTGACCTTCCACGTGCCTTGGTGGACTTTCACAGGCCTGACCTGGTAGACATGGAGAGGGTACAGATCCAGAGTAACCGCGAGAACCTGGAGCAGGCTTTCGAAGTGGCAGAAAGACTGGGCGTCACCCGGCTGCTGGACGCAGAAGGTGAGAGTGGACCCAAGTTAAGTATGTTTGGCAGTATTTACTGTTCCTTTGTTCTAAGACATTTCTTACCCTTCCTCTCAGATGTGGATGTGCCATCCCCCGATGAAAAGTCTGTAATCACTTATGTGTCTTCGATTTATGATGCCTTCCCTAAAGTCCCTGAGGGTGGAGAAGGGATCAGTGCTACGGTAAAAGAACCCTTAAAATACCTTCTGACTTTGATTTGTTTGAGTAGAATGTACTGAGTCAACCATATTTCTCACTGTAAACCGAGCATTTTTATACAGAGCAAACTGAATCTACACCGTATTCATACACGGTCATTGTCCTTGGTCCCTGGGAGTGAGTCTGTCACTAATTTTGTAGCATCTAGCCTAGACTATTCTAGGTGTCAGGAAATTGAATCCCATCTTGCGAGCCCTTGAGGAGCTTTGAAACTGGGACTCTGAGTGTTACATTGAACAGGAAACGGATTTTATGTGGTTTGGGGTGGCCTGAGCTACTTTCTGATGTGCTTGTTTTTCATACTGCTAATCAGAATGAAAATGTGTGATATTTATTTACCCTTTGACATAGGAAGTAGACTCCAGGTGGCAAGAATACCAAAGCCGAGTGGACTCCCTCATTCCCTGGATCAAACAGCATACACTATTGATGTCAGATAAATCTTTTCCCCAGAACCCTGTTGAACTAAAGGTAAAATCATGGACGTGCATCGATTTTTTATAAATTAATTCTTAGGAATAAGTCTCGGAGCTGTTGCTGCTGGTTTCTGGGTGAGGTGGTACCAAATTTGGGCCACATTGTTTGTACCCATTTATTCACCAAATTTTAATTTTGTAGGCACTTTATAACCAGTATATACACTTCAAAGAAACAGAAATTCTGGCCAAGGAGAGAGAAAAAGCAAGAATTGAGGAATTGTATAAATTATTGGAGGTAAGGAAGCTTATCCTTTGCTGAGACTTGGGGGTTGCTGGTTTGCTCTTTTGTTGAGTCTTTGTTAGACCTCCTGCATCCTCTTCCCAACCTGCATTAACAGCAATATGCTAGGGTGACAAACCTGGCATCCCCTCGGCTGGTCTTGAAAATTTGTGGGAAGGGGCAATAGAAACCATCTACACTTTCTAAAGGGCCTATTGAAAAGTGAAATACATTTAGCCCTAGCTGGTGTGACTCAGTTTATTGGGCATTGTGCCGTGCACCTAAAGGTTGCTGGTTCAATTCCCAATCAGGGCACATGCCCAGGTTGTGGGCTCCATACCTGATAGGGGGTGTGCAGGAAGCAGCTGATGGATGTTTCACTCTCACGTCAATGTTTCTCTCCCTCTCTCTCTTCCTCTCTCTTTTTCTCTCCAAAAAGAAAACAAAACAAAAACAAAGCAAAACAAAATAAAACAAACAAAAAACAATTAAAAAATCTTTTAAAAAAAGTAACATACTTTTATTCCGAAATTTAGAGTTTTGTGTGAGTTTTCTCATTTCTCAAAGAGAAGCTAAGTCTTCCCTAAGATGGAAAGAAAGGAGACTTCCACTCACATTTTGATTCCTAGAGAGAATTTGCAGCTATAGAGATGGGCATTTGAATGGGGGTTATTGAGAGGACAGGAAGAGTTAGGTAACATGTAGCAGGAATGGAAGGCTTTAGAGCAGGAGTCCCTGCTTTTAGAGGTGATTATTTTATTCTCACCTCAAGGTGAGGTACTGCTAAATATTCCATTGTTGTCTCTTATTAGACAATGGGAAAAACTGCTGAATGGCTGGGTAAAGAAGCAAGAAGTGATGGCAAAGAATAAATTAAAACCAGGGCCTGGGGGCATTGCTGTGCTTTGGACTAAAAGGATTTCTGGGTTTTTTTAGGTGTGGATTGAATTTGGCCGAATTAAACTGCCTCAAGGTTATCACCCTAATGATGTAGAAGAAGAGTGGGGAAAGCTCATTATCGAGATGCTGGAGCGAGAGAAATCCCTTCGACCAGCTGTAGAGAGGTGAGTCCAGAGCCTGAAGAGGATCTGACATTACTTACTGGGCTGCTTTGGGCCCTACACTTGACTATGGTTTTGATCTTATTTTAGGCTGGAATTGCTGCTACAAATTGCAAACAAAATCCAGAATGGTGCTTTGAACTGTGAAGAAAAACTGACACTAGCTAAGAATACACTGCAGGCTGTAAGTCTCTGACTGTTTTGTCTCACTTCTTCTGTCACGTCTTCCACTCCTTGCCCTGTGCTCCAGTAGTTGGAGTTAACATTTGAGGCATCCAGCTGTGCTACTTCCTTACTCTTGGGATTTCAGTGGGACCCTTGGCTCCCTAGTCCTAGTGGGTGGGAGCAATGGGAGTGTTCCCACTCTTACTCTCCCTTTCTCCCTCAGGACGCTGCTCACCTGGAGTCAGGACAACCAGTGCAGTGCGAGTCAGATGTCATCATGTACATTCAGGAATGCGAAGGTCTTATCAGGCAGCTGCAAGTGGATCTCCAGATCCTACGGGATGAGAATTATTACCAGCTAGAAGAACTGGCTTTTAGGTGAGGAACATGGGGCTCATACAGAAAGTTTGTTTACTGCTGAGGCTCATGGCTCAAGAGTCAGGTATTGAATCTTGTGACTTGCCCTTAGAGTTCAGTGTCTCAGTAGGAATACTACAGGTATTTTGGCTGGGAAATTCTCATGGGGGAGGACAATTTCCCCTTATTGCAGGCCCTGTCCACTAAGTAAGTGTAGGGTTTCCTAATCATTGTGGTATCTTATAACACCCCACATACTTCAGAGTGGCCTGCAGGAGTGGGTACCAGATCTGGTTTAGAATGCTGGTGATGCGATACGTCACTTTGTAGAGGAGGAAACCAAGACCCACAAAGGGGATGAAGATCACCCAAGACACATGGCTTATACAGAGCCAAGACTAAGACTTACATCTTTGGACCCCCTAATCTGTTGTTTATTTTGTTATACCACCTACGAGTTACATACACAGGTATTTGCTTCCCTCTAGTTAACACTGTAATTTGATATTTGCCTCTCTTACAACTCTGTACAATGAAGATGCTAATAATATCATTTTGCATTCATATAACACTTTCTCTTTCTTTCCTGATATCCTCATCCTTGTCAAATGGATAGGGGATTTTATTTTAAAAAGTACATTACAAATGTAAGTCTCCTCCTCCTTTCTCTTCTTACATTTCAGGGTTATGCGTCTGCAGGATGAGCTGGTCACCTTGCGCCTAGAGTGCACAAACTTGTATCGGAAGGGCCACTTCACTTCACTTGAATTGGCTCCACCCTCTACTTTAACCACTACTCATCTGAAGGCAGAACCCCTGACCAAGGGAACCCATTCTTCTTCTACCTCCTGGTTCCGAAAGCCCATGACTCGGGCTGAACTTGTGTCTATCTCGTCCTCTGAAGATGAAGGCAATCTCCGATTTGTGTATGAACTACTGTCTTGGGTAGAAGAAATGCAGGTGGGTGAATATTCCAGATGCTTGTAGAGTGCACAGCAACTTATCTAAGAGGACCATGTTGCTCTGTGTCCCTTAATTATCGATGCTGCCTAGGAACCAGACCCCTGTTTTCTTAAATTTTAAATGGACTGGATCAGCTCACATCCTCAAAATTCCACACTGAATAGCATAGACTTTTCTAATTTAAAGACGTTAGAGAATTTCTTCCCTTCAGCTAACTGTGCTCCAAGTGGGAGCTTGTGGGAGAAGTTGCAGAGTCTATAAATCTCAGTTACTGTTTCTGAAATTTCCTCATTGGCAGAGAAGCTTATTCTTCACTTTTTGTGTTTGGCCATAACTCTTCCATTTAAGCCAGGCTTCTTTGTTTCACAATTCTGTGGGGCACTTTAAAAGAAAAGTATTTCTCAATTACAGTTGACCTAATAGTATATTACTTTCAGATGTACAACAGCGAGTAGGCATTTATATATAACTTATGAAGTGATCGCCCCAATAAGTCCAGTATCCATCTAACACCATACATACTTACTGTAATATTATTGATGATATTCCCTATGCTGTACTTTACATCCCTAGGGCGCACTATTTACATGTATTCCAGGACAGCGGTCGCCAACCTTTCGGACCTCACGGACCACCAGTGGTCCGTGGACCACCGGTTGGTGACAGCTGTTCTAGGATAATAGTTCAAGTTCAATATTGTCCTCCTTATCCTTCTAACCCTTTTGTTTATGTGAGATATTTCCCATCTCCTGATGATGGAGTCTCCATGTACCAATAAATAAAAACATTCAAAAACATGCTAATGTTTTACAGTTCATTGGCCAATAGGTGATGCCGTGAATGAAGCTTACTATTTTCAGATATTTCTTTCTTATATCCATTTTGATTGTGAAATGAAGAGCTCTATAAAGGGAAATGCCTGAACTGTAAAGTTAAACATCTTCAGCCAGTGGACACACCTTCCTGGTTGGTGAATTTAGGAACATCTTCCCACAATGCAGCAGCAAAAGCCTGCCTCTGCTGCTGTAGCTGATGGGGTTTAGTCTCTAGCTCCTTGGGGGGTGATTATGGCATATTTTTCTGTGAGAGGTCATTAAGGAGATACCCTTTTGCCAGTCCTCTACCTCTAGCCCCCTTGTCCAAATGTTGATTGTGACAATTTTCTTTTTCTGCCACCTTAGCAGTAAGTTATTATATATGTGCTTTTCTTTTTCAGATGAAACTGGAGCGAGCAGAGTGGGGCAATGACCTGCCTAGTGTGGAGTTGCAGCTGGAAACACAGCAGCACATTCATACGAGTGTGGAAGAGCTGGGCTCAAGTGTCAAAGAGGCCAGGTTGTATGAGGTGCGTGACAGTCAGAACCATTAGGGAGGTAGGGCAGGGTGGGTAACGGCAGTATGCACAATGCAGCTGTCTCTAAGGAGAAGGGGGCTTTGGCAAGGAGTGGTAACCATAAGCAGCACTTTACAACAAACTCCCTTTTCACATGAAGTGTCCTTTTGCTCTTTGAAATAACCTTGTGGGAAAGGTGTTTTTTTTATTAACTCTTTTTGGCAAAAAAGAAGTGATCTTGAAAGCTAAGGTCAGTATTGGTAAGTAGTGGATGCAGTTTCCAAACTCGGACCCTCTGCTCCAGAGTTCATGCTCTTTCTACTTCACCTTCTGTCTGCAGTAGAGAGCTGGTGTAGAGAAATTGTTCAGTCTCTCTTCTTTACTCATTCTACCTTCCCATTTTTTAATTTCTTTTTTAAAATATATTTTAAAGGGAGAGAGAGCGAGAGATAGAAACATCAATGATGCGGGAATCATTGATTGGCTGCCTCCTGCATGTCCCACACTGGGGACTGAGCTGCAATCCGGTCATGTGACTTGACCAGGAATCAAACTGTGATATCTGGTTCAGAGGTCAATGCTCAACCACTGAGCCATACCGGCTGGGCCCCATTTTCTTTTCTTTTACTTCAGCTCTCCCCTTCAAAAAAGAAGTTGAATGATTTGGGAATCATTAGGCATAGGTTTTTTTTAAAGACACTTTCCAGAATTACTGGAATAACAAGACAGTGTGGTCTGTCAGTTGTATTCTCCCTGCTGAACTGTTCCTCGTGTAGTGCTGCTCCAAGCTGTAGAAGCTGACCCAGAGGTTTATGATCTAAGCTTCTATTTCTCTACCTGTGTGCAGACATAATGTTTACATAGCTGAAACCGTGTCATAAATATAGTTTACTTATCCTTTCTCTAATGTGTTCCTGTTTCATTCTTTCTTACCAGGGAAAAATGTCTCAGAATTTTCATACTAGTTATGTTGAAACTCTTGGAAAGCTGGAGACGCAGTATTGTAAATTGAAGGTAAACTGTGACTAACTCTGTCTTCTGTTCCTGGAGAATCTGGTTGCCTCCAAACATCTCCTTTCCCTAATTTGGCCGTTTTGGTTTTCTGTTTATTAAATTACATCATGTCCTTTGCCATTGTTCCTATGTATATAATATTATCTTAATGGAGCAGAACCACTGCCCCACAAAGTCGTAAGTAGGGCTGTTTGAGCTACTCTGCTTTCCCAGAGCCGTGGTTACCTGTGCTTTAAGCACCAAAACTAAAAGTTTGAGGTTGGTAGGGAAGGGACTTCTCCCTGTAGTCTTCCTGTCATTCAAGATTGCTCAGAGTATGACAGGCCCAGGATTATTCTTTATCCAGGGGGCCCCACAAAGGCCAGGTGAGTTCCAACTTTCAGCTAAAATTGCCAAGGGCTCTGGAGTCCTGTGCCAAACTTGTACTAAATCTAAGCCAATGGAGAAGCCCCCAGAGTCTAAAAAAACAAGACAAAATTCATTTCCTGAGTTATCCTTCACTTTGATGTCAAGTGTGCTATCTTCTGTAGATGAAAGGCTGGTGGTTTAACCTTGTAATCCTTGCTTTGTCTAGGAAACTTCTAGCTTCCGGATGAGGCACCTTCAAAGCCTGCATAAATTTGTTTCCAGAGCTACAGCTGAGTTGATTTGGTTGAATGAGAAGGAGGAAGAGGAACTAGCATATGATTGGAGTGACAACAATCCCAATATCTCAGCCAAGAAAAATTACTTCTCAGTGAGTCTAGCATAACATGCCTTTCATATTTATGTAATAGCAGCAGAAGGAGACAGGGTCTAGCCTGCTGACAGCTAGGGTTCCTTCTGCTAGACAGAACTAGGGATCCTGCTTAATGCATCTGTATATGTGAGAAGTATCCATGGAGAGAGGGAAATCCAGAATGCATCGAGAAGGGCAGAGTCTTGGGTTCATGGGGCAGCCTGCAAGTAGAGTCATTTTAGAAGCAATATAGCTTTGTGGTTAAGATTATAGGCTTCAGAGTGCACTAGACCTATGGTTAACTTATCCCTCCACTTACTAGCTCAGTGTACCCCTTCATAGGGTTGTATAAAAGACTCAGTAAGATTTAATAACTAATAATCTTAGTATTGTTTAACTGAAGTATACTCTTGGCTTCTCAGAATGTGAATTCTCTAATTCATTTAATAATTTTTTGGTCTCAATTTCTTTTTTAAAAAATAAGTTGTTATTGGTTTTTAGAGAGAGAGAGGAAGGGAGAGGAACAGAAAGAGATAGAAACATTGAGAGAGAAACACCAATTAGCTGCTTCCTGCATGCCTCCTACTAGGGATGGAGCCCGTAACCGGAAATCAAACAGGTGACCTCTTGGTTCATGGGTCAATGTTCAACCACTGAGACATACTGGTTGTGATCAATCTCTTTATTTGTAAAGAGACTGGGAAGGAAAATTCAGCATTGGACTATGGGACAATGCTTTATATTCTTTTCAGTGAAAGATGTATATAAGTAAGTAGGGTTATTTTTTTGCTACTTTTAGTATTTCTATGTCTCAGAGGATTTTTAAACATTTTATAAACCCTATGCAAATAGGAAACGTTTTTACTAACACTTACTTTAGATACTTTAATTCCATTAATTTAGAAGTGTGTTGTTGTTTTTTAAATGTAAGCTATTCCTGAATAGAGAGTGGTATAGGATTTTTCTGAAGTAAAGAAGAAATAATAGATATGATAATACAATAAACAGTCTGTGTGTGGACAAAAATAAAGCCATGAAAGAAATGTAAATAAGGTGCTTGGAAAGCATCAAGGAAGAGCGGTCAAATCTGATCCTAAGGATCAGTACCCAGCTTCACAGAAGAGCTGGCATCTAAAGCGGGTCCTGTAATGTGAATAGAATTTCGAGCCAGAGGAGGACACTGTAGTCTTAGCAAAGCCCACCAGCCAGTGGTACAGATCCACTGGTGTGTCAGGGGCGGTGCTAGGTGGGTGCTGACATGAACTGGCCACTCTAGCCATGCCATTTCCGTTCTCTGCTTCCAGTGCTCATCCCGTGTTCCCCCACTTACTCGGCTCTGGCTGGGGTCCCAAGTCCTTTGTGAATCATTTGCCAGTAATTCCAGCATTTTTACTCTTCTCTGAAATCCTTTGGCATGTACTGTTCATGCATCTCATTTTGGCACTAGCCACAGTGTTGCAGGCTTTTTAAAAGTAGAGTAGGGAACAGAGCCTTTTATTGCTATTCTTCCCTTAATAGCACTTAATGCATAAAACTGAATTCAATTCTCAGGAGCTGACAATGGAACTGGAGGAAAAACAGGATGTGTTTCGGTCTCTACAAGATACAGCAGAGCTGCTGTCACTTGAGAACCACCCAGCGAAGCAGACGGTGGAGGTATGTGACTTGAGAACATGTAAGGGCCAAGTGCTCAGAGGTGACTGTTCATAAAAGTGCTCGAAGCAGAGGCTTTGTTCCGCTGAAGGACCTGGAGGAAATGTCCAGGATCGTTTGTCTTGGGGTTTCTCCCTTTTCATCCCAGCCCCCAAAAGACTGCAAACAGTTTTGATGGTCTGTGGACAATACTACGAGGAACAAGACTGAATCCTAACTTCATGGGGAAAATGGCTTGGACCACATATTTTCCGAATAACTATCTGGATAGGTCCTGTCTCTTGATGTGGTGCCTTTGCCCAGAGAAGTGGAGCAATCCCAGAGGGTTTATTTATATCTGGGTTTTGCTGGCAGATCATTTACTTGCAACTGAGTGTGGAAGAGGCCTTTTCTATGTAACCCCTTCTGATAAAATCATGTTGGACAAAAGACAAGCCTCTTGCTTATGGAAGCATTGAGCAGCTGCCAATCAAGTATCTCCATGTATCTTCTGTATCCTCTCTATCATGAGCAGCGTTGTCCTTGGAAGAGAGCACTGCACATGTATTTTGGGTCAGCTAATCTCATGCCCTGATGTCTGTGCTTGTTGTTGCAGGCTTACAGTGCCGCTGTCCAGTCCCAGTTGCAGTGGATGAAGCAGCTGTGCTTGTGTGTCGAGCAGCATGTGAAAGAGAATACTGCTTACTTTCAGGTATGTGGGCTTTGTGTTTTTCTGTGTGCATGTTTATGTGTAACTGTGTGTGTGTGTATTGTAGAGGATGAGAAGAATATTCGTTTTTATTCTGGCAAGAGATTTTGTGTGTCTGTGCATATACCCAGGGGTGGACAAAAGTAGGTTTACAGTTCATATGGACATACAATAATTAAGAAATAATAATGCAAGAATAAACTGTTTTGTGTACTCACAATTGTAAACCTACTTTTGTTCACCCCTATATATGGGAAAGGCAAGGTTAAAAACTTATCTGTGGCCCTAGCCAGTTTGGTTCAGTGGGTAGAGCATCGCCTGCGGACTAAAGGGTCCTAGGTTTGATTCTGGTCAAGGGCACATGCCCGGGTTGTGGGCTCAATCCCCAGTGGGGGGCGTGCAGGAGGCAGCCGATCAATGATTCTCTCTCATCATTGATGTTTCTATCTATCTCTCCCTCTCCCTCTTTGAAATCAGTAAAAAAATATATTAAAAAAAAACTTATCTGTGTCAGTGATCTTCTGTTGTATAAACCAGCACCCTAAAACTAGTGGTTTAAAACAACAATCATTTAGTTAGATCATGACTCTGTGGGTTGGCAGTTTGAGCTGTGCTCCGCTGAGTGGTTGTTCTCATCTTGCCTGGCTTATTCATGGCTGCAGGCAGCTGGCAGGCAGGCTGGGGACTGGTTGGTCCCAGTTGGCATCACTCACATGTCTGACTGTCTGGGGTGATGAGTACAAGTCTGTATACAAGTCTCCAGCATCCAATGGGCTATCCTGGGCTTCTTCACGGAGTGCCTGTGTTCCATAAGCAGCAAGAGAGAGTAAGCCCCGTCACGCGCATGTGCTTCTGCTGTCACATGTGTTACCATGCCAGTGGCCAAAAGAAGTCACGTGGCCATGCCCATCTTCGAGGGGAGGAGAAATCGACTCCATCTCTTAAAGGGAAGACCTGTGAAATATTAGGATCATTTTTTTCTACAATTTGTCACAGCATGCAAAATATACTACTTGTTTTCAAGTGAGGATGGGCAGAGGAAATAAACTATTATCTCTGGTTTTGTCCTAAGTTAAATCATCCTCCTGATCATTTTGTAATTACATCAATGAATTAAAACATTTGATGACTCAACATCTAGGCTTTTGTGAACTATACCTCCCAACCAAGTGCTGTCACTAGTCAGAAGTCACGAGGAATGAGCAGTGATTTCTGAGAGGGTGAAGCAGACTGACTTTCCCATGGGGTTCAGTAGGCTTTGTGCTGGCCATCACTATTTCCAGGCCGAGGCAATATAAAGCCTCCTGTTTATACTTTTGTGGCCTTTGTAGTGAACTATCACTCTCTGGAGAGTCTAATCAGCTTTGCCCAACTCTGCGGAGTAGGATTATTCTTTCTCAGTTAAGATCTTGTGATGTAATGAACACAAGGCACCCCTTCCTTCTATCCCCACAGTTCTTCAGTGATGCACGAGACCTGGAGTCATTCTTGAGGAACCTCCAAGACTCCATCAAACGAAAATATTCCTGTGACCACAACACCAGCTTATCCCGCCTTGAGGACTTGCTCCAGGACTCAATGGTGGGTGTTGCATCAGTGGGATGATTACAGAAACATACTCTGAGAAACAGAGTAAACACTCAGCTGCTGCTGTTATATCCTTGAAAGCTACAGGGCAGTGGGTCATTGTTATAATGTTTGTCTCACATTCTAATCGAATTTAATCAGTTTTTCTTTCTTTTTCCTTTTCTCTTTTCTTTCCTTAAAGAAGTTGCTAATAAGATTCCTTTTGGGTATGTTATTGAAGTAAAGGCCTAGTCATCTCCCCGTGAGCCACTTTCGTGCTCATCATACTTTCTTTGCATTGTTCCTATCTATTTCAGTTTAATAGTTGGAGCCAAAGATGAGGTGTAGGGTCGAAGGGGATTAACTGACATCAAATTCTTTTTAAGTCTCTCATGTGAAGAGAATTTTTAAAACTAAACAAAACAAAAACTCCCAATGAACTAGACCTGAACCAAATTTTTCCTCCTTGGCAACTTTCTTTTGGTAATGATGAGGTACTAGAAAATGGAATTTAATTAAGGACATTAAATCTTATTTAGATATAATGCAATATTCAGTTTATTTATGTAGCAATATTTACTTTTTAGATATTACTGCATTCAGTATTTAATCCCAAACAATTTCACATTTATGTCCTCCAAGGAACTATTCCTTCAGGAGTGCTGGTAATAAAATCAGCAGCAGGGCTACTTACATTTATTGAATGTATTACATAGAGTTGGCAAGGCAAGGCTCAAGGTACATCTCACAGTAAGACAGAAATATGTATGTATTAGAGAAATTACTTTTTCTGTATGAGAAGCCAGGGAATTGTCACATTTCAACAGACAACGATAAGCGAAGCAGAATAACACCAAACAGTGTCATTTTTGTGTGTGGGTGAGACTTGGGCATTTGGGAGCATTAGTTAATTTTTAAAATATATTTGTAGGTAAAATAAAGCTATGAATGGGTTTACATTCAGTGTTTTACTTGGGCAATTAATCTGTTAATTATTTTGGAACCAAGGGTAAAAAGCTGACTTTTCCAATGTTGTCTCTGGAATGTCTCCTTGGAGGTACTTCACGTATGAAGGAGGAATATAATAATCCCTGGCTGTTATCTCCGCCCTCCCACAGAGTACCTTCCTGCTGTAGGGTAACTCCTCTGCAGTTGTTATATCTTCTCTTCTCGAGGGTCGCTGCTCTGTTCCCTCCTCTCCAGGTCAGGGGCATCGGGTTGGCGACATCATCTGGGCATGGAGTCACCTGGGTCTGCTCCTCAGCTTGTCCTCAGCTTTCCGTCAGGTTCGGGAGCATCTGTCCTGGCTTCTGGTTCTTTGCAGAACTTTTACCACGCTGAGCACTTGGTCTCTGGAGTTTGAGATGTTTGGCTGTGGGTTAGACAGAAATTGACTTCTTTATTGCAAGGAAAATGGCATGGGTAGACCAGCTCTCAATATGGAACCGTGTGCCTGTCTCCCTGATATATTCCATTCCTCTTTCTTAACTAATAAGTTAAAGTTGTATTTCTTCCAATCATGCTCCCCGGGACAGGCAAAGGTAGTTTATTTAAGCATTTCTTTCTTTTTTTACTTGCATATTCTTAATTCCTTAATGGCATTTCTTAACATTATTAACTCTTTATTCTCATTACATCTACTTCCATCCTAAGAAAGCCCTCTTCTGGGGAGTTTTTATACCTCAAAATGGGCTTGAGACATCCCGGTTAATCTTTTACTTTAATGGAATTGGCAGTAGATTGCTACCAGTTTTGTTGATAAGAGGCTCATTAGTTTTTAAGATAATTGGGTTTGCAGAGACTTGAGAGTTTTAATTTTGCATGGTACTGCTTTCAAACCAATCAAATTTACATGCCTACCGCACAGCAAGATACTAAAAGGTAAACCCTAACTCATTTGTCATGATGCTTTCACCAACCGCATTGATTGTTGGTTGAAGGCCTAAGATCTTTCTGGAGAAAGTTAGATTCAATTTAAGAAAGTAAAACACTTGTGGTAGATATAATTATTTTAAAAAATTCAAAGAGCTTAACTCTGGCTTCTCCTAAGCAGAAGGCAAGAACTGGCTTCTACCAGTGAAAACTTGAATAACAACAACAATAATAACATAGTTACTGTTATTATTGTTTTTAACTTCTATGTTCTCTGAACTTATTTGGGGAAATCCTTTGCTAACTTAAAGCTGTATTTGGCAGCAAGGCGTTCTTTTTTGTTTTATGTTTCGTTATTTTGCATGCTGCTTTATAGTTGGTTAATTGAAAGAGCACTGGGGAAAAGCTGCAAAATTTGAGTACAAAAGCGCCTGGTAGAAGACAAAAACAGTCTCTCCTTTTTTCTGTATCCTTGTGTTTCTAAGATGGCTCCACCAAGGATTATTTAACTGAGAAATGACATTCTCTGAGGGAGTGGAGCCCTCAGTTTTCTTAGTTAGTCACCCTGGGTAGCAACAGTGTCCTTTTGATTTTCTTCTCATTTTGTAGGATGAAAAGGAACAGCTTATACAGTCCAAGAGCTCTGTTGCCAGTCTTGTTGGGAGATCAAAAACAATTGTTCAGCTAAAGCCGCGCAGTCCCGACCACGTGCTGAAGAGCACCATGTCTGTGAAGGCCGTCTGTGATTACCGGCAGATCGAGGTAAGGAGGGGAAGGATATTTCTGGCTCCAGAGGGAACGAAGGGAGAAGGGAAGCCTTTGGTTAGGGTTATGATAATGAGGTAAGATCACATACGAGAGTTTCTAAAATTTAGAATTTAAACAAGGTGCTTTCACTTAGATCATTGCAACCGCCTCCCCATCCAGTGCATTCTTTATTCTACCATCAGCATGATCACTTATAAACAAGTGTCATTCCCTGCTTAAGTCCCACAGCAATTCCCATTTCTTTGTAGAAAGTCTGAATTCCTTAACGTGGCTTCAGGGTTCTGCCTCTCTAGCCAAGACTGAGTCATGTCCCTCCTGTGCATTCCCAGTAAATTGCATGTGTCACATAGTTTTGTAGCGATATATCCCACCAGAATATGTGGAATATAAACCATGTTTGTCTCCATTTTTATCTCTAGTGGCCTAGCATACTTCCAGGTAGATAGTAGGCTCAATAAGTATTTGTTACACAAAAGAATTATTGACTTTTTCTGTACTTTTCTGTCTGAATTCTGTCCATAAAATAGGGGTCATACTGTTGGTTACTTATCCAAGAGAAAGAACTGGTGATTCCAACTAGTTAAACATTTTCAGGGATTTGGGTGGGACAACTGAAAGGGAGGGGGAGGAAGTATCAAAAGCAAAGTTGTGAGTATTCATGTCCCTTTAATTTTCACTCTAATGGTTGTATGTATGAAAGATTGCTCTTGGAGGTCCTACTGTCTCCTTCTACCCTTCACTCCCTGAGTTACTTGACATGTAACAGGCATTTCATAAACACTTGCTTCCTGGATTTATTTGATGTCCTCAACCTTTTCTGTGCTGTGCATTTTTACATGATATCTTTTTGTCGGAATCAGGGACTCTCACTAAGTGATAGCAGGTCTCCAAAATGATTTTTTCTTGAGGATTTCGTAGCCTTGGGATCAGGCGCCAGGTAATAATGGTTTGTTGATTTATCCATTAGCAATAACTTATAAATCTGTCTCTTCAGATTACTATTTGCAAGAACGATGAATGTGTGTTGGAAGATAATTCCCAGAGGACCAAGTGGAAAGTGATCAGCCCCACAGGGAATGAGGCCATGGTGCCATCTGTCTGCTTTCTCATTCCTCCACCCAATAAGGATGCCATTGAGATGGCCAGCAGGTAACTTGGCTCAACTGCCACTCTGTACTGCCCCCTCTGCTCTTTGACCTGGGAGAACTGATCTCCTTGAACAGAGCAACTAAAATGTAAAGTTTCTTTTGGGAAAGATCTTCTATTAGGATATCAAGTCCTAGCCTGCCAGCCACATAGTAGATTTTCAGTAAATGCTTATCTTCAATTGAGATATATTTGGTGATAGTTCTTATTTTAAAAAGTTCTTGGTTATAAACAGTTTAATCTCAGAAGATTGATTTATGTAGTGACAGCTAATTTTCTTCTTTAATTTACATTTTATTAGAGTAATATGTACATATTTTTAAGAGTTGAATTATACCAAAACACTTAAAATAAAAACTATCAACTACCCTCCCCACCCCAAAGTTCTACTTCCAAGAGTCAATTATTTTTAACTCTTTGAGCAGATTTTTCTGGTTTTAATTCCAAATTTATAAATAATGTGATTATTTTTCCTGCTATTTTCTGATTTTTTTCAACTTTAGAAATTATCTATTGACTTCCTACTCTTGGATATTAACATTTAGCTTGCTACACATATACCTGCATACACTTCTCCTTTTCCCATCTTCCAAATGTAGTTATGCCACAGTTTTTGTTTAAACTGGTATTTTTGTGTGGTTACATTAAATGGTTTATAGCTGAGCCACACCTACTATAGGGGATTGTTGTGAGGTTTACCCTTGTTGTGTCTTTCCTCTCTAAACTCACCCATCCTCTGCCTCTCTCCTTGCTTATGCTCAGCTCCAGTCAGTCACCCTCATCTTTTTCCTGTTTCTCAGACAACACAAGCATATTCTTGCCTCAGGCCTTTCGCTTCCTCTGCTTGCTTCAAATATTTATGTGATTCACTCCCTAGCTGCATTCAGTTCATCTTACCACCCCACCCCACTCACTGCCTGTCACTTTCTGTCTCCTTTACTCATCTTAATTTTTTTCATAACACTTAATACAACCTAACAGATTACATACTAGTTTATTGTCTCTCCCCTGCTGTTAGAAGTTCCAAAAGAGTAGAGGTTTTTGTCTGTTTTGTTTATTTCTGTAGCCTTAGCACTAGAACCATTGCCGGCACATAGTAGGTGCTTGGTAGGTGGTTGTTGAAGGAGAGAGTGAATGAGTTGGTGATTGAATAGATGTACGTATTAGTAAATTATTTCATTTGCTTTCTTGTATAACTTTTTGTTGGAGTTGATAATTTTTTTTTTAAATGTTATTAATTTCAGAGAGGAAGGGAGGGAGGGAGGGAGGGAGGGAGAGAGAGAGAGAGAGAGAGAGAGAGAGAGAGAGAGAGAGGAGCATCAATGATGAGAGAGTATCATTGATTGGCTGCCTCCTGCACGCCCCACATGGTATCAAGCCTGCAGCCCGGGCATGTGCCCTGACCAGGAATTGAACTGTGACCTCCTTGTTCATAGGTCGATGCTCAACCACTGAGTCATGCTAGCTGGGCTGGAGTTGATAATTTTTTAAAAATTTTTATTAAATTTATTGGGGTGACGTTGGTTAATAGGAAGATATAGTTTTCAAGTGTACATTTCCATGCTACAGGATCTGTATATTGCGTCATGTGCCCACCTCCTCAAATCAGATCATCTTCCGCCACCATATATTAGGCCCCCTTCTGCCTTCCCCCCTTCCCTCTGGTAACTATTACCTTCTCTGTGTCCACGAGTTTGTTATATATCCCATGTATGAGTGAAATCATATGGTTCTTAGCTTTTCCTAACTGACTTACTTCACTTAGCATAATATTCTCAAGGTCCATCCATGTTGTCACAAATTATAGTATTTCATCTTTTCTTATGGTTGAGTAGTATTCCATTGTGTATACATACCACATCTTCTTTATCCAGTCCTCTGTCTAAGGACACTTTGGTTGTCTCCATGTCTTGGCCATTGTGAGTAATGCTGCAATGAACATAGGGATGCATATGTCTTTGCAAAATACACATTTTTTAGTTTTTTTGAGTGGATACCCAGAAGAGAGACTGCTGGGTCATATGATAACTCTATTCTTAGTTTTCTGATAAGTCATCAGATTGTTTACCATAGTGGCTGCACCAATAATTGTTTTGTTTTTAAGTTTGCTTAGTCGTCTATTTTCATATTATGAATTTATTCCCAAACTCTCCTACAATACTGTAAAAGGCTAGCCCAACACTATAGGTACTTTTTTTATTGTTATTTTCTCTT
Source organism: Myotis daubentonii (assembly GCF_963259705.1). Classification (NCBI taxonomy): domain Eukaryota; kingdom Metazoa; phylum Chordata; class Mammalia; order Chiroptera; family Vespertilionidae; genus Myotis; species Myotis daubentonii. The sequence goes on along the minus strand of NC_081842.1, from coordinate 193,927,754 downwards.
GGAAACATCTCTCCAGTCTGAACCTGCTGTGTGGGCCTCAGCACTGCCTCCCTGGCATTTCCCTTCATCTTCACCCTGAAGACTTGCTTTGCTTGTCTTCTGTGTGGACCCTCTGATTCCTAGAAACCAAGTCTTATCTGTTGGTTTATTCCCTGGTTTAGGAGAGTACACTCTCCAGGAACCTCCTGAGAAAAAGTCCATGAGAAGTAAAGTTTTTGAGATTTCTCATATCTGAAAATGTCTTTCTTCTCTCTTCATAATGAATTGGTCAGTTACAAATTTTCATAGTAAAATTCTTTTAAAAATTATTTCACTCTGAGCCCTGAAGACAATGTTCCACTGTTTTCTAGCTTCCAGGGTTTATTGTTGAGAAGTACAGTAGTATTCTCATTCTTTATCTTTCTTTTTTTAAAATATATTTTTTATTGATAATAGTGTTATAGATAAATCCCATCCCCTCCACCCCCACCTCCCAGCCTTTACGCCCCCTGCCCAAGTCTTCACTGCCCTATTGCACGTGTCATGGGCTACGTATATAAGTATATAAGTTCCTTGGTTTATTTCTTCTCACCCCCCAATTCTATCTTTCTTTCTTTTTTTCTTAAGTTTACAAAACTGTCAAATTCTCCCTTTGTGGTGAGCAGTACTATGCTTTTGACAGATGCACAAAATTGCGTATCCTCCACTACAATCACAATACATATCAGTTTGATACTTTAACCTTTTGAGTGAAATATTTTTCTTTCTGAAGCTTTTGAAATCCTTTTTGTCTTTAATCTTTGAAGGGGATGCTCTGTTCTCAGATGAGTCTTTGTGCTTACCCTGAATACAAACTGCAAACTCACATCTTTGAGTGCTGGGGAAATTTTTGTTAGATTGCTTAATTATTTCCTTCTCTATGTTCTGCTCTTGCTTTTAAGAACTCTCATTTGATCTCCTGAACTGATTCTCTAATTTTCTTTCTGCTTTATATTTCTTTGTGTTTTTGTTCTTTGAAATTTCCTGAACTTTTATTTCAACTTTGCTGATAATTTAGTGGGATTTTGGAAAAAGGGAAGATCTATAATAATAAAAGCGTAATATGCTAATTAGACCGGACAGCCGAGCAACCTTCCGGACGAAGCCGGGGCTGCGAGGGCCGAGGCAAGCCGCTGCAGCTGCCAGGGCCGAACCCCCTTGCACGAATTTCATGCATCAGGCCTCTAGTAAACTAATGAGTTTAATGTCTTTTATTTTTAACTGATAATCCTGGCTTCTAGTTTTTCATCCTACATTAATATCTCACATTTCTCAGTTCAAGCTTATTTGGTATTTGTTGCATGTGTCTGTGTATCTCTGAGTTTGTCTTCCAGAAGTAGAGACTGAATTAGGCATGGGATGCTTGAGAAAAAAATTTCCTCAAGCAGTTTCCCCCTATATATATACCAGATGATTAATTGCTCTTAACTTTTAAACATTTTAGCAGTTTTGTAAATATATAGAACATAGCAAGTTACTTTTTAAGTATTGATGTTGTCATTTTTCAACAATCCCAAATGACATTGTTTGATCTCTAATTTTCTCTGCCATTGCTTTCTCTGAGTATTTTCTCTCCTCTAACCTCTCATAATTATGTTACATTCAGGTAACATCTATAAGGTTGCTAAGTGTGTGCTGACATAATATACATAATAGTGCAGCAAATTAGATTGTTTTGAGATCTCAAAGTAATTTAGTTCTAAAGATGCTGTGCATTTTTTTAAGTATTTGGCTTGTTGCCTTTCTCTGCTCAGCATATAAGCTCAGTTCTGCTAAAGTAATCACATCTCTTTTCTGAGAGGGCCTCAAATCTTAGAAAAGCTACAACCAGGTTCTGTGTTGTTCCTAGAGTGGAGCAGTCTTACCAGAAGGTCATGGCCCTTTGGCATCAGCTACATGTCAACACCAAAAGCCTTATCTCCTGGAACTATCTGAGGAAGGACCTCGACCTTGTGAAGACCTGGAACCTGGAGAAGGTACTTGTGAAAACGTCACTCCAGGCTCACCTCCTACTGGCAGCTTTTCTCAGAAGGAACTTCTTTTCATCACTGAGATCCTACTCACCCAATCAGAATAAAATGGAAGCAGGGAGACTGGTTCAGGTTAGGGCCTGAGGCTCTAGGAACTAGAAACAGCAGCCTGAACAGTTAAGGAAATTCCTGATGAAAATAACGTATTTGGTCTTCTTGGCGGAGGGAGAGATTGCAGGCTTCTGACTGCAGGATCGGCATCTCTTCTGCACAAGTGTACGTGGCAGGGGAATATGGTGAATTAGCCGATATTCAGGGTTATGTCCGAGGGGGCACAAAGGGTGCTTCGGGGGTGCTCGTGCTGTTCTGCTTCTTAACCTAAATGCTGGCTATGTGGACGGGTTCACTTTGTGAAAAGTCAGCATAATTACAATTGAGGTTTGTATGTTATTTTGTATCTATGTTAAGTGTAGAAGAAAAAGAAAAGGAGAGAAAGTATGATGTTCCCATTCTATTGACATTTTTTCTGGCTTTTCCTATCTAGCTTCGGTTGTCAGCACCAGAGGAGTGCCACCAAGTTATGAAGACCCTCCAGGCCCACTACGAAGACTTTCTGCAGGACAGCCGGGACTCCGTGCTCTTCTCGGTGGCGGACCGGCTGCGTTTGGAAGAGGAGGTGGAGGCTTGTAAAACCCACTTCCAGCACCTGATGAAATCCATGGAGAATGGTGTGTGTGCCTTGGGAGGAGGAAGAGTACAGGTGGAATGAGAGTTGGAGGGTGCTGCAAGACCCTGCCTATAAACGCGAAAGTACTGTCACCACTAACACTAAAACACTGAGAGAAAAACTTGTGGAGATGAATTCAGATCATGGAAGAAGAGGCTATATTTTTGTCTTTATTGCTAATCAGCCCATCACATTTTCTTGTGGAAATAACATGTTTGGGTCCTTCAAGATAATATTTGTAATTATCTTTATATAATTATATAATTTAGGGACTTTAGGATCAGGCATTAGGTTCCCCATTTAAGGCCTTGCTTTCAGGGGTGGAATATCAGGTCTGCTAGAACCATGGGCACCCTCTTGTCTGAGGGTGAGTTTGTTTTTCCCAGATTTGCTGATCTCTACTGTGGTGCGTAATGTCTTCTGTGCTTGTGCATTCACAGAGGACAAAGAGGAAACCGTCGCCAAGACGTACATTTCAGAGCTGAAGATCATCTGGCTGCGCCTGGAAGAGTGCGAACAGAGGCTGGTCAAGCGAATTCAGACCCCAGCCAGCGCTGGGACTGACAGAGATGCCTGGCAGGCCAGTGCCTTAAGGATTGCAGAGCAAGAGGTAAGCCCTGAGAGACCCGGGGGACGGGGGGCGGGCGGGCGGGGGGGATGTTAGCTGCACAGTAAATGCTTTCAGAATGAACTGGATAGCAAGAGAGCGTGGGTCCTAAGCAATAAGGCAATAGACTCATGGCGAGCCTACTTCCCGGCGGCCTGTAAGTGCCTTTGCCTGTGGAAAAGCTTGGCTTCAGCCCCCACTGTATTGCTGAATGTTGATTAGTTTCCTGCATGGTTGGGAAGGCAAGCAGGCTGGTGAGCTGCTCCAAGCGCTGCATCTGGCTTTGTATTTAAAGGCTGCTTTGTAGAGATGCTCTCTGCTCTGTCTCTTATGTATATGTTACTTTCTATTACATGGTTACTGCCAGCTATGGGACTCAAAAAAGTGAAGGAAAGAATCAGATTCTACTCTGGGTTTTAGTGCACTTTCTCTGTGACTTTGAGCAAATTAACTCTCATCTTTGGTTTCCTTTCTTATAAAATGGAGATAATATGTGAGTCACAGACTTGTTTTGAAAATTAAGTAACATAGTACAAATAATAAACTTTCTGGAAAAATAAAATGCTGTAAAAATGTAGGGTAGTATTCTTGAAGTAAAAGCAGCAAATACTAGTTGCTTTATTAAGTGCTCAAAGGCATGCAAAGAAAAGTTGCCTTTGGCGTATAGTGTACTTAAAAAAGAATAAAATGTTTAAGTCACAAGAAACTTCAGTATAAGAGAGGCTGTAAAGCCCTAGCCAGTTTTGTTCAATGGATATAGCATCAGCCCGTAGACTGAAGGGTCCCGGGTTTGATTCTGGTCAAGGGCACATATCTGGGTTGTAGGCTCAATCCAGGCCCTGGATGGGGCATGTGCGGGAGGCAACCAATTGCTGTGTCTCTTACATTGGTGTTTCTTTCTGTCTCTTCCCCTCCCTTCCACTCTTTTCTAAAAATCAATGGGGAAAAAAATATCCTCTGGTGAGTATTAACAGGAAAAAAGAGAGAGAGAGATTGTAAGATAGCACCTGGTGTATTTCCAACTAACATTGTCTAGGAATTTAGTGTTATAGAACATTTCTACTTGGGATAGTATGCGAGAGCTCTGTGAAGAATACTAGATTTGGTGCTCACTTTGGCAATTCATATATTAAAATTGGAAAAATACAGAAATTAGCATGGCCCCTGTACAAGAAGGACACAGAAATTTGTGAAGCATTCCATATTTTTATTGCCTGTTTGCTCCAGGATCTTACTGTCACAGAATACTTACCATTTAATAAAAATCTACCATCAAAAAAAAAATACATTAGATTTGATCTGAGAGCTTTAAGGGAATGAAAAGAATGGCTAATGAGGAGTCTTTTTTTTTTTTTTTTCTTACCTTTCTTAATATTTCTTAAGCTTGAAGAGGAGGTTGAGAGGGCAGTGTAATTTTCATTGGCCTAGAGCAGTGGTTCTCAACCTTCTGGCCCTTTAAATACAGTTCCTCATGTTGTGACCCAACCATAAAATTATTTTCGTTGCTACTTCATAACTGTAATGTTGCTACTGTTATGAATCATAATGTAAACATCTGATATGCAGGGTGGTCTTAGGCGACCCCTGTGAAAGGGTCGTTCGACCGCCAAAGGGGTCACGACCCACAGGTTGAGAACCGCTGGCCTAGAGGGATCCAATTTACCTATATGAATCATGTATGAACCTGTAATTCTTATATTGAAATGTTTTACTTTTCTGTAATGATCCAAAATCTATTTGTGCCTACAAAATAAAACATTCTAGGAGATGAAGGTTAATATTCAGCTCTTCTAAAAGTCCTTTTTTTTTTTTTTTTTTACTTTTTATGAAATGGTTTCAGATATACAAAAGTACTATTTTTTTTCCATTGAATTTTAGAGAGAGGAAGAGAGACACCAAGAGAAACATCAATGTGAGAGAGAGAGAGAGAGTGAGAGAGAGAGAGAGAGAGAGAGAGAGATCTGAGAGAGGTACATCAGTCCACTGCCTTCTGCACATGCCCCAACCAGGGACCAAACCTGTAACCCACGCATGGGCCCTGACCAGTAATCAAACCAGCCACCTTTGGTGTATGGGATGATGCCCAGCCAGCTGAGCCACATGGGCCAGGGCTCAGATATACGGAAGTTTTATTCTTCATCTAGGTTTATCCTTCACCTAGATTCCCCAAATGTTAACTTTTTTTTACATTTGCTTTACATTTTTTCAACATTTATGTATACATAATATTTTCTTTCTTGAGAGAAACTTCCAGAAATTATGTCCTTTTACCCCTAAATACTTAAGTGTGCATTTCCAAAAACAAGATAGTCTCTTAGATCACCATAGGACAATAATTAGAATTAGGAAATGAATATTGATATAAGAATTTATTAAAATTTTATCAGTTGACCTAATAACCCTTTTTGGGGTAGCATCCCAACCCACCCTATCCCCCTTGTAAAAAAAAAAAAAAAAAGTAATTTTGGTACAGGATTCAATCCAGTATCACACATTGCATGTAGTTGTGATATCTCTTTACATTTCTTTAACCTGAAACCATTATTTTTTATAGTCTTTCATGAGCTTAACATTTTTGAACAGCGCAGGCCTTTTATTTTGCAAAATGTCCCTCTATTTGTGTTTATCTGAGACTTCTTCACGATTAGAAATAGGTTACACATTTTTGGCAGGAATACTACAGAAGTGTTATTGTGTCCTTGGTGAATAATACCAGGAGACATATGATGTTGATTTGTCCCATTACCGGTGATAATTTTTATCACTTGTTGCTATTTTCTTCTTTGTAATTACTATCAATTTGTGGGAGATACTTTGAGCCTAGTATGTAGATATCCTATTTTACAGCAAACTTTCACCAACTAGTTTTAGCATCTGTTGTTTACTCTTGACTGAATAATTATTAGTATGTTGCCAAAAAGGCATTTTCTAATTCTGTCATTCCTTTTGCAGTATTTAATTTCTATTCTATCAAATGGAAAGAGCTTGCCTCCCCACCTCTCTCCTTTATGTCAGTATAGACTGATGAATTCATATTTTTTTCAGTGGTTTGTAGTTTGCTACTACCTTTATTTTGATGTTCAAAATATTCCAAATTTAGCAATTGGTAGCCCCTTCAAGCTGGTTCCTATGTCATTTTTGTGTTTTTGACAGCTTAATTGTTGCTTTAGTGGAAGGATGGAATTTTGGAGTTCTTACTCCACAATTTTTGGTGATGACACTCCTAGTTCCTATGTCATTTTAACATGTCATCATTATTCTTTAAGTGCTTTATTAATTCTCAATAAAAAAAAAAATATTCCAGGTTCACATTGCGCTAGCCAGCCCCAACCCTGGGATCAACCATTTCTCCAAGGAGTTCTGCTTCTTTTAGGAGGAGAATGTTATTTAGAAACCAAGATTTGGGTGCTGAGTGTGCTCACTGTTGTTGGGATGTCATTGCTTTAGGACTGCTCAGCAGATAGAGCTAGAAAAGTGCATACTTACAAACACATATGCAAACACACATACAAACACACTCCTATGTTTTACACACATATTTATATATACATGTACATATCACAAAAGTATATCAATATCAGTCTGTCACACATATACACACAAAACAACAACAACATCATCTATGATTTTATACGTATTTTACCTCTATTCAGTTCCACGGGGCTTATTCTAATCTTCCCTTCCCCAAGACTGAAAAACCTACTTTATATTATCCTTAGCAAATTCACTTACTATTCAGTTCTTACATGTACAGAGAGTACTTTTAGAATTTCTAACTGATATTACTACAAAAAACAAACCTATTAACTGGAGTTCAACATTTACCTGTAGTTCTTTCTGTTGTTCGCCTAAAAGCATGTTAATAGTCCAGGTACATGCCGAAACCGGTTTGGCTCAGTGGATAGAGCATCGGCCTGCGGACTGAAGGGTCCCAGGTTCGATTCCGGTCAGGGGCATGTACCTGGGTTGCGGGCACATCCCCAGTGGGAGATGTGCAGGAGGCAGCTGATCGATGTTTCTCTCTCATCGATGTTTCTAGCTCTCTATCTCTCTCCCTTCTTCTCTGTAAAAAATCAATAAAATATATTTAAAAAAAAAAAAATAGTCCAGGTACATTGTTCAGAAATACTGTGTGTGTTCTTCCCTCTTCACCCCTGCAGTGCTGTTTCAGAGTTTATTCAACCACTCTCTTATAGATGGCATTTAGGTGGCTTCCAGTATTTTGCTGTTACAAACAAAGACTTCTTTCTAACTTGTTTGATCTATCTCTATCTTTGTTATATGTCTTGTTCCTGACAGCATACCCAGGACGATTTGCAACAACTGAGGTCAGACTTGGATGCTGTTTCCATGAAATGCAACAGTTTTCTTCATCAGTCCCCATCTGGTTCAAGTGTTTCAACTCTGCACTCAGAACTCAATCTGCTGGTAGAGAAAATGGACCGTGTATATGGTCTCTCCACTGTCTATCTGAATAAGTGAGTGAGCTGAGGACTTGGGTCCAAATGGCAATGTTTCCATTGGGTTGAGAAGGGGAGGTGCCCAGAGTGTTTCAGTCGAGAGAGATTGCAGATCTTGAAGATCATGTACCCATGATAAGAGACCATGGCTTTAGTTCAAGTATGGAGTGGGTACATTTGGGCCCCACTGAACAAATGCCAGTGGGGGAGTTGATTTGCAGTGTTAGGATTCTTTTGTACCCCATTTCTGTTAGATTAGATACCACTAAAAAAAAAACAAAGAAAGAAAGAGAAAGAAAAAGGGACACTAAAGAATAAAAAGAAAAATTTAAGTAAACTAAGTACAAGTCTTTGAAGCTCTTCCCTCTTACTGCCCGTCTCTATCTGTGACCTTGAAGAGAAGCACATTGTCAATGCTTCATAGTGTTGAGTGGGTTTCTGGCCTCACCTTTTCTCCCAGAGTCTACCGCGTGTGTGTGTTCCACTGCCACCTAGAATTTTATTTTGAATTGGCTTAAATTGGCACCACATATACCATGCTCTCTTATTTTTATGAAATTGCTTTTTTACAGTTATGTTTTGGGAACCTCTCCTTGGTGTTCCAGGTCTGTAGCCCATTTCATGTGTTAATGAAAGTGATTTTATCCTCACAGGCTCAAGACAATCGATGTCATAATGCGTAGCATTCAGGATGCTGAACTCTTGGTCAAAGGTTATGAGATCAAGCTGAGTCAAGAAGAAGCAGTACCAGCAGACCTCTCAGCTCTGGAGTCCCATCGGTCTACATTACGGGTTGGTTGCTCTGAGTTCCTTAGGAGGTTGACTTAATACAGGGGTAAAGCAAAAGTAAGCTTACAGTTGTATGTGAAAGACAGAGTTTCTACTTGTATTTTTACTTATTAATTGTATTATTTATTTGTATTACAACTGTAAATCTAATTTTGCCCACCCCTGTATATCCAGGGCTTTGAGGTAGCAGAGAAATACAGTTTTGGATAGTATGACACTGACTTTAAGTTTGTATTTGAACTAGGAAGAATATCATATTTAATATATTTTAATATGTATTCAAAGAATAGATTGATAAGAAAACCAAGAGTCAGATTGGCTAAATGGCTTACCTTGGTTTCATAGCTTATAAGTGATAGAGCCAGGTTCCAAACACAAGTTCTTTGCACATTTCTCTCTACTGTACTGCCTGCCCTTGGCTGCCCAGTGTGCTTGAGGACATGGAGGCATTTCTGGCACAGACATTATGGGGTCTAGCTTCTGAATCACAGATAGAATGTGACAACATGTCCTTGTTGTCTACCTTAGTCTGAGCCTTTCTTCCCTCTTAGCATGGAATATTTTTAATCTTGTGTTGCTGTGCCTGTTTTGAATAGCACTGGCTCAGTGATGTCAAGGACAAGAATTCAGTGTTTTCAGTCCTGGATGAGGAAATTGCCAAGGCCAAGGTGGTGGCAGAGCAGCTGAATCGTCTGACCCCAGAGCGAAGCCTGGATTTGGAGCGCTATCAGGAAAAAGGCTCCCAGCTGCAGGAACGTTGGCACCGGGTCATTGCCCAGCTTGAGACCCGGTGAGTGGTAGCCCTACCCTCTTCTCCTGTTAGTGGTCAGGGACTAGATTTTAAACAAAACTAGAGTTGTATCTGTGTATGCTTGTGTAAAGGCAGGATTTGATAGGGAGAGGTAGACATGAAATGATGTTATGAATTCTGAACAAGATACGTGACAGGAAGTTGGGACCACCAATCCCAAAGTAGACTTGAGTCTTGCTTTTGAGTCGGCAGTGATGGTCCTAGTGCCTCTCCTGTGTCCAGGCCGTACCTGCTTAAGTCATGATGACAATAGAATGGGAAGGGGACTTGGTGGTCTTCTCTCAAGGACAGCACCTGGGTTTCAGGCGTCACTCTACTAGCTTTGAATCTAGTATGAACCATTTTCATAGTGGGCCTTTGCAGAATTTCTTTCATTTGCTAATTCATTGGTTTTAATCCTATCACTTGAGATCCTACTTCCGATGACTTATTTGAATAAGAAGGATCGAAAACTACTGACTTGGAGCTAGGCTGGGTAGGCAGATATATAGGGAGAGGAGTTATAGTAACTCATATAAGTTTGGATTGATTCTCTATACTTGAGTTACTATTCCAAGGCTAGCTAGGCTAACAAAAATGTTATAAGAAATAACAGTAAATAATTACTGTTTTTCACCCACTCTACCCCCACTGCCCTCCCCAAGAAATTAGAGTGATCATAAATCATAGCTGGGGTAACCTGACAGGTACTCTGTCATCAGGGACAGAAGTGTACAGTCCGTACTACCTCACTGGGAACCTGGTAATCCTTGGCAGTCTAGGTAAAAAATTTGACAAGGATTATCATGGGATGCCAGGCCCTGGGCAGTTTCCAGGGCCATCAGGGCACAACTTTTTTTTAATATATTTTATTGATTTTTTACAGAGAGGAAGGGAGAGGGATAGAGAGTTAGAAACATCGATGAGAGAGAAACATCGATCAGCTGCCTCTTGAACACCCCCTACTGGGGATGTGGCCGCAACCAAGGTACATGCCCTTGACCGGAATCGAACCTGCGACCCTTCAGTCTGCAGGCCGACGCTCTATCCACTGAGCCAAACCGGTCAGGGCCACAACTGTTTTTACTCACTTTTTACCCCATAGGGCACTGGGTACATGCATAACTCTCAGCATTGTATTGGTATTCCCCTCAAATAAAGATGTATCCTCTGTGGTTGAGCTCAACTGAACACATAGGCTACCGAGGGAATTGTCTCATTTACTTGATTATATTGACACCAAATACCTAACGGCAGTTTTTCTCTGCTTCTCCAGCCAATCTGAACTAGAAAGTATCCAGGAAGTTCTGGGAGATTACCGAGCCTGCCATGGAACTCTCATCAAATGGATTGAGGAAACCACTGCCCAGCAGGAAAGGATGAAGCCAGGCCAGGCAGAGGACAGCAGAGTGCTATCGGAGCAGCTCAGCCAGCAGACGGTGGGTGCAGCAGTAGCACAGTGGAAGTTGGCAGGGGCTGGTGGTTAGTTCATCATAAAAGAAAATGATGTGCTAGCAATTAAGCTTCCCCTAAATGGTAAGACATTCTGAGCCCTGTCTTCTGAAAAGGGTTCAGCAGGATGGTGTCAAGATACTGGTGTTGCATTTAGGCCAGATGACCTATAAGGTCCCTTTTAATGCAGAGTTTCTTTGAGTATAATATTGAAGTCACTTGATGGACAGATGAAAATTATTTTGGTGTTGCCCTGGCCAATTCGCTCAGTGGTTAGAGCATCAGCCTCAGACCAAAGGGTTGAGGGTTTGATTCCTGGTCAAGGGCACATACCTCAGTTGCAGGCTCTTTCCCAGTCTAGTCTGGTCAGGCACATGCATGAGGCAACCAACTGATGTGTCTCTATCATATCTCTCTCCCCCTCTCTCCCTCTTACCCTCTCTCCCTCTCTCCCTCTCTCCCTCACCACTCCCTCCTTCTCCTCTGCTCTCTAAAAAAAATTTAAAAATCAATGGAATGAATATCCTCAGGTGAAGATTAAAAGAAAGTATTATTTTGGTTTATTTTGTTTCTTTTTCTTTTTTTTTTTTTCTTCTTATTTTGGTTTATTTTTTTAAGCCTCACCTGAGGTTATGTTTTTATTGATTTTAGAGAGAGAGGAAAGCGTGGGATGGAGAGAGAAAACACATCAGTTGCCTCCCAAATGCACCCTGACTGGGGATTGAACCTGCAACTTAGATATGTGCCCTGACTGGAAATTGAACCTGCAACCTTTTGGTGTATGGAATAATGCTCCAACCAACTGATCCAACTGGCCAGGGCTGGTTTATTTTGTTTCTTGATATTTAATTTTATTTTAGAAGGATTAGAATATGGAGGAATGCAAACCCAGGGAAAGCTGTGAGTGTTAAGAAAATTATATCATTCAAAGCAGTTTTTATGTGTTGGTATCTTGGGGTCTATTGTTTTGTTTAGCATTTCAGTTAAGTTGCCTGGATTTCAATCCTGGTTTGCTCACTAAGCAAATTACTTAATCTCTCCGTGTTCTATTTCCCCGTCAATAAAACGAACATAGTATATTATTTGTTCAGCTGACCTCCAAGTTATTGTTGTTGGGATTAAATGGAGGGATACACGTAAAATACTTAGAACAGTGCTTTTCAAAGTGTGGACTCCAGACTAGTAGCATCATCTGGGAACATCTCAGAAATGCAAATTCTCAAACCTAAACCCAGACCTACTGAATCAGAAACTCTGGAGGTGGGGCCCCGCAATCTGATTTATGCTGTCTTCCAGATGATTCTGATGCAGGTAAGGTTTGAAAACCACTACCGTAGAACCTAAAAGATGCTCAGCTGTTTCAGTGATGGTAATGTGATGGTAATGACAATGGTAATGGTGTGATATTTTGGTTCCTAGGATCTGTTTGCAGAAATTGAGAGAAATCAGACAAAACTGGACCAGTGTCAAAAACTTTCCCAGCAGTACTCCACGGTTGTAAAGGTAACTCTGCCATGTCCCAAAAGGAACACAAGTGACCTTCAGCTTAGGAAGCCCTGCATTGTCACTGGGTTTTCCACTGCAGCTCTTCTGCTGCAGGCTGGCCCATCCTTCAGTTAGTGCAGCTGTGCATTTCTCATGGCCCATGTTGGAGGATGCTCAGAGGCACCAGATGTCAGCTATGACTGAAGACTCTCCATTTAGGTGACTCACAGGCCTCTTAGACTTAATATGTCAGAAACAGAATATTTGGGTTTTCTCTCATCTTGCTTATCTCAGGATATAGTGTCACCATTTTCCTATTTGCTGAGGCAAAAACCCCCCAAAGTGATCCTTAACAGTTCTTTTTGCCTTAAACTTTATGTTCAGTCTTTGAACGAGCTGGCTCCATCTTCCAATGTCTTGGACCTGACTGCCTCTCATTGCCCACCCCTCACCATTTCCCTGGCTCACATCTAAGTGAGGCATCTTCCTTAGACCACGGCACTGCCTCCAAGCTGAAAGCTTGCTACTGCTCCTTCCCCACAGGCTGTTTTCCCACATAGTAGCAGAATCACCTTTTAGAACATACTTCATGTCACAGAATTTCAGACACCACCTATTATATGCACTATCAGAAGAAACTCTGCCACTTATGCAAATGCCATTGATTGTAAAACATATTCTACTAGTAAATCTGGAGCTACAAAAATGGGGGGAAATTTGTACCTTACAATAGATGAAGCATCGTCCATTGGATCATATCATTCTCCTGCTCAGAACTTTCCCAAGGCTATATCTCACACTCATAATAAGATTTTAAACTCTCATGTAGTTTATGAGGCCATATCTGATCTGCCCCCCCCCATTTCTCTGATAACATCTTTACATAAAAATGACCTGCGGTTATTATATATGTATTTGTTTATTATGTGTCTTCTCACTAGAATGTAAGTTCCAGGGGAGGGGCAAAGTTTTCCTCTGGCTTGTTTTCCACTGTGTGTGTAGCACTCAGAACAATGGCGGGCACGTAGTAGATGCGCAACCAATAGTTTTTGAATGAATGCATTTCTTTAGTTAATAGCAGAAGACTTGGTGTCACAAAGATTTGCGTCCACATCCTAGCTGCACCATTTTCAGGCTTTAGAGCACTTGGCCTCTCTGATTACCTGTTGCAATATGTACACAGTGGGAACAGTAACAACCCCACCAAGTGACTGTAAATATTTAATGGGATAATGTATGCATAGGACCATGCTGCAAACCTAAAATACATTCAGTAAATGGTAGCACGTGCTTATATTATTATTGCTATTTTATTATTACTACTACTATTGTTTTTCTTTAGGTCACTTAAGGAATTCATTTCATGTTTTCCTCCTGCCTTCTGTTTTCAAAGTAGACAACAGAAAACAGGATATTCTAGGCAAAAGGAACTGCATAATCAAAGGCACAGAGGAATGAACATTCAATGATTATATGAGGAGATAGGGGATATTCTGGTTTGGCTAGGAGGAGGCTGGGCCCAGCCTTAGACCTTAGAAAGGCCTTGTTCAGTTCTTTGGCTTTATTTTCTATTCTTGCTACTCAAAATGTGGCCTTTGAACCAGGAGCAACTTGTGTTAGAAATGCAGAATCTTGAACCTTCCAAATCAGAATCTGCATTTTAACAAGATTCCCAGATGATTTGCATGCATGTTGATATTTGAGAAATTTTCACTCTTGAAAACTTTTAAGCAGAGGAACAAAGCGGTCATCTTTGTTTTAGAAAAGTTACTCTGGTGGAGAGTAACCAAGAAGCTCTTGTACTTGTCTTGTGAGAGATGAAGAGGCCTGACTTAGGGCATCACTCAGGATTACAGGGGACGTGGCAAGAGCATGGCCATATGAGTAGAGCGTTGGTTTAGGGATTCTAATCTTGACTCTGTTGCTCACCCTCTAGTTAATTAGGGAAATTCACTTCTTGTCTCTGGGCTTCAGTTGCCCATGCATGAAAAGGATGGTCAGCAAACAAACTGCAAACTCAGAGGTCAGCAGCTGTAACCCACAGGCTAAAGCGAGCTGTGCACCTATTTTCATATGTCCCATAAGAGGTGGCTTTAAAAAAGGGGGGGGCAAATAATACTTTGTGACACATGAAATTTACAGGAACTTCATTCAGCTGTCAGTGTCCATAGGTAAAGTTTTATTCTCATACAGCCATAGTCTATCATTTACATATTATCTATGGCTGCTTTCATTTACGGTGGCAGATTTGAGTAGCTGTGACAGAGATAGCATGGCCCAATAGTGTCCATCTGGCCCTTTACAGGGAAACTTTCTAACCTGCAGTTTAAAAGATCACCAAAATGCCTTCAGGTAATGAATATGTGATTTCTGTTACATGGTGTGTGTGAGCTATAAAGCCCTATGTAAACAGTGAAATTTCTTCCTCCTCAGGACTACGAACTGCAACTAATGACATACAAGGCCTTTGTGGAGTCACAGCAGAAATCCCCCGGCAAGCGCCGTCGCATGCTTTCCTCTTCGGATGCCATCACGCAAGAGGTGCAAGGGTGGGGAGGGCACGTACCATTGTCTGCCCTTAAGGGGATTCCTTGTCTGGGCCTTGCAGTTTGCTTTACAGCTCACCTTTCTGCTGAGCATGTGACTTCATGAAAACTTCCTCTTATTTTCAACTACTTAAATTTATATTTCTGGTGGGTAATTCATCTAAATTGGTTTTTTTTTGAACCATAGTTCATGGACTTAAGGACTCGCTATACAGCATTGGTGACCTTAACAACTCAGCACGTAAAATATATCAGTGATGCGCTCCAGCGGCTGGAAGAGGAGGAGGTAAGGACAGTTGGGTCCTAAATCATCTTGAAGATGGAATTTAAAACCCTGTGCCTCAGCCCTAGCCGGTTTGGCTCAGGACTGAGCATTGGCCTGCGGACTGAAGGGTCCTGGGTTTGATTCTGGTCAAGGGCACATGCCCGGATTACAGGCATGATCCCCCAGCAGGGGGCATGCAGGAGACAGTGAATCAGTGATGCTCTCATATCATTGATGTTTCACTCTCTCTCCCTCTCCCTTCCTCTCTGAAATAAAAATATATATATTTAAAGACAACAAAACCCCCCAAAACCTGTGCCTCATCTGTCAAAATGTAAAGTGCACACACAGCCAATTTTCTTAATTCATAGTAGTTGTGTTCTGTGAGGTTGCTGAAAACACTGCATTAGTGAATACTGTACTCTTTGCAACTGGAGAAATATATTGTTAGGTTCCTACAAGCCTCTGCTTACAACATATTTGTCCACAGAAAATGCATAAACTTGTGTTATGTGTGTTTTTCCTTAAAAACACCTGACTTAATATATTTTGTTGATTCACTGACATTGAACTCATGGCCAAGAGCACTATAACTCACTCCTGAACAAGACTTATATAGCACACATTATCTCCATAATGCACATCACAGCCTTCCTGTGCTTAGGAGCGCAAGACGTGAGCACCTCAGCACTGCATTTGGGTCCATTTTAAACAGCGAAACCACTATCAGAAAACACAAAAATAAGAAAACCCTGGCACTCAACAGACACTTGTTTACAGTATAAAAGCTGGATCAAGGCGACAGAGTGTCACCTGATTCTACCCCGACTGGGAACATTGGGCACCTAAAATATTTTGCAGCCACTCTGTGCATGTCTGGGAATGACTGTGAAAATGCACAAATATTGATTTGGAGGTTATAAATAAATTTTAGGGAGTGGATAAATATGGAATCCGTGAATAATTATGAGGATTGACTATATTATGTCCAACATCCCCACTTCCAAGTACCTTTAGTATGGAAATATTATAAGTATGAAGGAATGATGTGAATAAAAGTCATAAATAAAGCATGATTTGGTAAAGGGAAATATTGGAAACATCCAAATTCTATACATGAAATGCTACGAAGCTGTTAAAAATAATGAAATAGGTTTACATGCAGTGACAAGGGAAGATAATTAAAATATATTATTTGGGGGAAAAACAGGTTAGAATACTATATATAATTATGGTTTTATAATTTAAAAAATCTATGTCTTTGTAAAATAAATTTCCACATATCCAACTACTCTTATAAAAAGAAATGCTTTTGGAAACATTAACCCATAGCAATTTTTGCCTATGTAAATTAGCTAAATACGTCCTTAATGTCAATATCTACCTCACTTAATCTCTGTAGACTTTAATCTCTTTACCTGTAATTATAAGAATTATGAAAATAAGTAAGCTGCTATATGTGAAGGGCTTTTTAAAATCACTAATTATTGAATATCTATCACATATAAAACAATGTGCTTTTTAAGAAAGGTGCTAACCTGGATATAATGAACTTATATCCCATAGTTAGGCACCTGTGAGCAGTGCGCTAGGCTGGGTAAATTACATTGAATTGGGGATTATTTTAACTGCTTATTGATTTAGGTAACTCTCGTGTCTCTATTTTAGGAAATCTGAACTTAGGACAGTCTAATAAGATGAACCAACATACTGATTTTCTATTTCCTGTTCTAGAAAGTGGTAGAAGAGGAAAAACAGGAACACGTGGAGAAGGTGAAAGAACTTTTGGGCTGGGTGTCTACCCTAGCAAGGAATACACAAAGCAAAGCTACCTCATCCCAGACCAAAGAATTGACAGACATTGAAAAAGCTATTTTAGAACAGCAGGTAAGTAGGAGGTCTATCTTATTCTTCCTGGATACAATAATATATGATAATGCATTAGGTGTATAATACAAGTCACATATGGGCCACCCAGGAGGGATTGTTATCTCAGTAAATGTTAACTTAGGAAGTTATCTTATTTATATTTCTACCTTTTTTTTTTTTTTTTAATCAGCTCTACATAGACCAGTATAATCTGAGCTAAGCTGTTTGCACCTTGGATTTTTAAAGAGTTACTTCAAATAATCTTTGATTCTTTAATTTTTTTAGGTTCTGAAGCTTTTCTCTTTATTTCTACTAAATAGGTTCTGGCAGAGGAGCTGACAACCAAGAGAGAACAAGTCTCTGAGGCCATTAAAACTTCACAGATCTTCTTGGCCAAGCATGGTCATAAGTAGGTATTAGATGAGAGATTATGGCACACCGAGGAGACCAGATCTACCTGGCTAAACCGTAGGGTCATGATGAGAATTCAGACTGGAGAATTCAGAGCAGCAAAATCCAGATGATGAAGAGCTTTGTAGTTCATGCTGAGGAATTTGCATTTTACCTTGTTGGCTCTGTGGAGGGATCATAAACATGATTGGATTTTGTTGGAAAAGGCTTCTAGAACAGTTTGATAGAGAATGTGTTGATCTTAGGCAAGAGTAGAGGCCTGAGCGACCAGTTAAGAGGTTGTTCTGATAATAGAGGCAAGATATGATGAGGGATGTAAAGCAGACAGAGATTCTAAAGAGATTAAGAATGATGAATTTATAATACAGAGTTTGGTGACAAACAAAGATGATCAGATATAACTCTCTGGTTTCTGGCTTAAGCCATTGGGTGTATGGTGATGCCACTCACCAAGAGAGGTATCACAGGAGAAGTTATGGATTGAGGGAGAAGAGGGCAGCTTTAGTTTCAGATGTTAGGAACGTGAAGACCCCACAGGACATCTGAATGGAAGTGCCTAGTATGTATTAGGAAGCACCTAACACATTAAGCTATCCAATGGACAACTGCATATGTAAATTTAGAATTAATAAGAGAAGTCTGAAGTGATGGAGATTTGAGTCATCAGCATAGTAGAAACCATAAGAGTGGATTAGCTTACAAGGGCTCAGGGGCTTCTCGATGCTTCTCGCCCTGTAAAGGAAGCCTTAGAGAAGTAAAAGGAAAATGATGAGTTATACCTCAGAACCCAAGAGAGAACAGAATTCCAAAAAGAAGGGAGTGGTGAGAAGTCAAGAAAGGTCAAGACTGAGACCCGTCTATTAAATTTGGCAAGTTGGAAGTTTTTGGTGACTCTGGTGAAAAGTTGGGGGATAATGTAAGATTTTAGTGTAGTGGAGAGCACTTGAAGTGAGGAAGGTAGTGATAATGAAATTAGACACTTTTTTAAAAATATATTTTTGTTTTGGAGAGGAAGGGAGAGGGAGAGAGAGATTGAAACATCAATGATGAGAGAGAATCATTGATCGGCTGCCTCCTGCACGCCCCCTACTGGGGATTGAGCCCACAATCTGGGCATGTACCCTTGACTGGAGTCGAGCCCGGGACCCTTCAGTCCACAGGCTGAGCCAAACCAACTGGGGCTGAAATTAGACACTCTTTAAAGAAGCTTGGCCATAGGAAAGGAAAGAAATAATAAAGTAGAAATAATTAGAGTAGAATATAATCAATGAAGAGTTTTATTTTCTTAAGAGCTCAGCGGGGCTTAACTGTGTGTATGGACTGTGTCTCAAGGACGTAGCGGGGGAAGATTGAAGTACTAGGAAAGAGGTGCCAGAGGATGTGAGAGAGGACGAGATTCATCACTGGGTGGGAAGTACACCTTAGACAGAGGTTGAGACAGCTTTTCTTCTGAAATCTGAGAAAAAGGAGATTAAGAAAGGTGTGAATAAAAAATTTAAAAATTAAATAAAAAGGGAGCATTTGAGATCTTTCTCTCCCTGACATATGTTCACCAGTTGGGCTCAAATAAACTCATAAAAATTCTAAAAAACGGGAAGAAAGATGTGAATATAGGTTAATATTCCAGGAGTGAAGCCAGAAAGTGAGAGAATTAGTGCCCAGTGGTCTGTATGTTGTCTTTGAAATAGGTAGAGAGCCCAGACAATGTGGCTCAGTAGTTGAGTGTCGACCTATGAACCAGGAAGTCATGGTTCAATTCCCAGTCAGAGCACATGCCCAAGTTGTGGGCTCAATCCCCGGTGCTGGTTGTGCAGGAGGCAGCCGCCGATCAATGATTCTCTTTCATCACTGATGTTTCTATCTCTTTCTCTTCCTCTCTGAAATCAATAAAAACAAGTTTTTGTTTTCAATCCTCACCAGAGGATATTTTTCCATCGGTTTTTAAAGAGATTGGAAGAGAGAGGGAAAGATAGATAGAAATATTGATGTGAGAGAAATGCATGGATAGGTTGCCTCCTGCAAACGCCCTGACCAGGGCCCGGACCGGGTAGGAGTCTGCAACCAAAGTATGGGCCCTTGACTGGAATCGAACCTGGGACCCTTTAGTCTGCAGGCCAAAGCTCTATAACTGAGCCAAACTGGCTAGGGCTAAAAAAAATTTTTTTAAAAAGAAATAGGTAGAGAGGTTGTTTGCCGAAAGTTAGAGTAGTGTTGAGGGAAAAGAAGGAAGGATTAACTCAGACTGCACTGAAGTCCAGTGGAGGTCAGAGCCCAGTAGAATCTCTTCTTCATGGCTGCGGTATTTCTCTCTCACTGGTTATACTTAGCAGCCCGCACATGGGAGCAGAGTTTGATTGATCTGGGGCTGGAGTTTTATCAGATTAATGAGCGTGTAAGGAACTGATGGAGATGATGACTGTGGGGTCTGGAAAAGAGGAGAAACTAAATATAATAGGATTGATTAAGAGAAAATGGGACATCAAGGAAGACTTGGGAAATCTCAGTAAGTTGGTGGATAGTTGTAATATAAATCACAGGGTTCATTCTCAAAAACATAATGTAGAATGAGAAAGAGGACTTGCAAAATTTACCCGATTCAAATAGTGATTGCCTCTGGGGAAGAAGGGAAAGTAATGGGGTTGGTGACACATACACATTGGACTTTATATCTGTAATATTTTATTTCTAAGAAAAGGATCTAAAGCAAACCTGGTAACATTTGGTAAAGCTGGATAGTTGGGTAATGAGTAAATGAGAATTTGTTTAAAATATTTCAATTTTAAAAGCGGTATAGGAGTAAAGAAAGAAAACTGGAAAGGTAGGGGTATAATTAGGAGCTATAATCAGATAGTAGATTCTTAAAGTTTAAAATTTCAGAAGTGGAAGAATTTTAGATAACAGCAGGGTCCAAATTTGCCCTTTATGGATGGGGCTAAAGGGGAGTGGAGGCCATTGGGATTGAGAAAATTGCAGGACTACAAGCTTAGGGTGTTATAGACAATTGGTGACATGATCATTGACATCATCAAGAATCATGACTTGATTTGAGATAAACAGGAAAACTATGAGTTAGAAGCCAAAGTGTTCAATGAGTATGGAGCTCTGACCAGATGATCCACAGTTAGCAGTGACCAAGAACAATACCATCCAAGGTGGAAAAGTGATGATTGTGAAGCCATAGACGTGAGTTGGAGGAAGGCTTTTCTCTAAAAGAGCTTTAATGCTTCATCTTCCAGACTCTCAGAAAAAGAGAAGGAACAGATATCTGAGCAATTGAACGCCCTAAATAAGACTTACCATGACCTGTGTGATGGTTCAGCAAACCAGCTTCACCAGCTTCGGAGCCAGTTGGCTCAGCAGACAGAACAAAAGGTACTTTCAATTTTACTCTCCAAATGTTGGGAGGGTACCTTTTGAATGGTATGAAAGTATCCTCGCTGATTGAAAGTCATAATCACTAGCTTTCCATGACCAATGTGACTTAATTTTTTTAACCTCACCGTAGCACCCATTTGTCTTGTGTTTCTTACCTGGGGTTCCATGATGTGTTGGTCAGTCAAAACTCTGGAAGGCATTTATGGCTAACTCTTTAGATGTGGTTCACCGTTTTTGTTGTCTTCCATTTTGCAGTCAAGGAGAACATAACTTTTATGTCACAGAGCAATAAGTTTATTCCTTTGTGGCATTGTTACTCAAAAGTCAATAGCCAAGAGTTCTGAATATCGGGGAAAAAAGATCATGAACCTCTTTCCCTCATACTTTTTTTCATATGTACTAAATGAATAAGAAATGTTTATCTTCAAAGCAAATTGGTGGATTAGCTGCACTGACTGAGACGCTGGTTCCCCTTACCCATGGTCATCCCATCATGTGACATCTTTACCAGTTCCCACTCATGTTCATTTCCTGGACCATATGGAAGTTGTTAAGTTCTTGCTGGTTGTCCTAAGTTCTTCCTGGATACTTGTGTATATGTAAACTTACCATATTATATACATGTGTCTCTGGGATATATATGTGTGTTTGCCTGCTTATTTCCTATGTTGTGAAGCAATGGCCAACTTACGTGGGGCAGGCCAAAATTAAAAATCATGTGGTAACCAAATTTAGTCTAGATGATGCTCAAAATGATATTCAGATAAATATTCTTTGACTCTGGTCCTTGGATATGAAATTTGTGCAGCAGGAGCTAGAGTTGTAAAGACCATAAGACAGAACCAGCTATGATTTATTTGAGAATAGATTTTCAAAAAGAAGTGCTGGTTTAGCATTCTCTGTGTAAGGTAGCCCACTTCTAATGGCTTGTTGCTTCACCATATAAGGGTGTATGTGAAAAGTTTTAACAATTGCTTGCTGAGAACATCCAGTTCTCATTTTGAAAGGTTGAAAAAAAGGGAGAAAATAAAGAGACAAGCTGCTGAGCACCACTACATTGAGCATGATGTGTCCCTGTTACCGTTTGTGTTTCATGTGAAGTATTGTTCTGATTAACTGACATCCTTGCTTACAAGTTTCACTAACCCTTTGGAGTTTAAGCACAAATGCACAAAGGGAAAAGAGGACGACCTGTTTGGGGTTCTTTTTTGCAAAAAACAAACAAACAAAAGTCGCATGCTGGATGCTAACACCAAGCTTACACTGTGTGTGCGATACGGCTGAGCTGCTCCGTAAGGCTCTCTCTCTTATCTGCCCAAGGCGTGCCCTGCAACTCTGGTAAGTAGAAGCCTTTTATGTTTTCTCTTCTTCTTTCCCTCTTCTGCTTGTTTAGGTCAGGATGCCCATGTTTGGTGGGACTGAAATGGATTTTTCTGGATATTTCCCAGCTCAGTTCTTCCTGCCTGTCCTCCACTTAATGAGGGTGTTGGAAGGAACAGTGTGTAGTTTTTTCTCTTAGGCTAGACTCCAAGCATTTCTTCAGTGTTAGCTTTCTGAGACTCCGTGAATCTCACAGAAGAAATTAGAAGTTCACAAAAGAACATTTTCCTTTGTCATATTTTCTGCTTCTGAATAGTTGTACATGGATTTTCTCAAAGAAGTTTTTTTCATGTATCTCAAGAGCCACATGGCTGTGTGATTCTCTTTTGCTCTCTGTAGAACAGATACCTAATGGATTTGCACAGCATACATCTACCTTATACAAGTTAAACTCTATATTCTGGGTCAGAAAACAAAGGCTGTATATTGATTAATATATTTTAAATAGTATGGAGAATTTGTCAGTTATTTCATTATTTGAACAAATATAGTGATATGGAGAAATGAACCAAATTGGTTTCCTCATTGCTATCCATTCAGTATCTCTTATAGTGTGCAATTAATCAAGCTTGAAATCCTCAGTGAATGTTTTTAAAATCTGGGGGAAATAGGTTAGTGAGTTGAAGGGTTTTCTTACTATTTATCAATGTTTATTTATTCATGAAATGTTTATTGGACTGCTGGTACTGTTTCTAGACACTGAATGGGCAAAGTACCTGTTCCTCTGGTGCTGCTTCTCATGGAGACAGCAATGAAATGCGTTATTTAGGCATCAGGGAAGTGGTTGGCAATTGTTTCAACAAGATCCTCTATGGATAAGTTAAAGAGTTAAATAAGGATCAGAAATTAATACTGACCAAAGAAGGACAGATAAAACTATCCATAGAAAATGAAGATAATGAACATGAACAAGAAGAACTAGAAAATTGGAGAATAGTAAAAGGGATGAAGTGTTGTAAGTGGTAAAACACTTGAGTAATTTAATTTTTGAATACCATCATCTATAATAATGAAATCATAATATGCTAATTAGACTGTACAGCTGAATGACCTTCTGCACAAAGCCAGGGCTGCGAGGGCCGAGCCCCTTGCACGAATTTTGTGCATCAGGTCTCTAGTTTCATGATAAAAGTCTTCAAAATAAGAATTCTTAAGGAGCTGCTTTTAGGCTTTTTTTTGCAAGGGTAAATTAGACAATATGTAAGAATTACCTTATTCACTCGCCTCAGAACCTGACTCCTTTGGAAGATGTGACTCTACTGTACTTACCCTTCATACTCTTCTGGATTCAACTGGGAAGGAAGTATAATACCCAAAGATTCAGAGTCAGACTTTGATTTGATTCTAGAACTCACTAGTTTTGTGACCTTGAACACGTTGCCTAACTTCTCTGTGCCTCATTTTCTTATCTCTAAACTAAAGGTTAAAATAATTGTTTTCTTAGGATTGTTGTGAGGCTTAAATATTAGTACTCAGTAAATATATTAAGTGCCCAACAATTGGTAGTTGTAATCATGGTGGTTACTACCCATTCTAGCCTGGACTAGAAGAAAAGTTACTAGTGGTTCCAACAGCAAAGGTCCCAAGTCTGTTCTTTCCTTGACTTGCTAATTTCAATACCTAAAGCTAATTTAACTCAGCCATTGCCTTGGCAAGTGCTAGCATTAACCACCAAGAGTATGACTGCCCCAGTTGCTAAGCAGCTGCTTGAGTAAAATACACAGGATCCTTTATTGAGATATACAACTATTGTGTGGATATTGGGATGCTTAAATCTCTCTTCTAGTCCTGTGGACTGGTCCTGCTGAACTCATCAGCAGGAAAATACTACTTCAAGAAGCTTCTACAACACTGAGAAGTTGTTATATGGGGTTGAATTCTCATTTTTGGGAACTGGTATGTGTCTTAAGAACCTTTGTGGTGAGTTAGTCCTAGAAATAGCTGTCCTGTTACTTTCGCTGCTTGCTACTTTGTAGAGCTTGTCACTCAGATATGCTTAATGCTGTCATCCCTCAAGTAATCTATGAACTTCTTCTGCCCATGTAAAACATTCTGCAGTTTAGACAAATACTTTTTTAGCATTAACTCTGTCAGGCTTCAGAGTATTTCCTACACTTTGGGGCCCTTTCCAGGCTGGATATTTCTTGTGGTCAGAATTTGATATACAGGGTGAGGCAAAAGTAGGTTTACAGTTCATGTGGAAAATAATACAGTAAGTGATAATACAAGGATAAATTGTTTCGCATACTCAGAACTATACACCTACTTTTGCCCTACCCTGTAGTATCATTCTTTAAATAGCTCCTTTCAACACTTGTGCTTCTCTAATTTAGTTTTCTTTTTCATTTTTTTTCTTTCAGGGTTGCAGAGCAGTTGCTGGGGTGATTGACCTAGGCACGGTGGAGATATTTCCCATCTTCAGAGCCATGCAAAAGGGCCTCATTGACCAGGACACAGGCCTGGTGCTCCTGGAATCCCAGGTTATCATGTCTGGCCTCATTGCCCCTGAGACCAGTGAAAAGCTCTCTCTGGAGGAGGGCCTGGCCAGAAACCTCATTAATCACCAGATGTACCAGCAGCTCCAGGAGCTACAGGATACGCTGTCCTTAATAAGCAGGCTTAGTGAGAGCAAAGGCCCTCTTTCTGTAGTGGAAGCAATTGAGAAGAAAATTATCAGTGAGAGAGTTGGACTGAAAATCTTAGAAGCTCACCTGGCAACCGGAGGCTTCAGTCTCCTCCCTAATGAGGACTTTATTAACCTAGAGGAGGCTTTTCATCAAGGCCTCATTTCTGAATGGCTTCACTCAGAGTTAGAGTCTCACCTGAGATCATCCAAGAATTTGATAGACCCCAACACAGCTGAGAAAGTCGGCTTGCTGGATTTGATTCAGAGATGTATTGTCCACCAAGAATCAGGGTTGAAATTGCTGCCTGTCAAGCAATTGGCAGGAGGAATGGTGAGCTTGAAATCAGGCCGGAAGGTTAGCATTTTCCGTGCAGTTCAGGAAGGCCTAATAGATAGGCAGGTCACTGTCCGGCTGCTAGAAGCTCAGCTTTTTGCTGGTGGCATAGTAGACCCAAGAACAGGACACAGACTTACAGTGGAAGAGGCTATAAGACATAATTTGATTGACCAAGATATGGCCTGTGCTATTCTCATAAGGCAGCTTCAGACAGGAGGTATCATAGACACTGTCACGGGGCATAGGCTGACGATAGATGAAGCAGTGAGCAGTGATCTAGTAGCTGCTAAGATTGCCCTTGTGATTCTGGAGTCCCTTTGGTCATTCATGGGGTTGCTATGGCCTGAATCTGGAGAGATCCTCCCAATGACAGATGCCCTGGAACAAGGTATTGTGTCTAGTGAGCTAGCTCATAAAATCCTTAGTGAACGACAGCATATTAAAGCTCTATTTCTACCAGCAACCACAGAGATTTGGTCCTGGAATAAGGCAATAGAAAATGGTATATTGGACAAAGATCTTGCCAATAACTTAAAATCAATTTGCATACCTGATGTGATGCCCCACATGCAATTAGCAGATTCTTCAGAACAAAGCAAATTGAACATTAATCCTGGAGCATCAGGTCCGTCGAGCAGCAAGGGCCAAACTGAGGGCATGGCAAGCCACAGCGATACGCTGTTGTTCCAGCTGATGACTCACAGCTACATTAATGTGCGGAATGGACAGAGGGTGCTCCTGCTAGACAATGAGCTGATAGAAACACTAACAGCAAATGGTGAATATCAAGCAAATCCTCTAGAAGTGTTTGGAATTGGACATCAGAAACCAGAAACTTCCAGGGAATTAGAAGAATCAGTGAATGTGGAAACAACAGAAACTTTCTGTGATAGGCTGACTGTGCGGTCACGTGAATTCCACTCTTCTCAGAACAAAGAATATCCCAATCAAGCAAATTGCATGGAAGCAGAAGGCAAAGAGACCGTTATAGTAACAGAAGGTTCCCCTACAGAGAACCCTGAAAAAGACCTATTTGTAGGAGAACAAAAAGTGAGAAATCCAAACATTGATACTTTGAAGGTCAGAGGTCAAGTTAAATCAGAGTTTAAATGGCAGTTAGTAGGTACCAAAAAGGAAGATCTAACAGAAGTGTCTACCAGAGAAAATATCAGCAGAGGATTTCTCCTTATAGTACCCCCTGAGGAAACAGAAGATGTGACCACGGTGGCAGAAAAAGATCCTGTTTCTAATGAAATACCGAATGAAGAATGGCAGACTCTCAGGAATGTGTCCTTTATATGTCAGAAAGAACAAGCAAACCCACTTGAAACTGAACATATTCCAGGTAAAACTAGAAGACCTCTCATAAAATCCCAGAGCAAGAAGTCACAATTTCAGGTAGAGAAAACTCTAGATTTAGACTCAGAACTCAAGTCTGAAAATGACATGAATGTTCATTCTCTGGACAAAGGAAGTAAGGATGACCATAAACAAAGTCCAGAAGAACAAAACATGATAGGTGGTAATATGATGACGTTAGAAAAAACAGATGAGACAGATCATGGTCGTGAAACCTCCTTGTCATGCAGTCCTCCTTCAGAATTGCTTGAAGAAGCTACCTTACACAGATTATCTGCACAGTTACTCGACGGTGGTATCTTTCATGAACAAACAGGTCAACAGCTGTTACTGAATGAAGCCATAGCCAGCGGCATCGTGCCCAGTCACACTGCTGTGAAACTCATGGGGAAGCTGAACATGTTTCGGGGTTTCTTTGACTCTCAGACTTGCGAATCTTTGACGACTGAAGAAGTCATTGGTGAAGGTCTGATGGACGAGAAACTGCTGCATAATGTCCTCATGGCAGACAAAGCTATTAGTGGTGTCTTAGACCCACGTACCCACACACTCTGCTCCGTGAAGGAAGCAGTTGCAGTTGGACTACTTGACAC
Source organism: Myotis daubentonii (assembly GCF_963259705.1). Taxonomy (NCBI): domain Eukaryota; kingdom Metazoa; phylum Chordata; class Mammalia; order Chiroptera; family Vespertilionidae; genus Myotis; species Myotis daubentonii. The sequence continues at coordinate 193,900,695 of NC_081842.1, read as the reverse complement.
ACAGACAGCCACCAGAATTTTAGAGGGGCAGGTGGTGACGGGTGGAATCATTGACCTGAAACGAGGCAAAAAGGTTTCGGTGACTTTGGCCTTAAATCTTGGCTTGTTGGACAGTGCTGACCAGACTGAGCTTATAAATCTGGAAAAAGCTTCCAAAGGCAAAGATACTGAAAAAACAGTTAGGGAGAGGTTAATTAGCTTACAAATGGAAACAACGGGAATTATGGACCCTGATAGCAAGGCCCCTCTAACAGTTATGCAGTCCATTGACAGAGGACTTCTGGAGAGAGAGGAGGCCATTCAGTTGTTGACTAAACAGGTGGTGGATGGAGGTATCATTCACCATATATCTGGGATGAGACTTTCTGTTGATAATGCCTTTAAACATGGCATCATTGATGAAGATTTAGCCAAGCAACTCAAGAAAGTTGAGAACGTAAGTCTCCATCAGTTTTTTCATCCTGAAACAAAGGAAACTATTTCCCTCCCTAAAGCTATAAAATTAGATCTTGTTAACCCAGACTTGAAAGGAGAAATCCAAGAAATTCAGGCATTGACTGGAAGCTTTGTGGATCTGATTTCTGGCCGGGGATTGACCTTGGCAGAAGCTGAAAAAGAAGGATTATTAACTAATAAAGCAATATTGTCTTCAGGATTGATGCATAGGATTGTAGATCCTGAGAATCACAGAATTGTTCCCTATTCGGAATTGGTAAAGAAATGTAAGATTGATATTGAATCTGGACAGAGATATCTAGAAGTAATTCCTTTCTCAGACATTAAAGATGGAGTGAGTGACAAAGTTCTTACATTGTCTCAAGCAACTCAGCTGGGAAAAGTAGACTTTGCATCAACACTGAAAGTTCTAGAAGCTCAGGCAAATACTGGAGGAATCATAGATACTGCTACAGGACAAGGACTGACATTGGCATCAGTTTTGAAACAGAAATTGGTGGATGAAAACATGGTCAGAACTATTGCATCTCATCAGGTACTAAATGGAGGAATCATTGACATATTTAATGATCAAAGAGTGACTTTAAGGGAAGCTATTGAGAAAGGATTTATTAGCCCTGAACTGGCAACTTTGATCCAAATAGATACTTTAGAGTCCAGTGATCAGGGCTCTCAGATTGAAAAGCAAGATGGAATTGAAGTATGTGAATTGAAGAAGGAATTTCTAACGAAGGAAATGTTAATTGCTTGTAATCAGACTGCAGAAATGAGTTGTGGTAAAGAAGAAAATGGAAAATTGTTTCAAATTGGAAGTCAGTCTGCACAAGAAAAGGTTAAAAGGAGAATTTCTGGTGAGGAGCAGGCAACAAAGGGCAGGGAAATTTCATTAAAAGAATTCGAGTGTAAGGATCAAGATAAGAAGAGAGCTTCTTCAGATGCTAAAGAGTCTGTCAGTGTAATAATGCTCAGTGATTGTAAAGGCAAATCATTGGGCGGAGGTTCAGTGACATGCCCTCACTCAGAAGTTCCTGATTCTAAACTCAAAGAGGTGACTAGTACCAACATGGAAAAAAATAAAGATGAAGAGCAGGAAAAAGTAGTGTCACAAATAGAAATTCTTTCTCATATGAAACAGTCTGCAGCAGACTTAGATAATAAAAACATAAGGGAAAACCAAAGAGAGATTATTTCAGAAGCACAAGAATCAAATTGTGAAACTTCAGGCAAATTTCTGAGTGAGCAGGTTATTCAGAAACCAACAAATACTAGGGAGAGAAGGAAGAGAGAGAAGAAGAAGGTGATAGTTATAGGAGACAGTGTCAAAACGTGCAGACCAACAGTTCTTTCAGAAGTAAAGTTGAACCAAGAAACTGCCATTAGAAGTGATAATGACTCTAGTATAAAGAGTCAACCAGTGGAAATTGCCATAATTGAAAGAGGGAAAGAAGCTGATAGAGAGGTGCAATTTTCTATTCTATGTAAAGCTGAGGACCCTTCTTCCCCAATGATACCCAAAGGAGTTTCCGTAAGAAATCAAGATGCTTCAACATTTTTCAACTCTAATCAGGTCAATGAAAGAGAAGTCAAAAATTTAAGCCTCTGCTTAACTGTAAAACCAGAAGAAAATTCGTCACAAGAAATTACAAGAGGGGCTCAGAGTGAAGCGTTCTCTTCTATGACCCCAAGACCATTGCACTACCAGGAATCAGTTGGAAAAGCCCAAGTTGCAGACACATCCCAAATTCCCAAAACAGACAAGTCTTTCCAAGGAACCACCAGACAGGAGACCAACTATCGTGAAGATTCCTGTATTACTTCTAAGACTAAGGAAACCAAAGATCTGATCTTGTCATCTAATGAACATGAAGAAAAAGCTTACCAAGAAGTACCTTTTGACTCAACAAAAGCTCTTAAATTAGAAGAAATTGTAGATTCTATAGTAGACCCAAAAGAAGTCAAAAAGGACTTTCATCATCAGGATAGCAAAAGTGATAGTGAACTTTATGGGATTCTTGAATCTAAAATGGTAGCAACTAAGGAAATAACTGGAGAGAAATTTCTAGAAATGTCAAACCCTATAGTTACAGGTGCAGAAGCAGGGTTTTTTGAAGGTATAGTGACTCAGGGAGTTCCCAGGGTCTTGGTGTCCCTTCTTCCAGAGGAATTGTCCAAAGATGTATCTCAAAAAAAGAGTACCGAGCAACAGGGTGCCACCATGAGTCCTGCTATTCCAGAGGCCAGTGAGGAAAAGACAGTGCCCCTCATATACCCTACAATGAAGGTGGATGAGGAGACACCACCAGAAAAGCTCAGAGAAAGTCCTGGAAGTGAACAAACTCCCTTCCTGACCACACCGAGGGGAAAGGGAAATGAAGGTGTAAACACGGAGCCCTCCAGAGCGACTAAAGTAAGTTTCCCAGTGTTGCATTGTGTGTGTGTGTGTGTGTGTGTGTGTGTGTGTGTATTTTAAAGATATAACTGGTTTAATGATAAAACTCTTGACTGGATACTGAGTTTACATATGAATAATTATATGCATGCATATATTTCAGGGCATTAGATAATTCTATAAAGTATAACTTAGTTTGGGGAGTATTTGAGATCTTGCTTTCCAGAAATTGTCATCAGTTTGGCTCAAACTCTTATAAAACTTAAAAAAAAAGTATAACTTAATTTACCATTATTTGTTTTTAACACAGTTGTTGGAAACTTATGCAGTGGCTCAAATGTTTTCCTGAAATTTGCAAGGGTTTTAATGTAGAAACTAACATTGAAGCTAATTTGAAATACTGGGGTGATGCTGTCTAAAGTTAGAATAAGTTTTGGAAACTTTGCTAAAAGGATGCTTACAGATTGATAATTATGAGCTTCTGCTCCTGGAGGAAGTTAATAAAATCACTTTTTTCTCTATTGATTTGAGAAGACATAGACAAAATAGCCTGTTATTTCATCCCACCCTAAGTGTAATAAAAATTTCTATTTATCAATAAGATCCTAGGGTGGGTGCAGGAGGTAGGGGGGTAAGAGATCAACCAAAGGACTTGTATGCATGCATATAAGCATAACCAATGGACATAAGACACCGGGGGATAGGGGAGGCTAGGGGACTGTCTGGGGGGGGGGGGGGAAATGGACACATATGTAATACTCTTTGTAATACTTTAAGCAATAAAAAAAAAAAAAAGAAAGTACTCATAAAAAAAAAAAAAAAAAAAAAGATCCAGCCTGCTTTCAAAAGCAGGAGAATGTCAGGCCTGAGTGAGTTTTCTTTTTGGCTTCACAGAATATATTTAACCGGCGACTCTGTCTAGAGCATGATGAGAAGCTGGTATCCTATCTGTCTCTATTACGAGACATTGAAATGAGGACCAAACAGATTCAACCTGTGGAGCGTAGCCTGGCAGAGCTACAGGATCTGCGATGTCAGGCCAAGGTAGGTTCCCAGAGACTTCCTTTCTCCAGGCCCACCAATTTGGAGGAAGTAGAGAAGAAAAAACATGTTCAACACACCATGATTTAAAGAACAAAAAATAGATTGGAAAGGTGTAACTGGAGACCTCTGTCTGGGAAATACTGGTTCACAGAAACTACAACAGAAGAGACTACAGAAGAGACTCAAGGGAGGAGTAGTCTGCAGTGTTAACTACAGTAGGGAGACCAAGTATAGTGAGGGCAAAAGGGGGATTAGCACCTGAAAGTCACTAGTGAACTTGATAGGAGTGGTTTCAGCGGAGTGGTTTGGTGGGCTTTAAACTAGGTTGCAGTGAGAATAGATGGGAGATTGGAAGGTGGGGACAGTTAATGTACCTCGTTCTTTCCAGAAGCTTGGAAGCGCAGGCAAGGAAGGAGGTAGGACACTGGCTGGAGGAGATGGACTGAAAGAGGAATCTTTTGAGTAGATTTCGGGGGCTGAGGAGAAAGACGAAAAGGAGAACTTGAAGTTAGAGGAGAGAGGAAGTGATCACTGATGGAGTGAGGTTCCTGAGGACATAGACTTAGCCTTGAGAGGAAGGAAGAGTAGCTTTCATCAAACCTGGCGGTTAAGAGTCGTCACAGGATTGGAGACACAATGAGGGCAGAGATTGTAGAGGTTTACCAGATCTCTCAATATCGAAGTATGACCTTGGGTAGTGGCTGAAGGGGAAGTAAGGAGGATGCCCAGAAGAGCTATCTAGCTTTCCACACCGTAACAGGATTTCGGGCTTCTCTACTGAAGATTAGAATACTGTAGACTAGCTGAGTAGGAAGGCTGGCGTGGGTTATTTTTATGCTCTTTGGTTCTGCCCCCTTGGAATTTAGAGGGGGAGTTGTCCTTTTTGATTGACTTATTTTACATAATATTAATAAGACATATGACATTCTCAGAGAGGCAGCAAGCTGTATTGGACCCAGCATTGCCCTGAGTCAGAATACCTGAATCCAGGTCCTGGCTCCATTGCTTACTGTCTGGCTCACCTCAGACACAATTTTACATTTAAGTGCTGAGGCATCTCTTCTGTAAATCCAGAATTATAATATCTATACACCTACCTCAAGAATTAGTGATTGTGAGAACCAAATAAACTGTTGGCTGTATATCAAAACACTTTAGAAGCCCTGAAGCCTTTATAGGCATGAGGTGAGAGAAAAATGTCTTCACAGCTGATCCGACAGCAAGATTTCTAGTCTTGATTTTGGAGGGAACTTTATTGTATCCCCTCAGGTGTTAGACAAGGAGCTAAAGAATCTGTCCACCTTGGTGAGTCAGGAATTGGAGTGTGTGAGTCAGATTATCATCAGCCAGCCTCAAGAAGTCCCTGCTCAACTGCTGAAGGCTCTGGAGAAGGATGCCAAGAATCTTCAAAAGTCCCTCCACTCCGTGAGTGACAGCTGGAGTTCCAGACTACTCCAGCTGCAGAATGCTGTGGAAGTAAAAAAGGTAGTTTCTTGTTTTATTCACCAAGTCTGGGCAGGTTTGGAGACTTTTATCATCTAATTTGCCATTTATTTGTTTAGACTAGAGTGTTAAATCAGCACAAACAGCTACAAGGCAAACTTCAGAATCTGCGAACCTGGGTTGGCGATACCATTCTCATTCTGAATAGCAAGGAATGTAGCAGTGAAACAGATGCTGACAGCCTGAATCAGTGTCTCCAACAATGTGAGGTAAAATTTGCACCCATTCTCAAGCTTTTGTCCTTTGAGTTGTCAATTTTATTTTCCTGCCACAGAAACCAGTACTTACCTTTCTTGGAAAATTTGATTTTCCATTTCAGAGATAATAAAGTCTGCTATGTTTCGTTTTTTAGGTTATCATACCTCTGGCACTTCAGTCATTATGATTATTTTTCCTTTCAGCTATTCTCTGAGAGAGTCTGCAGAATGGCCTATTATTATCAATGGCCTCTTTATAACTGAGCATCTAATGTCTGTTCCCTGTTTCTGTTTTGCCCAAGATCTAATCCTATGCACACACATCAATTTCAGGAGAATTTTTGGTCAATGATCTAGATTGTAGCTTGGCAAACTTTCTGTAAAGGACCAGATAGTAAATATTTTAGGTCTTGTAGGTCATACTCAAAATGGCCCATTTCTCTGGCATCCACTCGGCTCTGCCATTGAAACATGAAAGCAGCCATAGACAGTACATAAATGAATGGTCATGGATGTGTTATAATAAAACTTTATTTACAAAAATAGTTGACAGGCACATTTGGCCGGCACTATAGATTGCCAACTCCTGATCTAGAGAGATGCTTTTCTTGTTAAGCCCCAAATTAATTGGTGCTTTTCATAAGTCAGTGAGAGAAAGATACAGGCTCTGAGATACATATGAGCCAGAGAATTTTCTCCTGAACATTGTTCCTTTCGGGGGGTGGCAGGGGCGGTGGTTATACTTAAGATACTATTAGATATTATTCACACAGGTTTTTCCATCCTTTGCTTAAACTCTTTAAAGTCAGAGCAGAACCAGAGATGTCCCCTCCTTCTGTTCCACCCTCTCCCTTTTCCCTAGACTTAAGAGAAGCAGACAAAGGTTTGTCCATGGTCAGGCTCCTTGTATACAACGTCATTCCTGTTTATCTTGTAAGAATTGACCTGCCTTCTTCTTTTATACCCTTTTACCCAAGATATCATTGGGGGAATGAGTAACAACTCTGGTTCACTGCAGGGTATTATAAGAAGCAAGGGTGAGAAAAATTTCTGTGACTTAGTATAAGATATAAAAAGATAGCATCTCATGCATGCATTGGTTCCTCCCCCCATTGTAAGTTACATGAATTGTTTCATGGGAAGAAAGCCACAGTCTAAGCCTTGTTTTCTTAGTGATAGTTTCCCAGTCCATGTGTTCACAGTTGAAGGAAGCATGGTCTAATGATAAATAGCCAAGAAGCCCTCCCAGCCTGCCTTGCAGGGTTGCTGGCTGCTCTCAGTTTCAAAGTGATAGACATAGAGATATCTTAATTATTTTTATTGCCATTGAAATAGCCAGTGTAACAGCTGATGGCTACTACATTTTTGTGGGAAAATTGCATGCTTTTAATGGTCTGAAAATAGATAATTATAGTGTTTAGGCACTTATTACTGCTTTAAGGGAGCAATGTAACCATTATATAAGAAAGACTGTAATCCTTCACAGTTGTAAAATGTATAAGCAACATTATTTACTGTAAAAACCATGTTTTAATGAACCACAAATAAATTGGATATTTTCTCACTTCTGACCTACCAATAACTGCTGGACAAATACAAATAAATTAGGCAGATATAGCCCAGACCAGAAATTGATGTTGTGCTTTTCAAACTTAAAAAAAAAAATTCAGAGATCTGAGATCAGTTCTGGTGTAGTTCTGTTAACGTAAACACATGAAAGCTTGCTGCATTTGGATGCCAGTACATATTAAAGGAAGCTGAATGGCAACTCGTGAAGAGTGTGGAGAGACCAGAAGTGCGGGAGACTTCCAGTGCTTATTTGGCTCTAGGAATGATCAGTGTCAGTTACAACAATACAGAAAATTAGCCTCTCATTGATTATGTTGGTTTTTTTTATTAAAACCAACAGTTTCTGCTTCAGTAGAGAATTAGAAATTTTATTTCTTTTTCCCCCTTTTTCTACTTACCTTAGGATTTGAAACAGCCCATGGCTGAACGGAAATCGCAGCTGGATGCTCTTGCGTTCGACGTCCAGTTCTTTCTCTCCGAGCATGCCCAGGACTTGTCCCCCCAGCAGAACCGGCAGATGCTGAGGCTTCTGAATGAACTTCAGGGGTCTTTCCAGGACCTTGTGGCGCACACTGCAGCTCAGATGAATGCCTTGCAGGGTCATCGTCAACAAGTGGAGCAGGCAGCCCTGGTCAAGGTCAGGCTGAACCAGCAGCTGGGCCCAATTTGTCTTTTGGGATGTCCTGTGTTTGGGTTTTCTGGCCAGAATACATCTACCATGATTCCAGGAGCCTGCGTTTACCAATTTTGAAATTTCATGTCATCCAGGCCAGTTTACAGCAGGCTGTTTTTCTTGCCATGTTTTGGTTTTATGTATGCGTGTGAGAGAATACATGTGTTTACATGTGTATGCATGTGCAAATATTTTCTTTTTTATAAGACTCTCCCCTCACTGTGTCTCATTGTCTCTGATTTTCCAATGAAAGTCACATCCCCAGCCCTCTTTTCTCCCTTAGCCTTCTTTTGAAGGCCGTTAAAAACATTTAGATACTCTGACTCTTGAGAAGAAGTGTTAAAGTTAGTTTTATTCTGGGCTTTTCAAATGATTAACACTCAGATTCCTTGACAGCCTTCCAGCAGCTGACAAGGAAATTTTTATCAGAATCATATTAATTTTTTAGGCCCTCTGAAGCAGCAGTCGCCAACCTTTCAGACCTTGCGGACCACCCGTGGTCCGCGGACCACCCATTGGCTACCGCTGCTCTATAGTACCATTATTTTCCAGCGCCTTTCTTCACACTGTCGTGCCCGGTGCTTATTTTGGAAAACCATGTGTAGAAGCAGCGGTGATACATTTTTGGGAAAAAACTAACCACCCTACCACTTTTCATTGTGACCCTTTCTTGCAAAAGTTAACATTATTGTATTAATGGTAACAACCTTAGAATGCCACGAATGATGCTTATACCATTTCTGCTCTTTGAATAATAAATTGGAATTCAGCAAGATGATATTAGAATTGTCATTATCACCACCAGCAAATCCATCTCAGGATCTGCTTTATTAAATATTGTATAAAGTAGAATAGAGCTTTTGAGTCAGGCTTAAAGGAAGTTAGGTTAGTCAATTTTATATGCCCCCCATTACTGCTTAGTTGTTTCAACTCTATTAAAATCTAAATAAAATACTAATGAAATAGTTTAGGTTACTTTTCAAATCTGAAAATTTGCACTGTCCTCACTTAGAAATGTATATAGCCTATGGACAGTTACTGAAATAGCGTTGGTCTGAGCCATCTTAAGTAAGACACAGCCCAGATCCAGGGTAGGCCTCTGAGCTGCAACCGGTGCTACAACTGCATGTGAACATTCTCTCTGAGCACATAATTAATTCCACAATGTTTATTAACCTTGTAATTGTCGGAAATGTTCTGCTTCTCTATATTTGCCCTGAATGCATGTGTATGTCTGTGTGTTAACTTGTTTGCTTTGCTTTTTTCAGATTCAGTCTGCACCCATCCTAACCCATGAAGATCCCGTTTTACAACTGAAGAGCTCTTAGGAGTTCTCTTGCAGAGCCCTTCCATTTGTCCTAAAGAGGGGAGAGAGGGCCAGTTTTGGCACCTGTTTGTAAGTGCAGGTGACTAAAATGCCATCAGAAGGTAGAAACTGGTGGAAATTGGTTTCAGAAGGATGGTCAGGAGGACACATCATGCTCAATTGCTCAGTCAGGTGCTTCTGTGTCAGGCAACTGAGATGAGATCTGGGATCAGGCACAGAAACATATTCCCCCCCTCCCCTTGGGCCTGGCTTTTCTCTTTGATATCAGTGTAGACAACTGAACGACAGCCAGTTGCTAATGTTGGGCACTTTCTTTCTCAAAATAGACAAGCCCCTCATTCCTATTTAAAGGGTGTCTACATTTGTGAGACGTTGAATTTATAAGTCTGCTAAATTATTAAGAAGCTCAATTAGATTATAAATTGTCCAGTTTCTTGATATATTTTCCTTCTAATACATCCTTACAATTTTCCATATTTTGACTAATAGGAATTGGTCAGAACCACTGGTTCTGGTAGAGGAATTGGTCAGAACCACTATTTATTATCATCTCTGGCTTTTAAGCATCTGGGCTCTTTGTTCCATTTCTAAGGATAATAACAGCAGTCTGGCAAAGGAGCTCCCAAACCAAAACCTGGGAGCATTCTCACCTGAAATCACCCCTCATTATAATCCAGACCATAGACCCAGATCAACAGATGAGGGGAGCTTTTTAAATATGATTCTGTGCTTTTTCCTGTTCTAGTCTCCCACCAACTTTTCCATCTTAAGCTGTAACCTTGTTTTATATTTCAGGGAGTTACCTTGTTTTTGTAAAACGAGGATTATTAATTGTCTTTTGGCCCCTTTGCATTTTAATTAGACCTTGCAGAAACAACAAAATACTTGTCATGAGAAACTGGAGGATCTTTGCAGCTGGATAGGGCAGGCGGAAAGAGCATTGGTAGGCCACCAAGGCAGAGCCTCCCAGCAGGATCTTTCTGCTTTGCAGAAGAACCAAAGTGACTTGAAGGTCAGTATAAGTTAATTCATTTATTTGCATTTTGTCAACAAATATTTATAAAGGCTTGCTTATGTGCCAGGCACGTGCTTAGTGTTAGCAACATAATGGTAAATAACCCTGCTCACATGATGCTTACAGTCTAGTGAAAGAGATGGATATTATAGATAATCACAAAAATGTACAAATAATTATTAACTATTATACATATAAAGGAAAAGTTACATGAGAACATATAACAGAGACTCAATCTAGTCTAGGATGTCAGAAAAGATTACCTTGAAGAAATGTCCCTTACCCTGAGAAATGAACGCTGTGTAGGGGTTAAGGAATGCAGGGGTGGTAGATGGAAGAGAATATGCAGGCTGAGGCCTATGTGTCTGTCTTCAGGTGGGAATGGGATCAAGCACCACATATTCCAGAACTGAAAGAAAGCTAGTTCAATTGGGCTAAAAAGAACAAAAGGAAGATTAGGAATGATGAGGCTGGAAACTAGGCAGTACCCACACCTTGCTGGTTCTTACAGGCTACAGTGAGGATAAGGAGAGTAGGAAGGACTCAGCTAGAATACTGCTGTCAACTCTTCTTTATAGAAGAGTGATCTCTTCGAGGATAACTCATTACAAAATAAAAATCTCTGCTATTCACCATGTTTATGGGTCTCCTTTTTTGTCTTCACTAAATATTTTCTCAGAAATTTCAATTTAAATGTTGCTTAAAAAATTAAATATTAAGAGACATACATCTGTTGCAGATATGTCAATCCCAGTCATTCCACCTTCGTCCTGTTAGGTCTTAGGCAGCTAAAGTTGAAGGTCTGCCATTCCTGTTTTCATGTGTTAGGATTTACAGGACGACATTCAGAATCGCGCCGCCTCAGTTGCCAGTGTTGTCAAAGACATCGAAGGGTTCCTGGAAGAGAACCAGACCAAGCTGAGCCCCCAGGAGTTGACAACTCTTCGGGAAAAACTTCATCAGGCGAAGGAGCAGTATGAGGCTCTTCAGGCACGGACGCGGGTGGCCCAGAAGGAGCTAGAGGAAGTAGTGACCTCAGCCTTACAGCAGGAGACTGAAAAGGTAACCAGACTGCTGTGACACTTGGTATTTTTCAAAAAAGAAAATATTAGCACCTACACAAATGAAAGGTGATGAGGAGGAACTGCCTTACACAGAGCATAGAGTCATGAAAAGGGGCTGTTTCAGGAACAGGACTGTGAGCCAGTACTTTATTTTCATCAATATTCTGAAGAACTTTAAGTCAGGAATAATTGGTAGGAAGTTTATATTACAAAAAATAAAAATAAAAACTCTGGCATTCTGTGTATTTGGTATTCTGAATAATAGGAAAATGTCAGAAAGAATTTAGTGAGGAAGGGTGGTACCCTGGGGAGGAAAATGCAAATGGCATGTTTCTTACATGAATCTAGACTGGTGATCCAGGAGTGTGGGGGGAAGTAACTGGGGAGTCTCCAAGCTTTTTCACTGTAGTTTCAGGGAGATCATGGCACTGGGGTAAACCCACGAGAAGGTGAAGTCTCAAATGGTCTTCTGCACCCTACTTGGCACTAGCAGATTGAATTAGAATCCTTTGTCCAGCCATGGACTCTGATGCTAACAGGGAGGTAGAGAAAATAGAAATAAGTTACCTGAAGATGAAGTCTGAACTATGTGAATGTATCCCTTGGCATATCCTTTTTAATCAATTAAAATACTTGAGGAGTCATGAAATCGTTTCAGTACTCGGTGTTCTGTTTGGCAGAGGAAAGGATAGGAGAAGTCTGTATTTCCCTTAGGAAGACGCAGCCAGGTAATTGAGTATGGCTGTGTTATCTCTTACCCTGCCAAGCCAGTGTATCACTTTTGCATGCCTAGAAAGAATGCCGAGAGGCCTTGCTGGGATGGCTGGATTAAATCACCTCTTAATAAAATAAGGGCCTTTAAATCCTAGGATTCCCCCCCCCCCTTTTTTTAAAATTGATTTTAGACAGGAAGGGAGAGAGAGAGAAACACCAATTAGTTGCCTCCTGTGTGAACCCACAACCTAGGTATATGCCCTCACCAGGAATCGAACCTGTGACCCTGTGGTGCATGGGACAATGCTCCAACCAACTGAGCCACACTGGCCAAGGCTCTCCCTATCTTTTAAAGCAGTAAGATATACACAAAAATCTAGAGATTATTTTCAATAATTATTTTTTCAACAGATTTAGCTCCTCGTTCTTTTTTGTGGGTTCAAAGATTGCCTATACCCAATCTTAGAGCTTCTCATTTTCTTTAGCATAAACATTTCCCTCTTGACTTCACCTGTAACCTATAATAGCTGAGTATCTAAGGCCTTCACATCAGACTCCCTTTACTCCTTTCAGAGTAAAGCAGCAAAGGAACTGGCAGAGAACAGGAGTAAGATTGATGCTCTCTTGGATTGGGTGGCTTCAGTGGGGTCACCTGGTGGACAGATGGAGCAGCTGTCAGGAGCTAGCCTGGAGAAAGGTGCCTTGGATACCACTGACGGCCACATGGGCGTGAACCAGGCCTCAGAGAAACTGGACAAGCAGTATGAGAAGATGAAGGTGAGTCTGTTGCTTGCCCTCACTGTGCTGGGGACTCTTTTCTGCCCTGAGCAAGTGACCAGTACCTCTTTGCTCCTGAATCCAGGGAGCACCTCTCAGTTCATATTCTTTGACACTTGAAATACTCACATAGCACTACTTCACATAGCACTCCTCTGCCCTTGATAATCTATTCCTTTCCCCCAGGCACCATTTCACATACTGGTGTGCTTTTAATATAGTCCTAGACTTGCTCTCATCTTTCAAAATAAACTTTCCTTTGGTAGTTTCATCCATTCATGATACTTCAATTACCGTTTGTACTCAATAATTGCATATATATATATTTGTCTCTAGCCCAAATGCTGTCCTGAGCTTCAAGCCATTATATGAATCTGTCTTTCTCTTGACAAGTTGGAATCACAAGCATCTCAAACTGAAAAATGGAATGCCTGTTCATTATAATACCCCTCTCCTGATCAAACACATTGTCCTTCCTGTATTAATTGCCTGAATTAGACATCATTCAAACCTCCTTTCCCTGCCTCACTGTCCCATATCAAATCAGCCATCAAATGCCATGTTGCTTATATCTCTTTCACAGGCAGCCCACGTCTTCATCTCCGTGGAGATATTATTGTGGTTTGGACTTGTATTACTATAGTAGCTTTTACTGGTCTCCTTACCTGTAGGCTTTAATCCTCCAATTCATCCCCCACACTAAGTAATCTTTCTAAAATGCTGTATCCTTTTAATGGCTTCCTATTTTACTCATGAAACCATTTCTTTCTTACTATTTCTCTCTACTCATTTATTCCTTCATTTAGCAAATATTGAGCATCTGCTATATGACAGGCATTGGAGATAAATCAGTGAACTAACCAGATAAACCGTCTCCTGGGACATTAGCTGGCACATGCAGGCACATTATATTGCGTGGTTGAGAGAGAATGATATATTCAGGGCACTTTAACACACGCATCACATATTTCAGTAGTTCTACCTTCCTAGCACAAAAAATTTGGTGTAGCTGGAGTGCTTCTATTGAACGGCTTGTGTGGACCAATGCCTATTGTGTACTAATGGGATTTCTGCCTCTGGCATGCCCATTCTGTGCTTGGGAGGTTCATTGTAGTGTGTCCCCCAAGGCCCTGGCATGGAGCAGAGATGGTTCTGCTGTCCTAGGAGCCTTCCTGACACCTCTTGCTGGTAGTGTCAGTCAGCTTGACCAAGTAGTATTTCCATCCTAGGAAGGAAACGGCCTTACTTATAGGTGGATGGGTTGGAGGATGAGAAGGGGGCATCGGGATGGTACATAGACAGGCTGTGGTACTAGATGCTCCTTACTAGTTATTTGAGCAGGATATGTTTCTCACCCCACCTTCCCTGAGAGGGTGTTGGAATCTGAGGCTATCAGATTGCGGTTGATACAGGTTGAAACCGGACAATATTCTGAAGAAAAGTAAGCTTAGTCCTTCTCTAGGTAGTTGCATCAACAATATAGGTAGTTAGGAACACTGAGTGAACTCCCTCTGACTTCTGTTAGACTCGGGAAGAACGTTGTTTGAACAACCACTACTGTCCTTCTTTCACTTCTGTTCCCTGGGAATAGAAAAAAGGTCCACATGGAAACACATGGAGATAGCACAAATTACCTGTGCTGTCCAGAAACACAGCTCACTCTCATTAATGCATAACTCATTTACTTAATGCATTAATTTCCCTAGATCTTTCCTGTTAGGACAGTCTCCATAGATAATTGACTGACATATTTCATAGCTAAGAATTGGTAATTGTCCCATGTATGGCTCACCCAGCTTATTCTCTCCTTCCATTCATGTGGGTAATTATGCGTTGGCCATTTGTACCTTCTCTTAGACTTAGGATGATTTAGTGAAGAGAGTCGGGTCAACAATTCATCCCTTAACTACCTGCATGACCTTAGTCAATAGTACATCTTTTTGGTAATCACTTAACCCCGTCTTTAATATGGATATTTTATTGTCTTCCTACATTGTAGATTGTGCAGCAAATCAGATGAGACAATACATGTAAAATATCTTTGAAAACGTTAAGATTCTGTGTGTGTCAGTTCAGCTGGAATATGGCATAATGCTTAGAGAGAGAGAGATTGGTGACTTCTGAGCAGCTATAAAAGTGGCCTATGAAAATCTCTCTCTACTTCTAGTTGTAGACATAACCACATTATTGTGGTGTCCCTGCTAATTGTCCTTTGTTTTGGGGGATTTTTTGCCAGGCCCATCACCAAGAATTGCTATCTCAGCAGCAAAATTTCATCCTGGCCACCCAGTCAGCTCAGGCCTTCCTGGACCAGCATGGCCACAATCTCACACCTGAGGAACGGCAGACACTGCAGGAGAAGCTAGGAGAGCTAAAGGAACAGTATGCGACTTCCCTGGCCCAGTCAGAGGCAGGGCTGAAGCAGGTGCAGACACTACGGGATGAGCTGCAGAAGTTTCTGCAGGACCATAGAGAGTTTGAAAACTGGCTCGAACGGTCTGAGAAAGAGCTGGAGAACATGCACCAGGGAAGCAGCAGCCCCGAATCCCTCCCCTCCCTGCTAAAGCGGCAGGGGAGCTTCTCGGAGGATGTAATTTCCCACAAAGGAGACTTGAGATTTGTGACCATCTCAGGACAGAAAGTGTTGGACACTGAAAACTGCCTGGAGGAAGGCAGAGAGCCATCAGCAGCTGGAACCTTAGTGAAGGACAAGCTGAAGGATGCAACAGAGAGATACACTGCTCTCCATTCAAAGGTATGGGAGAGGCTCCTGGCAGCCTCTGGTGAACCGATCGTGGCAGCCCTCACACAACTGTAGGTGGTTTCTGAGACTTAGAAACCTCAGGACACAGGGAATGAGCTAATTTGTATACTGACCACAGATAGAGCGTCTTTATGAGCAGTGCAAAAATGCAAAACATGAAGGCTCACGGCTAGTGCCCGATCCTAGCAATATCAGCAGCGCGTCTCACTCCAGAGGTGCTGGTGGAGGTGCTTGCCTTCTGTATCATGACCAGCCCACAAGGGCTCCTCGGAGACATAGCGCAGGGGGAACTTAAACCCAGTGCACAGTCTGTATTCCTGGACAGAGCATCGGGGGCAAATCCATATCTTCCTATCAGAGAACTCCTTTTAGCTCTTAAGGCATAGAATCGAGTCAGTTCTTCTCACCCAGGGGTAAATTCATATCTTCCTATCAGAGAACTCCTTTTAGCTTCTAAGGCATAGAATCGAGTCAGTTCTTCTCACCCGTCTTGTGCTTTGTATCAATACCTCTAACCCTCAGAGAGACACTTTTCTCAGTCCCATTTCTCTTGCAACCTGATGCATATTTCTTTGATGGCTTACCATACAACTCACTAAATCTTCCCCAGTGTGTAATAGAGTTGAGGTGAATAGAATGGATCAAATGATGAGGAACCCACTCATGAAAAGGATGTTGCTACTTATCTATCCATGGGCACTACCCCTAACTGCATCCACAGTGAGTTCCCTGTAACAGAGCCCAGCCTCTCTCTGGACTATGCCTGGGATGCTGCTGCCTTGGGCCTGGCCTGGCCTAAGCTTTCTTTCCCTCCTTTCTCTGGCACAGTGTACACGACTGGGCTCTCACCTGAACATGCTGCTAGGCCATTATCAGCAGTTCCAGAGCAGCGCTGACAGCCTGCAGGCCTGGATGCAGGCCTGTGAGGTCAAGGTGGAGAAGCTCCTCTCAGATACTGTGGCCTCTGACCCTGGGGTCCTGCAACAGCAGCTTGCAACAACAAAGGTAAGCCAGGACACAGGCTGTTGTACTGCATGGCTTACAGCACCCAAAAGTAATGCAAACACTGGCCTTTGGGTTAAAAACAATGGTTGGGATGCCTTGGACAAGATCTCATTCCTAAACGATTTATTCTAATATCGGTGGCTCTGGTTAAGCTGAGAATTATTCTGTGCAGCTTATCATACAACTCACTCTGGGTCCTAGAACCAGCTTTGATTACTCACTCAGATGTTTTTCTTCTGTCCCTTTTCATCAACAAGCAGCAGTTGCAGGAGGAATTGGCTGAACACCAAGTACCTGTAGAAAAACTTCAAAAAGTAGCTTGTGACCTCATGGAAATTAAAGGGAAACCAGCCCCAGACCACATGCGTGTTCAAGAAACTACAGGTATGAAACAGCAACAGGCATAGTGCTAATTCCTAGTGTATACCTCTGTTCCATAGTTGATCCCATTGTGTTGTACAGGTATCTGGTGCTAGCTGGGTGCTGGGGATATACACGTGAATAGCTCACCCGCTCATGAACTTTATTCTTATACTAGGGGCCCGGTGCATGAAATTCATGCACTGGGGGGGGGGGGGGGCGGAGTGTCCCTCAGCCCAGCCTGCCCCCTCTCACATACTGGGAGTCCACAGGGGATGTCCTATTGACAGCTTAGGCCCCGCTCCCTGCTCCCCTTGGGGAGTGGGCCTAAGCAGCAGTCTGGCCTCCCTTTGTGGGAGGTGACCGGGCTGATCAGGGGAAGGAACCAGCCCCATAACGCCACTGCTGCAGCCACTGCCAGTCACCGCAGCCAGCAAGGTTTTTTCATCAACATGGACTCCAGTCCCATCACCATGAAAAAATCACAACTTTTTTTAGGCATTTTCAAGATGTGTCTTTCATATAATAATAATTCCTTTATTATTTTTTTATCCTCACCTGAGGATATGTTTCCATTGATTTTTAGAGAATGTGAAAGAGAAAGGGAAAGACAGAGAGAAACATCAATATGATAGGAACACTTTGATTGGTTGCCACCTGCATGAGCCCTGAACCTGGGTCCCGGCCGGAGAGGATCCTGCAACCTAGGTACATGCCCTTGGTCAGAATTGAACCCAGACCCTGCCATCGGCAGGCCAAGGCATTATCCACTGAGCCAAACCCGCTAGGGCAGGATATGACATTTCTTAGCCCTCCAGCAGCGGACCTTCATTTTTTTCACCAGGAGTGTGGTGAAAAACCCTAGATCACCATTTTGGATTCTTATTACCCAAGTTACTAAGAATATTACCAGTGGCATACAGGGAGCTTAATCAATGAGTGGTCAGAAAAGGTGCTTCCTCTGTAGTTCACACCAATCTGTGGCTTGGCACCCCACCCACCCCCACCCCAGGCTTGACGCCTCTGGCCCGGGCTTCAGGCCTGGGCAGGGGAACCCCATCTCCCCCGATCACGGGCTCCACCCTTGCCCAGGCCTGATGCCTTGGCCAGAGGCATCGACCCCCATCACCCTCCGATTGCCAGATTGGCCCCTTGCCCAGGCCTGATGCCTCCACCAGAGGTGTAAGGCCAGGGCAGGGGACCCCCATCTCCCTCCCATAGCTGGCTCCGCCCCCCGCCCAGGCCTGATGCCTCTGGCCCAGGTATCAGGCCTGAGCAGGGGACCCGCACACCCCTCCGATTGACAGCTCCACCCCCCGCCCAGGCCTGACGCCTCAGCCAAAGGCGTTGACCCCCATCACCCTCCAATCGCAGGATTGGCCCCTTGCCCAGGCCTGATGCCTCTGCCAGAGATGTCAGGCCTGGGCAGGGGACCCTCATTTCCCCCTGATCACTGGCTCTGCCCCCCTGCCCAGGCCTTATGCCTCTGGCCCAGGCATCAGGCCTGGGCAGGGGACCCCCAGACCTCTCTGATTGCTGGCTCCGCCCCTGGCCTAGGCCTGATGCCTCTGGCCCAGGTTTCAGGCCTGGGCAGGGAACCCCCATCTCCCCCCGATCACCAGCTCCGCCCTTTCCCAGGCCTGATGCCTCTGGCCCAGGCATCAGCCCTGGGCAGGGGACCCCCATCTCCCTCTGATCGCTTGCTCCACCCCCTGCCCAAGCCTGACGCCTCTGACCCAGGCTTCAGGCTTGGGCAGGGGATCCTCATATACCCCCAATCACCGGCTCCTCACCCCACCCAGGCCTGATGCCTCTGGCCCAGGCATCAGGCCTGGGCAGAGGACCCCCAGCCCCCTCTGATTGCTGGCTCCGTCCCCCGCCCAGGCCTTATGCCTTGGCCAGAGGAGTTGACCCTCATCACCCTCCAATCGCCGGATTGGCCCCTGCCTAGACCTAATGCCTCTGACCAAGGCCTTAGGCCTGGGCAGGGGACCCCCAGCTCCCCACAGTTGCAGGCTCCACCCCTGCCCAGGCCTAACGTCTTTGGCCAAGGCTTTAGGTATGGGCAAGGGACCTCTAGCTCCCTGGACTGCCAGTTCTGCCCCTGCCCAGCTCCCATTGCCGGCTCCACCCCTGCTTCCTGCTATCAGTGGCCAGGTGGCAAAGGCGCCGGGTTCTCTGATCACAACTGGGGGGCAGGGCAAAG
Organism: Myotis daubentonii; assembly: GCF_963259705.1. Lineage (NCBI taxonomy): Eukaryota > Metazoa > Chordata > Mammalia > Chiroptera > Vespertilionidae > Myotis > Myotis daubentonii. The sequence goes on along the minus strand of NC_081842.1, from coordinate 193,881,632 downwards.
GTGGCCCCCAGGACCGCCTTTGCCCTGCCCCCAGCTCTTAGCTCCCCCCTTGGTTTCCGATCACCGTCAGTGGCAGGGGACTTCTTCCATCCTTTCCCTTTCGCCTCCCAGCATCGTGCCTACATATGCAAATTAACCACCGTCTTTGTTGGCGGTTAACCGCCATCTTAGTTGGCCGTTTGCATATCGCCCTGATTAACCAATGGGAAGGGTAGCGGATGTACGGCTAATTACCATGTTTCTCTTTTATTAGATAGGATCATTGAAGGACCTTTGCAATCTGGCTTCAACCCCTTTCGCCAAGGCATTCTGCCTTCTAGATACACCCTACATCTTTCCTTTCCCAAGTAAACTAGTCATTTCTTCATTGCTTTAATCCTGACGTTTTTCCTGTTGCTTACCTGATAACATTAAATAAGGGCTTCCCATGCATGATGAACTCTTACTCATGCTTCAAGATGTAGCCAAGAGATTGCTTTCTTTGTAAAGTCCTCACCACCACCACCACCACCTCCCAAAAGAAATAAAAGATAAGAAATAATCGGGGGTTTTTTCAGGCCTCTCTAGTACTCTTTTTTTTTCTTTTACTTTTAAAATATTTATTTATTTTTAAATTTTATTTTAGAGAGGGAGGAAGAGACAGATAGAGAGAGGGAGAGAAATATTGATGTAAGAGAGATACAGAGATTGGATGTGCCCAACTGGGGATTGAACCTGAAACCTAGATATGTGCCCTGACGGGGAATTGAGCCCATGACTTCCTAGTGCGTGGGCTGATGCTCCCAAACCACTGAGCAACACCAGCCAGGGCAAGTCAATTAAATTTTTTTTCCTCGCTCTAGTACCACTATAGCACTTAGGATTTTATTTTCATGGTTAGTTGTGCCTTCCTCTGCCTGCCCTCTCTTTCAGAGTCTTAGGTTTGAAGAAGGCAAGGACTTTATCACAATTATCTATAGTCCTCAGTATCTAGCACAATTTCTGGCATGTAGTAGGTGCTAAATAAATAATGTTCATGGAATCTGGCTCAGATACTAATATTCTTTAAGCTTATTACTTCTGTTTGTCTTAATGTCTGTTATAATTAACATGCAACTTAATACATTTTTTTTTAAAGCACAACACAAAAATAGCCTCCACTTTCTCTTTTCATGGCCATGTTTTTCCAGATTCCATACTTAGCCATTTCCAAAGCCTCTCCTCTAGCCTGGCTGAGCGCTCTGCTCTGCTGCAGAAGGCAATTGCCCAATCTCAGAGCGTGCAGGAAAGCCTGGACAGCTTGTTGCAGTCCATCATGGAAGTTGAAAAAAACCTGGAAGAGGAACAGGTGGCATCCCTGTCGTCAGAAGTCATCCAAGAAGCCCTGGCCACTAATATGGTAAGACCTCTACCCAAAGAGTTTGCATAGAGTGTATTTGCCATGTCCCATAATTGCATCACTTTGAAAAAGTATCAAGAGAAGAATTTATGTTCATGAATCTTCTGATGATGAGACTTAGACATGATGACTAATCCATGTGAAGATATTGCTATCCAATTTCCAAACCATTGTTAAACTTCAAGAACAATGGCGATAGCAAGGTCATTTGGTGGAATGGGTTAGAGAACTAGGAGGATGAGATATATGATGTTCTGAAGGCTCAGGTCCAATCCTCCAACCCTCCAGAGGAGATAAACGTGTAGTTATTAGAAGTTTGTTTGTGGCTCAGATATCCTAGAACAGAGGTCCTCAAACTATGGCCCGCGGGCCACATGCAAATACAAATATTGTATTTGTTCCCGTTTTGTTTTTTTACTTCACAATAAGATATGTGCAGTGTGCATAGGAATTTGTTCATAGTTTTTTTTTAAACTATAGTCCAGCCCTCCAACAGTCTGAGGGACAGTGAACTGGCCCCCTGTTTAAAAAGCTTGAGGACCCCTGTCCTAGAATAAGTAAGCCAGGAGCTGACACATCTTCTTGATGACAGAAACTGAAGCAGGACATTGCTCGGCAAAAGAGCAGCTTGGAGGCCACTCGTGAGATGGTGACCCGATTCATGGAGACAGCAGACAGCACCACAGCAGCAGTGCTGCAGGGCAAACTGGCGGAGGTGAACCAGCGCTTCCAACAGCTCTGTTTGCAGCAGCAAGAGAAGGAGAGCTCCCTAAAGAAGCTCCTGCCCCAGGCAGAGATGTTTGAACATCTCTCGGAAAAGCTGCAGCAATTCATGGAAAACAAAAGTCGGATGCTGGCCTCTGGAAATCAGCCAGATCACGATATTGCACATTTCTTCCAGCAGATCCAGGTGAGGCTATACCTGCCAAATTGACAGAATAAAGGGAAAAGCAGGGCAAGGAAGGGACCAACATTTACTGAGGACATAAAATGTCAGTCGATATCCTGGAAACTTCACCTACATTATCTTAAAGAATTATCACAGCCATCCTGCAATCTAGATATTGTTTGTCCATTTTTTAGAAACATACCTAGATTTATTTTTCGCTCATACTACATATTCAACCTAAATCAGTAGGATACTTAGCTTATCATGGTCAGTCAGGGATTCAAGTTGATGGAAACTTCATCCTGACAAAGTTTTTATGAAGTTTTCACGTTTGATTTTAATATGTTGATTTTATATTTTGGTAACTTACTGAATTACTTCATTGTTTGATTTAGTTGTATTGTTGACGCTCTTGGATTTTGCAAGTATATTTTCATATAATGTGAAAATGTAGTTTTACCTCTTTTTCAATTTTTTAAAATATATTTTTATTGATTTCAGAGAGGAAGAGAGAGGGAAAGAAAGAAACATCAGTGATGAGAGAGAATCATTGATCAGCTGTCCCGCTCACGCCCCACTCTGGGGATCAAGCCCGCAGCCTCCTGGTTCATAGGTCAACACTCAATCACTGAGCCATACTGGCCAGACTCTTTTTCAATTTTTATGCCACCCATTTTCTCTTACCTGTATCTTCAATAGTGGGGAGAGTGCCTGTTTTACAGACGAGATAGCCTGTAGAAGCTTAGAGAAATTTAATAACTTAAGAGCACAACCTAGTAAGTGGCAAAGCCATGATTGAATTTTAGGTCTTTTCCACTCCAGAACCCTCTATTCTTTTCATTCTGTTATACCACCTAGGTATTGTTCATCTTTCAGTGTGTATTTATTTATAAGGATCAGAGGATTTAATACATTTCCTGTTTGCTTGACAGGAGCTCAATTCGGAAATGGAAGACCAGCAGGACAGCCTTGATACTCTTGAGCATCTGGTCACTGAACTGAGCTCCTGTGGCTTTGCACTAGACCTGTCTCAACACCAGGACAGGATACAGAACCTCAAAAAGGACTTCACAGAGCTACAGAAGATAGTTAAAGAAAGGTGAGTTCCCATATGTGTTGGTCAGTACGGGGTGCTAATTTTTTCTTGCTGTTGAGTGAAATTATTACCTCACCAGTCATTACCAGAAAAGAACTCTGCTGTGGCCCAGCCGGTGTGGCTTAGCGGTTGAGTGTTAACCTATGAACCAGGAGGTCATGGTTCAATTCCCGGTCAGGGCACATGCCTGGGTTGCAGGCTCGATCCCCAGTAGGGGGTGTGCAGAAGGCAGCCAATTGATGATTCTCTCTCATCGATGTTTCAGTCTCTGCCTCTCCCTTCCTCTCTCTGAAAATTAATAACAGTTTTTTTTTTAAAAAAAAAAGGAAAGAAAAAATCTCTGCTACAGAGGGATAGACGATTTGGAAAGTGTCTCTTTCAACCAAAGCTACCCAATCTACTTGATGCTTAGTGGTTTTTCTATTACTAAATGATGAATTCCTTCTGAATAATGGGGCTCAGCTCCCTCTCTGTACCATCAAAAGCCCAGGTCACCTGGACCAAACAGAACAAATTTGAGGCAGCAAGTAGGATTGTGGCAGGATTTGAAATAAAGAGAAAAATTGGAGACTTCTCAGAAATAATTAAGGGTTATATTGGCACTCACCCTGCTTGTTTTGACAACAGTTATTTATTATTATTATTAATCCTCACCAGAGGATATGTTTATTGATTTTAGAGAGAGGAAGTGTTACAGAATTTACCAGGCAACCAAAAAATACACAAGAGTACCAGCAATACAGGAAAAACCCATTTATTTTCAGATGTTTCACATGTACTGGTACAGTGACTCAGGGAGACTGTTTCTCCCCAAATCCTGAGCCAACCAATATGGAGGAAGCTTTCCCTTTGTACCCTTTTGGTTTCTTTGTCCCCCAGATATGGATGGGACTTCCGGACCTTTCGCGGGCTTTGCAGAAAGCCCCGTGTGTTGGGATGGGGGCCATGAGACCACACCTAACGGCCTGGCCTGGCGCCAGCACTGATAACCCCCTCTGGGGGTGGTGTATTGTTCATGGTTTATGGCCTCTGTAAAATGGGAGTACTTAGGTAAACAGGTCTTGCAAGACCAGATAATTAAGGAAGGGGCAGTGACTAGACTATAGGCTAACAGGAATGTGCATTAGGTTACTGGCACAGATTTAGATTACTAGCCCCCCAAAAATGTCTCATTTTCCCCATCAGAAGGGAGAGAGAGAGAACATGAATCCGTTGTCTCCCATATGCACCCCAATCTGGGATTGAATGTGCAACCTAGGTATGTGCCTGATTTGGAATCAAACCCTCAACCTTTTGGTGTACAAGACCAACTGAGCCACCTGGCCAAGGCTTGACAACATTTAGGTTGCTGTTTTTGAAGAGTGTCTGGGTTGGGGTTTTTTAAGGCAAACATGGGAATATATATGACAAAGGTGGCTGATTTCAGGTAATCAGCTCACTGTTGAAAAGCCATGATTCCTCCACTAAAACACCTCACCTGGACTTAAGAGCTGATTAAGATTTTTCTCTCGGGTTAGCAGATGATGGCCTTAGCCACTAGACACAGCGGTTCTCAACCTGTGGGTCGCCTAAGACCACCCTGCATATCAGATATTTACGTTACGATTCATAACAGTAGCAACATTACAGTTATGAAGTAGAAACGAAAATAATTTTATGGTTGGGGGTCACAACATGAGGAACTGTATTTAAAGGGCCAGAAGGTTGAGAACCACTGGACTAGAGGAAAGTAGTTGCTCAAATCAATGCAGGTAATTTAGGGAAGGAGAGAGGGATGAAGGCCAGGCAAGCTTTGTTTTTCTTCCCCATTCTGACGCCATTTCCAAACTTAATTCCAAATTGATTTCTCCTTTCTCCTGGATTTATTTTATTTCCTAGTGTATTTATTCTAACTTCTCAGAGCCTCTTGTTTTAGCATTTTCCTTGTTAAAGGAATTAGCATTTTAATTAGGCCTTGAAAGAGTCTAATACCTAAAAAGTATCAGAGCTGGACTTAAGATCCAAAGCCTACATTCCTTCCATTGTATCATAGAACCTAAATAGCAAGCTCCCTGTAGTTTTTCTCCCTTTCATTTTAGCTTAGAGTAAGACTGGAGACTCCTTTCCCCAGAATGTCCAAACAAGGGCAACAGATTCCTTAGTTTGATGCTCTCCTACATTATATGTGGTTGTTTAGCCAAAGCTGCTGTGGAAAAGATGATGGGAAGAAAAGTACTGTTAGGAAATGATTCCTAGAGTCCCAGAATGAACTTAGTTTTAGTTCAAGTTGACTTCACACAGCTTAGCCTGGCAAGTAACAGAACCTCTCCGTTGACAGAGAGGAAGATGCATCGTCTTGCCAGGAACAATTGGATGAATTCCGGAAGCTGGTTGGGACCTTCCAGAAATGGTTGAAGGAAGTTGAAGGAAATATTCCACCTACAGAGACTTTCATGAGTACTAAAGAGCTGGAAAAGCAGATGGAACACCTGAAGGTAGGTGAACAAAAATATCTCCAGGAATTGGGCTAGACAGCAGTTTAGAAGCATGTATGGACTCATTTCCAGTTATGGTGGGAAAGTGGTGTGAGAAATCCAAATTATCCATCTACATTAGAACTGAAAGTCCTACCTACACCTACCCCTACCCAAGCCCTGAGCACCAAAAATCTATTTAAAAACCAAAACCAAAAATATAATTTTGGAATAATACCTCTGAAGTTTCAGCTGTTCTTGGATACCTCTCATGCTATGGTAGGTCATAAAAAAACATTTGTAAAAGTCCAGTTCTTGAGTAGCTTAAATTCTCATTGTGTGTTTGAGAATTAGACAATTACATGTGAGCAAGTAACAAAACATATGATCAGGAAATCGAGGACATAATTAGTCCTACAACTAATAAAGGAGATGATATAATGAGATGGTTGGAGGTAGTTTCAAGACTAGGACCCCTTTTGTCCCATCCCCTGCAGAATCCCTCTGCACCATTTTTTATTTGTAGTCATTGGGCCTCTGCTTATACCTCTTACACATTCTTCTTTTAATTGAAACCAGCCTCCAACTAACTCTTACACATTTGTCCCCATTGTCTTAGTAAAGCAGGGTTTCTCTTGAACAGATAAGAGTTTGATTGCTTTCACAGAGTCTGTTCCAGGAGCATTTGCTGTAGGGAAATTCCCTAGAGCAGAGGTTCCCAGTTTCTTGGTTCACAATACCCTTAGTGTTTCAAGAAATGTTTCATGGCAACACCAGGCCAAAAACAACAATAAAAAAACCTCACTTGCTAAGTGGTCAGGTCCAAACAACTTAATAGTAGTTGTTCACATGGTGTCCAACAGATGTCACTGTATTTCCCTCAAAATTTTAAAATATCCTATGTCAATACATAGTTCAGTAACTGTAATCCTTTGGAATCAAGCCTGAGTAATAAAGAATTGACAAGCTGAGACTTGATAAGGTTCAGTCTGAAGCTAGGCTGCATGAGCTTGCTAGATGTTCATGGCTCTGGGTCTTCAAATGAAAAGCAAACTAAGTAGATTTCAGGGAACACTAGGAAGGGACTGCAGGCTAGGATATGTCCCAGCTTTGCAAGGAATAAAGTCTTACTGCTGCGGCAGGCAATCCACATCTCAGAGACAATACAACCCGATACTTTTGACATAGAGCAGATGCCATTGTTTCCTAATGGCTTCCTATAGAAGTGAGAGCTTTGACTCCAAACACAATATAAAGTTCTCTTGAACATACAAAATGTAACCTATGACTCTGCGTATTTCTCTATATCTCAGTATCTCCTCATTTTACTCTCCAGTGACCATTTATTTTTTATTTTTTATATGCATGCTGTTCCCTTTGTCCACCTGGCAAACTCTTAACCTTAAATGTGTCCTCTTGTGATTTCAGGGTTTACTGACTGTCTGTATTTCTGTAACAGCATTTATCACATTATAATGCAATAGATAATCTGAGCTCTTGGTTTAGAATTGTGTCATTGTCTTACTGTGTATCCGCAGTGTTTAGCATGATGCCTGGCCTATAGTAAATGCTCAATAAACATTTGATGAATGAATGGATGGCATGAATGAAAAGGTCTTGACTATTCCAGGAGATGATTCTTTCACACCTTGGCTGTCTAAACCAAGATCTTGAAATGGTCAATATATGTGGATGGTCTCTTAATTCTTATAAAAACTTTAGGGAGTATATGTAGAAGAATGGGTGTCTCTCCTATGAGGGGAAAGCTCCCAGATGTTACCTTAGCTGTTTTGTTCTTTAAACAGGGCCTCTTAGATGACTGGGCAAGTAAGGGAACTTTGGTAGAAGAAATCAATTGCAAAGGCACTTCTTTAGAAAATCTCATCATGGAGATCACAGCACCTGATTCCCAAACCAAAACAGGTGAGTTTAAGCTCTTAAAAAATGTAGTGAATAAACTTCATTCTTTGCTTTGGCCCTTGTAATGATCTCTTTAAGAAAAGTCAGAAACAAGGTTGGATATGGGAACAAATGTGTATGGGGAGGGGGGGAGGGGGGTCCATAAAGTAGTCTTCCTCTTCCCCCCTCAATCTGATCTATTTTCCATTTTCTATATAAGAGTACTCCATTTTGGAAAATTCCTTCCCACGATAGGGTAAAGAGATTTGTTGACCCACTTGTTGGCCCAGTTAAAATGGGATTTTCTAACTTGAAAATTTTCTCTTTTATACGTGGGAATAGGATGGCTATGCACATCTTTAAATTGGGGTCAGCCTTAGATGGTATAAGCATGGTTTCTTGGGAGAGGATGGATAGCCTATATAATAAAAGCCTAGTGTGCTAAGTGTCTAGTTGTCCGGTCATCCATTCAACCAATCAAAGCATAACATGCTAACGATATGCTAAGGTCACTCAACCGTTCGCTATGATGTGTACTGATCACCAAGGGGCAGACAGCCGACCGGTTGACCAGTCGCTATGATGTGCACTGGCCATCAGGGGGCAGACAGTCAACCAGTTGACCAGTCGCTATGACATGCACTGACCATCAGGGGGCAGACACTCGAACCAGTTGGTTAGCTTGCTGCTGGGGTCTGGCCCATTGGGACTGAGTGAGACTGGCCGGACATGCCCTGGAGCCCTCCCGCAATCTCTCCCTGGCTGGCCAACCTCCCACATCCCTCCCTGGCCCCAGTCGTGCACCAGTGGGGTCCCTAGGCCTGGCATGTGCCCTCTCGCAATCCGGGACCCCTTGGGGGGATGTCGGAGAGCTCATTTCAACCCGATCCCGCAGGCCAGGCCGAGGGACCCCACTGGTGCACCAATTTGTGCACTGGGCCTCTAGTTTAAGAAATAATATTGGTATTCCAGGGACTGGTACATTTCTTGGAAGTGGACATAAAGATTGTGCCAGATACATGAAAAATCTCTGGCTGCAAATTCAGTCTTTCAAACAAATCCACTATGAGCTCAGTGACTTAGTGTTTGCTAATTGGTATCTCATAGGTTTTATTACCCTACTATGTTAATGTACCCCTATAGTCGCTTAAATAGTATGGGAAAGATGACCTTTTTTTTTCCTCCTGAGAATGGCTACTTTTTTGTTGTATCCTAAAGTTTAAAGATCTCTTGTCACTAACTAGAAGTTAAAATTGAATTGGGTTCAATATTGTATTATTTAAAATATTGACATTTCAGGAATTGATTTTTTTTTTATATTCTAACACATAAACCTCTAAATTTAATGACTTGTTGGTGTGTGACTATATCAGGAATTGGCAAAACTTTTTCTATAAAGAGCCAGATAGTATATATTTTATGTCTGTGGGCCATATGGTCTCTGTCACATCTACATGCCTCTGCCATTGCAGCACAAAAGCAAGCGTAGATAACATATGTGTATGGGTGTGGCTTTGTTCCAGTAAAGCTTTCTGTGCAAAAACAGGCAGAGGGTCAGATTTGGCTGGTAGGCTATGGTTTTCTAACTCCTGGACTAGATCACTGCTTTTTCAAACTTTTAAAAGCATTATAATCTTTTTTTTTTTTTAATTTAAATCTCACACTACAGAAAAAAAATATATTTTGTTGGCATAAGTTTCCCTTATAAGTTATTTTGGTATTCATCTGTTATGAAATCCATTAATGGGGAATATTGAGACTATCATTGTGAATATAAAAATTTGAAAAAGGATTATTAAATGACAGCTTTGTCATCTGATTTATTTCTAAATTTTGTTTGGTTGCATTGTATCTAGAAACTGTAGTTCACGTGGATAAACAGTTATAAATGATGACAAATGTTTTTAAAAGTTCACTTTATAATTTCAGAGTACTCTCCGATTAAAATGACCTAGAAGCTTGAAAGTGATGTAGTAAGACATTCTTTTTCAAAATTAAATCACAAAGAATATTCAATGAGAGCTCTCATTTTTACTTTAAATATAGAAAGACAAAAAAGTTTGTCTTTCTATATTTAAGGAAGTGCTAAGAATTCTGTTATTACATAATTCTACCCTAATGTGTGTCTACTCTTAGAAGATGTGCCTCCACCTTTTTTGACATTTTATTTAATGTAGTACGCATATCCTATAGATGTTTTTCTTTGGACATGAGTGGACATGTGTAGGTTTGAATATTGTAAAGTGTTAGTGAAGAGCTGCAACCTTGCAATCAGTGACACTCAAAGAGAACCTTAAATGTGCATAGAGGTGCAGGAGCTTCTTTATTGCCCCCTCGCCCGCCCCCAGTATCATACAATTGGCCCTTATATTCACAGGTTCCTTATCTGTGATTGCACCAACTACAGATCAAAACTGTTTTTAAAATGCATTATGTTGTTGCTCACATGTGCTGTGTAGTTGGGCCAAAGATGGTTGCTGTACTGAATATGTACAGAGGTTTTTTTCTTGTCATTATTCCCTAAACAATACAGTATAACAACTATTTACATAGCATTTACATTGTATTAGGTATTTTAAGAAATCTGGAGATTATTTAAAGTATACAGCAGAATGTAGGTTCTATGCAAGGCTCTGCCATTTTATATAAGGAACTTGAGCATCCTTAAGTTTTGGTGTCTGTGGAGGTCCTAGAACCAATCCCTTGTAGATACTGAGGGCTGTCTGTAATTGGTTGTATCTAGTGGGTTAAGGATATGGTTGAACATAATTGAACATGCATGCTTTATTGCCATTTCTAAGTAGTTAGAAATACATTCTGAATATTACGGTGAAGCCGAACATTTACAGAGTCCCTCCTTAGGTGCTTTGAAAATCAGTTTGAAATCACTAGCCTGAGCATTCTCAAAGTTCTCTTCCAACTCGGAAAAATCATGAATATTCTAGTTCCTTACATGTGAATAGTTCTTTTTGTTTCATAAAGTGCGTTCACGTACATTGCCTCACTATCTTTGTCCAGCAACCCGTGAGAGTTGACCGGATAAGTAGCGTTATCCTCAGGTCCAGGGAAGAATCTGACGTCTGTCCGTGGAGTAGCGCTCCCACACTGAGTCAGTGACCGTCTAGGCTAGAAACTTCTCCTAAGTCCGGGTCCAGTTTCTTCTTGGCTATCACCACGCTGTAATGGAAGATGATCTTTCTGCTTGGTTCATTTTTCATTGAAAATACACTAATGTTAACATTTAAAAGTTTTATAATGACTGTTTTTAATATAACGGCACATGACTTTTTCCACAGTGAAATCAGTGCACAGGACTGAGTTTTATTCTGTCCTTTTACTGTAACATTATATCACAAATATTCTTCAGAATTCCTGTGTAATCTTTATAATTGCATGATGATCTGGTTTTTCTTAGGAAATTTCTCTGAAATACAGGAGTAAACTTGGGGAGAATATAGGTGAAATTGTGGTAATTAGAACCAAAGACCCACAGCAGGATTCATGGGAATGCTTATGAGCCAAACTTATTGGCACCTCAAATTTCTGTTTTCTGGTGGAGAGAGGGGAGCAGAAAGTCATGAAAGATAAGGAATCTTCCTTTTTAAAAAAAAAAAAAAAACATATATTTTTTATTGATTTTAGAAAGGAAGGGAGAGATAGAAACATCAATGATGAGAGTGAATCATCAATTGGCTGCTTCCTGCGTGCCCCCCACTGAGGATCAAGCCTACAACCCAGTTATTTGCCCTTGTTCAGAATCAAACCTGGGACCCTTCAGTCCGCAGGCTGATGCTCTATCCACTGAGCCAAACCTGCCAGGGTGGGAATCTTCCTTTTGAAACAATATAAGAAGGGCTCATTTTAATGTCTTTATTAAAAGAATGCTGCTTTTTATGTCCTTGACTGTACTTTTCATTTTTATTATGTTGAAGGACATTGATATTAAAGTTGAACCTTTTGGGCGTTAATTATAAATCCTCATTTCAAAGTATGTCAGATACTGTTCTAAGGACTTAATAATTTTACCACTCCATGCTTCACAAAATTAGGGCAGGGCCCAAAGAATTTGGATTTCCTCTAGAAAGGATTAGGGATTATTACTGCTAAAGAGCTGAAACACCTCTAGTGACACTTTGTGGCCTGGCAGCTAAAATGATTTGTCTCTTCCCATGAGTATGTTGTCTTGTGCTGTGTTAACTTCCTGATAACCTGAGCTTAAAGTGAGTGCCAAAGAACAAATTCAGTGCTTCTATGTATTCCTAACACGTTTGTCTTGCCCTGTTTGTCTCTCTGTCCTTCTGCTCAGGTTCCATATTGCCCTCTGTAGGAAGCTCTGTAGGCAGTGTAAACGGATACCATACCTGCAAAGGTGAGAATGCCATTTCAACAGTGCCTCTGTGTTGTGTGTTTTAGGACAGTGTTCATGTTTGCATCTGTGTATGTTTCCATATGTGTGGAAATACTGCTGCCAGGATGGGTATGAGGGTAAAAATCTAGGGAGGAGCATGTGATGCCTCTTTGTTTGCTAGTGACAGGCTAAACAGGTTGGCAGCCAGTGAAATAAAGCTACTAATGAAATAAACTGGACCATTAGATAAGACCAATAAGGAGAGACCTTGAAGATAATATATGTGAATCTTTGAAGTATAAAGAAACTATACAGGATAAGTAGTCTAGTGTAGCCTTCATCCTCCCAATTAGGTGACTTTTCTGTAGTTTAGAGAAAAGGGAGCAGAAGAATGCCCCAAACCCTTTGCTCTCATCATTTTGTTCCCATGTTTATTTAGCATTTTATTTATACATCTGAGTATATAATGCCAAAGTCAGAGGAGATGACTGAGAACTCTCTTGCTCTGTGTATGTAAATTGGAATTTTTATGTGATTTAACAGGAAGACAATGTCTCATTCTGTAGAAGGAGTAGGAGAGGTGCTTAGTCCTGATAAGTAATTTAGTAGTCAGGAACCAATGGGGTTGCTCAGAGAGCTATTCCCAATCTGATTTCTGTTTCTATCATATTAGATCTGACTGAGATTCAATGTGACATGTCAGATGTAAACTTGAAATATGAGAAACTTGGGGGAGTACTTCGGGAACACCAGGAAAACCTTCAAGCTGTCCTCAGCAGAATGCAGGAAGTTCACAAGGAGGCAAGCTCAGTGCTGCAGTGGCTGGAATCAAAAGAGGAAGTCCTAAAAGCCATGGATGCCTCTTCCTCTCCAACCAAGACAGAAACAGTGAGAGCCCAAGCTGAATCTAACAAGGTACTGTTTCCATTAGCTGCACCTCAGACACTAAAAGGAAGGGACTGTTATACCAGTGTTCCTGCCTGAGTCCAGGGACCTGAGATGAGACATGGCCAACCACCTCGGTCATGATGAGCCGCACGGGTGACTTTCAAATGTTTAATATACCTAAACTCTCCTAGAGAAGTATCTTACCTATGAAATTAGAAATTGTTATAAGTCAGATGTTCAGAAACCAAACCAGGTATGTTTGCAAGGAGAATAGCCCTCCTCAGAAGCATGAGCTCATTGAGAATGGGATCTCATTTTCTGTATGATGCTGCAAACCCAACCATCCTCAACCAGGCAGCTTTCCAACTCTTGGAGGGCTCTAAATAGCTATTGCAGTATGTGCTTAAGATTGACATTTTGAACTAAGAAAATATCAGAAGGAATAAAGCCATATAGAAAACCCTGTAAAAATTTTTTACCAAATTTTTTTGTATTCCAATTGGGCATAGCACATGATCTCCAACTGCTTAAACGTCGTCATCATCATCATGATTGGATAGTGACACTTTTAGATTATCGGGATTAACACTTCCTCCTTATTGGGTTCTACTAGTGTGTTGTACATAAAAGAAATTCAGTTCTGCTATTTAGATTTTCATTTTAAAGTAAAAGTTGAAGTAGGAAGTTTAAGTATCTTAAAATCACTATGCGGGGGGGGGGGGGGGACAAAAAAAATCACTAAATAAGTTATAGATAGAATCAGACGTAGAGCCTGTAATTGCCGCCCTATCTTCCAGTCATTTTCTTCACACTCACATCTTTGTTTCCTGTCCAGAAATCTCATGGCATCATGATGTTCTTTCTCCTAGGCCTTCCTGGCTGAATTAGAACAGAATTCTCCAAAAATCCAAAAAGTAAAGGAAGCCCTGGCTGGATTACTGTTAACATATCCCAACTCACAAGAAGCAGAAAACTGGAAAAAAATGCAGGAAGAGCTCAGTAAGTTATCATAGGGATGCTACAGATTCACCTGTCCAAATTGCTTATCTTCAAAGCAAATACAGAATTTCAGCACATTGTGTAGAGTGGGAATTATTGTTAGTTAATTTTCATAAGCAAACAAGAGGCCCAGATCAGGTTAGAGAGTGAGCTTGATATGGAAAAAATTTGGAGATTCCATTCAAAGTGGCAGAAGTTTGGCTTTCTTGGGCAAGTCAAAATGACAATCTGCTGTGATCAAGAACTAAAGAGAGTATTGATGATAAAAATGAAAAAATGGGAAATCTAAATAGTCAGTGAAAGGACAGATAAATTATGCTGTGTTCATACTGAACTATAGATTATGTAGATAGATATTAGTATGAAAAAACATTGGCATCAAAGATGTTTATAATATAGAAAGTTTTCAAAACAGGCTATAAAATAATATCTATATAAGACATTTTATGTGTGTGTATATGTAGTTCAATTTTATCACATGCCTAGTTTCTTATGACCACCACCATAATCAAGAGACAAAACTGTTATTTTAGTTAAAATTAAATGTAAGTTATTTTTAACTTTACAAATATTTACATAATGCACTAGAGGTCATTTCCTGTAGTTTATTTGAACATAATTTAGGGACCAGGACTGTGGCTGATGAGAGTAAAGGAATGCATTTTCCCATTTCCTCTCTACAGACTCCCGATGGGAAAGGGCCACAGAAGTGACAATGGCTCGGCAAAGACAGCTAGAGGAATCTGCAAGTCATCTGGCCTGCTTCCAGGCTGCGGAAGCCCAGCTCCGGCCCTGGCTGATGGAGAAAGAACTGATGATGGGAGTGCTGGGGCCCCTGTCTATTGACCCCAACATGCTGAATGCACAAAAGCAGCAGGTCCAGGTGAGCAGCATCACGGAGTGCTTTAGAGCAAAGAAGTGGGTCATATAAACCTGGGTGTGAATGCAGCTTCAGTAAGTAGATTTCATATGGCCCTGTCATGTCATTTGACCTCTCAGAGTCTCATTTCCTCCCTTTAAGTGAGATATTTCTTTCTTTCTTTTTTAAAATCCTCAACTGAGGGTATTTTTTCCATTGATTTCTAGATAGAGTGGAAGGGAGGAAGGAGGGGCAAGGAGAGAGAGAGAGAGAGAAAAGAGAGAGAGGTGAGAGAGACACATCGATTGGTTGCTTTCCAGTTGCACCTCAGCCAGGGCTGGGGATGGAACCTACAACTGAGGTGTGCCCTTGACCAGTAATTGAACCCGGGACCCTTCAGTCCATGGCCGATGCCCTACCACTGAGCAACCGGCCAGGGCTAAGTGAGATATTTCTAACATCTTTATCATGGTGTCTGTGAAATAGTAAATAGTCAGTAACTGTATTATTAATATCATTAGCAGGCAGTAACATCAATAGATGTGAAAATGGGAACTTCTAACTAAATTGTAGAATCATATTTTACTTAATAATCCCCAGTGGTAGTCAGTAGTCATCCACATCACCTAATGCAATGTCTTATATCACCTAGCTCTACTTAAAGTTTTTCTGCTGATCAAACTAAAAAAAAATTTATTTAAGTGCCAAACATCATAGAACTTTAGGTGGGTCAAATTAATGCATTTCCAATGAAATTCTGCCTAGAACCTTCCTTTGTTCTACATTCCACCCCAAACTTGTTTCATTTCTTCTCACCATCCACCAAGTCCCTTAAATTAAGACCTAAGTGTAGTTTTTGAAGAAACTCTTTCTTTTAGCTCCTGCATCCAATTAATTATCAAGCCCTTTTTAATGCATTTACAAGTATTTTTCTAAGCTAGTGTTTTTTTGACTTTTTAAGTCTCAACCGTCTTTTTTTTAAAAAAAATATTTTATTGATTTTAGAGAGGAAATAAGAGGGAAAGAGAGATTGAAACATCAACGATGAGAGAGAATCATTGATTGGATGCCTCCTACATGCTCCACACTGGGGATCAAGCCCACAACCCAGGCATGTGCTCTAGACCAGAATCAAACCCAGGACCACAGGCTGATGTTCTATCCACTAAGCCAAACCAGCTAGGGCAAAATATATATTTAATATCTTTGCAAGTCTCTTTAATATCTGGCTTAATAGAATATTCTCATAGATTTTCTTTCCTGTTTTTGCTTTCAATCTGTTGTGCTCTCAGATCTCATGTAGCCCATTGAACCTTTATGAGAGAATAAGAATTTTAAAAGGCAAATAACATCTTAGTATTATTTTAAAAATAGTTTTGACCTCATGGATCCCTGGTAGGACTCCCGGGGACCCTTGGATCATAATTTAGAACCACTGCTCTGATCCTTCTCTTCTCCATTCTGAATGCCTCAGATGGGCTTAATCTCAGGCCTTTATCATTGCAACAATCTTTACAGGGCTTTTTTGTCTAGTCTCTCCTCTACACAGTTATCAAATTATCTCCTTAAATCATATATCTGAATATATTAAAATATTTCAGTGGCTCTTGGCTGCCTATGGAACAAAGTCCAAATACCTGCTCAGCGTGGTACATAAGGCTTTTCACAGTCTGGTCCCAATTTTTCTTGCCAGCCTTATTTTTAGCTCTCCCCCATACACCCAAGTTTCTACCCACACAGATAATGTCTTCTTTCCCAAACATGCCACATTCATATAGCCCTATGCCAGTGATGGTGAACCTTTTGAGCTCGGCATGTCAGCATTTTGAAAAACCCTAACTTAACTCTGGTGCCGTGTCACATATAGAAATTTTTTGATATTTGCAACCATAGTAAAACAAAGACTTATATTTTTGATATTTATTTATATATTTAAATGCCATTTAACAAAGAAAAATCAACCAAAAAAAATGAGTTCGAGTGTCACCTCTGACACGCGTGCCATAGGTTCGCCATCACTGCCCTATGCCCTTGGCGTTCTTCTCTGCTCATTTGGGGAACCCCTACATATCTTTTATTGTGTCATCTGTGAAGCCTTGCCTGATTGCCCTCTTCTACTTTTTTCATCCCCCACAGAATTGAACGCTCTTGCTCCTTGCTTTCACAGTTCATGTTCACATCAGTGTTTTATCATTTTTACTTTTATTATGTTCTATTATTGTTCATTGTTCACACATCTGTTATTCCCTGAGGTCATGTCTTAGTTATTTTTATACAGAGTAAGTGCTGAGTACTTTTCATAAATTTTCTTACTTAATCCATGCAATAGCCAATTAAACACTTCACTATCCCATTTTACAGAGGAGGAAACTGAGGTTTGGAGAACGTTTGAAAAGTTGCCTAAGTTCATACATCTAGAACAATAGTCAGTTCTTGAATCCAGACAGTTGACTACAGAACCTCTAATTCTAACTTCTTTGGTGAGTGAGGCAGTAGATAGAAAAGAATAAAAAGGCATGGTACTTGCTCTAAAGAAGCTCATTATTTAATTGCGCTCTATTATAATGGACAGTTTATATGTGCCATAGAAATTAGGAGAAAGAAACTAAAGAAAACGGAGGTATTGAGACTTGAAATGACAAGCCCGCCAGTCATATAGCTAGCTCTGGGGTCCAGGATCCTAATACAGAGGCCTGGGTTTTGCCTGGCAAAGCTGATGAATGCCAATCCAGAAAGCAAACTGATTTCTCAGCCAAGGCCAACCTTAGTAACTGATATTGACACAGAGCAAGACAAAGAAAGAAAAGAAATTAAATAGACAATCAGTGATCCTCTTAAAACAAGTTTTTATTAAGCAGTTGTTATAAATGATATTCTATTTTCCTAATAACCTGATGCTTGGAGTTTTCTGGCTTGTTTTCAGAAGTTGGCACTACTTGGCAGTTTTTGTTTTGACACTGATTTTAGATCTGTCTTTTCTCTCTAAACATTCTCGTGTCATTTCTATTACAGTTTATGCTAAAGGAATTTGAAACACGGAGGCAACAGCATGAGCAGCTGAACGAGGCGGCTCAGGGCATCCTATCAGGCCCTGGAGATGTCTCTCCATCCACCAGCCACGTACAGAAGGAACTCCAGAACATCAATCAGAAGTGGATTGAACTGACTGACAAGCTCAATTCCCGTTCCAGCCAAATTGACCAAGCTATTGTCAAAAGCACCCAGTACCAGAAACTGCTCCAGGACTTATCAGAGAAGGTGAAGGCGGTTGGACAGCGACTGAGTAGCCAGTCAGCCATCAGCACCCAACCTGAGGCTGTGAAGCAGCAATTGGAGGAGACCAGTGAGATTCGGTCTGACCTGGAGCAATTAGACCACGAGATTAAGGAGGCACAGACACTCTGCAATGAACTCTCAGTGCTCATTGGTGAGCAGTACCTCAAGGATGAGCTGAAGAAGCGTTTGGAGACAGTTGCCCTGCCTCTCCAAGGTTTGGAAGACCTGGCAGGTGAGTTGGGTTGAGGAACACACTACTGCCGTTATTAGTGGCAAACCAAGAGAAGGAGTGGATTAGTGGACTAAGAATTTACATACAAAGACTCGCAGGTAGCTTCTGGGCTCAGAATAGGGTTAACCTATCCTTTTGTCCAGCTACAGTGAGAACTGTTATGGTCATTACACATTGATTGGACAGTAGCAATATGTGAAGCAGTACATAACCTGGTCGTAGAGATTTGTGCTCATAGATGTACTTATAGGTGGAGTTACACACCTACTTTCACTGACGCTTACTTATTTTCTTGTATCGTGCACCTATACACACACATATATATACAAAATTAGAACATGTTCTTAGTTTCTTCATGGCCTTGTGCAAGAAAAATGTTGTCATTAATTCATTGCCTCTTTTTCTAGAAACATTTATGGCTTTTTACCAGCTTAGAAATAAAAGTTCACTCTTACTCAGATCACCTTACACAAGCATGTCAAACTCACAGCCGGCGGGCCACATGCCTCATTAAAATAGGATGTGGAGGAGCCTAGCTATGTGTCTCTTTTATGGAATGCCCTCAATTAACATTAGTTTCCTTTTCCTAAGATTAGACCACATACTCTCAGCAAACATTTTAAATGCCAGCTCATACTTGATTGATTTAAATTTGATTTTCTCATTTCAGCTGATCGCATGAATAGACTCCAGGCAGCTCTTGCCAGCACCCAGCAATTCCAGCAAATGTTTGATGAGCTTAGAACCTGGTTGGATGACAAACAAAGCCAGCAAGCAAAAAACTGCCCAGTTTCTGCAAAATTGGAGCGACTCCAGTCTCAGCTACAGGAGAATGAAGAGTTTCAGAAGAGCCTTAACCAACACAGTGGTTCCTATGAGGTGATTGTGGCTGAAGGAGAATCTCTGCTTCTTTCTGTACCCCCAGGAGAAGAGAAAAGGACTTTACAAAACCAGCTAGTGGAGCTCAAAAGCCATTGGGAAGAGCTTAGTAAAAAAACTGCAGACAGACAGTCCAGGCTCAAGGACTGTATGCAGAAAGCTCAGAAATATCAGTGGCATGTGAAAGACCTCGTGCCATGGATAGAAGATTGTAAGGCCAAGATGTCTGATTTGCAGGTCACTCTGGATCCAGTGCAACTGGAGTCCAGTCTCCTGAGATCAAAGGCTATGCTGAGTGAGGTGGAAAAGCGCCGCTCCCTGCTGGAAATACTGAACAGTGCCGCTGACATTCTGATCAATTCTTCAGAGACGGATGAGGATGATATCCGGGATGAGAAGGCTGGGATCAACCAGAATGTGGATTCCCTTACAGAGGAGCTACAGGCCAAAACAGGGTCACTTGAAGAAATGACCCAGAGACTCAAGGAGTTCCAGGAAAGCTTTAAGAATATTGAAAAGAAGGTTGAAGGGGCCAAACACCAACTTGAGATCTTTGATGCTCTAGGTTCTCAAGCCTGTAGCAACAAGAACCTGGAGAAGCTCAGAGCCCAACAGGAAGTGCTGCAGGCCTTGGAGCCGCAGGTGGACTATCTGCGGAACTTTACGCGGGGCCTGGTAGAAGACGCCCCAGATGGATCTGATGCTTCCCAACTTCTACTTCAAGCTGAGGCCACCCAGCAAGGGTTCCTAGAGGTGAAGCAAAGAGTGAACAGTAGTTGCATGGCAATGGAAAACAAGCTGGAGGGGATCGGCCAGTTTCACTGCCGAGTCCGCGAGATGTTTTCTCAATTGGCAGACCTGGACGATGAGCTCGATGGCATGGGTGCTATCGGCAGAGACACTGACAGCCTCCAGTCTCAAATTGAGGATGTACGGCTGTTTATTAACAAAATCCAAGCTCTGAAGTTAGACATAGAGGCTTCTGAAGCAGAGTGCCGACAAATGCTGGAGGAAGAGGGGACACTGGACTTGTTAGGTCTTAAGAGGGAGCTAGAAGCCCTGAACAAACAGTGTGGCAAACTGACAGAGAGGAGCAGAGCGCGTCAGGAGCAGCTGGAGCTGACGCTGGGCCGTGTGGAGGACTTCTACAGGACACTGAAAGTGCTCAATGACATGACCACTGCGGCAGAGGAGGGAGAGGCCCTCCAGTGGGTAGTGGGGACCGAAGTGGATATCATCAACCAGCAATTAGCAGCCTTTAAAGTAAGTCTTGCCTTTGTTTTGTTTGTTTGTTTGTTTGTTTTTTATTTTTCCGGCTAATATGAGTATTTCTTTTCTTGTAACTTGGAAACTGATTGAGTGTACATTTTCACTTCTGCTCCGTTTTCATTACTCCCACTCACATCGCCATCAAAGTGTACTTTTTGGAGACTAAACAGTCTCTTGGACTTCTGAGCAACAGGTTTGAACATATTTCTACTATAATTTATTTCAGTGTTTATAACCAATTAAGGGTATATAAAGAAATGTCCAAATCTTATCTCTTACTCTACAAATCTCCTCTTATGAAATTCTGGATTTCAAATTAACCAATTTAAAAATAGCAGTGAATGTCTCTTCAGGTTCCTGGTTTTCAAATTGAGGTATGAGAAGCCGTAAGATAAACATAGGCTAATCTTCCTAAGGCAGCGGTTCTCAACCTGTGGGTCGCGACCCCTTTGGGGGTCGAACAACCCTTTCACAGGGGTCGCCTAAATACATCCTGCATATCAGATATTTACATTACGATTCATAACAGTAGCAAAATTACAGTTATGAAGTAGCAACGAAAATAATTTTATGGATGCGGGTCACCACACCATGAGGAATTGTATTAAAGGGTCGCGGCATTAGGAAGGTTGAGAACCACTGTCCTAAAGTGTTGGTTTTTTCACAGATTTCAAAGGATTGGTGTATTGTTATATTTAGAATAAAATGCAAAATTCTCATGAATTATTAAGATAAAACATGACACTTCAAAGATATTTTCCACTTATCGCAAGTAGCTTAAGACTGCACCCCATGCTCCTCAAGAGTACAAGTCCTCTGCCTATAGGAGAGTTTGAGAAACACTGCCTTAAATTGCAAAAATGTTTTCATTCTGTTCCTGAGTCAGAATTACTAATCCTGAGGTTTTGTGAGTCTGGTTTAAAACAACAGAGGAAGATGAAAGGAGTTGACTCAAAGTGCAAATTGGCTGAGTCTGGGTCTTGGCTTTCACTGCATGAGCCTTTCACCCCAGGAGTTGACTTTGTTGTAAATACCTAAAAGTGCCTCCCTCTGCTGCAGGAGGCCTCTCTGCTGCTCTTCCTTCTTCATGCACAGAGTAGATTTGGAAAGGATACTTCTAGCACTTCATTTCCATCACTAGTGTTAATTATTCCACTTAAATAGTTAACACTCCTGCATCCAGAGTTAAGGTGTTCTCTCAGCCCCTTCCTGTAAGAATTCTTCCTGTTAAAAACATGGGTGGAGAGGTGGTGGTGTCACCAGGTGAGAGCCACGTGGTCCTGAGAAAGATCACAGATTTGTAGCAAGAGCCAAGTTCAGGAAGGTGGCTGTTTCAGAAGGGCCCCTCCAGGGGTTTATGGTATGTTCAGCATTAAAGGGAGACATGGGCTAAAGGCCCTTTACCATGATTGGAAATACTGCAGATTGGAGTAACACAAGTCCTCATATTTGGGTTTCTTGAAGCACCCAAGAAAGGAAAGGGTAGGTAGAGAAAATGCAAACTCATGAGCCCCTTGTTTCCTCTTAAAACTCCCACACCATGTTCCAGTGGCAAGGAGGTATTCCCTGCTCAGCAGGTGTGATTTCCTCTCCTCTTCCACTGTAGGCATCTCAAAAGCAGAGATTCTTCTACAGACATGCTTCATTGATCCAATTTACTTAGATTTGGATTGCTTAGAACTCTACCCAACTAAATGGATTTCTTAGAAAACTAAAGCTAATCCCTTTAGGCTTCAAAATAGTTTACCAGCTATATTCTGGTTTTCATAGGAATTATTTTAAATTTTATTTGCCTAATTTTCTAAACACTATATTGTACATACATTTTTCTTTATGAGTGCAGGTTAACATTACTAAAAAGATGACACTGTTCTCTACTGTGTTGATATCCTCAAGAATATTAGAGACATTTGGCCTGCTTTATATTAAACTAGAGGCCCGGTGCACAAAAATTTGTGCACTTGGGGGTGGGGGGGTCCCTCAGCCCGTTCTGTGCCCTCTTGCAGTCTGGGACCCCTTGGGGGATGTTCACCTGCTGGCTTAGGCCCACTCCCCGGGAGGATCGGGCCTAAGCTGGCAGTCAGACATCCCTCTGGCAGCCCGGCAGCCCTCGGGGGATGTCCACTTTACAGTGGGGAGCAGGCCTAAGCTGCAGTCGGACATCCTTAGCGATGCTGAGTAGGTGGGAGAGGCTCCCGCCACCACCACTGTGCTGGCAGCCGTCAGCCTAGCTTGTGGCTGAGCAGAGCTCCCCCTGTGGGAGCGCACTGACCACCAGGGGGCAGCTCCTGAATTGAGCATCTGCCCCCTGATGGTCAGTGTGTCTCATAGTGACCAGTCATTCCCAGTTGTTCTGCTGTTAGGGTCAATTTGCATATTACCCTTTTATTATATAGGATGTTCCTAAATTACTATGCAGTTTGAGTTCTGTGTTGGAAGTTTTTGTTTCACGCCTCTACATTGTTGTATTGGTTGGATTGGCAGTGTGTATATATGTGTAGTTTTTTGTTTTTCCTATTACCATGATATCAGGTATTAATTCTTACTGCTATTACTTCTCACTGCTGGCACTGGGCCTGCCTTCAGCAATCTACCCCTTCCTTATCATCTCCAGTGAGCTAGAAAATGAAGTAAACAAGCCTGTTAAAGTTGTGTTAAATATTGGCTATAGCAGTCTTGTTTCACTGACTTCTGAAAATGACCCTCCCACCACCAGTACTGTGGATGTGAAGGCTGGGACCAGACCCTGATCAGCTGGTCACCTGCAGAGAGGGTTTATCTTCAAGGGACTGATGTTGACAGGGCAAGACTGGAAGAAGAGGGAGAGAAAGAGAGTGAAATTCTGTGCCCTGTGTCTATCCTCCGCACGTCGGGAATGGAAATCAGAAAGCAGGTTCTACCTTATAAAGGTCCACCTTATGTAGTCAAAGGCTTGGGGACAGTTTTTGTCTCCTCCCAGCAAAGGCCTTTGGTCCTGAGGGGAGGAGCACACTCCTGGCTTAGTTCATGCTGAGCCCATGGGAAGTAAAAACAATGAGAGGGGGAAGGCTCTGGGTCAGTTCCCTAGAGGCTGCCTAAGGGACGGTCTTCTCAGACCCATTCTAAGGACCGAGTGTTGAGTTCCTGGCTTAAGGTTCAGCAATAGATAAACTCCCCTCACACCAGCAACACGCCGTATTCATAAAATGTGACTGCTTTCAGATTCAGATTGTTTTCAATAAGGGAAAACCAGAGGTGAAGATACATATTTTAAACACAGCATTAGCTGTAAGTTTTTAGCTTTTTCTTTATAATGGGATCATCCTCTGCTGAAGAGAAGAGGATATAAATGTAGCTGACTCCACTGGGGTTGGGTGGACTAGACATGAGTGAAGTCTGTGGAGAACCTCAGGCTTACTTGGGACTGTGCAATAGTGCTGATAAACACATGGAGAGGCAGTTAGCCTGTGGGAAAAGTTATTTTCTTAAATGAACATGAAAAACTGAAAGTCGTTATTCCTAGGAAAGGCTTTCCCTCAATTGCTTCTAAATAATTGATAGAATCTGGCCAGCCAGTGTGGATCTAGCAGATACGCATGGAAGACAGCCCTTTTCCAATCTAAACAGGCAAAGACCTCAAGGCACTTTGCTGGGTTCAGCTCTTTATTGGAAGTAGAAAGGAAGAAGCCATTCCAGAGCTCACAAATGAGAAGACTGAGCATGCTTTCAGAAAACTGGAAGGAAAAGACTTTGCCTACTAGTAATCTCTTCAGGAAATTCTGTTTTCCTGAACAGGAGAGTCTCTGATTATTGAGGAAAAGGACTTGTATGTACATAACAGACACTAACAAGAAAAGAGGGACCTTTATTTCACTGAAATTTAAGCCAAAGAATTCTCCTAAGGTGAACTTTCTGGGAAGGGTAGAAAAAGACTTGAAATTTGGAAAAGAAATGTATTAAGTCTGAAAATGATAAGAAGCTTTCCTCATTTTGATTCTCCCTATGTATGTTTTGTAGTCAAGAATTGAGATAATTCTGATTCTTAAATCAACTCCTTCCCTGTGCCCCACCCCCACCCATGAACCAGCCTGGCCTTTCAGTCTGGAAACATGTGGTGGTGTTGGCATCCTACTGGTGAGAAGTATCAAGAAACCTGGGTGCGCTGTCATGTACTCCATATTTTGTATATATTTATATTTATTATGTATTCAGGCCAGGCTTCAGGCTTGGGACTCTACCATTCAGCAACTAGAAAAACCAAGTGGGAGAAATGGAAACATTTTTAGGGTATGTAGATTTCTCAGAAGGTTCACTTCAACTGACGGAGCATTTGAAGCATACCAGCCTGTTGGGTTTTTTCCTCCCATGTCTTTGAGACTGGACTGGCAGGATATAGATGAGGCAGGAGGCTTCCCTAAGACTGTTCTCAGTCTTAATTCAAGTTGAGCCAAGCCTAGGGTCAGGGAATGCATACACTTGCAACCTCTGTCTGGAGACTCAGCATCCTACTATGAAGCCAGAACAAGAAAGCCTTGTAGACCTCTTCATTGGATTTCCAACCTTAGGCTTCCCTATGAGCAGATGTGAAAACTCTTGGAAGACATGGTCTGACATGGAGCTGAAAGGCTGCCAGTTTACACAAAAATACTTATTCCTTCCTTTCAAATAATGACAAAGACCGTATCAGCCCATCTATGTTTTTGCCAGTTAGGTTCACTAGAGAATAAAGCGAATGAGGTCAGCATCATATACCTACCTTTGGAGGGAAAGGAAATCACTCGTGGTATGACCTGTCACCTGAAGGCTTAGGTATCTGCAGATTTACAGCAGCCAAGATAAGTTGAATAGGCACCCCTCACCCCATCTTGTGCAGACCCTTGGCTTATCAGTGTGTTTGTCCCCCTTCCTTAAGCATGGCTACTCCAACAGTAACTACTAGGGTCCACGGAAGTAAAGAGAATGCCCTAGAACAGGGTCTCTCAACCTTTGCACTCTTGACATTTGGGGCTGGATAGTTCTTTGTTGTGAGGGCTGTCCTGTGCAGTGTAGGAAATTTAGTAGCACCCCTGACCTCTACCCACTAGATGCCGGTAGCTACCCTTCCCCAGGTTGACAACCAAAAATGTCAGTAGACATTGCCAAATCTCCCCTAGCAGGCAAAATCTGCCTCAGTTGAAAACCACTGCTTAGAAGAAAATTGCCATCTCTATGTGGGAAACAATAGTCAGTTGGAAAAAAAACCAAACACTTGTTGATTAAGTTAAATATTTATGGGGGGGGGTGCCTTCTGATAAAATGATTATGACTGTTGTAGAAGCAACAAGTGCCTCTAAGTCTGCCTTTCTTTAGGCCAGGCCCTGGCTGGATTCTTTATTTTTGCTGGTACCAATCTGTATGATTTAAAACCTCCTAGTCACTTTCCCTGGTATCTGCGGTTTATTTTGCACAGAGTTGTTGATGCAGGTGTTGGTTGATGATGCATTTCTAAAGAGAAGAGGAACTTCCTTTGTGGAAATACTTCAGGGAGCCTCCTTGTTCTGTGTCTTTAAGGGGAGACTACAGTTTGTCTGTTGTTTTCCTCAGCCCAGGAGCTCACTGTTTGGCTGCTGATATTTATAACCCAATGTGACCATCCCCCATTTCCCCTCCCCCCAAGAATTCCAATGCTCTGTAATAATCCTCTCCACCCTCACCGTAGGAACTGGGTGGGGAGATGGTGAAGGAACCTTTAAGGCCTTTAAGTTTGCTTCATGGTGAACTTTTTCCAGCCCCATTTTAAAGTAGCATTAGTATTCCAAATACCAGCATCACAAGCAAAATCCCAAGATAGCAGCCTTTACATCATCTTAAAGGAGCCTCATTCATGCCTCAGTTAAGGTAGGAAAATCTATAGGAAGGTTGTCAAGAAAACATTGATTGCCCTAGCTGGTTTGGCCCAGTGGACGGAGCATCGGCCTGTGGACCAAAGGGTCCCAGGTTCGATTGCGGTCAAGGGCACATGCCCAGGGTTGCGGGCTCAATCTCCAGTAGGGGGCGTGCAGGAGGTGGCCAATCAATGATTCTCTCTCATCATTGATGTTTCTATCTCTCCCTCTCTCTTCCTCACTGAAATCAATAAAAATATATTTTTTAAAAAAGCAAACATTGATGGATCTCATAAAAATCTGTTTGGAAATTTTAAAGCAACTAAACGAATATATCTTCAACCAAAAGGAAGGACTGCACAGTTTGATTTACATTCACTGAAATTCTTTTTTTTCTTTTTTAATATATTTTTATTGATTTCAGAGAGGAAGGGAGAGAGAGAGAAACATCAATGATGAGAGAATCACTGATCGGCTGCCTCCTGCACACCCCCTACTGGGGATCAAGCCCGCACGCCAGGCATGTGCCCCTGACCAGAATCAAACCCAGGACCCTTCAGCCTGCAGGCCGACGCTCTATCCACTGAACCAAACTGGCCAGGGCTACATTTACTGAAATTGTTCACATCTATTGTCAGCACGTAACATTTGCAACTAAGGTTCATCATATGATTTTTGTACAAGAAGGAAGAAAACTATGTTTCCAGAAAAACGAGAATTTACCCAGGCAGAACTTGTATTTATTGTTGAGTATTCAGTGAGTGAATACATTTGAGATTAGCACAGACTTGCAGATCAGGATAGTTTCTTGCTGTGTTTAGAAATGCATAGTAAGTGGTCTCAGCCTTAGCCTAGTCCTGGAGCTTCAGAAAAGAATCCTGGGCACTTTCAGGCTAACTGGCTGGCACAGCGGCTGTAAGCAGTGAGCCTCTAGGAAGTGGGATGAGTTGCTTTGAAGGGCACTTCATTGTTAGAGTTGTTTGGTTCACCAGGAATAAAATGAGTCCTACAGGGAGTCATGTCAGGTCACTGCACCCAAGGGCTGTCTCCTGCCAAGCAGATTCTTCCCAAGTCTCAGCTGTCCCGGTTGGGAAACCTAGCTATGGGGAGAATGTGCTCCCTCCCCACCTTCCTTAATACTACACCACTGCACTATCCAGTGTTTTTCAAATACCAGTCTCTGGTATTCGCTGTGGAAGATTAATGGGGTACACTTACAGCCTAGGCTTTCACAAACTGTGTTCCTGCTACCAGTGCTGTGATTTGAAATGTGGACCTTTCAGGACTTTGGCCACCCAGGGATGAGAATAAGTGCCACATGGCAGTCGTCCATGGATCCCTATGTGGGGGTAGGAGAAAGGTGTTTCATATTCCTTTCTGCCCGTCCTTACTGAGCAGTTGTTACCAGTACTTGGGATGGGTGCTGGGGGTCTCAGAGAGTCTCTTGTCACCAGTGTAGTATGGGAGATGGACACAAAGAATGGCAGTGGTGGTGATGTAGAGGTCAGTGCAGTAAGAGAGACCTATGCCTGAATGGTCTCTAATCCTAACCTCCCCACCCCTCCTCCCTGTAAATCAGACATTTGAAATCCAGCTGCAGATAGGAAAATAGACTTGAAGATGTTAAGTTGTTCAAGCTGAATATCAAGTAAATGTTAGAGCTGGGGATGGAAAAGTCTTTTTGGCACCCAAAGCTCATGCTTAACCAGTGGTTCTCAACTGGGGGGCATCTTTGCCCTTGGGGGACAATTTTTTAATTTTGTCCTAAATGTCTAAAGACATTTTTTAATTTTCATGACATTGGGGGGGGGGGGGGGGCTGCTACTAGCATCTAGTGCAGAGGTTCTCAACCTGTGGGTCGCGACCCCTTTGGCGGTCAAACGACCCTTTCACAGGGGTCGCCTAAGACCATCCTGCATATCAGATATTTACATTACGATTCATAACAGTAGCAACATTACAGTTATGAAGTAGCAACAAAAATAATTTTATGGTTGGGTCACAACATGAGGAACTGTATTTAAAGGGCCAGAAGGTTGAGAACCACTGATAGTAGGTGTCATTGAATATGCAGGATAACCCCTTCAACAAAGAATTATTCAGCCCACTTCTGGCAAAATAGGGTGTTTGATCATTTGCCCTCTATCATATTCCATGACAAGTAAGAGTTAACTGATGAAATAGTTCTACTGCC
The DNA here is from genome assembly GCF_963259705.1 of Myotis daubentonii. Classification (NCBI taxonomy): domain Eukaryota; kingdom Metazoa; phylum Chordata; class Mammalia; order Chiroptera; family Vespertilionidae; genus Myotis; species Myotis daubentonii. Next base: position 193,853,130 of record NC_081842.1, on the reverse strand, counting down.
TAGAGAAGCTTCATGGTTTTCCTCTTTAAAAAAGAAAAAAAGTTAAGAAATTGTGTTGGTTCTGAAGTGACTTATTCAGATCTGTTGGATAAAGTCAGGGTCTTGGTGAACTAATTTGAGTCAGTGGCTAAAGAATGCTCTCCATGCCTGGCCAGTCCCCGCCCCACCCTGCCACAGGCTCCTGCTGTGGAAATCAGTCATCTGTGTATCTGAGCTGCTTCCTGTAGGGTGTGTTATGGAATGGCATCAGCCCCGGCACCAGCTGGGAGTGCTGATCTCAGTGTGATTTTATCGGACTCTGCCTCTTTTGAGCCTTGCTGTTGGGAACAAAGGATCCTCTGTTTAGAATGCAGAGAGCTAGTGTGATTGGACAGTCAGCATGTACGCACTTGGTTCCCACAGAAAAAAAGACATAAATTATGCTGTAGCTCTCTAAAACTTGGGCTTCCAAAGTAGTTTTCCCTCAGTTCCTATCTATATTCACCATTCTCTCTGTGAGTGCTTAAGCTCCCCACATCAATGCAGGAGACATCAGATCTAATGAATTAAATGGCAGCATCCTTCAGAACTGGTCTACGTCTAAGCCTTCAGTCTTTTCCTTCTCCAGTGTTGGAAACTACATTTTTTAAAAGTTTATTATTGTTTTTTATCATTACCTGAAGATATGTTTATTGATTTTAGAGAGAGGAAGGGAGAAAGAGAGAGAAAGAAAGAAATATCAATATGAGTGAGAAATATTGATCAATTGCCTCCCAAACATGCCCCGACTGGGATCAAACCCACAACCTTTTGGTGTAAAGGATGATGCTCCAACCAACTGGGCCACCCAGCCAGGGTTTGGAATCCACATTTTAGATATCCACTATCTTTCCAGTTTTATTTCCTATATAGACCATCTACTTCTCCCAAAAACTCCTTATGTATTTTACCTATTTTATTTCTATCTAAACCTGAAGTCCCATATTTCCACAAAACTGTCTTGATCTCCCCAGCTTACTACTCCTGATCTTCTATGTTGCTTAAAATGTGTAATCATTTAGCCTTTATCATATACTGCCTAATTTGGGCATTTTCTGACTATATGTATTTGTCCCATCTCCCATCTCAATAAATCTATTTTCGTGTTCTTCAAAGTAGTTAGCATGTTGGTATACATATAGTTGGAGATTATTTCTCATTCAAAATGCTGTCTGCTCTGCAAGATTTGAGGTATATCCTTGGGTGTCCTGAGAAATTCTGATCCTAGCCTGGATTCCTTCCCTCTCCATTTTGCCTCTGAGCTCCCTTCCTTCTCTACTAGTGAGCATATTTTAAAGGAATACAATTTCATTTCAGTACTAACCTGACCAAAAAGCAAAACTAAGAAAGAAATTTTCTATTGCAGATGTACTTGAAGAAAGCCAGACTCTGAAATACTGCTTTGTAGTTACCCATCACTTTAGAGTCATTGTCATTTATTCAGCTAGTTGGCAGTTAAGAAGAGTCTTCATACTTCAGTCAGTTTGGCGTATTGAAAAAGAAAATTGAGTATGAGTTTGAGTCAGAAATATCCAGCTTTCAGTGCTGGCTCTATCATTGACTACTTGAGTGACCTTGGGGGGAAATACTTAAACTCTGTATAGTTACTTCAACTATAAAATGTGAACAATGGTAAATCATAACTTTGGGGTTTTTATGAAAATTTAATGAAGTGATACAGGTGAAAGCATTAGGCAAGTGCTCAGTAAATGATAATATTCTTTTATTTTAAAAAGTTTATTCAGCCCTAACCGGTTTGGCTCAGTGGATAGAGCGTCGGCCTGCAGACTCAAGGGTCCCAGGTTCGATTCCGGTCAAGGGCATGTACCTTGGTTGCGGGCACATCCCCAGTAGGGGGTGTGCAGGAGGCAGCTGATCGATGTATCTCTCTCATTGATGTTTCTAACTCTCTATCCCTCTCCCTTCCTCTCTGTAAAAAAAATCAATAAAATATATTTTTTAAAAAAAGTTTATTCAGACCTATAAATTAGAATGTTATGAAATATTTTTATATTGAAAAATAAGGAAAGTTATGCCCTTTGTACCTAGGGATGATCATTCATCAAAAGACTTGATCTAAAGCCCAGCTGAGGATTAGATTCATTCTTTTCTTCTTGGAAAACTGGAAATAAGGATAAAATAAAATTAGTTTGATGATAGCAATGAAACAAGTGTAGAGCTTTTTTTTAACCTTAAAGTAGCCATGCGTAGGTGGGTTTAGGTCTGTAACATAGCTTTAAATTATATATAATTACTCATTTATTCATTCCTATCAGAATCCCACAGCTAGCAAGTATTTCTGAGGCCATTTTGACCTTGGCTAACGTTCTCTACAAATCAATGTTATTTTCATATCATTAACCAGGATTAACCAGAAGCCAGTACCAGCTCAGTGACTTCCCTCGTCACAGTTACCCATCAGATCAGCTTTAATGATCTCAGGGTCCTTGGCCTAATTAGCTTTTAACATAGACCATGTTCTCTTCCTCTGCTGCCATACAATGGCAACTACCAAGTCAGCATCTTTGGGAGAGACACCTCTTAGTATTAATCAGTCGTTAATGAAAACATTGAGATGTGAAAGAAAAATGTCAGCCTGATTTCAGAGGAAAGCAGCTTAAAAACACAGATGTAATTCATCTCTCTGCCAAACACATATACATCAAGATGTTTTATAGCATAGCTTTAATTCTTCACATTTTCAGCAAATTATGGGTTTCTAATCCTTGGGTATGTGTATATATGATTCAGGGGAAGAAGATGATAAGAATTGAAAGAGGCCCTAGCCGGTTTGGCTCAGTGGATGGAGCATTGGCCTGTGGACTAAAGGGTCCCAGGTTCGATTCCGGTCAAGGGTATGTGCCTTGGTTGCGAGCACATCCCCAGTAGGGGGTGTGCAGGAGGCAGCTGATCGATGTTTCTCTCTCATCGATGTTTCCAACTCTCTATCTCTCTCCCTTCCTCTCTGTAAAAAATCAATAAAATATATTTAAAAAAAAAAAAAGAATTGAAAGAGCCTTAGCCAGTTTGGCTCAGTGGATAGAGTGTCAGCCCACAGATGAATTCGATTGTGGTCAAGGGCATGTATGCTTCCATTGCAGGCTCAATCCCCGTTGGGGTGTGTGCAAGAGGCAACCAATCAATGTGTCTCTCACATTGATGTTTCTCTATCTTTTCCCCTCCCTTCAACTCTCTCTAAAAGTCAATGGAAAAATATCCTCAGGTGAGGATTAAAACAAAAAAAATTTTTGAAAGAAATTGAATATATCTTGGGTTTTCTCCAGCTTGAATTTATTGCATCCATTCAAATGAACCATTTACTATCTCATCTTGCAATTCACTTCCAAAGGGAGAGCTCTGATTTTGGTCTAATTCTTTAAATTTAAACCTAAATTATTTGTTTGTGGTCAGTGTTAAGAATTACTTTAGAGCCCTAACCAGTTTGGCTCAGTGGATAGAGCGTCGGCCTGCGGACTCAAGGGTCCCAGGTTCAATTCTGGTCAAGGGCATGTACCTTGGTTGCAGGCACATCCCCAGTGGGGAGTGTGCAGGAGGCAGCTAATCGATGTTTCTCTCTCTCTCATCAATGTTTCTGACTCTCTATCCCTCTCCCTTCCTCTCTGTAAAAAATCAATAAAATATATATATATATATGAATTGCTTTAGAATCAAAATGAAAAAGACAGTTTTCAGAAATCTCTTTCCTCTGTATTATTTATTCTACCTCCTTTTCTAATACTGGAGAGAGGACCCCTATAGCAAGATTCCTTGGAGATTCAACCCAGGGACCTGTTTCATAGAAATAGCCAAGCAAATTTGTGAAGTTATCAACTTGTGACAGTTGTAAAGTCATGCAACTCTATTACTGGAAAGACTGCTCTCAGTAGTGAAAACACACATGGTCACTTTCTCTGGAAAACCTCCCCAGAACCACCAGGCCACATCCAGCCCCTTAGGGAAGAAGAGCCCAAAGAGACAAAGAAAGACTGGCTAGAAAGGTAACATCAGGATAGTACAGTATCTTGGAAGCCAAAAGAACAGAGTCTCAAGAAGAAGAGCCCTAACTGGCTTGGCTCAGATTAGTCTGCAGACTGAAGGGTCCCGGATTTGATTCCGGTCAAGAGCACATGCTCAGGTCGCGGGCTTGATCCCTAGCAGGGGGTGTGCAGGAGGCAGCCAATCAATAATTCTCTCATCATTGGTGTTTCTGTCTCTTTCTCCCTCTCCCTTTCTTTCTGAAATGAATAAAAAAATTTTTTTTCTCTTTTAAAGGGGAGGACCAATACTTCCTTTTTCACCACTGGCTATACTTACCCTGTAATCTGATCCCGTCCCTATCACTGTGCTGAAACTGTTCTCCTGGAAGTATTCATCTGTTATGCAGCATTTCTTAAAACCCTCCTGTCCATTTACTTCCCATTCTCTTCTCTGGCTGCTCTTCTGCTTTCTTTTTTGGTTTGTCTTCCTACCTCCCAAACACATGCTTCCTGAAATTCCGTCATCTGCCTTGTCTTTTCTCTCCACATGAAACCCCAGGGATGCCCCACCCCTTCACTGTTCTATTGGAGAAGGATTCCAAATCTATAACTCTACCCTGGACTTCAGTCTTTTGTGTGAGGGGCCTTCTGGACACCTCCATTCACACCGGTCGTCTTTGAGTACTTCACACTCAGTATGCCCTAAATTGAATGTGTGATCTTCTTCAAATATTGTCTTCCTCCTGGCTACTGTTTTATAGTTTTACTATGCCCTCAGGAATCCAAAAGTAGTACTACAGCATCATTTCACATTTATTTTCCCCCCTACACTCTACCTTCTATCTGGTCAGTTGTGAAGTCCAAATATTCTGCCTCTGCAGTTTCTTTCACAGCCTCCCACCCCCAATTTTCACAAGTCCAGGCTTTTGTTACCTCTTGCCTAACCTGTGTAATCCTCCTGGTTGCTTCAACTTCAGTCTTCCTATCTACAATCTGTTTTATACATATTGACACCAATGCAGCATCTGCAGGCCTAGGCTCAACCTTAAGAGCCCAAGAATTTAATAGCTGTGTTACTTTGGAAAAGTAAGTTTATCACCTCAAGTTTCATTTATAAACTAAGGATTTGAATCAGAGGTTCTCAACCTGTGTGTCGAGACCCTTTTGGGGGTCAAACGACCTTTTCACAGGGGTCGCCTAAGACCATCCTGCATATCAGATATTTATATTACGATTCATAACAGTAGCAACATTACAGTTATGAAGTAGCAACGAAAATAATTTTATGGTTGGGTCACAAAATGAGGAACTGTATTTAAAGAACCAGAAGGTTGAAAACCACTGATTTGGATTTTTTAAATGAGATAATACATATTAAATGGCAGTTGAATGAGCACCGAGTCCCAAATTCTTAGCAAACTTTCCATACAGTGCTCAATAATTCTCATGACCTCTGGTAAATTTAAATAAGTAAATCTTGATGTACTAAATGGGTTTTCTGAATAAAGCATAAATTCCTTGGCTTGGCATTCAAGGGCCCTGGTGAACTGGCCTTGAGCTACTTACCATTCTGACCTCCCATTTTTCCTTTTCATATGCTCTGTATTTAAGCCACACTGACTTCAAATTTGCTTCTTTAGGGTCCATGCATTTTTAGGTTTCTTGCTTCTAACCCTTCACTTAGAAATCCTTGTCTTCACCATCTCTGTATATGTGTACAAGTCCTAATGAGTAAACTTATTCCCTCCATAAAACCTTCCCTGGTTCCCCCTGCCTCCCTCCCTCCCTCCCACTCTTATCAGGTATTTTTTAATTTGCAAAGCCCCATACTTTTGTCATCACCACTGTCTTGGTGAGTAGTGAAAAGAGGAATTAATACACTGTCTTTTGGAAAGTTTACAAGCAGGAAGGAGCCTATAGGGGTCATAAGGGTTCCTGCAAATGTGTGGAAAATTTTCTCATGGGTTCAGGAACACATGAGAACTCAAATAGCATCAAAATCTGTAGTATCCCATTTAAAACAAGCTTTACATGTTGCTGTATAAGCTTAATGAGTCACTCAGTAGCCATCTTTATATAATAAAAGCACCAAAGGATGGTAATGACCGTTGCCCAACAGGTACAGACTAATACTGTGGAGTTTCCCCTTGCCAGTAAATAAATGCTTGTAAAGTCTAGAGATCCTGAAATGAAAGGCATTTTGTAGATTTAAAATGGGCAAGATCCAACCAGTCTTCTGTATCTTCCTCTAGTCAGCACTAATCCTCCAGGAGAGCTGGGTGGACGAAAAGGCGTTACAGAACCTGAGGAAGTGTGGATCAGGGTCTCCAGATCGTCCTAAGGGTGGTTTAAGTCTGGAGCAGACAAAGGCACGATACCAGGTCTAAAACTTGGAAAGGGTGTGAAGAGACTCTTTAATTAGGAAGATAGCAGAAAGGGCCTGGGTTGTTCTTTCTTCTAAGTTCACTGAAGAAAAATCGGACACCAAATTCTGTTCTAAGGAATTTCTAAATGAGCAGAGAATTCTTTGAACTCTGTAATCAACTAACTGGAAACTAATTTGAAATTTGGCTTCAGCACATATATTTGGGGTTGCAGAAGTGGGGGAAGCATCCTGAGTGGTTATCTGGAGCTCCCTGTACTTCTCTTTTAAAAAGTTTACACACTGCACGTGAAATGAACAGATGCTTTTTTTGTTGATGTTGGCGCTATCAGGGCAACACGAGGCCGAACACTGTATCAGGTATTTATTTCAGTCACTGTGATGGCTATTGGCAGAGTTCCACATACCAAAACTAAAGAGAAACTCATGAACAGATAAAAAATAAGACACATTGTGGAAAGAGACCCTGTGCTTCCTCTCTTGATTTCTTTCTAAACATACTGGTGATTAAAGAAGGAGCAAAGCAATCTTTGGCTGCTTTGAGGGTGGAGGCTGGGGGGTTGGGGAACTTTACCTAATCCTTTCTATAAGGTTGTGTTTGCACTTTGGGTGGGTTTTTTTCTGTAATACTGCTCTAACGCTTAGTCAGAGTGTGACTTCAGTTGAAAAGCAATTTGAATCCAATCTTCACAGTGGCTAAAGCACTCCACTTATTTATTTTATATTATAATATGGAGCATTGGTGAGAATAGGGTAGGTAGGTGTGGGAAGAGGAAAGATTGAATTGATTGACACCTGACTGGTGAGGAAACAGGAAAGGAATTTCTGCCTGGGAAGTTTGTGATTCCACATCAAGATCATTTTTTATAATAGAATAACCACCCACCCTTAGTCCAGAGCCAGAATTCCTCAGATTCTTCCAGCCAGAAGGGCCCTGGCACGCTAACAGTGTTATGATATCTGAACACTTAAGTGAATGTATTTGGCCGGAGAGATTTGCTAGTGAAATTGATCTTGCCTTCCCCAGGTTTTTCCAGTTGTACTGAATAATTAAAAGAAAATTAAAACCTGGATTCCCTGAAAGGTTAAGAATCAGATCTGTAAGTTGATCAAGCCCCTAGGAACACAGTGCGTCAGAGGGAAACTTAACATTTATTCTAAACAAACTGATAGCGGATTTTAAAATCTGTTTCCGCAAATCTCTGCCAAGTGATTGCATGAATTTCCGCTCAAACACCTCCAGAATTAGGAATTTCACCACTTTAAGGGACACCCTATTCTTTGAATAGCTGTGAGAAAGCTCTTTGTTTGAAATGTGCCCTTGGATATTCGTGTGTCAGCTGAAGGAGACACTGTATCCAGAACAAGCTTCCTTCCTCCCTTGTTCCAGTCCTTCAGATAGATACTTCTGGTTTATCATATTGCCTGGAACCTTCTCTAGGTCAAGCATCTTTTTTGGTTCTTTCTGCTGTGGGTTCCTCAGGAGACAGGGCTTCTAGTGTCTTGCAGTGGGGGACCACGAGGACTCAGGATTCTGGGGCAGCTCCTTTAAAAGTTTTAGAATTAGCCGAACCAGTTTGGCTCGGTGAATAGAGCGTCGGCCTGCGGACTGAGGGGTCCTGGGTTCGATTCCGGTCAAGGGCATGTGCCTTGGTTGCGGGCACGTCCCCAGTGGGGAGTGTGCAGGAGGCAGCTGATCGATCTCTCTCATCGATGTTTCTAGCTCTCTATCCCTCTCTCTTATTCTCTGTAAAAAAATCAATAAAATATATTTAAAAAAATAAAAGTTTTAGAATTAAAGGATATTAAAATTAGAAAGGCGGTCAAGACATAATTTAGTCTGTGCCCCTCTCTTCCAGTTTACAGATGGGGAGAGAGTTTCGGATTTGAGTGGGCTGAATGGATCAAAGTGAGAAAGTGTAAAAACAGTTTGCCATTGAAAGGTCTTTTATTTGTTTAATGCTGAGCACAGGCTTCAGCCCACACCTCATTTTTGCCAAGGACCTCTCTGGCTTCCTGCGTAGGTAAGGCTCAGCTCAGGGTTGCACTGCCAGATCTCCAAACACCAACTGTTGGCCTCACTTACTGTTTGCGTAAAGGATAGAAATAACTTCTCTGTAAGTTTGACTGTCTATTGACCAACTGAAATTTTAAAAGATTTTTTTTTGCCCTTCAGAAATGTAGCTGCCTCTGGTGGACAGTTTCCTGGGTTTCCCTTTGTATTTTCTTTGTTTAACTGTCACCAGGTGACTTAGCTTTTCTAAAAGCCAAAAAGCTGTGGACAGAATTGTGGGCCACCTTTCTATAGCATTTTCTGTCATCAACCTGGAAACACAGACCCCTGCTCTGCAGCTGGCCCGGAGGCTCGGGTTTCCTGGCATGTGCGCAGCAGCAAAGGCGCCCAGGTGTTGGGCGTGGGACACTGCTGCTGGCATCTCCACCGAGTCACTGACGCCGCTCGGCCCTGTGGGCAGAAAGGGACCAGGACCTGATGAGAGGAGGAGGAGGAGGAGAGAGAAGGCGCCTAGAGTTTCCCAGTAACTTGCTCTCCGAGTTTGACCGCATGCCTTCGGACACCGGGAAGTGCCGGGTTCGAGGCTGCGTGCTCCTGGGCCTGGCCGGGGCGCACTACGGTGACACCGGAGGGGCTCGGAGAGCCTTCGGCGGCAGAGCTGGAGCCAGTCGGAGGCGAGCGGCCCGCGGCAGCCGGCGACCCTGCTGGCAGATGGGCCCGAGCGGCCCTGCCAAAGCCGGCGGCTGGGGCGGCGGGTCCCCCTTCTGGGTTCGCCGGCTCCGGGGCTGGGCTCGGAGCCCGGGGCGGGGGCCGCGGCGGGGCGACGGGGGCCGGGCCGGGGGGGGGGGGAGGAGGGCGGGGCTTTCCTTTGTCAGGGGATTTGCGCGGCTCGCGGTGCGGCTCCCTCCTCTCGCCCTCTCGGGGCGGGGCTTTCCCCCGGCCGGGGGGGCGGGGGGCGGGGCCCGCGGAGCCGAGCGGCTGGCGCCCGGCCCCCCCGCCCCCCGCGCCGAAGCCCCTCCTTCCGCGCCTCGGCCTCCAATCCCCTCGGCCGCCCCGCGCTCTCGGCTCCGGTCGCTCTTTGCGCGGCCCCCGCCCGGGCCCCGCCTCCACCTCCTCCCCCGGGCTCTGCCTCGCGCTCGGGGCTTCCAGGGGGCTGCCGGGCGGGGCGGCGCGGAAGGGGCGGGGAGCGGCCCGCCAGCCCGGCCCTGGCAGCGAGCGCCGAGCGAGCGGCGCGAGGGAGCGGGGAGCAGGGCTCGCCCCCGCGCGGCCCGAGCGGAGCCTTTGTTCCGGCGCGAAGTTAGCATGCCGGGCCCGTGACAGCTGCGGGCGGGGGCCGGCGGGCCGGCGGCGGCGAGGAGAGGCGGCTGCTTGACATGCAGCCCGCGGCGCGGCGGCGGGGGAGGCGGCACCCACAGCACGCGGGCTCCGCGGCCGGAGGGACAAACTAACTTCCTGAGCGGGACCGGAGGCCGGCGAGGCCGGAGCCACCTGCCAGCTGCGGTGAGGCGACCCGGCCGCCGGGCGCGCGGCACGGCGCGGGGGAGTGGGCCGCGCTGAGCGAGCTCCGAGGCCGCGCCGCCGGGCCCTCTCGCCGGGCTGTGCGGCCACCGCGCTGGGCTGTGCTGGGAGCCACAACAATGCCGTGATGTTTGGGAGACAGGAAGCCCCGGACCGGTCCCGAATGAAGGACTTCCTGTGTTTAAAGTTGCAGGAATATCCGCCGACCGGCCCAGTTCAATTGCAAACACGCGAACTAGGGAGAACGAATGGCTAATTCAGACCAGCTGGACTCTCCAGGGGTGGAACTGAGGATAAAATGAGAGGAATTCTTAGGAGCTTGGGCTATACATGAAGACTAGAGGGGCTGTGCCATTGTTAAAGGACACGATCGGTATAAATCCTGCTTCCAGCTCTCCTTGGATGAGAAGTGAGTGGAACTAGATATTGAATAAGACTTGTCAATATCAGATGATTTTTTTATTGCTTAAATTAGAAAGAGCCGTGCTCTTTAAAAAGAAGCCATACAAAGAATTATTTTGTTTGTTGAGTAAATTATACCACTTATCTGCAACTATGAGACTGCTAGCCTGTGAAAAAAAAGCTGTTCCTCTTAGAGCGTCTCCCAGGATGGTTTCAAAGTGGAACTTCCAGGCCTTTCTAGAGGGTAAATCCAGTTGGTTGGTTGGGATTATGAACATGTAAAGGAATTTTAAATTTACACAGAATGCATTTTTGGGGAATTCATGAAAACCATTTAAAAGGTTGATGGTTCGTTTTGATTGAAGAAGTATGGGTAAGCCACTCAGCAGGCCAGACTGTTTAAGGCGGAACCCCACCTGCCTGGGGAAAGGAGAGGAAGAGGATGGCTATATAGAGGATTGCTATGTTCCACAGCGGTCTATATATGACACAATGAGGATAAATGAACAGATTGACCAGGGGTCAAAGCTTAATCAGACGTCAAAAAGCACCATGGAAAAGATGGAAGGAAGTACTATATCCAGCAATGGTACCTTAGGAGCAGCATCTAATGTTTTTGAGTCTAGAGCACCAGAAGGCAAAAAGCTAGATGAGCGAATAATATTTGATGCACTGAAGCTAAGCAGTGATGTGCAGAAGTTGGCACCTGTGCCACCCAGAAGGCGACCAAATGCAGAACGCAAAGACAATGTTAACAGGAGATCATGGAAGTCCTTCATGCCACCCAATTTCCCAGAATTTGCAGAAAGGATGGAAGCTTCTCTCAGTGAGGTTTCAGAAGCTGGTGCTTCAAATCCTTCCTTGCAAGAGAAGAAGGAATCCAGTTCTGCATTAACAGAAAGTTCTGGCCATTTGGACAACAGGGAACCTCAGTTAGAATCAGTAACTCTGGAACATGTGTCCAAATCCATAGGCATTCCAGAAGTGCAGGATGTGAAAAATTTAAGTGGAGACTGCCAAGACTTCAGATTTCAGCAGCACAGTGAGAGCTCTCCCCATGAATTCCAGCCTCTAGAATCAGAAGCTGCAGCACCAAGTGGTAACACAGATCTAATGCAGGAACACAGATTCTCAAGTGCAACCTGGCCCAGAGCCATGAAAAGTTTGGCTCAGGGAGTCTTTAGAGAGAAGCAGCACCCCCTTGGGGACACAGCTTGCACTGTGGAAATGCCACCTCTCTCCCCTTGCCTGAGTGAAGAGCTGTTGGATCCAGAGTTGCATGTTCTCATAACCCCCAGCCTAAGAGAGAAAACAGAGTCTGAACTAAAGTTTGAGGAAGATGAGCGATGGATTATGATGGAGGCTGAGGAGGAGTGGCAGGAGGAGAAACTGTCAGGGAGAGGAAAGGCTTTTCCAATGGCAGATGAGAAAAAGAACAGCCTGGTGGATATTTTTGAAGAGAGAGAACAAGCAAACACTGTAGCAGTGGTAGAGGATGGGTCCCATTGCTCGGCTGCTGCCTTGGAGACTTCAGGCCACCTAGCTCTTGGTCATATTTGTTGCTCTGATGACCTCCAGCCAGCTGAGAATCGCTTGGCTTCTGTTCTTGAGGATACACCTCTTGATTACAGTTATATTCTCACAGGTGAGAGTGCTATAGGTGAGCTGAAAAACAAAGCTGCCCAGGAGCTGGAGGGCCTTGTTTCCAATTTAGAATACACTGTTGGTCCTGTCAATTCGGAACAGCTCTCTGACACAGATTCAGTGCAGATGTTTCTTGAACTTGAAAAAGAATGTTTATGTGAAGAAGAAATAACTCCTCTAGTTGAGCTGGAGAGCCAAGCTTCTGAAGGGCTGGCCCCATCCCGGGATACAGAAAATTCACTTGTAATTAGTAATTTTCCAGGGGCTGCCTTAGAAGAGGAGCATGTAGACGTTGTAAATGTAAGGGTGAAAGGTGATAATTCTGGATTGGATTGTGAGTATTTTAATGCCCTGGATTCTTCTCAGGTGCCTAATGCTGTGGAACTTACTGCCCACTTTGATATCGTGAGGGACGTTCCCACTGTTAGTGCGGAGTGTGAAAAAGTGCCTTTTAGCCCCAAAACTGCAGGGGAATTTAAGTTCAGACACCCAGCTGACCTGGAGTCACCGGGAAAGCTGGACCCAGGAGGATTGCCCAGCTCTGATTGCAGAGCTTCTCATGAAGAAAACCTATCAGCCTGTGAAGCTGAGCTAGCCAAAGAGAACGGCAGTTTGTTCCAGGTAGACTGCAGTCGGATTGAGGGGAATGTTGAGAGGTCCCCCCTCAGTTCTGCTTTTAGCTGTGAACGAACAGATATTATCTCAGGATCTGAAGTAGAGGTGTTATCATATGGTTCACATTTACTAACAGATGAGATTCATTTGGAAAATGAGGAAGGAGCTATTAATCAAGAAAACAGTCTGACTTCCTTGGGAACTGTGGACCCTTGTGAGTTGTCCATGGAGAAAGTTTATGGTGAGGCACAAGAGCTGGGTTATGAAACCCAGCTTTTGGAGGACCAAGCCCTAGCACATTTTCATAGAGACTTCCCAGAGCAGGTCTTCCAGGATCTCCAGAGAAAGTCCCTAGAGTCAGAGATTCAGAGTCTGCACCTGCTGGATGGAGGACATAGACATAGCAGTGATGGAGAGGGAACTGTGAATGACCTAAAGCCCAAGCTGAGTGGAGGGGAGACAGAAATGAGAGATTCAGAATCATTGCTAAATATCTTTATGGGGGAACAAGTTACCAAAGCTAGTAATACTGAACCAATTTTGGAGGAATGGATACCCATCCCAGAGAAACCTGCCCCAACTGCTATAATGCCCACTGTAGAAGATGCCCTAGATGCTGCAGTGCCCACCCCAGAGGGAACTGCTGTAGCTGCTGTCACAGTGCCCTTTCCAGAGGAGGACATGCCAGTTGCTTCCGAGGTCACCATTGAGGCATATGTCCCAGCTGTTGCAGTGCCATCCACAGGGGAGGACATCCCAGAGGGCTCTGTCACCCCAGCTGCTCCAGAGGAGCCTGATATTGCAACTGTTAGAGTGCTCACCCCAGAGGAGCCTACAGCCCCAGCTGCTGCAGTGCCCACCCCAGAGGAGCCTACAGCCCCAGCTGCTGCAGTGCCCACCCCAGAGGAGCCTACAGCCCCAGCTGCTGCAGCGCCCACCCCAGAGGAGCCTACAGCCCCAGCTGCTGCAGCGCCCACCCCAGAGGAGCCTACAGCCCCAGCTGCTGCAGTGCCCACCCCAGAGGAGCCTATAGACCCAGCTGCTGCAGTTCCCACTCTAGAGGAGCCTGCAGACCCAGCTGCTGCAGTGCCCACTCTAGAGGAGCCTACAGCCCCAGCTGCTGCAGTGCCTACCCCGGAGGAGCCTATAGACCCAGCTGCTGCAGTGCCCACTCCAGAGGAGCCTATAGACCCAGCTGCTGCAGTGCCCACCCCAGAGGAGCCTACAGACCCAGCTGCTGCAGTGCCCACCCCAGAGGAGCCTATAGACCCAGCTGCTGCAGTGCCCACCCCAGAGGAGCCTATAGACCCAGCTGCTGCAGTACCCACCCCAGAGGAGCCTACAACCCCATCTGCTGCAGTGCCTACCCCGGAGGAGCCTACAGCCCCAGCTGCTGCAGTGCCCACTCTAGAGGAGCCTACAGCCCCAGCTGCTGCAGTGCCCACTCTAGAGGAGCCTACAGCCCCAGCTGCTGCAGTGCCCACTCTAGAGGAGCCTACAGCCCCAGCTGCTGCAGTGCCCACTCTAGAGGAGCCTACAGCCCCAGCTGCTGCAGTGCCCACTCTAGAGGAGCCTACAACCCCATCTGCTGCAGTGCCCACTCTAGAGGAGCCTGCAGACCCAGCTGCTGCAGTGCCCACCCCAGAGGAGCCTACAGACCCAGCTGCTGCAGTGCCCACCCCAGAGGAGCCTACAGACCCAGCTGCTGCAGTGCCCACCCCAGAGGAGCCTACAGACCCAGCTGCTGCAGTGCCCACTCTAGAGGAGCCTACAGCCCCAGCTGCTGCAGTGCCCACCCCAGAGGAGCCTGCAGCCCCAGCTGCTGCAGTGCCCACCTCAGAGGAACCTTTCCCCACAGTTGATAGTGTGCCCACTCCCAAGGAGCCCCCTACTCTAGCTGCTGCAGAGCCTGCTATGGAGGAAGTGTTCCCTGCTGGTGTTCCCATCCTGGGAGATATTGTTCACACTGATTCAGTGCCTATATCAGAAGAAGGAACTCCTGTTCTAGGGGAGTCTTCCTCCACTGGAATGTGGATCAAGGAGAACCTTGATTCTCCAGCATTTGGGATAAAAGAGGTGACTGGCACAGTGCTGCATGGGAAAGTGCCTCTGGCTACAACTGATGGATTAAATTCAAATGAGGTAATTGTTGCTCATTTTGTTGGGGAGAATCTAGAGAGTAAAGGGAGATTTCCAAGTTCTCTGAATTGGTGGTGATTAGAAAGGCACAGGCAGTCCTTTCTTTGCTTCTCTTTGGGGCTTCTGGTATTTTCTGGTCTTTTTATTGAGTTTATGGGGGGAAATATGTCTTTCACTTGGCAAAACTATAATTTGTTGTTTTTTTATTAAGAAATAACAAAAGCCTAAGGAAGACAGGGATGTATACAGTTGTTAGTTTACATTTTGAAAAAAGATTATTAGCAGGAATGGGTGACTCTTCTTTTGAAATTACAATAAGCATGTTCTTTGCCTAAATCAAATTGATCAGTGATTATCAGCAGTCACATAGAGGCTAGAATGTGGTTTTGGAATGAGACCTAAGATACTTCTTAACCACTTTGGGAAAATTAGTTAGATGTCCTGAGTCTCCAGTTTCGTCATTTGTTAAGGCAGAACCCTGTGAATTTTGTGAGGATGAAATGCCATAACCCATTGAAATCATCAAGTGTATTAGATTTCAATCACTGAATATCCTCCCCCTTTCCCTTTCAAAGAGATATGTTGGTTAGTTGAAAGAATTCACCAAAGCATGTTGGGTTAAAGCAATATACAGATGTGCAAATTATGGTTTTTTAATATAAAAGCTGTTTATTAAAACCAAAATAAGTCATAATGTTTATGAAAAAGAGAGGTATTTCAGTCATCTTGTCAAACTTTGTGTCCTGAAGCAAGTCACTTTCCTTTTCTGTACCTCTTGTTTCTTAATCTCTAAAATAAGGGAGTTGGGCTAAATGTTC
This sequence comes from Myotis daubentonii, assembly GCF_963259705.1. Taxonomy (NCBI): domain Eukaryota; kingdom Metazoa; phylum Chordata; class Mammalia; order Chiroptera; family Vespertilionidae; genus Myotis; species Myotis daubentonii. Next base: position 193,837,602 of record NC_081842.1, on the reverse strand, counting down.
TCCTGGGTCTCCCTTAAAGATTTTTTTTTTTAAGATTTTTAAATTCTTAATGTTAGAGAACAGACTATGTTAGGAAGCTGTTGGGAACCAGTGTTCACATCTTTGAGCACTCCTAAGTCAAAGGAATTTGAGATGGGTAAATTCTAGAGTTCACTGCCCTGGTGTGGTTTGATCAGTGGTAAGCAGTGGAGTGAAGGAGTTAAAAGTTTAGTCCTGGCCAGGTGGCTCAGTTGGTTGGAGCATTGTCCTGTACACCAAGAAGTTGCAGGTTCGATTCTGAATCAGGGCACATACCTAGGTTGTGGATTGCATCCCATACAGGAGACAACCAATAAATCCTCAGGTGAAGATTAATTAAAAAAAAAAAAAGAGCCATAACCGGTTTGGCTCAGTGGATAGAGAGTTGGCCTGCGGACTCAAGGGTCAGGTTCGATTCCGGTCAAGGGCATGTACCTGGGTTGCGGGCACTTCACCAGTGGGGGATGTGCAGGAGGCAGCTGATTGATGTTTCTCACTCATCGATGTTTCTAGCTCTCTATTCCTCTCCCTTCCTCTCTGTAGAAAATCAATAAAATATATATTTTTTAAAAATGAAAAGTTTAATATAATCTAATATAGCCGGGGGTTTCTGAGTGTGGAGGTGGTTTTGGTTTTACACTATCCTCAGGACCCAAATAGTACCTTCCTTGTAGTAGGCATTCACTGTTGATTGACTGACTGAATGAGTATTAATCTCCATGGATACTACAAGAAAGATGGGTTCTGCCCTGGTGGGTAGTTCAGTAGGTTAGAGCGTTGTTGCTATATGCCAGAGATGCGGGTTTAATCCTTGGTCAGGGCACATTCAAGAATCAACCAATGAATGCATAAATAAGTGGTACAACAAATTGATGTTTCTTTCTGTCTGTCTGTCTATCTCCATCTCTCCCCCTCCCCCCCCCTCTCTCAAATCAACAAATAAAAAAATGGGAAAAAAGAAAGAAGGGTTGTTCTCTCATCCACTCCATTGTAGAGCCTTTCAGGTCGCCTTAGCTGGCTACAGTTCATTTAAACATGCAACTACCAGCAACAAAAAATCATTTTGACAGTGATCCATAAGCTGCCAATTTTGCCACAGATCCCTCCTGGTGGTACCATCTTGGGCTTCACCAATTATTTTGTAATGTATCATTCTATCAAATTAGAATGCATCACCTTTTAGATAGATGGGTTTGATTCGGTTTTCTGAGTTTTAGTGAATTTGGGATTAACACCAAGATCCCAGGGTCCTATCCAAAGTCACTGACTGGCATTATTAGTTATACAGAATATTTCTAGTGTAAAGCCTACAGCAGTAATCAGTGAAATACAGAAACTAAATTTATAAGGAGCCAATCAAATCTGCATAAAAGAAAAAATTCAGGGAAACCCTTAATATCAGTGCCTGGGATCTCTTTTTCCCCCATCTACAAAATTAGTAGATGGAGCTACCTAATCTCTTAAGGATCCTTCTAGCTACAGTAGGTAGTCATTTCATGACATGTTCCTGTCATAAATGACAGGAGAAGGAAATAATAGCCCAGCTGCAAGGTAGTTCATCACCTTTGAAGTATGGTTACTTTATGGAATATCTGGAAGCAAGATGCCTACATCTTTGTACAAAAGGAGAAATCTGCTCCATAGCCATAGCCAGGACTATTAACCAATAAGAATGTAGAGAGGCTATTTTGAAAGTATTTATTGAAACAAAATAAATGTCACTATAGAGTATACAAATCTTGCTAAATTGATTTTTAAAAAGTTTTTCCAAGATGAAAACTGTATGGATTTCATTTCTTCCAATAGGGTTTCTAGAGGAAATTGAACCTATCATTTTTTACATAAACACTTAGAACTCGACAAGTGATTGTATTCAGAATGTGATCTACAGTGACCTGCTTTAGATCCCCTGTGTATGTATGTACAAATGTACGCGTGTATACATGGCTTAAGTAGGTGTAAGCTTTTTAATAGCAATAATGAGAATTTGGTGAAGAAGCAAAATGTCAGAATTTGTTTGCTATTTCTGTAGCGGGATCTAGGCCCACTGAGAGCAAGGTGTAGTTACTTAAATGCTCTTCTCATTTATAGACTTCCTTAGTCTTATTTCCAATCACTGGGGAAGAAATAAACCTTTTGTATAAAATAGGGGTTCTATAAAATGAAAACTTGCCCAAAAAGTCTTTAAGCAAAAATTGGAGAGCCCCAGAATCTCCGTTCAGTGTTTGAATGCTTAACCGATAAGCAGAACCTTAATGGATTTGTTTGCTTTCCCTAACACTATTTCTATACAATGATTCATTTATTCATTGAATAAGAAGTAAGAGGGATATTGAATTTCAATTGTGGTGTCAGGGAAAGGATTTTAAAACTAAACATAAAGGATAAATAGAAGTAACTTAGCAAAGAATCAGAGGGAAGAACATCCCAGACAAAGGAAATGGAAGCTGGGAAGAACTTGGCATGTTAGAATTAAAAGACCAAGGGGCCAGGCCACAGCGACCAAGGGTTCTGAAAGAGTGCCTTGAAGTGAATCTAAAGAGAGGATGCAGTGACTGAGAAAGACATCCTCAAAAGTATCATACTTTAGCCCTAGCCAGTTTGGCTCAACGGATAGAGCGTTGACCTACGGACTAAAGAGTCGCAGGTTCGAATTCGGTCAAGGGCTCATGCCTGGGTTGCCGGCTTGATCCCCAGAGAGGGGCATGAAGGAGGTAGCTGATCAATGATTCTCTCTCTCTCCCTTCCTCTCTCTAAAATCAATATAAACATTTTTTCTTTTAATCACATTGGCTACTGTGTGTAGAATGGATTTAAGAAATCAAGGACAGAGTAGAGAGGCCTGCTAGGCTACTGCAATTATCCAGGTTGCTTGGACTAGAGAGATGTAAGTAGATTTGAAGACAGTTGGATGGATTCAAGATATATTTTAGAGGTAGAATCATCAAGACCTGACAATGGCCTCTATTTTAAGAGGGAGGGAGAGGAGATATTAAGGATGGTTTCTAGGTTCTGGTTTGTGCGACTGAGTGGGTGGGGACAGTAGTATATTGTTGGTTTAGGGAAGAACAGGTTTGCAGGGCGGGGTGGGGGGGGGGGTAGGAAGTACTGTTCAGTTTTGGAATGGTTAGGTTCAAGATGCCTGTGAGTCATTTGCATGGCAATGTTAAGAAAGTAGTTGGGCCCTGACCGGTTTGGCTTAGTGGATAGAGCATCAGCCTGCGGACTGAAGGGTCACAGGTTCAATTCCAGTCAAGGGCATGTACCTTGGTTGCGGGCACATCCCCAGTAGGGGGTGTGCAGGAGGCAGCTGATCAATATTTCTCTCTCATCGATGTTTCAAACTCTCTATCTCTCTCCCTTCCTCTCTGTAAAAATCAATAAAAATATATTTTTTAAAAAAAAGAAAGTAGTTGGATATACATTTTTAAAATCATAAGCATTTATCACGATTAACATTTAAAGCCATAGGAGTGGATAGAATTGCCTAGACGAGAGTATAGAATGAGAAGAGGGCCTAGGACTGACATTCTTCCCTTATCCCCACCCAGACACTAACATTTGCAGGTGTAGAAGAGAAAGAGGAAGAGAGCAAAGGACATCAAAAAGGATCAGTTAGGATGAAAACTGAGAGAATATGGTATTACCAAAGATAAAGGTGTTTTAAGACATTCTTTGGGAAATTTTCTGTTTTATGTCTCTGTTGTATCTTAAGTACATCGTGCAATAATTTTTACTAGTGTTCTGCTGTGGGAAATGTCTGCCGGCTCTGGTTAGTTAATAATATGGCACAGTCCTATTGAAATACTAAAGAGTAGGAATTTTAATGTGTCTAAAAGCACTGAGTTTGCAAAACAGCTTTATTTGAGAGTTGAGAGAAGGGAGCAAGTGTTTTTCAAATTTACTTTCTTTAATATTCTGTTCACTTGTATTCAAAATAAATATTTAGGTAGCATTTACTTAGAAGTGCTTTCATATATTTTTAACTTTCTGAAAAAAGATGAGAAAAATACCCGTATCTGTCAACACAGCCCATAGAAAGGAGGTAGGAAACAAAGGAAGAAATCTAATGCTTCTATAGGAAATATTCATACACAAAGTAAATTCAAATTTCAATAACAGAATTACCTGTTATATAAAAGAGATTAAGATACTTACTTTTCTGTGCCATTCACCTCATTATCCAATAGAACTTCTTGCCAAGGTGGCTATCTTCTCTATCTGTGCTTAAGTATAGCAGGCACTAACCACACGTGGCTGTTGATCACATGCAATGTGGTTAGTGTGACTGAGGAACCGGATTGTTAGTTAAATAGCCACATGGAGTTGCTGGCTACCATATTAAGACCGCGCAGAAAGAATATACATGTCACTCGTAGTGTGAGTGAGATTTGATTGTTCAGTGGACTGGACATCCTTCCTCTGTATCTTTGGCTGTCTGCTTTCGTTGCTTTTCCAACCCCAACCCCACCACCACCATTTTCTTGCACCCAAGCAATTAAAATATGGAAGTTTTGTTTTGTCTTTTTCCCCTCTACTCTGACTTTTCTTCAGTGAAAACATCTTTAATACAAAATGGAATCATGGCACTTGTTTTTTCTGGGAACCATGTTGTTGTGGGGAGATAGTCATTTTTAGCTGAACTGCCTTGTAGTGTTGCCTAACAAAATGTGGTGTAATCAAATTATAGTATAAAATGAAGCCCCCTGGTAATTTTCTTTGTAACCTTCCTTTTTAGTGTCCCCTGGGGCTTTCCCTCCCTGGTGACTCACTTATCCAGCCATAGACCATTCTTTCTAGAATCAGTTTCCTAATCTTAGTGCGATCTGTGGTCTCATATAGATCAAAATTAGTCTTATCCAAGGTTATGGAATTCTTTTTTACATTTATTTTGTTCTCTTCTATTTTCTGTCATCCTTCAGTCTTTTTTTTTAAAATATATTTTATTGATTTTTTACAGAGAGGAAGGGAGAGGGATAGAGAGCTAGAAACATCGATGAGAGAGAAACATCGATCAGCTGCCTCCTGCACACCTCCCACCGGGGATGTGCCCGCAACCAAGGTACATGCCCTTGACCGGAATGGAACCTGAGACCCTTCAGTCCGCAGGCCGACGCTCTATCCATTGAGCCAAACCGGTTTCGGCCATCCTTCAGTCTTAATTGACTCACCTGTCTTACTGAAGCTGAAGGAACTTTTTGTGGAAGAAAAAAGGGTGGGAAAATATCCAGATTGGTGAAATATGGCTGATTTTTATCCTCTGATGATTGAAAGAAATCTGATCTTAGGGACAAATGTTTATTTCATTATTTTCCTTAAAGTGGCAAAAGTATTATTCTTTCCTCCTTGGTTCCTTTAGAAACCTCTAAGTCGTAATGGAGTGTAACTGCAGTAGAAACATGCACATTGCCTGTTACACTTGTTCACATTGTTTCCAAATGCTGTTGTTTTGTGGTAACATGGATATATAGTGTCATTTTAAAAATATTTTATTTATATCTGCATCTTACTCAGAGTTATGTGTCTGAAGTTGTTAAGGACATTTCCCAGGATTGGCCCGTTTCCCTTTGTAATTAGAGAAATACTGTTTCAAGATTATTGTCTGTGTGTGGTCTGTGGCCCTGGAACAAAATGGAGTTAAATGGCCACAGGGGGATTAAGCTAAGAGGTTGGCATTTTTCATACTGTTAATATGTTTTGGCTAATTGAGTTATTAGTCCTAGTCAGAGAAGAGCATTGCATATATCAGTGGTCGCTTAAAGCTTTTCCCCAAGGTACTTTTAATCTAAATAGTAGTCATTTGGTATCATTCTTCCTTTTCGGATTGATATATATACATCACATTTACTTATTTCTTCAGGCTGATGCTTCTCTCTTCTCTATTGATTTTTACTTTAAAAATTAAGCAAACAGATTAAAGAGGGGGGGGGGGAACCATGAGTCTCCATTGGGTTAAAGACCTAAGTAGTGCGATAGCTCTGTAATTACTTGTCCATAGGTGGTCATACTGAAATATGAAACTACACCCGGCAGGTGTGGCTCAGTGGTTGAGCATCGACCCAGGAGGTCCAAGTTCAATTCCTAGACAGGGCACATGGCCGGGGTTTCGGACTCAATCCCTGGTAGAGGACATGCAGGGGGCAGCCTATCAGTGATTTTTGTCATAATTATGACATTTCATGTCATCTCCTTCTGAAAGAGAGAAAAGAAATATGAAGCCACGTGTTTCTTTAATAGTTTCTTATACAAATGGCTTGTTTTCACTTTTTATTCTTGCCCTCCTTTGTTAAATCATATCTTTCCCCCCAAAATAACCTGTCGCTGTGGTATAGATGGTCTGTTTGCCTTGAGATTAAATCTTCTTTGGCTTATAATTATCTAGATGTTTCAGAAAGAACAGGTGGATCCTCTTCAGATGAAATTACAGCAGGTGAATGGACTTGGCCAGGGATTGATTCAGAGTGCTGGAAAAAACTGTGATGTGCAGGGTTTAGAACATGACATGGAAGAGATCAATGCTCGATGGAACACACTGAATAAAAAGGTAAGTGGTAGGGGGAGGGCAAGAAGTAACAAGTACACTGGGAATGGAGGACAAAGTAAAGGGACATCTAAATATAAGGTTTTCCTGAACATAAATAAAAATGTAGCAGTTGCAATCTGTAGTTACGTAAAGGGGTCAGTAGTAATTTTAAAAGTTCCCTTCTTATAATGAGCCTCCATGTCTGTGATACAGGTTGCACAAAGAATTGCACAACTACAGGAGGCTTTGTTGCATTGTGGGAAATTTCAAGATGCCTTGGAGCCATTGCTCAGCTGGTTGGCAGACACTGAGGAGCTCATAGCCAATCAGAAACCTCCATCTGCTGAGTATAAAGTGGTGAAAGCACAGATCCAAGAACAGAAGGTAAGTGAGAATGTTGAGACAGTGAATTGTAACAGCCGTAGAGAATGGCAGACAACAACACATTTGCTAATAGTTTAAGGAGCATGGTTGGGAGTTTTAGTAAAATCCTCACATACTTTGTGTGATCCTGAAAAGAAAGTAGGAATTTATTTTTATCATCTTATCTTAATGTACTAGCTTACTGTGGCATGTATTAGACTGAATAATCCTATCTAATAAAGACTGTCACACTGTCACAAAAATGGCGGCGCCCAGTACCCCAGTCCTTTCAGCACCGCCTGGGGTGGCAGGCGCGTGGTGCGGCCAGACCTGCCCTCAGCCCCCCAGCTGCCCAGGGCGGGTCCGAGGCGCAGGCAACCAGGGCTGGCAGAGGCTTGCGCTGCTGGCAGTGGCAGCAGCAGAGGGGTGATGGGGGCATTGCCTTCCCCTGATCGCTGGGTCACCTCCCACCCCTGAGGGCTCCCGGAGTGTGAGAGGGGGCAGTCCAGGCTGAGGGACCCCCCTCTCCAGTGCATGAATTTTCATACACCAGGCCTCTAGTTTTACATATCCATGTATCCTATTTCAACATTTCAGTCATACCTTCATCTTAAAAATGTTTTTGGTGTTTTCAGAGTCAGCGATATTCTAAATAATGGATATATCATGTATAATGTTTAATCTAGATATGGGGGGTTTTTTTTGGCTTAATTTTAATTTCAGTGTATTTTTCTCCTAGTTCAGAGTAAGTTTCCTCTTAGTCACGTAATGGCAGTTCATTGCTCTATTTAAAAACTTAAGTGTATGAAAAGTTCATATGGATAGTAGGAACTGTTCTGTATATCTTATGTTTTTGGCTCAAGGTGGAAAAAAAACCTGTTATTCAAGTAAGCTTAGGATTTAGTGGGGTTGGGATTTGGGATTTTTTGTTTGTTTGTTTTTTCTTAAAGTGACCCCATGTTATCACTTTTCATTCTCTTTAAACGTGTGTAAAATAGTTGCTCCAGCGACTCCTAGATGATCGAAAGGCCACAGTAGACATGCTTCAAGCAGAAGGAGGCAGAATCGCCCAGTCAGCTGAGCTGGCTGACAGAGAGAAAATCACTGGACAGTTGGAGAATCTGGAACGTAGATGGACTGGACTACTCAGCAAGGCAGCAGCCAGGTAATGCCAGGGTGATTTTAAGAATGGGTCAGAGAAGGTTTGTTGTGTCCTGTTATTTACTTGCTATCACTGAGGTGCTCTAAAAGCTCCTGGATGCTCCATACAGTGCTTCGGAAGGTGTGGAATGGCTTCTGTCTTGAAAAGGGATACATTCTTAGAGGTGATGCTCATAATAAAAAAACTCTCAAAAATGAGCCTTAACTCCTGCATACATTTCTCAGAACTGGAAGGTTCATTGCTCTGTCTTATTCTGCTGCAGATAGTCGTGGTTCCAAACGACAAGACGCAGACTCCTACAACCCAGCCACTTATTTTCTGAGTGTTTGAAACAGATCTTTTCCCTTTATATTTATAAATAATGTTTTTGATACTTGGAATTAAAATTTATAGTATTTCTTTTCTGTCAGCTTATTCTAATATTAGATGTATTTGCATCGGGGAGCAAGTCTGTGGCTCTGTTAAATGTGTGCATTCAAGAAATGCATGAACTTTACTTCAGTGAATGGCCAAAAGACAGGCCTTCAGAGTAGTGCTTTCTCTTTCCACAGCTCTTAGTTCCCCAGTGTCACTTGAGCTTAAGTCATATGGATGTCTTTACTTTTAGCATATACAGTTCCCAGTTATAAAAACAAATGCTAGCTAATCAGAAATCATTATGAGAGTAATAGAGTTGATCATTTATTATTGTAACCTTTCAGTTGTCTAGATGGCCAGTGGCAATCTTCAAGTAACTTCCTCTTCAGTCTCTTCTACCTGCTTTTGGCTTACTTCTTTCTTTCTTTCTCTTAAATTTTTATTTATTGATTTGAGAGAGAGGAAGGAGGAGAGCGAGAAAAAGAGAGAAATACCAGCCTATTGTTCCACTTATTTATGCATTCATTGGTTGTCTCTTGTATGTGCCCTGACCGGGAATTGAACCCACAACCTTGGTGCATGGGGACAATGCTCCAATCAACTGAGTTACCCAGCAAGGGCTGGCTGACTTATTTCTTATCTGAGTTTTGCAACTCAGATACTTATTTTTACTTTCAGACTGCACTGCTTTTCTTCTCTCTCTGTACATTTTCACCAATATTGCCATTAATCTTCCAGTTACCTAGGCTTAAAATCCCACCCAATTGTTACCCTTCTCACCTGCCCCAACTTTGTGTCTCACACCTACCAGGATGCTAAATTCTGTTCATTTTACTTCTACAGTGTCTTCCCAGTCACATACCTCAGTTCATGACTTAATGCGTTTTCACTTGTGCTAGTTCACATGAGTAGCTCATCTGAGGTAGCTTCCAAACTAATCACTCATCACTCTACTGTCACTTATCCTCAGGCCTTTGCCTCTTTGCATGCTCAAAGACATTTAATGACTCCCTGTTGCCTATAAATAAAATCTAAACTAACCCAAAGTTCAAAGCTTTCTACTATTTGGCCTTAACCTACCTTTCTTAGTTTTCACTATTCTTCTCAGTCCTTATATTCTAGGTAAAGAAAATTCTATTTTGTTCTCCAGTATCTTCTGTCAGTTTCCTCATTCTGTCTTGGCTGGTGGTTCTGCATCTTCCATGAATTACTTTTGGCCATCTTCCCTTCTGTAAAGCTTTTCCTTATTCCTCAAGCATGAATAACCTCACCTTCCTCCTAACTGCCATAACTCTTTATCAGTGCCTGTACTGTTATGGTCATTATTTTATGTAGTGCTTATCTCCCAAATCCATAAGTTTTCAGATTCAAAATTATAGATGATTCAGAAAGACATAGAGATAATTTGCAATTCTAGTTTGATATTAATCTTTAAAATAATGTTTAATTATATTAATTAAAGATATATTTTGAAGGCTGGCATAAATAAGAAAGGAAATCTATACTTTATATTGACACTTAAAAATGGCATCTAAAAATACATTTTCCTTTATATTCAAACATAATTGAATATCCAGATAATTAAAATGGCAACTATTTATATTTAAACCATTTCTTATTAAAATAAGTTTGTCTCCAGGCTCTTGCCGGGTAGCTCAGTTGGTGAGAGCATCATCCCGATACACCAAGTTTGCGGGTTTGATCTCCGGTCAGGACACATACAAGAATCAACCAATGAATGCATCAATAGTGGAACAACAAATCACTGTTTACCTTTCTCTCTCTCAAAATCAATTTAAACACACACACACACAGACAGACACACACACGCACAGACACACACAGACAGACACACACAGTTTGTCCATAGGACCTGGCACAAAGTAGCTGCTCAATAAAGGTTTGCCGAACTAAAGTGCTTCCTATGCTCCTTGGCCTTTTCAAATATGACGTGGCATCTATCTGTTCTAATGGTTCAGTCATCACCATGCCTTTATTATTAATCTGTGTGCTAACAGAGTTCTGTGGTGGTTCTCCTTATTAGGCTGCCTCCAATATTCAGGCTTCCTCTCCCCTTTGTAATCTGTTTTTAATCTACAGGAAACTTGAAATCCAAGCTAAGTATGGATGTTATATAAAATAAAATTTAAGATTCCAAGTGAGCTATATAAAGTCCATAGTTCTGCCATTTGTGTTGGTACATTTAGCTAGTCTGGGTTTTTTGGTTTTTTTCTTAAATCTGGATTCAAAGTTATGTTCTGGGGCTTGAAGTTACTAGAAGCCTCACTGGATTAGGGAGGCAGGAAGGGAGTTCTGGTTCATAGTCTGCCTTCGTATTTCAGATGCTCTCTTCTCTTCGCTCACAAGTGAAGGTAGTAGTGACAGAGGGAAAAATGAGGACTGGTGATTTTTCGACTTGTTTAAACTTTATTTTAGTCTCATGTTCAGATGATGCATGAGCTACATTGCATAGGAGAAAGAGCTTTAGAAGGTCTGATTCTCATTGTCATGGTACTATTTCTACCCACTGGGTCCCTTGGAGGAATCTCTGTAGGCTTTCAGGTTCGGTTCTCTCTTTTGGAATGGTGGGATAATTATTCTGCCTGCACTGCTAGGTTATGGCAGAATCAAAATAAAGGTAATGCTTATGAAAACCTGTAAAATAGCAAAGTGCTATGTATGTGTGTTCTGTTTACTGTTGATACTTAAATGTACCTAGTAAAGATTGGTCTTTTATTGACTATAGTACTGTTATCCATTTTAATGTGACTTTTGCCTTAGCAGCTTGTTCTGTATCTTTGTGTAGGCATAAACAGCTGGAAGATATCCTGGTTTTGGCCAAACAGTTTCATGAGACAGCTGAGCCTATTTCTGACTTCTTATCTGTCACAGAGAAAAAGCTTGCTAACTCAGAACCTGTTGGCACGCAGACTGCCAAAATACAGCAGCAGATCATTCGGCACAAGGTAGGAAGTAGTTATGGTAAATGAAAACAAAAAACTGGAATCAGAAATCCTGGAAATTAGAAAACTGCCTGCAACATGCTACCAAGATGGTTTTTTTGGGGGGTGGGGGGGGGTGGTTAAAGTTTAAAACATGGTCAGATTATTAATTGGAGTAGTCACATCCTTGATAGATACTAATACGCTACCATCATTAAAAAAAAACAACTATTGTGTTATTTTTGCCCTTCAATAGGTAAACTTTTTGTATTGTTAATTTATTGCATCACTTGTTCATTGTTTCATGTTTACTTTTCATTTATTTTGTTTCTGTTATTCATTTTTTCCATTTGGATTTCCAGGCTCTGGAGGAGGAAATAGAAAGCCATGCAACAGATGTGCACCAGGCAGTCAAAATCGGGCAGTCCCTCTCCTCCCTGACATGTTCTGCAGAACAGGGTGTGCTCTCAGAAAAGCTAGACTCATTGCAGGCCCGGTACAGTGAGATTCAAGACCGGTGCTGTCGGAAAGCAGCCCTGCTTGAACAAGCACTGTTTAACGCTAGACTGTTCGGGGAGGATGAGGTAGAAGTGCTCAACTGGCTGGCTGAGGTTGAGGACAAGCTCAGTTCAGTGTTCGTAAAGGATTACAGACAGGATGTCCTGCAGAAACAGCATGCTGACCATCTGGTATTCATGTTTTCCATTCTTATTGTTTATGTTACCAGTTATTTTATAATTTTGATTCATGTTTCTCTTCATTTCTTTGCTTTTTTATTCCTACCATTTCAACTTTATGTACAAGTACATACTTGTTGCTTAGAACTAAATCTATTTTCTGACAAGTCCCTGGGAATACTTGGACTTAAACTGAATCAGTAATTCTATACGAGATCCAGAGTGTAGTCAGGGGCCATCTCAATTCCAATTCAGGTTTTACATCCTTTGGTAATGTATGTCACCCAGTTTCCATTCGAACAGAAGCTTTCATAAAACCAGATTGCCTAAATAGTTCCCAAGGTTTGATTATATAGCTATAACTTTAAAAATATTTCTAGAATTTATATGATCAAATTCCTGGGATTCTGCGTCATCTTAGAAAGAATAATTTGCTCTTTTCATTTCATCAAATGAAATTCATTTCATGAGATTTCTTTGGGGATGGTAAAAATAGACAAAGCAAAGGGGGGGGGTTGTTGTTGTTATTGATAATCTGAAATTCTTCTACTTCATTGATTTCAAATATTGAAAGTTTTTAACCAGGATTTAAATCTGCCTACTTCTTGCTGACTTTCTTCTTTTGAAATTTCTGTCTTATTCTTTGTTTTGGACATAGTAGACATTTCTCTGAATTCTGCTCTACCTTTCTTAGGTTCAGGTTTGGTAACAATAGATTGTAAAGTTGATTTAATCCTAAAACTCTTTTCATCCAGTACAAAAGAAAGCTTGCCTATAAGTATCTGATTTAATTATTTTGAATAATTAATGGTGTAACCAAAGATATAATGAAAGAGTCAAATATCTGATGTTCAAACTAAACTGGTATTCATCTCCTTACTTTAAATTTCATCTCTTAAAGGTCTCATTTCTTTCCCTTTGTTGTGCCATAGTTTTAGGATTAATGGTATTCTTTCCTTTCAGGCTTTAAATGAAGAAATTGTTAACAGAAAGAAGAATGTAGATCAAGCTATTAAAAATGGTCAGGCTCTTCTAAAACAAACCACAGGTACTTTGAAAGGTGCATCTTTTAGCACCTCTATATGTTTACAGACAATCACATATCCAGGGGAATAGCACCCTGCATTAGCCACTTCTCTTTGGATATAGAAGTTTAGTATTCACTGATTATATTGCCATGTCCTTATCATTGTGCTTCCCTGACGCGCCCCCCCCCCCCCCCCCCCCCCCCCGCCGTCAGCCAACAGCCTGGGTTTCTATTTCCTGCAAACCCTTTTGAAAACTAAAAAACTTTGTGTCTCACATCTGCTTGTAGATGATGACTCCCCGTGTCCTCTAATATGTTGAATGCCAGCATTCACTGAAAGGTTTGGGGAAAGTCTAGAAACACCTGCAGATGAACTCAGATCCTAATAATCTCAGAAGTGGCTTCTTTATTTTTTAAAAATAATTCTTTATTGTTGAAAGTATTAAATATGTCCCCCTTTCTTCCCCATTGTTCCCCCCAGCCCACCCCTGCCCCCAGCCCCCTGCCCCAGGCCTTCACCTATTGTCTGTGTCCATGGGTTATGCATATACGCATACAAAGTTGATTACCTCCCGCCCACCCACCTTCCCTCCGAGACTCCGCATTCTGTTTCATGCTTCTATGTCTGGATAGAAGTGGTTTCTTTATTGATTAAAACGTTTATTTCCCTCCTGTCTTAGTGTGGGATGCTAGGTGAAATATCTATCGTAGGAAGAGAGCATCTATAAAATGTAAGCTCTGATTTGAAGAAAGGAGGATTAAGGAACTCGCTCATCTCTAGAAGGCGACTCCCTCATGTTCTCTTAAATATGAATAATTGTGTGTGCCTTCCCACAGGTGAAGAGGTTTTGCTTATCCAAGAGAAACTAGATGGAATAAAGACTCGCTATGCAGACATCACAGTCACTAGCTCCAAGGCCCTCAGAACTTTAGAGCAAGCCCGGCAGCTGGCCACCAAGTTCCAGTCTACTTATGAGGAACTGACTGGGTGGCTGAGGGAGGTGGAGGAGGAGCTGGCAGCCAGTGGAGGACAGTCTCCCACAGGGGAGCAAATACCCCAGTTTCAGCAAAGACAGAAGGTAAGCTATCATTTCACACTAAAAGGAAAAGAATTCCTCTTAGAATCCTTGCATTTAAATTCTTAAGTTTTATCACTAAGTCTGCTTTAAATTTAAACCAAAAATTTTTGTTTGCCTCCTTTCTTATTTACTCATGGACAGTAAGACTGTACATAAAGGCAGGCCACGTGTTATATCTGAAAAAGAAAAAAAAATTGAATCTCGCCGTAGCTGGTTTGGCTCAGTGGATAGAGCATCAGCCTGCAGACTGAATGGTCCCAGGTTCGATTCTGGCTAGGGGCACATGCCTGGGTTGCGGGCTCGATCCCCAGTGGGGGGCATACAGAAGTCAGCCAATCAATGATTCTCTCTCATCATTGATGTTTCTGTCTCTCTCCCCCTCTCCCTTCCTCTCTGAAATCAATTAAAAATATATATATTTTTTTTAAAAGATTGAATCTCAAATCCCTAGGAAGTTTGCTTTGTATAAAACACTTTAGAATTTGCTTTCATGATTCATTTGCTAAAGCGTGCTGCATGGTTATGTTTAATTCTCTTGCAGGATCTAGTGCAGTTCTGGATGCACAGCAATAGGTACTTAAAATGCCTGAGTAAAGCACTGAAGTAAGGAGGAAAAAGAAAGAAGCACTGATAGTTTTATGCAGAGAGAGCTTGGCTCAAGAAGTCGTACAGACAGTTCTAAGCAGCAGCTAAGCCTAAAATCAGGCTTGGAACAATTGAAAAATCTGAGACAATAAAAAATAAGTAAAGGAAGGAGGTCAAAGCCCTGCTGGGATATGTGGCAGAGACACCACTTTCCACCCAGCACAGCTGCTAATGTGCTTAATTTAGCAAGGTCTGGCCTGAAAACTTTTTCCCCTCCTTAGGAATTAAAGAAAGAGGTTATGGAGCACAGGCTGGTGTTGGACACGGTGAATGAGGTGAGCCGTGCACTCTTGGAGCTGGTGCCCTGGAGAGCCAGAGAAGGGCTGGATAAACTGGTGTCGGATGCTAATGAGCAGTACAAGCTGGTCAGTGACACTGTTGGACAAAGGGTAGAGGAAATTGATGCTGCTATTCAGAGATCACAACAGGTAATGTTTATAAACACCTCTGCATTACTATATTAGGCAATGGAGATACGTGTGTGGAAGGTCAATTGGGGAAAATAAAAGGAGACATATGTACTACTATTTTGTAATACTTTAAACAATAAAAAAAAAGAAAAAGTACAAAAAAAAAAAGAAACACAAAACTATGACCCACATAAATATAGGCTCAGGAGTAGGAAAAATGAGATAAAGGTAAATCCAATGCAGTCATTTCAGTGATGGGAAGTAATTGGGTAAAGGTATGTAAGGATGGATTTGGTTTGACCCAAATTATTTGACCCATTTGAGCAGAAAACTTTGGGAAGAGTCTAAGTGCCTTCTCTTTAGCTAATGCCCTGGTACGAGGCAGGTGGTGATGGGAGTAGATTATACCTAGACCACAAGATCCAAATGCATCACAATCTTAGTTTGACATACTCAACTGTTTAGCATTAGATGGAAGAGGGGAGGGAACCAAGAACTATAATTACTACCAAATATGCCTACCAAAATAGCAGAGCCATCCAAAATAGTAGCCTCCCCAGTAAACACAGGTGTCATATTGCACTCCATCTTTTTTCCTTCCCACTTGAAAAAGTTACTGGCTTTTCGTTGTAGCAGGAATGCACCTAATTAATATGCCATGGTATAAAAATAATATTACATGATTCCTTGGGTTCATAGTGATCAATAATTGCTTTGTGAACTACACAGAAGTTTACTCTGACTGCAAGTGCATTCCAGTATGTCTTGATTAATACCTCTAATCTTGGCCAGATAATTGAGCATAAAATTATCGTGCTCGAGAGCTTTCTTTTCTTTTTAAATATTAGTGTAGATTGGCAGAGTTGAAGAGGAAGAGATAAAAGATTCAAGGACCCAGATCAAACAGCAGTCAAGTAGAACATGCTCTTAGTTTTTCTTTGTCACTTCTTAACTTTTTAAAGGTTTGCTTTTCCAGCTGAGTGAGGACTTCCAAGTTAACTTGACTCAGCTGTCTGCTGCCATGCTAGTTTATATTTAAACATGACCAAAACTATTCATTGTATGGCTAGGAAGAAGGATTGACAGAAAGAGCACGGCCTCATAAAAGCAGATTAGAAGTACATTTCTTTTTAAGAGTGTCAATTTCCATTGTTTCTAGCTGTAGGACCAACTAGGTTCTGTAACTTCTTTCTAAAGAAGTTGAAGTAGGATCAATCATATTTGTTGAAGTATAAGCAATTCTAGATTTTCTGCATCTTGATTTGAATTCTAAGAAGGCCGGCTCCTGGCTCTATATAACATGGTCATTTTTTTCAACATGTCTATTAGTATGAGCAAGCTGCTGATGCAGAACTAGCTTGGGTTGCTGAGACAAAACGGAAACTGATGGCCCTTGGTCCAATTCGCCTGGAACAGGACCAGACCACAGCCCAGCTGCAGGTACAGAAGGTAAGTGTAACACTGACGTATCCATTGTGTCCTGAGCTAGTATAATCCACTTAGCTTAGAGTGACTAGGAAAGAGTGTCTGACTACTGTTGCAAGTCAAGTGGAATGATGCAATGTCATGATGGTGGATAGAGATTAATTCTATAAATATTTGGTTAGGATGAGGAAGAGATTTTTTGCTTTGCGAAAAAGTAGAAATAGGCTCATTAATCTAGGAAAGTTTAATAATTTTATGAATGATTTTCATGAGGGAAGATATTTTTATAAGCTATTAAAAGATAAGCATTGAATATGTGTGGATAGGCAGAGTGTCAAACTAGACAAGAACAATTTTTGATGTGGCTTTTTTAAGCGAATTTTTCATAGGAGTGTCTAACTTCACTGACACAGGCTTGGGATCCTTTTACTTCTTGATTTAAATTGTAATTTACTTTTCTCAAAGGCTTTCTCCATTGACATCATTCGACACAAAGATTCAATGGATGAACTCTTCAGTCATCGTGGTGAAATCTTTGGCACATGTGGAGAGGAGCAAAAAGCTGTATTACAGGTGAATTGCATTTTGTTTTTTCACCATATTCTTGTCTTGATTACCGTGAATTAGAAGTACAGTTGTGGAATTATACTTTAAGAAGTTTAAGTTACAGCTTTTTTTCCTCCATTACTAATAATGGTGTTAAACACCTGTTTGATGTTCTGGGGAATTCAGACTCAACCCTGTGCTCACAAATGTCTAAACAGCCATACTGTATAATGTGAAATACGTTGCAAATCCATCTTCTTTAATCAGGGAATTGCTACTTATCCTCAGTCCATAATGAGTGACTTTGAGTTACCTTTCAAAAATCTATGATAGATTTTTTTGAAATCATATGCAGATATTAATTTTTTCTTCGGGTCCTAAAGATTACACCCATTTCTAAAAGCTTGGCCACAAGTTAGTTTGTACACCAGTTTTATTTTATTTTTATATAGGGTACAGGTAACCCAAACATACAGCTCATAAATCCAGGTTTGTGGAGACTTTTTCCAATTACAGTTTACATTCAATATTATTTTTTATTAGTTTTAGGTGTACAGCATAGTTGGTAGACAGTCATACTTTAAAAGTGTTCCCTCAATATTTTCAGTACCCACCTGGCACCATACATACTATTATAATAGTATTAACTATATTTCCTGTGCTGTACTTAATACCCGTGACTGTTTTATAATTACCAATCTGTACTTCTCAATCCCTTCATTCTTTCACCCAGTCTCCCCCTTCCCCTCCCCACTGGCAAACATGAGTCTCTTCTAAGTTTGTGAGTCAAGTCTGTTTCTCTCTTGTTTATTTATTTTGTTATTAATTCCACATATAAGTGAAATCATATGATATTTGTCTTTCTCTGATTTCACTTAGCATAATACCCCCCAGGTTCGTCCATGCTGTCGCAATGGTAAAATTTCATTCTTTTTTTATGACCGAGTGATAGTCCATTACATGTGTGTACCATAGCTTTTTTATCCACTCATCTATTGATGAGCACTTGGTTGCTTCTATTTCGTGGCTATTATAAATAATGCTGCAGTGAACATAGGGATGGATATATTCTTTAGAATTAGTGTTTTAGTTTTATTCTGATAAATTCCCAGAAGTGAAATCACTGGATTATAAGGCAGTTCCATTTTTTAATTTTTTGAGGAACCTCTGTACTGCTTGTGGAGACTTTTTTATCAGAGGAAAAAAGGCAAGTTAAACTTCATGGGCAAAGACTCCATCGTAGCCCCTGAGATGTTCAGTCTTAAACTGATGCATTATAATAATGTATCTCTAAAGTTGTAAAAGGTTATTCACTAAAGGTTAATTTTGCTGTGTTGTGCTTTTTTACTGTATTCGAAATAACTTTCCTATTTTAAAAATTATACAAGTAAGACATATATGTTTGATAGGAAAGTTAGAAAATTAAATATAAAGAAAATAAAAATCACTTGCAATCTTATTAGATTAGTTCATATATTTTAACATTTTGTTATTTATTTCTTTAGACTTTTTAATGTATATATACCTACTTTTTTGTTCATAGGAAAAGACGGAGTCTCTAATACAGCAATATGAAGCCATTAGTCTGCTCAACTCAGAGCGTTATGCCCGCCTTGAGCGGGCACAGGTCTTGGTGAACCAGTTTTGGGAAACTTATGAGGAACTCAGCCCCTGGATTGAGGAAACTCGGGTATTGATAGCACAATTGCCTCCTCCGGCTATTGATCATGAGCAGCTCAGGCAACAGCAGGAGGAAATGAGGGTAAGGAGTTTGCCTCGTTTTATTTAATTGCAGAACTGAAAATGGGCTCCATGATCTATTCAAGTTTATATTATGAAATTCTTAATCAGAATTTCTCTGCATAATAAAAATACATATCTGAATTATTTTTTTTGTCCTTTAATATGAATGAGGAGATATCAGGAACCTGGGTATTGCAGAAGTAAACAAAGAACTAAGTAAACACCAAGGGAATTTAACATCTTTCCAATGACAATGGGGTGTTGTTAGACTTAGGGTGTGGTTGGTACTCTTTCCATTGGTTAGGCCCCAGCTGGAGTGAGTGAGAGCTAGGAAGAACTGTCACAAAGCATTTCTGCAAGTAGGTAAGATGAAAGGGAGATTTGTGGACACATCAAGGAATGCTATGACCACATTAAAAAGACACTTTTTAAATGTTTATTTTATTTGGTTTATGGCTTGTGCTTATTCCTATCTCTGTGTTCCTGTAAGTGGAAGGATGTAAACCAGAAGTAGCCAGCAGTAAAGTCAAGGAGAGGTTGGATTATCAGAAATGTTGCTATTTGTGGCTTGTCCTGCTTAGTATCTCTGTCTTGGGAGGAAGACAGATATTAAACCATGGAAATTACAATTACTACATTTAAATATTTATGAGTACAGAAGATGGTGGGATAAATTTGTATTGGAGGGTGAGAGAGAGAGAGAGAGGATGTGGCCTGGGAAGGCTTCCAAGTGATGGGACATCTGAACTGGGTTTTAACAGTTGAGAGAATCGGGTAGTGTCAGATCCCAAGACTTAGGTGTTTTTCCCCCTCCGTAAATGATGAAATGCTGGGACTTAATTATTTGGTTTGTTTTTTCAAAGTTGGTATGAGCTCTGATCAAAGCACTTAAGCAAAGGGGGGGGGGGGGGATAAGGACGCATATGTAATAACTTAATAAAGAAAAAACATACTATTGGAAACCTAAAAAAAGCACTTAAGCAAATAAACTGGATAAAAAATGCTTATTTTAATCCATATTTCTTTAAATAGCAACTAAGGGAATCCATTGCTGAACACAAACCTCATATTGATAAACTGCTAAAGATAGGCCCTCAACTAAAGGAGCTAAACCCTGACGAGGGTGAAATGGTGGGAGAAAAATACCAGAAAGCAGAAAGCACATACGCCCAAATTAAAGAAGAGGTGCGCCAGCGGGCCCTGGCTCTGGACGAGGCTGTTTCCCAGTCAGCTCAGGTACGTGTGTGTCTTAAAGTCACATAACCTTCAGCGAGCCTTAGTCTGAGAGAGATGTTTCTGTATCAGATACATCTGCATGCTCAGGAGTGTCTAGACCAGCATGCTGGTGGTCCATTACCAGAGACTAGGAACCCTTGTTGGTCTGCATTTTTATTGCAAGGATCATGACTATGCTGGCGCTGCAAGGAGGATAAAATGCGTCTCAGTTGGTACATATTGTCTGCTGACAGTTTCCTTGAAAATTTTATATTGTGGTGATCCTTTAGCAGGGATAGTTCTGGGTAAATTCACCCTGAAGCCTAAAGAAAAGTCATATTCCTGTTGGACCTGTTACTTTCGAGAGTTAGAAGACAGCGCATTAGATCTCTTGCTCAGGAGGCCACCAGCTAGCTCCTAACTCAAGGAGAGATACTTGGGGAGAGAGAAGTAAGAGCCAGAGAGAAAGAAACCACAGTGGAGGGAGCAGTGGGGTGGAAGCATGTGACTACATACTGTTTAACTAATATATTACTGTTAGTGGTACTTTGTGATGTCTGGGTATTTTATTCCTGTTTAGTCAATATTCTTGGTTAATATTTGTACTTATTCAAGTTTCTCCCCCCCACCTTCCGTCCCATCTCCCACTCACATTGTGGAATGTGTTACTTTGTGTTGTTGCTGCCTGCTCCTGTCTTCCCCACATCGTCACATTTCATTGTTGTGTTGACCGCGCCCACCATTACAGATTACAGAGGTAAGGTACTCACCCCCACTGGGATTAGGGTATTTTTATGAAGCTGAGAATTAAGGATTACCTATCAGGAAATTTCCTTTTACTTCAGTGGGATGCATTTTATTAGTGCAGTTTATTATGTCAGTTTCATTTGGGATGGAACCTAGAAGTGAGGGAGTGATGAGAAGTGATTTTGTTAAGAAAATCCCACCATGTATTTCTTCATAGGACACTTAGAGTTGATAAGACTTATTCTGATTAATGAATCCAGAGTTGGTTTTAGATAGCTTTTTTTAGGGGGCCAGCTTACCTGTTTTGCCCCTCTTCCTCCTCTCTCTGCTTCAGATTGTAACTGAAATTTTACAATTATAGTCATGTTACTCAAAGTACCAGAAAAGTGAAAAGGTAGTTATTCTTTTAGAAAAAGGTTAGATTTGGCCTTCCTTAATTACCTTTCATTGTGCCACCATTTTCCTTTCTCACTGTCACATATGCTGGTTTTTAAATTGCATGCTGTAATGATTTTAACTCCAAGACATGGAGCGTATTGAGTTCCCCATTCATTTACATAGTTGGTGGAGGGCATCTAACTTGTTGGTCTAACCTATTGCATGCAACTATCATCTGAGATGTTGACACACTGAGTCTCACCAGTTTCATAGTGTTGTCTCTTTCTCGTCACATTTCTGGTATATTACTTTTTTTATTCTCAAAATAAACATTTATTTTCTTGTTCTAATGGGCAAGCTCTGGTGTACTATGCCCAAACCAGTTAGCCAACCCCAACAGCCATCAGGCTAGGCTACGTGCAGTTTCTCCTAAACAGTAGTAGGGTTATACTTTGACCTTATTCCCTGACATTTCCCCCAGAAGTGTGTGGAGTATTGCTGTGCTAATGGTCTGACATTTATTCAGTTCCATGATAAAATCGAGCCCATGTTGGAGACTCTGGAGAACCTTTCTTCTCGCTTGCGCATGCCACCACTGATCCCTGCTGAAGTCGACAAGATCAGAGAGTGCATCAGTGACAATAAAAGTGCCACCGTGGAGCTAGAAAAACTTCAGCCTTCCTTTGAGGCTCTGAAGCGCCGTGGAGAAGAGCTCATTGGACGATCTCAGGGAGCTGACAAGGATCTGGCTGCAAAAGGTGCTTGATGAATTGAATTATTTTTAAAGAAAATGAATACAATTCTAGGCTGTGGTTACCTCCAGTGTCCCACCAGATGTACTTTATTGAATGTGAAGGCAGTCCCCAAGTAATGAGTATTCCAGAAAATCATTTGGGAGTCATTTAGAATTCAGAACACATCTGCCCATTGAAACAAGGTTACAATTGGTAGTTAGATTCCCAGGCCAGAAAACAAATGCTCCTTTAACCCCTGATATGAATGAACTGCAGTATCAATCGTGTGTAGAACATACTACCTTTTATAACATTTTCCGTGGGAAACATAGCAAGTTCAACACAGAACACTGGAAATAAAGTTCTCATCTCAGTCCTTTTGCAAGTTAGGGGTTTTTTATCTGAGCAGTACATTTATGTATTTATTTGTTTATTTAAATTATTTTTTTTAACCTTTTATTTATTTAAATTATTTTATTTTATTTTTAACCTTTATTGCCAAGATTATTACAGATGTACCTTCCCCCCCCCCCCCCATTACCCCTCCCCACCCGGTTCCCGCCCTACCCCAGACTTTTGCCACCCCATTGTCTGTGTCCGTAGGTAATGCATATGTCTATACAAGATATTTGCTTAATCTCTTCCCATCCTCACCCCCCCCTTCCCTCTGAGAATTGTCAGTCTACTCCATTTCCATGCCTCTGATTCTATTTTATTCACCAGTTTATTCTGTTCATTGGATTTCTTATTCGTTTATTTTGATTTTTTAGATTCAATTGTTGATAGGTATGTATTTGTTGCTATTTTGTACTTCATATTTTTTATTTTTCTCCTTATTCCTCTTCTTAAAGAATGTCCTTCAGCATTTCATATAATACTGGTTTGGTGGTGATGAACTCCTTTAGCTTTTTCTTATCTGTGAAGCTCTTTATCTGACCTTCAATTCTAAATGATAGCTTTGCTTTGTAGAGTAATCTTAGTTGTAGGTCCTTGCTATTCATCACTTTGAATATTTCTTGCTACTCCCTTCTGGCCTGCATAGTTTCTGTTGAGAAATCAGCTGATAGTCATATGGGCATTCCCTTTGTAGATAACTAGCTGCTTTTCTCTTGCTGCTTTTAAGATTCACTCTTTGTCTTTAGCCCTTGGCATTTTAATTATGATGTGTCTTGGTGTGGTCCTCTTAGGGTTCCTCTTGTTTGGGACACTCTGTGCTTCCTGGAGTTGTAAGTCTATTTCTTTCACCAGGTAGGGGAAATGTTCTGTCATTATTTCTTCAAATAGGTTTTCAATATCTTGCTCTTTTTTTCTTCATTCCATATGGTAATATTCATACCATAATGCAAATATTGGTATACTTGAAGTTGTCCCAGAGGCTCCTTACACTATCTTCATATTTTTGGATTCTTATTTCTTTTTGCTCTTCTGATTGGGTGTTTTTTGCTTCCTCATATTTCATATCATTGATTTGATTCTCAGAATCCTCTACTCTACTGTTGAATCCCTGTATATTATTTTTTATTTCAGTCAGTGTATGCTCAATTTCTGACTGGTCCTTTTCCATATTTTTTGTCTTTTTCACTAAAATTCTTAAAAGTCTCACTAAGTCCCTTGGAGGTTTCTAGAAGATTCTTGAGTAACTTTATAACCATGGTTTTGAACTCTGTATCCAGTAGTTTGCTTTCTTCCATTTCTTTCATTTGTGACATGTTTCTTTGTCTCTGCATTTTGGCTGCTTCCCTATGTTTGTTTCTATGTGTTGGGTAGAGCTGCTATGTCTCCTTGAGTTGGTAGAATGGCCTTGTGTAGTAGGTGTCCTACAGGGCCCAGTGGCTCAGCCTCCCCAGTCACCTGAGCTGAAACTCTATTGCACCCCTTTGTGGGCTTTGAGCACAGTCTTGTAGTTGAGACTTGATTGCTGTTGGTGTCACTGGGAGGAATTGACCTCCAGGCCAATTGGCTGTGAGGACCAGCTGCGGCTATAGTGGGAGAGCTGCTGTGCAGGAGACACCCCTTCAGTGGGGCTTTGGTATTCACTGAATGTGTTGCTTATGGATGTGTAGAGTTGTGATCTGGTGTGGTCTGACATTGACTACTGGGTATACTGCCTCTTGGATATCCAGGGAAGTGCAAAGTCAGTCAGAGCCTGGGGCCACCCAGCAGGAGCTACAGAGAGATCTGCAGATTCCTCCTCTTCGTATTGGGTTTGGAAGTGCCCAGATGAGGCCCAGCTATGAAGCAAGGCAGGCTGGTGCAGGGTCTTGGGCCTTTTATTAATAGGTTTGGGGCTCCCTGACCCAGCTGCAGCTTGTTTGAGAGGTTTTTAGCCTGAGCAAGGACAGGCCATTCATATGCAAAAGCTGCTGCACACAGCTTGGGTGGGGTTGTAAATTGGATGGGGCGGGGTCTCAGGCAATCACCAGGGTGGAGCAAACAGAAATGGCTGCCAGTCAGGCCTGTGGCTGGAGAGGTCCCAGAACAGTAACAATGACCCCTGCCAGCACCTCCGTTTGGTAGAAAGCTGCCCCCAAGTTCCTGCCCCGATGCCAGACAATCCATTTCCTCCTCCTAAGTGTCTGTGTTCCCCAGAGCTTTGCCCTGGTGTGGGAGCTTGTAAGTTCAACTCATGGTGCTGGCCTTTTAAGAGGAGCAGCTGGGTCTCCAGCAGCCTCTGTGTCACTGAGCCCCAATCCCCACTGGTTTTTACAGCCCATAGGTCTTACTGCCTGTAGGGACTTCTTTTCCCAGCTCTGGGAACTGGGCTGGGGTCTGGTGTGGGGCTGGGACCCGTTGCTCCTTATGGGTGCCCTCCACAGAGATGATCTCCCTCCCAATTAAAAAAGCACGTGGCCCTGGCCGGTTTGGCTCAGTGCATAGAACATAGGCCTGTGGACTCAAGGGTCGCAGGTTCGATTCCGGTCAAGGGCATGTACCTTGGCTGCGGGCACATCCCCGGTGGGGGGTGTGCAGGAGGCAGCTGATCGATGCTTCTCTCTCATCGATGTTTCTGACTCTCTATCCCTCTCCCTTCCTCTCTGTAAAAAAATCAATAAAATATATTTAAAAAAAAAAAAAAAAAGCACGTGGGTGTCAGACCAGCCTGTTCCTTGCCTTTGCACTTCCTACCAGTCTCAATGTGCTTTCTTCTCTACTTGTCTAGTTGTAGGACTTCCATTCAGGTAGCTTTCGGCGGTTCTGGGTGATGGCTGTTCTGTATTTTAGTTGTAATTTTGATGTGGTTGTGGGAAGCGGCGAGTACAGGTGTTTCCCTACGCCACCGTCTTGGTTCCTCCTCCTGAGCAGTGCCTTTATATTAGATGGTAACTCATTCCCAGTTTACTTCTGTGATCTCTTTATGTGGGAAACCAATGTAGGTGAAAATGTAAATGTAGACATAATAAAGTTAAGATAGGTATATATAAATTCTTTTTGAAAGATAATTTTAGAGAAAATGTGAGACTTAGATGGTATTTCTGATGAGACTTGGAGAAGTCCTATTCTTACCTCTTTTTTACCCCTCAGAAATCCAGGACAAATTGGATCAAATGGTATTCTTCTGGGAGGATATCAAAGCTCGGGCTGAAGAGCGAGAAATTAAGTTTCTTGATGTCCTAGAACTAGCGGAGAAGTTTTGGTATGACATGGCTGCTCTCCTTACCACCATCAAAGACACCCAGGACATCGTCCACGACTTGGAAAGCCCAGGCATTGACCCATCCATCATCAAGCAACAGGTTGAAGCTGCTGAGGTAAGAAAAAACAAAACTCCTTCCCTTATGTGTTTGTTTTCTGAAAAAGGCACTTTTTCCAAGTACGTTGTGTTAACTGCTTAGCTAAGCTGAGTTGCCTTAAAAGTTGTTTATGTTTAAGAGGATATTTTCCACTTGAAAAAAGTATATGCTCATTATAGATTTCCTATTTTATTATAAGTATAAGTTTGTATGACCTCCACCAACTGTGATGGGTTCCATCATACAAAACTAATTTTCTTGTCAGTTTTAAACTTAACAATTCAAATTAATAGAATATGTTTAGAAAATTCAGTTTTGCTTTCATTTCTGAACTTATTCCTTGCTATAGTGTGCATCAAGCATGTCAGACTCACGGCCTGCGGTGAGTTTAAACAAGGCATGCGGCCCGCCGGCCATAAGTTTGACATGCTTAGACATTATTCTGTTTCTCGAATATGTTTCTTTAATGCAGAAAAAAATAGAAGGTCGAAAAGCAAATAAATTCTTGATTCATCATCCAAAGATAATAATTATTACATTGACATACCTTTTTCTAGTCTTTTGGAGGAGCGTAGTTTTTTATTTCTTTTTAAATACTTTTTTTTTTAATTTCAGAGAGGAAAGAAGAGGAGAGAGAAATAGAAACATCAATGATAGAGAATCATTGATTGGCTGCCTCCTGCATGCCCCCCCACTGGGGATGGAGCTTGCAACCTGGGCATGTGCCCTGACCAGGAATCGAACCGTGACCTCGTGGTTCATAGGTTTGATGCTCAACCACTGAGCCACTCCAGCAGGGCTAGTTTTTATTTTTATTAAATGCATTTCTTCCCTCATTTTGTCCATTTATTATAAGCTAAGCCTGTCTTAACACATTGTATGTGGGAAACGTGTTTACACGTTTTACGTATTTATACGTTCTACCAGTGTAGTAGAGCGCGGGACACGTATTAATATGTTTTTTATAGACTAGCGGTAAAATGCGGGTAACGTATAAATACGTAAACTAAAGTTATCATAATTTTACTGAACATTGCCATTTGCGCAAAAAATTAGCAAAAATGGCCCGCGCCACCTGTTAGCGCACGATAAAAACTACCCGCAAACAATGTGTTAATATTATCTCTCTCATATCTTTTATTTCAGCTAGTCTCCCTCTCCCCACCCCTGTTATTTTTAGGACCTGACAGGGAACTAACTTCGTTCAAGATTATGTAGCCTAGTGTTCCTATTATTCTTGTCTCTCAGCTCTTAAATTTGTGACTTGTGCAGTACTCTTTTACCCTTGTTGATATACTTCTGTGTAATGTATTAGACTTTGGCTATAGATTATAATCTCCTTGGGAGCAGGAAGGATGAACCTTTGGTAAATTATTTAAGTTCATTATGTCTTTCTCAGACTGTTTCATATATATTGTTCTATGTAGTTAATGGATATGTACATAAATATGAAAAATAACTAGAGTCTGAAAATTCACTATGTATATAAGTGAAATAATAACAATGAAAGGTTTTTGTGAATTTGACAGATTCTGTTCAACATCTGCTATTGATGGGACTATAGTTACATTTGCAAAGCTTGGGAAGTTCTGTTCTGCTTCTGTTTTGGCTTATGCTCTGTTCGTTTACATGTAGACTATTAAGGAGGAGACAGATGGTCTGCATGAGGAATTGGAGTTTATTCGAATCCTTGGAGCAGATTTGATTTTTGCCTGTGGAGAAACTGAGAAGCCCGAAGTGAAGAAGAGCATTGACGAGGTGTGGAGAAATAGATAAGGAGTTTAGACAAAACATTTGTGGACTTAGACTGAACAGGAGTATTAATTGAAGAATCTGGTTGACTGTTTTCCTCTAGATGAATAATGCCTGGGAGAACTTAAACAAAACATGGAGAGAGAGGCTAGAAAAGCTCGAGGATGCCATGCAAGCCGCTGTGCAGTATCAGGACACTCTTCAGGTGAGGACCAAGAGGTGACCGCCACGGAAAACAGCTTCCATGGTGTGATGTTCAGAATCCAGCATAAGAGTGGCTCACCTTTGCAGGACCGCAGCATTATCTAACTAAGGCAACAAGCTCTTCCTGTATTTCTAGCCAGAGTTTCCACTTATGTGAAAAGTACTGACACCCAGATTTCTGCTCCTCTTCTCATCATGTGTTCACTATACTGACTCCTGTGGTGGCTATCCAGGGAAGCTGGCCTGACGGGGAGAGCCGCTGGCTAGAGGTTCCACACCCAGCTTATCTTGAAGCACAGCTTGCCACAGTAGCTTTAGCACATCCTGAGCTTGCTAGCCGGCCATGAGAAATAGTACCTTTTGTTCATACTTAGTTTTGCCAGATCATGGTTTATTTTGGACACTATCCCAATGCTTGCTTCATTCGTAAGTCCCCATATTATTTGAATAAAGATCATTATTCCTTCCCTCTGCGCCTCCCTCGCCATCTAAAAACACAAACAGTACTTGGCACTTTGATTTCTCTCTGCTTATTTAGCAGAGATAATGCTAATTCTTTCCCGATTCCTTGTGTTTTTGACTGCTTATTTGTGTTTTTATTTTAGGCTATGTTTGACTGGCTAGATAATACCGTGATTAAACTCTGCACCATGCCCCCTGTCGGCACTGACCTCAGCACTGTTAAAGATCAGTTAAATGAAATGAAGGTTTGTATCTGGGAATGGCTTTTGAAGGATTGTGTGTTAGTTTTTAAAGACTTGATTTGATGTTAACATTAAATATGTCTTTGATAGGAGTTCAAGGTGGAAGTTTACCAACAGCAAATTGAGATGGAGAAGCTCAATCACCAGGGTGAACTAATGTTAAAGAAAGCTACTGATGAAACAGACAGAGACATTATACGAGAACCATTGACAGAACTCAGACACCTTTGGGAGAACCTGGGTGAAAAGATTGCCCACAGACAGGTAAGGCAAATGGTGGAGTACATAAATGGACTACTATCTTCTGCTTTCTTATTTCCTAACAATTGTTTCCTTATATCGTTTTCTGGGTAGCATAAGCTAGAAGGTGCTCTCTTGGCCCTTGGCCAATTCCAACATGCCTTAGAAGAACTAATGAGTTGGCTGATTCACACTGAAGAATTGTTAGATGCTCAAAGGCCAATAAGTGGAGATCCAAAAGTCATTGAAGTTGAGCTCGCGAAGCACCATGTAAGTGTTTTATTTTTCATCTCTTAGTCTTTTGGTTTCAGACTAAATATTGCCACCAGAAGCCTTTCAGTGTGTACCTTAGAGAACTGGGTTTGATGTTATCTGTAGAGATAAATTATTGTTCAACATTTTTTAGGTTCTAAAAAATGATGTTTTGGCCCATCAAGCCACAGTGGAAACAGTCAACAAAGCTGGCAATGAACTTCTTGAATCTAGTGCTGGAGATGATGCCAGCAGCTTAAGGAGCCGTTTGGAAACCATGAACCAATGCTGGGAGTCAGTGTTACAGAAAACGGAGGAGAGGGAGCAGCAGCTTCAATCGACACTGCAGCAGGTCCGTGCCTCGTCCAAGTTAGGCAGGTGGAGCTGTGCAGAGCTGTGCGCGTAACATTCGGAAGAAAGGAAAGCAACTTGGGGTAGAGCCCCCGGTGTCTTGAGAGGAAGGTCATTTCTCTGCTGGAACTTGTCTAGAAAGAACATCTTTTGACTTATTGGGGTTTTTTGGATTAGTTTGTAGCTAATCTCTTTATTTATAATTCAAAGTTAGTAGATTTTGCTTTAACAGACCTGTTCACAGATTCAGTTATGTCTTAGATCCAATCAGGTTCCTCCATATTCATACTCGGCAGTACCTTAGTCCAGAGATCACCAACCTTTGGACCTCACAGACCAACCAGCGGTCCGTGGACCACCAGTTGGCGACCACTGCCTTAGTCAATTCATTGGTTATATCAGACATTTATAATACAGGGTTGGGCAGAAGTAGTTTTGTAGTTGTTAAAATGGAAATAGAATTATTTATTAAATAATAATACAAGAATAAATTGTCTTTGTGTGCTCACAACTATAAACCTACTTTTGCCTACAGGGAGGTCTGGGGAATTCTACTAGATTCTAAAAATAAATATATTGGCCCCATGCCAATCCAGTAGCAGAACAGCTCTGCCTGAGAACAGCCCAAAATTCCTCCCTCAAAATAGATTCCTCATGCCCTGGCCAGGTAGCTCAGTTGGTTAGAGTGTCGTCCCAATACCCCAACGTTTCGGGTTCAATCCCCAGTCGGGGCACATACAAAAATCAACCAATGCATACATGAATGGGTAGATCTTCCTTTCTCTCTCTAAGATCAATAAATAACGATATAAATCCTCATATTGCGATTTAGAATGTTTACTTTTGAAGCTGGGATTGACTACTGACGTTCCTAATGTCTTTTCACAAAAGGCCCAGGGTTTCCACAGTGAAATTGAAGATTTCCTCTTGGAACTGACTAGAATGGAGACCCAACTTTCTGCATCTAAGCCCACAGGAGGACTTCCTGAAACTGCTAGAGAACAGCTTGATACACACATGGTAATAGAGATTTCCTGAAGTATTGAGCATAAGCATGCCATAGTCAGTAGCCCCTGATGTATATCTGAGAATCTACAAAGTAATGCCTTTTTACTGACAATATAGTACAATCTTGAGTACTCCTGCCTACATATGGGCTTTTAATACCCTACCACAGGCAGCAGTGGTGATGGGAGAAATTGGCTGGAGATACATTGGTCAACTGGTTAATTCTGAGTTGGTCAACTTGGTGGGCACAAGAATATTGACTTGAAGGTGAGAGCATCAAGAAGACAGATACATAGCACAGATGTGGTTCTATTTAAGGAAAAGACTACTTCAGTGGGATTTAGGGAAACCCAATAGATACAGTTTTTCAAGAAAGTAGCTGAGAACAAAAGGCATAATGTCTAGGTAAATTATTCAGGAAAAGGAAGTTAATGATTGGGGTTTATATTTAAGGATTTCTGGTCCTTAAAATAATTCCATTTATTCGGTGACAAAATTATTTTAATACTAAGCAAGAATGGTGGATTTCATTCCCTAGTTGTTCAGCAGTTGAACTGAATCCAAAAGAAAGGGTTTTAATCAAGGTGAGACCTTTCTGGACCTTTCCAAACTGTGCTTGTAAATGTGTGTTTGGGTATCTTTCAGGAAATTTATATCTTTCCTGCCCTTTCTTGTAGGAACTCTATTCCCAGCTCAAAGCCAAGGAAGAGACTTATAATCAACTACTTGACAAGGGCAGGCTCATGCTCCTAAGCCGTGATGATTCTGGGTCTGGCTCAAAGACAGAACAGAGTGTAGCCCTCTTGGAACAGAAGTGGCATGTGGTCAGCAGTAAGATGGAAGAAAGAAAGGTATCACCACAAAAGACAGTGTGGTTACGGTATTTGAGTAGGTGCTTGGTGACGGCATGTCATTACCATCTCATTTCTGTGAAGATTTGTTAAAGACCAGTGTATTGAACCAGAAGTTGTGGGACTGATGTCCTCAGAATTGCCTTCATGGGAATCATCCCTCTTTTCTGTAATTAGATTTCTATTTTCCATCCATGTCAAGTTGCATTGATGGTACTAGTTTCTGCCAATATTTGATTTTATTCTTCATTCTTTTTCTGCATCTACCAGTTAAGACATTACTGCCTGTTACTGCTCAATGGTGGACCCTATATCCATTGTTAATCAGATTTGTTGTGTTCCTACTTAAAAACAAAGTTATGTTGGAGTTGGTGACTTGGGATTGGGAGGGTGGGAGCAGAGCATGCAGGGAGTATGACAAATAATGGCACGCAAGGAATGTGGATTCTAGTGTAAGTACGGCATGCAAAGAATTGTACTAAAAATCAAGAGAGAAGTAAATTATAAGGCCCCTCCTCACTCTTCCTCAAAAATCAAATTCTCTTCAAAAGAAAAGTGATTAGAGATCAAAGCCCCAAAACACTGGTTTTTATGAGTACAGAGTCTCAGAGTATCTCTGCAGATTATTTCTGTGCTGGGCAGATCAAATAAAATGTGTGTGCAAATCTCTTGGCCACATGCATTCAACAAATAGTTATTAAGCATGTATGTGCCAGGCACTGTGCTAGGTATATAGTAGAAACTATAAAGGCATGGATCCTATCCAATTTAATGGGAAAAACACAAATATTTATACATAACTGAACATTTGAAAAGCATTGATTTTTCTAGAATTCTTTTAATGTGGGGTCTGATAATTTTGTTACATAAAGAATGGCCCAATTAGAGTGTATGGCTACATTCTAATTCTTGGACAGTCTGTTGCCTATAATTCCTGCAGAATGCAGAACTAATACCAATTAAAGTAACTGGCAGATTCTGGCTCAAAATCAAGAAGTTTCTAGAGGGTTTTCCCAAAATGAAACAGGCTGCCTCAAGAAATAAATACATAACCCATTATCAGTGGAATTGGTAAAGCACAGGCTAGGTGTCACGGATAGTTGTTGCAGATTTGGCAAGAGCATAAAACAAGTAGAAGAGCCCTAGCCGGTTTGGCTCAGTGGATAGAGCATCGGCCTGTGGACTGAAAGGTCCCAGGTTCGATTCTGGTCAAGGGCACATGCCTGGGTTGCGGGTTCGATCCCCAGTGGGGGCCATGTGGGAGGCAGTCGATCAGTGATTCTCTTTCATCATTGATGTTTCTATCTCTCTATCCCTCTCCATTCCTCTCTGAAATAAATAAAATATATTTTTAAAAAAACAAGTGGAAGATTTCCTGCCATCTAGGAACTTGGTAATATATTAAGTTCTAAGCATTTCTGTGATAGATATGATGTAGATTTTATTTTTCTCCAGTGATCGGCAAACTGCGGCTTGCGAGCCACATGCTGCTCTTTGGCCCCTTGATTGTGGCTCTTCCACAAAATACCGACTTCTGCGCATGGGCCACGAAGTTTCAATCGCACTGTACGTGCGGGCCCGCACATGGTATTTTGTGGAAGAGCCACACTCAAGGGGCCAAAGAGCCACATGTGGCTCGCAAGCCGCAGTTTCCCGACCACTGGATTAGGCCTATACATTTTTGTAGCATTCATTATAGTGTTTTTAACATATTTTTATTGATTTCAGAGAAGAAGAAAGAGGGAAAGAGAGATAGAAACATCAATGATGGGAGAGGATCGTTGATTGGCTGCCTCCTGCACGCCCCCTACTGGGGATCGAGCCCACAACCCAGGCATGTGCCCTTGACCGGAATCAAACCTGGGACCCTTCAGTTCACAGGCTGACGCTCTATCCACTGAGCCAAACCAGCTAGGGCTATAGTGGTTTTTTAGGTTACAAAAGTAACCTGAAAACACAAAGAAGAAAATAAAAGTTACATATAACCCAATTTACAGGAATTAACATTTGTAATGTACATCTTGGGCTTTCTTCTGTGAATATTTTGGATATCTTCATTTTTAACAACCTGTCATTAGTCTGTTTTGCCTGCCTGGTGTGGTCCAGGGGCAGAGGCCCTCACCCCTGGTATTGGGGCTAGAGGTCTCTGTGGATGGGCTTGGAGACGCTGTGCAATTGGGATGTGCTCATGGACAGTTGCAGGTGTCTTGACCTAACCATTGTTTTTGTCACCTGATTTAGATAAAAGTATCTAAAAATTTACGTTTAGGGTTGTCAGATTTTTGCTTAGAATATTAGGGCTTTTATTATCTTTTCTGCTTATAGCATAAGAATAAGTTTCAGACTCAGACATTTTTAGGTGCCGTCTTTTCTGAAAACATTTAAGCAGGCACTGCGGTGAGTATTTACTACAGTAAAGTGCTTTTCATTGGTTGTTTTCATGCCACAGAAAGTACATGAAAGGAAAATGAGACTCTGGTCACAGCGGGTTGCAGACCTGCAGCTGTCACCATGGAGCTGTTCGCTTGCATTGACTGGTTTTACTCCTGCTCTTACTGCCCCTGGAAGTGGGGGATGGCGGAGGAGAGCTCCGCTGCAAATTGTGTCCTTTTTCATAAGCAGTTGTTTCAGACACTAACATTTCAATGTCCCCTTCTTTGCAAACAAGGCGTGTTTGGAAGTTGGTTAAGTGAGGCTTCCTCTTTAGAGGTCATTTCATTTGGTGTACAGTTCACGCCTTTGTCCTTGAAGCTATAATTCCTGAATTTGGCACTTTTTGTGTGTGTTTTAATTGAAATTCAGTCAAAGCTGGAAGAGGCCCTCAACCTGGCAACAGAATTCCAGAATTCCCTGCAAGAATTTATCAACTGGCTCACGCTAGCAGAGCAGAATTTAAACATCGCTTCTCCTCCCAGCCTGATACTGAACACTGTCCTGTCGCAGATAGAGGAGCATAAGGTAACTAACACCAGGATGTTTCCTTCCTTTGAACGGACTGGTTGTCTTGTCTTCCGTTTACACAGCAGTATTTTCCCACCAGGTTTTTGCTAATGAAGTAAATGCTCATCGAGACCAGATCATAGAACTCGATCAAACCGGGAACCAGTTAAAGTTCCTTAGCCAGAAGCAGGACGTTGTTCTGATCAGGAATTTGTTGGTGAGCGTCCAGTCTCGATGGGAGAAGATTGTCCAGCGATCTATTGAGAGAGGGCGATCACTCGATGATGCCAGGAAGCGGGCAAAACAAGTAAGTTACAAAAGAAAGTTCTAAGTACTGAATAACCTCTGGCTGCAAGTCTTGAGTCCCTGGATTAATTCCCATAAAAGTGTTGTATAGGTCTTTACTGTTATAACTTACTTCTTATAAAATTGTAGTTCCACGAAGCTTGGAAAAAACTGGTCGACTGGCTGGAAGATGCGGAGAGTCACCTGGACTCGGAGCTGGAGATATCCAATGACCCAGACAAAATTAAACTGCAGCTCTCTAAGCATAAGGTAAAGCAGTCGGTGGCTCTTAGGGCCTGAGCTCTGTATTCACTGGAAATTTTATCTGGGTAAACACGTCAAGATGATGAAGCCTGCATTCCATTTCATGTCTAGACAGTGTCTAACTGCGACAATTGCTCATTTAAATAACAATTCAAACAAAGTGATTGTGGGAGTAAACCTTAAAGTTAAAACTGTAGGCTTATAGGAATTCTAGGCTTTTAGAAATATGCACTACTGTAACATAAGCAAAGACTTATAAATTCTTAAGGGTAAGCTCTTATTAGTTCAAGAAGTAGTCACAGTCAAATTGTATCTAATTACCAACCTGGAAACACACAAAAATTTTTCCTTGTTCCAAATCAAGATGTCATCTCACATATGTTTTTTTTTTCTTTTCATTTTGAAAACAGGAGTTTCAGAAAACTCTTGGTGGCAAGCAGCCTGTGTATGACACCACAATCAGAACTGGCAGAGCCCTGAAAGAAAAGACTTTGCTTTCTGATGATACTCAGACACTTGACAACTTATTGGGAGAAGTCAGAGACAAATGGGATACTGTGTGTGGCAAGTCTGTGGAGAGGTGAGCATGAGTGTCCCCTCCGTAGGTTGTATGTTATCCCAAAGCTCCCTGAGAGACTGTTACTGGACTCCATAACGTGGTAATAAAGCATATGCTTCAGTAGCAGGTTTTATAGCATCTCAGTGTCTCGTTAATTCAGTGAGGTATGAAAAATTTGAATAAAATGTATTGAAATTCTTTCATTTTACACTTGAACATTATTGTATTAGAAAGAGAGAAGCCCACAGTAATAGGTCAGTAACTCAGTATTTGTAAATCACCAACTTGTAATACCACTAGCTGACTCGCTAAGGGCTCTCATCATGTGCAGGACACTATGCAAAACCTCTGCATGTGTTACCTCACTTAACCAGCATGATATCTGATCTGTACTGAGCAACTTCTACTGAGTATGTGCATAACAGTGCCTACTAGTCATGTAATCCTCAACAACCACTGAGGTGTGGGTACCGTTATTCCCGGGTTACAGATGAGGAAACTATGGTTAAGAGGTTTCCTAATTCCCCCAACGTCACTCAGCTACTAAGCGGCAGAGCTGGGATTGAAATTATTTGGTTTGGTTCTAAAAGTCGTACTTTATCCATTTGTACCCACTATGCCATATTCAGTATTACAATATCGCTATCTAATTTATACTTGGAAATTTTTGGTGAGGCGACTGAGGTTCAGAGAGGTGAAGAGACAGCCCAGGGACTCAAAACTGGTAAAGAGCTAGGAGTTGAACTCTGACTCTAGGCCATTAGCAAAACCATCATCCTGTACTGGAGGGGTGTAAAGTAGTGAGCACAGGCAGACCTTGGTCATTAGGGTGTGTCCATGTGTATAACTGCTGGACTCTTAAGATGCCGAAGGGCATCTGTGCCTGTCTCCTACCTACACTATGATTAATTCATCCCAGAGCAGTGATGGCGAACCTATGGCACACGTGTCAGAGGTGACACGCGAACTCATTTTTTTGGTTGATTTTTCTTTGTTAAATGGCTTTTAAATATATAAAATAAATATCAAAAATATAAGTCTTTGTTTTACTATGGTTGCAAATATCAAAAAATTTCCATATGTGACACGGCACCAGAGTTAAGTTAGGGTTTTTCAAAATGCTGACACGCCGAGCTCAAAAGGTTCACCATCACTGCTCTAGAGAGTGGTTTGATTTAAAATGTCTAGGCCATCTCTCTCAGTCACTTTTTACTGTGTTTCTAACGATTTCAACTTGGAGGTCCCTCTCTATGTAGAGTTCAAGCAGTATTTCCTTTCAGCAGTCAGAATTGTGGGCCATTCATAAATAATGCCTAAAAACAGCAAGGTTTATGTGCTTTTCTCAGGCAGCACAAGTTGGAAGAGGCCCTGCTGTTTTCGGGCCAGTTCATGGATGCTTTGCAGGCCTTGGTCGACTGGTTGTACAAGGTGGAGCCACAGCTGGCCGAGGACCAGCCCGTGCACGGGGACCTCGACCTCGTCATGAACCTCATGGATGCCCATAAGGTGAGGGGTAAGATCTGTGCCTTCTGCTCACGCTAAGGGAGAAAGGAAGTCTGAAAGAGCTGGATCTCTGCTTGTGAGGAAGGCAGCTCCTTGCTCTGCAAGTTTAAACAAACTGCTGCTGGGATTCTACATCAGTCACAAAGAATTTACCAAAATTGGTTAGATTTAGATCTGGCAATGTGTAAACTTCACTTTGAGGTTTCCCCGCCCCCTTCCTATTTGAATCTCTCAGATGACTCACAAAATAAATTTAAAGTCAGGAGCCGCTCAAGACAAATATTACACTGAAAGATAAAATGAAACTGACTGCTTTTTTACTACTTCTGAACCTTACAAGCCCAGCACCATGGGCAGCAATATTTAGTATGACCTGCACTTGTCATGTTGAGCATTTCATTTACCCTGAATATGTCATACTCATGACATATGTGTCCTTGTTTGACTCCTACAATTCTGGAAATGTTTTACCATTATTCCCATTTTATGGATTAAGAAACTGAGACTCCAGCTAAGCAACCTACCCCAAGTCACACTGCTCATATTTTAGAGCCACCTTTTCTGGTTAATTTTTCTTATGCCTTATCCTGCCTCCCTCTGTGCATAAAAGACACATGACTGCAACTTACCAAGGAAATTGAACTAAATGATAACTTCCTGTGTGGTTTTGCTTCTTGGATTCAAAACATTTCTCATACGAATTCTCCTGAAGGTTTTCCAGAAGGAACTGGGAAAGCGAACGGGAACCGTTCAGGTACTGAAGCGGTCCGGCCGAGAGCTGATTGAAAATAGCCGCGATGACACCACGTGGGTCAAAGGGCAGCTGCAGGAACTGAGCACTCGCTGGGACACTGTGTGTAAACTCTCCGTCTCCAAACAAAGCCGACTGGAACAGGCCTTGAAACAGGTCAGACACGTTTGTTGGGAAAACCCCAGGGATTTCGGTTTGAACAGATTTATTCTAGTTTCTTTATCAGGATCGGTTCCAGCCCATCTCAGAATGAACACAACATCAAACATTAGTATTTGGAATGTTCTACAAGATTTTAGAGAAATAATGAATTCAGTTTGTTGTCAAAGATCTACGAATGAAAGATAACCTTTGTGGGACTTTGATAGGACCATCAAATTCCTGTGATGCCCTGAGGAGTTTAGTCCTAGACCCTTTCCTTGGCATACCCCAATGGCCAGGACCTTGGCTGCAGAGACGTTCCATCTCTTCTGCTTGCTTATTTCAGGCGGAAGAGTTTCGGGACACAGTCCACATGCTGTTGGAGTGGCTTTCTGAAGCAGAGCAAACACTTCGCTTTCGGGGAGCGCTTCCCGATGACACGGAGGCCCTGCAGTCTCTCATTGACACCCATCAGGTAATCCCGCCACAGGGCACCGTGACCGTGCCACCCACCACGTGAGGACTGCCCCCACCCCACCAAAGGGAGGAGCTTTTGTTGTAAACTGCAGACCTCTTGTGCAAAGGAGCAGAGCCAGAGTGAGGCCAGCTTGCTGTTTAGCAGGAATGACGGAAATGACTGGCAGTTTTTGTGACACCTTAAAGATTGTTCACTCATTTGTTTTTACAAACATAATACATGTAGGTTGTAAACAAGTCAGACAACGTGGCATTATATAAAGAAAAACGTGGGCTGTGCCACCTCTGTATTCCTCACCTGCACACAGTTTTGTTTCACTTCCTCATTGTTACTAGCTTCAGGCCCTGACCAGCTCCCACAGAACCTCCTAACTGAGCTGCAGGAAATGCAGTATCTGGGCCCTCAGTGTGACTCCTAATGAGGTGGGAAATGTTTGCTATTTTAATTTTTGAGTTACCCACTGACTGGGAGATTTTAATCTTGGTTTTGTCATTATATTCTGTTTTAGTTATTTTTTTTAAGTAGTGTTTTATTGCTGTTATTTGTCCAAAACAACACTGGTTACACACATTGAAATGAGTAAAAACAGGATTTTTTTCAGATGAGATCATTCAGAATAGGAAAATAGGCATGCCCAGTTTGGGAAAGGGACGTGCCTCTGTATCCCTAGTCCTCGTCATCTGCAGCATCTCTCAGTGCTGGGAAGAAAATGCCAGAGATACCCAATAGAGGCGTTTCGAGGTCTGTGTCCGTGAACTCATTGAGCGGAAAATACACTGAATTTTTTTATTTATTCCCCCTTACAGTGTAAACACTGCTATCAGAGTAGGTTTTGGGTTGTTTTTTTAAATGATGGTGTCTTATTTATTGATTTGTTGAATTTTTTTTTATTTTTTTTTTTTTAGAGAGAGAAGGGAGAGAAACGTCAATTTGTTGTTCCACTTATTTATGCATTCATTGGTTGATTCTTGTATGTGCCCTGACCGAGGATCGAACCGACAACCTTGGTGTATTGGGATGATGCTGTAATCAACTGAGCTACCCGGGCAGGGTTAGAGTAGATTAGTTAGTTAATTTTTATTTTCTAATCTTTTTTTGTTTAGGAGTTCATGAAGAAAGTGGAAGAAAAGCGAGTGGATGTGAACACAGCGGTGGCGATGGGAGAAGTCATTCTGGCTGTCTGCCATCCTGATTGCATCACTACCATCAAACACTGGATCACCATCATCCGGGCTCGCTTTGAGGAGGTGGGTCCCTGGCTTTAGAGGAAGGCTACGCCTGATAAAATGGGTTTACAGCAACAACATACAACAGAGCTCCTCCCATAAGAGATTTTTCACTCACTGGGAAAATCTCAACAAGATTAAATTAGTGTTTTAGCAATGAATGCTTTCTTGGTACTGTGCTGAAATCTGGAAGACTAGTGTTGGTGCAGTGATTTGTTAGCTGGTGGCTTCCTAAAGACAGGTGTGTATTCCTCCTCCATCCTCAGAAATCCTGTGTTTAATCAGATGTACTAGGTTTACTTTTAGAAGAGCTGATTTCTCATTCTAGTTAACCCAGCTCTATTACCATAGTAAGAGCTAAGTCTCTTAACTGCTTGGGTGGTCTTTGCCCTAGATAGTCATTGTTAGGATCAGATGAAAAAGGACTTTAAAAACAAAGGGATTTGCTTGACTAAAGGAGGCAATGATTTCTCTCCCCCAGGTCCTGACGTGGGCTAAGCAGCACCAGCAGCGTCTTGAAACGGCCCTGTCAGAACTGGTGGCTAATGCTGAGCTCTTGGAAGAACTTCTGGTGTGGATCCAATGGGCTGAGACCACCCTCATTCAGCGGGATCAGGAGCCAATCCCTCAGAACATTGACCGAGTTAAAGCCCTTATCGCTGAGCATCAGGTATCTTAACCGCATCCTGGGGTCACTGGTATTTCCTTTGCCCTATGTGTATCCTATTTAAACTGCTGCTTAACATATTCCTAGAGACTTAGCTTAAAGCAGCACACACTTATCTCACAGTTCCTGTGGGACAGAAGTTGGCATGAATTTGCTGGGTCCTCTTCTTAGGGTCTTATTGGGCTGAAATTAAAGTGTCAGCCAGTGCAGCAATTCTCATTCAGGCTCATTCAAGTTGTTGGTAGAATTAATTTCCTATGGTTGTAGAACTGAGGTCTCCATTTTCTTTCTTTAAATTTTTATTGAATTTACTAGA
Organism: Myotis daubentonii; assembly: GCF_963259705.1. NCBI lineage: Eukaryota > Metazoa > Chordata > Mammalia > Chiroptera > Vespertilionidae > Myotis > Myotis daubentonii. Next base: position 193,797,388 of record NC_081842.1, on the reverse strand, counting down.
GGCCCAGTGCATGAAATTCATGCACTGGCAGGGTCCCTAGCAGCTGCTGGCCGGGGCCTTCCTCCCTTCCCCCAGCTAACCCCACCCCCTGGTTGAACTCCCGGAAGAATTCCCAGTTGAAGGGACAAATTTGCATACTATGCTTTTATTATATAGGATTTGGGTGACATTGGTTAATAAAATTATATAGATTTCAAGTATATAATTCTATAATACATCATCTGGATATTGTATTGTGTATTCACTACCCAAAGTCAAGTTCTCCATCACCATTTATACCCCCGATACCCTCTTCTACCTCCACCCTCTTCCATTTCCCTCTGGTAATCAACATACTGTTGTCTGTGTCTATAAATTTTGTTGTTGCTGCTGTTGCTTACTCCCTTCACCTATTTCACCCCTTTCCATTTCTTGCTGAGTGTCAGCCAGGAGTTGCTGTCAGCTCCTGGAGGCTGTCCTCAGGTCTTAGATATGCGTGTTACACAGCAGAAAGAGTTCATCCATCCATCCGCTGCCAGGTACCCATCCTAGTCTTCTTCGGCACCCTGAGTGGCACTCATTGCTCTGACTTCCTGGTTGTCCTCGCTCACCTGTGAGCTCCTTGAAGTAAGAAGCTGTGTTTCATTTTTTCAGGCCTTCAGCACCTGAAGTGCCTGCTCAATTGTGTTTCTTGGAATGAGTGAGTCAGTGTACAAGGCATCTATCAATACGTCTGTCATGGGCTTGGCCTTTGTTAGTAAGAAGTTGTCTCGCCCTAACTGGTTTGGCTCAGTGGATAGAGCATCAGCCTGCGGACTGAAGGGTCCCAGGTTCGATTCCGGTCAAGGGCATGTACCTTGGTTGCGGGCACATACCCAGTAGGGAGTGTGCAGGAGGCAGCTGGTCGATGTTTCTCTCTCATCGATGTTTCTAACTCTCTATCCCTCTCCCTTCCTCTCTGTAAAAAATTAATAAAATATATTTTAAAAAAAAAGTTGTCTCATGCCATCTTAGTCCAAGAAAACTCTCAACTCTTTTTTTCTGTTGTTTGTATTTAACAGACATTTATGGAAGAGATGACTCGCAAACAGCCTGACATGGACCGGGTCACCAAGACATACAAAAGGAAGAACGTAGAGCCCGCGCACGGGCCTTTCATGGAGAAACCCCGCGGCGGCGGCAGTATGTCCCCGCCTCTGTATTGGGAGGCATCCCTCCTGCTGTGGACAATGAGCACTTTCCAAACACCTGTCCAAAAAATGTCCTTTTTATTTTCAAAAACCATTGGATTTGAACCAAAATTTTTTTTTGAAAGTCACATTTCTTAACACTGACATACAGTAACTCTACTACATTTTCTTGGATTGTTACGAAATTTCTAAATAAGTCAAGCAAGTTAATTTGCAGTGATTTTCCATTGTTTTGGTTATCAGTGCTAGCTGTTTATATTTGATTCACATTGAGCTTCGCTGGCACCATTGCAGCTTTAGTTGATTTGACATTTCCTCAGTTCACTAAGGGAGGACAGAATTGATTGAAAATATGAGACAAGACCTATTGGCTTGGAGGAGAATCAGTAGTTTTGAAATTAATGTGTTTCTGTATCTGAATATGGCCAGGTGCCATGTTTCTTTTCTGTTAGTGATTGGATGTCATTATGAAGGTCTCCTAAGTCCATACATGTGACACTGTGTCTCTTTCTGAACTGACAAATCCAGCTTTTCTAACTTTGTGGCTATTTTTCCTTCTAGGGAAGTCCTTGAGTCAGCCAGCACCTCCTCCCATGCTGATCTTTTCACAGTCGGAAGCGAAAAACCCGCGGATCAACCAGCTCTCTGCCCGCTGGCAGCAGGTGTGGCTGTTGGCGCTGGAGCGCCAGCGGAAGCTGAATGACGCGTTGGACAGACTGGAGGAGGTAAGCCCTGCCAGGCAGACCCCCGGAGGGCAGTCACAGTCCTTCCGAGGCCTCTCAACTTCCCAGCAGTAGAAACAGACCTCTGTGAGTCTTCAGGCCTCCTAGGGGAAAAGACACACGTGTGAGTCAGCCACTCACAACAGAGTAGGCCAGAAAGCAAGCAACCAGCCAGTCGTGAGGGCCTGTGACCTGACCCTCAGCACCTGGCTGGGCAAAATTACCTCCAGGTGTGTCGCTTACCACGAAAATAATTATTGAGAAAAGCTACACAATTATGAAATAAGAGTATTTTTATGATCTTGCTATTCTATTAGTCTTCACTAGATTATGAAAAGCAAATTTTAAAGTACCAACACCAGTCTAAAAAAATATAATGCCACACTGCCTAGTTCCTAAAACAAACCTCTGGTATCTTCTACATTTTTTTATTTGTGCACATCAAAGCAGCTATGCCTGGAAGCGAGTATTCTGTGCTTTTTGTTGTTTTTGTAGTAGGTCAGTTGAGCTTTAAGCATATTTGGTTTTTGGCTTTTTCTTTTTCCCCTCATTCCTCCCAACTTTGGAGTTTGAAAGACTAGGGTTTGGAAAACGGCTGTACTGTTTAAAGTCATTCTACGTCAGTGTCACTAACGTCCAATTAGCTAAACATTGCCTTGCCCACCTCACGGGCCTGCTGCTGTCTGTCAGAGCAAGTTTAGCATGGAAGTCAGGTGGGCAGTTTGCCCCTCTGGTGCCATTCAAGAAACATGCTTACGTGCAGGGTTGGATTCTTAATTCTTCCAGCCAGAATCAGATATCTCATCTCAGAAAATGGTGGGAAATGTGAGCCTGCTGAGGTGGGCCTCTCGGTCATAGTTTCCTCAGAGTCTAATAAGCACTTCTCCTCTGGGAGAGAGTTCATTCCTGACCTCTAAGGTGATCCTTCGGAAGGGGGCAAAGTGGGGGCAAAGGGAAAGCAAGGCTGGCTCCACCCTTGCGCATGCTCCTTGCCCTGTTTCTCACGGTGGTGTTCAGGCACTTTCTCCTGCTGCTCCGTTACACCACAGCCCGTGTAACCATCGTGGTTCTCCCTGAAGGAGCCAGATGGTGCCTCCACAGAAGAGGCAACACAGGTACCATTGTTGGTGCCCTCCAGGAGGCCTGCACGGCTTTACTGTGTGTCTGAAAGCTTTGGTGTGCTCTGGGCAGGTGTGAATGCCAAAATACAGGTTTTGTTAACACTCCTCACTTCTGTCTAGTTGAAGGAATTTGCCAATTTTGACTTTGACGTCTGGAGGAAAAAGTATATGCGTTGGATGAATCACAAAAAGTCACGGGTGATGGATTTCTTCCGGCGAATTGACAAGGACCAGGATGGGAAGATAACCCGTCAGGAGTTTATTGATGGCATTCTAGCATCCAGTGAGTCCAATCATAATTCCAAGCATGGTCACACCTGGATTCCCTAGTTTGTGAAGGAGATAATCGGGTTGAACTGTCCTTCTGAAGTTAAGGAAGAACTATAATTGCTTACTAAGATTGGCCTGTCGTTTTCATGTCAAGAAGAGCCTCATTTTGCTGGGAATAAAAAATAGCAGGTCTTGTTTGAGTTATAGATAAGGAGCTGAGTTTTGTGAGTAATGTAGTTCTAAGCAAAATGTTTGAAAAAATACATTTTTCATTACATCAGTTTCTGACACATAACAGCTTACAAAGTGTGTGGTCTCCTTTATTTTAGCAAAATAAGTAATTGAGGCATAAGTAGATAAGTGATTTTCCAGGGTCACAAAGCACATCCCACAGCTGTGCTACTGTACATGGGTAGCCAGGGAGGGCCTGTCTGGGGGTAATATTTGAGCTGAGACCTAGATGAGAAGTCTCCAGCCAACTCAAGGTTTGCGGGAAGAGAGAGAGGCAGAGGAAGCAGCAGGTACAAAGTGGGGAGGTGGGAATGAACTTGGCACGTTCTAGGCATGAAAAGGTTAGCATGGCTGGAGTGTAGGAGTTAAAGCTGGAAGGTAGGCAACAGCTAGTTAATGCGGGCCCTTCCAGGTCCTGGCGAAGTGGTCAGACTTCATTCTAGAAACAGTGGGACAGTGGTCAGCCACCAGAGGTTTTCTGCTGAGTGACAATATAGTCTGATTTACTTTTTAATAAATTACTCTGCTACTGAAAGCATTCACCTGCTTTGGAAAGCAATTTGTCAGTAGTCTAAGGCACTTATCTAAACCAGGGGTCCTCAAACTTTTTAAACGGGGGGCCAGTTCACTGTCCCTCAGACGGTTGGAGGGCCAGACTATAGTTTAAAAAAAAAACTATGAACAAATTCCTATGCACACTGCACATATCTTATTTTGAAGTACAAAAAAACAAAACAGGAACAAATACAATATTTGTATTTGCATGTGGCCCGCGGGCCGTAGTTTGAGTACCCCTGGTCTAAACAGAAGAAACTTCATCCTACTAATTCCAAGTTGTCACTATTCTGAAATAATTTAAATAATAATAGTGGAGTGGATAAATAAATTCTTAAGTTGGGTGGTAGGTCCATAGTGGTTATAATATTCTGTTTATACCCTTCAGTATATTTGAAATAGCGCTTTAATGCTTGGGGGGGGGGGCAGGGTAGTCTATAAGCAGAAACTTAATAGTCTATCTTCTAGGTTTCTAAAGTTGAGTGTGTATTGCTTTTCAGAAAAAAAAATCAAGACATAAATGTTTTTTCTTTCAAATAGTAGTTATATACCTTCCAGCCAGTCATGTAAGCCTCTTACTATTCCAAATGTGATTAATTTTCTCCAGAGTTCCCCACTACCAAGTTGGAGATGACAGCTGTCGCTGACATTTTTGACCGAGATGGGGATGGCTACATTGATTACTATGAATTCGTAGCTGCTCTCCATCCCAATAAGGATGCCTACCGACCAACAACCGATGCAGATAAAATTGAAGACGAGGTATGGGACATAACTGTGTCTTGAGTGCATTTTTGACCATAGCTTTCTGCTGTCCCAAGGTGGGTTGGGTATGGGTGCCACATCAGCCCTGGGGCTCGTCTGTTGGGAGGTGATTGTTTGGAGTTGTTTAGGGATCCGCTTGTGGGTGACGTTGAACTCTAGCTTAGACCAGAGGGCTTCTCACTCAAGTGGTCACATTGGTGTCGTGCTCTAAAGTTACGGAAAACCTTACCTGGTTCACAGATCCTATGTTGGTTGGTCCTAGACTCTTAGTTCTAAGCATCCAACCTCAGCATCCAGGGGAGTGGTCTTCAAACGCAGCATTGAAGGGGTGACATGCAAATGTTTAAAATGGCATGGACACTAAGCTTTCTGCCTAGTTAAGGACTGTGTCACATTGAAAATTCAAGAGCAAATTAATCAGTAGTACATAGACATCCTGGGATATGTTGGTTCTGGGAAGGGAGGCAGCAGAGCAGGTCGTAGGAGTGGCCTGGAACTCCCCAGGCCTGACTGCTGAGCTGCTAGGTTGAAACTCAGATCATTTCATAATTTGCTTTATTAGTTGATTTTGATGATAGCATATTAGCACATTTCTCTCTTGGTGTCTTTAGTATCCCAAGTACTAAGAAAAATGTGTTTCAATTTGGAATAGAAGATAAATGTTTGTGTCAAAACCCTGAAATGCCTTAAAAATACATATTGAATAGCTTCTCTGTTTACATGTAAAAAATCTTTCTGGTTTTTTTAAGAGGGAGTCTTACTTTACCCTTCACATTTTTCTTTTTTTGTTGTTCAAAACCAATAGGTCACAAGACAAGTGGCTCAGTGCAAATGTGCAAAAAGGTTTCAGGTGGAGCAGATTGGAGAGAATAAATACCGGGTAAGGAAGAGCAAAGCAGTTCTTTGTGGTGTTGGTTTCTCCTACTTGGCCCTTACAGGCGAAAGCAACCTGACACGTGGCTGACTCGATGATCCCACCTTCCCATTGGCAGTGCCTGGAGAACGAGAGCCAGTGGGACCTGAGATGTGTCTATAGATTCCAGATGTCAGGTGTCCTGGTGGGCTAAGCGTAATGCCCTTTCTAGTTCCATCTGAAAAACAGTGCTCTATCTAGCTAATAATAGCTTTACTTGAGTTCAGTGTAGGAGACATTTCAGAGCCCTCTTTTTACTACTGACCAAAGTCTTAGGAAACAATTACCTAATGACTGACATTCACCAAGAGCTGGTCTTTGTGAGCCAAAGTGGTTCCTGGGCTCAGAGAGAGCTGGAGGGAATGTGTCAAGGCCCTAAGGGACACTCTGGCCACTCTCGGCTGGGCTACAAACAGTCTGGATGCCCTGGGTGGTGCCAGGCTCAATAGTCTTCACTAAAAAGCCATGCTGAGTGCGGCCACAACTGACAGTGATCTGTGCTGTGTTTTAGCTTCTTTTAGGGCCAGGGTCTGAAACAGGGCTCCTAAAATATATTCAGCAGCTTGTCAGGAATTCTCTAAAGTCCTAAAGAAAATCTGTGATTGGCAAAGATAATTTAAGATGGCTATGTCAAATTACAGTGAGGAAAAAATCTAGGTTCCATTAATACATTAAAAATGTCTTCAAAGTACACCTACAGCGCACTGTGCTGCTCGTAGCCAGGGATTGTTGGGTGGCTCTGCCTGGGACCAACCCCGGGCATTTAGTTACTAAAACTCTAAGCAATCTTATGCTTGCTTGTTGGGTTTTGTTTCTTGGGTTTTTTCAGTTACCTATGAGAGAAATGAATTAGTAAGAGCAACATAGGTCTGTAAGAATGGTTAGTATATGTCACTGTGCTTGAAGACTGGTAACATGATTATGATTTTTATTCCTTAGTGTTAATTTGATAAAATGTTCTCTTTTTTTTTCTTCCATTTCCTTCGTCCTTTACTTTTACTGTCTGTAGTTCTTCCTCGGCAACCAGGTACAGTTTGCCTTGTGACGTTCTCCTTGGTGGAAATGGTCTGTGTAGCTAATGCTGCCTGTTCTTTGCTGTGGGGAGAGGACGTAATCTGAAGCATGCTGGGGTCACGACTGGTTGTCTTACCAAGTGGAGACATTGCTACAGGGCTAGTTGTAGAGCTGTCTTAGCAAAAGGTGATAAGTCTATATTTTTAAAAAAGGAGATGAAATTTTCCATTTAAAATTGGATTGGCTGAGGATGATGGTATTATGCTGGGCTGAGTTAAAAGTAGTATAGTTCAGGGAAATTGAAGCTGTGGTATCATCAGTAAGTTTTTCTAAAATCCTGGTCTTGTATGTTGGAAGTCAGAATACCAGACAACACAATTCTGACTTATACCAAAGTCTTCTGACAGTAAACACAACTTTTGTAATGCACACTAAGTCAAAAAGTCTTGGGGTATTTAAATAATGTGTCTTTAAATACCTTATGAGTAATTATAGTTACTTGCATTTATGTTGTATTTTATCAGTATAAGGTACCTGACAAGTGTAGTGTGGACATCATAATTGGCCATAGCCTAAAGTTTGTCAATATGGCCGGCCAGCCAAAATCTAATGGAATCAAATTAGACCTGCATAAACGATTGAATGCTTTCTTACTCCACTTGGTAACTCTAACCTTTTAGATCTTTTTGAGGGCTCTGGGGTCCTGTATCTTCAAATGGAAGGAAGTTGCATGGGTAAAATCTGTCTTATGATATGAAATCAGAAAACACTAAGAGTTCATTTGAAGCCCTCAATCAGTGTTAAATCCCAGGCACTGCAGTAATTACTAACTACAGTAACCTTTTGGGCCAGTGAGAACAGGGAACAAATAAAGACAAGAACAGAGGAACTTGCTCTAAATGAATCATTCCATAAGGATGCCAAGTCGTACCTAAAGGATATGCTGTTAGCTGATTGCTGCATGGAGGTGCCAGGGGCCCCTGAAGACTGAGGTCCTCCTCTACTGCTCCACTGACCACATAGGGTCAGATGCGTTCATTCCAATGTTGGGAACAGAATTATGAAGTTGATTTTAAACCCGAGGCCTAAGGAGTTACATGCCAACAGTCCTGTCATAGCCACTGCAAGAGCCCATGTCACTGTAAGGGATTTTCCATTTAAGAGAAGGAAACAGAAGTTGCTGTTGCCCCAAGGCTGTTCTGAGGCCTTTGCCTCACCGACACCCAGCTCTGCCAGGTTTGCACGCGTCCTCATTTTTAGAGCTGCCATAACCCCTTCCACCACTTGTTACCCAGCCTTCAACTCCCCAGAGACTTTGGCTACTGGCTTGGGTCAAGCCTCCTTTTCCCCATAGCTTAGCAGAAGCAAGTGAGAGTCTTTCAGTGTCTGAGGGAGGCTCCTGCAGAGGCCAAAGGGGCAGCTTCCTTCCCGGGACAGGACGTTTATTCCCTCCCTCACACCTCTGGGTCCCACTTCAGTGCTCTTCACCCTCCACCGTGCTGTCGCTGGGTCACTCTGCATAAAAACTTCACAGCTGTATGGAATGATGTAGAACAATTTTGTTTTCAAAGTAAGGGGCTGGGGAGTGGAATAATACATTTTTTAGTCACGTTGCCTATATAAACTGATCTTGCGTCAATGCAATATAATACAGAGAATTGTCACAAGTACTAATTTTGAGGGAGGCTGGTCATGTGTCCTTCCTTCGCAAACATTCTTTTGGGCATTTTCGGTTTTTGTGCCTGATTTCAAAGTTATAGTTCTCCTTTATAACTTTGAAAATCCTAATTAAGTGATTAAATATTCCCTTCTCTTCCCCTCCCCCCCACCCCCATTTTCCTTGAATTAAATAATTTTAGGAATGCTATTTCTCCAACCATTTGATTTTTGTTTTGGGATCTCAGCATGATTCTCTTTTGTTGTCTCTTAGATTATTTTGGGAAGAGGATAATTTATGCAGTGGGAAACTTCAAAATGTTAACCCCTCTGAGAAGCAGGAATGTTAGGCAAGAAAAAATATATTAAAAAGTCCTGCTTGTCTTAACATCCCAAAATGATTGTTGAATACAGTTGAATATATAATCCACATGGTAAATTATATAACACGGTAAATTAAAAATTCGATTTCTTCAACTGAATTTTAGTATAAATACTGTTTAATCATTTGTTCAGCTGAAGAAACTTTTCTGCTGGTAACATCACAATTAGAGAGTACTTTGGGTTTATTTCTGAAAATCTGATATGGAAAATCAAATTTCCGTCTAAGCTTGTAATGGTGATGCTTTGCAAGGGTTTCCCGGAGGCTTGAAATACTTGCTATTCTCCATTTAACTTGAGCACACTGTATTCAGAAGTTGACGTCCACCTTCCAGCCACCTATCCTTTTCTGAAAACAAACTAGCATAATAAAGAATTTCCTTGTTGGGCTTTAATTTGGGCAGAATGTTTAAAAGAATCCAAGTGAGCTAATGTTTTGTATATCCTTCTCCCTCCCCCTTTGGTCAGGGGTATGGCCATCATAAGTTAATTTTATTCCAGTATACTGGTTATTAGCTTTATATTTGTTTTTCCATATTTTAAATTCTTTTCCGAAAAATGCAAAATAATGAGAGGTCAAATTCTCCCCAAACTGTCAGATTGTCATTGCGTCTGAATACAGTCTGCTTTGCAAAGGCCTCCTGGCCTGCGCCGAGGCATGCGCACTCATTGGCTTCCCCTTGGTCCTGCAGTTCGGGGATTCCCAGCAGCTGCGGCTGGTCCGCATCCTGCGCAGCACAGTGATGGTTCGCGTTGGTGGAGGATGGATGGCCCTGGATGAATTTCTAGTGAAAAATGACCCCTGCCGAGGTAAGAAACCATCCTGAGATGAATTACACGTTGGGTATGCCCTCACCACTGAGCTTCTGTGCCTACACAAACTGCTGGGGGGCTACTTGTTTAGTTAGTTGTTGAGCTACCCAGATGTCACCTTACTAGCACAGATCAGAACTTGGAGGAGACAGAGTAGACCAGGGAGAGAGCAGGAGAGGTTGGTGCTGCTGGGGAGACAGTAATGAGAATTGGAAATGTATTGGTGTCCATGAATACTTGGTTTGAGGTGGTAAATAAACACTCGGCTAGAAAGGAGCCTGATAAAGCCTTTAAGGTTCCCTATTGGTGCTCCAGATCCCTTTGCCTGAAACGGGGGAGGGTATTGGGCCCCTCCCATGCAGGGAGGACTGCGGAGCCCCCTTGACCAGGAGGCAGGATAAAGAACACCTAGCAGTGAGCCTCATCACTTCTAAGACGGATGGTCACCTAAACAAGACCACGGGTGTCTGTCTGCTAAACATGAAAAGGCTGGTGTGCCCGCCCAAAGACCAAAGGAAACGTAAACATGGTACTGATGGATGCACCTGCAGCCAGAGGTGTGTGAGGGCTGCACAGGGAAAGCAATCAGGTTCCAGCTGCTAAGTCCTCGTCAGCTGCGCCCTCCCTTTTCCCCGCCAGCCGAGCTGCATGTGGGTATACAGGAGGCTCCCAACTGTCTGCCAGTTTGTCTTTCTTGACCCAGTTTCTGCATTTCCTGCTCTGTCTGTGTTTATATTTTTTTATTCTAGTTCACCATCCTGGGAGTAAAATAAAGCGCTCTGATTCCAGCTCTTCGATTTCCAGTCAGTCTCCCATAGGTTGGCTTTTAAGCTTTGTCCCTCTCACCCACACCCCAGCCTGTTGAGAATGGCTTTGCTTCTTAAACTGTAGCACCTCTTGGCTCTGTGGTAACTGCTGCCTTTAAGAATGCTTTGAAATAGCCAAACCATAGCTTTTCTAACTATTATAAGTTAGCAGAGCATAAGATACTCCTGTTAAAACAGAACCCATAGAATTTGTTCTGAGTTTCTGTTTATTTAACAAATACCCATATAGCTTTATACGCAACCCACTATTATAAGCACTTGACAAATAACAACACTTATACCTCTGTGAGTGTAGGTACTATTGTTCTCTCCATTTTACAGAACAGAAAATTGGGGCATAGAAAAGTTAAGTAACTTGCCTGAGGACAGACAGCTCATAAATAAAAGACAGGATTCAAGCCCCGGACAGTCTGGCTCTAGAGTATGTGCTCTTGGTCTCCAAGACCAGCATGCCCACCATCCCTTGTATGTGTATTACTGGTTCAGCCGGAATAGTTAAATTACTTAGGCTTATTTATAAACCTAGCAGAAATGCTTACAGTACAGTTATATGACTTTTTTGGAAGTGAGCTATAGTCATATTCTGAAGCATTTAGAGCTAAAGGGTACAATTCTCACATAGTTCTTACTTTAACTCATTCTGCATTTATTCCAATAAATGAGAGTAATAATTTTCATTAGGAGTTTCTTTTTTTAGAAAATAGTTAATTTTGAAAACATCTATTCTGGTCAAAACTGGAAAGGGTGTAATCAGTTTTAGAATTTAATTATATTGCAAACCAATTTCCTTGATAGAAAAGTCCTCTTTCATTGTTTTAAGTGAGGAGCAATATGTTTCATTTTAATCCTAACAGTAAAACAGCATTGTTCCTTTCTAAATCTATTACTAAGGTTTTATTTTTCATGTCATGTATGTTTGGACTAAACGAACAGAAGGGATACTGCATGCAACATTTTGGGATCTTTGGTTGCCTGTTTCTGCCTGCTCTACTTGCTCTCTCTATGGTAACATGGTGCTGCTGGCCAAAAAGAGCCCTGCCTGCTTTGTCCTCTTACTGGTTAAAAGTTGGAACCTAGGGAACCTGGGGAGGGCCATCTAATAGCTGTTTTCTGTGGCACAGAGTAGCCTTTTTCAGCATCCCTTGGAGCACACAAGGTAAGGCTTCCCTCTGTCTCTCCAGGAGTCCTAGAGCTCAGCAGTCATCTCAGTCGCATTGATTGCGGAGTCAAGAACTCCCCTGCAGTCGTAGGTGTCACGACTGTACCAGTGATGGACAGGATGAGCTACTTCTACTCGTGTAAAAATTGTGCTAGGAGGTGAACACTTAAGGGGTGGGTGAAGTAATAAGTCACTTGGAAAAGCATGAGCACTGCAAAAAAGAAACTGTCTATGATCCTAGAAAGATTGCTATGGCTTCTAGAAGCTTCTGTGGTAGATTTTGTATTCATTCACATATCCTTGGTTCTCTGGACAATAGGGACTTATACTGAGGACAGTATAAAATTCATGACAGGTTTATAATACCGGTGTGCATGATCATTTGTTACCTTCTTTTACACACAGTTTAAAAATATAAAAGAGCCCTAGCCGGTTTGGCTCAGTGGATAGAGCATCAGCCCTCGGACTGAAGGATTCCGGGTTCAATTTCAGTCAAGGGCACGCACCTTGGTTGCAGGTTCCCCAGCCCTGGAGGGGTGTGCAGGAGGCAACCAATCGGTGTCTCTCTCTCACATTGATGTTTCTCTCTGTCTTTCCCTCTCCCTTCCACTCTCTCTAAAAGTCAATGGAAAAATATCCTCCAATGAGGATTAACAAATAAATAAATAATAAAAAGACAAAAGACATCTCAGACAGCACATTGCTTTAGCCAAATTTAAAAAGTGAAAATACTCAACAAGGTAGGTTCCTGGCACTGCCAGAATGGGAGATTTCATTTTCTGAATTCAGTCATGCCAAAAGTTATGATGTTTTAGATGGAAATTAAAAAACAGTGTCTGGGGAAAAAAAAAAAAAAAAGAATAGCATCTACCCAACTTAAAAAAAAAAAGTTAAAAAAAAAAAGATAAACATTTTTTAAAAAAAAAACAGTGTCTGGCCCTGGCTGGCATTGCTCAGTGGTTAGAGCATCGACTTGCCCACCAGAGGGTCTCAGTTCGATGCCCTCAGTCAAGGGCATCTACCTGGGTTGCAGGTCCAATCCCCACCCTTGGTCAGGTTGGGAACAGGAGGCAACCAGTCATCGTGCCTCTCTCACATCGATGTTTCTCTCTCCCTGCCCCCCACTCTTCCTTAAAAAATCAACGGAAGAAAATATACTCGTGTGAGGATTTAAAAAATAGAAGTGTCTGCCTAATTAACCAGTAGACCTTTACCAATTTTTGAGCATTAGACAAAGTAGTTCCCCCAAATTTTAGTGAAAATCTAGAACTTTATTTATGAAGATTTAAATGGTATAATTTGGCTTAAAACTTTTAATTGCAGTAAAATACACACATAAAATTTATCATCTTAACCGTTTGAACTGACAAGTTCAGTGGCATTAAGTACATCCACCCTCTTGCTACCATCACCCATCCAGGAAACTGGTCAAACTAAAACTCTATTCATTAAACCAACAGCTTAGAACTGAATTTTAACTAGCAGGCCTGCTCCAGCCGGCGTAGGTGGCGGATAAGTCCCTTAGGAAATGATGGCCTTTTTGGTGGTTGAAAACTGAACTTGAAATGGCTGCCTTCACAGTCTAGTCCCCAAGATGTGATCTTAAAAAAAAAAAAAAAAAATCTTCAAATCATGGTCAAATGCATATTTCTTCACTTGCAGAACTTTCCAGAGCTTACAAAATGGTGATTGCATACGGGCTGGGGGGTCTGGGGTCACATACAGCATTTACTTAACTCCCTTTTGTAGGAAACTTCTCAGAAACCTCGGTTTCGGAGATTCTGCTATAAGGAATGATGCCATGGAAGATATGGAGCTGTTTACAGATAGGAAATTTTTATTGGGAAATACATCTGGGGAGTGAGGAGGGAGAGGTGGGGAATAAGATGAGAACCAAGGAGGCCAGTTGGAAGCCTGTCACGGCCCTCCCGGGTGGAGAAGATGCTCCGTGAACCACGTGGTGTAGGAGGCGTGGGAAGGCTCAGGATTTAGAAGCATTAGATGCAGAGTCAGCAGACAAACTGCCACCAAGAGGGAGGCACCTGCAGCAGCTCCAGGTTTCTGGCTCTGGTCGTGTCTAAGCAGCGACTGGCTGTAACGTCTAACCTCCAGGAGTGGCTCTGTGCGGGGATGTATTTGGGTGTCAGGCATGACCTCTAATGGCACTGAGGTCTCAGGTGGACGCGCTCATCGCCATGCAAGTCTAAGAGAGAGGACAGGACTGTGGACAGAGCCCAAGGGCTGTCAGCGCTGAAGAAGTGGGCAGGAGGGGGGAGGAAGAGAAGGGGCGAGCGGTGTCCTGGGAGCCAAGGGAGGGAGGGTTTCAAGGAGAGAGCCGTCAGCAAGGCCCCACGTGCACATTACAGCAGCAGAGAGCTGTGCTGCCTGCATGTTGGCAGGGTTTTACTTGCACTCATACATGCGTGTGCTCGTTTCCTCCCTCGTACAGAGAGCATTGTAAACTGGATATGCTCATACTATATTTTGGAGCATGTACATTGGTCTAAAATTTTGGAGATGAGTGGGCACAGTCACTTGTAATCTTCTAAACTTGTCGTTTCTAGCCACAGTAAGAACCCTCATACAGGAAGGAACCACAAATGTTCTGTTTGTAATAGTTCCCTTTCCCCTGGCTTTCCCACTTGTTAGATCTATCTAGTAGCGAGCAGTTTAGGTGGATGAGGAGGTGGAGGTTATTGCAGGATAACACCTCTCAGTGAGAAGTAATTGAACATACTCCAGGGGAATTGTTTCTTTAGACTTAGTAGTATCTTTCCCATTCAACATTCGTGTTGGTATCTTCTGACTGAATCTGGCTCACAGCTCAAAGCCATGGACAGCACCTGTGCCTTCAGTGCTGTTTCCAGACTTCCCACCTTGACATTCCTCTCCCGCTCACAGACACCCTTCGGCTTCTTACCACTTTTTGTTTTTGACTTAACGGTTCCTGACTGGCAGGTCTTGTGCATGGTTTGATCTCTCTCTTCCCTCACATGTTTACTTCTTAATGATTCTGTCCTCATCTTTCTACCATCCGAGTTCCTGGACCCCTTTTTTTAGGATCATTACCAAATGAATTCAATAGAAGAGAGATCTGTTTTTCTCCACTATTTCGTTACCGTGTATCTTGCAAAAGCTGAGCAAAAAGTACACCTGTCCTGTGAGAGGAAAAAAGAGGGTTTGGTTTCACCTCCAAGGCTGGAGCTGCTGCGCCTGCTCTCCCTCGCCCAGGGGACAGTGGCCAGGCCCACTGTGACAGCAGAATGTAATGGCACTCTGTATGCAAAGGTGTTTTTATTGTAGCAAACCAGGGGGCTTCTTGGGTAATGACTGCTGTGGGTAAGGATCATGACAAGGCTGATAGCTCATGAATTTATCTCTATTTTAGAAGGATCTAAACATGGTACTAAATCCATAACTTATAGAACTTATCATGGGGTCAGGCAGCTATATGACCAAAGACATATTTTTTAAGCTTAACTGACATTGTGTCTGTGTGTGTTTATTCCCTTTTTAGCACGAGGTAGAACTAACATTGAACTTAGAGAGAAATTCATCCTACCTGAGGGAGCATCCCAGGGGATGACCCCTTTCCGGTCTCGGGGTCGAAGGTCCAAACCATCTTCCCGAGCAGCTTCTCCTACCCGCTCCAGCTCCAGCGCCAGTCAGAGCAACCACAGCTGTACATCCATGCCGTCTTCCCCGGCCACCCCAGCCAGTGGTACCAAGGTATGTGCTCACCACCACCATGGCGCCTTCCCAGCCCCAACTGTGCAGATGTTCATTGTTCAGTGTAGCCTCTGAAAGGCTCCCGTGAGGAGGAGAACATGAAGTCGTATGGACCAAGTTCCCCTAGACCAGGCTGACCAGGCCTAGCGGTGCAAAAATACAGGGCCTGCAACAAAGATGACAACAAAGGCACATTTATTAAAATATGTGCTAAGGGCATTAGGTCAGAAGCATTTTTTTCAACATGATCTCAGTGTGAAGTTGAGTGCAGCCAGTTACTGATTTTGAAAACCCTGGCACTGTCCATGCAGCTGGGGCTAATGGGTAAGTTTGTTGTTAAGACAGGTTATGTATGAAGTCTGCTAGTGCCTTTCTGCCTGGTCCATCTCATCCGTTGGACTGATATGCATTTTATTTTGTTTTCTGTTTCTTTTAAAATTTGGTATCTTTTATTTATTTATTTATTTATTTATTTATTTATTTATTTATGTTCCCAATTTGCTCCCTTTCTGTTCCATTTTCAATGTTTCCCGTCCTTCCCTTTGGATTTCCATTTCGCAGACGCCACTTCAGTTCTCTCGCTGTTATGACAAACCCTGGTTGGTAAACAGTAAAGCTGGCACCCCAGTCAGGGACAGCCATTATCCTGACCTCCAGCTGCCCAGCCCCGAGGTAGAGTATGGCCTGCCGTCTAAGGACACAGTCAAGACGGGGCCCCGGCTGAGGCCAAGAACGCGCCCGGCTGCTCTCCTGGCGGAGCCCGTGCTCCCTCGTCCTCGCCGTGCTTCTCTCACAGCTGATTCATCTAGTGAGATGTTTTTCAGTGTTTCTAACTCAGTCATCAACATTGGAGATAAGTAAGAGATGCCTAAAACTGGACTGTTTAACAACTTTCAGTCTTGAATAGTACTTGTTCAGGGTGATAAACATTGGTCGCACCTAGTGATTTGTTTAGTGATATTTTTTATAATCAGGCCTCTTGGAGTCTCCAATTATCAGATACCCAGACGAGTTATGAACACTTGAAATTCACCTACGGTGCATGTTCAGCAGTTTCCTATCTTTGCTGAGAACAGGAGAGTGGTTGGCGTCACCATGCTGGTTTGAGGTGTGGGTGCTGCCAAGCCCCCAGTATCAGCAAACAATGCTGTGAGGCTCAAAGTTTAGCTTCTGGATTTCCTGGCCTAGGCATTTGGGTTTCTGTAGCCTTGATTTGAATATACATAAACAATTAAGCGTGTTCACGTGTACTCATTAAAATACCCAAGCATTTGGAAGAGCAGTGTTTCAGAAACAAAACATAGACTAGCAGCTTGTCTGATAGCAGGACAATTTGCATTCTAGCTTCTCCGGGAAAACTTTGGGTTCTTGTGCCTCAAAAGATAGCACTGCCTTGTCATGTGACGCTCAGCCAGAGAAACCGGAAATACAAGAACCAGTGCCCGTGAATGGACTGCTGCTCTGGGATGCATCCGCTCCACGCTGGTTTAGAACATGATCTGGAGACACTTCTGCTAAAACCCCCAGGCTCAACCTGCTTGTCTTGCTTCTCTTCTTCCTTAATGGCTCCAGTTTCGTGCAAGTTTTAAAAGTTCTGAAATTTTAAATGTTTTAATTATGCACTACCAATTCTCATAGGATTCTGCTAGATCAGCCTTTTGTTTAGTCTTAAGGTTTTACCTTTCGTTTCATTTCAAGGTTTCATCTTTCCTTACCTATTGGTGTTCTGCAGCCAGGCCCCACCTGATGACTCCCAGCCCAGGGTCTCTAGGGCTTGGCCTCCCAGCAGCATGTTCACAGCGGTAGCTTCTGAAACTGGTGCTCTTCCTCCTGTGTGGGCCAGGAGCCTTTGTGCTTGAATGTTAATCACTCTCTGTCGCTTCTGCTGCTGCTTTATAAATTAAAGAAATACAAGAATCACAATGAAATGGGTTGCTTTACTCCTATTGTTATAAACATCTTAAAGGTCCTGGAAAACAATTGCTCAATTGATTTCAAGGAAAAATTAGAATAGTATGCACTGGCATGAAATGATGCTTAAAACAGTTTTAAAGTAGTCTTTCTCCAAATTAAGTCTGCTACTGTCTTTAAAAACAAACACTCAACCCAGCCAGTATGGCTTAGTGATTGAGTGTCAACCCATGAACCAAGAGGTCCCCTGTTTGATTCCCAGTCAGGACACATGCCTGGGTTGTGGGCTCGATCTCCAGTAGGCCTGCAAGGGGTGTGCAGGAGGCAGCAGATCAGTGATTCTCTCTCATCATTGATCTCTCACTCCCTCTCCCTTCCTCTCTGAAATCAATAAAAACATATATTTTTCAAAAAGCCTGAAAGATCTTAACTTGACTGAAGTTGCTGTACCTACCTAGTGACAGAGAGTGCATATTAAATATTTGGGGCCAGAACTCATACTTCACATTTCTAACCCCAAAACATTCATACTTAGAATTGTTTGGATTTTTTTCTTTTACTTATTCACCATATTGCAATCCCTTTTAAGTGCTGTGCTTTTACTATTTGTGGATTCCCCCTCCCCCATTTCCAGTAGAAATCTGTCAGTAAGTTAATAGGTATTGGAAGCATTTTGAAATTTTAAATTGGAACATGAGCCTTTATTTTGGGAATTATCAAAATACATGACCCAGGACTCTTCCAAAATAAATCCTTGTTTTCCTGGACTTTTAATTTGCTTTTTCAATCAATTAAACATAAGGAAACCTTTTAAGTTTTTAAATTGAATTTCTATCAAAGATTTCTCCAAGTAAGTAAAATCTTTTTATTTTTTTAAGGTTATCCCATCATCAGGCAGCAAGTTGAAACGGCCAACACCAGCTTTCCATTCTAGTCGAACTTCCCTTGCTGGTGACACTAGCAATAGTTCTTCCCCAGCCTCCACAGGTGCCAAAACTACCCGGGCAGGTAAGTACCTGTGCACTGGGATGGAGACGGGAGGGGGCCAGCCTGGGGATTTGGAAGCAGCAGCCCCTCAGCTTCACTGCGGCCCAGGGAACAGATCCTGAGAGTAGCACTTGGGTGTGATGCCCAGAAAGACTGACCTGCACACCTGCTGACCACTTTTTCTCCTGTCGCTGCAGCTGGCTCAACTTGCCTTCAGAGAGCAGACACTTCCAGTCAAAGCCAGACCCCCTGTTCTTGATCAGAAATGTAAAGATAAGAGATTGTAAGAGGAAGAAAGGGCCTCTTGAAGCAGGGCCTTCTCAGAAGCCCTGTCAGTGTTGGGACAGGTAGTTGGCTCGTAATTTTTCCAAAACCCCATATTTATGCTTGCTGCTGGTGAGCTGAGAGTCAGAGAGAGGTCCCATATACTGTACTTGCCATCACCTTGTCCCCAGTCTTAGTCTACCCATGTGTTACTCCAGTGGGAACCCTGCTGGACACTCCGTGGGCCAGCTGAGCAGTGCTGCTGAGAAAAGCTGGTTTCTGATCCTCAGGAGGCAGGCTTCTGAAGTGAATCACAGACCCAGAGACGGTTTCAGCCTCTTCTGTGTTAGTGCGGAGACCGGGGTCTAGAAAGGCTCTGATTTGCCCAAGGCTACATGGTATTAGGTTCAGAACCTGACATCTCTGCTAAGGCTACTGCTTTATTCTTGAATTCCAGACCCCAAAAAGTCAGCCAGTCGCCCTGGGAGCCGGGCTGGAAGTCGAGCCGGGAGTCGAGCCAGCAGCCGGAGAGGAAGCGATGCCTCTGACTTTGACCTTTTAGAGACGCAGTCTGCTTGTTCCGATACTTCAGAAAGCAGTGCGGCCGGTGGCCAGGGCAGCTCCAGGAGGGGGCTGAGCAAGCCTTCCAAAATCCCAACCATGTCCAAGAAGACCACCGCTGCCTCCCCCAGGACTCCGGGCCCCAAGCGGTAACACTATCAGCACCCGAGCCTCTGTCCTCTGAACCCTGCTCCATGCATTCTTCGGGTGTATATTTATTCTGAACGGGAGAAGGTATATTGTTAAAAATGTAAAAGAATAACTGTGTTATGAAGCTGCCTTATTTTTTTTCTTTTTGTAAGTTACTATTTTCATGTGAATATTTATGTAGATAAAATTTGCCTCCTGGTAACCCTATAATGGATGGGGCCCAGAAATGAAATATTTGAGAAAAACAAATGAAAAGGTCAAGATGGGAATATGTATTTAAAAAAGAAAGAAAAAAAGCCACTAAGTAGGGTTTCTGTATGCGCAGGGTTATAAACCTGCTTTATCTTTTAGGATTATTCCTAAATGCATCTTCTTTATAAACTTGACTTGCTGTCTCAGCAAGATAAATTATATTTAAAAAGTAAGACTCCTGCAGTGTTTAAGGAACTCTTTTTTTGTAAATCACAGACACCTCAATTAGCGAGAACTGAGGGGAGGACACTTCTAATTGCTTTTTTCATTGTTTTTAATGTGTGATTTTAGCTGAAGAGAGGGAACCTCATCTAGGTAACATTTGCACATGATACAGCAAAAGGACTCCACTGCAATACTGTCTCTGACACATAGCTGCTAGAATTCAGGGGTGAATGTAACTAACTGCTCAGAAAACTCAGAACATCGGGATGTTTAATAGTCCTGGTTTCTAACTTCCTGTCCAGCCCGGCCACCAGTAACTCCTGTGCTCACCAGGACACCCAGGCCCTTGGCAAGGGGAGATTCCGTGATGGCTTCTGAAAAATAGATTCGTTTATCTGCACTTTTGCTATTTATTTAAATGGTCGATCAACTTCCCACAAACGGAGGAATGAATCCCACAAGCCTGTTCTGAAAATATGGACATAGAACACTAGCTCATCCTTTCAAGGAGCTCACCAGCACACTGTTAACAAGCCCCGTTGGCTTCCGTCTTTTTTGTGCGTAATAAAGTCAACTGACCAAGTGACCATGAAGAGGAGCTGTCTGGGCTCCTCCTTTAGCTGCTGTTCCTCTTCAGCTCCGACCACGTTGCTGTGTGATTATCTCAATTGGTTTTAATTGAGGCAGAAACTGAAGCTCTACCAATGAACTGTTTAAAAACAAGACACTTTTGTATTAAAATTGCTTGCCGTAACTAACATTTTATATTTCCTGATTTTCTTTTCAACCATTCCCTTATATATAACATGTTATTCTGGGATCTGATTGTGTTTTCGGTACTTGAATGCATTATTGGAATCAAAATGTCGTGATGGATAAATTATGGAGCTTATTAATAGATTTTTTTCTTGTTTATTTTATCATTAATTTTATTTAACAAGGCAACAAAGAAATAATCATGCTATTAATGTAAACCTGTAGGAAATCTGCCCCACTTAAGCGATTAAAAAAATACCATTATGTAAGAAGATTTCTATGTTGGAAATCACAGAGATCCTGCCCTCGCTGCTATGGCTCAGTGGATAGAGCATCAGCCTGTGGACTGAAGGGTCCCAGGTTCGATTCAGGTTAAGGGCATGTACCTTGGTTGCAGTCTTGATCCCAGCCCCAGTCAGAATGCATGCAGGAGGCACACATCGATGTTTCCCTCTGAGTCTTTCTCCCTCCCTTCCACTCTCTCTAAAAATCAATGGAAAAATATCCTCGGGTGAGGATTAAAAGAAAAAAATCACAGAGATCCTGGGGTTTGAGACAATGGGGCCAGTTTCCCACAGTATACTGAAATCTCTGCTTAAATGACAGAATTTCAGAGGTGGGAGCAAAATTGGTCATCAAATCTAGCTCCTTTGTTTTACATAGGAAGAAACTGGGATGAGAGAGGGTTTTGCCTGAGGTCACAGGACGAATAAATGGCCAACATGGGCCATGATTCTAACCTTTGACTCGATTCAAGTCCTGCAGTTCTGTATCCTCCACCCCCTCGTTGGCTTTTTAACTACAATAGCCAAATACTAAATGCAACATGGGAATTAGCCTAGGCCCGTGGTCGGCAAACTGCGGCTCTTGAGCCACATGCGGGTCTTTGGCCCGTTGAGTGTGGCTCTTCCACAAAATACCACGTGCGGGTGCGCACAGTGCGATTGAAACTTCGTGGCCCATGCGCAGAAGTCAGTATTTTTTGGAAGAGCCACACTCAAGGGGCCAAAGAGCCACATGTGGCTCGCAAGCCGCAGTTTGCCGACCACTGGCCTAGGAAATAAACAGAAAACCAGAGCAGTTCAAACTCGGACACCTGTTTACTCACTAGGCCACACTCTTGTGATTCGGGAATTTGGTCAAATGGACCGTGTTTGCCAAAGCTGTTTGAGACTAAATACCCAGAGCCAAAGGGACCTGCAGCCTGGCAGCTTCTGAAGGCCGTGCTTACTCTGTTCTGCATGGAATCGAGTAACTAAGACGCCAGGACTTCGTGTAGGATGGCATTTTTACCCAAAGTGTGTCCCCCTCGGCCTCCTGGCTGCAGAAACATGCTGAAAACAGCTTTGTCTCCATCTGTTCAGAGTCTGGACCACGGGCACTTGTTTTTCTTCAACAAGGGCACAGGTTTTCCATACTCAGTTGCGACAAAGCTCAGCTACTGGTGGAATCTTCAGAAAGTATATTTCCGTCCAGCAGACACCTGTGTGCAAGACTGTGGGGAATATAAGGATACCAGAAAAGAGGTTAAAGTAAAATTACGGTTCTGGGACAAGTGCTAAATAAGTAATGCAAGTTTGGTGTGTAGAGGATGAGTAGGAGTTCCTGGGGCCTTGAAGGACTATAGCTAACATTTATTGAGTGCTTACTGTATGCCAGTCCCTGTTTTACCTGATGACATTCTCATTTAATTCCCATCACAATCCTACAATCGGGAGCCCCATTTATAGGCGAGAAACTGAGCCTGAGCGAGGTTAAGCAACTTGCCCGCGGTCACAGAGTTGCCAAGTGGCTGGGGAAAGCCCTTGTTTAATGCACTTTCTCCAAGAAGCCTTCCCTACCTCAGTCACCTTCCATTCCAGGGTTCCACTCATCGCCACCCCCAACTTCCTCTTCCCTTCCAGGCATTTGCCAGCCCTCTCTCAGAGCACAACCTTCATTCTGCCTTCAGAAAAGACTGCTCATTTATCACCCTGATAAATGGGGGGCTTGCTGGTTAGCTTCATCTCTGATTCAGGGCACAGCCCAGAGCAGTCCATTGGTTTATGGGAATGTGAAGCTATTGCTTAAAGAACAAAGCTATCCCCACTCTTAATTTGAGATGAATTCTGCCATTACAAGAATCAGTGCACCCCTCCCCCGGCTGTTTGCAGTCTAGCTAGAAGCCCAGCATTGGGCAATATACAACCTGAGAATTACAGGCTGCATCCCAGTCCCCAAATGACGTGGACTCAAGCGGGGGGGGGGGGGGGGGGGGGGTGTGTGCCTAGGGATGCCCTAGGACACGGAGGACGACAGTGAAGGGCAGGAGCTTCAGAGACCCTGCAAGCCTGACACAGGGACACCCTCTGACTGCCCCCTGCCTCTGTGTGCAGTCACCAAGTCCTTTGGATTCAGCCTCCTAACCAGTGTCTCTGCCCCTCACCCCATCACCATTAGAGGATCATTGTCATCCCTCTACACCAGTGGTTCTCAACGTTGGCTGCACATTAGAATCACCTGGGAATCTTTTTAACATCCTGATTTCTGGGCCTCATCCTCCGGAAATTCTGTTTCTTTGTTATGGGGTGGGGACCTCAGTTGATTTCAGTTAGTTCAAGCTAAAGAGGTAATGAAATCTGGAGAGGTTCTGTTAACTTTGGCCTTGTATGTGGTGGGGCCACAACATAAGTAACGAACAGAATTTCCGGGGGATGAGGCCCAGAAATCAGGATTTTAAAAAAATTCCCAGGTGATTGTAATGTGCAGCCAAGGTTGAGAACCACTGCTCTACACCCTTCCCACTAATGTACTGTGGGCCTGACTCCAGTGTCCCTCCCTCCGACCCCTAGTTCTCTCTGCATCCAGGCTCTGGTCTTGCCCCAGGCACTCTCAATGGTTAATCTGCAGCTTTCTCATCCAGATTCACAAACTGGAAATTTATCTGTTTGGGTAAAAGGCAGACAGACTAGGCATGGGCTTAAGGCTCCAGCAAATGATTGTTTAGATTTAAGATATTATTTTTTAAAGTTTGAAGTGATCATGGAAAAATGTGAATTTTATTGGACATCACTTATTTTGAGGTTCAATCTTGAATCCACATCGGGGCACCATAACAGTGGTGTCCTCATCTGGCCTCCCCTCAAGGCCTTATGTGGCTGAAGCTTGCCAACCCCTCCAGCCTCACCCTCAGCCTGGCCATTTCACCCCCAGGTTCCCCAGGCTCTACTGAGCAGCACACCTGTCCCACCCAGCTCCACTGCGGTGTGATAAGGGGAAATCCCTTGACCTTGTGTGCCTCGGTCTCCTCATGTGCTAAAAGGGGTTTAAATGTGTGAGTGTGGAAGAAGTGATACAGGCCATACCTGGCACGTGTGAGTGCAAGTAGTTACCTGCCATTGTTATGCTGTTGTAATGTACTCCGCGAATCACAGAAGGACGCCTCAAGAAGTCGAATTAAAGAGTCACATTTATTGCAATCCGGGACTATGAGGGGCCATTCCCCAAAGCTCATAGTGATAAGATGGTGGCAAAACCAGACTTATATAGGCAAAGATCACAAAGGTATTGATTGCATCTCAAGGTTTGGAATGAGGAACCTGGTTTGCAAAAAAGCAGTTTACAGAAGCAGAATTAAGCATGTAAATTATAGTTTTGGGTCTCAGGGTCACTGAATTGACAGAAACACCTTATCTAGAGCCCTCGGGTCTTGAGACCACTGAGTTGCCAGGAGCTCATTATCTAGAGCCATCGAGGTAATTTAGAGTAATTGTGCTGTCCTGGTCTTGGGACCACTGAGGCAACTGGAATGCATTATCTGTGACCACTAAAACAATTTAGGATAATTGTGCTGTCCTGTTTCCCAGGTACAGAAAAATGTGCTTTCTAAAACCAGTAAGATAACAATTAATGGGATAGTCATTCAATCGAATGGGATGATGTATACAATTCAGAAAATCAAAATAACTTTTCTATTGTTAAGCCAAACAGCAGGGTTAGAGTTAAACTACAGTTTCTACCTGAGATGGTTGCTACCATACTTCAATGCTCCTTTCTATCTCATGGCCTTAAACTATTTCCTCTTCCTGGAACACTTTCCTCCCACTGACCTTTCCTGTCGTCCCAACCAAATTCCTTCCAGCCTTCTGAGCTCAGTCTAGGACAGTGGTTCTCAACCTTCTGGCCCTTTAAACACAGTTCCTCATGTTGTGACCCAACCATAAAATTATTTTCGTTGCTACTTCATAACTGTAATGTTGCTACTGTTATGACTCGTAATGTAAGTATCTGATATGCAGGATGGTCTTAGGTGACCCCTGTGAAAAGGTCATTCGACCGACAAAGGGGTCGCGACCCACAGGTTGAGAACCGCTGGTCTCGGAGGTACTTGCCCTCAGCACAGCACCTTAACATAAATGAACAAATGTACGGAGAACGCGCCTAGAGAAGAGCAGGCTGTGCATAAGGGAACTGGTATCGACATAAGGAATGTCCAAACCTGGAGAGAATTTTAATGAGTTTATTTGCATCAAACTGACGACAATTGCCAGGAAGCAAAAATTCAACAAGTTGAGAAAAATTTTCTAGTTCCTGGCAGTTTTGTAGCTTACTTTATACATTAGAATCAAAGGAAACATAAAAATGGGATACATGAAATCCATTGATGGCAGATTAAGGGGTGGGAGAAAGCAACGCAGGGGAAATCTCTGGGATTGGATAAAAAGTAAAACTTCTTTTACATTGGTGGGTACAGGATAGCTCGTAATTAACACAGCACATAGAAATGGTATTTGGGGAAGAAGAAAACAGGTATGGGTGTGACATTGGGGGGGGGGGGTGTGGAAAAGGAAATTACTCTGACATTTCAAAGGCATGTTATTTTATGCAAAAAGACAATACACAGGCTGACTTATGTAAAGATTGACCTTTGTCAAATCAAGGAAACCACAGGAATAGCTAGGATGTGACTACAAGCCCTCGCCAACTCTTGGGAATTTTTATGTTCAGACCATCCTGTATGGTTACTTTCCGTCTCCGAGTTTGAAGGCTCGCAGGCGGGCCTCCCCTGACTTTGTCAGGGTTAGTGTGTGACCCCTTTCTCTCCACACTAGTCAGTCCTGGAGTTTCCCTGAGGAGCCTCCTCTTGCAAGCCACCTGGGCCTTGACAATTAAGATGGCGCAAAGGCGGTTCCCAGGCCTGCAGAGGGTCCCAGGGCTCCTTGGCAGGGCTGGAGACGGGTGCACCAGGGTCAGTAGCAGGCACAGCGCCAGCTGGACCAGCAGGAGCCAGGAATTGGGGGTCCCCGCAGCAGCGATAGAGCAGGCTTCCGGGAAGGAGAAGCTCTAAGCGGCGCGCCCAAAGGACTGCGGGGAGGGTGCCAGGAGACCGGCCAGGAGCTCCAGTGGCGGGACACTCGGGCCGGTTGTGGTGGCCGAAGCAGGCGCCCACTCTGCGGGCCTGGCTGGCACTCACGGGGCCATTCCAGACGGGACTGAGGCCTCGTTTCCGGGTTCTGGGGCTGCACAGCGCACCAAGGCGGGGCTGCCGGGTCCCTCGCTGGCCAGACCCAGGCCCACACCCGGGATTCCCGCCCTGCGGGAGCGCAGGTTCTCCGTTTCTCCTGACCGGCCGCTACCCTGGAGCCCTCGGACAGCGGCCCCGAACCGCCCGATGGCGTGGCCAGCGGCTGCGAGGGCAGCCCGGGAAGACCCTGCCGACCCGACAGCTGAGCTGTGTTTCCCTGGTCGGACCTGCCCACCACCCACTGGGTCGCGTCTCCCGGGCGCACCGCCCACGACATCAATTACAACTCTGAGCTCTCACCGCGAAGGTGGGCTCTGGGCCTTGACCCCGCCCCCTTCCCGCGCCCCCATTGGCCAGGCCCGGAGGGGCGGGGCCCGAAGGCCGGGCGCTGGACCTGGCAGCCCCGGGGCGCGCGGCAGAGCCCGCGGGTTGGGCTGAGCGGAGCTCGTGGGTCCGCACCTCCCCGAGCGCCTGGACTGCGCGGCCTCGTCGGCGGCCCGGCTGCAGGGCACGGCGGCGGCAGACACATTAGCCGGCGGCCCGCAGTCCCCGAGTGGCTGCCGCCGCAGGTGTTGGCGTCCGCGCCACCGGCCCAGAGCCGCGACAGGTGCCCGCGGGTTCTCTGGGGACGGCGCTGCGCCGCGGGCACCTCCCGCCCGTCCTGTCCCGCGGCCCCAGCGCGGCCCGCCGCGCGCCGTCGGGGGAGCCTCAGCCCCGGGCCGCGGCGAAGCGGATGCGCGTCGGGTGAGCGCGGCGTCCCGCCCGCCATGGCCGCGCGCCCCGGGCCGCTGTGGCTCCTGGGGCTGGCACTGTGCGCGCTGAGCGGCGGCGGCCCCGGCCCGCGCCCCCCAACCGGCGGCCCGCCCCGCCGCCTGGGCCCCCGCGAGCGCCGCGACCTGCAGCGCGAGATCCTGGCGGTGCTCGGGCTGCCCGGGCGCCCCCGGCCCCGCGCGCCTCCCGCCGCCGCCCGGCTGCCCGCGTCCGCGCCGCTCTTCATGCTGGACCTCTACCACGCCATGGCCGGCGACGACGACGAGGACGGGGCCCCTCGCGAGCGGCGCCTGGGCCGCGCCGACCTGGTCATGAGCTTCGTCAACATGGGTGAGTGCGGGGCCGCGTGGACAGCGGTGATCCGCGGGGACCCCGGGACCTCCGCGAGGATGCGCGCGTGGGAAGCCAGC
Organism: Myotis daubentonii; assembly: GCF_963259705.1. Taxonomy (NCBI): domain Eukaryota; kingdom Metazoa; phylum Chordata; class Mammalia; order Chiroptera; family Vespertilionidae; genus Myotis; species Myotis daubentonii. The sequence goes on along the minus strand of NC_081842.1, from coordinate 193,770,333 downwards.
CGGGTCCGGGCGCCCCCAGGGTGGCCCCTCGGCAGGAGCACGGGCTGCAGGGGACAGTGCCCAGCCTCGGACAGTGGGTGCTCCGGCGGTGAGCCAGGAGTGACCGTGTGGTGGACAGGGCCCCGCAGGGGAGTGGGGGCTGCCCGGGTCAGCGGGGCCAAGTCTAAGGTTGGGGGGTCCGTGAGCTGTGGGTGGGGCGGGGCAGACGCAGGAATTCGAGTCCCAGGGCGAGTACAGTCATCCGCCCCCAAACACACCCAAAGGGAGGGATCATGTGCCGTCAGGTGGACCTGGGCAGTGCCGGGAAGACAGTCCAGTCCTGGAAGACGATGAGTAAACAGGCTGCCATGCTGTCCTGTGATCAGGGCAGTAGGAGGAGAGGGACAAAGTTCACTGTAGAGCACCCGGCACATCACCAAAGTGACCAGAGCGGAGGGAGCACCCAGTGTCCTGAGTCCACAGCAGCCTCCCGGCAGCCTGTAGGCGGGGGTGTGGCTGTCAGGACCAGGTGGGAAGGCGCAGCCTCAGCTCAGTGGGGCAGTCTGTGTCCTGTCACCACGCCCAGAGCCTGGGACGCGCTTCACATGCAGTGTGCCCAGGCCTGTGCAATGGCCCTATGGGCAGCTTGGACCTCATTGTTCTCCCAGGCAAAGCCCAGCTTTCCCCTCTGCAGCCACATCTGGAGCCATTTACCCTTAAAGTTCTCAGAAATACCTTTTCCATTACTAAACTCTCCTTAATGTTCAATCATGTCCCCCGTCCCCTCTGCCTCCTGTCTGTGGCCAGTGATGGGCAGGGGCCTGAGCTCAGAAAGACACCAGACTGGACCTGGGGACCCAAGAACTGCAACTTGGCTCGAGGTGGGGAGGTGGGGAGAGCTGAGGGGCTGAGAGCAGGGGGAGGACCTTGCCAAGGCCACCAGCCTCCCTCCACCCACAGCCTCTCCCAGTCCTCCCAAGAGCCCAGTTACCAGCCATGACATTCATCCCAGATGAGGACAGTGAGGCGGGGAGAGGCATTGTCACAGCCAGGATAGCAGGGCCTCTCGGCGGCCCAGCCAGGGCAGGCCCAGGTTGCTTGGCTCTACTTCTGGTCCTTAAGGACATGTCTGCTTTCGGGGCACCAGGCTCTCAGGGTGGAGGGAGCTTTCAGAGTGGTCCAGGCAGAAGAACCAGGGGATGGGGCAGCAGCAGGAACTGTGAGGTCCTCAACCATTTGCTTCCTGCAGGAGGGCAGGAAGAGGGCACAACCAAGGAGGGCTGATGGTGGGCTGAGGTGGGGCAATGAGCAGTAGGAGGCAGCTGTTAACTTCTGCAGAGAGCCCAGGGCCAGGCACAGGACTTGGGTCACTGGGTTCTGGATGCTGCCTCCCTGGTTAGAGGGCATGGTGGGGACGAGGGACAGAGAGTATGTGGAACTGAGGCTGGAGCTCTGTACTGGGGACAAGCTGACCCAGGGCTCTGGACCAAGAAGAGCTGTGGATGGAGTCACGGGGAAAATGCCCCCGAGGGAGCCATCTCCTAGAGTGAGTCAGCGCCCAGCCCATGTCGTGCTTCAACCAGCGTCCCCTGAGTCAAGGCGTGCACAGCCCTAATGGGAGCTGCTGCTGTGAATCAAGCAGGGCCCCGAGCCCAGGAAGACCTGGCCCCCTCCGACTCTGCTGTGTGACCTTAGGCAAGTCCCTCCCCTCTCTGAGCCGCAGGCCCCTCCTTAGAAAAGGGGCCCCTAGTGATCAGAGCATCCTCAGAGTCATGGTGTGATTGGTTGGCACTTGGGAGGAGCAGAAAGTCAGCCCCTCTTTGAGGATGAGCCTGGGCCTCATCACTGACTCTTGTCCCTCCCAGCTACTTCCCAGCCCTGGTTCAGATGTGACAGGAAAGTCCCATGTGTCTTATACGCATGTGAAACCCAGAAACAGATTTTAAAAGCCAGCCAAAGGCGTTTCCACAAAGTTTTAGGATAAAAACTAGCATTTGAACGTCCATAGCTCTAGAACTCCTTGTTTCATCCATGCAGCGCCATGCGAAGCTGTGTTACCAGCCTCATTTCATGGGCTCAGAGAGGTTGAATGGTCAGCCCGGGCCACACAGCATGTCCATGTCATCATCTAGGCTGAGGATTCCAAACCCCAGCTTCTGCCTCCACCACCTCTGTGTGTTTCATAAGCTCTAAGGCCGGTGGGACCAACAAGCTGGTCCTTGTTCGGTGGAAGCCCAGCTGTGGGCGTGCCCAGCCGGCTGTCAGTGACTTCTTTATTCTGACATACTAATTGCACTAGTAGAACTCTCAGTGAGAGTGGTTTAACTGGTAATTACCTAGACTGATGTGGGGATTAGACACCTCGCAGGACTCTTTTTTTGTGTGGAGGCCCAGGCCCCAGGCCCCTGAGCCACATGGAGCCTAATAGCAGAGTCGCGGTGCTATCAGCTCCCACGCCCCTGCTCCCACACCTGCTGCCTCCTGCTCCTCCTCTCCTGTTGGCCTCATCTGGCTCCTGGGAAGCCAGGCCTGGTGCCGGCCAGGTCCCTGACCATCAGTGGCAGTTTGTGGGACCCAGTGGCCATAGGCCTCTCCTAGACCTCTGTGGCCAGACCTGGCGGCCCTGCCTGACCTGCCTGGCAATCTCATCCATGTAGAAACTTGGCTTCCTATGGCCGGAACACAGTAATGGGAGCAGACACCCAGGTGGAGAAGTCAGAACCTCCCCTTAGAGAGGAGACAGCCCTGAGCTGAGCAACACCCGGGTTCAGACTCCTCTTCTCTGGGCCTCTGGTCTCCCATCCAGTCTGTAGTGATGGTGTCAGAAAAACAGGGGCCTCCCAGCTCTGGCCCTGTGGCTCTGTTGGTCAGACCTTCTCACAAAACAGTCCATTCTCCTCCAAGCACAGGTGTGACTGGCTGCACCTCAGGCACTGCAGGTCGGCCCAGCCCCTGCTGAGGGAGCAAAGAGGCAGGCAGGACCAGCCCTGCTTGTTCCCAGAATCCTTTTTCACCTCATGTGAGCAGGTGACGGGCTCCTCTTCCATTGAGAAACTGAGGCAGGAACAGCACTGCAGGCAGAAGTCCAGCCAGAGACGATGGAGCCATCTTCACTTTTGTCCTGACGCTTCCCTGCACCAGACTGATTTCTTCCTGGGTCTCGGGTGACAGGTGTTGACAAGCAGGCTGTTGTACCTGGGAGAGGCGGGCTTGCTGGGAGTGGGGGATCTGGCCCAGGTCCCACTCAGCCCTGTGACCTTGAAGGGCTGACTCTTTACCTCCATGAGCCCCAGGCCACTTTCTTGGGTTCTTTACTGGGGAATTCTTCCATTTTTTCCACTAATTCACTCAACAAATGGTCATGTGGCACCTGCTCTGTGCCAGGCACAGTGGTAGTGACTGAGATATGACAGTGAACAAAGCCAAGTCCCTGCCCTGGTGGGCCTGGCCTTGTAGTGGGAAAGACAAGTGACCAACACAGGAGCCACGGAGGTGCCTGTCAAGTCTAGACAGTGACCCCCCCATCTGGACACAGGAGGGATGGACAGCGGGGAGTGGACAGGACGGGGCTCAGGGCTCTGACCTGGGACCCAGACAGTTTGCATCTGGACTCCGCTGCCTACTCTTAGTGTGATCTGGACTTTCCAGTCCCCCTCTCAGAGCCTCAGTTTCCTCTTCTGTTAAATGGAGATGCTCACGGTACCCACCGTAAGGGGCTGCTGAGGGGCCATGTGAGATGACACCCAGGGGTGACCTCAGCCCAGACCTCCACATCTGCCCCTTCACTGCCATCTCGTAGCTACTGTCACATGTTTGCTAAGGAGAGGAATGAGGCTCAGAGATGTTCCTTGATTTTCCCACGGCCACACAGCAGGTGGCCTCCCTGCCTGTACAGCCTCTGCTCTTCTCCTACGTAGAAGCTGCCCCCCCACCCGCCTGGCCTGGCCTATCGTTAGGCCCAGTAAGGGCCTCTGAACCGGACTGGACGGAACGTCCGTTGTAAACTGAGAATCCTGTTTTTAAAGCGTCTGTTGTTTGGGGGTTTACAGAAATAACACATGCTCATTACGCAAAATTCAGACCACACAGGCACATATGGACGAGGGCCCCGGGAGTCCTACCAGCCATCCCCTCAGGCAGCCACCTTCTCATTCCTGTCACCACACGTTCATTTGGCCTGTCTTTGAAGCTCATGTGAATGGAATCCTACAGTGCATAGTCCTGTGTGTGACACCCTCTGCATATTTCACTCAGCATGATGTTGTTGAGATTCACCCACGATGTTGTATCTGTAGTTATTTTTTACACGTGAATGAATTGTATCGCGTTGCATGACCACACCACACGGATCCATTCTTACTGATGGACACGTGGCTTGTTTCTGGTTTGCGTTTGAATAAAGCTGCTCTGAGCATCCTGGGACTCCTCCCTCCGTGGCTGTATCAAACCGGGTGCTCATCCCGACTCTGCCGCTTGGGAGCTGTGAGACTGTACACAGGTTCCTTTCAGATTAGAGCCTCTGACCCTCACTTCCTCACTCTTAAGACACCTTGAGGTGCACAAGGCCTACCTTCCCGGGTGCGTAGGACTGAGCGAAACGTGCAGTGAGGCCAGCTGGATGCCCGCGTCACAGTCGGGACTTCATAGATGGGAGCTGGTTGATACATCACATCCTGCTTCAGTGCTTTGCTCGTGTCATACCCTCTGCATAGACGACACTCACCTCCATGTCTGTTTTTAAAGGGGGTAGACAGGGGTTTCCATAAACCTGTGTCTCCCCACCCCCACTCCTCCCAAAGAGCCAGGCTCCTTCCATGGTGAGAGCCCCCATGCTTCCTGGTTGTTAGTCACTTTCTGCCTGTAGATCAGGGGTGTGTCTACCCTCTTTATCCTCCTCCCCAGGAGACCATGAACCCCCTGGGAGCAGGGACCAAAGCTGACTCTTCATGTTCCCTCCTGCCCCCTCTGCCATGCACCGGTCTCTGTGGGCAAAGGTGAAGGAGAGGAATTCGGCGGGAGGCAGGGCCGGGACCCGGGGAAGGAGCCTGGCCTGGCGGTGGGGAGAGCAGGGCCAGCGCTCTCTGTCTTTTCAGAAACTGACAGTGGGTGCAGCATGTCCCTGGGTCCTCCCCTGGGATCCCGGGTCCCTGCAGGGTCCTGCTTGGAGGGGGGTGGCTGCAGCAGGCATCTCAGGGCACCTGTTGACAGAAGAACCTTGAAGACAGGTGACCCCGTCCCAGTGTTGCCGCCCAGAGGAACCCTAGGCCACTCATTTTATAGCAGCTCGAGTCTGAGAGTCCATGTGAAGGACCCTTACCTGACCTGTGACCCCGGGCAAGTCTCTGCCCTTCTGGGCCTCAGTTTCCCCATCTGTGCAGGGTTGCCCTGAGGCTTTTGCAGCTCTGACCAAAGAATGTGCCCACCCCCTGCCTCCCGATGGGGGCTCCTCCAGGGTGAGCACAGAGTGGAGGCACAGGCGGCCACCTCCTCAGGGATCACATTCCCCACGGGAGAGAGGCGTGTCCCCGAGATGTGACCACATCTTTCTGGGACACGCCCACAGTTCAGTGCTTTCCCGGGTCTGAACTGGAGGACTCGCCTCCCCCTGGCTCACAGCTCCTTGGATCTATTTTTGGCCTTGGCAGGCTTGATGTGGTGGAGTGTGCGGTGTCCCCTGTAATTCGGGGTCTGAAGCCGGCTGAGGTCCGGACGGTAATTATGTGTGCAGAGCCATTTATGGAAAGAACTCTGAAAAAAGTCAGTAATGAGAACTGACTAAAAATACCGCAGCCGTGCAACCTGGGGCTCCTCTCGGCAGCGCTGAGATTTCTGGTGGGAGGAAGCCCTTCAGGACGCAGAATCGCTAGGTGATCAATTCCTCGGCTCCCCCGTGGGCCTGCACCGCCCGAGGGGACCCGGGTCTGTTTTAGGTCTGAAGTGGGCCCGTCGGCCTCCGTTACCGATAGGACCAGCCAGACAGGCCCAGCCCGTCCGCCTCCGGGACCCTGAGCTGCCCTCTGCCTCGAGGCCGGCAAGTCCCACAGGAAAGTGAAACACATGTGTGGCCTCTGATGGAGACACCGTGACAGGCAGCCTCTCCCAGACCAGCAGCAGTGCCCTAGCCCACAGCTGGGGTGCTGGACCCTGGGCCACTGTCCTGGGGACCAGGAGTTTTGGGGGGAAGGGGCCCCTGGAAGACAGGGAGCTTAACAAGCGGCCTTTGTGGTGGATGGGATGATGCTCACCAACTGAGCCACAGGGCCAGGGCCTCTTCCACCTCTTTACATGACTGGTCCCTTTCCTCCTCCAAACTTGACTATTTCCCCCTCGTTTACCTGGTTTTGGGATGATGAACTGATTCCTAGCAGAGGTTCTCAGCCTCCCAGATGTTTGGCACTATCCAGAGACATTTTACTTGTTAGAACTCTGGAGGAGAAGGCACCTGTGGGCAGACACGGGATGCTGCTAACCTTCCGCCGCACTCAGGGCAGTCCCACAGCAGGGATCTGGCCCAAAAGGCGGACAGTGCGAAGGGTGAGAAATCGGATCCAACACAAAATGCTTACTGATGAGGGCGGTGAACCGATGGCTAGTCACACTGCTGCAGGTCTTATTCTCTTTGATACTCAAATTGTCCTGTTTGGCCATTATGAAGCCTCGTCAAGTTGGCTTATGAGTACGTTTACCTCTCCTAGGAGTTTCTGAGAGCTTCTTGCTTTCTGGTACGAGATGTCCCAGGCTCTGCTCATGCATTTCCTGCGCTGGGTGGGAAAGCGGGTACGAGATGTCCCAGGCTCTGCTCATGCATTTCCTTTGCTGGGTGGGAAAGCGGGTACGAGATGTCCCAGGCTCTGCTCATGCATTTCCTGCCCTGGGTGGGAAAGCGGCGACTCTTCCCAAGCCCCGTGCCATGTGGTGAAGTGGGTCCCCGCGACTGCACTCTGGGCGCGAGGGCTCCCACTGCGCCTGCGTGGCCATCATTTCTAGGCTTTCTAGGGAATATGTGTTTTCTATGAGGAAGAAAATCATGACCTCAAACTAATATTTCCAATGCAAATTTAGAATTTTAGGTTTTAATTATATATATATTTTTTAATATATTTTATTGATTTTTTTACAGAGAGGAAGGGAGAGAGATAGAGAGTTAGAAACATCGATGAGAGAGAAACATCGATCAGCTGCCTCCTGCACATCTCCTACTGGGGATGTGCCCGCAACCCAAGTACATGCCCTTGACCGGAATCGAACCTGGGACCCTTCAGTCCGCAGGCCGACGCTCTATCCACTGAGCCAAACCGGTTCCGGCTTAATTATATCTTTTTAAAAAATATATTTTTATTGATTTCAGAGAGGAAGGGAGAGGGAGAGAGAGATAGAAGCATAAATGATGAAAAGCAAGAATAATTGATCGGCTGCCTCCTGCACGCCCCCTACTGGCGATTGAGCGAACCTGCACCCCAGGCATGTGCTCTTGCTGGGAATCGAACCCGGGACTCTTCAGTCCGCAGGCGGAGGCTCTATACACTGAGCCAAACCTGCTAGGATGGTTCACTTACATCTTAAATTTTGCATTTCTATTTTATTTTTACATTATATTACAATACATTAACATATTGTTTACTTTGTTCTACAATTTGATGTACTCGGAAGGAGACATCACTTCTGTGGCATTCTTCTCCAAAATCCATAAAATCAACCGTATCTAATAAGAAAGCATCAGGTAGGCTCACAGGGAGGGACGTGCAACAAAGTGACTGACCAGTGCCCCTCCAAAGGGCCAAGGTCATGGAAGACAAGGAAAGACAGCGACTGTTACAGAGGACAGAACAACTAAATGCGCTGCGGGATCCTCAATTGGATCCTGGGACAGAAAAGGCACATTAGTGGGAAAACTGGTAAAATGCAAGAAAAGTCAATATTTAGTTCATGGTATTATACCAATATCAATTTCCTGGTTTTGATAATTATACTGTGGTTTGCTTAGGTAAGGTGTTATCATCAGGGGAATCTGGGCAAAGAACATATAGGAAGTCTGTGTACTATTCTTCCAACAACTTTTCTCTAAATCTAAATAATCTAAAACTATTACAACATAAAGTGAGTCCCACGCCCCCACCCCCGAACTGTCCCCAATGCCACCCCTATCCTTCACGGCGCTCATCACATACAGTGACCATGTTTGTTTACTTTCGTGTTTGCTGCCCGACTTCCCGCCACACTACACACTCGCTGGCGGCCGGCTGGTCCAGCTTGTCTGCAGTTTCCCCAGGCCAAGCGGCTCGCATTCAATAAGCACTGCTTTCAAACGTGTCGAATGAATGAATGAATGAATGAATGAATATTCCTGGATGTGACCAGGAGAGAGCGAGTGCTCTTAGAAAGCCTCCAGCGCATGAGAATGTGGCATAGTCAGAAGTCGTCTGTCACGTGCCCAGAGGGGAAATTAGGTGCCCCCCAGATTTTGGAGATGGGGGAAATAATTTACTGCCCAGAAACCTCGCTCCAAACGCAGTGGTTCCCGTCCCCCACCAGTGCCACCACGGAGAGGGGACTCCTGGCAGGACACACTCCGATGGCCGGGATCCAGAGCAGAGGCCAGGCAGGGAGCACCCCCAGCCCCCGGCCCAGCCCATCTGAACCTGCCAGGGGACCTGGAATGAACTTCGCAGCCCCACAACCGGCAGCAAAATTGTATCCTGGGAAAGCCCGAGAAATCACGTTGTACAGACCTTGGCTTTTCCCATAAATTCCCTCTGAGGATCATCAAGCAATAGCAGCAGGGTGGGGAGCAGCCACGGGCCAAGTCCAACAAGGGGGGGGGGTGGTCCCCTGCAGTGGAAGGAGCCCACACAGGGGTTCCCTCTGTGTGTGGAAACGTGGGAGCAGAGTGTGTGGTGACCTCTGCCCTTTGAGCTTGATGTTGAGAGTCTTCAGCACTTTCATGAAGAAAGGGTTCGTTTCTGCTTTGTGCCTGAGCCAGAATTGGGGCGATGGCCCCAGGGCATTGCTGAGGGGCCACCTCCCCGGGCCTGGACGTCTTTGGGAGACTCCAGACCCTGGTGATGGGGAAGGTGGAGGCTGCGCATGAAGAGATACCGGAAAGGGAATACTCTTGAACAATGTGTTAGACGTACTTGCTGGACCATCACCGAGTGCCGGCTGTAGCAGCAAACATGGCTTTTTACAGTTTCATCTGACGTGGTGTCAAGTGGGCTTTTTTCAGATGTGGATCCTGAGGCCCCGAGGACCAGAGGCCTTGACAGAGGCCAGCCCGGTGAGGAGGAGGCACCTGGAAGCCATCCAAATGCCTCTCAGCTGAATGGATACACGTGATGGTCTATAATCTTCCTTTCATACTTTTCTTCAGAAACGGAAATCGCATGGCTCCGTTTTCTCCCCCGGGGCTCTTGAGTCTCACACATGAAGCTCCTGATGGTGCTGGCAGGATGTTGTCCCTTTGATGCACCAATTAAGTTCAGAAATGGCAGGCCAGCACCCGTCCCTGCCGCCTGGGGAAGAGCCACGGCCCCTATCTCACCATCCCTGCCCTTCACAGCCCCGCATGGAAAGGCTCCCAGTGTCCCCACCTCACAGATGAGGAGACTGAGCCCACACAGGGAAAGTGCTGGGAGGCTGGGACCAGAAGCTCCAGCTACAGGCCAGGCATCTACACTTCTCAGTGCAGGGCAGCCTGCCCAGGAACCACCACAGGGGGAACTCCAGGTCCCATCAGATACTGCTCTTCACTCAGCTTTTGAGGAGAAATATCTTCCCCAACTCAGAGGAGCAACCTCCGAAAAACTACATCCACAGAGTTCCAGCAAAGAGGGGGGGCGCGCCCTTTGGCCAGTTACAGTAATGTCCGGTTTAATGCGAGAGCCCAGCGAGTTTTATGTTTCTGATAAAACGCATTCTTCTCCTAAAAGTTTCCCATCTTCCGGGGCTTGCTGGGAGCAGCCAGGGGGCTGTTTCCTGAGCTGGAGCTCCAGCTGGTTTATCAAAACGCAGGACGGAAGTTTGGGACGAGAGTCCGTTAACGTGAACAAGGTGCTCTTGACCCAGCAAGGGAAGGAGGCCGCACGGCGTGGTGCCCACGTGGAGCTGGCAGGTTTGCGGCTGGTGCCCTCGGTCCCCGGATCCAACAGGGAATCAGCCTCAGGCCTGCAGACAGAGTCCCGGTGACCGCCCGCCAGTCCCCACTGTGCCTGGGGTAGAGGCACATGGCGATGCTTTCAGAGGGTCCGTCCGCTGAAGGGTGTGAAGGTGCCACACCCCGTGACAGCCAGCGGCCTGGGCCTGTCCGTCCCGCGGACCTGGGATTCCTACACGCCCGGTAACGGACGCGGTCTGTGTGGTCCCCGAATGCGCGGGATTGTCACCAAAGTTGCGCGAGTGCGTGTGTCTGCCGACGACCCTGCCCCCCACGCCCTCGGCCTGTGCGGGAGGACCCCGGTGCCGCCGGCGTCCCTGAAACAGCCTGGCTCCCCGTGGGCATTTGCTGCGTGTCCAGCTTCCTGTCTGGTGATGGGCATTCTGTTTCCTCTCCTCCCTGGTCTGGGAATGAAACACTCATCTCCTGCCCAAACATGTGTGTCTGCCGGCCCCACCCAGCACAGCTGTTTGCCCGGCCGTCCCTGGACCAGGTTCCCACCGCGAGGACAGGACGTGCTCCCCACATCCGCCTCTGCCACCAGCCTGGTGACTTGTGGTCACTGAGCCCGGTAGCCAGAGAGAGACTTTTAAAAAGACTCTCAGACGTGTAATTAAAATCTCAGTGTTGGGCTTGGGGAAGGTGCTGGGCGGCTCCCGCCCCTGCTTTCCGGAAACACAGATTTCTAGTGTTTGAAAGTGACAGAAGGCTAAAGTGAGACGGCCCTAAATATACTGTCCTGGGCACTTCCGGCAGCTGGGCTTGTGGGAGTAATTCTGCACCAGCGGCCTCTTGCCCAAAGTATTGGACCAGGCCCCGCAACGGAGCCACCTCGGGTCCCCCTCCAGCCCATGCTTCACCCCACCTCCACGCACAGCTTCCGCACCACGCCCTGCTCCCTGCTGCCTGGAGCCTGGCCCCCCACTGGCCAGAGGCACAGCCATGCTCCTAGGCCGGAACTCCAACTCTCCTCAGTCAGGCCACCGCCAGACTCACAGCCCGTACCCCACCCTCTGATCTGTGGGTGGCCCTGGCCCACTCAACCTGTGCATTTGATGTCCCCTCTGCCTAGAAAGTCCTCCCTGCCAAGTCTCCGTCATCCCATCCTTTGAGGCCAGTTCAGATGTCACCTCCTCCAGGAAGCCCACCCAGATCCCACCATACCATGGGATCTCTGACTCCCCGCACTGACTGGGCCTCCCCAGGAGCTGTCACTCCCACCTTGCCTCTTGTTTCTTTCCATCTCTCCCTCTGGCCTCCCTCCTCCTTCACCTGCTCCAAGAGGACCTGCCACCCTTTCGCCTTTCGCTGTGTTTTATGGCTGTTGTCTCCCTGTCTGTGCTGTCATCTCTCAGCTCCAGGCCTTTGCTCACACTGGTCCCTTCCTGTGCAGCATTCTTGTCCCGTGACCTCGTGGTAAATTCACTGTCACTGCTCAAGGCCCAGCTCCAATGTCAGCTGTGAGCGCTCACCGTCCCATGTCCCATCCACACACCTGGTGGACTCTGAAGTGCACTCAGTCATGTCCCTGCCGCCACTCGGCCTCTTCTCCTTGGGTCTGACGTCCATCTCTCAGAGGAGGGACCTGTCCTCTCTGCCTCATCTGTGGGCCCAGAGACAGAAGGGGCGGGGCCGGACCTGCTGGGTCGGAGGCTTGGGGGCCAGAAATGGAAGCTGCCCTTGTTGGCCCCACTGTGCGTCAGGCGCTGTGCTGGGCACCTCACTACCGGGCTCCGGGCCCTCTCAGCACTGGGGGCAGAGCCTGTGGGCAAGCCCGTTCCCCAGGGAGCAAATGCCTCTCCCAGGCTGTCCCGGCCCCTGGTTCCCACGGGCCCTGCCACCCTGGAGCCCGAGCCCAGAGCCAGGAGCGAACAGCCCGCTTTGTCTTGCAGTGGAGCTCGACCGCTCCCTGGGCCACCAGGAGCCCCCCTGGAAGGAGTTCCGCTTTGACCTGACCCAGATCCCGGCGGGGGAGGCGGTCACAGCTGCCGAGTTCCGGATTTACAAGCTGCCCAGCACCCACCTGCTCAACAGGACCCTCCACGTCAGCATGTTCGAGGTGGTCAGAGAGCGGGCCAACAGGTGCCTGCCCATACCCGCCTCCCGGTCAAACTGTGGGTGTGTCGGCCCAGCCCTGGGGGGACGGACCTGGGCTTCCTGGGAGCACACCCTCCAAGAGGGAGATGCTTGGCCCAAGGCCCTGGCACCCTGGCTTCAATCCCCTCCCTGGCGTCCTGGCTGTGGGACCTTGGACGGGTCACTGAGCTCCCAAGCCTCAGTTTCCCCTCTGTCCACGGGGGCGGCAGCACCTTTCTATAGCAGATGCGGTGAGATGAGGCAGTGAGGCGCCCAGCTCAGGGCCAGGAGGGCCGACGCCCCAGGAGTGGTCCCCAGGTGGGCACAGGAAACACGAAAGCAGCTGTGCCGGCTTCGGTTAATTGTTCTTTCGTATCCACAGGGAGTCTGACTTGTTCTTTTTGGATCTTCAGACGCTCCGAGCTGAGGACGAGGGCTGGCTGGTGCTGGACGTGACAGCAGCCAGTGACCACGGGTTGTTGAACCGTAGCAAGGACCTGGGACTCCGCCTCTACGTGGAAACGGAGGACGGTAAGGCGGGGTCAGGTAGCGAACCTTCTCCCGGGCTCTGATCAGCGGGTCCGGGTTGCACCCCAGCTCTGCAGCTTTCTGACGGGGACCTTGGCAGGCTGCTTACCCTCCAGGCCTTGTTTGTCGCCTGTGGAAGGAGGAGTCAGGCCTTCATTCATCCACCAGGTGTTTAGGGGCGGAGCCTCCTTTATCCCAGGCAGTGGGCCCCGGATCACCTGTGTGACTACATCAAGGGGCCGCAGGGCTGGAGCAGAGGGGTCAGGGAGAGTCGGAGGGAGAGGAGCTGAGAGAGGCAGGCAGCGGCATTCTGAGTTAGGGTAAGCCAGCTAAGGGGTGGAGTTTTTAGGGAGCTTCTTGAATTGCACAGCAGTGGAGGGCGGCAGGGTCTGAGTTAGCTTTGCATAGAAGAGCACTCAAGGAGGGGTGGCATCACTCCCAACCCTTAGTGTGGGCAGCCCTCAGTGACTGGCTTCCCAGGACAGTGTAAAAGGGAGAGGGGAGAGAACTGGACGGTGGGAAAAGCTGACCAGCACCACCTCAGCCAGGCGATCAAGGTTCCCATGCAAACTCACTGGGTTCTGGTGTACCCTGGATGTGGGGGGATGAGAGGGCTCTTCTCCTCGGGGGTCTTCTCCCCAAACCCATGGCCCAGTGTCGCCATGAGAAAAACATCAGACAAACCCAACTGAAGGGCGGCCTACAGAACGCCTGAACCGGCAAGGCCATCCAAAACAGGGCCACCCGAGAACTGCACAGCCCAGAGGGCCTGAGGCGTTGCCGTGACTCCGTGCCCTTGGGGTCCTGGATGGGGTCCTGGAGAGGAAAGGGACCTGGGGAAACGAATGAAACCTGAATAAATCGTGCTGTTGAGTTAAGAAGGTATCAATACTGGCCCATTCGTTGTGACAAATGTACCATAGTAATTGAGATTTAACATTTCCCGGGGGGCACTGCGTTGGGTATAGGGGAATTCTCTGTACAAGCACCTCTGCAAGTTTTTCTACATCTCAACTGTTGTAAGTAAAAGCTTTATTTATTGTATGCATAAGCACACACCCTGACCACAGCGAGATGTGTAAGCTGTGGGGGCAAGAGTGAAGGGCAGCCAGAGAGGCCCCGGCAGCCAGTGTTCGGGTGAGGGCTGGGGCAGGGGAGGGGGGAGGTGCTGGTAGCAGCAGAAATGGAGACAAGTGGGGGGAGGGGTCGGGAATAAAGTGGACGGAGCCATTGGATTTGTTTTTAAATTACAGTTTACAGTCCATACGGTTTTCTGTTAATTTCGGGCGGACAGCATAGTGGTTAGACAATCATATACTTCACAGTCTTCCCCCGATATTTCCAGTACCCACCGGACACCATGCATGGTTATTACAACAGTATTGGCTGTATTCCCTATGCTGTGCTTTACATCCTGGGACTGTTTTGTAATTACCAATTTGAATTTTCTTTATTGCTGATTTTAGAGAGAGGGAGAGAGTAGAAACATCAGTGTGTGTTTTCATTATTTATGCATCAATTGGTTGCCTCTTGTATGTGCCCTGACCGATGGGAGGGAAACCTTGGCCTGTGGGGACAATGCTCTAACCAGTGGAGCCACCCAGTCAGGGCCTGGAACTACCAATCTGCACTTCTTAATCCTCCCCTTTTCACCGCCCCCCCCCCACTCCCCTCCCCTCTGGCAACCATCAGTCTGTTCTCTGTGTGCCAGTGGGTTTTTAAAATATATACTTTTTTCCTTCCCTGAGCTGGGAAAAATAGAAGAGGGGCAGGTTTGAAGTGGGGAATGGCTCACTGGTAGCCCTGGCTGAGGTCCATAAAAATGTCATTCCAGGACAGGTGCGCTGGGGACACAGGTTTGGGAACCTGTGAAACAGAAAAGTGGGTTTTAGAGCTTTGAAACTGGACAGGCACCTGGGAAAGGAGCTCAGCGATGGAGCCAGAAAGTGTCTTGCCACTGAGTCTTTCCCTGAGGGGCGCCCCCTGGGGACCTTCATGAGCCCCAGAGCCAGTCCCAGGCCCTGTGGCTGTCCACCTTTCCAGGGTTGGATCAGAGAGGGAGGCTGGGCGGAGTGGTGGTACCAGCAGGCTGGCGCGTCCCCAGCCCGGAGCCCTCCCTGCTCTGTGACTTGTGGGCTGGGGTGCACATGGCCAGCCGCTGCCTGTCCCTGGCAGGGCCCATTCCTGGCAGGCTCCTGGCCGCGTTGCTCAGGGGCTGGGTCCCCACCGGCTGCTCAGGGTCCTCACGGGCCAAGGGCTGCCTGTGCGGCTTCACCGTCAGCGCTTGTACCCGCGCCAAGTTCTACAGGGATCGTGGAGGCTGTGGACATCTCTCATGGGGTGAAAATCATGATTGGGGCTTTGGGCTCTGTGCGATTCTGGAGAATCTTAGGGGTGCTGCTCAGACCCAAGTGGGGCATTTGACTATGATCAGCAGCAACGTGGGCGTGGACCACTGCGGGCTGGGCCTTTACTGACGGCCAAGCAGATGACCCGCATCGCATGGTCTGCCCCTACGTGGGCCAGGACGCGCTCTATGAGCATCACTTCTTGGCGGGTGAGCTGGAGCTGGAGGTGACCCCAGGGCCCTTTGGCTGAGCGCATCCACGCAGGCGGTGCTGGGGTGCCGCCTTCTACACGCCCAGGGCCAGCGGGACTCTGGTTCAGGAAGGAGGCGCCCCCATCAGGTACTATCGCAGCGGCCAGTGGCCGTCATGAGTCAGCCCAGAGAGGGGAGGATTTTCACTGGCGGCACTGTCTTTTGGAGCGGCCATCACCAAGGATGTTGCTCTGGTGCCAGGGTGGAAAACACTGAGTGGCGAAACACTATCTCCGGTGGGAGCGCCAGGAAGTTCAACCTGCCCACGTGCACAGCTGCCGAACCTCCGTGGTGGAGGTTAAAGAAATGGTGGGTGTGGGGTTGTTTGCCCCAGAAGACGTTCATGTAGATCACATGGTACAGCAGGAAACTTTGAGAAGAGAGTTGAGTGGTTAACAATCTGGAAAGAGAAAGATGGAAAAGCTAGGTCTTCGGATGATGTAACAGCTCAAATCATCAAACGGGAAGATCTTGAATTTGAGGATGGCATGTATGCCAATGTGGGCATAGGAACCCCTCTTCTGGCCGCAACTATATATCCGTCCCAATATAACTGTCCACCTTCACAGTGAAGATGGAGTCCCAGGCGTGGGTCCATGTCCATTAGGAGGAGGTGGGTGCAGATCTCATCAGTGCTGGCCAGCAAACCGCCATCATTCTTCCCAGGGGCTGTTTTCTCTCCAGCGATGACTCATTTGCTATGATCCAGGGGGACACACCCACCTAACCAAGCTAGGACCATGCAGGTTTCCAAATACGGTGACCTGGCTACCTGGACGACCCCGGAAAGAAGGTGAAGGGAATGGGGGGTGCGGTGCACTTGGTGTCCAGGATCAAGGCCAGAGTAGTGCTCACCATGGAGCACTGCACCAAGGCCAACGAACCCCAAATCTTGGAGAAGTTCTCGATACCCCTGACTGGGAAGCGGTGCGTGGACAGAATCATCGTGGAAAAGGCCATGTGACGTGCACAAGGGGAAGGACTGACGCTGGCTGAGCTCTGGGAAGGCCTAACCCGGAGGACATCAGAGAGAGCGCGGGGCGCCTTTGCCGGCTCACCCACGGCCAGGCCCCTGCAGCAGCTCACAGCCCCCGTGGGAGGGAGCCCTTGCTCACAGAGGCTTGTCTTTCATTTTAACCTCAGGGTCTCGTCCAGAGGAGTCCGGGATCACACTGGTCCATTTCACAAGCAGCCTGACCCGTTTTCTCCCGGCCCCTCAGGCTTCCTACCACCAGAAACACTGTTCTCTCAAGAGGGAAGTGACTTTAAACAAAACAAAAGGAAAACAGGCGTCTGTCTGTGTGCTCTGTGGGCCCTCAGAAAGCGCTGCTGCAGGCGTCCAGGACTCGGACGCCTCTTCACTGTGATTTTACATGAAAGCCGTGCCGCTGGAGGGGACCCCACGGGAAGGTTTCCTCCCTCATGAATGTCGGCGGGGCGGGGAGTAACCCCACCCAGAGGCTAGCAAAGGCACCATTCACTAGTCCTGTGGAAACATGCAAGTGTAAACGTCAGCCCTGCTGGTGTGGCTCCCTTGGTTGGAGCGTCTTCCCGTGCACAGAGGGTCGTGGGTTTGATTCCTGGTCAGGGCACATACCCAGGTCCAGGCGCGTGTGGGAAGCAAGTGATTGAGGTTCCCCCGCCCCCCCCCCTCTCTCTGTCTGCCTTCCTCCCTTCCTCTCTCTAATATCAATAAAAACACATCCTCAGGTGAGGATAATAATAATAATAAATTTAAAACAAAAAAAAAACACCCATAAATGTCAGGTCCTGGTGGGAAGACATGCTGCCTAAATGAAAGCTTTTCTCCTTTGGCCCTTCTGACTTTTCTACTGGGCCTTTCATTTTGTGGCTGGATTGTGTTTCCTGTAGCCTCACCTCCTCTTCCCCACACGCCTCCTCCACGTGGCTCAGTGCACGTCTCCAGAAGGAAAGGAGGACCGCGCAGGGGGACGTGACCTGGTCGTGGGAGGATGCGGGGGAGGGGCTGTGGGTGCCACCAGGGTTTCCTCCATAGACAGTCCCCCTTTGTGTTGCCAAGGGCTGTGGCTTCCGCTAGGAGGAGTTCTAGAAACCTAATCGAGGGACTCAGACGGGATTTCTCACCGTGACCCAGTGCTCCTGTGTCCTCCTGAACTGACTCTCTGTCCTCCCTCTCTGTCGTGGAGCCTGACCCGGCCTCTTGTTAATATTCTCTTGTCATCCAAGAGGGGCCTGAGGGATTCCATCCTGAAGCCTTAGTCTCAAAGACTTAGAAAAAAGTGAGATCCTAGGTGTGTGTTTGGGGCAGGGGTGGGCCGAGGGGGGTGTTAAAACCCGACTTGGAGCTTGCACTTCCTAAGCATGGCTCTAGGGGGCGCACCACCAACATGAGCCCCTGGGTAAGACCAGGGAGTTCCAGCTGGTCAAGGAAGGCCTTTCAGGGAGGCCTTGCAGGGGCCTCATCCCCAGGAAGGGACAGGTCCTGGGATGGAGAGGCGGGAGGCAGTGCTCACCGAGGGCACAGCCTGGGGGTGTGGGGGGAAGAGGCCAGGGCATGACCAGATGGGGGTGGGTGGGATGGAGTAGACACCTTTGGGGGCTCCTGGGCAGATGTGCCCTGGGAGTCGGGACGTCCCAGTGGCAGTGTGGGACAGGCAGAGGCTCCCAGGGGCCGACAAGTGACAGGGCCGTTAAGCAGTAGAGAGGAGGGAAAGGACTGGGTTTCCCATCCTCACGCGATGAAGTCGCCTAAGGGACAAAAGCAGACCAGGCCCACAGCTGGGATGCCCTCCAGGGTTTCGACCAGGCATCCGAGTGACCCTCAGCGTGGCACCAGGGTCACATCCATGACTTCAGGCTGAGGTGGAGCAGGGGCTGCAGGGGCACCCAGAGCAGAAGGAAGCCTGGGGAGAGGCTTATCCTGGCACAGCTGGGAGGCACATGAATTAGGACAGGATCGGGCAGGGAGCTGCCAAGGCATCTGGGCTCTGATGGGGCGACTCGGAAATGGATGAGGCTAGAGGTCCCATGGCCCCCCCCTGGCTCAGAGGAGCCCTGCTCAAGATGATGGGAGGGGAGCTCTGGGCTCTGGAAGGAGGGCCGGGGGTCCATGCCCAGGCCTCCCAGGTTAGGCCGTCTGAAAGACTGGGGTCAGTCCCCTAGTCCGGCCCGCCTGCCCCAGACCGGCCTCTGCAGGGTGTGCTGGGGTGGGTGGGGGTGTCCTGGCCGGTTGCAGCTTGCTTGGGGCCTTGAACAGGTGCTGCTCACTGGGCTTTGGTTTCTGCTTCTGTGAAGTGGGACCTAGGATCAGCTGCTTCAGGATCTCGGTCAGGCTCCCCACAGGCTGCCTCGGTGACGTGCTGCCTCAGTGGTGCTGCTAGTTGATCTGCTATGTCCTTCTCTCTGCACCCAGGACACCCCAATAAGATCCCCGAACAGACAGTTGCATAAAGAAAAACACACAGTGAGCATAGCCCCCCGGCATGTCCTTCGGGCCCCAGTGGGCAGAGCTGTCCAGAGAACAGGGACAGGGCAGCGGCACACACAGGCTGGGGGCTGCTGGGCCCAAGGCGTCCCCCTGCGTCAGCCAGGCCGTGGAGCTCCGCTCAGTGCCACCTGATGACAGGCGCCCATCTGCTCATGGCTCCATGGCCGCCTTGTCCTGGCCTCACTGGCCTGTCCCCTCTGCTCGCAGAGCTTCCATGGGTCTTGTGGCCTGTGTCCTCGTGGTTCCCCTGCGTCCTCCTGACTGCGACTCACCATGACCCAAACTCTCCCAAATGGCTTCTGTCTGGGCTCCTTCCAGCAACAGCGCCTGCAGCTTCAACCTCCTGTCCTAGCAGGTTCAGTCCTGTGTGGAGCCTCTGATGGGCCCAGAGCTTTGTTCTGTGGCAGGTGATGTCATAGGTCAAAGGTTGGTCTGAGGATTCATCAGGTGTCAGTTCACTAAGGCCCATGGACGCAGGTCTGCGCACATCTGTTAGGAGCTGACCTTTGAGCAGGCGTGTGGGTGGGGCAGGCACTGTCCTTCCTTGGCCTGTGGTGTCCAACGGGGGTCATGTTAGACCTGCTCATGGCACGCGAATATATGCCTACGTATGTGTGCGTCTGCACACCGTACATGATGATGCCTGCCTGTGTGTATGTGCAGACATGGGTGTGCATGTGTGTGTGTGTCCGTGCTGCACCACTGAGGGGGATGCACTTGGAAGTGGAATGGTGGTCACCGTGTTTGAGAAACAGAAATGAGTTTGTCATCACGCTCCTGCTAACATCCCACAGGAAAAGAAAGTGAAGAGGTTCTGTTTCCTCCTCTTCTTTATGATGAAAGCCAGGAAGCAACCTACACGTCTAGCGATAAGCTGATCTCTCAGTGAATTGTGGTGGAGGAGGGACATTTTTTCTCAAAAGTCTCCCTACAGTTATGTTGCTGCAACAGTGAGAGCATCGCGAGGTCACGTGGGAATAGGAGGAGGCCAGGGAGAGAGGTGCCTTGGGGAGTGGACACTGCAGGGCGAATGAGCGTTTCCACAGCGGCCTCCGTCTTTAAGGCTGTGGGTAAATTCCTGTTTGTAGACCTCACTATTCCTAGGGCGGGGCCCCAGTCATGCCCTGCCTGCAGCCCTCCTTCCTTTTTTAGCCACTAACCGGGCCTGTGGATAGGAACGGGCTCTGGAATGAGACCAACCTGGGTGGACCCGAGCTCTGGGACTGAGGTCCAGTGTCCGCCCACTGAGCCTGTGTCTGTCCGCGGCGTCGGGAAGCAGTGAGGCCTGCTCTCGGGCAGGGGAGCACCAGCCCCGCCCTGGAGCTGCGCCGATCAGCCGGGGGGGCATCCTCCCACAGGAGCATCCCAGGAGGATGCGGGAAGGGAGACTCGGGCCCAGGAGGCCCCAGACCGAGGTGGTGGCCGCGTGTGGCTCTGTGACATCACCAATGCTGACCCTGGGGTCGCCAGGCCCTCCTCCCACGGTCTCCTTCAGACCCGCTGCCCGGGGCCAGGGCTGGACTTGGACTCCGGTCTTCAGATGAGGGAGCAGGCACGGCAGCCGCCTCAGGTCCTCAGCCTTCAGGCTCCTGGGCCCGCCCCGGCCCTGGCAGAGCTGCTGCGGTGCCTACGGCAGAGCCGCCGCCCTCGGTGACCGCCCTCTCTCCTCTCTGTCTAGGGCACAGCGTGGATCCTGGCCTGGCCGGTCTGCTGGGGCGACGGGCACCGCGCTCCCAACAGCCCTTCATGGTCACGTTTTTCAGGGCGAGCCCCCGCCCCGTCCGGGCCCCTCGGGCGGTGAGGCCCCTGCGGAGGCGGCTGCTGAAGACGACCAACGAGCTGCCGCCGCCCAACAAGCTCCCGGGGATCCTCGGTGAGGCCCGGGCGCCGGGCGCGAGGCTGTAGGCCCAGGACCAGTGGTGGCAGAACCTGCTGGCCCTCACAAGGGGTCAAGCCAGCGGTCACCCTCCAGCCCCCTCCTGACACCCTCCCTTGCCCCGCGCCCCCTGTGGACCGGCCGTGCACTGTCTCTCAGGCCCCCGGCTCCCCAGGCCCCCGGCTCCCCAGGCTCCCCCGACGCCTCCGTCAGTATCAGGTGCCCTTCCTCGGGCAGCACCGCCCCTGTGCCCGCGGCTCCCTCAGGCACCTTCGGGTGCACAACTGTTTGGGCGAAGGTCTCCCCGCCAGGCAAGACCCTCAGAATCAGGGGGACGGGCCTCACCCCCTTGTTTGGCCTCAACATGAGCCACGTGACCTGTGCAGGGGTGTGGCAGGACGGGTGGGGTGCAGGCAGGTGTCTCAGGAGGGAAGGAGGAGCTGCCACCACCCGGTGGCAGAAAGGTCCCCTGGGCTGTTTATGGAGCATCAGGAGGCCCACAGGCTGAGCGGGAGGCTGGGCGGAGCGTGGCTTCCTCTGGAGCCACTGGGAGCCATCGAAGGCTCTTGAGCTGGTCCGACACCAGCAGAGCAGCAGGGATGGGCGTTGAGGGACCCAGTGGCTTGGTTTTCCATCGTTCACTTATCCCACAAACGTGCCCGCGAGGGCGTCCCCGCCCAGGGAGCCCCCGTGGCCGCGGCACAGAGCAGGGCCCCAGGAAAGACCTCCACGTCTGTCCCGCAGATGGCGCCCACGGCTCCCACGGTCGGCAGGTGTGCCGTCGGCACGAGCTCTATGTCAGCTTCCAGGACCTCGGCTGGCTGGTAATTTCTCCTCTCCCTTCTCTCCTAAGTGACGACCCCCCGAAGGTCAGGTGTCTCTCCAGGAGGGGGTAGACTTGGGGGATTTTTTTCCTCATATTATTTTCTTCTGAGTTTTCCAAGTTTTCTAAAAGGAGAATGTGTTACTTTGGCTTTTTGGTAAAAACTGTGAAAATGGAGAGTCTGCACCCTGAGCCATAAAATGTCGGCTACAAAGGGAGCCTGAGGCCGGGTGGCCGCCTCTGAGCCTTTGCAGTGACGGCAGCTGCGGGAGTGTGGGGCGGGGCAGCGGGAGGACCACCCCGAGGACCACAGGCTTGTTCCCAGTCCTGTCTGCTGAGGGTCCTGGGGTGGACGCCAGGCTTCGGGGCTGGGGCGGGGGGCGGGGAGGCTGCTCAGGACGGGCCGAGGGTGAGTGACGGGTCCCTGAGGCTGAGGGAGGGAGGGAGAGGGGCAGCCCTGAATCCTCCTGTGACAGGTGCTAGTGGGAGGGGCCACATGGTGGGACTCACCTTCTCCATTCCCCACCCAGGATTGGGTCATCGCCCCCCAAGGCTACTCAGCCTATTACTGTGAGGGGGAGTGCTCCTTCCCGCTGGACTCCTGCATGAACGCCACCAACCACGCCATCGTGCAGTCCCTGGTCAGTACCCAGCCTGTGCTGCCCGGGCCCGGGGAGGGCCGCCTGGAGGGGAATGGGGCACCTGCTCCGTCTCTCGGAGGTTCTCACGTGGAACCTTGGCTGGTGCACGGCTGGTGCAGGTGTTGTTAAACTCCCACACCCGTGCAGGTGCAGGTCCCTGTGTGGCCAGCTGCGTCTGCAGACTCGCTGCTGGTGCGCACACTCACATGCACACACACACGCACACAGAACAGACGTCCACCCCACCTGGGCACCTGGGCACTCTGAACACGTGTGCCCGTGTGCACGGGATTGCTCAACCTCAAGTGACACGTGCACACGAGGTGAGAGACAGGCGTGTGTGCTCACCACCCTCCTCACGGCGAGTCGGGAGAGTCACCCATAGCCCTCGTGCACAGGGCTCTCCTCTCCGAAAGGCCAGGTCCCTGAGGCCCGGCTTCTCTCCCGGGTCCCAGGTGGGACAGGCCCTCCCCGCTCCCCGCACTGAGAGCTCATGGCCGGCACACCCGGGCGGTGCTGCCTGGTTCCTGTCACGTGGGCCTTCGAATGCCAAGCCCAGACACCTCATGTGGAGGCTGGAAGTTGGGAGCAGTGGCCCCCTGTCCAGTCTGGCTGACATCCCCACAGAGGCCTTGGCTTCCCAGTGGCTGCAGAGAGGCTCTGGGCCCCAATCCAGCCCAGTGCCCGGCTGACAGTCCTCCTGGCAGGCTGGCCCAGAGCTGGGGCTCCCGGGACCAGTGGGCATGGGGGAACAGGCACCAGACTGCCGGACAGGCCCCCATCAGAAAGCTTCACCCGGTTCTGCAGCCCCCGTAGGGCTGGGCGGTCCTGGGCCCTCGGAGCGGCCCCAACACCCACGGATGGAAGCCCGTGTCCTTCCTCTCCTGCCCCAGAGCTCGGGCCGCCGGCGTGGGCCCTGACCAGGCGTCCAGTGCTAACTCAGCTCATCCTGCCAAGTCGCAGGATAAATATTTGTGTGGAGGCCGAAATAGCTCCACAGTCAGGCTCTTTCTTGGTGGGGAAGTGGTTCAGGCAGAGGGAGCGGGCTCACCACACCTGGTCCGAGTCCTGCCCCAGCGCCCGTGGCCTGTGTGCGCTGCTCCTTCATCGCCCAGAGTCAGACTCACCTGAGAAGCTGTGAGGAGGGTGAAAAGTGCTTTGAGAAATGACGGTGTTGAACCCCCAGGGGTGAACCTGGAATCCGAGGCTTTATCCAGTTGCTCCATGAACACTCTTGGTATCAGCCAGGAGGGGGAGACAGGAAGGAAGTGAACACAAGGAAGTGGACAAGGCATGATCAGGGCCATTGTAGAAGCCCAGAGAAGCCTGGTCAGTGTGGCTCAGAGGTTGAGCGTTGACCCATGAACCAGGAGGTCACAGTTTGATTCTTGATCAGGGCACATGCCTCGGTTGAGGGATCGATTCCCAGTAGGGGGCGTGCAGGAGGCAGCTGGTCAATGATTCTCTCTCATCACTGATGTTTCTCTCTCTCCCTCTCCCTTCCTCTTTGAAATCAATAAAAACATTTTTTTAAAAGAAGCCAAGAAGAGGAAAGAGTGGAGGAGTTCTGGGGGCGGGGGAAGGGGTGCTGCAGGGCCCTCAGGCATAGGGACCTGCCACCAGGCACATTGTGTGCTGGGGACCAGCAGGGCCCTCAGGTCTGAGGGGAGTGGGTGTGGCAGGGAGTTGACAGGTGCCCAGGCTGTGTCCTAAGGGCCCGGGGCAGGGCAGCGGTCAAGGTGAGCAGATTTTCACACCACACTGCGCTGGCTATGGCTGGAGATGGGAGGGGTCGGGAGGCCAGGTGCTGGGCGGGTCCTGGAGGAGGCCCCAGTGCTCACACTCTGCCTGCCGCCCCTTCCCCGGCCAGGTGCACCTGATGAAGCCAGACGCCGTGCCCAAGGCGTGCTGCGCGCCCACCAAGCTGAGCGCCACCTCCGTGCTCTACTATGACAGCAGCAACAACGTCATCCTGCGCAAACACCGCAACATGGTGGTCAAGGCCTGCGGCTGCCACTGAGGCCCCGCCGGCCGCTGCAGCGCCTCCCGCCGGGGTCAGCCCCGCGCCAGAGGCTGAGGCCCTCAAACCCAGCCAGAGCACAGACAGGACTGGCACGGAGAGTCCTCAGATCGACATGTCCATGCCCCTTCCTCCTTCCTGCCAGGGCTGGTCCTTCCAGGCCCCGCCGCCCCTCCCCTGCCTGAGGTTGTGATAGATTCTGGCATTTAGTTCTGGTGGGCGGAGTCATCAGGCAGGGTTCTGCCCCAGCCATGTCCCGGGGTCAGCACAAAAGTGCTATCTGAGGACCTGCCCTTGCTCATTGCTGGCCTGGGCTGTGGGCAGATGTGCAATGACCTGAGAGGCACCTGGAGCCGAAGGTGGCCAGCTCAGGTCCTCCAGTCTCCATTGCAGGGTTTGGGGGTGTGTAGACAGGGTTTGGCCCACCTCCAGTTGCCTACCCTTCCCAGGGGGAAAAGTAGGCATTTCTGGGTACTTGTTAAAGAGCATGGACTTGGCTTGCGTGCTCTATATTTTCAGATCTGAATTACCAAACTGCTGGCCATAGGGAGGCATGTGGGGCAACTCCAGAAAGAGCTGAACGAGCAGCATGGTGAAGGGCTAAGGCCATGGCATTTCTCTTCTGTCTTCCTGCCCTAGATCTGTCTGTACTTTCTCAGCATGCAGCGCATTGAAATTTTTCCTTTGGAGAAACAAAAAATCTTGGGGTTTCACTGACCCACTGTCTGTCATCGTGTTGAACGTTGGGAGTTCAGCTCCGTGGGAAGGTATCTTTTTACTGAGCCAAGCGCACATCTGTAGCCCAGGATGACAGTGCCCAGCACAGATGACATAACGTGCCTTTCTCTTCTGCATGACAGGCATCAATAATCAACCTTGATGCTGTTTTCTACCAAATGTGGATAGAGTTTCAAGTGATCAGCACAGAACTCCAGGCAGCCGCTTCCAGCACATTAGAGTTGGCATGTGAATTGAAACTGTGCCGTCTCCTGCTAAGGAGCAATCTGTTCCATCCAGAGCCATGTGTCTGCAGCACCGGGCAGCCTGTGGCCAGGTGTGGGGCCAGGGTAGGGACTTGTCAGCACCCGTTGTGTCCATAAGTTGTCAAAACACAGGCTGGTCACCAAAGTCTGCGTCACCCTGTCTGCTCAGGAGCCCCGTCCTGTTTCTTGGGGCCTGTGAGCCCAAGAAAAGGGCCCTGTCCCAGGGGAGTGACAGGCAGTAATTAGGGTGAGCTGGGTGGGAAGGTTCCCGGAAACCACTGTTCTCCTTGGAGCAGCCGAGGCAGTGGGAGTGTTGATTTGATTTCTGACTTGCGAACCCTGTAATTTACCTGCTGGAGCAGACAGTCCAGCTGCCTGAACCCTGAAATACTGTGTCGTTAATAGCAGATCCTGGGCCCACCCCAACCCACAGGCACGGCCCACAGAGGCAGAACGACCCGTGTGCCCAAGGACAGGCACCCTGGGATCATACTCTGCACCCTGAGGGCAGGCCCCGGGAGAGCAGGTCTGGGGCAGGGGTGGAGGCTGGGCCAGGCTGCAGGGCAGCAGCCCGGACCCCTGGACTGGGAGGGATTCCGGGAGTGAGTGCTGAGGAAGAGGCCCTCTGAGGGGCACAGACTCTCTTGAAGCTATTGAGCTCCCCATCAGTCAATGTAGGGACCTGAGCTTTGGCCTAGCTGTTAGGAGACCTGACTTGTGGGTGCTTCCTCTTCTGGGCCATTTCCCATCTTTAACATGAGAGGGCCTTCAGTCATGGAATCCGTGTCTGAGTGCTGAGCCCAGATACAGCCTCATAACCTGAAACTGGAGCTGGTGGCCATCACAAATCCGAGCTATGAACCAGGTGGCTGTCACGAATTGGTACATAACATGGAACCTATTTGCTATTCTAGTCCTTGTGTAAAGGTTCTCTCTTCTCAACATCAAGGTTTGTTTTTTAGGTAACTGTAAATTCTAAAATAGCCAATTATTTTGGCAACTACTTTTAAAAAAATATATATATTTTATTGATTTTTTACAGAGAGGAAGGGAGAGGGATAGTTAGAAACATCGATGAGAGAGGAACATCGATCAGCTGCCTCCTGCACACTCCCCAGTGGGGATGTGCCCACGACTAAGGTACATGCCCTTGACTGGAACCGAACCTGGGACCGTTGAGTCCGGAGGCCGATGCTCTATCCACTGAGCCAAACTGGTTAGGGCTGGCAACTACTTTTTTACTTCCCCTGGTATCTTTAGTGCCTGGCAGTGGCCTGGTGTGGGTAGGGGTGAAATAGAAATGCCTGTCAAATGACCCAAAGGTTTGTAGATACAGTATCCCTTCCCTATCAACCAAGCTGTGCACAGCAGGAATGAATAGGAGTTGCAATCCGTTTTCAAGCAGAACAATTGAAAAACAGTAAGTCACTGCTTACCCACCTGGCCATCAGACTTCCAGCAACTTCTGAGACCTAGTCACCAAATGAAATCAAATAGAAAAAGCCCCAAGCAGTGAAATAATTGTGGACACAAGCCCATGCATTTTACTCCATGAGTTATCTGTTTGCTGAGCCGAGCGTGGCAGCTGCAGTGGGTGGCTCAGGCTGGCAGGAACACCGCCCCAATGCCACTGCTTCCCTTTCTCTTGCTCAGGGCATGGCTTGTTTATCTGGTCACACCAGACCAGAAGGATAGATAAGGGTGGTCCATGCATACCCACCGACAGCAATGAGAAACGAGAGACAGTGGCAGGAAGGGGGGACGCATGGAGACGCAGGCTAAGGAGGAACGCAGGCAGCCTTGGTGTTCCCAGTGCAGACGTGGCCTTGAGACCAAGTGGTTGCAAGGTTAGTGCTCACTGTCTTCTAACTAAGGCAGGGAAGTCACATGTTCTGGAAAAA
Source organism: Myotis daubentonii (assembly GCF_963259705.1). Taxonomy (NCBI): domain Eukaryota; kingdom Metazoa; phylum Chordata; class Mammalia; order Chiroptera; family Vespertilionidae; genus Myotis; species Myotis daubentonii. The sequence continues at coordinate 193,743,288 of NC_081842.1, read as the reverse complement.
TCCCTAGGACATAGGGAAGAGCAGCATAGCAAGAGTATAGGTTTTGGGAACCAAATAGATGCGAATCCTGGTTCTTCCACCTCTCTACAGCAGGATATTGGCTTTTCCTTCCCAGGCTGTGACAAGGATCAGATATGTCCATAAACATTTAGGACAATGTCTGGCCTATCAATGCTTAACAACTGGGACCTGCTGATGTTATTACAAATGAACCTGCTAGTCTTGAGCCCCTTCCATGCTTGCCCACTAAGCCTCCTCCCAGAATGTGTGCCAAGGGTGATAGTGTATTTACTTCAGAGCTGGGTTTTTCCATTCAAAAAACTACATACTGCAATACTTTGAGGGCAGGACTTGAATTCTAACCTGCTTGGAAGGCCCGAGGCAAGTGCTGAGTTTTGCTGGCAATGGCCAGGCTGTGAAGCTTGGCTGTGTTCCCTGACACAGGGAGCCCACTGTCCTGTAGAAGGTGCTCAGCACCCACCAATTGCCCCTGAGCATTTGAAAGGGATGGTCCATCCCAGGTTTTTCTGCTTCTGCAAGGGCCTTGTGCAAGCACTTGACCTTTAAAAATTTTTTTTTCATTTACTACCCACAAAATGTCGTTTTGGAGGGAAGTTTAAATAAAAACAAAAAATACAATGCAAATCACCATAGTCCTACGACTCAGATAAATACACTATTAATATTTTGTGAATTAATTTCTAGTTTTCCCCCCTTAGGATATACATGTAAATATAGATGTTTACATATTATAGGTAGGTATTTTTAAAAAATTGGGTATTTTTACAAAGTACTATATTAAAGTACTTTGAGATATGCTTTCCCCACTTTCTTATACGATGAAAATTTCCCTGTTAATAAATATTTTTTAAAAACATGGCTTTCTATATTTCTATCCCCTGAACACTACAAGACTCAGGTTTCATCACTAAAAAAGCAGGTTTCACAGTCCCTCCAAGCGGTTGTGCAAGGCTTCCATGACAGTGACACATGTCTATGCCAGCAGCCTCGGAAGGCAGATACGGCTTTAGAGGAAACTCCGGCCGCCACAGGACTGATGCCGGCCGCAGCCTGGGTCTCTTGTGCAGCTGTCGAGACCAGGATAAGGAAAAGCCCAGTCCTCATGGAGTTAGTGAGGGAGTGAATTGGCAATTGGCAGAACCGGCCTAACCATAACCGTAACCATAACCCAACACAACCCTAACCGCAACCCACCCAACCTCAACCCTCACGGAGCTAGTGAGGGAGTGAATTGGCAATTGGCAGAACCCGGCCTAACGCTAACCCTAACCCTAACCCTAACCCCAACCCCCCTAACCCTAACCACCCCCCAACCCTAACAACCCTAACCCCAACAACAACCCCAACCCCAACATCCCCAACCCCAACAACAACCCCAACCCCAACATCCCCAACCCCAACAACAACCCTAACCCTAACCCTAACCATTACCATTGTGTTTCCCTCCATGTCCCGCGTGGTTCAGGGTTCGGGATCTGGAAGAGGAGCCGCACACAAATGAAAGAGAAAAGGCGCGAGATAATTTGGGAATATTGGGGGCCAGGCGGGTAAGTCCAACTCAGGAGGAAGGACTTCCACTGTGCTCAGGCCTCACCAAGCTTTTATAGTCAGAGGTAAACAAGGTAGTGGTTACCATAGGTACACAGTTCTTGTGAGTTTCACTTGTTTTGACCATAGTTACACTTCCTGCACTTCCCTCAGCCCATTAGCTTCCCAGATAAGATCTAGGGAGTGTCCCAAGGTCAAGCCTAATTATGCTAAGAGGACTGTGCTAAGCTGGGACTTGTTTGTGACTTTGCCAACAGATCAGTCTGAGGCTTAACCCTATATCAGTTCCCCACCCCTAACCCTAACCCTAACCACCCTAACCCTAACCCTAACCACCCTAACCCTAACCAAACCCTAGTGAGGGAATGTATTGGCAATTGGCAGAACCTGGCCCTAACTCTGACCCTGACCCTGACCCCAACCCTAACCCTAAAACCCTAGCCCTAACCCCAACCCTATACACGAATGGGGCCCTCTGCTTGGAGGGTCTCTTTTGGGAGCTCCCTGCCATAGGAGACGGGAATCTGGGCAATTACAGCAGAGGGAGCTCAGCCAAAGGCTGGGAGTCCATTTGGTAGACAGGAGCCAGAAGCCAGAATACCATCGTCTGTCCCTCAGTAGGAGCTACCTTGGGATCACAGGGCCAGGGAGCAGCAGGCCTCTCCTGCCTCCTGGCGCATCCACATCTTAAGATTGAAAAACCCAGGGCACTGCCCTAGCTGGTTTGGCTCAATGGATAAGAGTGTCAGCCTATGGTCTGAAGGTTCCTAAGTTCGATTCTGATCAAGGGCACATGCCTGGGTTTCAGGCTGGGTCCCCAGTAGGGGGCGTGCAGGAGGCAACCGATCAATGATTCTTTCATCACTGATGTTTCTATCTCTTCCTCTCTGAAATCAATAAAAATAAAAATAAAATCAAACCAGGGCAGTGGATTCTGAATGGTGTGGCTACAGAGCTCAGTCCCTGCTCAGAGCCTTCCACAGGTGCGGGATCTTTAAAACCACCTGGGTAACGTGGACATGGAAGGGGAGTGGAGAGAAGCCAGCCCGCTGGTCTGCCCCGCAGATTTCCGACTTGCCAGCTCCCACAATCATAGAACAATTCTTAAACCTCTCTCTTTACAGGTGCATATATACAACGTCCTCTTGGTTGTTTCTCTGGAGAACTCTAATATTGGGGCCATTCAGCAATGCTGGGGCAGTGAGAAAGCAGCCATAGACACCAAGGGAACAAATGATGTGGCTGTGCGCCAATAAAACTTTATTCATAAAAATAGGCAGCAGGCTGGATTAGGCTCAGGTAGTGTGCTGACCTCCTGTCTCCTGACAAATAAGCACAGTATCTGGCATGGAAAAGGCACATCGAGTTATAAATGTCATTTTTAAAATTCTGTATTACAGAAGTGAACAAATAAATCAATCACTGAGACTCGTAAGTATGCAGGTTGGCTATGACAAGCCAGCTTCAGGTTAGCAGCAGGGGCAACAGATGGGAACTTTTCCACTGCCTCTGACTTTCAGAATATCTGGCTTGAAGATACATCACCTGGCATCTCCGGGACTATAGCCAGGAAAGGAAAGACACGTTGCGGAGAAAACACTATGCTCCACTTCCTCGCCAGCCTATCTCGGCGTGACAGCTTAGCCATAGGGGCAGTCTCCCAGGAACTAGCTGGAGGCAGCACGACAGGAACTTGGGTTTATTTTACCAGAAGAAACGTCCAGAGCCACACTGCTGGGCCCAGGAGAGGCCCTGGCAGCAAAGTCGTCCACGGTGGGGAGGGTGGCGCCTGTGCTGGATCCCGGCCCGTGGCCTCACTTGGAAGAGCCAGGGGAAGGCCAGGCCGCGCCTGCAGAGGAGCTGCTCCAAGCTGAGCCCGAGGAGGCCACGGCACAGACCCCCGTTAACAGGTGCTGGGTCCCCGGGGCTGCCGGACCCTGGATGCGCGGGGCGGTGCAGAGGAGGCGCCTCTCACACGTACTCCCCACAGTCGGAGATGATCACCTTCTCCTTCGGCTTCCCGTCCTTGCTGCCCTGCGCCTTTGCGGGCGGAACAGAAGAGGAGAAATGGGGAGGGAGGGTGAAGATTAAAGGGGCTCAGGGACACCCATCCCCCCATTCCCAGGCTGAGCAGAGCAGCCTCCTCCTCGAGCAGCTGGCCCCCTCCAGGCCACAGGGCGCCGCTCCGCTGTCCCACGGGCTGTGCACCGAGGCCTGGGCAGCACCCACCTCGATCTGCCGCAAGACATCCAGGCCTTCCGTGACCTCCCCGAACACCACGTGCTTGCCGTCCAGCCAGTCCGTCTTGTCACACGTCAGGAAGAACTGGGAGCCGTTGGTGTTCGGGCCGGAGTTGGCCATGGAGAGCAGGCCTGCGGGGGAACGAGCAGTCAGTCCCTCCACCCGGCTCCCTCAGCCAGGCCCACGCTGGGACGGACAGACCGTGCGATGTCTTTCTTCCCCTCGACTGACGGCAGTGCAACGGTGAGCAGGGTTTCAATCACTTTATACGGATTTAACCCTCCATTCACTCAACAAACACTTCCTGTCTACTTTGCAACCAGGCCCCTGCTGAGCCTGGGGACACGGTCCCAGCTCCGGGGGAGCTCAGTCTAGTGGAAAAGTGTCACGAAAAGAGAGCTGTGCCGGCAACCATGACAGAGTGAGGCCAGGGACACAGACACCTGTGCAGGGACCGGACGCAGAGGCAGCCACACAGGGACCATGTGTGTGTGCATGTGCATGTGCACGTGTGTGTGATGTATGCTGGTGCACGATCACGGGAGGCTCTCTGGAGGAGGGCCCTCTGAGTGTGTCGAAGAGGCCCAGGTTGGTGGGCTGAGGGCGTGCGGCACGAGGCGCGGCAGCTGGTGTGTGGTGGGGAGAAAGCGCTCTCCCCGCTGGGCCTCGGCACGGCGCCCCGTGGATGGACCATGTCCCACTCCACTCTCAGTGCAGAGCAGGGTGTCGCACACCTTACAGACCAGCCTGCGAATGTTTTAAATACTCAAGTGCTTATTGTGTGTTTCTGATGTGTCAGCCGCTTTCCAGACACTGTGGTGAAAAGAAGGCCCACTCTAGCCAGGCGAACCCTTTCCCCTATTCACTAGCAGGGTCTCCTCCAGTCCCGACCCCTGGCCAGAACCACAGCGACATCCCATCCCGCACAGGCGTCCTGCCAGGCCCGGGCCCCTCAGCACCCCCCCTGATCAGGTCCCACCTGGTCCCGTGTGCTTGAGGATGAAGTTCTCATCATCGAACTTCCTCCCGTAGATGGACTTGCCCCCGGTGCCGTTGTGGTTGGTGAAATCGCCGCCCTGGCACATGAACTGGGGGATGATGCGGTGGAAGCTGCTCCCCTTGAAGCCAAAGCCCTTCTCGTGGGTGCACAGGCAACGGAAATTCTCTGGGGTTGAGACAGGAAAAGGTGCTCAGGTTAAAACACAAGCAAACAAAACCTCCTTGTTACTAGACTGAAAACTCTATTTTTAAAAATTTTCACTCTGTTTTGTGATACTGACATCTTAAAGGACAACAGGGGATTCTACCAAAGAGGGAGGAGTACATGCATTCTAGCTCTACTCCACTCTAAACCGTTGGTAATTTTTAAAAAGAAAAACCAAACAGGATCTTAGAAGAAAACAGAGGGACAAATCTTTGTGACTTTGGATTTGGCAATTGTTTCTTAAATACGACATCAAAAGCACTGATAAAAGAAAAAATATATAAATTAGACATATTCAAAATTAAAAACTTATATGCATCAAACGACACTCTTAAGAGTGAAAAAGCCATTCATAGAATGGGAGAAAGTATCTGCAAATCCTATCTAGTAGGGGTTTAATTAATATTCAGTATCTATAACGAATTCCTACAACTCAACAAAAGACTGGAATAGACATTTCTCCAAAGAGGATATACAAATAGCCAATAAAGCACATGAAAAGATGCTCAACATTAGTCATCAGGGAAATGTAGATCAAAACCATAATGAGGTTGCCTGGCCAGTGTGGCTCAGTGGTTGAACATTGGCCTATAAACCAGGAGGTCATGGTTCGATTCCCGGTCAGGGCACACGTCCAGGTTGCAGGCTCAATCCCCAGTAGGGGGTGTGCATGAGGGAGCCCATCAATGATTCTCTCTCATCATTGATATTTCTATCTCTCTCTCCTTTTCCACTCCTCTCTGAAATCAATAAATATATATAAATATATAAACATATATATATATATTTAAAAAACCATAATGAGTCCTAGCCAGTTTGCTTTAGTGGATAGAAAGTTGGCCTATGGACAGAAGGGTCCTGGGTTCAATTCCAGTCAAGGGCACGTAATCAGCTGCAGGCTCCTCCCTGGCCCAGGCCCTGGTCAGGGTGCGTGCAGGAAGCAACTAATCAATGTGTTTCTCTCACATCGATGTTTCTGTCTTTCCCTCTTTCTTCCACTCTCTCTAAAATCAATGGGAAAATATTCTCAGGTGAGGATTAAAAACAAAAAACAAAACCATAATGAGACCCCACTTTTCATTTACTAGGATGGCTGTGATAAACAAAAATAACAAATGTTGGCGAGGATGTGGGGGAATTAGAATACTTGTACACTGCTGGTGAAATGTAAATGGTGCAGCTGCTACGGAAGACAGCTTGAAGTGCCTCAAAAAGTTAAACACAGTATTACCTTATGACCCAGCATTTCTACTCTTAAGTGTATACCCAAAAGAACTGAAAACAAGGATTTAAACATGTATGTTATTATGAATGTTTATACCAGCATTATTCACAATAGCCAGAAAGTGAAAGCAATGTTCAAGTGTCCATCAGCAAATGAATGGATAAACAGAATGTGGTCTATCCACACGATGGAATATTGTTTGGTCATAAAAATGAATGAAGTATTGATCTGTGCTATGACCCAGATGACATTTGAAAATGTTATGCTCAGTGAAATAAGCCAGACATAAAGGACAACTACTATGTGATTCTATTTATATAAAATATCTCGGGTAGGCAAATGCAGAAAGAAAGTAGATTAGAGGTTTCCAGGAGCTGGGGGGAGAAGTGCATGGAGAGTTACTGTCTAGTAGGTACAGAGTTTCTGTTTGGGGTAATAAAAAAATTGAAAATAGATACTGGTGATGGTTAAATTATACACTTAAAAAATGGATAAAGTGAAGGGGAAAAAAGGAGACAACAGCAACAAAAAATTTTGAAAACTTAAAAACAAATAGAAGAGTCATAACTGACATAACAGACCTAAAAAAGTTGAATCTTAAGCTGGTCAAGCCAAGAAGCAACTCAGTTTATGTTGCACAAACACCAAAAGCTCAGATAAGAGGGCAAAGGTAGATGTAACAACACTAAGTCTGGTTAAAAGCCTGTTTAAATAGCCAAGACCTGGAAACAACCTAAGTATCTTTTGTTAGATGACTAGATAAAGATGTGGCCAAAAAAATGATGAAATATTGCCATTTGTGACAACACGGATAGGTCTTGAAAGTATCATGCTACGTGAAATAAGTTAGGCAGAAAAGGCAAGAACCATTTGATTTTACTCGTATGTGGGATATAAAAAAGCAACACACATAAAAACAAACTCACAGACACAGATAACAGTTAGGGTTACCAGAGGGTAAGAGGGGTCGGGTGAGGATGAGCAGCATAAAGCGGGCATATAAACGGTGATGGAAGGAGACCCGACTTGGGGTGGGGAGCACACAATGCGATATACAGGTGTATTATAGAATCGTAAACCCGAAACTTATTGCATGCATGACATAACCTCAGGGTGCTATAAAAAAGAACATTAGAAAGTTACAGAGAGAAATGAGAGAAACCAGAGGGGACAAAAGCAAAGAAAATAATTAGAGGAAATATTCCCAAGCCAAAGGATAAACAGACTGTGCTGACTGGTAAGTGTGGGATGCAGAACAATTCTCCCCAAGGATGCCCGTGCCCCAGTCGCTGGAACCTGGGATAGGCTAGGGCAGAGGCACTCTGCATGGGACTGAGGTTACGGACCGTGAGATGGGAGAACAGCCTGGTGGGCCTAACAAATCATGAGCCTATGACCGAAGCTTTCCCAGCTGAAGTCACGAAGAAAGAAACACCAAAAGCTCAACGTGAGACTGATCCCCCACTGCTGGCTCTGCAGGTGGAGCAAGGGGCCGCCAGCCTCTAGAAGCCGGAACAGCCCCAGCGACAGCCCGCGGGAAAGGGGCACCTCCGTCCTCCAGACGCAGGACACTAAATTCTGCCAACAGCCTGATGTCCCTGGGAACAGCTCCTCCCCTAAGACTTCAGTAAGGAAGGCAGCAACCTGGCTGCCACCTTCATTTAGCCCAATGAGACCCACGCCGGATTCTGGAAGGCAATACTTTGGTGTTCTTGTAAGCTGCCAAGTCTGTGCTAAGTTGTTGCAGCAGCAACAGAAACCTAATACAGTAGGACCCACAAAAAAGTCAGCATGACAGATAAAAGGAAATAAATCCGAAAGCACATCGTTTCTGAGTACAGGATAAACAGACCCTCCAAGGCGCTAGACCAGCATTATCGAACAGTTATCCAGCACTTGGCTAGTGTAATTTAATTTAAATGGTCACATGTGGCTCGCGGCCTCCACATTGAACAGCATAGCTTTAGATAGAAAAAAGAAGAAAAGAGCCAAGCGTCAGAATGGCATTAGCCTTCGCTAGAACCCTACACCTACCTATCAATCAAGTGGGAAGGCACATTTTTTCAGACGTCAGTCTCCAAGAAGTTACCTCCCAAGTGCTTTTCTGCAGAAGCTGCAAAAGTATGTCCTCTACTGAGACGAGGGAGTAACCAAAGAAGACAACCGAGGTGGCAACATGAGAGATGACAGGAGATCCCAGGACAATAGCTGTGAGAAGGCCTGGAAAGCAGCCCGTCCAGGCTAGAGCAGCCATAAGGCTCAAGGCGGAGCTACTAGGAGAAAGTGAAATTGACAGAGTATCTGATGTGTTTGAACATGATGAGCGATTTAAAAGGCAGGAGAATCTGGGACAGAATCAGGAAGAAATGCATAGAAGACTAAGCAAATGAGAAAGCAAGACAATTATGAATTCCGGGAAAAACAAAATGCTATGTATAAAAGAAGTTATCACAGTTTGATGCTTACTTACATAGTTAAAATAACCTAAGACCTAACCAAAATTATGGTAACTATACAAGGAAGACAAAGAGATAGGAAAGATGATTTTATTTTATTTTCATTTTTAAATATGTTTTCATTGATTTTAGAGAGGAAAGGAGGAGAGAGAGAAAAAAACACACACATCGATGTGAGAAACATTGATAGGTTGCCTCCCATATGTGCCCTGACTGGGCTTCGAACCCACCACCTTTTGGTGTATGGGACGACGCTCCAACCAACTGAGCAACCTGGCCAGGGCTATGTTTACTTATATATATATATTTTTAAAGTATTACAAAATAGTAAGCCAGCACTTATAAAGCTTCAAAAACGCTACTCACACTACCTGTTACTAGATTTCTGGATCCACTATTCAGGTCAGAAACAATGTCAAGGGCACCCGAACTGAGGCCCCAGAGAACCCTGGGAAGGCTCACTGCCCAGCCAGCAGCTTCCTACAGTCCCGACCGGAGCCTGCTCACCTGCCGTCATGGGAACGACGTCTGAGCGCAGGAGTATCTGGATGCGGCCGGCGGGCTTGTTCCCAATCTTGATGTCCATGTACACCTGAGGGTTCGACCGGGCCTTTTTGGCAGTGGGCTCTCCCTGGGTGGAGAAGAAACCACTGGGTTAGAGAGAACTCCCTGAGCAGGGCAGCGAGCAGTCTTCTGCATACACACCCAGAACCCAAGTGCAGGGAGCAGGCTGGAGTGAGGTGCCAACAGGGGAGGTCTGGGCCCGCTGGGGCTGCAGGAGGCAGAAGCCATGGCCAGCACGGAGCTGGACATCAGTGACAGGAGACCTCCACCCACAGGCACGTTATCTCATCACACTGGGCCTCAGACAGAGGCTTGCTTCACCCTCCCTGAAGTCACGTATAACACTGTTCTGGCCCAACACAACTCTCAACACCTTCAAACACCAGCTCCAGCCCACTCACCTCACTCCAGTTAAACAGGCCCTTTTATGTAGCACCATCCCCTCCTTCTATGCTTAGTTACGTGCAGCCAAAGGCCGGCTACCGAGGAAGCAAGGAGGGCAGCCCTCTGGCTTGGGCCTAAGTGCTCAGAGACAATGGAAGAGGTGGAGGGGGCCTTGCCTTATCCCCAAGTAGACAAAGCTAAGCAGAGGACACGGAGACATTTAACACAGCCATCATATCTGTTCCAAAGAGAGAAGTCAAAGATTCATAATGTGTCTGTGGTTCAGTTTAACAAATGTACTGAAGATACTATTTCTATCATTTGCTGCTAACAGCAGCAGTAGCGGCAAATACTCACATGCTCACTTGCCACGTACAGAATACTATTCTAAACGTCTTATGTATATTAGCTCATTTAATCCTCAGAACGACCCTAGGTCGGGACCACTACTATCCCCATTTTATAGATGGGGAAACCGAGGCACAGTGAAGTTCAGTCACTTGCCCAAGATCACAGAGGTGGTAAGCAGTACAACTGGAATTCAAACCTAAGCACTCACACAACCCACCCAGGCCATGCTCTTAATCACATCACCCCACCTGATATTGTTATTAACAAGATGCATAATACAAGGCCCCTATCCTCACAGTTTGCTGCTTAGAAAGAGAAAGGCAACAAGCACTTGAGTAGCCTGTACAAAAGCAGAGACATAGCGGGAAATACAAAGCCTGGTGTTACGATGTGGGGACTGCAGTGTGGAGAGGGGAGGGGAGGGGCAAAAACTTGGAGAGTCCCTCTTGGCCTTTATCTCGCGGGACAGGTGATGGGGAGTCAGAAAAGTTATCAGTAGGAGAGTCAGATGATGGGTCTTGTGCTTTAAAAAGATCATTCTAGCCGTCTTTAGGAAAGACTGGAGGAGAGCAAGATTCTAGCCAGAAGACTAGTTAGGGAGCTACTGTGATTATCCAAATGAGATGAGAGGCTAAATCAGGATGATGGAACAATCAGGGAGGGGGATTCAAGGGAGACTTAAGAGAAAAACTAGCAGAATGTGATGATATGCTGTCTCTATTTTAAAGAGGGGTCTAGATGATCTAGGGTTATTGCACTGGCTGCAAGGGCCATTCATATGCTCTGCTTTGTATCCAAATTTCTGGCGTGGGTCAACGTGTGGATGGATGGTGGCACGTTAACAAGCTTGAGAATACAGGAAGAGCAGGACAGAGAAGGGAGAGCACCGTTCCGGCAATCTGAAGCTGCCTGTGCGCTTCGCAGCACAATGTCTAAAGCTCAACACTAGAAACAGACGGGGAGTCAGCAGCACCAGAGAGGCTGCGAAAATCAGACTGGCTGCCACTATTTTGGCCGAAAGAAGAGAGCGATGCCATGAGCCAAGAAAGAAGCAACATTCAGGAGGGAGGAAAGGCCTGAGAAGCAATGATCAGAGAGAGAGGTATGCTGAGAACCAGGAGCAAGTGCCTAGGCCGGTTTCTGAGGGGCGAGAGCCTCAGACCTGTGTAGAGGCTGCAGGGGTGGTACCACTACCGTCCTCACTCTCCTGTGTCAGGACAGGACTAGGAATACCGTGGACCTGTCCGAGGAGGAGGGCTGACCAGGAGGAGCACTCACTACCCTTCCTCCTCGTCAGCTGCCAATCACAAATCAGCACCGAAACTGAGCTAAGAAGCTGACAAATTCATTGCCCAGAGCACAGGGATGAGGTCTAAGGCCTCTCCCGTTAGTTCCCTCAGTGGTGCCTTCACCGAAGTACTAGAGGTCATTTCATCCTCTACTTGTGAATGTATGTTTTCAAGTTTCCGTAAAACTTTAAAAGAAGGCTCCTGTGGAAGCTCCGGCCCCCTCCGGAAGCGCGCCTTCCTCTCACCTCCGGCGCTTCTGCTTTGGGGGGCTCCGACCCCTCTTCCTCTTTATTCTCTTCCAGAGTCTTCCCAGAGAACTTCTTCAACCAGTCATCATCTGACCAAACTGAGGGGAAAGAATCAAACAAATGTCACAGAGTCAAGCTCGTCCTAGCCGGTTTGGCTCAGTGGGTAGAGTGTCAGCTCATAGACTGAAGGGTCCCAGGTTCGATTCCAGTCAAGAGCTCGTACCTTGGTTGCAGGCTTGATCCCTGACCCTGACTGGGGCACGTGCAACCAATGCGTCTCTCTCACATTGATGTTTCTCTCTCTGTCTCTCCCCTTCCCTTCCACTCTAAAATCAATGGAAAATTTCTTCGGGAGAGGATTAACAACAACAACAAGAGAGATCCCAGCTATGAGCCCACTGCGAAGTAGCTGCTTTGGTCAGCAAAGTGGAACATACTCTGTGGCCCTCTCAGCCACAGATTCCGCCTGGGGAACTCCCAAGGTAAGACAAGTTCCCACTGGGAGTGTCAGCCCTGAGGTCCAGTGCTCAGCAGGGCTAAGGGACAAAGCCACGTCAAAGGGAAAAGTGTAGTCTTGCCAGTTCTGCCCTTGGTGGAACACCCCACGAACGAGAAAACTGGGGAAGAGAAGGGAGCAGGCCGGGTTTCTCCATAATGGCAACAATTACCCTGAGAAGCTCAAACTCTTCTTATTCCCCACAAAGGTGGCGCATGCCCTTCAGCTACTCCTGTTCACCAGAAGTGCACTCAGCACCCATTTCCAGGAAACAGGGATAAAAACGCACTAGGGCCACACTGGAGGACATGATGGGGAACCTGTGGTGGCCCCCTCACCTGGTCTGGAAGAGCCTTCCTTAATCCTCATTGGTTTGGCCAAATTGACGCGAATCGTCCGTCCAAAGAGTTCAGATTCATTCTGAAAAGATGGACAATTCAGCTGCTTAAACTCTGTTAGGTGAAAGAGTCAGACAGGTTTTCCCTGTGCTTCAGGTCTTTGAGGCATGCTCCAATCTGTTCTCCCCAAGCCCGAGCTCCTACCAGCAAGCTCTGCACCCACCGCAAAGCAGCCCTTGGGTTGCAGGGAGATGTCTCCCTGGAGCCAGCCCACATCTCCTTCCTTGCAACGCCAGCAAAGAACTGTGCTACCAACGGTAACTCCGGGCTCAGAGTTATGAGTGTAAATGCGGTTTCCAAGTACCTGAGTTCACCTTCAAATGTCAAGATCGGCTTTGAAATGGGGAGAAATGATGTCTCTGATAACGGAGGAATATGTTCGGCAAACGGGTAACAGAGACCAGGAATAAAGGAGAACCTTACTATCCAAAAGATAATTGGTACCAGGAAAGGACACTTAATGTGAGTCCATTTAGAGCAGTGAAGAAAATTTTTATGGTAAAAAGTAAAGAAAAAAAGATTTGACTCGGACTTGAATGTGATGAAACTAAAAATAATGAAAATAAATTTCTTATAGTTCAAATTCAGGCTTAACTATGCATGGATTTGAAGAACACATATGCAGCGGGTGCTGATTAATTTGCAGTATACTTTCCAACAAAATTCTAAACCACAGTATGATAGGACACCTTTGCACTGCATATCTGACATTAAAAGCACAGGGATCTCAAAGAGCGCACAAAAACTCAAGAACTTCATCATTTTCCCCAAGGACCTCTCCAGGACATTCAAATCATCTGCATTAGTAGCACACCCTGTCATTATCCTTATTGAATTTCTCTGATCAATTGCTAGCTGGTCAAACGCTTCATGGAATCCTGCCTCTTTTGCAAAATATGCAACTTCACTGTGCAATCAGATTGCATAGTGTCTGCAATTTATTACCCTGGACATGGGGTAGTCAGTGAGAGATTGGCCAATAAGGATGATTAGTATTTATATTATTGTTAATGGGGAAGATATTTGAGTGAGGATTAATCTTATAAGTGATTAATTCACAGTGAAAATTTGTATGATGACAGTTTTTACTTTCCCAGGCAACCTTGTAACTTTGGAGGTTCAGCAAACCAATATATAAACAAGGAGCCCTCTGTGCCACCAAAACCAACTTCAGTAAGAGTGAAGACTCTCGGCCATACCATGTTGTCGATGGCTGCTGCAGCATCCTGTCAAGAAAGGACAAAGTACAAGTTTAGCTTCTTGTGGTGTCTAAACATGTACTCAGTAGCAAAAATAACCCCCACAAAAAAATCACAACAGGATAAAGTCATCCCTCTAGTTCCTGCCTACGTTGCATGTGTGTCTGACAAAGAGCGCTTCCTGGCTGACTTTGGAGCTCGTGGTGCAGCCATTTGCCACCTAGTGGAAGGCATAAGAAATAACCACCAGCGCTGGCAGGCGAGGGGCTGCAGGAGCTCTGCAGAGCTTGAGGGGGGACCTGGCTGGTCTGCAGTGTTAACCACAGTCTACGATTTGATTAAGTGAGGGAAGTGTTTCTTCAGACAGCACTTCTTGTCCGCTGGAAGCATCAGCATGAGGCCCAGAAACCTAACCAAAAGGAGCACAGCTCCCTCTGTAATCAGTAATAACACGAAGATGAAACAGAGGTTCACGGAATTTTCTCACCTCTGCCAACTCAAATTCAACAAAAGCAAATCCTCGGTGCTTTTCTGAAAAAAGGGAAAACAAAAACAAGTAATTACCCTTTAGGGCAAGGGGAAGATGATCACAAGGAAAGTGAAGCCAGTTACAAGCCATATCCAGACATCAGAAATTCTACCCAATCCCTATTTCAGAAGAAGAAATCTCATTCTTTAATTTGTCCTAGTTTAAACATTTCAAGCTATATTGCACGTTGTTTTTTAGTGAACATAGCTCAGTAATGAACTATACTTTTAATCTTTAAAATAAGCATTCCAATTTTTCTACCAAAGACAAATTAAAACCTTCACCTTTGCATGCAAGGCAACTAGAAAAATGAAGCCATTTACTAGTAAACTATTCATTCCAACTATATATTTTGAGCATCAACTGTACATAAAGCATGAACCGGGATAAGGACACTCATTCTTTATCCTCAGGAAAATGCTGATCTATCTAGAAAGGCCAAGCATAGCAGGGTTAATTTAATTGACCAACTAACTTTAGAGAATCAATAGAGCCTTATTGTTTTTTACAGATAAAGATCCCAGACCCAGAGAATTTAAAGACCTTGCTTAACAACCATGCAGGGTCGATAATAGAGCTGGGCCTAAAACTCCAATCTTAGAAATGACAAGAAAGGTAAAATAGAAAACTGAACTGTAACTGCGGTATCTATTAAAGGGAAACTTACCCAGGTGCACAGAGGCCAGGCCCCATTGTTAGGGTGAGGGTGCCCTGTTTATAGCACAGCTGCTAAGATGGGAGCAGCTGTGGTGGGGTCCCCAGTAGATATTTTGAAACAACATTCAGGTCCACTTTGAGCCCATGTAGCTCAAAATCTATGTTCCTACTGGGCTACTGAAAATTCTTTTATCTCAAATCCAATAGATGGGACTCTGCAGAGTTATGTTACAGTTCACAACCACAAGCCTCAAAACATTCCTTCTGCATCAAGATCACTGCCATGCTACCCTGCTGAGGCACCCTCCAGATCTTTCCTACATACCAACCATATCATATACTGTGACAGGACTTAAAAAAATGTTTTAAAGTCATTTTCTCAGTAGGATTCTGACCGTAAGAGACACTAAAAGGACTCACCTGTTTCATAATCCAGAGGAATCTGAATATCTGTGATATCTCCAAAAGGAATAAAAGCAGCATGAAGAACTTTGTCATCCACCTCCTCTGCAAGTCCACCTGCAAAGAAGCCAAGGGCCTTCTGAGCCACTGAACTCTATTCTCTTGGGAAGTCCCTGCCGCCCAGGTAGCATCCAGTCCTTTGGGTACATAAGTACTCCTCTCAACTGCTCCGTCACCCACACTTATAAATCACACTGCTCTCTTCACCCTCTTGCAGGCCCTCACCGAGTCCCAGAATTATTGCAATAGCGTCTTAACGGATTTTCCTCTCCTCCACAGAGTCAACTGGACAGATCCTGGGAATGTGCAGATTTTAACCCATCGCTTCCCTGCTTAAACTCCTTAAAGGTTTCCTACTGTCCTCAGGATAAAGTACAAACTCTTCAGCAGGCTTTTCATAACTGGAGCCCTCCCCACCTCTTCAGCTGTTCCCCCTCTGCTTCCCCAACTCTCGGGGTTCCCTAAAATGACCCACTTGTTCACAAGTGTAAGGCTATTTCACACTTTTGGGCTTTTGCTCCTGCTTCTCCCTTTCAGCAAATACACTTGCCCCTATTTTGACCACCTGGCTGAAACCGGATCATCAGCGCCAGCATCTCGGCATCTTGGAAGTTTGCTCTCACCTCTCCAGGCGGAGGGACCATTGCTCCCCGCACCCAGACCCATGCCGTCGATGTCCGTCCCCACCAAAGCACCCACCAAACTGTGCTACTGAAGTTATTCTCACTTCTACCTGGCTAGTCTGAGGACCCCTTCCTTGGGGGCCTGGGCTGAGCCCCCGTTGCAAGCGAAAGTTGGTCAAATGAATGGGCGCGAGCATCTGGAGGCCCATAATATTCCTCTACCAAACCTCCGGGTCCAGGAGGTAGAGGGGTACCTGTTAGGGGTTAGCGGGCTTGGAAGGGAACCAGAAAGGTCTTGACGTCTCGGGCTAACACCTGAAGCAAAGCAGTACCGCCATAGATCCCTCCTAGACAGCTACTCGCCGCCCCCCGCGTCTGGTCCCGCGCCCAGACCCCGCCGGGTGCCCGCGGCTGCTCACCCACGTACAGCACACGCTTGGTAGTGGCCATCTTGCTCCCGCGCTCTTCCTCCGGAAGCCGGCGCCCGGCCCGCCCCCTTCCCAGGCCCCGCCCCCCGCTCGGCCCCGCCCCGCGACTCGGCGCTCGCAGGCCCCGCCCACTCCGCGCGGCCGGTGCTGCCTCCGGCTCCTGGGAAAGGTCTGGCGCCGTGGAGGTGCCCCCGGGTGGGAGAAGCTGCGTGGTCCGGGTGCGCCGGGTGCCCCCGTTGGAAACAATCCTGGGCCCCACCCGTCCGAGTCCGCAAATAATAAACTACTACAAATACACTACGGTCCGCGGGCCACCCCTGGACAACCTGCAAGCTAGGACTGGTTTTTACATTTTCAAATACTTGAGAAAAACATTAAAACAAGAATGGCTCGTGACACATGAAAATGTATAAAATTCAATTTTCAATATCCAGAAATAAGGTTTATGGGAACACAGTCGTGCTCATTCCTAAAGGTATTGTCTGTGGCTGCTTTCACACTGCAAGGGCAAGAGACCTATGGCCCCCACTTGGCTCTTTAGGAGAAAAGTGTGCGGACTCTTGGTGTAAACGAGCTAAAACATAAGTCACAGATTGACATGTGGTAGAAAATTATGGGGCCACCTGTTTCAGAGAGAGCAGTGGGTTGCGCCTTCCCTGAAGCCACATTTAAGCTGAAACCTGGAGGAAGGGGAGCCTGAGAGAGGAGGAAGCAGGGGCAAGGATTTCAGGGAGAGGAGACGGCTTCTGCACACTCAGGGAACCAAAGGCCAGAACGTGGGGCACAGACATCTGGCAGGAAAGGTGGGCAGGAGCCACACCATGCAGGGCCCTGTAAGCCATGTGGAGGATTTGGGAGCCTTAAGAAGATGCCAAACGTAACTGGGGGAGTTCATGGTCACATTTATGTTCTAAAATGTGCTCTCTGGAGGGAGTCAATGGGGGGGGGGGACATATATAATACATTCAACAATAAAGAATTATTTAAAAATGAATGAATGAATAAAATGTGCTCTCTCTGACCACTGCCCAGAATGGATAGGGCTGAGCCATGAAGATCAGGAGGTAGATGCAGAAGACTAAGGAAGAATTAATGGCGGCTTTCTCCCTCCAGTCCTAACCTGATCAAAGTCAGGACAGTTCAATACCTGAATGCTACCATTCAGAATGCTAGGGGCAGAGAAGGGGCAGCAATAGTCTCTGAGCAAATTCAGTCCTCTGGGAGAGGAGTGGTGGGACTATAAAGCAACCATATAAATTCTCATATGTATATATTCAGATATATGATAAAATGCAATATGATCAGAAGGAGGAGGTGAAATGGACACCTGCTCTGTGTCAGGCCTAGTGCTAGACAACTATTCACAGACATGCAGTCCTCACAAACGTTTTCAGGTACAGATTACCATCCCATTTGACCCATCACACCCAATGAGCTTAAGTAATTTGCTCACATTAGCAAATAATGACTGAGTATTGAATGTACTTATTGAATATACAAAACTGCAATAACTGACTTCAGTGGCACAGCTCTTTTCTAAAGACTACATTATCCCTTTCAGAGGGATTCCCAAGAGTGACTGGTCCAAAGGGGATGCATATCAAAGCAGTTATCATTATTATAACCATCCTATCTCTCTCATAAAATGTTCCAGAAACATTAGATGTTCCTAGATGTCAATGTCTAGATGATTCTTTGAGGTCAGCGATGATCTCAAGCCTAAAACCAGGTTCCTGAGGCTATAGAAAAGATTTTTTTTAAAATCCATTAATTTTTGGAAATTCCGTCTTTAGAGACTGCTGGTAGGTGAAACGAGTGGGGGAGTGGGACACATGGGCTTCTGAAGGGAGCAGTTAGACATCATGATCACACAGTACAATTTGTATCTATTTTTTAAAAATCCCCTTCTCCCCTACAGGGGTGGGCAAACTTTTTGACTCGAGGGCCACAATGGGTTCTTAAACTGGACTGGAGGGCCGGAACAAAAGCATGGATGGAGTGTTTGTGTGAACTAATATAAATTCAAAGTAAACATCATTACATAAAAGGATACGGTCTTTTTTTTTTTTTTTTTTTTTTTTTTTAGTTTTATTCATTTCAAACGGGCCGGATCCGGCCCAAGGGCCGTAGTTTGCCCACGGCTGTACTAGAGAAAGCATTTTGAGAGCAGAGACCTTGTCAGTTTACCACTGTAGCTCCAGCCCACGCTGCACAATTCCTTGGCATTTAGTGGAGTGTTAATATCTGATGAATGAAGCGGAGAAAAGCTTCTTTCAAATAACGTTGAAATGGAAAACTCTATTAATAGCACATTGGGTGGCCGATCCTCCTTTGCAGAGGCTGAATCACAGGACGTGGGCTGCCAGCACGGGAGGTGCATTTATGTGGGGAGCAGCCCAAGGAGCATGAGCAGGTGCTAAGTGCTGCAAGCAGTGGAAACCCCTAAAGAGAAGAACAAGCCAAATTAAAGCCCATCACTCAGCAGCCACAGTCTCCAGGAGTCCTCCTTCCTTTGGCTCAGTGGTTATACCCTGGAGACTGTTGGAGGGACGAGAAGGTAAGACATTCTCTCTGCTAGCCAGGGACACTTTGCTTCACTGGTGACGGGAGACACTGATGTCCAGGTCTGCCAGAGCCCAGAGCCTGTGGCCACTTTTCCTGCTGTCCACTATGTTATCACAGCACTGGATTCACCAATGACCCAGACTCCCGTCCTAGCTATGGCAGGTTCCAAATTCTCAGACAGTGGTTCTGAACTTGAGCAGGCATCAGAATCATCTGGGGGGCTTATTAAAACACAGATTTCTGGCCTCCACTCCCAGAGTTGCTGATTTAGTAGGTCCAGGGTGGACCTGGGAACTAGAGACACTGAAGCTGCTGGCCGGGGAGGCACACTTTAGGAACCACTTTTTCCAAGGAAAGTTAGGACCTATCAGTATAGCCAGGACAGTGTTGCTCAGTGGTTGAGCATCAACCCATGAACCAGGAGGTCACGGTTCAATTCCCTGTCAGGGCACATGCCTGGGTCGCCAGCTCGATTGCCAGTAGAGGGGCGTGCAGGAGGCAGCCAATCAATGATTCTCTCTCATCATTGGTATTTCTATCTCTCCCTTCCTGTTTGAAATAAATTTAAAAAAAAACACAACATTTAAAAAATCTAAAAAAAAGGAACAGGTCAGTATAAGCAATCTATTATGGGTACAAACAATAAAGAGGTTTGTTGTCTATAAAAAAATGTCCAAGCAACAGTAAGACAACTAGAAAATCGATCATATTATATCATCATCATCACGCATAGGCAACCCTGAGCAATGTGAATTACAAAATGCTCTTCCCGGAAGAAACTTTCAATGGTCTAAGTTGAAATAAGTCCTGTGACTACTCTTGAAAATGGTTCAAATTAGCAGATTTTTATCACTTAGCCTTTATAAATACTGTATTCTCTATAAAAGCTAATTTTGGACTCTATTTATGCAGTCAGTCTCCAACACCCTTAGACTCAGCTACATACAAATATTTGGAGAGGAATTTCTTGGCGGTTCAGAATGGTTTGAGCTCCTTCAAACTCAGTTTGGGCACAATTTGTGTTTAACCCTTCTGTTACTACAGATTCCTGCATTTAAACAGCATATATATATTTAAAGCATATGTGATTTTTCTTTTGTATGTAATTTTTCTTTTCTAAGTTATCTTTTTATTTTTGCAGTGAGGTTTTATTTATTTTTTTATAGAGAGCAGTGAGGTTTTAATATATTTTTATTTATTTCAGAGAGGAAGGGAGAGAGAGATAGAAACATCAATGAGAATCATTGATCGGCTGCCCCCTGCACGCCCCCTACTGGGGATTGAGTCCACAGCCCAGGGCATGTGTCCAGACCAGGAATCAAACCATGACCTCCTGTTCATAGGTCAATGCTCATCCACTGAGCCACACTGGCTGGGCAAGAAGTGACATCTTTTTTTTTTTTTTTAATGTATTTTATTGGTTGTTTTTTTTTTTTACAGAGAGGAAGGGAGAGGGATAGAGAGTTAGAAACATTGATGAGAGAGAAACATCGATCAGCTGCCTCCTGCACACCCCCTACTGGGGACGTGCCCTCAACCAAGGTACATGCCCTTGACTGGAATCGAACCCGGGGCCCCTCAGTCCACAGGCTGACGCTCTATCCACTGAGCCAAACCCGTCATGGCAAGAAGTGACATCTTTATGACAGTGAGTATTCCCATGTATAAACATGTTATGCCTCTCCATTTATTCTTTAATATTCTTTTTATATTTAAAAAATATATTGTATTTTCCTTCATAAGGTCTAGCACATCTTTTATAAGCTATATTCCTAGATATCTTATAGTTTTAGTTGACATTGAGAATGGTATATCCTAGCTTCTTATTTCTTTATACAGTAATCGATTGATTTTTGCATGTTGACCTTGTACCTAGTGGCTCTGCCAAACTCTCTCATTAGTTCAAATAGTTTTCCTCTAGATTTTCTTGGATTTTTCCAAATTGACAGTAATATAACCTGCAAATACAGACACTGTTGTTTTTTTCTAATTCTTTTACCTCATTTATTTCTCTTATTACATTGGCCAGGAACTCTAGAATAATGGTGAACAGTGGTGATATAGAACAATCTTACCTTGTTCCTGATTTAATGGAAACACTTTCAAACTTTTATTTTAAGTATAAAGGTTAGATTTGGGGTAGATAGCCTTGAATGAATTTAAATTTTTCCTCCTATTCTTAACTTCCTACTTTTTATTATGAACTCACTTTAGTTTTATATTTCTGCTTTTTGTAAGGATCATATGATTTTTCTCCTTTACCAGTTAATTGGCAGATCACAGTGATAGATTAACTAATGTTAAATTTTCCTTCTGCGAGTCAAGGGAAGGTTAATTTCAGGCCTGGATGGTGCCTGCCTGCCTGACACTGACCTTGGTCTTCCCCAATACTGTTGCCTTGGGAACTGCAGCGTTGAGATAAATGGGGGACAGTGTGTGTGGCTCCTTTGTTGTGTGCACAGGTATAGAGGTGTTGTCAAGGGGCACATAGGCTGTGGGCCTACACAACCAGAATCATATAAAATATTGGTGGGAAATAGAGCCCCCCCCCCCACACACACACACCTATGCTTTCCCACTGGTAGCTGTACATGTCCTGTCGGTGAGTGACAAAAGAGCTTGTGTACTTGAGTAGCCACTGGACCTCCCAGCGAGATGAAAATACGGCATCTGCCTTATCTCCTCCTTAAATCATTTGCGTCTCATGGGTCTGATTGCCAACTTGAATCCGTAATCACAGTTGTGGTACTGCACCCTCTATTGCAGTGGTCATGACAAAAATTTTTATACACTGCTGGATTCTATTTGCTAGTATTTTATTTTAGGGTTTTTGTAAATATTCTCACAAGTTTGAGGTAAATTTTGTTTTCTCATATCAGCATCTGAGATTGGTCTGGCATTGGCTAGTAGGCCCACAATCCTTATCTGTAACTCCAAAATTTCAGAAGGTGCTGACAACTAGCAATAGGGGTGGGGAGGTGCAAATGAGCAAACTCATTTGGCAGCAAAACCTCATCTAAACTGATGTGAAGTTATCTCCAGTTTTTATTTATCCCACTTAGTATGTTTTGCTGCAGAAATGTTAACATATTTGATTGCGGAGGCTGGTCCAGGTTGCGCTGGGGAGGGGGCGCTATATACAACTTACAGGCAGCATAATCTTTCTAAACTCCCCAGCCCCCAAAATGCTTAAGATAAAGGACTGTGAACCTATGTTAGCCTAATAAAATGAATTGATCAGCTTTCCTCTCCCCCTCTCCCCTTGTTATTTGAAGTAGTTTGCATGAAATAGGGGATACTTTGTTTATAAAGCTTTTCAGGCTTCCTGGTGTGTGTGTGTGTGTGTGGTGTGTGATGCGGTGGTGTGCGTGTGAGTGTGTGTATGGTGTGGTGTGGTGGTGTGTGCGCGTGGGTGTGTGGTGTGGTGGTGCGCGTGTGTGTGTGGTGTGGTGGTGTGTGTGTGCGTGCGTGTGTGTGTGTGTGGTGTGTGATGTGGTGTGTGCGCGTGCGTGTGTGCGTGCGTGTGGTGTGGTGGTGTGTGTGCGTGTGTGTGTGGTGTGGTGGTGGTGTGTGTGTGTGTGTGTGCATGTGTGTGGTGTGGTGGTGTGTGGTGTGGTGGTGTGTGTGTGTGTGTGTGGTGTGGTGGTGTGGTGTGTGTGTGTGTGGTGTGGTGGTGTGGTGTGTGTGTGTGTGGTGTGGTGGTGTGTGGTGGTGTGTGCGTGTGTGTGTGTGTGGTGTGGTGGTGTGGTGTGTGTGTATGTGTGGTGTGGTGGTGTGTGTGTCCGTGTGTGTGGTGTGTGTGTGTGTGTGTGTGTGGTGTGGTGGTGTGTGTGTGTGTGTGTGGTGTGGTGGTGTGTGTGTGTGGTGTGTGTGTGTGTGTGTGTGTGTGTGGTGGTGGTGTGTGTGTTTGTGTGTGTGTGTGTGTGTGTGTGTGGTTATTGGTGGTGGTGAGAAACTTGCCTTTCCCGGGAATCAATTCATTGGTGCCATTGGGCCCTGTAATAACCAACTGGGCCACGCCTTCCTGGTTCCCTTTGAGGAAGCCTGATCCTGTGATTCAAAGACATTGGAGACACTAAAGATCCGTTGTTTTCAGGCCATTTGATTTTCCAAAACGACTAAGTTTTTGGCTGGACAGTGTGAGAAGAAAAAGGCTTTGGGGGATTGTATTTAGCCTAGGTATGGACTGTGAGTTTTAATTTTACCTCTGGGGGGCAGTCTTGGATCATAGATAGACATGCTATTTTTAAAAACCATAACCTAAAGTAAATTAAATGAGTGCCCATTTAGGTATGTATTATTTTCACACTTCACAGATGATGAAACTGAGCCTTAGTTCATGTGAAACTTGCCTAGTTCATGGTAGTTGTTAGTAGCATAAGGCAAATCTGGGATTTTAACCTAGATCTTAAAACACTATATTCTCAGCCTCTCTCCTCCTCTTCCTCCTTCTCCTCTTCCTTCTCCTCCTCCTCCTCCCCCTAATTTCTTTCCCATGAAAGAATTATAGCAAAGTATTTAAATGTGCCTCCAAAGTCAACCTGCACCCTAGCCAGTTTGGCTCAGTGGATAGAGCATTGGCCTTCGGACTGAAGGGCCCTGGGTTCGATTCCAGTCAAGGGCACATGCCCAGGTTGCAGGCTCAATCCCCAGTAGGGGGCTTTCAGGAGGCAGCCAATCAATGATTCTCTTCATCATTGATGTTTCTATCTCTCTCTCTCTCCTTTATCTCTGAAACCAATAAAAATAAATTTTAAAAAATGAAAATAAAGTCAACCTCCTTGACCAGGAAGGCTTGGCCCATATGAGTCCCTGTAGGGCAGAATGGCGTCGGGAAATTGATTTTCAGTGGCCTACCATACCTACAAAGTCTGGCTCTATCACCTACCAGTTATGTGACCAAGGGAAGGTTACTGGATTGCTCTGTGCCTCCGGTTCCTTATCATAAAAATAAGATGATAAAGGACATTTTTCTTGAGTCTTGAGCATATGCAGATGAACTTACCTACTGCATGACTCTGAGCCTGTGTTGCTAATGAAGTGCAAGAAAGAAATCAGTCAGGGCCCCAGAAGAAGGCACTAAAATAACGACTTCTTGTAGAACTAATCAGAATCAGCAAAAACAAAAACACAACTCAGCTTGCTGATGAACTTGTTTGAACCAGCCAATCACCTCTCCTTTGGAAACATGCCTTTTGGCCTTATAAGCCCATCCTTGTCTTTGGCCTGGGAGTCAGATTTCATGGGGCCTGTTTTCCCTTGTATATTACCACCTACCTATGCTTTAGCTAATTGCCCCAGTGGTTTGCTGACATTTAATCTGAAGACCCAATCCCACATGTAAAGTATCTGTGTTGAACTAAGTGTCCTTGCCATACCTGGCAGCACTTTCAGGTTAACGTTCCCTACATACCAGCACTTATTTTTCCTTTTACTTGGGATAATAGTTTCTACCTCATAAGATTATTTTAATAATAAAATGAGATGACACATGTAGGGCAATTAGAAAAAGTCTCAATAAGTGTTATTGCTATTAATTTAAAAAAACCTCTTTGAGTACCTAGATGTCAGGCCCTGTTGTCTGTTCAAAGGACACTGAGGTATGAATATCAGGAAGGATTCGATCAGGAGACAGAAACCACACAAATTAAGTTGAGTAGAGAGAATTTAATCTAAAGAATTGTTATGGCCCTGGTCAGTCTGGCTCAGTAGATAGAGCGTCAGCCTGCAGATTGAAGGGTCCCAGGTTTGATTCAGGTCAGGGGCACATGCCTAGGTTGCAGGCTCCTCCCCAGCCCAGGCCCTGGTCAGGGCATGTGCAGGAGGTAACCGATTGATGTGTTTCGTTCACATCCATGTTTCACTCTGTTTTCCCCTCTCTCTTCCACTCTCCTTGAGAATCAATGGAAAAATATCCTTGGGTGAGGATTAGCAAACACACACACACACACACACACACACACACACACACACACACACACACACAAGAATTGTTATGTAGGTATAATAGACTGGTTAACTGACAAGCAAGAAAGAGGAGTAAAGTATCTTGGAGGCAGCAATTATAGGAAGTAACTACAGTAGTCCCCCTACATCTGTGAGGGATACGTTCCAAGATACCCAATGGATGCCTGAAACCAGGGCTAGTGCTGAACCATGGGTGGGCAGAAGTAGGTTTACGATTGTGAGTACACAACACACAGTTTATTCTTGTATTATAATCGTAACTTACATGCCTTTTGCCATACAAACAACTGTAAGCCTCCTTTTTCCCACTCTGTATATACTGCCCCCCCTCCCCCCCGCCCCCATGATACATAACCTTTTCACTGAAAGGAAGCACTTTCTGTCTCTCTTTGGCATATCCAGACTGCTAGCATCACTACTCTTACGCGGTGAGGCCATTGTTAAGTAAAAGAAGGGTTACCTGAATACAAGCACTGTGACACCCAGACAGCTGATCTGAGAAACTGAGACAGGCACTACGTGACTGCATGTGCAGTGTGGATACACTGTACAAAATTGTTGAAAGGACTCAGAGGGAAAAGAATATAAAATTGCCATTGGATTTGGCAAAGGACTTCTGTACCCCGAGCTGCCTTTGGGTAGAAGATGAACACTTCTCCATTTTCATGGGGGCAGGAGAGATGGATTCTGACATAAGTGGTTTGTAAACTTTGTGATAGAAAGACAATGAAATTCTTTTTTTCTCACAAAATGTCAATAAAATGACCTCATGAGTTATGACACTAGTCAAGAAGGACATATGAGATCATCAAAAGTCCATCCAACACACTGTAGGCAATGTGAGCTACAAGACCAACCCTTGCCCTAGCCAGTTTGGCTCAGTGGATAGAGCGTCGGCCTGCAGACTGAAAGGTTCTGGGTTCGATTCCGGCCAAGGGCATGTACCTGGGTTGCGGGCACATCCCCATAGGAGGTGTGCAGGAGGCAGCTGACTGATGTTTCTCTCCCATCGATGTTTCTAACTCTCTATCCTTCTCCCTTCCTCTCTATAAAAAAATTAATAAAAAATATATTAAAAAAAAAAAACAAGCCTTGACGTCGTAACTATAAAAAGGGCTTATGAAACAGTCGTGATGGTGAGAAGAATCACCACAGATGTTTGCAACTCCAGATCTTACCAGGTGAATACCTCTAGTCATTTGTAACTTCAATAATGTCCAGAAATGATTATTACTTAGGACCATTAACATTAGCTGCTGTAGCAAACAACTCAAAAATGTAAATGGCTGGCATAACCTAATAAAAGTTATTTCTCATTCATGTCACAGTCTGATGCAGGTTGGTGAGGGCTTTGCTCTATGCAGTCACTCACAGACCCACACTTCTTCCACCTTACCGTTTTGTCTTCTAGGTCCATGAAGTCCTCTCCATTCAGCTGACACGTGGAGAAGAGAACGGATCATGCATGGGAGCTTCGTACGGCCAGGCTGGAGGAGGTCCATACCACATTCTGTTGGCCAGATCTCAGTCACACGTCCACACCTCAAGATCCCCAGCTGAGGTCCCCACCAACACCAGCATTAAGCACCTGACATGTGTGTAAAGAAGTCTTCAGAAGACGTTAGCCCTCAGCGGTCAAATTTTCCCAGGTGAAGCCCAGACATCAAGGAACAGAGATAAGCTGCCCCCGCTATGCCCCAAGAAACCCCTACAATTACATAAATTCTAATCCCTTGATAATTCCTTTTTTCTATATTATTCATAGTGTTTCTGCTTGTCTGTTCCAACCCTAGTTGCTACAAACCATGAACTTAAACAGGACATAATTGCCATTCTGATTGGTACAAGTGCCACACAAGTTAAGCACTTTCAATTATTAATATATTTTTAAATGTCTCTCCCAGATTCAGGAGGTTTTCATTGCTGATAGTTAACATAAACACTATCCCAACACCATTGTCGCTTTATCTTGAGTATTCATCTTTAATTTTTTTCCTGTCAGTTCTGGATATTTTATGAAAACAAAACCCTGCCCATTTACTACTTATCCAAATATTCTAATGCACCAGTGATAAAACCAAACTAAAGGGTACGCTATTTAGAGGCACTAAGTGGATAAAGATACACTGATGGTTCCTCTAAAGCAAAGAGTGCTTCATAAAGAATGAGCAATGCAGTGTGTGCTGTCTGCAGAGATGTGGGGAAGCAGCAGACAGTGTCCTCAGTGCTATTTTAGGAGGCCCATGTATCAATGCTCATGATGGCATCCAATGAACTAATGAGTTTAAATTATAGCATATTTCTAAATAATTAACTGTACTATTTATTGCAGTTGCCATGTACCATTTGCCTACTAGTACACCCGTACGTCAGTATTTCATCAACTGTCCCAATCCTAACGGTGCATGCCCGTTTAGCAGGCCTGTTTACGACAGTGCCTGGGGTGGAAGGTGGGGCCAGCTGGGTGATTTAGTTAGCGGTCTTTCCCCACCTGCAAATTTTCCTTTCAGAATTCAAATTGTAGAAGTGTTTTGTTTGTTCTTTTAAACAGAAAAAAATGTTTTCCTTAGACAGCCAAACCCTGTGTCCTCATTCTGGGGTCCTTTCTTTTTAAAAAAAATCCATATATATGTATATTAATTGAAGTATAAATGATATTCAGCATTCTATTAGTTTCAGGTGTACAATATGAGGCAATATTTATATACACTGCAAAATGACCACACATAGTTACAGAATTTTTTTTCTTGTGATAAGAACTCTTAAAATGTATTCTTTTTTATTTTGGTTAATCCTCACCCGAGGATATTTTCCCATTGATTTTTAGGGAGAGTGGAAGGGAGAGGGAAAGACAAAGAGAAACATCAATTGGTTGCCTCCTGCACGAGCCCTGGCCAGGGCCCAGGCTGGGGAGGAGCATGCAACCAAGGTACGTGCCCAAACCTGGGACCCTTTGGTCCACAGGCCGACACTCTCTCCACTGAGCCAAACCGGCTAGAGCTAAAATTGATCCTTTTAGCAACTTTCAAATATGTAATACGGTACTATTAACTATAGTCACCATGCTGTACCTGACACCCATGACATTGATAGTACAGCTGGAAGTGGGTGCTTTTCTGGGGACCCTTTCTTTCCCACCCAAGGCTCCTCACCCAAGTGCACCCACTACCCTGCTCTTACGTCTCCTTTTTTGGCCTCCAGTTTCCCTGAACTTAAAATAAGATGGACAAGTCAGTAGTCCTCCAACTTTAATGTTCACAAAATGCAGATTCTAGTAGGCACTCCAGAGTTCCCGGTTTTGAGACAGTGTGATATTCTCCAGGGCACTCTGAGCTGCACCCTCCCCTGGCCCCAGGCGACTTCTGCCTTCCAGCTCTGGAACCATAGTCTCCAGCCCACTCATTAGGACCAGATGGCCCAACGCAGCCAGCTCTATCTGCAAATCAGGGGTTGAGTGAGGCTGCAGACCCAGCCCAGACCTCTCAGCCCCCTCTCCCCCATCTCCCTCTAGTCTAGGACAGAAACTGGAATTGTTTCTGGGCATTGGGAAACAGCCTCCATGTGGCAGCATGCTGTGCTCCTTTGGGGTGGTCCCAGCGAGCCTACAGCTCCTAATCTTATCTAGCCTCTTTACCCCCGACTTCAGGGTCTATTCCTGTGCTGTCCAGTCTACTAAGCAGAACCTAGAGGTGATTATCGAAATTAAAATGAAGGAAAATGTAAAATTCAATTCTTTGTGCACACTAGCCACATTTCAAGTGCTCAGTATCTTTAAGCGATAGTAGCTGTCCTGTGGGGTAGCCTGGCTGTAGTGCATTTCAATCACTGCAAACAGTTCTGTTGATCAGTGCTGGACTGTAGGATCGATCTCCTGCAGCTCTCAGGAACTGACCACTCAAGGGCACAGCCGTTACCCTCTCTCCAGCTGGCATTGCCGCCACATCTCCTCTGCCCAGTGCTTTTTCCTACCGTGTCCAACCCCTGCTATTGCAGCACCAAGAAGGATCAGCATAGCTCATGGGTCAGCTGAGATCGAACTGGCAAATAGGAGTCAGACTCCCTTCCTGGGGATCCCTCAAAACTTAATGAGCTAATTCCTGGGGGAGAGCTTTGGGGAAGGGAACCATTTGAATACACACAGAGGTAATGAGGGGCAAGGATAATGCATCTCCCTTTACAGTCATGGTATTCTTCCTGTCTCCATCCTCTTTATAGAAATCTAGTGGGAGAGTAGAGATTGAGCGAGTTCTGAATTTGAGCCTTTCTCAGCAAACACTGCAGAAAGGTGGCTGAAGCTACAATCTTCAGTATCTGAATTTACAGCACCAGTCACTTACCTGCTTGCTCTCAACTCTATTCTCATCCTATTATGCTGTCCTCTGTAGAGCAAGGGGCCGGAAGCTTTTCTCAGATTTCTTTGTCCATTGGCTTCCCATTAGGTTTTGCCGATCAGAGGCCCTGGTGGGACTCTGGAAGGCAGAGGGAGAAGCCTTTTCCCCTTTTTCCAGAAGTGGGAGAAGCAGAAACAATGGGTGAGTGCAGGCTCCTGGGTTCCTGCCCAAGCAGTACTCTTCCAGAGTAGGAGCCATGGCAGTTACTATAGCAACCTCAGCAGCATGGCACTCATGAACTCTAGCTCTGGCGGGGACAACAACAGGCCCACGTGACTTCAGACTTCCAGACTGCAGCAAGAGTGGGAGCTCCTGGCTTCCTGCGGGGCAGCAAGAGTGGTGGTTCTAGTGGAAGCAGCAGGTGCTCCAACTGACTTAGCAATGCAATGAGCATGGGCTCTGGATGGCATCCTTGTCCCTTTTGCCACTCCAGCCCAGGGGTGGTAGTGGCTTCCGCCAATTAGAAATATCTGGGTAACCTCGCTGTGTTTTGTTTTTTTAGCCCTTTTACCAGTTTTGTGTCCCATCTCTTGTATTAAATTCCTCCTTTGAAATACTAGAATGATTTTTGTTTTCTCTGGTATGTGGAAGGAAGTGGTGTGAGCCTCTTACAGCTTCCTCCACTCTTTTCCTTGTCACTGGCTGGAACCCCTAGGGAATGATAGAACCACAAGGTAGAAAGAACCTCAGTCCCAAATCTCTGTAAGAAGGAGAGCCATCCATCCATCTGACACCGACCTTGGGATGCACATAAACAAGAAATAGACTTCTACTGCATTTGAGTTATTGTATGTATCTATTTGTTACAGCAGATTAGCCTTTGCCCCAACTAACATAGTGCCTTAACCGTGACATATATATTTATGTGAATATAGTGCTACTTGTGACAGGCACCCTGCTAGGCACTTTATCCTCATTGAATCCTCACATAACAAGTAATTATTTTTATTATTCCCATTGACCAACTAGGAAACTGAATTGCAGAGAGGTTAACTAACTTGTCCATGGGCTGTCTAACTTGAAAGTCTGTGCACTTGGATAGATACTAGATTGATCTTTTATATACTTATATGTAATGTGGAGATATATATATATATATATATATATATATATATATATATATATATATATATATATATATATATATACAGATAGAGTTCAAAGTAGCTTTTGGAGCCCGGCTGGCGTAGCTCAGTGGTTGAGCATCGACCTATGAACCAGGAGATCACAGTTTGATTCCCGATCAGGGCAAATGTGAGTAAGATCCCCAGTGGGGGGGGTGTAGGAGGCAGCCGATCAATGATTCTTTTTCATCATTGATGTTTCTATTTCTCTCCCCTCTCCCTTTCTCTCTGAAATCAATAAAAATATTAAAACACACACACACACACACAAATAAAGTAGCTCTTGGAAATAGATATAGCTACAGGTATGTAGATATAGACATTATCTAGCCCCAACAGGTTTATTCTCGACTTGCGTCCACTCTCTACCCTCTCCATGCTGTCCCCATGGGGCTGACTTGTGAACTGCACTAGTTGGATTTCTTCGCCTTCTAATTTCCAGTTGGGTTTATCCAATGGAAAACCCAACTAGGAGAAAGGCACATGGTTATAGAAGGGGATCAAGGTACTATTCCACCCACCCTCAGTCTTTCTTTACCAGGCTATATGTTGGCAATGGCTGTGTTCCTTTACCAAAGTCCAGGGCTCCCACTGGAAGTCTCTCTTGTACAACAACTCTGTTCCATCCCCTTCCCCCTTAAGGCCTAGTGTCTACCGATGCTAGCCCTTCGGCATTTGACCACACCTTGTTGATTTCTCTCAATCCTGCCCATATCTGTGTAATAGTGCTTTCATTGATCTATCTTCAGTTCTATGAGTGCTATCAGTTTCCTGTCAGCACCCTGGTAAGTATAGTTTGTATGTTGTCCTTGGTAGGAAGACCCACTTTCCCTTCTCTGGGTACACATTCTTTGGGAGGAGCTCTTATCTCTCAGTTCTAGGGGTAAGTGACTCAGCCATGGCCAATCAGAGCACTGTATTCCCCTGTAAGTAGTGATTTATTCTGAGCTTAACACGGATCCCAAACCAATGAGAACCAGCGCAGGGTGTTGACTGGCTGCACTGGGGAAGAGAAGCTCTCTCCCTTTCTGTGGGACTCTCACCCGAGAGTATGTGGGCCTGGAGATGCTGGCAGATACTTGCCTTTATGTGGATCTCAAGAATGAAGTCAACACAAGAGAACAAAGACCTGGAAAGAGGTTACAGATCAATCACATTGGTGACTCAGCTGTCCCTAAAGTCCAGTCTCCCTCTTGGTTTTCCTCTTACTTGAGCCACTACATTCTCTTTTTGCTTAACCCATTGTGGGCTGGACTTTCTGTCACTTGCAGCCAAGAGTCATAAATGTTAGAGAAATGTGTCAGACTCATGTGTTTTCTGCAAACAGAAATCACCTCTAGATAACTTAAGGGAAAAAAAGAAATTTAGGGTGAGAGATGTGCAGAGGCTCTCAGAACTAAAGAAAATGCAGAAGTGGGTCTTGGAAAGTATGTGTACCCGAGTGGTCTCTGGGAATTCAGATAGCAGGAATGGACAGTGGCATCATCAGAGCTCTGCCCTATAATAAGCCAGCACTAACCATCTACTATCCCTGAATCACTTTACTCAAGATTCAGATTAGTGTGGGAAAGACAGGATGAAAGAGAAAAAGGGAATTCATTTAGCCT
Organism: Myotis daubentonii; assembly: GCF_963259705.1. Classification (NCBI taxonomy): domain Eukaryota; kingdom Metazoa; phylum Chordata; class Mammalia; order Chiroptera; family Vespertilionidae; genus Myotis; species Myotis daubentonii. Next base: position 193,711,311 of record NC_081842.1, on the reverse strand, counting down.
TGACTTAAGTCTCAAGCTCGACCTTTGTTCACAGGAAGGCAGGACACCTGGATTGAAAGTCCCCCAAGACTGTATACAATCCAGGCTGGGTACTTCCCCAAAGCACATGTTAACTCATTTTAATCCTCAGAGTAGCCCCTTGAAATAGGTACTGTTATTATTATCATCCCTATTTTGCATATGATGAAATTGAGACACAGAGAGGGAGAGTAACCTGCCTGTTACTGGATGCCAACCCAGGCAGCCTGGCTCCAGAATCTGTGCACTTAACCCACTACACTATGGGGCTTCAGCAGCAGCAGGAGAAAGAAGGCAGGGCAGGCAAAAGCACAGGTCCTCTGCAGGTAATGCTCAAGGGAGGAATTATGGGGAACTTCTACTCTCCCTGTATAATTTTTTTTTTAGCCACCATGTATTAACCAGCCAAACAATCAAACAAAAAAGATAATAGAGAGATTTCTATTTTGGAAATTAAAAAAAAAAAAAATCCTGCTTAGCCAATAGGAAAAAGGGAAGGAGCCCAAAGCTGGTGATCTCACTCTCTCACAGACTCAAAGAAGACTGTGAAATATCTAGGACCCAGAGGAATTCCGGCTGTCACTAGCCTGCACTAGCCTTGGCTGAGGAAACCCAGGGAGGGGGTCAGGAAGGCATTATCCATCATAAAGACACATTTTGGGACCAACAAGAGGAGGAATGCTTGCACTTGGAGCAAATTGAAGTAGCCTCTGACCACAGACCTCTGCCCTCATAGAAAACCCTACTGGGCTCAATTCCCTGCTCGAACCTTTTTAGGGCCACACTGTCCCTTCTCTCCTGCAGCCTACTCTGCCCTCACTCTGCAGGGCCTGCTCCTTCCACAGTGTGAAGCAGTTGTTGCCGAGGCTCCAAGCCTGAGAACAGCTGTGTCACAACAGAGCTCCAGAACGTACGCCTCTTTCCTCTGGCTCCGCCTTTAGCTGCAGGAACGTGCAAACCCCAGCTCTGTTCTAGGACACTGCCCTGCTCAGGATCACAGGTCAGTCAGTGGTTAAGAGTCAGACCCAGGTTGGCATCCCAACTCTGTTGCTATCTGGCTCTGTTCCAACGCGCAAGCTGTCTAACCTCTTCTGAGCCTCCAGCCACTGCTGTGAAATAAGGTAATGATACCAGGGCTGCAAATCGGGCCCCATGCACATGTATAGCTGAACCGGTTGCTAAAACATCAGAATACTTCCCAATGGACTAGTAAGTAGTTATTAGTAGCCCATGGACCCTCTATCTCCTTAGCTTTTCTCCTATCTGTTCCCCTTGATCCAATAACCAAAGTGTACCTCTTGGCAAAACAGAGACATCCTAAGTCCTTTACCTAGCCCTAAGGCCAGGCATCAGGTAATGCCATGCCTGAAGATGGTTGTTAGATATTTTTAATATCGCCCCTGGCAGTGGTCATCTCTGGGATTGAGCTGACGCAGATGAAGGGCTTGGCGGAGAGTCTGGTACATAGTGAAGTAACTCAGTCAGTGTCAGCCGTTATTGTAGTCAACATCAAACCTAAAGAGCAGAGGCAGGATCAAGATCAGGGGCTCAGGTATTATGAGCAGGTGAAGATGAGTTATAACGGGCAGTTCAGATACAGTCACGGGCCCCGAGATGATTCATGGGTGAGGCTGCAAGGTGGTCCTGCCTGGCTTAAAGAGTCAGAGCAGGACCAATATATCCTGCTTCACCAACCGCCCCTTCCTTCCCCTGCTTACCTGGGATTCCTGGATCCCACGCGAGATTCCAAGGCCAGGGTGGGATTGACAGGAGAAGCCACACACTGGCCTTCAGTTCAGGAGCACGTCTCCCTGTGTTCACTGCTACTGGCTCCGCTGCTACTGTGGGGATCCCATGCCTTGCTGGCCCGAGACAGAGAAGCTGCTCCCAGGAGCCTGGACGGTGCCTTTCTAAAGCCTTGGAGAATCAGAAAGGGTATTCCAATCCAAGGTCCCTCCCCATAAGGACATGAAGGCAGTATATGTACTGGCTAGGATCGTAAGCTCTGGAGCCAGACTACTTGGGCTCAAATCCCAGCTCTGTCCTAGCTGGTTTGGCTCAGTGGAGAGAGTGTCAGCCTGCGGACTGAAAGGTCCTGGGTTCGATTCTGGTCAAGGGCACATGCCCAGGTTGCTGGCTAGGTCCCCAGTAGGGGGCGTGCAGGAGGCAGCCAATCAATGATTCTCTATCATCATTGATGTTTCTAGCTCTCTCCTTCTCCCTTACTCTTTGAAATCAATAAAAATATATTTTTTAAAACATCCCAGCTCTGAGCTATACTAGCTATGTGAACTTGGGCTAGTCACTTAACTCCTCTGAGCCTCAATGTCCTCATCTGTCAAATGGGAGTAATAATAGTACCTGTTTCACAGAGTTCTTAAGAAGAAAAAATTAACTAATATGTATAAAGTGTTAGGATAACTCCAGACACAAAGGACATTCTCGATTATGTTAGCTATTGTTAAGGAGCTCACAAGTGTAGTGGAGCAATCAGATTCATGCCCACATAATTCTGTTTAGGGCGACAGCCTTTCTCCATCTTGCTAGTTCCTTCCCTGCTCCTCAGGGACTCCTGGACCAGCTTCCACATTTCACAGACTGGGAGGCCCAGAGAGAGAGAAGTATCTTGCCCATGGTCATGTGCGGCGGATCATTGGCAACGATGGGACCCGAGGAGTTTCAGATATCACTTTCAGCATCCCCTGCCGCCTCTCCCCACTTCCTTAGGCCTTGGGGCATGGTTGTCTGTGAGCAAGGGTGAGTTCTGGCCACCTATAGGGTCCCCAGAGCCCAGAGCAGAGAGGTGCTCAGGAAGTGACAGAGGCAGGACTTGCAAACACCTGTCCTTGGTGAGTCACCCACCAAACGCCAAACGGCCAGGGATGTGCCTGCTAACGGGAGCCCCAGCTAGTGCTCTGTTGCTGCCAGGGACTCAGAGAGAAGACGGCCTGCAGCCAGGAGAATGGTACAGCAAATGTGTTCAAGGAGGAATGGGGGGGGGGGGAGAGAGAGAGAGAGAGAGAGAGAGAGAGAGAGAGAGATCACCACTGGTTGCTCCCCAGTGAGCCTGGACTGGGAGATTCTGGTACCAGCTAGAGAAGCTTTCCCTCCACTCTTGGCCTGCAGCTCTTCAAACCCCACCCCCACCCCCCACCTTGCATCGTCCTGCCCACCCCCCACTCCCTGCGGCTCTATAGCATCCCCGCTCCCATTGGACCAATCCCCAGACGCCTCGCCCCACCTGTGTCAGATGCCTAGAAATCCCTTCCCGCACGTGGCCCAGCTGGAGGCTATCTGGTCCCCATTCGCCCCCCAATTTAGGAAAAAAGGATCCTTTCCCACAGCCTTCGATCGGGAGTTCTCAGCCGCCAGTGCAGTTCGGGCGGCCCTGCCAGGCTTAGGGGAGACCCCCAAGTGCTGGGAAGAGGTGTTCCTGGGGCCTTGAAACCTTCCAGACCCGCTCAGTATAAACCGCCTTGGGCTTGTGTCAACATCCGAGGCTGGAGACTGGCGGCGGCTGGGGACCGGCTCCGACTAAGGGACGGGAAGACGGGAGGGTGGGGAATGGAGGGGGGTCTATGGGATAGAAAGAGGGGTCCTTTGGGGAAGATTCCCGAGCGGTCCTTGGTGGGGGAGGGGTCCGCAAGAACGAGGAAGGCCGTCTGGGCAGGGCTTGGAATTAGGGGCTTTGGGGAGCCCACGCCCAGCGGTCACGGAGAGGTTGGGTACTTGGCCCTTTGTCCTGTGTTCCCCGCGCCCACCCGCCCTCTTTCTGTGCCACCGCGTGAGGGGAGAGGTGTGTTGCAGGGGTGATGCCAAGGCGTGAGCTGCTGACCACCATCTATCGCTTCCCCTCCCCACCCAGCCCCTTGGCGCCTTCCTCCAAATCCGGGGGGATACGGAGGGGGTCACATAGCGTGACTCATTCCCTCTTCCATCCCACCCGCGCTGGGGCCCAGGAAGGGAAGGTTTAGAAACTCGGCGGCGGCTCTCCCGTTTCCATAGCAACCGTGCGGTTGTTTTTGCGAATCCCCTCCCATCGTCCACACTTTCCACCCCAGATTGTGGCCCGGGGTCTGAGCCTCCGGGCGCGGTGCAGAGGGGTACAGCCCAACCCCTTCCTCGCGACTCCCAGGAAGGTCAGCGCGGGCAGGCGGGGTGCGCTCCTGCCGCAGGGCCTCACTGGCCACCCGGTCCCCACCTGAAACCGCGCCTGCCACTCCGCCCCAGCGGAGCCAATCACGCCAGACCTGCCCCGGGCGAGGTGGGGCTTATGCAAATCCTGTCGCCGCCGAGGGACACGAGTGATACCAGAGCTGGGAGGCGGCTGCAGCGCGCATCTTGGGGAACCTGGCCGCCCACCCACGAGCCAGTCTCGATCCCCGAGTCCAGCTGAGGCTCGGAGCCATCCGGCGACCGGCGAGCGGCCTCAGGTAACGCGGGCGGGGCTGGGCGGAGGCCCTTGTCCCCTCCCCCTCCGCTCTCCATTCCCAATCTCGCTTGCTGCCCCCTCTGATTCATTTCCCAGGCCGCAGGTTCTGCCACAGGCGGCAGCATCTGGAGGGGGGACCCCCACCCACGTCCAGGCCCCATGGGTCCCAGGAAAGGAGGCAGAGCTGCTTCCTTATCCCCAGTTCAGGTGAAAACAACCGCTGCTCTGGCCTCCAACACACACACACCTGGGTGTGCAGTGTTGTTGATACCAGAGGAGGCACCAGTCAACATCTCTCCTTTGGAGACAGGTAGTCCACCCAGTCCCATGGCAACCTCCCACCTCCATAGATAACCTCGACCCCTATCACCCAGCCCCACCAGCCGCTCGGCCCCCCTCCCCCCAAAAAACCCCTACCTCCCTCCCCCTTTCTCTTCACAACACTTTCAACAGTGCCTCCTCACCAAGGTTCAGTGCTAGGCGGAGGCCCCATGTGTGGTCTTTTCATCCTGGTTGGAGGATGAACCAGGGACTCCAATCCCTAGCAGACCACCCCTACCTACCTGTCAGTCACTGCAACCAAGGTCCCAGCCTCCTCCATTCCCCTCACCCCTTACAGCAAAGCACCAAGTCCTCTCATTCTTCCTGTCAAATATCTTTCTAATCTGCACCCTCTCCGGCCTCCTTGCACCAGTCACTCCCTCTGTGCCTATCTTCCTGCTGCCCTGCAGGGACTGTGCCAAAGCTCCATGCGGACCGTGTGGCTCCTTTCCCTAAGGTGACCTGAGCCTGGAGGGCAGAAGAGCTGGTTCAGATCTTGTCTCTGCCTCAGTGCTGTCTGACTTTGGCCAGGTCACTTCCCTCTCCGATCCGTTGTGAAATGGGGAAGGGGTCAGGACCGAGGGTAGACTGAATGAGATGATCTTGAATGGCCACCCAACAGTGACACACTCTGGTTCGATGGCTGATTAGGAGGAAACAGGACCCTTTCCCTCTATCCCTAAACTATGGAGGTGTTTTAGAGAGGAGGCCTGGGGGGGAAGGGTTAGTCCTCAGTGAAGGGACATTGCTTCTTACCAAGGCCTAGGTCAAGGCGACCCCCTCACCAGGCCCAGGCCCCCTTTCTGCTGTTAGGAGTCCCTCCTAGACCAGCAGCCTACATGCATGGACAGCTCCAAGGTAGAGGTGGTCAGCAGGGCCTGTCCTTTGTTTATCATCCCCTGCCTCTCATTAACAAGGAGAGAGAGAAGCTGCAGCTTCTATGGCTGCTGCTTGGAGAAGAGCAAATGAAGGAGAGGAAAGAGAGAAAAATCTCCTGACCAGGGAGCTGTTGTCACCATGGCAACCGTCTCAGCACCCGTTTCTCTGAAGCTGGGCGAGGGTGTGGGATTATTGCATCCCTCAGTCCCGCCCACCCTACTGCCACCTTCCCATCTGAAGCCCACAGCCCTGAGCTCTGCCCTCTGGAAGAAGCCTCTGGGCACAGAAGCAGCAGCTTGGTGTACGGCCCTGCGCCAGCTCCTTCGCAGCTGGAGGGCAGCCCGCAAGAGGTGGGCAGAGGGGCCTGCGCACTCAGCAGGGCTACAGCGCCAACAGAACGAGCCCCAGTGCATTCTGGCCTCCGCCTTGCTGCTGATGGGCTCTACTTTACCTTGGGTGAACCCTTCCTATCGTCAGGTCTGGCTTCCATCGCCTCTGAAGTTGGTGCAAGGGCAGAACACATATAAAATAGCCTGAGGCCGTTCTTCGGAGGAAGAAGTGGGTTCTGCCCGTCTCATGTAATCCACCAAGGAGCACTCACCGAACATCGCTGGGTTCCAGGCACCACCCCTGGGTCCGCAGGGTGGTGAGGTGCAGCCACAGAGGGACAGAGCGAGAATTCCGTGTGGGACAGCTACAAGGGGGCAAACTTGGGAGCAAAGGGAAAAGCGTTTCTCTCACTCTCAGAGGTTCTCCAAAGTGGACTGGGGGGGGGGGGGGGGGTAAGCTCTTTGCCATTGAGCAAAAAGGCTCAGGCAAGGGTTTAATGCAAAGGCCTCTCCTAAATCAGGCTCCATCCTAGAGTTCTAGAGCACCAGGTGAGGGTCAGAGAGCTCTGAGGTCTACATACTCGTGGGGCTCAACTCCCCAGCCTCACAGGGTCTACTCATGCCCTCATGCTCCTGATTGTCCACTGTCCGGGTGGGGAGAGGCCGATCATAAGGAAGTGGGCTGCAGCCAGGCCTACAGACTGCTTATAGCTGCGTGAGTCCAGGAGAGAAGGATATTAGGGGAGAGGAAAACAGCTAAGCCATAGGTGAGGTAGGTTCTGGTTGTAAGAAACCAGGTTTGAAAGGAGTATATAGTTTTGAGGGAAGAAGTTGGAGGTGAGGCTAGACAGGTGGGCACCTTGGCACCAGGTTCTAGAGGATTCTGGAGTTTGAGGGGACACGTGGGCATGACCCCCTCTAGCCTATATTGCACTTCTGGGCAAAACCAGAAAAGACATTCCCTTGGAGGAGAGGAATCAGGAGAAAAGCACTTCCTCTGAGGCCGTTGAGCCCACAGGCATGGCTTGCCAAGCAGTGGCCCAGCTGGCTTTCAGACCCCTTGGCTGTGCCCCTGGCCCTGACTGAGGAGAGAGAAAGGACACAGTGAAGTTTACAGGAGCACTTCAAAAGAAGGAACAATAGCCCAACCAGTGTAGCTCAGTGGTTGAGTGTCAACCTATGAACCAGGAGGTCCTGGTTCGATTCCCAGTCAGGGCACATGCCCAGGTTGCAGTCTCGATCCCCAGTGGGGGCTGTGTAGGAGGCAGCCAATCAGTGATTCTCTCTCATCACTGATGTTTCTGTCTCTTTCTCTTTCTCCCTTCCTGTCTGAAATCAATAAAAACATATTTTTTTTTTTTTTAAAAAGAAGGAACAATAGGACTTGGTGGCAAGTTGGACCTAGGGAAAAAGAGAAGGGAAAACTAAAGGTAACTAAGATGGCATGCCCCCCCCCACCCCCCCGGGACAAGGGAAGGAAGGAGTGATGGAGAGAGGACAGCCACAGGTTGAAGATGAGTCTGGTTGTAGATGTACTGGGTTAGAGGTGCTAGTGGGCTACTCCAAAGGGTGTCAGCTACTGTGACCTGGAGCTCAGTAAGATGGTCCCACTGAGGCTAAGAGGCAGATCAGAGCTATGGTTTTCCCCAAAAGGCAGGTAGGAGTGGAGAAGGCTTGCATTGGAGAAGAGTAGCCATGATTTGGAGGGAGTGGTTCAGGCAGTTAGCATGGATTCAGCGTAGGTGCTCATCTGAGCTCTTCCACTGACCTGCTGTGTAACTCAAGCTTGTTTTCTCCTCTCTTTGGGTTTTCACTAACAAGGGGATGATCTTAAAGGGCACTGCCAGTTTTGGCCTACCAATCTAAAAGCAACAGAGGGAATAAGGAGAAAGGAGGTGAAGACATAGTCCTTGGTGGGCCTGGGACCAAATGGAGGCCAAGAACAGGTATGGCCCCAGGAGACACAATTGTGGGAGGGAGGAGAACAGGGACAGAAGGTGAGAGCCACACAGACACTATGACACACAGAGACAGTGCTCTCTGACAGACTTGCAATCTCATACATTGACACACTCCCACCCACACCCTGCACCTGATGCAGACACTCAGACACATTCCACAGGAGACAGCGGAAGAGGCTCTGCCTCCCCCATCAGACACGTCCACCTCTGTGTTCTCTTGCTTCCTTGACTATACTCTGAGTCTTTAATGTACTTTGGACTTGAGGAGGAGGCAGCTGGGTTAGGAGCCTACTTCCTTCTGCCCATGGTGTTCCAGAAGTGTCCTTGACTCTTGCCCCAGTGCAACTGTTTTGAACCTCACAATTCCAGGTTTCTGAAGGTGGCCTACACCCCTCCCCCCCATGGCTTCTCCTGAGGGAATACAGGATTTCTCATCCTCTGAGGGTGGTAGGTAGGGGAGGATGTAGCTACTCCCATTGCTTCTTGATCTTCCACATGGCCCGTGGGAGGAATCTGAGGCCCAGAGATATCTTGTAACTAACTGGAAGCCAGGCAGCAAAGGAGGGGACATGGAACAGACCAACCTCTGCTGTTTATGGTGCTCTCAGCAGTAAAGATTAGAAGCCACACTGGCCTAGGTTGGGCTGTAAAGGGGGCATTCCTTTTTCTGGCCTGAGGGCTTCCTTTTCTAGAGCATTTTCATGGCAGGCTACCCTGCAATTGGATTCTGGGGCCCTTCCAGACTCCAAGCAGGTCCAAGTCACCTCCCAGGCCATGTCCTGGGAAACTCAAGCTCTGGAGGGACATTCCTCCCACGGAGTTCAGACAGGAGTGTTCATCCAGGGCCCAGTGGGGCATCACTGTGACCACGCTTCCTGGAGAGGGTTGCTCTGCAAACACTTCTTCTGGCACAGGCTTACCTGAGGGGCTCACGTTCCAGCTGAGCACTGACTCTTCACCTGCCCCAAACTTGCTTCTCAGCAACACCATCTCCATCCACTCAAACCCAAATCTGAGCATCCGCCTAAACTCCTCCCTCCCTCTCACATCCACTCAGTTACCAAGTCCTGCCAGGGCCCACTCCTGACAGTTCCCAGTCCATCCCCATCTCTTCACATCCCTTACCCTTGAGTCATCATCTCTCATCTGAACTATGCAGCAGGCCCCTCTCTGCTCTCCATACCTTCCCCCACCCAGGTCGTCTTGCACACTGTAACCAAAGGAAAAATTCTAAAACACATTCCTTCTCCCTGAGTTCCCAGCACCTAGGTCAGGACCTGACATATTGTGAGCATTCTGTAAGCTCTGTGGAAGGAATGCTATCTTTCTAGCTCTTGTTTTAAAACCCCTCCAGGTAATGGCTGAACTTCTTGACATGGATTGAAGGCCCTTTATAATCAGCTGCCTACCTACCTCTTTGACCTAATTATGAGTTCCTGAAAGTGGGCTTGTGTCTACTTTATCCCCATGACTAGCAAAGGCCTTAGCACACAGTCAGCCTCAATAAATGCTCAGGGAATGAATGAACTAACGGAAAGCAGAATCTAATCAGGGTCATCAGTGCTACTAGCTAGGACTTCTATTTGTACCGAAGAAAGAGGGAGAGAAGCTTCCCGCTGGGATGGCCTAGAAGGCCTTGAAGAAGTTGGGAGGTGGTACCAGGGGACACAGGAGGAACCCGCCTCGGGTCCCTGCTAGGAGAGGAGCCTGCAGAGGCAGGTAGGGCTGAGTGTGAAAGCTCTGAATAGCAAGGAGGGAATTAAGACTTTATTCTATAGGTGTGGGGAGCTATGGAAGGTGTAAATGGGAAGAGAGGATGAAGATTGTGGCATGCAGCCCCTGTCAGTGAAAAGGAGGGGAGCAGAGACCTGAAAGGCTAGAAATCCTGGAAACCTGAACCCAGTTTTTTGGGAGAGGGGCGGAGAGGGGCGGTAGGAGCTCCTATGGGAAGGGACGTGGTGAAGGAGAGAGCCCAGCTGTAGGAAGATGGGGCTTGTTGAAGGTGGTGGTGAGAGGAGGGATACCCAACCAGCTGTGGAGAGAGGGATCCTGGCTGGGGGAATGTGGGTTTGTTATGGGAGGGAGCTGGTCTAGAGAAAGGGAACCCTGTTTTACGGGGACTTGGAGGACCGCTGCTTGCGCCTGTCCCGCAGGCCCCGCCATGGGGAAGACCAACAGCAAGCTGGCCCCGGAGGTGCTGGAGGACCTGGTTCAGAACACCGAGTTCAGCGAGCAGGAGCTGAAGCAGTGGTACAAGGGCTTCCTGAAGGACTGCCCCAGCGGCATCCTCAACCTGGAGGAGTTCCAGCAGCTCTACATCAAGGTGGGCGGGCCGGGTGCGCGTGGGGGCGGAGCCCGGCACCCGGGGGGCGGACCGAAGGGGCGGGGTGGGGCCAGACCCCCCGGGGGCGAGCCGAAGGGGCGGGGTGGGGCGGGGCGGGGCGGGGCGGGGCCAGGTACCCCGGGGGCGGGCCGGGTGCGCGTGGGGGCGGGGCCGGGCACCTGGGGGGCGAGCCGAAGGGGCGGGGAGGGGCGGGGCCAGGCACCCCGGGGGCGGGCCGGAGGGGCGGGGTGGGGCGGGGTGGGGCCGGGCACCCGGGGGGCGAGCCGAAGGGGCGGGGCGGGGCGGGGCGGGCCCAGGCACCCCGGGGGCGGGCCGGAGGGAGGCCAGGCCATCGCGGCGCCCCAACTCCCTGCGTCCCCTCCTCAGTTCTTCCCCTACGGCGATGCCTCCAAGTTTGCTCAGCACGCTTTCCGCACCTTCGACAAGAACGGCGACGGCACCATCGACTTTCGGGAGTTCATCTGCGCCCTTTCTGTCACTTCCCGCGGCAGCTTCGAGCAGAAACTCAACTGGGCCTTTGAGATGTACGACCTGGACGGCGACGGGCGCATCACGCGCTTGGAGATGCTGGAGATCATCGAGGTGCGCTGGGCGGACCGAGAGGCGGGGGTGTGCGGGGCGGGGGGCGGGGGCGGCGCGCCCCCTGTCTTCGCCGCCAGGCCCTTCTCTGCACCGCCCTCTCCAGCCAGCTCCTCGGGCCTCAGGAGCGTCCTCGCTGCACCCACCTCCCCTCCCCCCGCTTCCCAGGCCACTAGCATGGGTTGGGAGCGTGGTGTTGGACAGGCCTTGTGCTAAGTCCTTTACCCAACAACCCTGGAGGGCAGGTACCGTCAGAAACCCCATTTTACAGATGAGGAAACGTAGCTAGTGGTGGTTCATGATTCAAATCCAGGGAGTCTGACCCCAGAGCCTAAGTTCTTTTAGCTCCTTGTTCTCTCAACAAATGTGTATTGAATGCCTGTCCTGTGCCAGGCGCTGTTCAGAGTTCCTGCTTTCATGGGAAGCAAGGAGACGATAGTTAGGAGACTTCACAGCAGCCCAGTCAGGATCTGATGGAAGTGACAGCCATGGAGGGTCAGTAGAAGTGGTTGGATATGGGATTTATTGCAAAATTAGGGGGGGCGAGATCCACTGAAGGATTGGACGTGGGTATGAGAGAAGGAGAGTCAAGAATAGTGTCAAGGTTTTTGAACAACTCGAAGAATGAATTTGCTATTTCCTGAGACAGGAAATGAATGCCTGGGGAGGAGCAGGTGGAAAGTGAAGAGTTGGGTTTTAGACATGTTAGTGTGAGATGCTCATTAAATATCCAGTCTTAACGACCATACATCACATCACCTTCCAGCATCCTCCCCATTTCCCAGTGTTCTCCCTGCCCACTCCCAAACCCCCTTCACTCACCCCCAATCCTCCTGCCCCCTGTGCCCCACCAGGCTATCTACAAGATGGTGGGCACCGTGATCATGATGCGCATGAACCAGGATGGGCTCACGCCCCAGCAGCGTGTGGACAAGATCTTCAAGAAGATGGATCAGGATAAGGATGACCAGATTACTCTGGAGGAGTTCAAAGAGGCAGCCAAGAGTGACCCATCCATTGTGCTGCTGCTGCAGTGTGACATGCAGAAGTAGAGAGCAAAGGCTGGTGAGGGGCTGGGCCCTGGCCAGGAGGAGCGTGGCCATCTTCCAACCCCATGACCTCTCTGGCTGGCCCTTCCCTAGGGGGAGGGGTACTCCAGTCTCATTCTCTGGCCCACCCACCCCTCTGCCCAAGCCCTTGCTCCCCTCAATCAAGATCTTTGAGGGAACACTTCACCCTGGAAAAGAGAGATCCTCAGGTATCCTGTGGTCTAGACCCACCCCCAGTCTTGGCCCAGAACTAACATCCACTGGGCAAAGGGGAGTTAGCTTTTGCCCCTATAGGCAGGGTTAAGGAGGGAGGCTGGGGTTCTGCTTTGAAAGTCCGTTCTTCCTGGGGTTATATTGTATAAGATGTGATTCCACACACCCCAGTTAAAGGGCCAAATTGGGTCTGTCCTTTATTAAGGACCCAGATCCCTTACAGGTGGTCTCTGCCCTGTTCCCTCAACTCTCCCTGGCTCTTTTGGCTCCTGTCTTTGAAGCGTTCATTCAGTCCTTTCTTCAGCTAACAGTCATTGAGACCCTGTTCAATGTCAGGCACCTCTAGGTGCTAAGGATATGGTAGTCTACAGGACACATTCTGTGCCCTCCGGAAGCTCACACAGTGAGGCAGGCTTCCAGTGGTCAGAGACGTTGAACACAGCTGAGCACAGGGTGGGTAAGGCTGGTTAGTTTGAGAGGAACTATTAAATCTTTCCACTCCGTTCTATGCAGAGCTGCAGGAGGATAAATGAAGTGTTTGGAAGTCTAAGAACCATGTAAGTGGAAGTTTTAAGAAAAATTGAAATTTATGCAATACCTAATTTTTTTTAGTACCCTTAAAAGGAGCTAAAGTAATTTTATTAGTTTAGGGTATTAAAACATACTCTATATTACTTGATTTCTTATAAAATAATAAAATGAATACAGAAATGCTAATTTTCATGGGGAAAAAGAGCTGAGAGAGAAAAAAAGAGGGAAACACCACCAAACTCACCAGAAAACACTTTTTCTTATCAAGCTAAATCCTGAGCTGTTGCCATCAGCAGCTTCTACTCTTTCCTTTTTACTGATCTTTTTCAATTCCGTGAGCAACTCTGTTAGTCTGGTTAGGTGCTGTCTTCAGAAACACAAAAACAAGGTTCGCTGAGAGTGAGACTGTGTATTTCCCACATCTTGGTAGTTCCTTTCTGGATTTGATCTAGTTTCAAGGATGGGCTTGTTCTTTCGCTGCTGCAGGAGTAGAAGGAGCGAGAAGAGCCCATCTGGCCAGTGTTTAGGTGCCAGGCTGCGTTTATGGACCAAATGCCTAAAAATGTGCTGGGCATGCTCCGTTTGAAAAGCTTTTTCTAACTCCAAATCCTAAATCGGGCAGGTAATTCGTCGTCTAAGTGCACTGGCTTTGCTTCCCAATGTCTGCTTCCCGATTTTGGATCCGTGAGCTATACGGCTGCATGCTTTGACTGCTAGACAGTTCATCTTGCTTCTTTAAGTCTTCCCTTTACTTTCTCCTATACTTGTGATCAGAAGTTAGCTTTCATGTGCAGTGACAGTTGACTTCCTCTTGAACTGCTGGTGAAAACAGTCTAGTGCACAGGTGCTGTCAGCCCAGGGTGGGAACAGGGAATGGTTGCTGAGTTGGGGCTGCGGATTGTACCTGCAGGGAAGCAATGGAGCTTGTCTTTTACTTCTGAGTGTTCACCTGTCCTCTCTCTCTGCAGGATGTCCTCTCATCTTGGGGATGTGGACCTTTGGTCCAAAACTCTACTGGGCCTTCCTTCCTGCTGCTCTTGGAGGTAGCGAGGCCACTGGATTGCCACCTCTTTCTATCCTGCCTATGACCTGCCTGTTACCAAGGCTAGGGAACGCACATCCTCAGGCAGTAACCAGTAGGCTTTTATCCAGTAACGCCTCAAAGGATGTTCCATTGCTCTCAGGAGCTGGCCATGAGGTGTATCTTGTGCTGTCAATCGGCACCCCAGATACTCAATAGCCTGGCTCAGCTGACACTTCCAATGGAAGGCTTTTTACAAAGTGGGGTTCCCATCCCCCAAACGTTGAATCTAACTCAACTCCCAATCACACAGAACTTCATGGCTTTCAAAGGCTTGCCATCCACCCCATTTTATTCTACGCTCACAGCCTAGGGAAATGGGGAATTCATTTCCCATTTCCTTTCTCCAGACTTTGAGGCCGAGGCACAGAGAAGGGGAGTCTCATGTGCAAAGGCACAGAGTCAGGAGGTGGCACAGTGCCAAGACTTGAACCCAAGACTCTCAGCAGGTTCTTCCCTTCAGAGTCTCTCCCCTACTCATTTATTTGACTCTGAGTTGCACAGAGGTTGGCTGGGGGACAAGCTAAGTTAGTTTGGTCTTTTACAAGCTTCCTGCTAAGAAGTTCCTAAAGCTGCGGTCTTCCAAAAAGAAATAGGAGCTGGGGTGAAGTCCCCACATTTTTGAGCATTTTATTTTCTCTTCTGGGCAGCTCTGCCTACAAATCAGTGCTGTCCTAGGAGGCCTCTGACTCGGAACCCCGGAAGCGTCTTGCACTGTCTCTACCATTAACTTCCTCCCTAAGAGAACTGCTTTTGTGTTTTCCCAGCTGGTAGGCAAGTCCTACCTGTGAGGGCGTGTTTGATCACTCCAAGCTTTTGGACACACATCCCTGGCTGATATTAGCTGGTGAGGCCAAAGACCCAGCAGTGCCGAATACATAATGCCAGGCCAGGGACTGGCATTGCTAATGGGAGGAGCCATAGACAGGCCAGGCCTGGCTCCCACGTGCTCCTGATGTCCCAAGGACTCTGCTTGGGAGCTCCGGTGGTAGAGCACTGGCCCTGCTGTGAGAAGAGAGGCAGTCCTCCCATCTCTGCCCCAGCTGAGAGGGACTTGTCACAGAGCACAAGGTTAGCAGAGATGGAAGTACGACTCACATAGACTCAAAAATATACAGACAGTTAAGACGATATATCCAGACTCTCCTTTGAAGTTCTGTATCTTCTTGCAGCAACTCTGAATCACACGATTCCAAATCTCTCTTCTAACTGTATTCTGTCCTCATTCAATCTTTGGTCCAACTGATGAGCTCCTTATCTCTAAAAATCATCAACAAGGGCTACTTCAGATGGCCACTGCAGTCCTTTGAGCTATCGTCAGGATTACATAACCGACCTTAAATCAAACATTAAGGAAAAGGAAGCCCGTAAGCAAAGGCACTTTATCTTTTTCTGACAATGGCAGAGTCCCTAGAGGAGAAATGGATTTAGAGAGAGAGAGAGAGAGGGAGAGAGAGAGAGAGAGAGAGGGCAGGGGAGAATACCTGGGGTTTCTAGGCAAGGTAGTAAGCTGACACTGTAAATTTTTACACAAAAATTTACTAAAGCAGCAAATATTTCCTGAAGACCCACCCTGGGCGAGGCTTTGTGCTGGCTTTAGAGATCACTGTGGGGGCAAGAATATATTTTCTACATATTTTATTCATCAGTTTTGAAAAAAAATTCAAACCCTGCAATTGAAAAGTCTCAGAAAAACATGGGATTTTTCTCTCTGAGATTCGCAGGGTTTTCTTTTCCCTTTGCCAGAGTGTGGGGGCAGGACCAGGCCTCTCAGCGTATCTGGCCCTTCCTACTTGGCGGAGGCTCTGGGAATGTTGAGGCCTGGGGCCGGAGGGGGGATGGGTGGCACAGGGGTGCTCCCAACTCATTCTCCACTCTGGCCCTGTCCCCTATGGATGTGCCGCTCCTGGCTGTGCCCACAGTGACTGTCCTCACTGTTCCACCCTGTGCTGTGGTGTGTGCGTGCGCGTTTTCACTGACAGTGAATAAAGGTGTGACTGTGCCGAGGGTTCCTGCTCTTCTCTAAGCTGGGAGAGGGCTGGAGTGAGGGGCAAGGGGGGGGGCTCACACCGTGGGGGCACCTCAGCAACGCCTTAGGGCGGACGTCCTTATTCTAGCAAGGACCCTGGTTACATGAAACAGAGACCCACTTGACAGTTCAAAGAAAGGAGTGAGCAGATTTCAAGGGACCCTGAAGGTGGAAAATCAAGAACGACTGGGCCTTCAGGAACTAGAACTAAGAATGGGCCTCTCTCCTTTCTCTGGGCCTCACAGGCTCTTATCCCCTTGGCAATAATTGCATCTTTTCCTGGGTTTCTCTCCAGACTTCCTGGGTCCCCCTGCACCAAGTGGCTGCATCCTAACTCTGTATCAAGACTCACCAGCGATGACAATGCCCCTCTGTGTCTCTTAGCTCCGGTTCCAAAGCAAAATAATCTGATTGGTTCAGCTTAGCTTTGGGTGGGACCCCTTGGTCCAGTCATCTATGGCCAGACCAGGTGCTGATATGCGGGGTCCTCAGGCAGAGCAGTTCCCCCAGAAGGAAGCTAGTGGCAGCAGATAGCGGGGCTCGGCTTCTCCAGGGTTACAATGGTCCATGCGGTGCACTATGTACTAATTAGGGAAAGGGATCCCCTCTGAATGGAAGCATCCCTGTAAGTATGCAGCCAGACCATGGTGGCATCTTCGGGCTAATTAGGAAAATATACCCCTTCTTCTCAACAAACACAGCCTTGTCATGCCATATGCACAGCTTGAGGTTGAGTAGAGCATAATTGGTTATACCATTCACAGGAGCCCCGCCCAAAGCCCTGAGAGCCCCTACACTGACCAAATATGGAAAGGATTGGGGATGGGAGCTGGTGGTGGAATGTTCCTCTCAGAAGACCCCTCAGTAGTCAGAGAGGCACTGTCCCCTGCCTGGGGTTGGGGACAGTGGCAGCTGCTGGTGCCTGCTTCCTTCTGAAACGCTCAATTGCTCTTACAAGGGCTTTCTCAAGGACGCTCGGAGGGGGCCAGCTGCCTTGGCAGGAAGCAATTAGGACGGAGGAAGGAGGCTGACCTGGCCTCAGGGCAACCATGAACCTAAGGAGGTGACTCAGAAGTCTGGGAGCTGGGGGCTGCCATTCCTGGCTGAAGCCACACTGGGGGGATGGGGAGTCCTGCCTCCTTCCTGTCTTGGAGTGCATAGGCCCTGGATTACCATCTCCTTAAAACTTCCCCTAAGCCCTCATCATCTCTAGCCCAGGTGAGTCCATCTGCTTCAGGCTTGCTCTCTGCACCATCTACCTGCCCCAGAGCAATCTCCCTAAAGCAGTGATGGCGAACCTTTTGAGCTCGGCGTGTCAGCATTTTGAAACACCCTAACTTAACTCTGGTGCCGTGTCACATATAGAAATTTTTTGATATTTACAACCATAGTAAAACAAAGACTTATATTGTTGATATTTATCTTATATATTTAAATGCCATTTAACAAGGAAAAATCAACCAAAATTATGAGTTTCTGTGTCACCTCTGACACGCGTGTCATAGGTTCGCCATTACTGCCCTAAAGCATAAGTCTGACCATGTCAACTCTTCAGAAGTCCCCCCCCTCCCCCCAGTATCAACCTCCCCCAAGGCCTTGCAGGATCTTTTGCCTGCTGACTTCAAAAGCCTGTTCTTCCTCCCCCTTCCCCTCCTGCACCCTGCATTTGAGGCACCCCGAATTGCCCCCCATTTCCCTAAGGGATCTCTTAGGCTTCTGCGCCTGTTCACAAGCCATTGTCCCTCTCCCGTCTCAATGATCTCTTCTGTGGAGCCGACACAGTTCATCATGCGATTCCCTGTCAGCTGGGCTGGGCAAATGTGTAACGGAGACTGGGCTAGTTGAGGCTTTGGGTTGCAAATAAAATCAAACATACTCAAGCACAAAGAGAGGCTTAGTGGCTCATGTAATTGGGAAGTTCAGGCTCTGCTGGATCCAGAGGCTCAATGTTGTACCTTCTCTCCCTCCCTGCTTCTGCCTTTTCCTCTCTGTGACCTCATTGTCCTCCCCAGGGGGGCATCCCCCCTGATCTTTCACCTGCTTCAGAGAAAGGAGGGTTCCCAGATCACATTGCCCCAGAGAAGAAAGAGCCCAATCTCCAAGCATCCGCATATAAGAGTATGGCAGAGTGACCCAGCTGGGCCACACGCTCATCCTTGGTTCAATCACTGTGTCCAAGAACATAGGGCTCTACAGTTGGTCAGACTTGGGCCACATGCCTATTCCTATGACCAGGGAGGCAGGGAGGCAGGGAGGCAGGGAGGCAGGGCCAGTTACTAGAAGAAGAAGGTGGGAAAGGTTGCTAGTAAAAAAAAAAAATAATAAAAACAGCGCCCAGCTGGTGTGGCTCAGCAGTTGAGCATCCACCCAGGAACCAAGATGTCACCTGTTTGATTCCTGGTCAGGGCACATGCCTGGGTTGTGGGCTTGATCCCCAGTAGGAGACGTGCAGGAAGCAGTAGAATGTCTCTATCTCTCCCTCTCTCTCCCTTCCCCTCTCTCTAAAAACCAATAAAAACATATTTAAAAAACAAACAAAACAATAGCCACCAACTTTTCAGGGAGGCATTTGTTGAAGTGATGTGGAGAATATCATGGAAATTTAGAGATGGGCACGTTAGCCAGAGCCTCAACTGGGGCTTGAGAAACTGTCAGGATCAGAGGTAGCTCCCTCTCAGGGCAGCATGGTTCCCCTTTTGTAGGGTCTCAACTCCCTTCTGCACGTCATCTTCCATCTTTACCTGCTGATCGGCTCATTCTGCTCACAGCTCACCAAGGCTCATCCAGGTCTCTTGGAAGCCAACTGCATTTCACGGCATCCTCAGCTTCCACACTTGCGGTTGGCTTTCCAGCCCCTGTTCCCCAATTCCAAATTCTTGAAAAAGAGGAATCTGGCCCAGATCAACTTTTCAAAGTTCACTGGACAGCATGGGGATGGCTCACCTTTGGGTCAGGTGCTCACTCCCAACCCAAGTAACCACCTATTCAGTGATGGCGAGCCTTCTGAACTCGGCGTGTCAGCATTTTGAAAAACCCTAACTTAACTCTGGTGCCGTGTCACATATAGAAATTTTTTGATATTTGCAACCATAGTAAAACAAAGACTTATATTTTTGATATTTATTTTATATATTTAAATGTCATTTAACAAAGAAAAAATCAACCAAAAAAATGAGTTCGCATGTCACCTCTGACACGCGTGTCATAGGTTCGCCGTCACTGACCTATATGATCTCCTAAGTGATTTCTTCTAATTCTTCCTCCTCCTCCTCCTCCTCCTTCATGAGGCATCTGAGAATAATTGACCCCTTCCTAGAGTTTCATTATTTATTGTTGTATAACAAGCCACCCCATAACTTAGTGCTTAACACAACAACACTTTATTTTTTTTATGACTCTGTGGGTTGGCTAGGCTCAGCTGGGAGGTTTTCCTGCTTCATGGCTGGGTCACTCATCCAGCAGCATCCCACTGGAGCTGAGCTGGAGCTAAAACAGCTTAGACGGCCCACTCATATGTCTGGCAATTGATGCTGACAGTCTCGGGGGAAACTACTGTTCTCCACTGGCTACTTATCCTCCAGGGCCGCTCGGCCTCAGCCTGTGGACTTTCCGGCAGGACATCCAGACTTCTTTACCTAAGCTGGCTCCCAAGAGGGCAAAAATGGAATCTGCAAGGCCTCTGAAGGCTTAAGCTTGGGAACTGTATAACATCCCTTCTACAGCATAATATTAGTCCGCTCAGATTCAACCCCACCGCTGGATGGGAGAAATGTCAAAGTCACATTGCCAAAGGGCAGGCAGGATGGGAGAGAGTTTGGGCTCGTCTATGGAAACAATCCACCAAGCCTTGAGAAGGGCAAGTGAAAACATACTTCCCCAATCCTAAAACGTTGTATTGTTATTATTTCCCCTTTCCTCCCACACAAGGTTTGGTTAGTTCCTCCCAGGAAGGCAGAGTCTGTCCAGGTCCCTCCATTCTGTACCCCGTCCCAGGCAGACACCCTGCAGGCCAAGCCAGTATTTTGTCTTGCTGTTTCCACCCACCTGTGCACACTCTAGGCTCGCCATGAGACTCCAGGATGGTGGTTCAGGAGTCTTTGATTCCAGCGCTCGTCTTCCACCCACCCTCCATCCAGCCACTTCATAGCCCTTACTACTCAACCCAAGCTTGGTAGGTGGGGCCTGGGAGTGCGCGCCCCCTGCTGGCTCTTGAGGGACCAGCAAGAACTCGGGTCTGGAGAGAGAATCCCTGGGAGTCTCTCAGATCTGGCCCCCCAACCGCCGCCCCCCGCACGCAGAGAGCCTGGTCCCGACGCGGACAAGGGCCCTTCTGCGCGGGTGGGGAAGAGCTGCGGGGCTGGGTCTGCCACTGTGCGCCCGGCCGGAAGCGGCTCCCGCTGGTGGACGGAGCTGTGCATCCACTACCCACCCCGCCCCACCCCCTCCGCGGAATGGACTAGGGTTCGAGGGAAGGGGACGCCGCTCAGGGGGGCCCTGGGTCCTTGCAACGGAGGGGGAAACAAGGTTAGCTTGGGGGCGGGAGACAGCTAGCTTTTCATTCTTTCTTTGGGATTCCTCATCCTGGGAAATAAGTTGCCAGGCCGCCCCCCCCCCCCGCCCCCACCGCTCCCCCATCCCAAGTCCACAAGCCCAGCTTCAGGCCCCCTTCACCTGAGAGCCGGAGAGGCCAGCCCCCCACCCGCACCCCATTCGCTTCGGGAGTGGGGCGGTCAGGGAGGAGGGCCCAGCTACCCTCTGATGCACACACACAGACAGCAGCCACGCGCGGGCCACCGAGAGGGCGAGGTTGGCACCCCCGCCCCCACCCCGCCCTCCCGCGGGCTCGCACGCCCACAGTCCCCGCCGCTGCCCGCTCCCTTCTCACGCCCGGGACGCGCCTCGCTCCCGCAGCTCAGCCCCGCGAGCTCCGCGTCTGCGCCGCCCGCCCGGGCCGGCTGGGTCACAGCCGGAGATGGAAGCCGGGGAGCCCCGGGAGCCGCGCGAGCCCGGGCTGGGGGCAGAGAGCGCCGCGGCCACGGCCATGCGCTGGGAGGAAGCCAACACTTTCTGCGGCAACCTCACGCCCAAGAAGACACCCAAATCGGTAAACACGGGGCGCGGGTGTTCGGGGAGCGGAGGGGGAAGGTCCCGGGGAGGGGTCGAAGGCCGCCTGGAGAGGGACCCGTGGCGCCGCTCCGGAGGGAACACCACCCCTTAGCACCGGAGTGCGCCCGGCAGCTGGCGCGGGCTCGGGGTTATTTTGGGAGCTCTGCTCCGTGTTTCTTCCCGGGCTCGGGTTCCCCGCCAGGATCCCCCTCCCCCATGCCGCTAGGGCCCAGCTCCGGCCCCGAGGCCAGCCCCTCCCGGTGCGGCTGCCTGGGGCGCACGGGCAGCCCTGGTGGCCAAGCCGGTCCGTGAAGCCCGCGGAAGCGACCCGGACCCCAGAAGCCAGACTCTGGAAACCCGGCTCCTCCTTGCTGTGCGCTCCGGTTTCTGCCATCCGGGTACTGGGCTTCGTACTCGAGCCTATGCATTTGGGGGTCTGGCTCAGGGCCATGCGCCCTGGGCTGGGGCGCCGTGTTCCCCGCGCCCCGAGGGTGCGCTCGGGGCTCTGGGCCCCTGGCCCTGGGCTTCCGACGCTGGACTCTGCACCTTGGCTCCCTGCGCAGTGGGCGTTAACGGCCCTGCTACCTCCGTGGTGGTCTCAGCCCTGCAGGACGCACGGAGAGGAGAGAGGTCCTCTTCCAATCCCACAAGTTCTTGATGCCCTGGTTGCCCCTGGGCCTTGCTAATTCCCGCTTATCAGACATCGGTGCTGGCGGAGGGGACTGAGAGCAGAGGCTGGCTCAGAGCATCCTCCAAAAAAGAGCTCCAGCCTGACCTTAGTGTGTCCTGCTACTTCCTTCCAAAGACCCTACCCCAGGAGGCCCACCTGTCAACAGTCATTTCTGCAGCAACAGGGGGACTGAGGTGAGTTAGGCTGACCCGGCCTCAGGCCTCACACTGCCCTGCGGGGGAGCCCCTGCAGGTGGTGAGTGCTCAGGTGGAAGACCCTACCAGTGCAGGGGGTGCAGAGAGGAGTGGCTGCCCACTAAGGGAGGCTCTGCAGAGGTGGCCTTTGCGCTCATCTTAAAGTGGTTTTGCCATGGCGAGAGAAACAGGGTGGGCAGAAGGCATGCAGATGGCCACTGAGGGGGAGAAGGCAGGATCTTTGGGAGAAGAGTTGGAGGAATGCCAGAGGCCATGGAGGGCCTTGAGTACCATGTTAAGGAGCCGGGACCTTATTGGGTGAAGTTAGGGGTTTTATTTATTTATTAATATAATTTAAGTTGATTTCAGAGAGGAAGGGAGAGGGAGCAATATATCAAAACATCAATGATGAGAAAGAATCATTGGTCAGCTGCCTCCTGCACGTCCCACACTGGCAATCGAGTCTGTAACCAGGCATGTGCCCTGACCAGGAATTGAACCATGACCTCCTGGTTCATAGGTTGACTCTCAACCACTGAACCATGCCAGCTGGGTGAGGTTAGGGCTTTTAAAACTAGGTTCCATGGAGCCCCGTGAATCCAATTAATTTTTTTCTTCTTCAAAGTATGTTTTAAACTGTTAAAAATGTATAATAAAATTAAACTCACTCAAATGTGTTATGTGGATGTTTTGTGCACCTTGGAGACTACCAACATATTAATTTATGCTGCGGATTGATTTTTTTTTAAGCAAACCACAGAATAAAGTTTTTCCTGTGATCTGTTTAATAGAAGAGTATCTTGAGATTGCTGACAATTATTGCTGAGTCTCTTGAGGCTTGTAGTTTAAAACAAAACAAGGCATTTGCAACCACTTACTGGTGTGAATCAGGGCTTTCTCAATACTGCAAAAACCAGCCAACGCAGAAACAAAATGACTAGATGATGAAGCTGAAGTCTGCACTGGCATCCTAACTTCCAGTTTCGAATTTGTCATCACCCAAACAACTGTGTTGTTGTCATTGGTTGACGTTATAATAAATACTTTATGTACATGTAATGTATTTTTTTTTTTACATGTAATGTATTTGAATTTGTACAATAAATGATACCAATACAATGTAATATCTGGTTTACATACTGGGGTTTCCCCCAAGAGTTCATTTGAATAAAAGATCAACCTACTTTTTCAAAAACCATGAAAACCAGCCCTAGCCGGTTTGACTGAGTGGACAGACTGCCAGGCTGCAGACTGAAGGGTCCCAGGTTCGATTTTGGTCAAGGGCACATGCCCTGGTTGCGGGTTCGATCCCCAGTAGAGGGCATACAGAAAGCAGCCAATCAGTGATTCTCTCATCATTGATGTTTCTCTCTCTCCCTCTCTACCTTTCCCTTCCTCTCTGAAATCAATAAAAAAAATATTAAAAAACAAACAAAAATGCATGCAAGTATTATGGAATTATGCCTGATTTTTCAGCAAGGGATTAATTTGGTTCCATTTTCATTGTAGAAAGATCACCCTGGGCAGTGGTTAATAGATTGAAGGGGGTGCATCTGGCAGCAAGCATACCAGTAAGGAGGCTGGTTCCTGTCTGAGGAGCAAGCTGTCATGGTCTGGGGATGGAGAGAAAGGGATGGGCGTTGGGGATTAGGGTGGTGAGTGGAGCTCACCAACTTATTTCCTCCCCAAGCTCCAAGGAACCAGGGAACTCAGGCCCAGCTGTCAGTCATGACCTCTCTGTCAGCCTCTGACCCTCACAAGGTGCCTGGTGGCTTCCTGGCCCCTACTCCTTCCTGCCACAGCTTCTCCTCCCACAAGCTATGTTGGGGGCTTTAGGCCTCATGCACCCCATCAAGGCCTGTCCTGGGCTTATTCTCATTCCCAAGAGCCTGAGTGAAGTTTTTAAGCCCTGAGATCCCTAGGAGACCCTCACCTCATGGAGTCAGAGGATTTCCTCTCTCTCCTCCAGCAGCCCTGCTCCTTCTAAGTCCGTCTAGAAATAACAGCTTTTGGCCATGTTCCTATCTTGGTCCCAACAGGCAGAATTATATCAGCCAAAATGAGAGCTCCTCAGACAGGCTGAATGGCGTTGAGCTGCTCTCCATTATCCCCCCACCCCGCCTACACCCCACCCCCAAGCCAGCAGGGGGACACCAGCCTGGCCCCAAGCCCTGGTGGAAGGCAGAGAGAGCCGGCAGGACCCTGGCTCCCTGGAGGCCAGTGCTCTCAGGCTGAGTTCTGGTCTAGGGTGAGGGTCTTTCTAACCCACCCAATCTGGAATCTGGACTTCTTTCTGACTTCTGGAGGGTCACCTGACAACACATGACAGGGTGGCCCCCCTCTGCAGCTAGGTCCAGGAGGGTCTCTAAGTGCTTGCTCCTCCCCAGCTCTGGCCAACTCCTTTCACCCGTTCCTTCAACTCCACCTGGAGCCCTCATCTCTGCCAGCTGGGATCCATATTTCCTGCAGCAGCTCCTGCCCGCTTGGCCCGTAGGCTCCACGTGACTTGCGCAGCGTCAGAGCAGGCTGAGTGGGGAGGCAGGGTCCTGCCCTTGGAACCTCCATTCTGAGAGCAAAGAGAGCCCTGTCCTTAGAATCCTCACTGGGAGAGCCCTGTGCCCCTCACCATTTCTTCCAAATCTGGAAAGGAAAGTGCCGTGTGTGGGTGTGTCCCAGGGAAGTGGCTGAAGTAGCAGGGGTTGGGGTTGGGGTCTTCTGGGAGTTACTGAGGAGGGGCCTATGGGGGAGTGCTGCTGTGTGGACAGAGGCCAGAGACTTGGGGTCTTATCCCGGCTCTGCGTTGACTTGGCTGTGTGACCTAGAGTAAATTTCTGTCCCTCTCTGAGCCTCTTCCCCTATATATATTTTTAAAATATATTTTTATTGATTTCAGAGAGGAAGGGAGAGAGAGAGATAGAAACATCAATGATGAGAGAGAATCATTGATCGGCTGCCTCCTGCACGCCCCCCACTGGGGATCGAGCCCACAACCCGGGCATGTGCCCTTGACCGAAATCGAACCGGGGACCCTTCAGTCCCCAAGCCGATGCTCTGTCCACTGAGCCAAGCCAGCTAGGGCTCTTTCCCCATATTTAAAAGAAAAAAGGCAGCTGGGATAGTTTTCTTGCAATTGCTCAAAATGGGATGGGGTGGGGTCTGGGCAGGTCAGCCAGCGGGGACCCAGAACAAGGCAATCTGGCAGGGACTGTGGGACAGAAAGTGAAGAGTGAGACCTTGGCCGGCTGCCTGGACTGGAGTGGCTGGCTTGGGAACCTGCCTGAAGGGGCTGGGAGGGCAGCTGATTCTCTGTCCTTGAAGGGATGATGGGCCCTGTCCCCGGGGCAGTAAGCCACCAGGCTCCCTGGGTTTATGAGAGTGAGTCTCCCAGCTCCCTACACCCCACTCTTACCATCCCTGACCATCCTGCTATCACTTTTTTCCTCTAGGTCAATGGTCTGGAACCTTTCTTCTGCCAGGGGCCATTTGGATATTTATAACATCATTCAAGGGCCATACAAAATTACCAACTTGAAAATTAGCCTGCTAAATTTGATCAAACATTTCATTAACCCACCCCTAATACCTTGGCAGGACCAGACCAAATGATTTTGCAGGCCGGACATCCCCCACTCCTGTTCTAGGTCTTTTAACTTTACCTTCTTTCCTTGAAGGCTCTCAGTTGCTAAGGGGGTTGGGTGGTACACAGGCCAAGGACACATAGATATTAGGTGTACCGGTTAATAATGCGGACTTTTTTCAATAGATGGAGGTACACATATGTTGATATATATGCGACTTGATATGTATGCTATTTTGTTGTATTGACAACAAGCTTCAAAACTTCATATGTCAAATTTGCTGAAGGTGTAACATTATAGATATTTTTACGCTTAAAAAAAGAGCATTTGCCGAAACCGGTTTGGCTCAGTGGATAGAGCGTCGGCCTGCGGACTGAAAGGTCCCAGGTTCGATCCCGGTCAAGGGCATGTACCTGGGTTGCGGGCACATCCCCAGTGGGAAATGTGCAGGAGGCAGCTGATCGATGTTTCTCTCTCATCGATGTTTCTAACTCTCTATCTCTCTCCCTTCCTCTCTGTAAAAAATCAATAAAATATATATATTTTTTAAAAAGAGCATTTGCGGGAAGTTTTAATTCATTACTTTATTTTGAAGAAAAGTGCTGCTGAAAGTTATCGTATACTTCGGGAAGCTTAAGGTGAACATGATCCATCTCAAGATACTTGTGAACGCTGGTTTAAACGCTTTAAAAGCGATGATTTTGACGTGAAAGACAAAGAATGTCCAGGTCAACCGAAAAGGTTTGAAGACCAACAATTACAAGCATTATTGGATGAAGATATGTGTCAAACGCAAAAGCAACTTGCAGAAAGATTAAATGTTGCTCAGCAAACAATTTCTGATCGTTTACAAGCAATGGGAAAGATTTTAAAGGGAGGGAAATGGGTGCCACATCAACTGAACAAAAGACAATTGGGAAACTGAAGTCATCAGTAAAATGTTGCTTCAACGGCACGAAAGAAAGTCTTTTTTGCATCGAATTGTGACTGGCGATGAAAAGTGGATTTATTTTGAGAATCCCAAACACACAAAAGCGTGGGTTGATCCAGGTCAACCAACAACATGGACTGCAAGGCCAAATCGCTTTGGAAAGAAGACAATGCTCTGCATTTGGTGGGATCAGGAAGGTGTGGTGTATTATGAGCTTCTAAAACCAGGTGAAACCGTTAATACTGATCACTACTGACAACAAATAATCAATTTGAACCACGCTTTGATCGTAAAACCACCAGAATGGGCCAGAAGACACAGCAAAGTAATTTTGCTTCATGATAACGCACCATCACACACTTCAGTTAAAGACACGTTAAAAGATCTTGCCTGGGAAGTATTAACCCACCTGCCATATTCACCAGACCTTGCTCCTTCAGATTACCACTTGTTCCGATCGATGGCACACTCACTTTCTGAGCAGCACTTCAAAACGTACGAAGAAGTGGAAAATTGGGTCTCTGAATGATTTGCCTCAAAACAAGAAAAGTTCTATTGGGACGGTATCCACAAATTACCTGAAAGATGGGGGAAATGTGTAGCTAGCGATGGACATTACTTTGAATAAAGCACTTTTGATGTTTCTCTTGAAGTTATCGTGTTTTCTTTTATTACAAAATCCGCATTATGAACCGGTACACCTCGTACACTGTGGTGGCCAGCAGCTGGAGAGCACTGGGGCTGAGCCCCAGAGGACAGGCGCCTGTCCCGCACTGCCCCAGACTGGCCTGCTGGTTGGAGTAAAAGTCAAATGCAAACTGAGGCCTACCTCACGAGCTTGGGGGGCTCGTTGGTCTTCCATTCCTATTCTGAGGTCTTAAAGCCTCATTAGCCACTCACCAATCATAACTACTTAAATATAAATTGATTAAAATAAAATACAATAAAAAATTCAGGTCCAGCCCTAGCTGGCTTGGCTCAGTGGTAGAGCATTGGCATAGGGACTGAAGGGTCCCAGGTTCAATTCCAGTCAAGGGCACATGCCTGGGTTGTGGGCTCAATCCCCAGTAGGGGGTGTGCAGGAGGCAGCCGGTCAATGATTCTCTCTCATCATTGATGTTTCTATCTCTCTCTTCCTCTCCCTTCCTCTTTTAAATTAATAAAAAATATACATTAAAAAAATTCAAGCCCAGCCGGCGTGGTTCAGTGGTTGAACATCGACCTATAAACCAGGAGGTCCCGGTTTGATTCCTGGTCAGGGCACATTGCCGGGGTTGTGAGCTTGATCCCCACTGTGGGGCTTGCAGGAGGCAGCCAATCAATGCTTCTCTCTCATCATTGATGTTTCTGTTTCTCTCTCTCCCTTCATCTCTGAAATCAATAAAAATATATTTTTAAAAATTCATCCCTTTGTAATACTTTAAGCAATAAAAAAAAAGAAAGAAAGAAAAAATAAAAATTCAGTTTCTCAATCTCACTAGCCACATTTCAAGTTACTCCAGCGGTTCTCAACCTGTGGGTCGCGACCCCTTTGGCGGTCAAACGACCCTTTCACAAGGGTCGCCTGAGACCATCCTGCATATCAGATATTTACATTACGATTCATAACAGTAGCAACATTACAGTTATGAAGTAGCAATGAAAATAATTTTATGGTTGGGTCACAGCATGAGGAACTGTATTTAAAGGGCCAGAAGGTTGAGAACCACTGAGTTACTCCATAGCCACATGGACAGCTCTGGACATTTCTATTATCACAGAATGTTCTATTGGACAGTGCTCTTCTGAAGGACGGCACGAATTTCTGCCTTGGGGAGAGGTCATCAGCTCCATGGGGGCAGGAGTCACACCTGTCTTGTTTCTTGCCATGTCCCCAGCACAGTGCCTGTCACATGGTAATCACTCAATGTTGTCAACTGATTGGAGCCCAGGCTTGACTCCAGAGAGAAGCAGCGGGGCCAGTGTGTGACCCACAGGGCTAGGCAGGAGCAGGCCAGAAAGCAAGGTCCCTTTATTTATTTTTAATTTTTAAAAATATAATTTTTTTTATTGATTTCAGAGAGGAAGGGAGAGATAGAAATGATGAAAGAGAAACATTGATTGGCTGCCTCCTGCATGCCCCCTACTGGGGATTGAGCCTGCAAGTCAGGCATGTGCCCTGATCGGGAACTAAACCATGACCTCCTTGTTCATAGGTCAGCGCTCAACCACTGAGCCATGGTGACCAGGCACCAGGTCCCTTTATGAATCTTGCCCCCAACTTGAGCCCCTCACTTGTAAAGTGGGAATCATGCTCAGGTCACAGAGGTGTAGTGGGACTCTGGGTGTCTGTGAGTCCTTTGGGAGCCCACACCCTGACCTTTGCCAGGGATTATAAAGGGCCCAGCTGCTGCGATGGCATGCCCCTGGCTCCATCCTACTGGAGATGGTGAAGGAGTTCTGAGACCCTCCTGGGGCTCTGAGAGGAGGCCCTCTAATCTAGCACCTTCCTACTCTTCTGGGCTTACCTTTACTCACACCCCCATGCCCTGGGCTCTGCTCACCTTTGTGGATGCACCACCGTGTATGTGCACACTCTTCATGCCTTACTTCACCCTCCTCCTCCTCTCCCATGACAACTTCCTGTGAACCTGTCATCAAGGCTTTGCTTTTCACCTGTGTTCTGTCACTCATTTCCATCCCTTTTGCATCTCTGTTTACCTGACTTTCTCCCCTACCAGCCTGTGAGCTCTGAGGACAGTAGCCAAGTCTCTACCAGGACCACCCTCAGGCAGAGCCCAGGTGCCTGGCATAAAGAACCAGCAAATATTCACCCAATTGGCATCAATCAAAAAAATATTCTCCAAAGACAGAGAAACAGCGATCAGACTATCAATCCCCAGAGGGAAAGTAGGGGAGGGTGGGGGTAAGGGGAAGAGATCAACCAAAGGACTTGTATGCATGCATATAAGCCAAACCAATGGACATGGACAACAAGGGGATGAGAGCATTGCACGAGTGGCAGGGGGTGGGGGGGGGGGGAGGTTGGGGGTTAATTGGGGGATGAGGACACACTTTTAATACCTTAACCAATAAAGAAATTAAAGATAAAAAAAATATTCTCTGAGTACCTACTATATCGAGCAACCTGAACAGATTAGGGCACTGAACTGAAGTTTCTGGTTCATGTTAAATTTTGTCATGGCAAATAATGTTTCCCAATACAATATGTTATTTAAAAGCTTAGAAGCATTAAAAATTTACTGGGCACCTACTATGTGCTAGGTACAGTTTTAAGCACTAGAGATATAATAAATGAACAAGATAGTCACAGTTCCTCTTCCCTCAGAACTTAGACATTGTTCCTACTTCCTCTCTAGAACTTTGTCTGGGAGTAGAAAGAAGCAATTATAATTGTTAAATTTTACTAAAAGGAAATAGGAAAATAGGGAAGAAAAAGGAAGCAGAAGAGGTGGCACACCCATGACTAAGGGTGAAGGAAGGCTTCCTAGAGGTGACGTATTGTTTGAGACCCAAAGGTTGGGCAGAAGTTAGCTGGGTGGAGAGTCAGGGAAAGAGTAGGTCAGGACGGGAAACAGCATGTGCAAAGGCTCA
Organism: Myotis daubentonii; assembly: GCF_963259705.1. Taxonomy (NCBI): domain Eukaryota; kingdom Metazoa; phylum Chordata; class Mammalia; order Chiroptera; family Vespertilionidae; genus Myotis; species Myotis daubentonii. Next base: position 193,681,472 of record NC_081842.1, on the reverse strand, counting down.
GAGAAAGAGTGGAAGGTGTGCTCACTCATGAGAGAGTTCAGCCTGAGCAAAGTGGGGCCATGGGAAGGCGAGCGCGGAGAGCGAGTAGGGAGTCTGTTATGAAGCGCTTCCTACTCCATACCAAAAGCTAACAACTAGAGCCTGAGAAACGTGGGCACCACTGAAGGGGAGGGGGACGTGATCAGATCTGAACTTGAGAAGATCCCCATGACAACAATATGGATGACAGATTGGAGGAGAGGAGAGATATTGACGGACTGGACTATGGTAGGGAAGACAAAGTGGATGGCTTCTAGTGGCGCTGACAGGTGTTGGTGGGGAAAGGGAGCCGAGGAAGAGGGAAGACCTGCATTGAATTTGGGGCTTCTGGTTGAGGTGAGGAGTGCATGGTGGTGCTCAGCAGTGAGATGAGGAAGGAGGGAGGAGTCCAGGTTTAGGGGTGGAGACAGTTGTGGGAATTCAGCTTTGGGCATGTTGAGTTTGAGTGTCTGTTAGTCAACAGGGACAGTTAGATACATGAGTCTGGAGCTAGAGAAAGGTCTGGGCTGGAGACAAACGTTCTTGTATAGTTGTCATGTTTCTAAGTACATTTCCTCCTAAGGGCATGTAGCTCTCGTTTTATAATGGAAACCACCTGAAGACCATCTTGGGCATCGGTCATACTCTGGCTCCATACACTGTATTCATTCATCTGTTGTGTCCAGGTGGCTGGCTAGATGGCAGACTCCCGTAGGGCATGGCCCTGCTTCTTGGTGGGGAGGCTTCCTCTCCCTCAGTCCCCAGCTGGGTTTTTCACAGAGGAGGTCCTGTCCTAGGTCTGCCCCTGCCCAATACTAAGCCTCCTAGCAGAGGCTGGGCCTGGTCTGCTCCTGCCCCGGGACTCAGAGGGGCTGGCCCATGAGACCCACCTCAGGGAAGTGGAAGTGATGGCCCTTCTCCTGCGCCTCTGCAGCCCAAGCCTCAGAATGCAGTCACCATTGCCGTGTCCTCCCGAGCCTTGTTCCGCATGGACGAGGAGCAGCGGATCTACATGGAGCAGGGCGTGGAGGAGTACGTGCGCTACCAGCTGCAACACGAGAATGAACCATTCAGCCCTGGGCCGGCCTTCCCCTTTGTGAAGGTGAGCAGCAGTCCACTCCTGGGGAGGGGGGGAGGGTAGGAAAAAGCACTAGCATGGATGTTTGAGTAAGGAGAAAGGGCCCTCTGGGAGGATGCTACCCCACAGGAGCACGGCTTGGCTAGGGCCAGAGCCATTGTGGGAAGAGGCCACCCCATACTCTGGACGAAGGCAGCCCCACACCAGGTAATGAACCATCTTGGTGAGTGGAGCACGGGCTGGATTTCAGCCTCCACTCATGCTTCCAGTGAGGCAGCCCTGAGCAATAATCAACCCGCCCCATGGCAGAGATGAGGCGGAGAAAGTCCATGCCCACTGATCTCACGCCAACTCTGGCCCCTGACCTCCCCTCTCCTCTCCCATCGTCCTCCCCAACCCTGGCTACCAACTCCAGCTATTAATTCCTGGGGGGTCTGATCTGGAGCCCCCCCCTCCCATCCAGGCTCTGGAGGCGGTGAACAAGCAGCTTCGAGAACTGTACCCCGACAGTGAGGACATCTTTGACATCGTCCTTGTAACCAACAACCACGCTCAAGTGGGTGTCCGTCTCATCAATAGCATTAACCACTATGGTAAGCATGAGGTGTCTGGCCATGGGACGCCCCCGCCAGACCCCTGGGGATGGGGCCACACCTCTGCTGGGTAAGGGCATGCCAACTAGAACCCCAAACCCAGTGGTGCACTGGTAAACTGGCTCTTTAAAAAAATTGTAGCTTTGCCATTTTCAGGATATAAACATTTCCACTTATTATGACTTATTTCAAGCTACCAGAAGTTGAACAATCTAACTGGCTCAAAAAAATCCCAGGATGTTTAACATTCAGTTCTTGCAAGCCAATATAAGCCAGCTCCAGCACACCACCGCACAGCCCCACTCCCTACGTGATTGGGCAGGGCACGTGCTGCCCCCAAGCCTCAGTTTCTCTATCTGCGATGGGGCTAAAGGTCTCACAAGGCTGCTGGGAGAAACAGGCAGTCATCAGAGTGAATGGGGCTTCATTCAAATTCTTCTTAAACAATCTTTATTGTTGAAAGTATTACAGATGTCCCCCTGTTTCCCCCATTGACCCCTTCTAGCCCACACCCACGCCCCTCTAATTCTTAATTGAAAGCACTTGACCCTCCAGAGCTTGTTTAAGTTGAAAAGAATGTCTTATCAGGTTATAGGAGTGTCTCTTAGAACCACAGGACAAGCAGTAAATTGGGCCAGAAAGGCCTGCATCCAAGAACTGGAAATCTCTCCTGGGCCCCTTCTCTCTGGGCCACACGAGCCCTTATCTGCTTCTCTACTTTGTTCTTCTTTTTTTCCTTTCCTATCTATTTTTCTCCCCAAATGAGGCTCTCTGCTTTTCCTGAACATGGCCAAAATTTATAAGTTTGCAAGTCCTTGTTTTAGGAAACCAAGAGAGTCCAATGGGCATTTTTAAAAAGATTTTTTTTTTTTTTGAAAGAGAGAAACATCGATGTGACAGTGCAACATCAATCAGTTGCCTCCTGACACTCCCACCAGGGATCGAGCCTGCAACCGGGCATGTGCCCTGACTGGGAATCAAACCGGCAACCTTTCAGTGTATGGGACGATACCCAACCAACTGAGCCACACCAGCCAGACCACTTGGCATTTTAAAGTCCTAATTTCAAATTTCTGGGAGCAGGAATGATCTTCAAAATATTTAACCACCATGGCCCTAGCCGGTTTTGCTCAGCAGATAGTGCATTGGCCTGCGGACCAAAGGGTCCCGGGTCGATACCGGTCAAGGGTATGTACCTTGGTTGCAGGCTCCTCCCCCTGATCCTGTGCAGGAGGCAACCAATTGATGTGTTTCTCTCACATGGATGTTTCTTTGTCTTTCCCTCTCTCTTCCACTCTCTCTAAAAAAAAAATCAGTGGGAAAATATCCTTGGGCAATGATTAACAACAACAAAAGTTAACCACCTGTGATGTATTCACCGCGTAATCAGGATAGACAGCACCTGTAGTGCCAGAGCCCATCCAGAAGAATCCCTGCTGAGCCCAGCATTACCCCTTCATTGTGATTGTTCTGCGTGAGGGGTCGGGTAGGGTTGGGCTAAATTAGCCACTAACTCAATGGGCTCAGAGCAACAGCCATTGACCAACCAGGAAATATTTTACAACCTGTGCAGGCATGGGTACTAGGTGACTATCGGCCCAGGCTGTGAGAGAATCTGATTGGCTCAGCTTGGATCAGGTGTCTGTTCCTAGCCAATCAGCTATGGCCAGGAGAGCCACTCATGGCTAGGGATCCACCTTGTGTAGTACTGTGACTCCCGGACAAGAGGATGTTACTGTGAGCCAGGCAAATGCTCCAGAGGTGATCATCCTCATTTCAAGGATGAAGGAGGGAGGGGCTTAGAGACGGGGACTGCTGGCCTAAAATCACTCAGAGAATCACTCCACTGTCCCACCATCACTCAGAACCAAGATGGAGGGACCACTCTGAGGCCCTAAGGGTTGACCCAGCATCACCGGAGTATTCTCTATCTCCTCCCCAGACCTGTTCATCGAGAGGTTCTGCATGACAGGTGGGAATAGCCCCATCTGCTACCTCAAGGCCTATCACACCAACCTCTACTTATCAGCTGATGCAGAAAAAGTTCGAGAAGCCATTGATGAAGGTGAGTCAAACTGGGGAGGGAGAATATGGGGAGTCTGGCAAAGGGATCCCAGAAGGGGAGGCCTTTAGGCTTCATCCTAAAGCTCTGAGCAGGTGCTAGTGGTTGCCATGGGAACTGGAAGAGGGGTACCTTTTGTAATTCCTATGACCTGTCCAATAAATCTGAGAACAAGGCCCCCCTATTCATTATTGCCCATCTAATCCACTCTTCCACCCCTCCCCCGCCCTACCATGTTAAGGATGCTTTTACTCATCACCATCACCCAGGCTTCTGTTTCCATGGAAACCCTCCTTTCAGCCCAGAAAGCTACTCCCTTCTAGGAATCCTCCAGGTCAGTAGGAGTTCTGATTCCTGTGTGACCATGGGCAACTTCTGTCCCTGTCTGGGCCAATGGGGAGGAAGATAAGTATCTAGTCCAGCGTGGGCAATGAGTGGGGTCTGGGAAATGGCCAGCATTCCAGCAGCTGAGGTGAGCTTAGGAGACCCAGCCACAAGTACTGACAAAGAGAACTGCCCTCCATGTGTCTCTTTCAAGGGTCAGTTTTGGGTGGTAGACCCAGCCTTGGTCCTCCAACAGGGTATGTATTCCTATTGCACATAGAAGAAAACAGGCTGGCAGGCCCCATTTCCTGAGAGGGCTCCTCAGGCTCAGCACTGCTGGAAGGTTTATCAATCAACAGTGTATTCACTCTTCCCCATCATGCTGTCTCCTGCCTAGAAGCTTGGCCTCTCTCTCCCTGGCGCCTCCTCTCTGAGCTGCTTGGGCCTCTGGGAGGCTCTCTTTAACCAGGAGCCAGAAGCTATTTCCCTACACAGATGTCACACCCTCCAGTCGGGGCCTTGACACGGGCCTGCATGTGCGCCTCTCTATGTCTGCAATTTGAGCTCAGGCTGGAGAGCAAGGGGTGGCAGGGGCAGGCCCTGCCCAGGGTGGGGTGGTTCGGGTTCATCTTGGCTCCATCATTGGCAGAGCTGAGTAGGTGCCTGGCCCGATGCCCAGGGCCTGGTCCTACAAGTAACATCCTCAGGCTAGCAAAGTTGACACTGCTCGCCTCTCCCAAATCTCTGCCCAAGCCCAGCCCCTGTGATTCCAGATTCCCGAAGAGCAGGGCCGAGTGGCCTTCGGAGAGATGAAGAAGAAGGAATGGGCTGAGCTGCTGACCAGGTCTCCAGCCTCTAGCACTGGCTCCCTTGTCCAGTGTAGCCCTAGCCTGGAGCCTGGGTTTCCCACAGGCTAGGAGAGGCCCAGGGTTGCAGACAGTCTGTGCCACAGTCCCTGGAATTATTGCTGCCTCTCATGGCCACCCACGTTGCTTCAAGGAACCCAGAGTGGCCAGGCTGCCTTGAGAAGGGCATACCTGGGTGCCCTTGTGGCAGAAGACTGAGGGGGTGCCCACCCCGACTCCACCCCCTATGGCAGCCTGGGATCTCAGCCCCAGGCAGAGCTGAAACAACCTTCATTTTACCTTGCCTCAGAGCAGGTGAGAGGCTTGCTGGAATCAACAGCAAGAGAGCGAGGCCAACCCAGAGGCAGGGCCCCTTCCCAGCCCCCCTGTAGGTCTATATTAGGGGCTGTGGATAACTCCGGGAAGGATATCAGTGGCCTGGGGGACCCTCCCTTCCAGCCAGGACATTCCGATGGTCCGTACCAGCATGACCTTACTAGACAATAAAGCATTGCCATCCCTCCACACTGATTGATAAATGGCTCTTGTCCTGAGTCCTCTAAGTGCCCCACCCTGCTTCCTGGGACTCCCCCAGACCTTCCCACAAAGCAGCAACTAAAGGGAAACTCCGCTCAGGCCAGGGTCTCAGAGCAAAGGCCAACATCCATTCTGATTGGCCAGGTGCTAAATATTCTGAATGTTAGCCCTCGTTAGCTTAGCTCTGAGTCCTGGGAGAGGCAGGTGGGACAAGAAGAGCCCGAGCTGCCCTAGCTGGTTTGGCTCAGTGGATAAAGCATCAACCTGCAGACTGAAGGGTCCCGGGTTCGATTCAGGTCAGGGGCAGATGCCCGGGTTGTAGGCTCGATCCCCAGGAGGGGGGCGGGCAGGAGGCAGCTGATGGGTGATTCTCATCATTGATGTTTCTATCCCTCTGTCCCTCTCCCTTCCTCTCTGAAATCAATATATACATATTTTTAAGAATAGCTTGAGCTAGCCCTCTCCTGGCCCCAGGCAGCTGAGGCAGGCATCAGGGGGCCCCCTCTTGCCAGGATAAAGGCAGACAACCTTTGCCTCTCTCTGCCCAGGGATCGCAGCCGCCACCATCTTCAGCCCCAGCAGGGACATGGCTGTGTCCCAGAGTCAGCTGCGCGTGGCCTTCGACGGGGACGCTGTGCTCTTCTCGGACGAGTCGGAGCGCATCGTCAAGGCCCACGGGCTGGACAGGTTCTTCGAACATGAGAAGGCCCATGAGAACAAACCCTTGGCCCAGGTGCTTCACAAACTCCCCAGAGCCCCTGGGCGGAGCCAGGTGGCCCCGCAGAACCTGCCCTGGGCTGGAACCAAACTCTGAGCTTGACCCAGAACCCAGCCAGGTCCCCTCACCAAGCCTCCAGCCTTCATCCCTCTCACCTGAGCCCTGGCACCCTCAGGGAGCTTCTACCCTCCCACTGAGCCCCTGTTCCCCTCACTGCAGTCCCATCCTCCTTTTGAAGTCCCCATCCTCTCTCTAAGCCCCTCTCAGAAGCCCCTACCTCTCCTTTGCTGCTCGTAGCTGAGGTTTTCATCCCCTTCTGGAAGTCCCCATCCCCTCTCTGAGGTCTCCATCCCTCCTCTAAAGTCCCCATCGCACTCGGAACGTCTCACCTCTCCCTCTGACTCCGCCATCCTCTCTCCGGAACCCTCATTCCCTCTCTGAGGTCCCCCCGCCCCTCTGAGTAGGCTCCCCTACTCCCCTCACTGGAGGAAAGGAAACGCTGGACTGGGCCAGGGAGATCCACTGGGTGTGGGGTCTGGAGCAGCCCCTCTGCTTTGGGCCACACCAGCCCTAACCACCTCCTGCCATCCACCCCTTGGCAAGGGGCTCAGGGACCGTCACTCACTGTCTAACTGCTCAGGTGTCTCCCTGAGAGCAGAATAGGCCCTAGACTCTAGGGTCGCGACCCCTTTGTCGGTCGAACGACCCTTTCACAGGGGTTGCCTAAGATCATCCATCCTGCATATCAGATATTTACATTACGATTCATAACAGTAGCAACATGACAGTTATGAAGTAGCAACGAAAATAATTTTATGGTTGGGTCACAACATGAGGAACTGTATTTAAAGGGCTAGAAGGTTGGGAACCACTGCTTAGAGCCTGGTTGAAATCCTTGAGGCCGGAGCTGTTGGGATTCCCTAGTCCTCCTGGGAGCTCCTCTTTGTGCTTTTAACAAAAATCCACATCATCCCAGAGTCCCTGTCTCTGACGGCTCAGCAGGCTCCAGCCGTGGCCCCTGGACATTCATCCCACCTCCATTCTCACCAGTTCCCTCCGGAACCCTTGGGAATCAGGGCAGGACAGTCTTCCCACCAAGTGGTAGGCAGAGCCGGAGACCACTGCTGGCTCCAGCCACCCATAGGCGAGGGGGCTCCAAGACTGGCAGCCCACCTGTCCTTATTCCCAGCTGCTGCTGGGCTTTTCTTCTTTTCCGCTGGTTCTTTATTCGCTGTCCTCATTCATCGTTCCCGGCACTTCCTTTCCCTGGCCCTAGAGACACAGAGCATGGCGCCCCAGGCCAGCTGCACGTTGGTCTGTCTGTCCATGTTGTTTGCAGCTGGACTCCACTCTGCCTGGAGGGTGCCCAGGCTGTGGTTGCTAAATATTTCTAGTATCCTCCCTGCTGGTGAGCACAGAAGGTCATACTATGGAGCTGTAGGACAGACACCCATGTACCCGAGGGGCACACAGAAGGACATACGTAGGAACAGCTCTCCTGGCACATTTTTCTGACACAGTCACCCCCAATCACAGCGGCACAGATGCCCACACCGCCGTAGGTACCTGCAGTCCCACTGATGCGCACAGTGGCCTGAGCAGGCATAGCAGGACCGGGAGCTGTGGGGACCTTGAGAAGCTTCCCCACCCCAAACATCAAGACACGAGTGCTTCAGGGAGGAGCCCCGCTGGAGAGGGGGCCCAGGTCTGGGAGAGGGGTGAGCTCACAGTCTCCCTTGCCTTCTCGTAGGGACCCCTAAAGGGCTTTCTGGAGGCCCTGGGTAGGCTGCAGAAGAAATTCTACTCCAAGGGCCTGCGGCTGGAGTGCCCGATCCGCACCTACTTGGTGACGGCGCGCAGTGCAGCCAGTTCTGGGGCCCGGGCGCTCAAGACCCTGCGCAGCTGGGGCCTGGAGACAGATGAAGCCCTGTTCCTTGCGGGCGCGCCCAAGGGCCCCCTCCTGGAGAAGATCCGCCCTCACATCTTCTTTGATGACCAGATGTTCCACGTGGCTGGGGCTCAGGAGATGGGCACAGTGGCCGCCCACGTGCCCTACGGGGTGGCACAGACACCCCGGCGGACTGCGCCTGCGAAGCAGGCCCCAGCTGCACAGTAGCCGAGCCCACAGTGCTCCAGGCACAGCTCCCTGTCGCCCTCCCACATGCCGCCCACTGGACCCTTCTCGGCCCACCGCACTGCCTTGCTGCATGTCTGCCCTCATCCCTGGGAGGGAGGCGCTGGTACGCAACTCTGCAGACTGGGCCGGCACCTCACCAGCCTCACTGGGGGCCCACACTGTGCCATGATGCTGGCTAGGGAACTAAGACCCTGGCTGGATTTCAGGGGAAGTGGATGGAGGGTCAGAGGAGCCAGGATGCCTCAAAAGGGCTTTGGGGTGAAAACCAGCTCGGTGTCGTGCCAAGAACTCTGCTTTGGGGGAGAAGAGATCTGGCCTCTAAGCTCGATCCTGGCATTAACGGCATAACTCTGAGCGAGTCCCTCCTTTTCATGGGGTTCAGGTTCCCCATCTTTTAGGTGGTTTTCAGAATCGCCTTCAGCTAAAGAACTTGGTTTTCTAAGGTTGCCCTCTTTAAAGGAAGCATTCTGTGCCAGGGCTGGCACTGGTCTGCACGCCCCTTTGCGCGGGTTGTGGAAGGAGGCTACAGTGAATTATGAAAAGAAGGCCCTTCCTCTGGCGGGCCACACCCACGCGGGGTGCACAGTCACATTAGCAGGATATAAGCGGGGTGTCAGCCCCCTTGGCTCCTCAGCCCAGAGGCCTTTGTCAGCTGGGCAAAATGCACAATCGTCCACAGCAGCCCTACCTATAATTTTACACATCTGGAAACCACTGGGCAAGATGACCCATTTGCTGCCCAGGATCCTCTAATCTGAGTCATCAGGGGCAGCTGCCAGGCCTGCCCCATCTGGGAAAGGAATGGGGGAGTGAATTAAACCTGCATGCAAACTCTGGTGTAGCCAGCAGGGGGCACTGCAGGCACTTCCTGGGGAGCCGCTTTAGTAGCCGCCTGCCCACTGCTTCCTTTGCTTTTGCTCTTAGCCAAAGCTCAGCTGTTCCCGCCTGCCAACCCCTTCACCTCACTCCCTCAATTATTGTATCCTGCTGTGTCGCCAAGCAGCCCTGCCAGGGGGGAGTACTGGGGTTTACTGTGTGGACCCAGGCTGAAGGGGGAGGCTGTCCAGGCTGAGATGATGTGGGATGTGTGAGGAGGTCTGGCCTGCGGCAGTGACCCGTTAGAGAGGAAGGAGCTGAGATTGCACTGGAAGATTCCCCCGCTATGGGAGTGTGAGTGGAGGTGATGAGCTCCCCGTCACTGGGATGCTGTGCAAGGGATGCCCTCTGAGGTACACCTGTGAACCTCCACCCTGGCAGGAGCCCCTGCAGCCCCTTCGTCACCACTTCCGGGGCAGAATTCTCACTGCCTGATGGCAGCCTCCTCCCTTGTGACCAGCCGTGCTCTCTGCGGGGGTGGTGGCACCAATGGCTGGCCCCTCAGGAAGACCCAGAGGTGTGAGCAGACATCTGTATGGGGGGCTGATTGCCCGGCTCCTGGGGGGCAGTCCTAGCTGTGAGCAAGCAGTTTGTGAAGAAAGCCAAAGGTACCAGCACAGTGGGCAGGAGCCTGGAGGTGTGTGTGGGAGAACTGGAACACTTGTGGGGGCAGGAGAAAGGAGTGAAGAGCCATCAGGGGCCTGACCTTTGTCCTTTCGAGGACTCAGCTCACGGTCTGAATGGGCACAGATTCTGGGTAGTGTAGGGCGGCCAGTAGCTGCAGAAAGATCACCAGGAAGGAGGAAAGAGTAAGCACCCAGAGGTGGTTCTGTATTGGAGCAACAGTTTGGGCCAGAATCGAAGTGCTCGGCTGAGCTTTTGCTATCGGCTCCTAGAGGCTGGTCCCGCGGGCGAAGGGCCAGGCTGTGCCGAGTGCTCCGGGCAGATGCCCAGCACTGACTGCCTGACCAGTGGATGAAGATGTCTTTGCACGAGTTCATTTTCATGCGGTCAGGACCTTTTCGGGCAACAGAGGAGGCCTCAGGGCAGAGCGTTTGGTTTTGAGCTTCTTCCTCTACCCATGCTCCAAGCCCAGCCATGGATACCGTGAGACCTAAGAGGGAAGGAGGAGGTCAGTGAGCTCAACCCAAGTCACCTTTGATCTTGGCTGAACCACAGAAACATCTGCTCACCACCCCTCGGGTCAGAATCACCCCCTTGGATGAGCCTCCAGGGCCCCAGAACCAGCAGGCGTTAGGCTGCGTGACCAGGGTGGACATGTGCACTGTGAGGACAGCACCAGATGTCACCTAATTAAGATAAACCCCAGGGATTCTGGGAGCCAAGAAGTCCTGCCCCCAGGACCTAATGATAAACACCAATGATTCTTCTAGGTCTGTTTTCCTTCTAAGCAGGAAAATAGGATGCTGGAAGCAAAAGATAAGGTGCAGTAAAAGCCTGGATTTCACTGGAGCCACCATTAATAGACATAGACAGCCGTGGGCCATGAGAGACAGTCGGGTCCAAATTCTATTATTGCAACCATAAATGAGCATCTTGGGCCTGGAGAGAGAGCTTTCAGAGGCTGGAATAAAAGGCCAGACGTTCTGAGGGCAGGGCAGGCTCGTGCAGCAGCCAGACACACCTGATTGTTTCACAGGTGAGAAGGAGCATTCAGCAGGCAAATTAAAAAGCCAGGTGAGCACCAAAGCCGCAGGCCCAGCCTGTTCTGCAGCTAGGGGGGGTGGGGGTGGGGGTTGGTGGGAGAGCACAGAGACCACAGCTCCTGGCATGCTGGACCCCTGTTGCCAGAAGCACCGCAGCCCAGCGAGTCCTGCAGAACTTGCCCGGGGAAATGCTTGCCAACAAAATGCCAGGCCCGTTGGAAACTGCCACTTAGCAGAAAAACAGAAGCCCTGTTACTAAGCACTGAGACTGCTAAGATCGTTGCCAAACAGCCCCCTCCCCTTCCTGAGAGCCCAAAGAGAAGGTGGGGACCTAGCAGAAATGCCAGGAGACACCAAAACCAGCAAGAACTTCAAACCCAGGATGGATCTGGCATTGTAATGACGTTCAGCTGGCATGCACCAGTCCAGACATTTCTTAAAATATGGAAATGTGTCCGTGGCCGTTGGTAAAGAGCTCTGGCCGGGTTCCCCGAGTGCCCCCGAGTGGCCTCAGTTGTCCTGGCCACTGTGACTGCTCCCTGTTCCCACGATCCAGTGAAAGGGGCTTCTTAGGAGGCGACTGGAGGCGGCTCCAGCGCGATGGCCAGTGCGCCGCTTGGTGGCGCCCGTGCCGGTTTCGAGAAGGAAAGCGACTTGCCCAGTCACATAGCTAGTGAGCGGCAGGCAGCACAGGGACTCAGGCTGACATTGGGGCCAGGCTCTGAGCCATTTTGCCGCATGACCCACACATGTGCATAGAGAGGGCAATAGAAGCTTCATAACAGAGGAGTTCACCTGCCAGTCCTTTAATATATTGGTCTCCTGCATGTTGAAATGCTTAATACACTGGAGTGGGTACATTTTGGTTACAGCTTCCTAAGTAGCTAAGAAGAATTGATATTAAAGCCAAACATTTGCAGAGCCCTTGGAGCACCTCAAACAACCCCCAAGTTCTGAGGAACCCAGTTTGAAGACCCTGCATTGGGCTAATGCAGGGTTGGGAAACCATGGCTCCTTGGGCCAACGAGAGCCCACTACCTGTTTGTTTTGCTTTTTTAAACAACAAAAACCTTTTACTAGAGCACAGCCATTTCTATTTGTTTAGGTGTATGTGCGGCTGCTTTCACACTACAGCAGCAGAGCCGAATTATTTCAACAGAGAGCGTGGGGCTGAAAATATTTATCTGCCTTTTACTGAGAAAGTTTGCTGACCCCCAGGCTAAGGCGAACACCCCCAGCCTGCTCTTCCGTGGGAAAGACCTGCTCTCATGCACCTAAGCACTCAGAGGCAGAGGCTGGCTCCACTGCCCAGGGGAAAGCATGTGGGGGTACGTGCCCACCTGTGGGCATTGTTGGGGCTGTGGAGTCTCATGGGTACTAGCTAAGTGCCTCGATGTTAAACACAGCAGGCCCTTGTCCTCTGAGAAGTCAAGAGTTCAAGTTTGACTATTTTCAAGTGACCCCTGACCCGTTGTAATTCAAAATGTGGTTGATGCGCAGATTTGACCGAAGTGTGCCCTGCCAAGCTGATGGGTGAGGGGCAGGAGCAGGGCCCCCACCCCCCCACCCCCGTCTAGGGCTAAGCCCAGCTAGCTGTCTAGCATCTGCTCAGGGTAGTTTTGTTGTTCTTGATTTGTGATTGCCCTCATGAGGCCACTTGGGAATGAGCAGTGCTGGAAGATGGAGGACTTTTGGGTAAAGTGAAGTGCCCACTGTTGGCTTCAGTGCTCAGATCTCACAGGGCATCCTCTGCTCTCGGGGGAAGCAAGGGCAAGCTCTTCACAAGGACAGTCCTAGGAAGGGCTTTAGCTGGCTCAGGAGTTCCTGATCTAGTGAGAGAGAAAACGCCAGCGAACTGAGGAATGGCAGTGCTTGTGCTGTGAGGTGTGGGCGAGAACACACACACCCTCACGGTGGAATGGCGTAGCGGGAGGAACCTGCCGATTTAGGGGTTTACAGAGGCTCCAGGACCCACGGCAAGAATGGCAAGTGTGGGAGCCATGGTTGCCGTCACTGTTCCATCGTGACACTCTTCTCTGCTGAGCCCAGACTCGGCCTCAGAATCCTCTCAACCCAGCACGCCTGGCAGCAGCGACCAGTGGGTTGGAGTGGGCATGAAAGTCGAAAACGTATTTTGCCATCCCCATTGGATATTGCTATGGATGGGGCATGCAAGGCCCTGAATGCTTATTTTCAGATGTTGTAGTTCGACTCTGAGATGACCGCGATCACATCCCACTTGGGCAGAATACAAAGCGGGAGAATGGCCGCCTGTAGTTGGCGGCTGCTTAGGTGTGTCTGAGATGCAGTGTCCTTGGTTTCACCTTCTGCAAGCAAAGTACAAACACCCCTCCCGCCAGTAGGTGGCACTGCAGGCCCGCACTCAGCTGCTTGTGGTAGTAATAGCGGTTTTATTTGCTGGTTACTTTTCTCTCCTTCCACGGGACTTGGTGCTGTGCTGCACTCTGGTGCTTTAGGTGCTCTGAAAATGTGTGTCAAATGTAGCTGCCTGATGAGCTATTTGCTTTTACCAGCAAACGCCATGATTGTGTGTATGGACACACTCAATGTGTATCCCAGGATGAAAACTGTGCATTGTATGCATGTTTATGAGGTGTGTGTAATGGGGTCAGATATCTCTGCTGACAGCATGTGTGTGTGTGTGTGTGTGTGTGTGTGTGTGTGTGTACAGGATGATTATCTGTTGACTAAGGGTCCTGGGCCCCACATACTGATGGCCGGCCCTGCTTCCTGAGACTAGTTCTGGTTATTCCTTTCATCTCATGGTCATTTGCACATGGGCAGCATGGGGACTGCTGGGGCCAAGCCTTTTCTCTTTCTCTCTAGCTTCCCCGCTCTGGCCAACAAGGTCTTGGCTCCTAACACTCTGCCTCTCAACCCTCCCCTCTGCAGCCCTGAGAACTCCTTACCATCTCTACCTGTTCCCCCCTCCCCCTGACATTCCGGGGCTAACATGTATAGTGGGGAAGACTGCACTGCACAAATCCAGACGGAGCCATTCACACTATGACATGAGGGGTGCCTCCCCGGCACCTGCACAGCCTGCTGTGCACAGCTGCCCGGCTCATCTCATGGCCGTGGATTGAACAGCTGCCCTCTTCACTGCACCCCAGGCCCCCCTCCCCCGTCCCCGCAGCCGAGGCAGGGATTCCTTCCTCTGCTTGGGTGTTCTCGTCTAGCCCAGAAGTTATTTACCCTTGGCCTCGGTCAGGAAGCACCTCCCTGATGGGCCATCCCTCAGAGGCCTTTGGGATTCAATTCATGAAAGTGAAATATGGCTGGCAACATTTCAGTGACTCGTCTGCGTCTGCGTCTGCGAGGCAAACCGAAGCTCGCAGACTGGAGTCACTGACTCCCACACTCCTGGCCTTCCTGGGCCAGCTGTTCAGGTGGGTCTGCCGTGGAATTGGGTAAAGGCCTCGGGGCTAGACTTACAACTGCCGCTCAATAGGAAATCAGGACATCACCACAGACGGGATGCCTGGGCCAGGCCCCAAAGCCGACGCCTCCAAGGGCCCGGCAGGACACGAAAGTGAGCAAAGAGGGCTGGGCAGGGTCTTTGGTGAAACGGAGAAGACGTACTCTGGTTGACATGGTTGCTGCCGTGTGGGCTGGTGTTGCCGGATAGTTTGCCCCATTTTTCAAGAAGAGCTACAAATCTGGACTTTTAGATGTTGGCAACTATTTTGAGTTTAGAAAACAGTGTGCAGCCAAATAAAACAGGCCTTGGAAAGCTGGCCCTTCAGTCTCTAATTAGCAACCTCTGGCTCAGGCCCAGCGCATTGGTTTTTTCAGAACCGAATAACGGAGTGTAAGGATATTACACTCAGACTCACGGAGTTTGGGACCTTTCAGAGACCTAGTGCATCCCTGTGTGTTTGAAACTGTGTACATATAAACTTCTTTACTAACGTAATGACATACGTAGAATTAGCTTCTAGTTTTCTACTTAAAAGCATCTCAGCACCCCCAACTCAGAGCAGGATTTAAAACGAAGACTCTGTATGTGGTGTGTGTGTATCTACCTGTCAGCAGCCCCATTTTGTGCCATTTGCTTCATGGTAGCTCTACCTCCATCTTTTGCAAACGTGAGCTGCCCTGGTCTTCCTTCTAACCTAACCTCCCTGTGTCGCTCCTTATGGCCAACCTCCTAAGTGCCTCCTTAAACAGTCGGAGCACATGCTTCCTCATCCGTGGGCTTTCCCTTGCCCGGGGCTAGATAAGACTGCTCCTCCCTTCCCAGCTTTGCCCTCCCTTGGCCCACTGTGGCCGTCCCCAGCACCCAGCTCTGTCTGGCTCCGCCGCATTTACCTGGCCACATGATAAAGGGTGCTATGTGCTTTCAGTGTGGATCCCTCTCCCTCCTCATGCTTGTCCTAGACCTTAATTTTACAACATGGGCTTCTGCTTCTTAAAAGCCATTCAAATAAATAGAAGACATTTAAAAGAAGCATATATTGTCTTGTTTTTCCCCCCTGACAACTGTATTCACAGACTGGCTTATGGTCCCCTCAAGAAATGCCAATGGGGACCCACAGAGTGAGCAGGCCTGAGGTGAGTTCCATCCATGGGTGCCAGTGTCTCTCTGATTACCCCCTTGCCCCACGTGAGGAGCACCCTGAGGGGAGGTTCCACGGTGGACGGCAGCCTGAGCCCATCAGAAGACAAGCTCCCCCAGCAGTGCTCTGGGCGTGGACTCCAAGTCCCGATCTGGACCTACCAGGGTCGGGGGCTGGAGTGGGAGGAAGAAGAGGAGCTAAAAAAGGATGTGGGATGGAGGAGGAAGCGGGTGACTCAGACTCCAGCCTCAGCCCTCACGGAATCCTTCTTCCTGCCCGGCAGCCCCCTCCATAGCCCACCCAACCTAGGGCCAGTGTGTCCACACCGACCTGTCCATGACCACATTTCTCCTGCCACGCCCTCCACCTCCACCCGCTGAGGCCTGTCAGGGAGCATCTCAAGCACCACTTCCTCAGCGAGGCTCCCTCAACCCTCCGCGGATCATGAGCTCACTTCCTCCCTTGAGCAATATGTGAGTCCATGGTCTTTCTCCCGCAGCCCAAAGGAGCACCTCCAATTTCATTTCGGTGTCCTCCAGCCCTACCGTCAATAACTGTGCCTATAACTGAGTGACTGAATTCAGGGCTGATAGGACTGGGTCAGCTCTTTGCGGCCAATGTCATTTCAGAACTGTCATTCTGAGCAATATTGTAAAATATTTTGCATATTTTTCCTAAAAAGATCACCAAAGAGTCATGGCCTATTTGGGTGGAAAACCAAAGGCATGGGAGTCTTAGTCATCTGTTGCTATGTGATAAATTACTCCAATATTTAGCAACTTAAAACAATAAACATTTCTTATGTCACAGTCTCTGGGAATCCAGGAGTAGCTGAGCTGGGTGGTTTTTGCTCAGACTCTCCTGAGGTTGTTGTTAAGCTGTCAGCAGGGGCTGCAGGCATCTGAAGGCTTGACTGGGGCTGGAGGACCCACCTCCGAGAGGGCGCGTTCCGTAGCTGACGGCAGGTGGCCTCGGTGCCTCGCCACAGCGTTGCCTGAGTGTCCTCATGACATAGCTGTTGGCTTCCCTGGAGTAATCCAAGAACAAGCAGGCAAACTTGCTTTAAAAAACTGTCTTTTATGACCCAGCCTTGGAAGTGCTGTTATATCACTTCTACCTTATTCTATTGATCACACAGACCAACCTGATGCTCTGTGGGAGGTGACCACACACAGGTGTGAGCCCCAGGCAGCAGAGCTAATCAGAGCTCATCTTGGAGGTTGGGCCCACATATTATTATACCCCTACTAGCTTGGCATAACTTACCCACGTTTATCTTACCCATTCCCCTGCCTCCAGTCCATATGAGACCCAGCCCTAGCCGGTTTGGCTCAGTGGATAGAGTGTTGGTCTGTGGACTGAAGGGTCCGGGGTTTGATTCCGGTCAAGGACACATGCCTGGGTTGCGGGCTTGATCCCCAGTAGGGGGTGTGCAGGAGGCAGCCAATTGATCTTTCGTCATTGATGTTTCCATCTGTCTCTCCCTCTCCCTTCATCTCTGAAACTGATAAAAATATATTTAAAAATATATGAGACTCAAATGTGCCTCCTTGATTGTCTGACCTGAAGTCCCCCACCTTCCACCCAGGCACCAGGAATAAGGAGAAATGTGATTCCTCATCCATCTCCTTTCTCCCACCTCCTGTCCAGCAGATTCTTTCACGGGCCCTGGGGTCACCTACTTGAGAACGTCATGGAAACTTTGTGTTCTGAGATGTCAGTCTCCACGTGGAGTTTTTATAATGTCCAAAGGCCAGCGGAACCAAAGCTGCTTGCACTGGTTTGTAGCCAATGGACCATGTCTAAGGTGAGGGAGAGGGCAGGGGTGGTGGGAGGGACGAAGGGAGGGGTGGTGGCCCAACACCCTCTCCTGCCCAGGCCGCCAGTGCGGTAGCCAAACCCTCTACTTTCTTTTTTTTTTTTTTTCAAATATATTTTATTGATTTTTTACAGAGAGGAAGGGAGAGAGATAGAGAGTTAGAAACATCGATGATGAGAGAAACATCGATCAGCTGCCTCCTGCACATCTCCTACTGGGGATGTGCCCGCAACCCAGGCACATGCCCTTGACCGGAATCGAACCCGGGACCCTTCAGTCCGCAGGCCGACGCTCTATCCACTGAGCCAAACCGGTTTTGGCAAAACCCTCTACTTTCTGACGTGACCTTGGACTGTATTTGGGAGCAGAACCCCCTCAGCCTGGTAGAGATGGGACTGTGGCTTGGAGCATGGGGATGCAGAAATTGTGGGCACAATTCTTTCTCCTCCTTTGTGCCCTCCCTTTTCAACTTGCAGAGCTCTTCCAAGACCTGGGAGCTACGTATTCTTCTCTTTTGCTTATCACTGGTCAGTTTTACTTGCCACGAAGTCATTAAAAATTTTTTATAACAGGTAACTCAAGGATAAAATGACAAATTCACATAACAGTGAATAGAACAGATTAATTCTAAACACTTTATACAAATCATTGAATTCTCACAATAACTCCATGAAGTAGGTACTATTATTATCCCCATTTTAGAGATGAGCAAACTGAGGTCCAGAGAGGAAAAGTAACTCACCTAAGATCCATAGCTAGTAAGTTGCATGGCTTGATTTAAACTCAAGTTGTTGGGGTCTACAGTGTGTATCTAAATGCTACATGATACTGACTCTTTCATGTATATGTATATATATTATTGATTTCAGAGAGGGAGAGAAACATCAATGATGAGAGAGAATCATTGATCTTCTGCCTCCTGCACACCCCCACTGGGTATCAAGCTCACAGCCTGGGCATATGCCCTGACTGGGAATTGAACCATGAACTCCTGGGTCATAGGCCAATGCTCAACCACTGAGCCACACCGGCTGGGCCATGTATATTTTTAAGATAAAACACACATAAGAGAATGTGAGCTTACATTAAGCATAATTTCGATTATGCTCTGTCCTCCTGATCCTCAAGGGCAGTACAAGTAATTTTCTGCCATTTAGGGAAAGTTTGGTTTTTAATGGGTACCTCTATACGAAGCAGGCCATCTTCCCAGGAACCACCGGTACCCCTCAGCCCACTGTTTTTGGATCTGGGCAGTGAAGGCATGAGTGAGACATTCTCACCCACCTCTTGCCACGGTGAACACCAAGTCTTAGAGAGCGGGAGCAGCTTGTCTGAGGACACACACTAGTAGGTGCAGAAAGAAATTTAATGTCAGGGCATTGCTCCAATTCAGCACTATTCCCTCTGAAACACCAC
This sequence comes from Myotis daubentonii, assembly GCF_963259705.1. Classification (NCBI taxonomy): domain Eukaryota; kingdom Metazoa; phylum Chordata; class Mammalia; order Chiroptera; family Vespertilionidae; genus Myotis; species Myotis daubentonii. The sequence continues at coordinate 193,662,802 of NC_081842.1, read as the reverse complement.
ATTCCCCCCGACTTCATCTGACTCTTCTTTCACTCATCTGGCAAAGTCCCGTCAGGAGCCCCGTGAAGTTCTCGGTGGTTAAAGCTCAGCCCGGTGCCCGCACAGAGCAGCCACAGCCCAAGGCTGTGAACTTGTCACCTGCTTGCTGGGCTGGCTGACCTTGCAAAACACACATCCTGTGCAGCTGCCAGGAGGCACATTACTCATATTTGCCTTCCAGAGAGCCAGCTGCTAGGACTGTCATTAACCAACGGCCTCCAGCTGCTGCACCTTCAGATCCGAAGATAGCATGTTTTCCCATCCGGGACTGGGCACAGTGGGGACACGGAGCCCGGCTATTTCTGCCCTCCATGGGGCTCCTCCAATGGGCAGTCTTGACTCTGGGCCTGACCAAGACGTTCTCAGAGCTGCACTGCAGTCTGAGGCTCTTTCTATCCATCCTTCCTTCTTCCTCTGAAGATAGGTGTCGACCTCCATCATGATCAAAAGGCCCTTCTTGTTTACTCTCGCTCCCTCCCTCTATCCTTAGAGTGGTTTCCTCAATAAATCTCTTACCCCTCTAATTGGCCTTAGCATCTGTCTTTAGACCTGACACCAGAGACCCTCTCTGGGTCATAGGGCCCACAGCCATCTGCCCCCTCGGATAGCTTGTGCCTAATGGGCTTACAGTTCTTCTTCATTACTAAGTGGAATAGGAGTGTGATTCCCCTCTCAGCACCAGGGGACAGGGTGCAAACCAATTCCAGCACAGCCAGAGGTAAGAACAGCTGCTTCCCAAGTCCAGGGCTCCCACCCAACCCATGCCCTGCCTCGAGCCCATTGTCATTCCCCAGCTTCCGTGCCCTCCACCCAAGAGGGGAAAAGGGTCTCAGAGCCTTGGACTAAGGTAAGAGCCCTGAGTTCAATCTGGTTTCTACCTCTGACTTCCCTTCTCTGGGCTTTTCCCCATCTGTACAGTGGGACTTTTGGCTTGGTTGGCCTGGGTCGGGGAAGGGAGATCATGGCTGTTTGGGGGTTTTAAAAAATACGTTGGCAGCTGGTAAGCTACTTCGTCTGCCTGTTAAGACCAGACCTGATGCCTAGCTGGTGTGGCTCAGTGATTGAGCATCAACCCATGAACCAAGAGGTCACAAGTTCGATTCCCAGCAGGGCACATGCCCACTGGGGCCGACCGATGTTTCTCTCATATTGATGTTTCCATCTCTCTATCCCTCTCCTTTACTCTCTCTCTCTCTAAAAAAAAATAAATAAAAACATTTTTAAAAAAAAAAAAAAAAGATCAGACCTGGTGAGAAGCTCATGTGGCAGAATCAGGGCAGGGCCAGGCCTAAAGCCAAGTCCTGATTATGCTTAGACACCATGGGTTATGGGGTGCTGTGCCTGGGCTCCTAAGAGTGGCCATCAGCCCCAGAAAGGACAGCTCCCTGGGGAGCCAGTCAGGGGAGGTAAGTAGACAATAGCAATATGTTGAGGTCAGGCTACTCTAGAGGAAATCATGAGAGTACAAGGAGGCAGTACCAGTACCCGCGGGAGTCTGGACAGGCTTCCTAGAGAGGGGCTTTCGTTTTGGGCTTTGAAGGCTGAGTAGGAGTTTTCCAGATAAGGGCTTTCAAGGCGGACTGAATACAGACTCAGAAGCAAGAACCTCTGCTGTGTGATCTAAAAATATGTGAGAAATGGAGGACTAGGGCGGAGATCAGGGAATGGTGAGAAAGTGAGCTGTGCCCAGACCTTGAAGGCTCTCTAATAAGGTCAAGATTCTACAGCCTTCACTATTACATGTAGGAGGTGGGTGCTACTCGTACTTTCAGTTTACAGATGAACAAACCGAGGCCCTGAGAGACGGAGAGGGGCTCTGATAGGAATGCCATGGGCAGTGTCAGGACCCAGGTAACCTCAGGGGCCAGAGGCCAAGTCATCTTCTCATTGCGTGGGCAATGCCAAAAACAGCCCCTGCCCCACGGCCATCTGACATCAGCGAGCATGGCTTCCTCAGCCCCTCTCCCTCCTCCATCCCAGTGTCCTTGTCTGTGCTGACGTCATGTGCACAGAGGGAGAAATCTGTGGAGATTCCGGAGAGGCCAGAGTGTGGGAACCAGGACAGATGCTGCTGGCGCTGCCCCCAGGCCGAGAAGCCTCTGGGCGCTGCCAAGGGGGCTCTGGAATGTGTCGGAGGCCGCTGGTTCCCTCCACGGCAGCCCCCACCCCCACCCCAGGCCTGGGAAAGCTGGGGAGGCTCTGATCGCCCACCGTCATTGGGGCCTTGAGCAGCCCATGGGGGCCTGTGCTGCCTGCACACAGGAGTGTATGTGCATCGAAGCAGCTGGCCCAGCCCGCCAGTCTGCTCTCGGGGGCCCTGAGCTGGGGCCACCGGACCCCCAAAGAGGGAGCATGACCCTCATGGACTCTGCAGTCCAGGGATGGAAAAGTGGACCAAACCGATACTGTCCACCACCTTCCCTGGAGAAGGCACTCAGGAGTGTGTGTGTGTGCTGTGGGGGGGAGAGCGGGGGGGGGGGGGGACAGCCAGACAAACAGACACAGACAGATGGTCCCACCCCCACCCAGTGGGCCCCAGGGGTGGCTGTGCACCGCCTGTTCATCACATGTGGCTCACAGCAGCTGCACATTCTGTCAGAGACCAGCTGTGGTGGCAGCTGGGGAGGTGGGGAGTGAGCGCTATGGGTCCCAGGGGAGCAGGGGAGGAGGGCAAGGGGAGGACAGGAGGGCCTGGGAGAGCAGGGGTCAGGGAGGGGGTGAGGAAAGGAGGCTGAGATTGTTCTCAGGATACAGCACCAAGCGGGAAGGTGGTGATGGGAATGCCTGACATCTGGAGGCCCCGTCGATGCGGGCCTGGGCGCAGGCGGCTGGGGGTGGGGTGTTCTGGAACAAGCCCGGCCCACCCGGGCTAGGTCTTGGCACAGAGCTGGACCAGCAGAAGTGTAAGGAGAAACACTGGGCAGCTGAATGTACGAGCCCAAAGCTCAGAAAAGGGGGTCTGCATTGGAGATAGCAATTTGGGAATCATTGGCTTATAACAGGGAAAGCCATGCGAGTCGATGAGGCGCCTAAGGAGGAAATGCATGGAAACAGAGGCTCAGTCACACACTAGCATTCACTCTAAACAGCCGGCACTGCTCTGTGCACCTTACCTCATTTCATCCTCACAACAAGCCTACGTTTTGTTATGATCACATTTTACCAGTGAGAAAACCACGGCATAGGAAGGCCTCTCTTACTGGGCTCACCTCCTGCCTTGCTGTGGGGCTCCAGGCTGTTTCCGCCCCTCTCTGGTCTGTGTCCCCAGACACAAAGGGAGGGCCAAGGCTCTGCAGAGGGTAGACTGAGTGGCCCCAGGTGCTCCAGCCCCCCCTCCCCCCAGGATAGTCCCTGGTAGGACTCTGTGACTGTTTGCCCGGGGCCAGGCACCACCTCCTCCACAGGGAAGGTAGAGGCCTTTGCAGGCCCCCAGCTCCCCTCCCTGTCACTAGTCACTTGGTCAATGTTTATCAAACAGCTACTATGTGCCAGAAACTGCCAGGCACAGAGGAGACAACGATGAGCAAACCCACCCTGGTTCCTGCCTTCACGTGCCAGAGACAGACATAAATGATCGCACAGTTAGCAACTGCCAACCACTGCCCCGAGCATGTCTGTGCCAACCATCCTCTCCTCTGGGACCCCGCAGAGCCCCGCCACCCAGCAGGCAGAGGCTCAGGGCCTGGCCGAGCAGAGGTCCTGGTTTCAGCCTACGGCCCACAAGCAACCCAACCATTTGGAGCCCAGGTCTCGTCAGTTTAGTAATATGAATGCCAGCCCCGAGGGAAGACAGGGTTGGCCTCGTGTGGGAGCCAGGGATTGAGAAAGTTTGCTGGAGCTGAAACTTGCCCTTGAAAATCTCCTCCTGCTCGCTCACATCGGGGCTGGGGGAGGGGAAGAGCGGGGAGGCAGAGGGCCCCTCTCGGCCTCCCTCCCGTGGGACTGAGGCTGACTGCCGCTCCTGGGCTCTCCTCTGCCTACTCCTAACGCCCTCTCATCAGCAAGCAAATCCCCCTGGGACCCGCTGGCCTCTGGAGCTGCCTTTCGTGCCCTCTCTCACTTCCCTGCCCCTTCTCCAAACCTGCTTCTCCATCCTCCCGCAGACACTTCCTGACCCATGGGTCAGGCGCCGGCTTCTGCCTCCCCCATCCATGCCAAGGCTTCTGTGACCTCCTGATTGTACACCTTCCTCTCAGAGCCCCTGGCCTGGGGATCAAGCCTTTATTCTTGTCCTTCTCTGGCCTGGGCCCCTGGTGCTCCATTCTTACCTGAGTTTCCGCCTCCTTTCCACGGTTTCTCTGGCTGCTGTTCCCAGGCCTCTCTGCTGGGTTCTCCTGCTCTGGCTCTGCACTAGCTCCTGGTGATATCGCATGTTCCCATGGCTTCAGCTACCAGCCACCAAATCTCTGCTGCAGCCCAGGCCTCGCCGGGTTCTCCTCCTGGGCGTCCCCTGGGTCTCACAGACAGCATGGCCACACTGAATGTCTCACCCTCTGCTGTGCTTCCCATTGGTCCTGTCACCTGCGCCCACTCAGTCACCCAGACAGGACCCCCAGCGTGACTTGGGTCTGTTCCCTCTTCATCCCCTCTGCACCAGCCCCAAACGCCTGGCTGCTGCATGAGTCTCCTGATTGGTCTACCCCACTCGAATGCAGGATGCAGTGGCTTCCAGCATGAATCTGGGTGCCAGCCTGCCTGCTTAGAGTCCCAGTTCTACCACCTACTAGCTGTGCCATCTTGGTAAGTTACTTAACTTCCCCATGTCTCATTAAATGAGATAATAATAATAATAATAATAATAATAATAATAGGTTGTTGTGAGGTTTAGATGAGTTAGTGTGATCTGTCTTCTCTGCACTGGGAGCAGCTCCCCTCGTCCCCTGGAAGTGCGCCTGCACCGTTGGCCTCCACCCCTCCTTGGTCAGGAGCCCCTCCTGGCCAGCCGCTCACTGGTCACTGTCTGCAGTGCTGAAACACCAGCGGCACCGGCAGGTGAGAGCCTCAGCAGCTTGGCAGCTTATTTCTAGCCGCAGCTTCCAAACCAGCGCCACCTCCAGGGACATTGACACAGCAGCCACGTGCATCGGGGCTGGGGCTGCCACAGCAGGGTGGCAGGCTCTGGGGCTGGAATTGGGACTGTGTTTGGGAGCCTCATCATCGGTTCTGCCAGGACCCCTTCTCTGAAGCAACAGCTCTCCGACACCATCCTGGGCTTCGCCCTCTCAGAGGCCATGGGGCTCTTTTGCCTGCAGGTGGCCTTTCTCGCCCTCTCCGCCATGTGAGGGCGCTGTCTCCACCCGCATCGTTCTTTCTCCCGTGTCTTGTCTGCCCTGTGTGTTCCTTTTCCTATACGTCCCAGGCAAGTCCCAGGAAAGTGGTTGGCTCAGAGTTGGACAGAAGGAAGACAAATAAATACTGTATTACGAAGAAAAACAAACAAAAAATGGGTTAATATATATCAAATAGTACCATGCCTGGTACATGGTAAGTGCAATAAAATTTTATTTTTGTTTTATTGATTTATTTATTTTACAAACATTTTAAGTGCTTACTATGTGCTAGACACTTTGCTAGGCGCTAAGGGGCGTAATAATGAGCAACAAAAGTGATTCCTGCCCCCCGAGAACTTCAACAGTCAATGAGGAAGCCTCTTCATAACAGTCCCATGGAGCGATGGTTTCCTGGTGTTTGGTCAATGCCCCACTCTTTCCCATCTGAAAAATGAAACAGAGCAAAAGCAAACACAGCCTGGATTCCACATCTCCCTCCAGCTATTCCCATGGTGCCCTTACCCATCAGTCAAGCTTCTGAAATGAGTTTATTCTACCAGCAGGTATTTATTGCACACCTACTACATGCCAGGCGCTGTGCTGGGTGCTGGAGAGTCAGCAGTGAACAGAAGAGAAGTCTCTACCCCAGTGAGTTTATCTTCTGGAGGGGGACAGGGACAATACACAAATGCATCAACATGTATCACATGAACAATAGTGCTAGATGCTGTATAGTGAGATAAAGTGAGGTGGGGGACGCAGAGTGACTGGGGGATCGGCAGCTACTTTAGATAGGGAGTCAAAAGAGTCCTCGCTGAGGATGTAATATTTGAGCAAAGACCGGCATGGAGTGAGATCATCCGAGGAGATCTGGGGAGAGGATTCCAGTGTTAGTGTATGTCCCGCCGAAGTGGGTGCCGGAAGAGGGTTCCCGCAGAAGGAACAGCAAATGCCACAAGCACCCACTACTGGGATGGCAGGAAGGCTCTCCTGGCTGAGTGAGCAAGGCGGGGGCAGGGCCAGCTCAGGGGACCAGACATCGGTCCACGCTGAACTGTCCCAGCATAGTTATTGGTATTCCCTCCTTTCACTTTCAAAGGCGGCCCAGGCTTAGATGTATAGTCACTCTACACATAGGCCATGGGAAGCAGTGGACATTCTATGCTCAATATGATGGGAAGCCTATAGGTGGTTTTAAGCAGGAAGTGACAGGATCTGACTGACGCTTTAAAGGATAATGACCAAGTACTGGAGACACTCTTCTGGCTCCTGTAACTCCCCCTCCTGCTCTCCTCCACCTCCTTGCTGTTCCTCCATCTCCTCACAGCTCTTTCTCTTCTGCTCAGTGTCTAAATCTCCCAGTTTCTCCGGACCAGTGATTCTCAACCAGAGGTGATTTTTCCCCCAGGGAACATTTGGTATGATCTAGAGACTTTTTTGTTGTTAATCCTCACCCAAGGATATTTTTTCCCATTGCTTTTCAGAGAGAGAATGATGGGGGGGGGGGGGGGGGCAGGGATGTATGAGAGGGGGGCAGAGAAAAACATCCATGTGTGAGAGACACATTGATTGGTTGCCTCCCACCCGAACCCCAATTTGGGGTGGGGAGCAAACCCACAACCAAGGTACATGTCCGTGACCCGGGATCCAACCACTGAGCCACACGGTCAGGGCTGGAGACATTTTTAATTGCACAACCGAGTCAGGTACTACCAGCATTTAGTGGATAGAGGGGGTGGAGGTGGGGGTGGGGTGAGGGTGTGGGCAGACCTGAGAGTCTGCTGTCATCCCCAAATGGGACCGCTGATGTTGACTGGCTCTGACCAAGGTCCCTCAAGACCTGACTAGATGGTGGTGGTGGTGGTGGTGGTGGTGTGTCTCTGGGAATCAGTTCCCAGGTCACCAGCTTCAGATCTGGCCTGGGAGGCCAAGAGGGCCAGAGAGGGCTCACTCTGAAGCTGCTGCAGGCCGCAAAGGGGGAGCAGGGAGGCACCCCCAGCCTACCCCCAACACACCAAACTGTCATCAGCGGGTGCTCCAGCCCTAGGGAGGGGGACTCACAGGAGGTTCACCTGCCATCTCCTGGGCCAGTAGCTCAGAGGAGTCCCCAAGGCTCGGAAGGAAGCAGGTGGGAGCATCCTGGGAGGGGACCTCACGGCCAGGGAGATGGGAAGGCAGGCTGCACGCGGCAGGGCAGAGACCTCCCGCCTTTGACTCACCCGCCAGGACCCAGGAAGCCACCCCTTCATCTGGAGAATGGGGTTGGTCATCTGGGACGGACTGCTCTCTCACCCCCACAGCAAGCCCTGCGTGGGGGGACACTTGATTGTGGTCGCAGGCCCTCCTCCACACGTGTCCACAGGCACAGCCCAAGTGCACGCGCACACACTCCACTTGCTTTGGACCCCATGGGAGAAGCTGCTGGGGGATTCTTGTCCAGGATCAGGCCACAGCCACCCACCCACCCTCACCAAACCGGACCCAGAACCCCAACGCCGCCGGAGCCGGTGGGGTCAACCTGGGGCATCACCGCGGAGCGGCGCCTCCCCAGACCCGCAGCGCCCGGGCCAAACTGGGGACAGACGGGGACCCCCGGCTTCCCGGGAGGCCTCCGGGGCACCTGCCAAAGGCCACCCAGCGCGCCGCGGCCGAGGCGGCGGAGCGGAGCCGGACCTCCCGCCGTCGGTGGGGGCGGCGACCGCCCGGGGCCTTCCCACGGCTGGGCCGGCGCGTCACCGCGGGGGCGAGGGGCGCCGGCCGCCGGGCCGCGGCGCAGAGAAGGGCCCTGGGAAAGGGCGGCGGCGGCGCCCGCGGGGCGGGGCCGGGGCGGGGCCGACTTCCCGGCCGGAGCCGACGCGCCCGGCGGAGCCCCGGCAGCCGGCACTCACCATGAAGCGGCCCCGGCAGCCCAGCGGCTCCGACGGCGAGTCCGACGGCCCCATCGACGTGGGCCGCGAGGCGGAGCTCAGGTAAGGGCCGGCCGGGCCGAGCGCGCTGCGGGCCCCGCGGGCGCGGAGACGGTCCTCGCTGCGGCCGCGGTCTCCCGAGGCGCAGGCGTGGGCGCGGGCCCGCAGGTGTGTGCGGGGGTGGAGGGTGGGGTGCGGGTGCTGCCCTCGGCCATTAGGGCTGGGGATGCTCGGATGCAGACAGGTTCAGCTCGCGGGCCTGATGGCCGTCCAATGAGCGGTCTCTTTCTGTCGAGGTGCCCAGGTGAGGCTGTTGGCGAGGAGGCGCTTAGGGAAAACCCTCGTAGACTGCTGGCACATAGGGAAAACCCTCGTAGACTGCTGGCACACCCCCTGTCCAGGACCCACGGTGCAGCACAGCCGTCCGGTCCCAATTTGACCCTAATTTGGGTGCACTTTTCATATAGTACGTCTAGGGGGAAAAGATGTCTGTCCTTTGAGCAAATTGGATTTCGACTACGGTTTTGATTGAAGAAAGCCAGAGCTGGCTTGCCCATGGTCAGGGCACGGGCCACGGCCCCAATCCCAGCGCCCTTTCTATTGCACCACCCACTGCCACGGTCTGTCTGCTCTTGGTAACTATTCGGACCTGCTTCAAACCTGTAGAACAAACTGCACATGTATGTAGTCGGACAGTTCTGCTACTTCGCAGTTCTGTGAACAGCCCAAGCTTCGGTTTCCTCATCTGTAAGTGGGTATAGCCCGGCCCGAGTGGTGCAGTTGCTTGAGGGTCGTCCTGTGCACAAAAGCTTGGTGGTTCCATTCCCGTCAGGGAAAATACCTGGGTTGCAAGGTTGACCCCCCAGTAGGGGCATGTAGGGAAGGCAACTGATCTACGTTTCCTTCTCTTCTCTCCTCTCCTCTCCTCTCCTCTCCTCTCCTCTCCTCTCCTCTCCTCTCCTCTCCTCTCCTCTCTCTCCTCTCTCTCCTCTCTCTCTCTCTCTCTCTCTCGTCCTCTAAGTGTGTCCTCAGGTGAGGATTAAAAATAAAATAGGTATAAATAATAGACCCATTCTCATGGGAATATTGGGAAAATCAAATGAGATAGTATATGCCAAGCTTAGCACACGACCTAGCCCCAAGCAAACGATTAATTAGTGTCAGGAACCCAACACATGATACCCAGAACCTGAAAGAGCAACAAGGGCTGACTGGGCGCCTGCAGGCCCGGGTCCCAGCCCAAATCTGCCACTAACTCACCATGTGACTTTGGGCCATTGCTTTCCCGTTGTGCGCCTGTTGCCTCAGCAGTGAAATAGGGAGGACAGAAGGGCTCTCCCAGATCTGACTCTCTAGAACAGAATTGGAAGCGGGGAGGGTGTTCATTTTATTCTTAGGGATTTTTTTGAGGGCATTTCATAGGTTCAATGATCTCCAGTTTCTGAGACTAGGGGATCCTGCCTCAATCACAAATCCTAGTAAAATGTCACCAGCTTTTTAAAAATGCCACCAGCTTGCAATTATTTATAGCTTATAATTGGAGGTAAGGCAATAGATATTGCCCTTGCATCCTGTACATTGCGTTTTGGCATATATAACAATTTTCCATGCAACTTAATAGCCTTTTTAAGTTGTTTAGCAAAACAAAACAAAAAAAACCCCTGCTTTTTAAAAGTATATATATTTTTATTGGTTTCAGAGAGAAAGGGAGAGAGAGATAAAAACATCAATGATAAGAGAGAATCATTGATCGGCTGCCTCCTGCATGCCCCCTACTGGGGATCGAGCCAGAAACCTGGGCTTGTGCCCTAACTGGGAACCGAACCATGACCATCAATGCGCAACCACTGGACCATACCAGCCGGGCAAAACCTACTCTTTAGACAAGTAATTCTCTGAGTCTGTGCCTGCTGGGTGCGGGGGACGAGCCTAGCACCACGTGGTAGTGATGGGGGGGGGGCGGTTCTCAAATTCAGTGTCATTGGGTCTTCATGAATCAGAGGCACGAAATAGATACCAGAGAGCTAGGCTGATCAGAGCTGGCTTCTGTCTTTTAAGAACTTGCAGCTTGGCCAGTGACCTTCCAGGTCACACAAAAACCATGGACAGCATGGACGATGGACAGAGGGACAGACTGGGGCTGTGAAGTCACCCAAACAAGGTGGAGGTCACTTATAACCAAAGGCAGCAGGGAGGGCTTCCTGAAGGGGGTGGCATTGGGCTGCTACAGGATCAGCGGGCAGTCTTTTCCTTCGCAGCATTTTGTCCTTTCAGCTAGAGCCCTTGAGAGACTGTCTCCATTCTTAGAGGAGCAGACCCCATCAGAGGAGAGAAAGCAGTTGGACATCTGGCAGAGCTGACTTATAGACCCCTCTTTGTAGCGCTCACCAAAGAGCCCTCCCCCCAGCAGACATCAATGCTTCAATTCAGGGATCACTGAACATGCCTGCTGTGGCCCAGACCCTAGGCTGGGCGCGGAGGGGCCCAGATGTATCCTCCCAGCCGCTGCCCTCAGGGAACTCTCAGAGAAGAAGAGCTTCATGTACAAAGACAGCCAGATAAACAGTGGCAAGGGCTAGGGAACTGGGGCAGCCAGCCTCCCTGGGGGTCAGAGGCAGGGCGCACCCCGCCCCCCCCCCCCCTCAGAGATGTGAGAGTAAAGAGCAGAGTGTGTTCCTTGTCACTGTGGGCATCTGCCTGGTGGTGGTATCCTGCCTCAGCCGTGGGAATCACTCACAGAGCTCCTCTCTGAACCCAGCCCCCTGACACATGCTGGGACAGAGCCTCTCCCTTCCCCTCCTGCAAACATTTAATGAGCACCTGCCCCCTGTCAGGCACTGGGTCAGGGTCTGAGGGTTGTTCCTTCATGTGTTTTAAGGCACATAGTGGACTTTGAAGTCAGATGGACCTGAGTTCGACTCCCACCACCATTCACTTGGGCATCTCTGAACCTCCGTTTTCTCCCTTACAAAATGGGGATGCTAATACCTACCTCACAGGGTGAGGCGTTGACAAAGCAACGAACCCAAAGCATGTCTCCCTGCTTTGGCGCAAGGTAACTTCCAATTAATGGTGCTCGCTAAGGGGTTGGAGGGTACAAGTTCATGAGGCCGTAGTCTAACGAAGAGACTGGAAGTCTGAAGACTGGACTTACTGGCCTTGATTCTTAACTCTCTGTGTCTCTGTCACTCCATCTATCCAATGTTGGTTTTTCCTAAATATGAAATGAATTGGCCTCAGTAATACTTAACTCCCAGGGCTATTGTGCAATAAATAAGACAAGTAGTTGTGGACATGCTATCTAGAACAAAAAGTACTGGCTATGAATTTTACAAGTTGTGACAATGACTATATGGGGTGCACTGGTAAGAGCACTGGATTAAAAGGCAAGAAACTTGAAATTTCTTCTAATTTGCTGTGTGGCTTGGAGCAGATCCCTTCCCCTCTTGGAGTTTCCTCATTTTACCAGTGGGCTCAGTGCTGTCTGGAATCCCTTCGTTGAGGACATTGTCATTCTGCCTTTGGCTGATGCAAAATGAGTGGGATTATCTACAAGGGCTCCACAGGGGTGCTCCCAAGGGGAAACTGAGGGTGAGCACTGAGGGTGGCCAGGACTGGCAGCCAGACCACCTAGAAAACTGTCCCCACCCCAGGATTCTGGCTAGGGGCCACTCGAGGGCCATGGAGCAGATCGTGGTGGTCAACATATCTTCTCTGGGTCCGTGACAATCTGCCTTCTTTTCAGACTCTCAGCCAAGAAGCTCTCAAACCTCCTCCCTGTCAGTGTCAGGGCCAGATCACAGCCTGGAAATGAGCACACACTGAGCCCTTGGGAACTTTAAGGATAAGGGGACTGGAGGGCTATTCAGACATACAGGAAATGGGAATTAAGAGGGAAAACAATGCTGGATTTGGAGCCAGAAGACATGGCCTCCCATGCTGGCTTTGCTCCTCAGCAGCTGCGTCGGCTGCAAACTGCCTCAGCGGCTGAGCCTCAGCATGCCCCTCTGTAAAATGGGGCTGCGTTAGGCTCACAGGGCGAGTATGTACCTAGTGATGCCAGGGAAGCTGTGAAGTGAGGTTTGCCTGTTAGCTGTGGGAGTGGGATAAGACTGCAGAGAACGAGGGGCCAGGGGACTGGGAAAAGGGAGGGCAGAGCCACCTGCCCTGAAAGGGGTGCGTCAGCCTCCAACAGATGGTCCCTGAGGAGGGATCAGGCTCAGAGGCAGTGACGTGAGTAAAGCAAACCCAATACCCCTAGCGATGCCTTATCCAGCCTGGGGGGACAAAGGCTGTGTTTCTTAGATACCTTGGCTCTCGGGGCTTGTCCGCAGTGAAGCTCTGTAAACAAGCTGCCCTGCAGAGCTCAGGGTCTGGCCATCTGTTCCCTGAACCTGGCTTGCTGGGCCATCCCTCCCAGGAGCTTTCACTGGTCTCTTACCAGACCTTCTTGTCCAGATGTGTGGATGGAGCTATCCTTTTCCAGATGTGGCTGCACAAAGCCAGAGCGTAGCAGCAGGATCTGACGAATGTTGGTCTGGTCTCTCCCTGCAACCTTCTCTCTTCGAGCCGATGATGAAAATTACCCAACCTCGGACATCAAAGGAGTAATCATGGGGACTGGGACCTTCCTGGTGAGCCTCAGATGCCCCCATTCCACAAAGGCCTACGACAGTGATGCCAAAGATGAGGACAGGAGGGAGCTCAGCCATGAGCTCTGCCATGTTCCAAGCACTCACTGAGGATGGGGCTACAATAGTGAATGAGACAGACATGGGTCATGACCTCATGGAGCTTTCAGACTTGTTAGAGAGACAGACATTAACCAAACAATCATGTAAAACAACAAAGGGTCATAACTGCTGTGAATGCAGGATACCGGGGAATGTAGAGTAGGGGATGAGTACCTAGTAGGAGGGGGACCCCAGAAAAGGCTTCCCCATGCCCTGGCCCATTGCTCAGTGGTTAGAGCATCGGCCCTCAGACCAAAGGGTCTCGGGTTCAATTCCCAGTCAAGTGCATGTGCCTCAGTTGCAGGTTTAATCCCTGGCCTGGTCAGGGTGAGTGTGGGAGGCAACCAATCCATGTGTTTCTCTCATGTGATGTTTGTCTCTCTGTTCTCTCTCTCTCTCTCCCTTCTCTTTCTCTCCACCCTCCTCCTCCCTCCAATTCTCTCTAAAAATCAATGGAAAAAATAACCTCACTTGGGTGAGGATTTAGAAAAGAAAAGGCTTCCCTAGGAAGGTGACATTTGAGTTGAGACCTGAGGGTGGTATATATTATCAGGCAACAGGGCTGGAGCTTGGGGGCAAGGAGCGGTGGTGGGTAGAGAATGCTATAGGCTAGGAGAACAGTCCGTGTAACCACAGGAAGGAGTTAGTACATTCACAGGCTGGAACACAGAGAGCAAAAAGGGGTGAGTCTAGGACAGTGATGGCAAACCTTTTGAGCTCAGCGTGTCAGCATTTTGAAAAACCCTAACTTAACTCTGGTGCCGTGTCACATATAGAAATTTTTTGATATTTGCAACCATAGTAAAACAAAGATGTATCTTTTTGATATTTATTTTATATATTTAAATGCCACTTAACAAAGAAAAATCAACCAAAAAAAAATGAGCGTCATAGGTTCGCCATCACTGGTCTAGAAGGTGGCAGGGCCCCGCTGGGCCACCTGAAAGATGGTGGTCTGGGTCCTGAAAGCTTGGGGAAACCCTTGAGGAGTTTTAAGACAAGGTCAGATTTGCATTTAAATGATCGCTCTGCCTGCTTGTAGAGGGTAGCAGGTGGGGCGCAGCAGGGCCCAGCAGTAGACCCTGCAGTTGTTGGATGAAAGCTGATGGGGCTCGGTCCTCAGAGCTGCAGGGGAGATGAGCAGGGCAGATGTGGATGTATTTTAGGTTTTGAGGAGGTGGGATAAGGACCGAGGGGGAATCAAAGACGGTGGCCAGGTGTCCCCCTTGCAGAAAGGGAATACAGGGTGGCTTCACTGAGGCGGGAACCCAGGGAGAAGGGGACGAGTGAGAGGTGGAGGCAAGCTCATGGTTCCTGTTCAGATGGGTGGCATTTTGCATTTGACATGGCAGGAGTCACCTTGTCTAAGGTTCTCTTCATGAAGCTGAGGGTCTGGAGGGTGGGGCCTGGACCGCACCTCTGGGTGCTGGCCAGATGAATGGCCTCAGTGCCGCCTAGCGAATGCCCTGCATTCGGAGAGGCCGCTGAAGCAGGAGACCGTTAGGAGGGCGAGCAGTTGGGCTGGGGAGGATTTCGGCCCCTTCCCTGTGATGGAAACTCCTGGGATGCGAGCAAACATCCCTCCTTTGGCTGGGCCTTCGGAGGGGGGCGGGGAGAGGGGCGAAGTGATGCCGGTCTGGGGGCTTCTGGGGAGGCCGAGCAGCGTCCCGAGAGTCCGAGCGTGGCCTGTGACCCACATGCCGCACCCGCGCCCCCAGCCGCGCTGCGTGGGCGGTGGCGGCAGCTGCAGCCTGGGCGGAGGGCGGGCAGCCGGCGCGCCGGCCCGTGGGAAGCGGCGGCATCTGCTCTTTCCACGCTCGTTCCCAGCGGCTCCCTCTGAAACCCAACCCGCTGGCCGCCGCTGGCCCTTGCCCTCGCCCGCCCCGCCCGGGTATCGGGTTGCAGCAGCCGGAGTGGCTGCCCGTGGTTCCGATGCCCGCCCTCCAGCAGCGGGAGAGAGGAGAGAGGAGCTTGCCCCGCCGCCCGCCCGCCGGGGCGAGAACCGAGCACACACCTCCTCCCCCCGCCACCGCCCCCCACCAGACATCTCCCCCCGCCGCCCCCCACCCCGCCGCCCTGGGGCAGTTAACCCAGAGCAGGGAAGGACTTGACCCAGGAGGAATGGGCCCTGGGGAGAAGGAGAGAATGCGTCCCCTCCCACGCCTGCCCCCTGCTTCCTCCCAGCTTGGGAGACCTCAGACGCCCAGCAGGGGGCTGTGCGTGCCCACGAGGTCACCCCAGGCCAGGGAGATGGTCCTCCAGCTCTGAAAAATGTGCCTTTCTCTTCCTCTCCAGCCAGATGGCCAGGCCGCTGTCCACCCCCAGCCCTTCGCAGATGCAAGCCCGGAAGAAACGCAGAGGGGTGAGTGTCTGGCTAGAGGTTTACGCTGGGTCCCCAGGGGCCTAGCCTCCAGAGACCTGGTCAGGAACATCACCTCGAGCTAGACGGCCTGAGTTCAAATCCTGGCTCTGCAAGTGGCTAGCGGGTGACCTTGGGCAGGACACTTCACCTCTTTGTGCCTCACTTCATCAACTGTGTACCTGACATAATAACGGCACCTACCCGAAAGTGTTGGGGATTTCTGTTGTTAATTCTCACCCGAGGATATTTTTCCATTGAATTTTTTAGAGAGAATGGAAGGGAGGGGGAAGAGACCGAGAGAGAAACATGGGTGTGAGAGGGAGACATCGATTGTTTGCCTCCCTCACATGCCCTGACCAGAGCCTGGGATTGAGCCTGCAACCAAGATACATGCCCTTGACCAGAATCGAACCCAGACCTTTCAGTCCGAGGGCCGATGCTCTATCCATTGAGCCAAACCAGCTAGGACTCCAAGTGTTGTTTTGAAGATTAAGGGAATTAATGTGACACACTCAGAGCAATACATGGCACACAATTAGCCAATATTATCCATCCCAGCCTTACTCTTCTTCTCTCTGAACCCAGAACTTTAATTTTTTCTCTGTGTGCTGAGGGTAAGTGAGGGGGACAAAAGAAGGCGATGCCCCTGCTTGCTGTGGGCCATCTTATCCCAGCCCCCCTTTCCCCCCAAGATGCAGCTGTGCATCTGCACTGGGCACCAGCCCTGCCACTCACTAACCAGACAGCCTCACTCAAACCGCTTCCATCCAGCCCTCATTTTCTCTCGTTGTTGTTGTTAATCCTCATCTGAGGATAGTTTTCCATTGATTTCCAAAAAGAGTGGAAGGGAGGGGGAGAGACAGAGAGAGAAACATCAGTGCGAGAGAGACATATCAATTGGTTGCCTCCCGCACGTGCCCTGGCCAGGGCCAGGGATCGAGCTTGCAACCCAGGTACGTGCCCTTGGCCAGAATTGAACTGGGACCCTTCAGTCCTCAGGCCGACACTTCCCACTGAGCCAAACCAGCTAGGGCCAGCCCATTTTCTTGATTTGTAAAATCGGGGTCATAGTTTCTGCCCTGCCATCAGTACTCTGCTGCCACTTTGTGAGATGAGACTGAGATGGAGTGAATGAAAACCTTCATGGCTGGAGAAGAAAGGCCATGCCCAAGGCCCCTCAGGCCTCCTGGCCCAGCAGGGGTCTCCAGGGCCGCTCTGGCGCTGGGGTGTGTCCCTGTTCTGATTGGTTGGTGCTGTACCAGTGGTTAACCGTTTAGCATATCCCCCTTCAGATCAAGACAAGAGAGCTGAGTTCTCCCAACTTTGCATTCCTTGCTGTGACCTTAAACAAGTCACTGCCCCTCTCTGAGCCTCAGTTTCCCCCTCCATGAAGTAAGAATAGATTTATCTCCCCCACAAAAGTATTGTGAAGGAAAACATGAGTGAATGTCCATCAAGGCATGTTGATCTGTGACGTGCCTGCGTGTAAACTCTCGTCGTCGTTTTTCAGATCATAGAGAAGCGGCGTCGAGACCGCATCAACAGCAGCCTTTCTGAACTGCGGCGCTTGGTCCCCACCGCCTTCGAGAAGCAGGTATGTGACGCTGCTGATTGTGCTGTAGGAGATCTGTGTGAGTGGCAGAGAAGGTTCCTGTATCAGGGCATCCCTTATTGTTAACAGCTGCCCGCAGTTCTGTGATGTCATTTGCTCATATCTGTCACTGGCCAGAGATAAGGGGAATGGAAATATATACTTACAGAGGTATCTCCGGTGTTATGGGCCATCTTATCCCAGCCCCCCTTTCCCCCCAAGATGCAGCTGTGCATCTGCACTGGGCAACATCCCATGTTTATGTCCAACATCCCATTGAATTGAATCCTCAAAATGATCCTGAAGAGTAGGGATTATTATGCCCATTGCACAGCTAAGGAAACGGAAGCACAGAGAGGTGAAGTAACCTACACCAGGTCACACAGCTAGTAAATAGCAGAGCAGAACTGGAACACAGAACTCTGTGACTCTAAAGTGCCCTAACCCTCTACCCTACTGACTTTTCCGAAGCTATCTGAGAGCGAAACAGGCTGCTCAGGGAGGGAGCACTCTGACACTGACCATGTCGGGGTGGAGGATGGCAGTGGAAGTCAGGCAGCCTCAAAGACTCTCACCTGTGCTCCAAAGGCCGGTCATGGGCCATGTGTGTTCTCTTCTGCTGGTGAGAACAAGTCAGTCATCCCACTGGCGTTCGCTAAAACCTTCACAAGCCCAGTTATGAGCTAGACCTGATACCTGCCTTCAAGGCACTCCCATGCGGAGTCTGGCCCTCAGGTTCCGCCTGGGAGACCAGGTGATGCTGGAGGCTTACAGAACATTTCCCGAGGGAGAATAGAGGAGGAGTACTCTTGGGGGTAAGATGATAAGCTAGCCCTTGGGTGGGGTGAGTAGGAACGTGGGTCCCCAGAGAGAGGGCCTAGGTCCCCAGGGGTGGGCAAACTTTTTGACTCGAGGGCCACAGTGGGTTCTTAAACTGGACCGGAGGACCGGAACAAAAGCATGGATGGAGTGTTTGTGGGAACTAATATAAATTCAAAGTAAACATCATTACATAAAAGGGTACGGTCTTTTTTTTCAATAGTTTTATTCATTTCAAAAGGGCCGGATCCGGCCCGCGGCTGGCCTAGGAGGTGGTGGTGGGGGGGGGGGGGGGCGGTTCAGGAGCGGCATTCTGGTGCTGGTGTATGGAGCCAGGCAGACAAGATCCTCTGCGGAGAGTGTGCAGAGTGAGAACAGTGAGCCAACCCCCACTGGGGACACCACGGTTTTCAGGGACAGGCAGACCAAGAGGCCTGGTGAAAGGAGAACCAAGGAAAAGGGGTGCCATGGAAGTCAAGGGAGCAGAGGTTTCAGAACGCATGGTCAGCCGTGCAGAGGGCAAGTGCGCCAGCAGGAGAACTGAAGAGAATCGATTAGATTCGAAGACCTCGGCCGAAGCAGAGGCCCAATGGCAGGCAGTGATGGAGTGGGAGGAAGATGGGGAAGCGGACACCGTGGGTGCCGATGACTCTGTGCAGGGGAGCTGGGCGCTAGATGTTTTTTAAAACTGATTTTTAGAGCGAGGAAGGGAAACACTCCTCTGTGTCTGTACACACAGGGCTCCTCCAAGCTGGAGAAAGCCGAGGTCCTGCAGATGACGGTGGATCACTTGAAAATGCTCCACGCGACTGGTGGGACAGGTACTGATGCGCTGCTCCTCCGGGGTCATTTACAGCCAGTGTCTCGGGGTTGGGCCCTGGGGATACACCAATGAGCAAGCAGATGTGGCCCCTGCCCTCCTGGAGCTCACGTCCGTGGAGAAGCTGAAGCAGATCCAGGTGGAACATTCGCAAAGCTTGTCTCTTTTTCTGGCACCTCTCTCTCCACTCTCAGCGTCTCCGTTTGTCCCAGCGCTTTCCTCAGCTCCACTCCTTCCCCAACAGACTGTTCCTACTGAACCCCCCCCCCCCCCCCCCCCGCCCGGGCCTCGTTAAGCATCAGCCTGAGCGAGCTCCTTCTCCCTGGGGTCCCAGTGGGAGCACCCGGCCAGAGAGTTTCAGCCACGGATGGTTCCCCGGTGTGCCTCCCGCTGGTCTAGCTCCCTGGGCTGCTGTGTCCTCGGCAGTGCTGGCTCATACGTCAGGCTCACCGCTGAAGCTCAGTCTCGGGATTGTAGCAGAACACGCGTGTAACTCCTTCTGTTATTCTGAACTAGTCTGTTACAATACAGTCATGGGCCTGTAGCTTTAAAAAGACTTCTGGACAGCCCTAACTGGTTTGGCTCAGTGATAGAGCATCGGCCTGCAGACTGAAGGGTCCCAGGTTCGATTCCGGTCAAGGGCATGTACCTTGGTTGCGGGCACATCCCCAGTAGGGGGTGTGCAGGAGGCAGCTGATTGATGTTTCTCTCTCACCGATGTTTCTAACTCTCTATCCCTCTCCCTTCCTCTCTGTACAAAATCGATAAAATATATTTTAAAAATTATTTATAAAAAAAAAAGACTTCTGGACAAACAGAAATTTTGTTTACCTGGAGCCTCTCTGGGTATTTTTGTGACTTCACAATTGGGAAGCCTTGAAAGCTCCACGGACCTGGCCACACAGACCTAAGCCCTGAAACCTTAGCTTACTCCCTGTGGAAGGGACGGTTGCGTTTTAAGTGGCCCAACCAGTCCTCTCAGTGGGGGGCAGTGTCGCCTGGGGGCAGGCAGGGTCGTGGGTCTCACCCCAGAGATTCTGAGGCAGTAGGTCTGGACTGGAGTTCGGGAATTTGCAAGATCCGGAAGCACGGCCGATGACCCCCATGCAGGTGGTCACTCGGAGAACTGCCACAGGAAAGCACGGCCAACAGTGGAAACTTGTGTCACTGATCAGCCAGTGGGGAGAGAGTTCAAGCTGCATTTGTGGTTCTCCAACTAAAGACAAATAGTGACTAATCCCGGGGCAGCATTTTATCGTTTCAGATGCTTTCACTAATGTTACCTCACTTGGTTCTCACAGAAACCTCGTGGGTGGGGCTGCTGTCACCCCCACCTTCTGGCTAAGGCCTAATGGGAAGACGGGGATTGTGGTGGGGAGCGCTGGCTTTGGATTGGAATCCTCGCTCTACTGTTACTAGCTTTATGTCCTTGGATAATGATTTAACTTCTCTATTCCTCAGTTTCCTCATCTCTAAAATGAGAATAATAAAAGGGTTTCTGTGCCCTTCTTCTTCTCTCTTCCCCCCCCCCTCCCTCTATTTAAAATCAATTGTTAAAAAAAGGGGGGGTTATGAAAATTAACTTTAAAAATGCAAATTAAGTGCTAAGTAAGAACTCAGAAAACGCTAGTAGAAAGAACAGTGAAGCGCGGCCGGTGTGGCTCAGTGATTGAGAGTCAACCCGTGCACCAGGAGGTCACCGGTTTGATTCCCAATCCGGCACATGCCCGAGTTTTGGGCTCGATCCCCAGTAGGAGCATGCAGGAGGCAGGTGATCCATATTTCTCTCTCATCTGTGTTTTTATGTATCTTTTTCTCTCTCCCTCCCTTCCTCTCTCTCTTTCCTTTTCTCTCTCTAAAAATCAATTAAAAAAACATTAAAAACAAACACACAGTGAACACAGAAGGCGAAGGGACTACTCATGGTCACCACAGCTAAGTATACAGCAGAACTGGTGCACTCACTCCCAAGGAGACCTGACTGCAAACATCGGCTCCGGCCCAGCTGCCCCTCTGCGGGGGCCTTGGCTGTGAACCAGGGACCAGATGTTTGCTGCTATAGTCCTGAGGCCGTTGCTCACACGGAGGCTGTTCTGAGTCTGCCCAGAAGGTGGTGTGGAGAGAAGGGCAGGTGTGGAGAGGCGGTGGGCAGTCCTTCTGACCATTCCTCAGTGAAATCAGCCAAGACAGGGTGCCCAGCCTGAGGGCAGCCGCTGAGGGCCAAGTGGAGTCACTTTCCAGACGGCCTTGGGGCTGGTTGGCAAGCAGCCTGTACATGGTGGCTAGCGTTTACCTTGCTGAGCATTCCTGTGCACCATTTCTTTTTCATTATTTTTTTAAAATATTTTTTTATTGATTTTTTTACAGAGAGGAAGGGAGAGGGATAGAGAGCTAGAAACATCAATGAGAGAGAGACATTGATCAGCTGCCTCCTGCACACCCTCCACTGGGGATGTGCTCGCAACCAAGGTACATGCCCTTGACCAGAATCGAACCTGGGACCCTTCAGTTCGCAGGCCGACGCTCTAAAATCCACTGAGCCAAACCAGTTAGAGCCTTTTTCATCATTTTTTATTTTTATTGATTTCAGAGAGGAAGGGAGAGGGAGAGAGAGATAGAAACATCAGTGATGAGAGAGAATCTTTGATCAGCTGCCTCCTGCATGCCTCACAGTGGGGATGAAGCCCGCAACCTGGGCATGTGCCCTGACCGGAATCAAACCTGACCTTCTGGTTCGTAGGCCGATGCTCAACCACTGAGCCGCGCTGGCCGGGCTGTGCACCATTTCATTTCATTTTACCCTCACAAGTCAATGCATCAGGTACTGTTACATGCCCATTTTACAGCTAAGGAAATTGAGGCATAGAGAGATTAAGAGACTTGTCCATGGTCAGGCAGCTTGTGAAGTGGCCTCCACAGGCCTCAGGCTTCCTGCCACACTGTACTCACGGCCTTCTCCAAGGGGTCTCCCAGCGCCTGCCCACATCAGCAGGCGGGGCTGGCCTACGCTCCACGCGCACAGCCCTTTCACCTCTGCAAGTCTCTACTTTCTTGGTCGCAGTTTCTTCTTCGTATTATTAATCACAAATTGTGCTGAAACAATACTTTACATTTTGTAACGCTTCATAGTTTAGTGAACTCATCCGATGCTCACAACCCAGCCCCTGTCCCCCAGTAGGGATGTTTCCCACTTTACAGGTGGAGAGACCGGGGCTCAGAGAGGTGAGGGGCCCGGGGGCACACAGGCAGCCAGTGGGGAAGGCGGGTCCAGAACTTGGGCCGGCTGACCCCTGGCTCCTGGTTGTTC
Source organism: Myotis daubentonii (assembly GCF_963259705.1). Classification (NCBI taxonomy): domain Eukaryota; kingdom Metazoa; phylum Chordata; class Mammalia; order Chiroptera; family Vespertilionidae; genus Myotis; species Myotis daubentonii. The sequence continues at coordinate 193,640,955 of NC_081842.1, read as the reverse complement.
CCTCTGGGCACGCCCTCATTCATCACGCCTCGCTTTGCAGGATTCTTTGATGCCCGGACCCTGGCCGTTGACTTCCGGAGCCTTGGTTTCCGGGAGTGCCTCACCGAGGTCGTCAGGTACCTGGGGGTCCTGGAAGGACCCAGCAGCCGGGCGGACCCCGTGCGGATTCGCCTTCTCTCCCACCTCAACAGCTATGCGGCCGAGATGGAGCCTTCCCCCACCCCTGCCAGCCCCCTGGCATTCCCTGCCTGGCCCTGGTCCTTCTTCCACAGCTGTGCAGGGCTGTCGGCCCCCAACAGCCAGCTTGCCATCCTAGGAAGAGTGCCCGGCCCCCTCCTCCCCAGCGCCTCCTCTCTCACTTACCCCGCCCCAGCTCTCCGAACCGCTCCCATGCGCAGAGCCGCTGGCACCCTCCTGCCAGCCCGGAGGAATGTGCTGCCCAGTCGAGGGGCACCCTCTGCCCGGAGGGTCCGCCCTCTGGAGAGGCCAGCTGTCCCCCTGCCCATGGCCCCCAGCGGCAGGGTAGCCAGGAGCAGCCACATGGCACCCCTCCTGCCATCTTCTCCCCCCACGGCCCCTGCTGTCGGGAGGTCCCCTGCTTATGCCAGTGTCCCGGCCCCCAGGCCCTCTTCCCCCGCGGGGGCTGTGCTCTGCCACTCCTGGGCCCCCGAGATCACGGAGGTGGGGGCTTTCTAAGCTGCCCTCCCACTGAGTGAGGAGAATTCTTTTCCAGGAGCTGAAAGTGGCCCTGCCTTTTCAGCCCTGCCCCCTGGACTGGCTCATGAGTGCCGGCGGCATCTTCACCCACCAGAGGCCCCCTGCTCCCTGGACCCTTATCCCCTCCTAACGGCTCCTCCCAGCTTTCCCACCGGCTCTCCTGCAGCTCTCCTCATCTCAGGGGCTTGCTCTCACTTCTGACCTGGACAGATGAGTTCCGGAAGACCTACTAGTAAGAGCTGCGCCCAGACCCCTCTCCTGCCCCGGGACACAGGGGCAGCAGGCATGAATCTCGGCTCTGGGAACAGAGCTTTGACCTAAAAAGCACAGTGGACTGAGGCTGGCTGCTTCCCAAGAGAGATCAGACCTCAACCAGGAGCAGTGACTGACTGGCTGCAGCCTGCCCAGGCCCCAGGGGCTGGAACCCAGTGTCTGCCCTGCCCACCTCTCCTGCCCACCCAGCACAGCAAACCACAGGACAGAGCTGCTGTCCACCGCGGCCATGGCCTGCTGTCCACCGCAGCCACGGCCGGGAGCCCCGCAGGGCCTGCTGCTGCCCTCTTCCAGCTGCAGACACCCTCCCGCCAGCTGACCAGCAGTTCCCCGCACACAGCTGGGAGGTTTCCTGGTGGCAGTGAGGCTCCATGACCCTGACCACCAGGCCTGGGACAGCGCGCTCAGACCGGAGCCAGCACTGAGCAGAGAACCCAGCTCTCTGCCCTGCGCTGTCACCATCCTCCAGGCGTGTGGTCCCTGCTGGGCGCACGGTGTGAACAGCCCTGTTCCCACGTGATGGCGCCCGGAGAGGAATCCTCTTGGGATTAAGAACCAGACGTTCGTGCTGCCTGCTTTGCATCCGGCTCCCGGAGCCCAGACTGCTGGGACAGCCAAGGCTGTAGGCTGGACGAAAATAGCTGCTAGGAGGCCCAGGGGAAGGGCAGGCAGAGGCGGCCTGGCCCTGCAAGGTCACGCCGTGGGTCCAGGGCCTGAGATGCTGTTCACCCGGGCTTCCACACAGCTGGCTCTGCTCACAGGCCGTTTCCTGACCCAGCTCCCACCCAGGGCACGTGTCCTCTCAGAGGGAAGAGATGGCCCGGCCACCATTCCCCGTGGGAGGGCAGAGGCTGGACAAGGCTGGGCAGACCCAGGACTGACCTTCAACGGGACCGGTGTTGCCAGACCTGTTGTTAAGATGTGGAAACACACCTGTGCTCCGCGGCCACTCCCTGCTTCCCCTGAGTGGCTCTGGGTGGCCCCCACCGCATGGCTTTGCCCCCAGCACCCCGGTGCTGGTTAGAGTCCAGCAGACCTAAGGTCAGGACGCCCTCCCGGGGCAGCGTTGATGCATGTTGCTCCCTGGTTATTAAACACGTCAAATGTCACCGCTGGGAAGATTCTCACACTCCACCCTTCGATGGAACTGCCCTCCCCAGGGGCTAAATGAAGGAGACTCCCTGGGCTCAAAAGTAGAGTTTGCAGAAGCCCCAGCGAAAAAGGGCCTTTTCAGGGAAGTGGGCCAGAGGGCAGAGGTCATGTAAATGACCCAGAAAGCTCTTTGAAAAGACAGGCTCTCAAGGAGGCCGTGAGAGCTCAAGTAATTCTTTCATCAGATTGCTGTCCAGCACCATCGAGATGTGCGGCCTTGAGCACAGGGGTCCTTTGGAGGAGGGGCCCCTGCCTGGAGGGCCCGAGGGAGCCACAGAGGGCGGGGCTTCAGCGGGCTCCCGGGGTTGGGAGGTGGGGGGCAGGGGGAGGTGGCAGAGGGTAAGACCAACCCCACTTTCTCACTGAAGGCAGGAAGAACTCCTCTTCTTCCTCCTCCCCTCCTTCTTCCTCCCTCTCCCCTTCCTCCCCCTCCTCCCTCTCCGTGGCTATCCCAGGTGGTGGCTCACTACTCCCAGGATACCAGGTCCGTCCTGTAGGTTGGCGACTTCCTAGCCCCAGCATTTATTTACTCACCGTGGGGCAGTGGGAATCCCATTTCCGTGTTTCCAGCACCAACTCCAAAAGAATCTGTTGACACCATTGAAGGAGGTGGAAAGGGCCCAGAACTCTCAGCATCTTTGTTGGCCTTGGGTTCATTCTCCCCAAGAGATTGGGGGGGTGGGGGGAGGTGACTGGATATAATTGTTTCTGTGGTTGAGGATTTGTATCTTTTGTTCATATTCCCAAGCCTTTCTGGTGCCCCCGACTCCCACCCCACTGCTGGGGGTGTTGTACACATCCAATAAAGTTTTTTAAAAAAATTCTTCTGAAATTCTGGAAACGTTTGAGTGATCCTACTTCTTAGTTATCCCTGGAGTCCATCCACGACTCTGAACCCACAGCCACCCCTGAGCTGTCCACATCGCCTGCCCCCAGATCCTGCCCCTCATAGGTCCTCATCCCCTCTGCCTGTCAATCACTTCTTAGCAGAGACCAGAGAGAGCTTTAAGCATGCAAATTATAACATACTGATTCTGGTTTAAAACCCTTGCTCTATTACCCTCTCATTCCAAAGATAAAATCCAAGCTTCTCCTCTTCTGGTCTCAACTGCACTTCCAGCCTCATTTCTTGCCAAGCCCAGTCTTGTTCCCTGTGCTCCTGCTACCCCGGCCCACCTTCATTTCCTCAACATCCCAGCCACGCTCGCCCCTCCCGGACTTTGCATATGCCGTTCCCTGGCCCAGGATGCTCTTCCCCCACCCTTGGCTTGGCTGAGCTCTGCATGGCCTCAGGCCTTGGCTTAAAAGTCGCCTCCAGAGAGGCCTTCCCTGACTATTCTGCTGGAATAGTGAGCCTGTCTCCAAGTCCCCTCTGCTTTCCCTTTATAAGGGACTTGCCATTGTGCACCACGAACGTGTGTGCTTGTTGGCTGACCGTCTCCCCCACCAGCATGTACACTCCGTGAGGCCGGGACCACGCCTAGTGTGTGCTCTACCCTGCAACCTGCACCAAGCATTGTTCCTGGCTCAGTCGATGTTCTATAAACATCTGTTGAATAAATGAACTGGGGAGGTGAGGAATCTTCCGGACTCGAACTGCTGGATGGTACAGGCCCCCGGGGAGGTGAACCACCCACTGGTCAACTTTGGGAGGAGCTGGAGAGTGAAGTGGGAGCCAGGGCCAGGGCACTGGCCGTTCTGGCCAATGGGGAGGAAGCTCTGGCCAAAGAAAAGTATGAGTGTGCTGGCCCTGGGGGGCACACGACAGCTGAGGACAGGAGGTGTCCCTGCTCTCCACCACCCTTGGCCCGGCTCTCTCTGATGGATTTGATTAGCAACAGATGCAACAAACATTGGCAGAGCCTGCTCCATTCCAGGCCAGGCATGGCCCAGCCCGAGGTGACAGGGACACCGTCACCCTGAGGGCATGTCCCCTCTATCTAAGTGAGTTTGGTGAGGGAGAGTGGAGAGAGAGGTCTGTAGAGAAGGCTGAGGGGGACAAGGGGGTGATATCTGCCCCGTCTAGGGTGGTCATGGGGGAGGGGCGCAGGGAGGAGGGCTTCCTGGAGGAGGAGGAAGTGAGGCATTGCCACTGCGGCGGGAAGCAGGGAACCCCTGGGCAAAGGCCTGGAGACCTCGTCAAGGCGGGCCCTGGAAGCAGCTCGAAGTGGAACACAGGCCTTCAGCAACAGGGTGAAAGGTAGGCAGTCTGGGCACTGAAGCCGGACTTCCTGGTTCGGGCTCCAGCTTGTCACCTACCAGGGTTATGGACTGGGGCAGCCCCCGAACCTCAGCTTTTTCATCTATAAAACATGGATGAGGCAGGAACGGCTACTGTTAACCGGGGGTAACTCCGTACCAGACATAGTGCTGAATGCTTTTCTTGAAATGTTCCCCTTTCACAGGTGAGGGAGCTGAGCCAAGGCGCCGTCTCCTCAGGTTAGGGTACCACGTGGAGCCCTCAGGACTCTGCTAGGGCCATAGGAAACACTGTCAGCCCTGGCCATTCATGTCATTAGTGGAAAGAGGCTGGGTGCAAATTGCGAAAGGCCTGAGTGCTGTGCAGGGTTGGGGCTTGCTGATGGAAGGTTGTGCCAGGGGAGGCCAAGATCCGGCCTTGTTTACGACACGCCTGCGTGGGGTGGTGTGGGCGGCTGACTGAGAGGAGCATTCAGACAATCCCCCCTATGCATTGAAAACACCCAGATGCTTTTAAAAAATATTAGCGCCCAGTCCTAGCCGGTTTGGCTCAGTGGATAGAGCTTCCGCCCGCAGACGGAAGGGTCTTGGGTTCTATTCCAGTCAAGGGCATGTACCTCAGTTGCAGGCTCAATCCCCGCCCTGGTCAGGGCGCGTGAGGAGGCAACCGATTGATGTTTCTCTCTCTGTGTCTCTCCTCCTCCTTTCCACTTTTTCTAAAAATCAATGGAAAATATCTTAGGGGGGGAATTAACAAAAAAATAAAAATAAAAAATATTAGTCCAGGCCCCAGAGATGACTTGACTTGTGTGCAGTGGGGCTCCGTAAGGAGGTGTGAATAAGACTCAGATTTCTTTTCTAATCAAGGTCCATTTCCACCCAGTAGGTGAACTGGACTCCAACTTGAGGGGGGAAAGGGCTGACACTTCCTGACTTCCACCAGGGCCTCTCTGTCCTCCAGCCCAGCACTCCCTGCTCCCCTTCATGCTCTATTTTTGGCGATCTTCACTACTCTTACTAAGAAAAATACAAAAATTTCTTATTTTGTTTACTGTTTATCTCCTTCCTAGAATGTAAACTGCAGGAAGCAGGTGTGTGTGTGTGTGTGTGTGTGTGTGTGTGTGGTCCATCCATCCCCTATACCTAAAACAGTGGTATTAGATCACAGGGGTGACTTAATAAATATTGGTTTAGTTAATAACAATAGCTCAAATTTATTAAGTACTTACTAAGTGCCAGAGGCTGTTCCAAATACTTTTTATGTTCATCTTGTTTCATTTTTTCCATAGTTTTATGAGGAAATCCTAAATGTCTTCATAGACAGATGAGGAAACTGAGGTATAGAGTTCTTGTGGTGCTAGCTAGTATGTGACGGAGTCATAATTTTAATCCACATGGTCTGACTCCAGAGCCTGGATTCTTAGCTACTCTGCTATATTGATCTTGAATAAATAAATGAATTAAAAATGAGTGAAAGATGAGTATTTATTGTACTTATACCAGCCACAATGAATTTTGGAGCAGATAGATTCCAGATTTTCTATGTATTGTAATATATTATTTGGACAAGTTTTTTTTTGTTGTTAATCCTCACCTGAGGATATTTTTTTCTCCATTGATTTTTATTTTTTTTAATTAAATCTTTATTGTTCAGATTATTACATTTGTTCCTCTTTTTTCCCCCCATAACTCCCCTCTTCCCAGTTCCCACCCCACCCTCCGCCCTCACTCCCCACCCACTGTCCTCATCCATAGGTGCACGATTTTTGTCCAGTCTCTTCCCGCATCTCCCACACCTCTTTCCCCCCCAAGAATAGTCAGTCCATTCCCTTTCTATGTCCCTGATTCTATTATGATCACCAGATTATTTATTCACTTGATTCTTAGATTCACTTGTTGATAGATGCATGTTTGTTGTTCATAATTTGTATCTTTACCTTTTTCTTCTTCTTCCTCTTCTTAAAGGATACCTTTCAGCATTTCATATAATACTGGTTTGGTGGTGATGAACTTCTTTAGATTTTCCTTATCTGTGAAGCTCTTTATCTGACCTTCAGTTCTGAATGATAGCTTTGCTGGATAAAGTAATCTTGGTTGTAGGTTCTTGGTATTCATCACTTTGAATATTTCTTGCCATTCCCTTCTGGCCTGCAAAGTTTCTGTTGAGAAATCAGCTGACAGTCGTATGGGTATTCCCTTGTAGGTAACTGAGTTTCTTTCTCTTGCTGCTTTTAAGATTCTCTCTTTGTCTTTTGCGCTTGGCATTTTAATTATGATGTGTCTTGGTGTGGTCCTCTTTGGATTCCTTTTGTTTGGGGTTCTCTGCACTTCCTGGACCTGTAAGTCTATTTCTTTCACCAGGTGGGGGTAGTTTTCTGTCATTATTTCTTCAAATAGGTTTTCAATATCTTGCTCTCTCTCATCTTCTGGCACCCCTATAATTCTGATGTTGGTACGCTTGAAGCTGTCCCAGAGGATCCTTACACTATCTTCGTATTTTCGGATTCTTTTTTCATTTTGCTTTTCCAGTTGGGTGTGTTTTGCTTCTTCGCATTTCGAATCTTTGACTTGATTCTTGCGCTCCCCTGGTCTGCTGTTGGGTGTCTGTATAATATTCTTTAGTTCAGTCAGTGTATGCTTAATTTCTAGTTGGTTCTTTATCACAACATCGAGGGTCTCATTAGATTTCTTGAGGATCTCACTACATTTATCGGCGGCTTCTAGACAGTTCTTGAGAGACCTTAAAAGTGTGGTTCTGAACTCTATATCCTCCATGGACAATTTTGTCCTGTTTCTTTGTCTCCGCATTTTTTATGCTTTCTTGGTGCACCCCCTAGTGGTCTTTGTGCGCAGTCTTGTTGTATCCATTAATTTTTAGAGATAGTGGAAGGGAGCAAGGTGAGAGAGAGAGGGAGGGAGAGAGAGAGAGAAAGAGAGAGAGAGAGAGAGAGAGAGAGAGAGAGAGAACCGAGAGACATCAATTGGTTGCCTCCCGCACAAACACACCCAGCCAGGGCCAGGATGGAGCCTGCAACCGAGGTACAGGCCCTTGACTGGAATCGAACCCAGGACCCTTTCAGTCCATGGGTTCAATTTGGCTCTGTCCACTGAGCCAAATCTTAAGGTCCTAATGGGAATAACATGGGAACCCTACCTTTTAAAAAAATATATATTCTTATTGATTTCAGAGAAGGAGGAGAGAAAGATAGAAACATCAATGATGAGAGGGAACCATTGATTGGCTGCTTCCTACATGCCCCCCATTGGGGATCGAGCCTGCAACCCAGGCATGTGCCCTTGACTAGAATTGAACCTGAGACCTTTCAGTCCACAGGCCAAAGCTCTATCCACTGAACCAAACCAGCTAGGGTAGAAACCTACCTCTTATTTACCAAATGTTACCCTTTTATTATATTGTATCCATTCTTGATCCACTACTGCTCTCTAGTGGTCAGTTAGAATAACAACTTGGTAATTGCTATGCTAAATCCAGACTCCTAAATGGTGTAGCCCCAAAGTCAGCAGTTTCTCCAAATAAAGTAGCCCATGGTTTTTGGTTCCCTTGGTCTTCTGGATCCTCGTAGTCTCCATGGAGTAATGAAGAGTAGTCTTCCTCAAGGGACACAGGAAGCACAAGCCCATGTGCGGCCTTGCAGGGCAGAATGGCTTCACAAACAGGATCCTCATGAAAAATAAGCTAGCCAAACTCCGCACCCAAAAACACCCAAAAAATGGATAACAGGCTCAATAAATTACATAGTTGAGTTTTCCAGACCCTCAAAGAACATGTTCTCCCTAAGTGATGGTTAACTTTATGTGTCAGTTTGCCTGGGCCATGGGGAGGAGAGACACACAGACATCATTGCTCAGACATTATTCTGAGTATGTCTGCGAGAGTAATTTTTGGATGGCATTAACATTTGACTTGGTTGATTAAATAAGAAGATTGCTCCCTATAATGTGGATGGACCTCATCCAATCAGTCGAAGTCCTGAATGGAACCAAAAAACTGAGTAAGAGGGAACTTGGCCTGCCTGGCTGTTTGGGCTGAGACAGACCATTTTTGGCCTTTGACTCAACTGAAATGTGTGGTCTCTCTGGGTCTCAAGCCCACTGGCTTTTGGACTGAAGCCTACACCATCAGTTCTTCTGGTCTGAGGCCTTCAGACTCAGAGTGGAACTATATACATCAGCTCTTCAGCTTGCCAACTGCAGATCTTGGGACTTCTCAGCCTCCAGAATTTTTTGAGCCAATTTCTTATAATTAGTCTCTCCTTTCCTCTTTTCCCCTCTCCTCCCCTCTTCTCTCTTCCTACACACACACACACACACACACACACACACACACACACACACACACACTCTATTGGTTCTTTTTCTCTGGAGAACCCTAATACAACCTATTTTATACACACTGCTTTAGGAGATTTAAAATTTAAAAAGAGAGATCTTCTTTCCACTCTCTCTAAAAATCAATGGGAAACATCCTTGGGTGAGGATTGACCCCCCCTCCCTTCAAAAAAAAATTGGGAAAAAAATAATTTTTTTTTTAAAAGAGAAAGCTACCTAACTTTACTAGTATAATGTTGACATCAAGCCCAGGCACATGCATTTATAGGTGAGAACATTATAGAATAAGCTTAGTTAGGTTGTATATGCAAAAATCCTAAATCAGAAAACAGAAAACAAAATGCATATTATGTAAAAATATAGAAATATATAGTAGAGTTTAGCCTAACACCAGGAAAACAATCCCTATATTCTAAGGCTTAATACATTAAAAAATTACAAGCAAAAAATAAATAAACAAAAAATTAGAAACACGTGATATAAAAATCATTTGATAAAATTAAAAACTCATTATTTTTCTTAATATTGGCAAGTTAAGATTAGTAGGCTAATACATCAACTTGATAAGATTATTTACCAAATATCTAGACATCATATTAAAGGTGAAACTCTAGCATTCCTGTAAAAAAAAAAAATTATAGGAGTGCTCTTTTTTAATACAATTTTTAAAATTTTATTTTATTGTTTAAAGTATTACAAATAAGAGTGTTCTTCATTCACAATTTTACTGGCATTTCTTGCTAATGTAATAAAATAATAGGAATAAATAAGAAGTTTAATAAATAGGAAGCATTAACACCATCCTTAATATATATGTTTTATTTTCTATTTAGAATATAAAAGAATCTACATGCAGAGTATTAAAACTAATATGAATATTTAGCAGGATTTGCTAAATACTAGGTAATCCTCCATAAATCAAGAGCACTCTTATTGAATTCTTATTGCATTAGCAACAAGAAAATACAACAGAATGATACTATTTCCAATAGCAACAAAAATTATAAGGCATCAAGAAATATCTTTAATGAAAAATTGTAGATGTTTTTTCAGAAAACTATAAAATGTTTTCATTTAAAAGAATATAAAATTAACATACCTTACCATATGATTCAGCAATATTGCTCCTGGGTATTTACCCAAATGAGTTGAGAATTTATGTCCATTCAAAACCTGCACATAGATGTTTGCAGCTTTATTCATTATTGCAAAACTTGGAAACAACGAAGATGCCCTTCAGTCAGTGAATGGAAAACTGTGGTACATCCAGACAATGGAATATTATTCAGCTTAAAAAAAAAAAAAAAGAGCTATCAAGCCATGAAAAGACATGGAGAAAACTTAAATGTGTGGTACTAAGAGAAAGAAGTTAATCTAAAAAGCCTACATACTGTATGACTCCAACTATATGATATTCTGGAAAAAGTAAAACTATGAAGATAGTAAAAGATCAGTGGTTGCCAGGGATTGGGAGAGGCAGGGATGGGGATGGGCAGAGCATAGAGGATTATTAAGCAGTGATATATATATATATACATATGTATATATATATATATATATATATATGCCTAAGCGACCATTACACCAGTCAACCGAACAACCGATCGACTGGTCACTATGACACACACTGACCAGCAGGGGGCAGATGCTCAATGCAGGAGCTTCCCCCTGCTGGTCAGTGCACCCCCACAGCCAACCTCTGGCGGTCCCTCCCTCCAGCTAGCCAGCCCTGGTTGGGTTGGGACTGGGTGAGATGAGTGAGTGAGACGGGCGAGACAGCCCTGATGGTCACTGGCCAGGCCAAGGGGCCCCACCCGTGCACGAATTCATGCACCAGGCCTCTAGTATGCTATAATGGTGGACCCATAAAATGTACAACACCAAGAGTGAGCCCTAATGTAAACTGAATTTGGGTGATGATGATGTGTCAGTGGAAGTCCATCGATTATAGCAAATGTTCCATTCTGGTGGGAATGCGCAGGACATTGCTATGGAGGAAGCTGTGCATGGAGGGGGCAAAGGATATATGGGAACTCTCTGTACTTTCCGCTCAACTGTGCAGGGAACCTAAAACTTCTCTAAGAGATAAAGTCCATTTTAAAAAGTAAAAGAAGACCTAAATTCGTGAAACCATATTATTTATTCATGGGTGGGTATACTCAATATGGTAATAATGCCAGGTAACCTGCAAATAAATCTATGATTTTGAAACTATTCCAATGAAAAACCTAAAAAGGAACTAGAGAAACTGATTGCAAATCCATATGGAGTGTAAAGGTCCAAGAATAGCCAAGAAAATAGCAAAAAAGAAAAGAAGGCAGGAGGGGAGGGAGGGAGGGAGGAGAAACAAAAGAAAAATACCTGGAAATAAAGGAACTACCAATACAAATGAAAACTGCACAACCATCAGACAGGTAAAAATCAGTCTGATAGTAACAAGTGCTGGTGGTAAGGACTTGTGGAAACTCAGAAGCTGCTGACGGGGGTGTAACTGATACCACCACTTAGAGAGCAATTTGACAATATTTTGAAGAGTTGTCTTCCCTACAACCCAGCAATTGCCCTGGAGAAAGAAGTCCATCTAAAAAGGCTACCTACTGTATGATTCCAACTATATGACATTCTGGAAAAAGAATTCCAACTATATGACATTCTGGAAAAAGAATTCCAACTATATGACATTCTGGAAAAAGAATTCCAACTATATGATATTCTGGAAAAAGAATTCCAACTATATGACATTCTGGAAAAAGAATTCCAACCATATGACATTTTGGAAAAAGAATTCCAACCATATGACATTCTGGAAAAAGAATTCCAACCATATGACATTCTGGAAAGCCCTCAGGAGACACCATCAGAGCTGTTTGAAGCAGCGCTGCTCATAGAGAAAAACTGCTTCACCTGTATTGCCCACAAGTAGAAAAATAACGTATGGCATGTCCCTCCAATGAAAGGTAAGCGGACAGTTCAAATACATGAGCCAGATCTACATGTATCCATCAGTGCTGAGTGAGGAAACAAGGTGCAGAAATCGATCTACAGCATGAAAAAAATTCAGGGGAATATTTTAAAAATCACATTCTGGCTTTTTTGTTATTGAGATAAAACTCACATAACAAAATTAATCATTTTTAAAGTACACACGCAGTGGTTTTTTATTGTGGTTACAGAGTTGAACAGCCATCGCCACCATCTGATTTAGAACATTTTTGTCACCCAAAAAGAAGACCTTATTTATAAGTACTAAGCGGTCACTCACTGGTCATTCCTGCTGCCTCCCCCACTCAGCCTCTGGCAACCACTAATCTCGTCTTTAAGGATCTGCCAAATCTGTATCTATGGAATCATATACTACGTTATATGGCCTTTTGTGTCTGGCTTCTTTCATTTATGTTTTCAAGGCCGGTCCATGTTAGCATGGAGTAGCCCTGAATTTCTTTTTATTGCTTAATAATATTCCATCATATGGATATACCACGCTTGTTTCTTCATTTATCAGTTGACGGACATTTGGTCTGTTTCCACTTTTTGGCCGTTACGAAGAGTGCTGCTATGAACACGCATTCTGTTTCATGAACAGAACTAGATCAGAAGGATTAATCAGATTAATAATAGCAACTGTGCCTGGGAATGGAAGGGAGCAGGGGAGCTGGCCTGGGGAGAGGAACAAACTGACCTTCAGCCTTATCTGCGATGTTCTATTTACTTTTACATAAAAAGTATGTCTGGAGCAAAAGTGTTAACACTTGATTGTGCTGGGTAATGAGCACATGGGTGTTTGTTACATTATTCCCTGGGATTATAAAAAATATGTTTTAAGTTTTTAAAATGAAAACATATATTCTGGACCTAAACCTTCCTATAGCAAAGGTCTGGCATCAAGGGGTCAGGGTATCTGAGAGAAGCAAGCCCTGAGGTGTGGGGAGAAGCCAGGAGGGGGAGGCCAAGCCCCGGGCCGGGAGGAGCGGTTAGAGGCCCTTGGAGACCTAGGACAGAAGCCCCGACCCAGCCTGCACCTCTCTCCTGAGCCCCCCGAGGGAGAGGCCGGATCTGTTTGCCTCTGGTCTCCATGACCCCTGGTGACAGAGCTAGTACCAGGTGGAAAGGGAGAGGCTGAGACCCCATCTCCTTCCTCCTCCGTCGGGCCTCCGGAAGGGGTCATCCATACTCCCACCCCACCCCCACTGTCCTTACTTCCCAATGTCCTCAACCCTCTGCTCAGGACCAGCTATATAATTTTTGAGGCCTGATACAACCTGAAAATGTGGGCCCCTTTTGCAAAGGCTGGTGTGGAGGCAATTCCTAATTCCATAGGGACAGCCACAAGCTGGTGGTATCACTGAGTTTATTCATTTACTCCATTCATTCATTCATTCATTCATTCATTCATTCAGTGCTTAGTATGAGCCTAGCACTGTGCTAGCCGCTGGGCATACAATGGTGAGCAAGACACAGTCCAGCTTCAAGAAGCTTACATTCGCTCAGCCAGTGTGGTCCAGTGGCTGAGCCTAGATCTATGAACCAGGAGGTCACGGTCCGATCAGGGCACATGCGCAGGTTGGGACTCAATCCCCAATAGGGGGAGTGCAAGAGGCAGCCGATCAATGATTTTCTCTCATCATTGAGGTTCCTATCTCTCTCTCTCTCTCCCTCCCTTTTTGAAATCAATAAAATAAAATAAAAAGAAGCTTACATTTCTAGAGGGAGCCGTAGATTTAATTCCAGACACAAAATAGGTCATCCCAAAGTGCAGAAAGGGCACAGGGGCCTGTGAGGTAATCATACCAGGAACTCAGATCACCAGATACTCCAGCCCCAGCCCTGAGGAGAGAGTGAGGCTGGAGTGGAGCTCTGAAGCATGAGTGGATATTATCTGAGCAAGAGATGGGGGAAGTGGTGGAGGAGTGAGGCTGCAGAGAACATTTCAGAACATTCTTGGCAGATGAGCAAGTAGAATCTTCAAGGACTTGCAAGGACTAGCTGGAGCCAGAGAGGTTCAGAGAGGCCCAAGTGAGGCTGAAAAGGGACCTCAATCGTCCCAGTACTCCCTTCATGGGACCCCACCTGTACTCATATTTCCTTAAAAATTTCCTTTAACCCTGGCCAGTGTGCTCAGTGGTTAGAGCGCCAGCCTGTGCACCGAAGGGTCGCTCGCAGGTTCAGTTCCAGGTCTGGGGAATGTACCTGGTAAGGCTTGCACAGGAGGCAACCAATTGATGTGTTTCTCTCACATTGATGTTTCTCTCTCTTTCTCTCCCCCTTCCCCCACTCTCTAAAAATCAGTCGAAAAAATATCCTCAGGTGAGGATTAACGACAACAACAAAAATGTCCTTTAAATTGCCTCCCTGTGTATCCTTACCCTAAATCAAATAATTAACATACCACCCATATTTTTTCTAAGACATAGCTGAAATTAAAAAATGTTCCGCCCTAATCGGTTTGGCTCAGTGGATAGAGCGCCAGCCTGCGGACTGAAGGGTCCCGGGTTCGATTCCTGTCAAGGGCATGTACCTTGGTTGCGGGCACATCCCCAGTAGGAGGTGTGCAGGAGGCAGCTGATCGATGGTTCTCTACCATCGATGTTTCTAACTCTCTATCCCTCTCCCTTCCTCTCTGTAAAAAATCAATAAAATGTATTTGGGAAAAAATAATGTTCCTTCCAGTCCCACTGAAAATCACCTGCCTTACCACCTCAGTCTGGAAAACACCATTGCCAGCTCCGATCTTAACAGCCATGAGAAGGCTTTAAGGGAATTTCATTGGGGTGAGGCCAGCAAAGTGGCCTTGCTTACATTTTTGAAAAACGATGCTGGCTGCCACGTTCAGGGTGGATGGCGGAGGTGCGAGAGGGAGACGAGGAGACTCTTGCAGGCATCCAGGGAGGTGCCATGGGGACCTGCCATGGGCAGGGGCAGCTTGCCTTCCCACCAGTGCCCACCCAAGCCCCATCCTCTGCCCAAATCTTTCCTTTATCTCCCTTTGCAGATTCAAGGCCTTTCCAGTGAATTCTTCTGTGATCCGCTGGCCTCAGGATCAGTGCCAGGACTTCCTGGATCCTCGCCCCTGCGTCTTGTGGGCCCAGCTCGGTCAGGCTGACCACAGGAAGGGCTGTTGGGTCACCTCCAATCAGGTGCTGAGGTCTCCGTTCCCACAAGGGCTCCACGACTGACCACTCTGTGCATGTTCCGGGACAAAGTGGGGTATACAGTTTCTATTAAGAGGGTTAACTTGAAACGCAGGCAGGTAGGGCAGGGGTCCAGTGGGAAACAAAGGCAGGTGGAACACAGGCAGGGGCAGACACAGCCAGTTTGAGCAGCCTCATCACAGGAACCAACCAAGCAGAAATTAGAAAATGTTTCTGGACTCAAAGCGGGAGGCAGGGGAAAACAAGGGAGGGCCTGTAGCAACAAGGTGTACGAACGCACAGAAACAGGGAAAGAGCTCATAGAAACAGGGAAAGTTCAGGCCCCTTGCTGGGCAAGAACAATTGAGGGAATCCATCAGTGACAGCAGGGATGGATATAGAGCAGGCTTGTAGCAAATATATACCCCTGGACTACAAGGCTTCAAGGGGGCAGCCCATGATTGGCCCTGCCTCCCCCTGAGGGGAGTCTGAATCTGCTTGCAATAAACTGTCCACACTTTTGCTTAAATCTTTTGGTCCATGGAGCTCGTGGAGCTCATTCTTCGGCATCGCAAGACACGACGGTGGGGGGGGGGGGGACGCTCTTCTGGTTGTCACTATCACCTAAGTGTTGATGACGCATAAACCTCTATGGCCCAGAGTCCAAACCCCTTACCACTAGGTTTAATCCTCCAGACCCATCCTCCACAGCCTGCGTCACTCCCACACCTTTGACCTTCAGGAAGACGGCTCCCTCTGGCATTGCTTCCCTGAGGGCCTGTCTGCTCATTCTCCAAGCCCCCACCAGAAGCGGTCCTTCCCCATTGCTGCTGATAAACCATTGTCGCTCCCTTCTCCTGCAGACAACAAAACCTTTCCACTTAAGGTCCCCACAAAACTGCCCTCTAAGCGTTCAGTTCACTAGCTGTTTGATGAAAGAGTTGGGGAGGGAAGATTTCCAAATGCCACTTTGTGCTAAATATCGGGACGACAACAGTGAATAACCTGGCACAACCAACACCCTGGGGTGGTGGGGAGGGAGGCGTCTCCAGCACGTCCACACCGGAAGGATGTCTTTCTGGAGCAGACTTTGAAGCTGAAAATTTCAAAAAGGCTGGGGAGGGTGTAGGGCGGGGACATGGACAAGGAGGGGGAGGAGGCCCTAGGCACGATGTTTGGGGAGAATTTGTTAGACATTTCACGTTTAGCCGGAGGCCGAGAAGAGCTGCTGAAGGGTTGAGCAGGAGTGCGGCAGGACCCAGCTTGCTCTTTGGAAGATCACGCTGGCCGCTGAGCAGAGAATGGAAGGGAGTGAGGAGGAGGCCCAGACTGAGGCCAGTTGGCCTGGGAGAATCAGGGCGGGTCTGGAGGTGCACGGGCAGGGATCGGGATTGTGACTTGGTGATTGGCTAGATGTGGCTGGGGTGCCAGGGGAGAAGAGAAACTGGACGATGCCCTCATTCTTCTGGCTCGGGCAACCGGACGAGTGGGAAGGGTTGTGGAGCGCCTTCTCTGTGCTGGGAACTAAGAATAAGAAAGACCGACGGTGTCTGCCCTCATGGAGCTCACGCCCCAAATGAATGAGTGCCTTCTGGACTTACATGCATTCCGCAAGGCTGGGAAGCAGAGTGCCAGGACGGAGAGCCGCAGCGGGAGGCGGCCTCTCAGGGGAGGAGGGGATTCTTGGGCTGAGACCTGGAGAATGAAAAAGGCACGGGCCAGGCAAGATGAGCCCCAGGAGTGGTTCCAGCTGTGCGCAGAGCCTGCAGGATGGAAGGGGCAGTGCAGCTGTGGTCTATGTAGCAAGCCAGGGAGGAGTGCTCTCAGAAGGGCACGGAGACGCTGACTGGTGCTCTTGTTCTCTCCTCTTGTGAGAGGGACAGTGGAGGGGATCCCCTTCCTCAGTCACCATCTAACCCCTCCGCCAGAGCCCCAGAGCCCGCCTCCTCCTCATCTCTTGAGGACCCTGTCTCATGATTCTTCACCACGTCTGCTTCACTCCACCCATTTTATTGGCTCATCTCCTTCAGCGGTGAACACCTCTAGTCACTGCCATTTTTAAAAACCTCCCTGCACGGATTATGGTTTGAAATCCCATCCAGCTAGCATCACCGTGTGAGGATGAGAAAAAGGCCTATCTTTCTTTGCTGTAGCCTTCCACAATTTATGAGAAGCACCTGGCAATTAAATCCCACGATTGTTAGCTCATCTGAATTCACACAGCCCCTCTGTTCAAACTGCAAGACAAGATAAGTTACTCTCAAGGCTACACTCTTGCATACCCCTCCTCCCTGCTATTTTCAGAACTAAGGGATAATTCCCACCAAGAAGTCTCCACTATGTAGAAAATTCCCTTCCCCCCTCTTTTGAACTCTTCATAACTTTTGCTCTATGCATGTTTTACAGCTTGGGGAAAATACTGATAAGACACCTCCCTGGGATATCTACCCGGACTGTCTCCTGAAAAAAACAAACTACAGCCCCCCTGGTGTCTGCTCAGTTTCAGCCCCAAACTCCTACTCCCTTCCTTGTCACCTAGCAACCAACAGTAGCCATTACTGTTGGCTAAAAGGGGAAGTTGCCTTTTGTTTCTTGCCCTTGTATTGATTAGCAATGCACTGGCCCTTTCCCTTTGGGGAAAGTAAAATAAACTTCCTCTCTGTGTCTCCTCTTCTTTTTTTAAAAAAATTAAATCTAAAAAAAATAAAAAATTAAATCTTTATTGTTGAAAGTATTACAAATGCCCCCCCCCAACACACACTGACCCCTTCTAGCCCACCCCCTCTGCCTCTCTTCTTTTAGTTGTGACTTCTTTCATAGCCCATGTCATTGGCCAACCCAAATAAAAGCCCGAGTCATCGAGGTCAAGATGTTTATGGCAATATTTTGTCACGGGCCCAGCCTGGAAGCAATGTGAGGGTCCATGAGTAGGGAGTGTTTGAGTGACTTGTGGTTCACCCTCTTGACAAGGGTATGAGCGGAACAAGCTGGCTGGCCTGAGTGCATGCCAGGTCACACATCAGGCAGTGCTGAGTGGACACACATTTGCACGGTCACAGAGAAACGTATGGAAGGTCCACAAAACAGCGAGGCCATGGTGGTGGTGGAGGTGGTGGTGGATATGCCCTTATCTTTATTTCCTTCCTTAGAGTTTGGCTTTTTTCAATATTGCTTTTCAGTTTGAAAGGAAAAAAGTGAAGCGCCCTTCAGGAGATCCCTTTTCTGGCCTTTCCAGATAGTTAATTATTCCCCTCTTCTACTGAGTGTGTCCTCCCCAAGGCATTTATCATGCTGCAGTGGAACTTAGTTGTTTGCATGCCTTCCTCCCATGGCATTCATCTCTGCTCCCCTGGTCAGGCATACAGTAAGTGTCAGGTAATTATTGGGTGGGTGGGTGGGTGGAGGGATGGATGGATGGATAGGTTAGTTACTTCTCTTTCTTGTGGTTTGCCCAAAATATTATCTGTACTTCACTCAGAGATCATTGCTCATTCATTTTTGGATTTTTTGTTTCTTGTGCCTGTGTCATTTCTGTCACTAGACCAGGGGTGGGCAACCCCTGGCACGCGTGACAAACATGGCACGCCAGTAACTTTTGCTGGCACGCGAAACCCTCTCTTATAATCTTCCATTTACAATTTTTTTCTTAATATCGACTTTTTTATTTTTCAGATAAATTCAGTGTAGGTGCATCTTAGATAAATAAATAATTTTACATAACAAGTTATCTTAAAGACCACAGACACGGCTGACTTTGAAATGCAGTTGATTGAATTTCAGAGTAGCTCAATTTGGAAGCAAAGATTTATTGACCTTAGAGTTGACTTGGAAAACATTGAAAAAAAGCGATTAGAGACAGGAGTACCAGAGAGAAGTGTCGAAAACGAACTATTGAGGACTTGGAATGCCATTCCAGAAAAAAAATTTTCTGTTTGAAAAACTTTGCAACAGCGTTACTCTCCATGTTTTCATCCACATACGCTTGTGAATCTTTGTTCTCAGTGATGAATTTTGTTAAGTCTCGTAATAGGAGTAGCCCGACGGATGAAAGCAGTAGCTCGTGCATATCTCTGAAGGTCACGAAATATAAACCTGATGTAAAATCTCTGTCATCAGTGATGCAGCAGAAAAAGTCCCACTGATAATATCAAACGGAGTCATAAAGTTTCCTGTCGGACTATCAGTGTACATGTATACAGTAAAAAATAAATGGCCCTAACTGGTTTGGCTCAATGGATAGAGCATCAGCCTGAGGATTGAAGGGTCCCAGTTTCGGTTCCAGTCAAGGGCATGTACCTTGGTTGCAGGCATATCCTCAGTAAGGGGTGTGCAGGAGGCAGCTGATCAATGTTTCTCTCTCATCGATGTTTCTGTCTATCCCTCTCCCTTCCTCTCTGTAAAAAATCAATAAAATATATTTTTAAAAAAAATAAATAAATGTATTTTTCATCATCATATACTGTTTTTGTTGCTCAAATGAATTTTGTTATTTCTTCAAGGTTCTTCACATACGTACATCTTAAGAGATATCAAGTAGGTGTGTAACATGTTCTCAAAAAAATTAGGGTTGGCACGCAGAAGAATTTTGAGTCAGAGATTTTGCTGGTTTTGGCATGCACTCACAAAAAGGTTGCCCGCCCCTGCACTAGATGGTGAACTACTTGAGGGCAAGGTTTGTATCTGCTCTTGCAGAACCGAGTCTTTTTAAAAAAATATATTTTATTATTGATTTCAGAGAGGAAGGGAGAGGGAGGGAGAGGCAGAAACATCAATGATGAGAATCACTGATCGGTTGCCACCTGCACACCCCTGACTGGGGATCGAGCCTGCAATGCAAACATGTGCCCTGACCGGCATCGAACCATGACCTCCTGGTTCATAGGTCAGCATTCAACCACTGAACCACGAAGGTGAGGCAGAGAGCCGAGTCTTTACACACATGATTTTACCGAGTGCTCATGTTGCAGAAGACCAAAGAAATACCAAGCACGCTTCCTAGAGAAAGGGATGCACCCCGTTTATTAACACTAGTGGACTCCGAGAATAATTTCCAAGTCAGAGTGAGTAACACGCAGAGGGCTTCGCTTTTTATAACCTTCTGGGGTCTTTGTCTTGCAGATATGGTTCGGCCGTTTCCTGGGCTTACAGGAAGGCCCCCAGGTGTTGGAAATTCCCAGGCCATATTGGATGATCTGTCCTGGGGCCAGCGATAACGATCTCCCCACCCCGCCCCCCTCCCTTCTCCCCACCACCCCGCCCCCCTCCCTCCTCCCCACCCCGCCCCCCTCCCTCCCGGCAGTGCATTGTTCACAGTTTTTATGGCCTGACACACCTTGCAAGACCAGTTTCCTCCTCACTCACACAATGCTTTGTGGCAGACACTGATATATATACCAGCTTCACTGAGATGTAATTCACAAACCATACAGCCCACCCATTTAAAGTGCGCAATACAATGGTTTTTATTATTTTCATACTTAAAAATATCATCCCAAAATGAAACCTCTGTCCATTAGCAGTCATTCCCCATTTCCTCCCAGTCTCCTCCCACCCCCAGCCCTAGAAAATGCCAGGATACTATCTCTGGATTTGCCGCTTCTGGACATTTCATGTAAACGGTTTCTTACACCATGCTGTCTTTTGTGACTGCTGTTCATGTAAAAACATTCAAACCTGTAAATAACTTTTGTGAGTTTATTTGAGACAAACTGTTGGACAATTGCCGGGAAGCAGAATCTCATCATATTGGGACAATGCTCCGGAAAATGGTGTTTTTTTCCACCTTGTTTTATACATTACTATCAAAGGAGAAGACGTAAGTGGGTTACATGAAATCCATTGGTGATAGATTAGAGAGGCGGGAGAAAGCAAAGCTGGGGAAACAACTGGGATTGGTTAAAACGTGAAATGATAGACACATACTTCTTTTACTTAGGTGGGTACAGGATAATTAACAGTCAACAATTAACAAAATAACATAACAATGAAGGAATTTGTGGTATCTGTCCTGATGCCTAGGGCATTGGATGTGCCCTGAGGGGTCCAGAGAAAAGGGAAGTGACAAGTAACCTCGACATTTCTACCATATGTTATTGCGAAAAGACAATAGGCTCAGTTAAGGAAAGACTGACCTTGTCCGAGAAGATACCGGTCGAGGACACGACTACCCACCATAACTGCTTTTAGTTAAAGTTTTAATTTCAGACCATCCTTTGTGGTTACTTTAGGTCTTTGAGTTTGCAAGACCGCCAGGCAGGCCTCCCCTGAGCTTGTCAGGTTAGCATGTGGCACTTTCGTCCACACTGGTTTCTTTCACTTAGCATGATGTTTTCAAGATTCACTGTAGCATGTACTCGTACTTTTGTTGTTGTCGTTGTTGCTGAATAGTATTGCATTGTATGGACATCACAGTTACCCGAGTCCTGGGCAGGGCAGAGTGGGTGGTGGGCAGGGCACAGCGGAATAGAGTTTCTCAAAACTTATTGTGTTGTAATGTACCCCACAAATCACAAGGACACCTGAAGAAGTCGAATTAAAGAGTCAAATTTAGCCCTAACCAGTTTTGCTCAGTGGATAGAGCGTCGCCTGCAAACTGAGGGGTCCCGGGTTCAATTCTGGTCAAGGGCATGTACCTGGGTTGTGGGCACATCCCCAGTGGGGGGTGTGCAGGAGGCTGCTGGTCGATGTTTCTCTCTCATCAATGTTTCTAACTCTCTATCCCTCTCCCTTCCTCTCTGTGAAAAATCAATAAAATATATTTTTTAAAAAAGTCATATTTATTGCAATCCGGGACTATGAGGGGCCATTTCGCTCTTCTCCCAAATCTCATAGTGCTAAAATGGCCGAAACACCAGACTTATATTGGCAAAGATCACAAAGGTATTGATTACATCCCAAGGTTTGGAATGAGGAACTGAAAGGGCGAGTCGTCTCGGGGCCTGACCACGCTGCTGGCGGCCTCGGGCACTGACTCCCCAGCCCACGGCGGGAGCCCGGCGCAGGCTGCCACCCGCCCGCCGCCCCCGGACCGGACCCACGCGGCAGCAGCGGCGGCGGGGCGGGGTGCGTGCCCTCGCCCGAGGAGATGGAGGAGGAGGCGATCGCCGACGCCCCCGGGAACGAGACGGAGGACGTGGACTTCCTGCCTGGGCTGGAACTGGTCGATCTACTGGACCCCCAGCAACCGGACTGGCCCCTGGAGCCCGGGCTCAGCTCGCCCTGGGGGGGGCTAGGACTGCGCTCTCCATCTTGCCCTGGGTTCTCCATTTTTGGGGTGGCCGCCATGTGCTCAGGAGAGTGCCTTCTTCCGGGAAGCCCAGGCCCCTGCTGGCCACGCCCAGGATTTCTTTAAACTAACCAATGACAATCAAGGGACGTGCGTGCCATAGAGATGACCCGACTCGCGCCTGGCCAATCGGCGGGGCCCACAGTCCCCTCTCCTGCCCTCACTCCACCCCCCTTTTAAAACCCCCTGTCCCAACAGGCCTCTCTCTCTCTCTCTCTCTCTCTCTCTCTCTGCCACTGGAGCTTACCGTTGCATCGGTGAGTGTGGCAGGGGAGCCAAACCCGGGTTTGAAATTGATGACTCTTTGCTTTTGCATCGGACTGACTGGCTCCCTGGGGGTCTTGGGAACTTTGAAATCTGGGCACAACAGAACCTGATTTGCAAAAAGCAGTTTACAGAAGCAGAAGCAGCATGTTATCTAAATCACAGTTTTGGGTCTCTGGATCACTAAATTGACAGAAACACATTATCTAGAGCCCTCAGGTCTGGAATGAGGAACCTGGTCAGACTTAGGCATGTTATCTAAATTACAGCTTTTGGGTCTCCGGAACACTGAGTCAACAGGGACACGTTAACTGGAGCCCTCTGACCTTGGGATAACGGTGCTGTCCTTCCCAGGTAACGGAAAACGTGCTTTCTAAGACCAGTATGACCACAACCGATGTGATATTCACATTACAATCAATAGGGTATTCAATCGAATGGGGCGATTTATATAATTCAGAAAATCAAAATAATTTTTCTATTGTTAAACAAAGCAAATAAGTACAGAAACCAAACAGCAGGCTTAAAGTTAAACTATAGTTTCTACCTGAGATGACTGCTACCATACTTCAGTTGGGGATCTTGATAGCATGCAGATCCTATTTCAGTAGGCAAAGGGTGGGCCTGAAGCGCTGCACGGCCAAGAAGCTCCCAGGTTATATTGGGGAATGCAGAGGATTTTCACCAGAAGGGCAGGGAGTTTGGAACTCACCCACACTAGAGGAGGTGACCTTGCCTTTAACCCTGCCGCCCCCGAGGTCACCTCCTTCTAGGGGCGTGAGTTCTTTCCAGACATCAGATTTCAAATGAGAAGTCAGCATGTGAGTATGAATTAGAACAAGAGTAGCAGCTACTTTTGAGGGATGATTTGGTCCAACTCTGAGTGGAGCCTGCTGAAGCCTCCTCCTTTTCTCTGAGCCCGTTTCTGTGTCAGAGTCAGACCATGGGTCAGGAAGCTGAATTGCCAGCGTGAGAAGCTCTCCCGGGCAGCATGCACAACCCCACCCCTCTTGGGTGCTCCTCTCTGCTTGTGGCCATCAGACTTTCATGACAGGCTCCTGTTCCCAGGCGCTCAGACACTGTCACCATGAAATGAATTCGTGGTGGCGAACTGTTTTATCAACTTCAAGGGCCATCCATGGGAGGCAGGATTGTTGAGTCTGTGGCACATGGTCTGGGTATTAGTTTGGATCCTCCAAGAAGCAGACACCAAGAGGGGATGAGGTGTGTGAGAGATTTGCCGGGGAAATGCCTGTGAAGGATGAAGGAGATGAGACTAGAAAAAGGCAGGGAGTGCCTTTAATTAAACCGTGATGTAGGTCTGACACCGGTCCTAGGAAAACAGGAAGGAAGCATTGGGTAGGAGGAGCGTCAGACTGCAGCACAGTTTTGAGAAAATATTGCCCAGGTAGATGGGAAGTCCTAGTGGGATATCCATTAGAAGAGTTCCATGACGGGTAGGAATGGGCGGGCACTCGGACCTCCACCCTGCTCACCATTGGCTGGAGCAGCTTGGGGAAGTGTAGCCGTTGGGTGAACAAGATGGGAAAGCCAAAGGGCAACAGCTGTCAATCAAGTACACCCCTACAGCAGGTTGTCTGGAGTCAGGAGCAGCATGCTTTCATGGCTCTCAGTTTTCTACCAACTACCAGCGGTCAGCTGTTACTACCAGCTGGAGACCAGTTCCAGGGAAAGGTCCATGTCTGTAGCCAGCATCCAGCCTGGGGCCCTGAGCTGGAAGATAGCAGTAATGAATCTCCTCATTTCTTCCCTGATCTACAGATGGGTTTTTTTGTTCTTTTTTTTAGGCCAGTTTCAGATTTTTACACCCTGGTCTTTGGTCATGTCACACACAGGTTAAGTAGTGATCTGAGGTCTCAAAATGATGACTGACCCACAGTAGGCACTCACCAAAGGGTAGTTTATTCTTAGAATTGTCTAAGTGTAAGGGCCGGCAAGGTGTCAGGCAGATTAGCAGCTCACAATGTGGGGAGGACAGACAGGAACGAAAGAATGTCTTCTCTCCAGTGGGCAGGCACTGGGTTCCTCTCCCTTATAGGGCTTGCTGAGCCCATCACACAGATGGGGGAAGCCCAGAGATGTGACCACCGCTGTCCGAAGTTTGCAGCCGCCTTGAACTTGGTGTCTGTACCAAACCTCTAAGATCTCAAAGAGGCTATCTGTGGACAAGGAAGGGTCTTCCTTCCTGATGGGGCAGAAGCATTGTTGCTTACAGGAAATGGAGCTTTTGTAGGAAGAATTGGCCTCCTGCTTGGAGGATGGGGCTGGGTTTCCCCTGCTCTTACCTTTAAAAGTCTCTAGATTCAAAGTGCTTTCCACCAGGTACACACATACACACACGCACACACACACGTTTCTTATCTTTCTCCTCAATAAGGGCAGGTTGTTCTGTGAATGTTTAGCTCACAGTTCTGTCCACGGCACTCCCCAGAGCAGAGAGAGCCTGGCTCCTAGGAATGCCACATAAAGTGTGTTGAATGACACATGAGTGAATCCGGAAGGCAGAGATTTTACCTTTCTGCTATACAGCAAATCCTCGGCTGCTGAGGCTCACACTTGTACCCAACTCCTCACTTAAAAAGAAATATTTTTTATTGATGTCAGAGAAGAAGGGAGAGGGCGAGAGATAGAAACATCAATGATGAGAGAGAATCATTGGTCAGCTGTCTCCTGCACGCCCCACACTGGGGATTGAGCCTGCAATCGGGGTATGTATCCTGACTGGGAACCGAATCCTGACCTCCTGGTTCATAGGTTGATGCTCAACCACTGAGCCATATGGTTTGACCCCACCTCCTTACTTTTAAGGTTTTTCTTCTCCCTCTTCCCAAGCCTGGACACATTCTTTCCCTTGACGGTCATACCATCTATTAAGTACAGACACACAGAGAGTAGGTTCTGCCCCAGGGAAACAAAACATTGCACCCCTCCTGTCCCCAGTGCAGGTGGATTTATTGACATACCCCGGCCTCCTTCTCGATCACTGGCCAGGCAATTTTTCCAGCCTCTGCCACCGCCCTTTTGCCTGATCAAGTCTTGTTTGGGTTTTGCAGTCCTGGGGTCCAGGTGCCTACTTTGGTGGATAGGCTATCTCTCCCTTCTAAAACTAAGTGATAATATTGTGTTTAGATGGAAACAATGTATTTTTGTTTTTATTTCCAAGAAACTTGGGAACCATCTTTGACTCCTTCTCTCTTACTTCCCACAGCCAGTTAATCACAAATGATACTAAATTTTTACAAATCAAGCCACTTCCTCCATCTCCATGGCCACCACCTTGGTGGCCATCACCTTCCAGGCTTCCTTGCAGCCACCTTTGAATACTGTTTGGTTTGGTTTTTTTCAAAATATGTTTTATTAATTTTTTTAGAGAGAGAGAGAGGAAGGGAGAGAGATAGAGAGATAGAAGCATCGATGAGAGAGAAACATCATCGATCAGCTGCCTCCTGCACACCCGCTACTGGGAAAAAAGCCCGAAACCCAGGCATATGCCCTGACCGGGAATCAAACCGTGACCTCTTGGTTCATGGATCAACCACTGAGCAACACTAGCCGGTTCTACCCTCTAATACTTTTGCATTCTGCAGCCAGAGAGGTTTATTTTATTTTCTTCTTCTTCTTCTTCTTCTTCTTCTTCTTCTTCTTCTTCTTCTTCTTCTTCTTCTTCTTCTTCTTCTTCCTCCTCCTCCTCCTCCCCCTCCTCCTCCTCCTCCTCCTCCTCCTCCTCCTCCTCCTCCTCCTCCTCCTCCTCCTCCTCCTCCTCCTCCTCCTTCTCCTCCTTCTTCTTCTTCTTCTTTTTTTAAATGTATTTTGAACCAAGGCCCTTCCCTCTTAAAATCCTTCAGCTCTGCCCTTTGATCTCAGGATAAAGTCCAAACTGTTTCAAGCCTCCAAGAGCAGGCTGTGTTTTCCACCTCCCCCAGAATGTGGGAGTTTTCCACTCCAGCTCCCTCCCTGCTCAGGGCCTTTACACATGCTGTTCTCTCTGTCCTGTTTTCACTTAGGTAACTTTTCTCTCTTCATATAAATGTAGCTTGGTAATAATACCAATGAACATTTCTACAAATATTCACAGGTATTTATGTGTATTAGCTTTTTCTCACAATGAACCAGTTTAGTATTTTTTTACATTTAAAAATATATACTATGATTGATTTCAGAGAGGAAGAGATAGGGAGAAAGAGACAGAAACAAGGAGCCTTGAAGGTGTGTGGTACAGGCCTCCCCAAATGCGCCACTTAGGAACATGAATAATTTTGAGCCAAAAGCAATTGATACCCTGAGGGCTCATGAGAAACTTCTACCCACTCCCTTAAAGTATTTAGTTTGGGAACCTACCCATAATAAGAGTTATCACCAGAAATAACTTCTTATGACCTATCTATAGGGCAGGGCAAATTTCTAATCACTGAACATCTGCTCATCTTATCGTCTTGCTAATGACCTTGCTCCCCTCAGAAGGTCCAGGGTGCCTTACCTCATCCCTAGCTCAAAATATCAAATACACCTCTTTTTTCCCTTTCTGTCTCTGACTCATGTGTGTGGGGTTTCTGTATGTATGCATGTAATTAAATTTGTTTATTTTCACTTGTTAATCTATCTCATGTCCATTTGATTATTAGACCAGCCAAAATAACCTAGAAGTGTAAAGAGAAATGTCTTCCTCCCCCAGAGTTGGTGCTGTGAGCAGGACACCTCACCCGCCGGGTACCGCTCACCCTGAACTACTACAGTAGAAAGGGCCTGGGACCTCAAACATGAGCCAGCAAAAAAAGGTAGCAATTCTTGCCAAGTCAGACTCTCTGATTTCTACCTACAGACTTTGGTAGAAGCAGAGTGGTGAGGGTCCTCTTATTTTGTCTTTTCTAAATTTAGATTAGCAGGAGGAAATATTTGTGGAGCTAGTTCCTTGGGCTTAGTGACTTTGGTCATTTGGTATGAGCACCCTCAGTTTTTATTGCTCTTTTCCTTTCAGAGATAGGCACTGTGTGTCTGTATGTCATTTGTCTTTTTAAAAAATATATATTTCTTTATTGATTTCAGAGAGGAAGGAAGAGGGAGAGAGAGATAGAAACATCAATGATAAGAGAGAATCATTGATTGGCTGCCTCCTGCACTCCCCCCACTGGGGATCGTGCCCACAGCTCAGGCATGTGCCCTTGGCCGGAATCGAACCTGGGACCCTTCAGTCAGCAGGCCGAAGCTCTATCCACTGAGCCACACCGGCCAGGGCCATTTGTCTTTTTTTTATTGATTGATTTGAAAGAGAGAGGGAGAGAAACTGATTTGTTGTTCCACTTGTTTATGCATTCATTGGTTAATTCTTTTCTTTTCTTTTTTTTTTTTTTTAAATTCTTACTTGAGGACATGCTTAGAGAGAGGAAGGGGGAGAGAGAGAGAATTATCCATCAGCTGCCCTCCACACATGCCCCAACTGGGAATTGAATCTGCAATCCAGGTATATACCCTGACCAGGAAGCAAACTGGCAATCCTTCAGTGCACAGGATGATGCTCAACTAACTGAGACACTCGGCTGGGCCATTGGTTGATTCTTGTATGTGACCTGACCAGGGATGGAGCCCACAATCTTGGCGTGTAACTTTTGAAAAATTTGTCAGCAAGAAAAATAACTAGGTTTGATGAAATTTTCATAAGTAATCTAAACATAATTAAGAAAAAGTAAATTAAATAGTATAAAAAAATGAAAGATTTTTTTAGGTGAACACTTGAACAACCATTAAATTTTGTATGTACTTAAAAATGGTTTCCTAGTCCAGCCAGTGTGGCTCAGCCAGTAAGCATCAACCTAGGAACCAAGAGGTTACTGGTCAGATTCCTGGTCAGGGCATTTGCCCAGCTTGTGGGCTCAATTCCTGGTAGGGGCCAGCAGGAGGCAGCCAATCTCTTATCGACGCTTCTATCTCTCCATCCCTCTCCCTTCCTCTCTCTCTAAAAATCAATAAAAACACATTTAAAAAATAAGGTTTCCTAAATCTCTTAGACAACTCGAAACTTCAAAGTTTGCTAAACTAAATTAAATGATGGAAATTCATTGCCAATCCAGAGAATTTCCAAATAAGATAAAATAATGAAATATTAATTATTGAACATAGATTTACCTAGTTTTGGCTTCCTTGTACAGAGGAACTAAAGAAATTTGGATCTATCAGTAAATGTGACTTATACTTCACTGAAAGATTGTACTATGAAAAAGCATGTATTTCTGGAAGTTATGGAATGCATTTATAAATTTATTGATCTAAAGAATACTGGTGTAACAGACAGTTTACAACTACTTCTTAGTTTTCATCAGAAATTAAGGTTTCTAGCTAACATGGAAAGAAATAACATATATTTTCAGAAAATATAGGTATTAAAATACATTTTAAAAAATATATTTTTATTGATTTCAGAGAGGAAGGGAGAGGAGAGAAAGATAGAAACATCAATGATGAGAATCATTGATTGGCTGCCTCATGCATATGCCCTTGACTGGAATCGAACCTGGGACCCTTCAGTCCACAGGCCAAGGCTCTATCTACTGAACCAAACCAGCTAGGGCATGAAAATACATTTTTGAGGAAATTAAATGAAAATGGTTTGTCCTAAAATAAGCTGATTATTTCTGAATGGGTAAGAGAACAAGAGGCAGATTAAAAGGAACAAAGACAGTTGTAAAAGCCTTGTGAAAAGAAATCTTGAGAAAGAACTTTTATGTGTGATCAAGCTGGATAAGATTGAATGAATTCGTTAGAAGGTGTGTTTTTTAAAGCTTTAATATCAATAGTGTACTTAACTTAATATTCTCTCACCTGCTAAAAGGACAAAATTTTCTTAGACTATTGGCCTTGTTCCTGCTAAGATACTGTGAAAAGTTTTCTGCTAAAAAACCAAAGATTTTGTGGTTGACCAAAATAATTTTGTTTGTAATCAGAAAGAAAACAGAGTCTTCCCAAGAGTAAGAGCTAACTTTCTGTATTTGAAATCCTCTAGCTGACTTTCATGCAAAGGCAGCAGCAATGAAATCTATAAAGATCTGGCACATGTGAATGAAGTCCATTCTGCGTCTGCAAAAATGACCCCTCAATGCCAGATTTTTGCCATCTTGATGCCTGTGTAACATGACAGCAGTCTGATCCTGAATCAGAGAAACTGAGATGGGGAAACAATGGCTGTAAGTTAGATGAATAGTCGGGGCGATGAGAGATCCAAATTGGGCTCCCTGGAAAAACACCATTTTTTAAAACCCCAATTTTTTTATTTTTTGCATCTCTTCACCCACCATAGTGCACTTAAGCTGGCTTTCATTCAACTGCCACTTAGTATGGGTTATCAATATGCTTTTTAAAATATATATTTATTTTTTATTATTATAATCCTCACCCAAGGACATTTTTCCATTTATTTTTAGAGACAGTGGAAGGGAGAGGGAAAGACAGAGAAAAACACTAATGTGAGAGAGACACATTGATTGGTTGCCTCCCACATGTCCCCAACCAGGGCCAGGAGCCTGCGACTAAGGTTTGTGCCCTTGACCGGAATCGAACCCGGGACCCTTCAGTCCATGGGCCTATGCTCTATACATTGAGCCAAAATGGCTAGTGAAATATACTTTTTATTGATTTCAGAGAGGAAGGGAGAGGGAGAGAGAGAGAGATAGAAACATCAATGATGAGAGAGAATCATTGACTGACCGCCTCCTGCAGGCGCCACACTGGGGATCAATCCCACAACCCAGGCACACGGCCTGACTGGAATCTAACAGTGATCTCCCGGTTCATAGGTTAATGCTCAATCACAGCCATGCTGGCCAGGCCGCAATATGTTCTTGTTGCATGTACATTTTCCACATGGATTGAAGCCTTGCCCTGCCACAAGGCTGACACCTTCACAGTGGCAAAGGAACTGTTAGAAAAAAGTATTTCCCACGTGGGGTATACCTTCCACAATCTCTAGCAATCACTTCACTGAGAA
The DNA here is from genome assembly GCF_963259705.1 of Myotis daubentonii. Taxonomy (NCBI): domain Eukaryota; kingdom Metazoa; phylum Chordata; class Mammalia; order Chiroptera; family Vespertilionidae; genus Myotis; species Myotis daubentonii. The sequence continues at coordinate 193,610,591 of NC_081842.1, read as the reverse complement.
AATCATACAAACCTTGACAGGAAGTCTTCCAAACTTCTTGGAATTATCATCAGGCCAGGTCTACAAAGTAATGGAAAAATTGGATTCAAGCAGAACAAGTCTTAATTACATGAGACTGAATGAATTGTTGAGGATGATTACAATTTTTAAGACTTCTTGTTTGAAACATTGCTTGCTCTTTAGTTGTTTGTTTTTTTCCAGACATAAGAAAATTTCCTCTTACATTAACTATGACTTATAGCAATTTGGTAAATCATACCTTTATAAACAGAACCGAAACATCTTTTTCTTCCTACTTGATCTCTTCAGAATTCAGAAATTCTCAGTGAGTATTCTTATTTTCATGGCAGTATTGCTTTTTTGCGTAAGTTCAATAAGAAACCGTTCTCCTTGTAACACGGCACTGCCGGAGGCCGGTCCATCCTTGTTGCTTGACACAGTCGCTACAGGGAAGAAACATCTGCACAGCATATGTTTCAAGGGACCTGGCATACTGTTCTTAATATGTTTGCTCCCCTTCTTAGCGCTATGAGGGCCACCTCCCCGAGAAAGGTTGTTTCCCCAGGTGGGGATTTTTCCCTGGAGTTAGGGATTAACAGGACTAAGGAAGGGAATAAATCAGTAAAACCCCCTAGTGTTACCGAAATACCATGTACTACTTATGAAGAACTTGGACTAAGACTGTTGGCAATAAATTTGGGACTTGTTGGGCCCACATCCCAGGGGTCTGCCCACCAGGGAAAGCACCAAAGCCTATACCCCTGGAGACCCACTGACACAGGGCAGTTCCAGGGAAGGCAAGCAGCGGGGCTGGGAGGACATAACCTTTACTGGGTAGGATAATCTCCTTCAGTCACTTCCTTGTAGCTTATCAGTAGAGCAGTAGAATAGTGACCTTGGAATGGCCCTTAGAGTGGAACACAGAGATTAACCTAGACAAGATTAAAATCAACAGAACTAGACAGAGACAGGATTTTTGGCAAAGGTCAGATAAGAAACTATGGAAATGAAACAAGTTAGAAGGTTATGAAACTGTAGGTAAATGAAACTGTAGAAGGTTACCCAAAACATACCATGATGTGATTATAGAGGCATGCTTATAGGATCAAATGGTATAAAACACAGATGTAACAGGACAATAAAGAGAGAACCTGGCTATGATGATCATCGGAACGCTGTCTCCGTGTCCTTTATTCTTCGCCGACTCTGTCCACACCGTTGGGAACCCCTGGACCTGTTGGGGCTGGACCCCAACACAGCACAAATGGAATCTGGGTATATTACCAGTACAGTATATTTTGGGGACCTCAAGAAGAGAAGAGTTAGCCAAAATCTAAAGGTATTGCAAGCAAAGTCTGATGGCAAGTTCGTGGCTTGGCTTTTCTGGCCTCAAGAGGCCATTTAAAGTTCAATCTGTAGGTTCCTAATGAAAAATTCCAGGAAAGCATATTTAAAAGAGCCTATATGATAAATTGCTATTCTTGTTGTAATTATACAAACAACAGGCCAAGTTTATTAGACTAGACTTATTTAGCAAACAAATTCGTCTATCTTTGGTAAAAATGGAGATTTTTTTTTCATTGATTCTAGAGAGAGAGGGGGAGTGAGAAGGAGAGAAACATTGATTGGTTGCCTCCCATACGAATCCCAACTGAGAATCAAACCCAAAACCTGGTTTGTGCCCTGATGGGGAATTGAACCCAATGCCCTTCCCTGCATGGGATGATGCTCTAACCACTGAACCATATACAAGCCAGGGCAAAACGGAGATGAGTTTAGGGGGAAAATTATGTTTCAGTAATACATGTTTGCGGATATTGGATTCTAGTAATGTTCATTGTCTTTTGGGGTTTTTGTTTTCTATCCATAAACAGGACTAGATGCAGAATTCTTCTAATTTCCTCCAGTATCTTGCTATGACTCTGCAAACTAATGATTCTAATTTTTCTGCCACCCTTCTAACTTGTAACCATTGAGAATTAAGCTATCCTTTTCCCAAATCCATGCAAGCTAAAGTGTGACAACTTGTAATAAATTTCAGAAAAATCACCACATCTCACCTATGGACAATCTTCCTGCCTGTTGTAGACAGATCACCGGAAACATGCAAACTGTAGGCAAGGAAAATTTATCAGATTAATTGCCTAACTTCACTCCATCCAAAGACGATTCCTAGACAGATATCTAGAAATCTTGAGAACTCAGAGATGGGAACTCTTAGTCTGCTCTAAGCTTTAACCATTGTTTTTCTTTTGTTTACACAGATATGCTTTTTATTACATTCTTGATTGCTTGCACCCTAGGCCTCCCTCTGGGAGCCCACCTGCATTAATGCCTCCTGAAATGAGACACAACTGTTTAGCTGAACTGACCTATTCTCAAGACTGAGACAGGTTTGGTGAGATAAGGAACAATCTATCAAACCCAAATTCTGGAACGTGAAACTTCTTGGGAAGTTTCAAAGGCGACACTCAAGTCTGTCAGAGCGGGCTTCTCCAGATAGGCCACTGTGGCATGTGAATTATTTTGAGCTGAAAGCAATAGAGACCCTGTGGGCTCAGGAGAAACGTTTACCCCCATCCCTTAAAGAATTTAAATTGAAGACCTTGCCTATACTAAGAGTTATTATCAGATTTAACTTTTTACAACCTATCTATGGGTAGGCAAACATCTGATTACTCAACACCTGCTCTTTTCGTTGTCCTGCAAATGACCCCTTTGAAGCCCCAAGGCATCTTACCTCACCCTACACTCAGAATACCTCATATAGCTCATTTTAACCTTGCCTCTGAACCTTTCTTGAGTGTGTGTGTCTGATTCTCTCATGTATATGAAGTTTCTATACTTACATATATCATTACATTTATTTTCTCTTGTTAATCTGTCTCATGTCAATTTAATTATTAGACCAGCTGAAATAAAGTTTCTTTCTCTGTCCCCAGCCCCCAGAGCCTCGACACTAACTCCCTTTTACACAGAAACAGAAAGTATTTTTGTGCCCTTAAATGTCAACCAACCTTCCAGAAATGCCACTACCATGTACATAGAGGGATGACTGTATTTTGTTTTATGAAACTTAACCAAAATTGGTTCAATTCTAGAAAATGTCATCATCCATAGATACGACGACAATGGTAGCTGTCCATGCCGGATGATTTTACCACGGGGTCCCAATATTCTGAAAACTTCAGAATGTTTTCTCCTGTATTTGGGCCCAAACATTTACATACTGGGCCTATTATATAATTGTAATTTATTTTATGTCACCTTTATTTTACAATTAAGCAATGCATTGCTTATGAACATTGTGCGTGTGGGCGGGTTAAATTATCTGTGCGTTCTATTGCCGCGGAGGCGAGCTGTTGGCAATAGCATTCGAGGGGCCGGAGGCCCTGGGGTCTGGCGCAGGCCGCCCCGCGGAGCGGTCCTCCGCGCGCCAGGGGTCGCTGTGGCACCGCGCAGCCGCGCCGGGTCGCTCTCGCGTGGCTGCCCCGCCTCGGGCCCCCGGGCCGAGTGGGCGGGCACGACTGCGCCCAGGTCGCGAGGCGCCCTTCGACCAGCAGCGCCCGGGGCGGGTATAAATGGAGCGGTGGCTCCCCCAGCCGCCTCTCTCCGCCCCGGGTCGCCGCAGCCTCTCCCGCTTTCGGGCTCAGTAGCCTGAAGAAAAAAAAAAGAGAAAAAGATAAAAAAAAACTCGAAAACGCTCTAAAACCTGAAAAAAAAAAAGAAAAATAAAAGAGAGAAAGAAAAAGCGAATCCTCCTCGGAGAACCCGCGGGGAAGTCACTTGTGCACGCTTCCGGCCTGCCCGCCGCCGCCGCCGCACCTGGGCGTCCGTCGGTCCCTGTCTGTCGGTCCGGTGGTGAGCCGCCCGCGTCCACGCGCCTCCGCGCCGCCGCCGCCGCCCGCGCCGCGTGGCAGCCCCGCGCCCCCGCCCCCCGCGCCGTCCGCCCCGCGCACCACGTGTCCGCGCTGCCCTTCGCGGCCCGGCGTGAAGGCGGCTGCGCGCTCGGCCCCCCAGGCTTGCCGCGCCGACACCGACAAATATTTTGCATCCCTCGTCCGCGGCTGCTGTAATCTTAAACCGCCAGCCGCCCGAGGCCTATATTTAACGAGAAACGCGTACCCCGGAGGCCGCGTGGGCGCCGCTTGCCTGGCTCCTGGAGAATCTTTGTAATTGGGAGGGAAGTCCCCCTTTTATTAACACATCTATTTTGGAAATTGGGAGCTGGAGATTACAAACTCCCCGGGAGGGCCATATTGTTTTTTGAGAGCCTTTTGTCTGCGGCCCCGCAGTCGCGAGCGAGCGAGCCAGCCGCCCCCGACCTGCTCGGTGCCTCCCGCCGCCGAGCCTACGCCAGCGCTGCCACCTGTGAGCCGCGGCGCGGGCCCCGCTCCGGGAAGATCCCCTTTTGTCCGGCGCGGTCCTCGTAAGGAGTCCTGGCGGGGCTTGGGGTCGTGGGGGCTGGGGAGATGAACGCTGCCGCCAGCAGCTACCCCATGGCCTCCCTGTACGTGGGCGACCTGCACTCGGACGTCACCGAGGCCATGCTGTATGAAAAGTTCAGCCCTGCGGGGCCTGTGCTGTCCATCCGGGTCTGCCGCGACATGATCACCCGCCGCTCCCTGGGCTATGCCTACGTCAACTTCCAGCAGCCGGCCGACGGTGAGTGGGAGCTGCCCGCAGATTCCCGGGACCCGGGGGGCGGGGGCCTAGGAGCCATCCATCCCCCAGGCAGGTCCCTGCCCCCGTGGAGGGGGCCCCGCGACCGCAGACAGCACCGAGGCCCCAGCAGCCATGTGGGGAGCCGGGATGCAGGGGCGCAGAACGTGGGGTCCTGGCATCCGGTGGCCAGAGTTTCAGTCCGGTTCCCACCACTTGCTCACCGGGTGACCTTGGGCTAATCGGTGGTGGCGGAGGGGTTGGAGCCCAAGGAGACTAAAATGGTCCCGGGGGGGAAGTCACCGCGCTCCCAGGTGCGTGTAGTCCAGTGGAGCTGGTGTGTTAGAGCCCCTGGCTGGTGAGTGATCGTGGGCAGGTGCCCTCACAGGCCTGCCAGCGAGCACCATTGAAATACAATTGCTGCAGAAATTTGAGGTTGCAGAACCGCGGCCCCTTCTCCCACCTTTACCCCCTGGACTGAGAATCGGTTTGATTTTTTGTGCCGATAGGCATCTTTCCAGGCAGGTAGGAAGCAGGGGGATGCATCTCTGCGTTAAATTTGAGCAGGCACTTGAGTTTGCACCAGCAGAGCCTCGCGTGCCAGGCCAGCTCCCTGATCGGGGTGTTTGCAGCTGGTGTGGGGGAGTTCTGTCTGGAGGAGGCCTGGTCTGTGGAGAATGGATCTCAAGGTAGCCTGGGGAAGCACGGCTACGGAAATTGCTGGCTGATGGGGATTATCATTTCACCTGTGAACAGCGCTTTACACTTGTCAAAACCCTTTATTTCATCCCATCTGAAGACTATAGACTGTAGGGCTCCTGAGAAGGAGAAGGGACAGCAGAAGGTCGGAGGCCAAGCTCGGCCTGCCAGTGCAGTGCTCCGTGAACCCACACTGGGCCTTAGCGTGGAGCAGCGGCGTGGGGAGGTATGCCGCAGGCGTGGTGGCAGTGGCCAGGCCTGAGGAAACCTAATCAGGGGCTGCACGTGACTCCGGATTAGCAAGGAACAACTGTAGAGATCATTACCAGGAGAAACAAGCCGTTCTGTGGCAAAGGGTCTCCAGGTCCCTATTATTGTCCCCACTTGGTTTGCTGTCTGTGAAGCACAGAGAATGCCACTTGCCCAGGATGCAGCTGAGGCCAGAGGATAGGACTTGTTGGGATACACAAGGCACTGCTCCCGTCAATTCAGTGTGCCCTGAGCTGGCTTGTGTCTGGCCACAGGCACAAAGAAGGTAGCTGAGTGTGGCCTTTTTAGGTGGGAGGAGTGGGTGTGTTGGCTGTTGCCTGCCTTCTTGACGCTTCTGAACAAAAGTCCTGTCACTTAGAGTAGCAGAAGCCATTGGTCAGTGTTGTCTGCCAACACATAGCTCTGCAGGCCCTCTCCCTGCTATAAATAAGTGCAGCCCCATTTGTCAGGCTAAGCTGACTTGCCTTCTGCAGCACTGTCTGGAAATAGAAGAGGAGCCGTGTTGAAATGGGTTCCTTCTCTGCTAATTAATGAAACAACACAAATTGGGGGTCCCAGGCTTTCTGTCTCAGCTGGTCATCACAAGCAAACTCCCCTGTGCCAGGACCTTTCCTGGTTTGGGGTTGCCCTATCTCCTACTTCCTGACCTCCTCCCCTCGCCTAAGGAAGACGGGGAAAGGGTGGTTGGGTGGGGGAGGGAGGTTGGGGGGGGGGATACTTGTTGGCTGGCTGGGCAGCTCAGCTTGTGGAGGGGCTGTTAGGGAATTTTGTCCCCTTTTAAAGTGAGACGGTGCCTTGAGGCAGAAAACCTCCCCATCCCCCCCCCCCCCCATTCCTTTATGGAGGACATTCCTGGGTAATACTATCATTGCATAAATCAGGGTAAATGGCCACCAGCCCTGGGTCCTTGTTACTACGAGCAAAGAGAATTACTCCTGACCGCATGTGATGATAAATTTTAGCTTCTGGTCCTTTAAATGGTCTCCATGGTGCGCACATGGATTTGGTGGGAAGCTAAGGAACCAAGGCCTTGGATGGAGAATTTGTTTGGGCACCAAAGCATTTGAAGGCCTGGAAACCACCAGGTGCAGGGCCTACATGCGCTGTCTACGTGCACTGTCTACTTAGGCAGAAAGATGCTGCAGTTTTATCTTTCTTGTCTCGTAATACAAAGAACATTTCTATGTGTGACCATGAATATTTATCATTTTGGTGATTGAGGCTTTTTATCTGAATCAATTTCTGTTCTCAGAAACTGAGAATATAAGAAACGGGGCTGAAACCAGGGATAGCACATTTTCAGTCCCAATCACTTGCTCACAGTTTTGTTAATTCTATATTATTCTGTGTTAGCTTCATAATGGTTAGACAATGGTGTTAGTTTCTTTCTTTTTTTAATACATTTTTATTGATTTTAGGGAGGAAGGGAAAGAGAGAGAGAGATAGAAACATCAGTAATGAGAATCATTGACCAGCTGCCTCCTGCATGCCCCATACTGGGGATCAAGCCCATAACCCAGGCATGTGCCCACAACCCAGGCATGTGCCCTGGCCTGGGAATCGAACCTATGACCTCCTGGTTCATAGGTCAATTATCAACCACTGAGCCACGCGGGCTGCCCAGGTGGGTGTTAGTTTCTTAATCACTAGCTGCATCAGTTAGCCACCCTGAACATAAGTTTGTTAATTTTATGAAGTGGATAATTTCATTTGTCCCACCTGTCACTGTGAGTGATAGTCTGCAATGTCTTTTATAAGTGATAAACTTAATCAAATAGGAGGTACAGTAGTCCCCCCTTATTTCCTGTTTTGCTTTCTATGTTTTCAGTTACCTGTGGTCAACCGTGGCCCAAAAATATTAAATGGAAAATTCCAGAAATAATCCATAAGTTTTAAGTTGCACGCTATTCTGAGTAGCGTGATGAGCTCTCCCGCCATCCTGCCCAGGACAGGTTATCCTTTGTCCAGCATATCCATGCTGTGTACACTACCCGCCAGTTGGTCAAGTCACTTAGTAACTGTCTCCGTTATCAGATCGACTGCAGTAGTGCAGTGCTTGTGCTCAAGTAACCCTTATTTTACTTGATAATGGCCCCAAAGCACAAGAGTAGTGATACGGGCAATTCAGATATGCCAGAGAGAACTGGGAAGTGCTTCATTTAAGTGCAAAGTTGAGTATAGTACAATAAGATATTTTGAGACAGACCACCTTATAACTTTCATTACAGTGTATTGTGAAAATTGCTTCATTTTATTACTAGTTACTACTAGTTTCTTACCTAATTTATAAATTAAATTTTGTCATAGGTATGTATGTATAGGAAAAAACATATATAAGGTTTGGTGCCATCCGTGGTTTCAGGCATCCGCTGGGGGTGGTGGTGTTTTGGAACAAATCCCCCACTACTGTGTTAACATTTGATCCTGGTGCCATAAGGCCATTTAGATGATCTTGCCTAATTCCCTGACCCAACACCCAACAAGGATGCAGACCCCGAGGGGTTGAGACTTCAGCCATGAAGTAGATTACTTGGCTAGAAGTTATTTTACCCTCAGTAGCAACACAGGCTAGAGGCATCTGATGCCCTTTAATTGTAAGAGTTGCCTTTTATCAGTTATTACCTTGAAAAGTCCTGGAGTTACCTATTCCTGGGATAGTGGCAGTTACCTACGTGAGGTGTTTTATATCCTCGACTGAAATGTGTTTCTCTTGCAGCCGAGCGGGCCTTGGATACTATGAACTTTGATGTGATTAAGGGAAAGCCAATCCGCATCATGTGGTCTCAAAGGGATCCCTCTTTGAGAAAATCGGGTGTGGGAAACGTCTTCATCAAGAACTTGGACAAATCTATAGATAACAAGGCACTTTATGATACTTTTTCTGCGTTTGGAAACATTCTGTCCTGCAAGGTAAACACTGATTAAATAATTGCAGCAGAATAACTGTATTCTGAAAACAAGATAAATACTAAATGGGAAACTGCCTGGGTTTTGGGTGCCAGGGCGTGTAAATTTTCAAAATTCTGGAAATGGCTCTTAAGCCTAAATGTTCCCTGTAGATAATCTCGTGCCACAACCTAGCATAACTAGCAGGTGCTTTTGTGTCTTTGTTCTTCCCTCTGCCTGAAATATCCTTCCTGTCTTCTAACTTCGGAAAGCATGAAAAGGTTTCTGTTGGGGGCGGGAACCCAGAGCAGTGCCTGTGGTTTCCAGGAAGCTGTGTGTAGTCGTTTTAGAAGCATACACTCACCTTCATTTTCTCTGCACCTGTTTATGTGGAGAATTGCTAACAACTTGTGTGGTGGTGGTTTACATGGCCACCATTTGTAAATGGAACATTACTGAGTGCCCGACGCTGTAGTGAGGGTTAGGAAACCCTTCATTGCTGTAGCCGCCTGCAGTTTGCCCCGGGGTAGGCTAAAAGCCTCAGACATGGGAGACCCTGAGTAAGAGACCATGTGGCTCTTGAATCTCCGGACTGCCCCGTGGCACTAACGTGGCCTGCCTTGTCTTTGACAGGTGGTGTGTGACGAGAATGGCTCTAAGGGTTATGCCTTCGTTCACTTCGAGACCCAAGAGGCTGCAGACAAGGCCATCGAGAAGATGAACGGCATGCTCCTCAATGACCGCAAAGTGTGAGTGTCCCAGTCTGGAGCAACGGCCACCGCATGAGCCAGCCATGGCCCCACCTCGGTGTTAACTGACACACACAAGGCGGCTCCTGGTTCTCGCCCAAGTGTGGCCTGCTCCTACCTCTCCACTCCTGGGCTGGTGAGTCTCCCTGCTGAGCCACGGCAGCCCTTGTGACTCGCCAAAGGTGGGCTTCCTGCCCAAGCCATGGCCTGCCTGCCGCCTCTCCCTTAAAAGCACATGTCTGGGTTTTATGATCATTGGCACCTGGGCTGGCTGGAAAACAGCTCTAAGCCCACTCAGAGCAGGGGTCTTGGCCAGCGGCAGAGTGGAGAGGGCCCTGGACTAACCAGGAGCTGTGTATTAGCCATGTGACCTTGGTCTGTCCATGGGGTCACTTGCCAAATTGTCCCCGGATCTCCACTTGGCTAATTTATGACTCGGTAGCCTTTTAACACAGGCTGGTTCCACAGAAATACTTAATTTGGTTACAATAAAAAAATCTCATCCCGTCGCAGAAGACACTATTTATAATAGACCTTGTTGCTTTGGTGTGGTTATTGCAGAATGGAGACATGGAGATCTTAGCTAAGCCATTGAGAGGAGAGGAGAGGAGAGGAGAGGAGAGGAGAAGAGACAGTAATCTTGGCTATAATAACAGGCTATTTCTGTCCTCTGCCTTGTTGAGCAGACCAGGGGATGGGTTGCATTGATAATGTGTATGTGCCCAAAGATATCACTAGAGGGAAACCTAAAGATATTCAATGTATGGATACATTCCTATTAAGTGTAAACAACAATGAAATGAATAAAGTGAAAAATTAAAGGTAGTCCACGCCAGCAATTTTACTGCTCAGATTAACCACTGTTAACAGTTTGGTTTGTATCCTTCCAGACCTTTTCTATGCATTTACATAGATGCACAGAAATGGACGTTTAAAAAACTTGGTCATCAGGTTTCTTCACGAAGGCAGTGTGATGTGGTAGGAGTAGCCTGGTGTGAGCCAGGAGCCCTGGGGCTGGTCCCTGCAGGACAGTCCTACTTCTTTTTCTTTCTGTGGGGAGTTGGGCATCTCTGAGCTTGCTTTCTTGGTGGTTGGACTGGGACTTGTGTTTTAACTTCTCCTGTCAGCCTTTAACCTGCGTTCCTTTGGGTCCCTGGAAATCATGGTTTGTTCCTCTGGATGATCACTGTTTTTCATGGGTTCCTTTTAGGTTTGTGGGCAGATTCAAGTCTCGAAAAGAGCGGGAAGCCGAGCTTGGGGCCAAAGCCAAGGAGTTCACTAATGTGTATATCAAAAACTTTGGGGAAGAGGTGGATGATGAGAGTCTGAAAGAGCTGTTCAGCCAGTTTGGTGAGTCAGGTCCTTTGGCCCATGTGCCCTCTTTCATAGTCCACCAGACCTGGACTTCATCTGTTTTCAGTGAAGAGAAGAGGGCACCTAGACCCAGAAGTAAAACACCTTCTATAACAAAGGTCACAGGGTAGCTAAGAATAGATTCCAGGCCTCAGCTCTTGGCTTTACTCTACCTCGTCCAAGCTCCAAGGCCATCTCAGCAGCTTGGTCAGAATTAGAAGGCCAGGCACGGTGTCTCTTTCTTAGTAGTCCATCTGGGTTCAGCAAGAGTTTGCTTCAAGTGGGCTCCTTGAACTGTGGTACCGATGGTGTTACTAATAGTTCTGTCCTTTGGTAATAGGTAAGACCTTAAGTGTCAAGGTGATGAGAGATCCCACTGGGAAATCCAAAGGCTTTGGCTTCGTGAGTTACGAAAAACACGAGGATGCCAATAAGGTGAGAGTACCACCAGGGTCGGGGAAAATTTTATAGGAAGGCTCCAGAATGCAGCTAGGGCCTTGGTAACACATAGAGTGGAGCTGGAATTATCTAAGAGTCTAGTAGTGATGTACAGTTACTGTGCTCTGGAATGGCCTTCTTAAGGGGTTTTACATGTTAATGTATCAGTTAACTGTTTTCAAAGCACTTGGCACATACCTGTCACCTTAGCTCTTCGGCCTTGCAGGTTGGAATAGGACAGGTGTTTGTTCCCATTCATAGGCAAGGGAACTATGGGCCAGAGAGTTTGTGATTTGATACTAGGACATTAGCTACCTGTGGGCGTAGTATCAGATACATTCTAGGCCCTTGACATGTATCACTTAGTACCCACAAAAGAACTGAATCTGATGACAGCCCAATGATCAAGCCAGGCTCGTGTCTTCTATGCTTGTATTTATACAACTGTGCTATTTTCCCCCCTATGTTCTCTGGGCCAATAACCCATCTAAATATTAACCCCGTTTTATTGATGAGGAAGTTTGAATTTGCTTAGCTGACTTCAGAGACAGAGTGAAGTTAGTTTTTAGCCCTATAGGGAAGATTTCTTCCTCGGAATATTTGGTGGGTCTTACAGATCTCCAGAGCAAGGCCCCATGCCTCTGCATCCTGTTTTAAAGATGCATATTTATTTCTTCTTCAGGCTGTGGAAGAGATGAATGGAAAAGAAATCAGTGGGAAAGTCATTTTTGTAGGCCGCGCACAGAAGAAAGTGGAACGGCAGGCTGAGTTAAAACGGAAATTTGAACAACTGAAGCAAGAGAGAATTAGTCGATATCAGGTGAGAGGTGGTCTTGGCACAGCCTACCAACAAGGAATTTACTATGTGTGTTGGCAGAGCACCCAGATATTTAACAGACTTTCTTGGGGACTTGGAGCCTGCTCACCATCATCAGGCTTAAAAGGATATGCCTACCAGATATAGCAGCAATTCTAGAACAGGGACCAAAGAGATTAATTTATTCCTTTAGGGACTCTGTTCCACAAGCCTCAGTCTTAGTTATGTGGTTCCTTTTATTTAAATGATATGCATTTGTTTGGAATGGTGGCAAGGAGAGCCCTGCTGGGATGAGTGGTCAGCCAGAGCAGCTGTGAGGAGATGATAGCAGGTGAGTACATGGTGCTCCTATCAGAATCTTAGAGTGGTAGTTTCTCAACTTTGAGCCTGCACCAGAATCCCCTGCAGGGCTTGTTAAAACACAGATTGCCGCTCCGGCTGGTGTAGCTCGGTTGGGCGGCGTCCCATACACCGAGAGGTTGCCACTTGATTCCCAGTCAGAGTATACGCTCGGGTTTCGGCCTCAGTCCCTGCTAGGGGGCATGCAGGAGGCAGCTGATGGATCTTTCTCTCTTCTTTCTTCCTCTCTAAAATCAATAAAAGCAAACACATGGGTTGCTAGACCCATTAGGTTTGGATTCTGGCCTGAGAATTTACATTCCAAACAGATACCCACCAGCTGCTGCTGGTGGTCTGAGGCCTACACTTTGAGAAACCACTGTCTTACGGAATATATTGGGGGAAGGGGGGAAAAAGACTAACAGTGATTCTTCTGCTGTAGGGGGTGAATCTCTACATTAAGAACTTGGATGACACCATTGATGATGAGAAGTTAAGGAAAGAGTTTTCTCCTTTCGGATCCATCACCAGTGCTAAGGTATTTTATACTGAGATTCTCGATTGAAAACAGAAGTTGTAATCATTTAGCAGTTTATTGGCATTGGTTTCATTGACGGAATAGGATCTAAATTGTGTTCATTTCTGAGAGTAGCTACCACATTAATCTAGCAAATTCCTCCTGGCATTCAATTTGCCATCTGAGTGTATGCTCTGGAGAATGACAATTCATTAGGTTATTACCGCGCTGTCTTGTCTCCCAAGTCCTGGGGTATGGAGATGAATATGAGTCCCTCACTGCCAACCCCCCCAGAGCACCTGAATCTTTCCCATTCTTTGCTGCTTTGTGCTAGTGTGGGGACAGATGGTGCCACAGTAAAGCAGAGGAAATCCAGACGGGTTGTTTTTCATTTGTCTTGCGGCCTGTCTCTACAGCTCTGCCACACTTTCTCCCTGAACGAAGGTATTGTGAGGATTTTAGAGCTGGGGTGAGAATTTCCATCCTGGTCTGAGAAAGAAGGAAAGATGAGTGGGAAGTTTGTTTTCCCATGTTTTGCAGTTTGAGTCATTTGCTTGATTTTTCTTTGATAATCAAATCAACTGAGTTAGCAGGGTAAGTATGTGAACCCTATTTTAAAGTCAAGGAATTTGCTCTAACCAGTTTGGCGCAGTGGATAGAGCGTCGGCCTGGGGACTGAAAGGTCCTGAGTTCAATTTCGGCCAACGGCACATGCCCGGGCTGCAGGCTTGGTCCCCAGTGGGGGCCGTGCAGAAGGCAGCCAATCAATGACTCTCTCATCATTGATGTTTCTATCTCTTCCTCTTCCTTCCTCTCTTAAATCAATAAAGAAATATATTAAAAATAAATAAATAAATAAAAGTCAAGGAATTTGAGTCCTTGAGCAAAAGAATGCTAGTTATATCAGGATGGTGACCTATGGTTTTGGCACTTCAGGAATGTGACAGGATCTGAAAGTTTTGGGTCACAGCCTGTTGCAGACTCTAGTCCTGCTCAGCAGAGGTGCAGCAGGTGTCACAAAGTCCTCTAGGTGATGAGAAAGGAGGCCGGCTGAGCCAGTAAAGACTCTAGGTGACTCTGTCCTGGCGCTTAGCTTAAGTCACTTACAACCTGGGAGTGTCATCATCAGTTATAGCAGAGAGGTGACAGAGACTGCCCGGTGGGGTTTCTCTAGTTTCTCGCCCCTTCTGTCATCACCCCCTTGACTGGCCTCCATCAGTGCAAGGAATGCTAATCTCCTTGCTAATCAGCACAATAGTCCAGTTGTCATTTCCAAGAAGAGAGCAAAAGAACCATATCTTGAAGTTTCATAGGCACCATTTTCATGATCAGGGTATCTTGATCTTACCTTGTTGGTCCATTTCATAGGTAGAGAGTTGTTGGGTTGATACACACCTTTACTTCCATGTCCTCTCCTTAAGGAGGCTCCCCAGGCAGTGAGCTAAGACAAAATGGTGCCACACATATTCATATTGCTACCAGCACTTGTGAACAGACAGGCCAGGGGGAGTAGTAAATAACCTTTTCAAGTGGGGAAAAGCCATTTGTGAAAGACGAGCTGGGAAAAGACTGCCTGAACCAGTGGACATGTGGCTCTCTAGCTGTTTGCCTCACGGACATTGAGGCTCAGAGGAGAAGTAAGTGTTGTGTTAATGTTGTACAGCTTAGAAGTTGCAGAGCCAGGACTAGAACCCAACTGTCTCCCAGCTGGTCATTTTTCAGCTGTTACTCCCATTGAATAGCAGTCATTGGTTTTAACTCCTTCCCACATGTTGTGTTTCCAAAGCATATCCTCAGCGTGCTAACAGCTTATTAAAATTTTGTTCACCAAACTCTTAGGCAGATGAATTCTACAATTATTTTTTTTTTTTTTTTTTTTTTTTGTATTTTTTTTAATTAAATCTTTATTGTTCAGATTATTACATTTGTTCCTCTTTTTTTTCCCCCCCATAACTCCCCTCCTCCCAGTTCCCGCCCCACCCTCCGCCCTCACTCCCCACCCACTGTCCTCATCCATAGGTGCACAATTTTTGTCCAGTCTCTTCCCGCATCTCCCACACCCCTTTCCCCCACAAGAATAGTCAGTCCATTCCCTTTCTATGTCCCTGATTCTATTATGATCACCAGTTCATTCTGTTCATCAGATTATTTATTCACTTGATTCTTAGATTCACTTGTTGATAGATGCATATTTGTTGTTCATAATTTGTATCTTTACCTTTTTCTTCCTCTTCCTCTTCTTAAAGGATACCTTTCAGCATTTCATATAATCCTGGTTTGGTGGTGATGAACTCCTTTAGCTTTTCCTTATCTGTGAAGCTCTTTATCTGACCTTCAATTCTGAATGATAGCTTTGCTGGATAAAGTAATCTTGGTTGTAGGTTCTTGTTATTCATCACTTTGAATATTTCTTGCCACTCCCTTCTGGCCTGCAAAGTTTCTGTTGAGAAATCAGCTGACAGTCGTATGGGTATTCCCTTGTAGGTAACTGAGTTTCTTTCTCTTGCTGCTTTTAAGATTCTCTCTTTGTCTTTTGCTCTTGGCATTTTAATGATGATGTGTCTTGGTGTGGTCCTCTTTGGATTCCTTTTGTTTGGGGTTCTCCGCACTTCTTGGACCTGTAAGTCCATTTCTTTCACCAGGTGGGGGAAGTTTTCTGTCATTATTTCTTCAAATAGGTTTTCAATATCTTGGTCTCTCTCATCTTCTGGCACCCCTATAATTCTGATGTTGGTACGCTTGAAGCTATCCCAGAGGCTCCTTACACTATCCTCGCATTTTTGGATTCTTTTTTCATTTTGCTTTTCCGGTTGGATGTTTTTTGCTTCCTCGCATTTCAAATCATTGACTTGATTCTTGCGCTCCTCTGGTCTGCTGTCGGGCGTCTGTATAATATTCGTTATTTCAGTCCGTGTGTGCTTAATTTCTAGTTGGTTCCCCAATATAAGATCGAGGGTCTTATTAGTTTTCGTGTAGATCTCATTAAGTTTATCGGCAGCTTCTAAACAGTTCTTGAGAGACCTTAAAAGTGTGGTTCTGAACTCTATTTCTTCCATTGACAATTTTGTCCTGTTTCTTTGTCTCCGCATTTTGTTATGCTTCCTTGGTGCACCCCCTAGTGGTCTTTGTTCGCAGTCTTATAGATAAATCTTGATTGTTGTAGCTAATTCCAGGGAGGGTTTGACCTCCAGGCCAAGTGGCTATGAGAATCAGCTGTGCCAGCAGTGAGAGAACTTCTGTCCTCTAGGGAGGTGCTAATCTAGCCTTTGCCTGAGGCTATCCGGCAAATGCCTCTGTGCAGGGCTTGGGCGGGGCGGGTCGCACAGGATCAACAGGGTGGGCCGGAGAGAGCAGTTATGGCGGCTCTCAGTCCTGTCCCAAGGGGCTCTGCCTCTCTGAGTCCTAGCACCCGCTGCAAAGCTCGGAGAGAAAGCTGCACTCGCTCTGACCGAAGCCAGACAGTCCCGCTTCTCCCGTTTGAGTCTGGGTCCCTAAAGACTCGCCCGGATCTGGTGCTCAGAGTCTGCGACTCCCTCCCGATTGAAAACAACAACCGCGCCCTCCGCCGCCAGCCCGCTCCGCGCACTCCGCACCTCAGAATTTGACTTCAGCACTGCGCCTCCTCTGAGTGTCCGTATGCGTTTCTCTTTCCTCCTAGTTGTAGGACTTCCACTCAGCCAGCGTTCCTGTGGTTCTGGGTGATGTCCCTTCCGTTTTTGGTTTCACTTTTGAAGTGGTTGTTCGAGGCAGCAAACTCCGGCGTTAACCTATGCCGCCATCTTGGTTCTCCCTCCGATGAATTCTACAATTAAATTGCTTGACATTACCATCTAGATCTCTTGTGGATACCTAGAGATAGCTGTGCTACTGGATATCATGGAACATCTTTCAGTTCCTGGTTTAAACCATTAGCCATTTCATAGTGTTTGGGAACTTTAGAATCTAACAAAGAGAATGCCTAAGTCCTACCCTTAGAAGTTGTGACTCAATTGGTCTGGAACAGGGTGAACAACCCCCCTCCTAGACATGATTTCTCTTTCAGCAGAACCCAGGTTTTCTGAGTCTTAATAGCTGCCCAAACTTAGAACACCTTTTTTCTAAAGCTGGTCTCCTTTCTGTAGGTAATGCTGGAGGATGGGAGAAGCAAAGGGTTTGGCTTTGTCTGCTTCTCGTCTCCTGAAGAGGCTACCAAAGCAGTCACTGAGATGAACGGACGCATTGTGGGCTCCAAGCCACTGTATGTCGCCTTGGCCCAGAGGAAGGAAGAGCGAAAGGCTCACCTGACGAACCAGTATATGCAGCGGGTGGCCGGAATGAGAGCACTCCCTGCCAATGCCATCTTAAATCAGTTCCAGCCTGCAGCTGGTGGCTATTTTGTGCCAGCAGTTCCACAGGTGGGTCTGCTGTACATTCATGGCTCTGGAACCTGCCCACTGACGGTGGCTCCTGCAGTGGTCAGGGATATCAGAGTTCTAGAACGACAGGGAAGGGTGCGTCAAATAAAATGAAGGATTTGTCCATGGTCATACGTACAGTGGCAGGGACGAAATAAAATACTCTCCATTAACTGACCTTTCTTTGGAGTAGAGAGAGAGCCTCTTCCTGAATTAGCCAAGGCCTGGTAGTGAGATCAGATGCTTCTCTAGTGTGGACTCAGGTCCTTGAAATAAAAGGGCTTGGGTGCTCTCTCTTGCAGGCTCAGGGAAGGCCTCCATATTACACACCTAACCAGTTAGCACAGATGAGACCTAATCCACGCTGGCAGCAAGGTGGGAGACCTCAAGGTAGGTGGTGGGAAATGGATTGGTTTACAGGATATACTTAATCCTGGTCTCCCCTGCCTCTCCTTGCCCCACTTCTGAGGTGCAGCCTAAGTTCTGGTCCACATTATTCGTTGCTGATGTGCAATTTTTATCTTTTCACCAGGCTTCCAAGGAATGCCGAGTGCTATACGCCAGTCTGGGCCTCGTCCAACTCTTCGCCACCTGGCTCCAACTGGTAATGCTCCGGCCTCTCGTGGCCTCCCTACTACTGCTCAGAGAGTCGGTGAGCAAACTGGCCTTGAGAAGCGTGGCCTGGGGAGGAGGGATCAGGAGGACTAGGCTCTGCCCAGGGTTGGTCAGTTTGTTGGCTCATCTTTGAGTCCTGGTTCTGTAATCTTAGCTGTGTGCTTAGGTAGGTACAAAGGGGCAGAGAAACAATTCATTCTAGGAGTGCTGGTTACTTTTAAGAGTCTTTGCTCATTGGTGAGCCATGTGAACAAGGTTAGTGGTAGAAGTTTGTTAGCTGGATGACTAGAGGCAGCCCGTTCTTCTGGGTGGAGTTGGGAGAGTTAAGGAAACTTTTTTTTACAGAGTATGTCCTGTATTCCAAAAGGTGGAAAGAGTTGTATGCTATCTGTTGGCTGTTCCTTGAGAGTAGCAGTAGAGGCCCCATGTGTGATGTGTTTGAACATACTTTGGAATTTCTCCTTCTGTGGGGCGTGGCCAGTTGGACATCTGCCAACACTGATGTGCATTTGCTGGTCTGTTGTAGGGTCTGAGTGCCCGGACCGCTTGGCTATGGACTTTGGTGGGGCTGGTGCCGCCCAGCAAGGGCTGACTGACAGCTGCCAGTCTGGAGGTGGTATTGGATGCACACAGAATGGGGAAAGATGGGATTTGACGGGTCTTTGCCCAGACTGATGGGCTTTAATTTTACTTGTTCTTTTCCTAAGGTGTTCCCACAGCTGTGCAGAACTTAGCACCTCGCGCTGCTGTGGCTGCTGCTGCTCCTCGGGCTGTTGCACCTTACAAGTATGCCTCCAGTGTCCGCAGCCCTCACCCTGCCATACCACCTCTGCAGGTGGGTCCACCAAACACCGCTAAAGGATTTCCCCCGTTCCCGTGCGATTTAAAAGATGCCTTGCTTTGATTCCTTAAACAGGTGTTAAATGCCTGCTCTGTGTCAGGATGCTGTGTCGTGTGTGGTGACACTGCCCTTGAGGGGCCCTCTAGCGGGCCAGAAGGGGCTTAAAAGTGTTCTTCCTGAAACAGTTCGCTTGGATATGCCCCGGAGGAGACCGCTGGTGCTTCCTGCTTTCTTTTTTACAATATATGTGTGTTCATTCGGCTCATTGAGCTTTCATTTCTCTTTCACCTCCAATGGCTTAATGGATCCTTAGCTGCTCTGCAAGGTAATGAGTATATTGAGGCAGGAAAGAACTTCATGTCACAGAGTCCAGCTTCAGAGGTGTTGAGTTGAGGTGGGGCAGTTGGACCCAGATACTAGGTTGTCTAAGGTGGAACTTGCTATCTCTGGAGCTGTGACACCCAGGCAAGCCATGCTGCAACTGCAACTGGTTTGTTGAAAAGCTCAGTAGCACTTTGCTTAGAGGAGACACACCAGTCTTGTGATCCAGGAGCTGCTTCCTCCTGCTCCATGCTCTTGAAGTTGAATATTCCCCGGAACTTGATGCTATGTGAAATATTTTTTGCCTACAAGGCCCTACTTTTAGAGCTCTAACTGGCATTGACCTTGCATGTTGATAGCCCTCAAGTATTTGATAAAATAAAAACATTTGGTACAATAAAGGTTATGTGGGATGTAATTATAAATGGTTTGATATGCATACCCTTTGACCTGGTCTTTACTAGGAATTCATTCTAAAGGAAAAAATTTTTAGGAAAAGGCTATACATACACATGTTCACTATACCTTACTTATTAACAAGGTTTTAAATTTTATTAAGGTTTTGAATTCTTGGGTAACCTTGGGTAAACAACCTTAAATAAATCAAAATCATTTGATAGATGGTTGCCAAGCATTGTAGGTTTGTTTTATTTCCCTTCCAATAGCATACTGTTCTTAGGGTAGTTGGCTGTGTGTCTGTGCCCACACCACGATTCCTCACTTCACACTCTCTACCCCTCAAGACTGCAGTTAGTTCCTGACAGCAAAGACAACTACTCCACCTCCTCTTTCACATAGGAGACTTTCAGATGTTGAACGGTCACCCTCTTGGTCACCCTCAAGTGTCTTTTCCTTGGTGCTAACCCGCTGCCTCTCCTGGTTCCCAGGCACCCCAGCCTGCGGTCCATGTGCAGGGGCAGGAGCCCCTGACCGCCTCCATGCTGGCCGCAGCACCCCCCCAGGAACAGAAGCAGATGCTGGGTACGTGCTTGCACAGGAGGGGGCCAGAGCCTGGTACTGACCTGGACACCAGTGTCCACTCTTTTCTGGGATTCAACTTGGTTTTTACTTGAGTATCTTCCCATAGGCGAACGTTTGTTCCCTCTCATCCAAACCATGCATTCGAACCTGGCTGGAAAGATTACGGGAATGCTTCTAGAGATCGACAACTCTGAGCTGCTGCACATGCTGGAGTCCCCCGAGTCTCTCCGCTCCAAGGTGAGCAGGGTGGTCTCAGCTGCGGATGATGACCGGTGGCCTTGGACCCCCACATGTGGCAGAGAGAAGGGGCCACTCTGGTGTGGGTATTTGAGAAAGCAGCACCAGGAGAAGCCACTACTGGATCTGGTAATCAGGGAGGAGTGGAGGGGCTCTGCTTAGATGTCACTGACCACCTGGAGATTTCTCACAGGTGGATGAAGCTGTGGCAGTTCTACAGGCTCATCATGCCAAGAAAGAAGCTGCCCAGAAGGTGGGCACTGTTGCTGCTGCTACCTCTTAGGCAAGGAAAAAACGTACGTTTGGCTATTTTTTGTTTTCTATAATAGTTTGACTTGTGAATATCTTCCTAAAATATTAGGGACAATATGTAGAGCCAGTTAACTTGGGGATGCTGCCATCTGGATGAGTTAACATGGAGAAAAGAGTACAGGTTATAAATTATAAGGAGCAAACAACAGTTTTCTCAATAAGCACCTAGTTACAAATTTTGTATAGCTTATCCTTTCCTGATGGTTATAAGCAGATTTTTTTAAAGCAGATTTTCTTAATCACATTTTTAAAAATATATTTTATTGATTTTTTTTTTTACAGAGAGGAAGGGAGAGAGATAGAGAGTTAGAAACATCAATCAGCTGCCTCCTGCACATCTACTGGGGATGTGCCCACAACCCAGGTACATGCCCTTGACTGGAATCGAACCCGGGACCCTTCAGTCCGCAGGTCGACGCTCTATCCATTGAGCCAAACCGGTTTCGGCCTTAATCCCATTTTTGGTTTGGAATAATGATGAATATAATCAGATCTCACAGCCTCATTTCTATGACCATCTTCCTGGTTTGAGATTGGTGAGGGTCAGCTGTGTATATAGCCACTGCTTAGCTCTGGGAACACAGTAGGCACAGGCCTTGGTGTCAAAGTGGAAGAGACAGACACACACACCTGACTACAGTTACAGCATGTGTTCCAGTCATCTTCTGGACTTGGGGACCATGGTCCCTGTCTGCAGGGGATTGGGTGAGTGAAGCTTAACTAGGACCTCTGACAAAGGCTGATCAAGGAGAGAACCAAATGAGCAGAGGCACAGTCACGGAAAGTGCAGGTGGTACGGGCTAGAACTGGCATGATGGTTGGGGTTGACTCAACATAGCCATGGCTCCTTGGCTTTTGTCATTTGGAATTTAAGCAAGAGAACCATAAAAGTATAAGTTTTGAGTACAGGATGGCTTACAAGGAGGGGAGGTGTAAGGGTTTACAGACTAGTTATCCTCAAAGTCCGTGGCTCTAAATTAGGTGTGCCCCTTCAGAGGACATTTGTCAATGTCAGGAGACATTTCTGGTTCTCATAACTGGGAATGTGTCACTGGCATCTAGTGGGTATAGGCCAGGGATGCTGCTAAACATTCTACACTGCACAGTATAGCCCCAGCAGAATTTTATCCAGGCCAAAATGTGAGCACTGAGGTTGAGAAACCCTGCTCTGTAATACCTTTTATCAGCCAGAGATTTCAGTGAATCTCTGAAGTTCTTTTGATTATTTATGTTGGTGCTTTTCTTTTCAGGATTCAAAAGCCAAATAACCCCTCATGAAATTCAGCTCAAGGTTTGAAGACTTCCTAGCTTGTCCTATGGACCTCAACACTAAGAACCACAAATTGCAAATTTAATAGGTCATTTTGTATCAAAAGGTCAATTATGAAGCACCTAGAATTTTTCAATTAAAAGAATATATTCTCTGGGTTCTGCTACAGCTCAGACAGTGTTAACTTTTTTTTTTTTTTTCCTGTTGTGGGTTTTGATCTTTCCCCAGAAATTGGTTTTATTTGATGTATCCAAGTCTTTAAGTTTCTCAATAAAGAAAAAACTCCATAAAACTGCCTATCTTGTGTTGTACTCTGATCACAGTTTTATTCTATAAATCTCTTCACTGGAAGTAATTTTAGGATGTAAATAGGGTCAAGTGAAGTTCTGTATAGCTTATTCTTTCCTGCAGTTATAAGCAGGCTATTTTGGGTTAGCTAGGTGTGCATAATTGTCCCATTTCTTTCTGTTATGGAAGGACTTTATATTTGCTCCATTTAACTTAAGAGAACAGGCATCTGATCAAAGCTGGCCTTGGATCCGATATAGGGGTGGCATGTTTCTGAAGGACATGATGAGATATGCAGAACCTGGTCCCTCCCTCCATGACATGCTGATGGTGGGTTGTCCCTTTTCTCTCCAACAGTCCTGCATGCAGGTCAGCATGTCCAGTTCCCCAAATTCTGCAACTGGGGTTTTCCCCTGGCAGCGGGAAAAGCTTGGGAAGATAGGTCCGAGTGGCAACAGCAAACAGTTGCTCAAATCATAAGTGTTTTGTGATTCCTTTAGTCCTTAAAACAACCTTATTGGCCAAGGCTAACAGTCTACGTGTCCTTTTCCTCCATGAACCCTCCCTTTTTCCTTTCCTTGAGCTTGGCAGGCTCTCCTTCGGGCCTCACCCACGTGATCCCATTCCTTGGAATGTTCCGTTTTGGTCGGCTCCCCCTTTTCCTTAAGGTCTGACCCAATGTACAATAGATTCTCCCATTTCCTGACGCCGACCATGGATAACGCGGCTATGTATTTGCGTTTTCTATTTGCGCCCCGCCAGCCCCCACCCGTGCAGCTGCAGAACCTGGTTGGTGCAGGCATCTGCGCTAGAGAGTTAGGGGCGGGGCCCGGGAGCGGGCTTCCGGCGGAAGACGCAGCGGCAAGATGGCTGACACCGCGGGGTGCCTGCGTGGCGGTGACACCGGTCTTGAACGTGACACCGGTCTTGAGCCGAGGTTGTGGTTGGCCCGTGGCGGCACGTGGTGGCACGCAGCCGCACATAGCGGCCAGCCGGGATGTGCGCACAGTCTACGTGGCGGCGGCACGTAGCGGTCAGGGCCGGGTCTCATGGGGTTTCTACCCCCGCGGTTTGAATGGTGCTCACTATTTACGTAGCGGCGGCAGGTAGCTGCCAGACCCCTGTCACGGGTTTTACCCGTGCAGTTCGGTACTTGGTACTGGCGATCTACTGATAACGTGGCGGCACGTAGCGGCCAGGACGCTGTCTCTTATGAGTTTTACCCGAAAAGTGCTCGGGATCTACGTGGCGGCACGTAGCGGCCAGGACGCTGTCTCTTATGAGTTTTACCCGAAAAGTGCTCGGGATCTACGTGGCGGCACGTAGCGGCCAGGACGCTGTCTCTTATGAGTTTTACCCGTGCAGTTCGGTACTTGGTACTGGCGATCTATTGATTCACGTGGCGGCACGTAGCGCCCAGGACGCTGTCTCTTATGAGTTTTACCCGAAAGGTGCTCGGGATCTACCTGGCGGCACGTAGCGGCCAGGACCTGGTCTCAAAACCCGCGCAGTTTGAAAGGTGCTAGGGATCTACGTGGCGGTCAGGGCCGGGTCTCATGGGGTTTTACCTGTGACGTTTGAAAGGTGCTCGCCATCTACCTGGCGGCCAGGACCCGGTCTCGGGGTTTACCCGCGCAGTTTGAACGGTGCTCGCGATCTACCTGGCGGCCAGGACCCGGTCTCGGGGTTTACCCGCGCAGTTTGAACGGTGCTCGCGATCTACCTGGCGGCCAGGACCCGGTCTCGGGGTTTACCCGCGCAGTTTGAACGGTGCTCGCGATCTACCTGGCGGCCAGGACCCGGTCTCAGGGGTTTTACCCGCGCAGTTTGGAAGGTGCTCGCGATCTACGTGGGGGCACTTAGCGGCGGGACCCGGTG
The DNA here is from genome assembly GCF_963259705.1 of Myotis daubentonii. NCBI lineage: Eukaryota > Metazoa > Chordata > Mammalia > Chiroptera > Vespertilionidae > Myotis > Myotis daubentonii. Next base: position 193,586,724 of record NC_081842.1, on the reverse strand, counting down.
TCTTTAGGTTTTACCCCTGCAGTTTGAATGGTGCTCACGACTTGATGGCGCCATTGAACCTAACGCTGCCCAGAGTCCTTTTCCCTAGGACCTAGACCAGAACAATGGTGAGATCTGTTATTGGGACCTTAATTGGCATCCCAAACTCTCAGCCTTGGCTCCCTAGATGAGGCATTTCCAGAATAGTTAGGGAATTATGGAAACAGCCTCACCATTGGTTGGTGAGCACGTGATGCAGTTGTCTGGTTGATTGCTGAGGAGGGTTGGGCTGGGGTTTTCCAGGAATAACCACTCCATCTGGAAAGATGAGGGCAAACATCCTGGAGGTGCTGAGGCCAGAGCTAGGTTTGAAAGGTCAAGAGTTAGGCTCCAAGGTGGGAGCAGGGCGTTGGCCTGAATGGAGAGCAGGAAGAGCAAAAGCCTAGAGGGGTGAAGTAAGTCTAGCTCTTGGAGGCAAATAATTTGGACTGGGGAAGCGGAGGAGAAAAGACTGGAGAGTCAGGTTATGAAGGTCTCATATGCCACGCTAAGGAATTTGGACCGGTCCTATGGGCATTGGTGAGCTTTAGGGCAATATTAAGCAGGGCAGTGCTGTAATCAGATTTGCGTTTTCTTAGAATCATTGTAGTCACTGTACAGAGGAAGGAGAAATGAAGTGGTGAGCTCATTTGGAAGCTGTCAGAGGGGCTAGATGTAGGGCTGAAGAGGGATGGGGAGAAGTTACTTTGTGTACTCAAAAGACTGTAGGGCCCCTCCTTTTCTGGCCTTTGACTATCTTTTTTTAAAAATATATATATTTTATTGATTTTTTACAGAGAAGAAGGGAGAGGGATAGAGAGTTAGAAACATCAATGAGAGAAAAGAGATCGATCAGCTGCCTCCTGCACGCCCCCCAGTGGGGATGTGCCCACAACCAAGATACATGCCCTTGACCAGAATTGAACCTGGGACCCTTGAGTCCGCAGGCCAATGCTCTATCCACTGAGCCAAACCGGTTTGGCCAGCCTTTGATTATCTTGCTAGCACATTGTTACTGCAGCCATACCAAGAGTATGGAGGACGTTAGTTCCGAAGGAGCTTGGTGCCTTTGTAGGTGGGCTGACAGAGGAAGTGGATGGCAAAATTCTTTATGCAGCATTTACTTTTTTTGGAGACATCACAGACATTCAGATTCCACTGGAATATTGAACAGATGAGTCTTTCCAATGTCTCTCATGTTTAGATTCCTAATGAGAATCCAGCTCTGCTACTAACTTTGTGACTCTCAAACTGTCTGAGTTGTTCAGGGAAAGAGCTTGAGAACATTAGGTCATGTGCATTCATTGTAATTTGGTATGTGCTGAAGTTAGGGAGGAAGTCACTGATCTTGGTGATGGAAAAGGAATGTTCTAAGGATCACGAAGCCAAGATGGGGGGATGGCTGTGGGCTGAAATGTACAGAGATTGACAATTTGTCGGATTTGAAGAAAGGCTTTCTCCACATTGGAACCATTTGGGGCCTGTCATTTCTGATTATTTAACTTATAAACTGTATAGTAAGAACCAGTAAGAAGATGGTCTCTCTTGAAAAGTCTGATTATTGTCTCACACTTGCTGGTAGCTGAAACCGACCACATCTTCTGACCAGATTTCCCTTCTTGGCAGCTGTGCTTTCAATATGTTTTTTGTTTGTTTGTTTTTTCATTTTAGAGCGAGAGGAAGAAGAGGGAGAGAGAAACATCGGTCAGCTATGGGGGCCGATCCCGCAACCGTGGGCATGTGTTCTGATGGGGAATCAAGGTAGCAACCTGTAGGTGCACAAGAGGATGCCCAACCAACTGAGCCACACTGGCCAGAGCATTGACAGCTGTGTTTTTAAAAAGCAGAGGGAAGTTCAGCCTGGACAATGGAGCCTTGGCCTCTGGTCACCTGGGTGAGTTTTCCTTCTGTTGGTATCACAGTTATAGTGCCATGGTTCTAATTGATCCATGGTTGTTATTTTTTAAGATAAGAGTTTTAGACCCAGCTCTGCCACTTTGTGTGTCACTCTTAAACTCTTTGAGGCTTAAGTTTATTTTATTTTTATTTTTTATTTTTATATGAGCGTTTATTCCAATAATGCTGGCAGTATGGGAGAGCAGCAAGTCATCCATAAAAATCTTTCAATTCTTTTAAAAATATATACATATTTTTTATTGATTTCAGAGAGGAAAGGAGAAAGAGAGAGAAACATCAATGATGAGAGAAGCTCAAGCCCACAACCTCGGACATATGCCCTGACCAGGAATTGAATATCAATCTTCTGGTTCATAAGTTGATGCTCAACCGCTGAGCCACACCAGCTGGGCAAGTTCTTCAATTCTTAAATAAAATGGTAAGGCTGGCTTTTTTTTTTTTTTTTTTAAATATATTTTGATTTTTTACAGAGAGGAAGGGAGAGAGGGATAGAGAGTTAGAAACATCGATCAGCTGCCTCCTGCAAACTCCCCACTAGGGATGTGCCTGCAACCAAGGTACATGCCCTTGACCGGAATCAAACCGGGGACCCTTGAGTCCCCAGACCGATGCTCTATCCACTGAGCCAAACCAGTTAGGGCAGTAAGGCTGGCTTTTGGAGGCCTTTCTACCCCTGCATTCTATAAATTAGTAGCTCCTATTGTTCTTGCTCTCCGTCAACTGAAATAGCTCTGCTCCCTTCTTCAGTAGTCACCTCACTCAGTGATGAGATCAGTGCTCTGTATATAGTTAATGCTCAATTGATAGATCAACATTTTTTCCTATTTTCTATGTCCTGTAAACAAAGGTTATCAAAATGCTTGGAAGTGGGGGGTGGGTAAGAGATCAACCAAAGGACTTGTATGCATGCATATAAGCATAACCAATGGACACACGACACTGGGGGGTATGGGAGGCTAGGGGAAGGTCAAGGGGAGGAAAAAAAAAAAAGGAGACATATAATATTCTTTGTAATACTTTAAGCAATAAAACAAAAAAATGCTTGGAAGTAACTTTAAGGCTTAAATTGTGTAGTGGTAGACTTGGATACTACAAAGCTTAAAATTTTTAGCTATATTGACATAAACAAAATTACTTTAATATTTCTGGAAGCATTGTTTACTAAACCAAGGAAAATCTGAAAATTTGATTTTCACTTTTTAAATGATTATCAGGACATGCCCCGCTTCCTCCTCTTGCCCACGCAATTAACTACCGTATTCTCTTGTCCACATAATTAACTACCTATCTCTGCTATTGTAGAAAAGCACCAGGGATTTGCTGTTGTTGAATTAGAGTTGGCAGAGTTAAGTTTCACTGTTCATTATTTGATTAGTGTTACTGTTGTCATTGGTTACAAAAGGTGCCACTCTCCATTTGGGTGGGTAGAGTAGATTCCTGGGGCTGCCATAACAAATTACCACAAACATAGTGACTAAAACAATAGAAATTTATTCTCACAGCTCTGGAGGTTAGAAATCTAAAATCAAAGTATTGTCAGGGCCATGCTCTCTCTGAATATTCTAGGAAAATTCTTTCCTTCCTGGCTTCTGGTGGCTCCTGGCCATCCTTGGCACTCCATGGCTTGGAACTGCATCACTCCAATCTCTGCACCAGTCTTCACGTGGACTTCTTCCGTGTGTGTGTGTGTGTGTGTGTGTGTGTGTCTGTCTTCTCTCTTAAAAAAATTGTTTTGAGAGAGAAACATTGATATGAGAGTGAAACATTAGTCAGCTGCCTTCTATATGCCCCCTACGGTGGATCAAGCCTGCAACCCAAGCAGTGTGCTCTGACAGGGAATAGAACTGGAAATCTTTCCGTGCCCTGGCTTATGCCCAACCAACTGAACCTCACCAGCCAGGGCTTTGCCTTCTCTTCTTCCTTTTTTTTTTTTTTTTAAATATATTTTATTGATTTTTTACAGAGAGGAAGGGAGAGAGATAGAGAGTTAGAAACATCGATGAGAGAGAAACATCGATCAGCTGCCTCCTGCACATCTCCTACTGGGGATGTGCCCGCAACCCAGGTACATGCCCTTGACCAGAATCGAACCTGGGACCTTTCAGACCGCAGGCCAACGCTCCATCCACTGAGCCAAACCGGTTTTGGTGCCTTCTCTTCTTATAAGGACGCTATTCACTGGCTTTAGGCCCATCCTAGGCCAGTATGACCTCATCTTAACTAATTACATCTGCAAAGACCCTAATTCTAAACAGGGTCACATTCTGAGGTACATGTGAAATTTGGCTTGTGGTGAGGTAGGAAATTCCTGCTAAAAGTTCCCCTCATGTAGTCAGAATGCGGAAGACAGGTCCCGAAGAGCCCTGGGCCTTCTGACCTGGCATTTCTAGTTCCTGTTTCCTGTGTGTCTTCTCTGTTTCCATCACTGGGAACAGGTCTGTATACCACCAGCTCAGTATATGTTCTCTGTTAAATATATACATATAATCCAGGCAGCTAGGAAGGGAAAATACGTCTTTTCTCCTGTGCTTGAGTGACTGAGTTTATTTAAGTGCCAACTACAAGAAGAGCTGAACTGCAGACATGAGTTTGGGGGAGAGGGCAGGGTGCAGCAGCCACTGATGGAGGGTGGAGAACCTTAGCTTTTCGCTGAGCTGTTCCTGGTGCTTAGTCACAAGACCCTCCTGTACATGCTGTGCTGCGAGTTTCCATAGTCAAAGTTATATAGGAACAAATTTGTCATTATTTGGAAGTGTTCACGATGAACTATTTATAAAATTAATTCTTATTTAGATAGCCCCCCATTTAACGTTTGAATGAGTCCCAGCCATCTTTGTTGACCCATCCTTCCCTGACTGTCTGTATCTACATTGGAGGTCAGGAACCTGCAGATGATGGGCCGGCGCCATCTGCAGCTGTTCTTGTGTGGCCTGTGAGCTAAATGGCTTTTATATGTTTAAAGGTTTGTGTGTAGATGTGACCCGCGCCCCTTCCCCGGTGCGTTATTGTTCGCCCAGGGAGGTCAGCCTGGCGGCACTGGCGCCCTGACGCCGCCTAGTGGCCGCCACTGGAGACTCTCCCTCCGCCGCCCCCTCCTCCCTGCGGCGGCAGCAGAGGAGGGGGAGCTGGGAGTCCCTCTCCTCCCTCCCTCCCTCCCTCTCCTCCCGGCAGCTGCGTCAACGGCTGATCCGGGTTCTGGCACTGCCGCAGCCGCGTCAACGGCGGGTCCCGGCTCGGCAGCTGCGTCAACAGCTGATCCGGGCTCTGGCGCAGCAGCTGCGTCAACGGCGGCTCCCGGCTCCGGCAGCAGCATCAACCGCGGCTCCCGGCTCCCGGCTCCGGCTCCGGCTCCGGCAGCTGCATCATCCGCGAATCCCGGCTCCGGCGCCGGGGACTGCGATGCGCTGGGCCTGAGGCTGTCTGCCCGGCTCTTGCTCGCTTCCCTTGACTCTCCCACCGCTTGCGCCGCAGCATCATCCCGTGAGTGCCCCTGACAGGAGGGAAGATGGCTGAAAAGAGCTGGATGGATGACCTTGCCGAGGAGCTCGACATATGGGTAATAGGGCTGCAAAAATGGATCACTCTTAAGCTCACCGAGCGGGGCATCGACATGAGTCCGGCGGCGGTGGCGCGGTACCAGGGCTGGTGGGCCCTGCTGGGCTGGCACTTGCTCGTGCTGACGGTGGTCTTCCTGCTGGGCTATGGCTGGGTCGCGATGTGCTCCTGGGCCGCGTCGTTTGCCAACGAGCCGCCAGAACGCAAGAAGCGGAGGAGCGTGCCCCGCCGGCGGGAGGAGGCAGCAGGCGCTGGCGCTGGCGCTGGTGGCGCAGGCGCAGGCGTTGCCGTTGCCGCTGGCGCTGGCGTTGGCGTTGGCGTTGGCGCTGGCGCTGGCGCTGGCGTTGGCGCTGGCGCTGGCGTTGGCGCTGGCGCCCGCAAGAAGCGGAGGAGCCCGCTCTGCCGGCGGCGGGAGGCGGCCGCGCCAGCCTCGGGCTCCTACAACCTGCCGCTGCTGAAGAGCCTCCGGAGCGAGGAGCAGAAGAGGGGCCGCAAGAAACTGCCCGAGAAGCCCAGAGACTTGCTGAGAGAGAGATACCCTGCTGCGAGGCAGGCATTAACCAATTGCCTCCCCTACGTGCCCCGGCCGGTAATCAGACCTCCAACCCACGTCTGCGCCCCGACTCGATTTCCTGGATATCGAAGCCACCTTGCGATGCACAGGATGGCGCTCAACCAACCGGATGAGTACGACGAGCTGGAAACCTTTTTCATTTGGGTTAGGCCAAATGGGCGCGCTGTGGAAGTGGCTGAGATGCAAGTTGCTCGCAGTGTAACCACCAAGCAGCCATCTGAGACGGAAAAGAAGAATGAAGAGTCAAAGAAAAACAACTAGAATCAAAGTCAGATGCTAAAGCAGTGCAAAAGTTTATGCCATGATGGGAAGGAAGCTGATGAAGGAGCCTGGGAAACGAAAATTAGTCACAGAGAAAAATGAAAGCAACCTAAACCTGATAGGGTGTAGACTGGTTCAGGTTCATTGGATTCAGCTCTCCCTGGGATAGGAAATACCATCACAGTTACCACCAAGCAATTTACAACTGCATCATTTCATGGTGAATCTCATCTAAATGTTTGAGTTAGCAACTTTAAGTCTGGAAAAGAAGATCCTAAACTTCAGTTTTCTTCAGGATTGAATGAAAACCTCAGTGTAAATGGAGGAGACTGCAACGAAAAGTCTATAAAACTCACCTCTCAGATAATGGCAGGTGAAGAGAAGTGGAACTCTTTGAATGGAAAAGACTATGGAAGGAGTTGGCGTGACCATTCAATATTTTCCGACATTGCTGCTTGGTCTAGTGTGGATAGGGGAATGAATACCTCTGAACACAATTCTGCTTCTTGTGCATCTCTCACCCTTGGCTGTTTTTGTGTCTATGTGTACTGCTGAGCCAGTTTCTCAGTCCACGACTACTGATGATCAAAAAGCTTCAGATGATGATAAAGAAAAGGAAGAGGGTGTTCTTTCAACCAGGAAACCTAAAAAGAAAAAGAAGCAGCAAGGTGACGATAACTCTCCTGCACAGGACCCAGAAGAATTAGAAAAAGAGATTAGGGAAGAGCTTCCAGTGAATACATCGAAAGTCCGTCCAAAATAGGAAAAAGCTTTTTCTTAGAAAACCATAAGCACTAGAGATCTAGTAGAAGTACTCGTCAAAAATAACCATCCTAGCAAGACTCGTCCACCTGCTGTTTCTACCGATCCACCTGTTACTTTATCAAAAAGTGATTCTGACAAGAGCCCAAGTGGCACCGATGCTACAAGAGTCAGATAAATCCAAGTCAAATGCTAAGTTCACAAACCAAGTTTGGAACTAGCTGGGAATCTCCAAACAAATGAAGAAAGCCAGGCGGGAAACATGAACTTTCTTTTTCTGAATAGGACATGTGTTTGCAGACATTGTCTTGAAGATTATGCTGTGTATGTAATAATTTGTGAACATGTACAGAGTTATGTAAATTTAAACCAATTTTTAAGACAAAAATGGAATCAAAGGACAGTTAATTTATGAAAGTAAGAGGTCAGCAGAGTATACTACAGACAGTCCTCGGGTTATGTTGAACTCGAGGCGTACGTTGTTTTCGTGGTTACGGTGCCATCTCCCATTTATTTATTAAAAAAAATGTTCTGTCATTTTGACATATGTACATATGTGCTTTGTTTTTTATTATTTATTTACCACAAGTAAAGGTCAGGAATTGTTATTTTTAAACTTTTTTTACTGTTTCATTTCATTACTGCTGTATATGTGCTCCATGTGAGTGATGTAGGTGCTTATGTAAGTGGGTTCTGACTTATGGCGAAAAATCGCGTTACATCGGGCCATAGGAACCGATTTCCGACGTCACCTGAGGACCTACTGTACATTGCTGGAAGACACTTCGGGAAAGTCTTCAATTTAATGAGAACATTCTTAATTCAAGAATATTATCCTGGTTTACAACAGATTGTGCCCTATCTCATCTGCAACTGAGGAATAAAGGATTCTGATTAGAGAGGGTTGCCTACAAATTTCATAGGCAACTTCTTGGACTTTATGCATGGAACTTATATCATTTGAATCTGTTTTATGCTTAAAGTGCTTTGATCAAATGCATAATCTGCCATATCTTTACATATTTGTTGGTAGCAATGTGTATTAAAGAAATCATGTGCAAAAAAATAAAATAAAAATAAAATAAAAGGTTGTGTGTGTGTGTGTGTGTGGGGCCGGGGGGCGGGGGGGGGGGGGTGAGGTGGGCGGGATATGTAGCAGAGACTGTATGTGGCCTGCAAAGCTTAAAATATTTAATCTCTAACCCTTTTCAGAAAGTTTGTTAACCTTTAGTCTAGGGCAGTGATTTTCAACTGGTGTGCTGCAAGAATTTTTAAAACATGCAGTACCTGACTATTTAGTCAGGGGGGCCGACCCCATTTCCCTTAGAGCAGTGGTTCTCAACCTTGGCTGCACATTAGAATCACCTGGGAATCTTTTTAAAATCCTGATTTCTGGGCCTCATCCTCCGGAAATTCTGTTTCTTTGTTATGGGGTGGGGCCACACATTAGTAACAAAGAAACAGAATTTCCGGAGGATGAGGCCCAGAAATCAGGATTTTAAAAAGATTCCCAGGTGATTCTAATGGGCAGCCAAGGTTGAGAACCACTGCCTTAGATTGTGAAAGAATGACAGCAGCGAATACAATAGCCGTCCTGTACGAATGAATAACACAATTTTTGTCAGATCAACAAAAAAATTTTTTTCTTGGTATGTAGCAAAATTTTAGTAATAGTTTATGTGTGCCATGAGATGAAAAGGAGTATAAATTGATTGCAAGTTAAAATTATGAATCTTGCATAAGAGGCAGGATTTCATGAAATATCTAAAAGTGATTATGGAAAACTGCTGTTTTGGGCTCTAGTTTAAAAAGTGAGACTTGCCCTAACCCAGTGGTCGGCAAACTGCGGCTCGCGAGCCACATGCGGCTTTTTGGCACCTTGAGTGTGGCTCTTCCACAAAATACCACGTGCGGGCGTGCATGTACAGTGTGATTGAAACTTTGTGGCCCATGCGCAGAAGTCGGTTTTCGGCCTGGGCGAGTCTGTTTTGAAGAAGTGGCATTAGAAGTGGGTGTGGGTCGGTCGGGCGATGGGAGACGTGGTGCAGCTGGCCGCGGGATACGCAGCGCGGGGTGGGGGGGTGGGGGGGTGGGGGGGTGGGGGGGTGGGGGGGGAGGTACATTGTTTTGAGGTACATTCGCTGAGGTCGACCCCTTCCAACTCTCCCATCCACACTCATCTATCTGAAACAAGTATGCAAGACGAGTGTGGATGGGAGAGTTGGAAGGGGTCAACTTCAGTGAACGTACCTCAGATTGAGGACGTTTTTAGCAAAGGCCAGCTTAGGAGTACCCTAATTAAGTTAATAACAATGTACCTACCTATATAGTTTAAGTTTAAAAAATTGGGCTCTCAAAAGAAATTTCAATCGTTGTACTGTTGATATTTGGCTCTGTTGGCTAATGAGTTTGCTGACCACTGCCCTAACTGGTTTGTCTCAGTGGATAGAGCGATGGCCTGCAGACTGAAAGGTCCCAGGTTCGATTCCGGTCAAGGGCATGTACCTTGGTTGCGGGCACATCCCCAGTAGGAGGTGTGCAGGAGGCAGTGGATCGATGTTTCTAACTGTCCTTCTCCCTTCCTCTGTAAAATATCAACAAAATATATATATTTTAAAAGTATTAATATATTTATTGCTTTCCGAGAGGAAGGGAGAGGGAGAAAGAGCTAGAAATATCAAGGATGAGAGAAAATCATTGATTGGCTGCCTCCTGCACGCCCCCTACTAGGGATTTAGCCCACAACCTGGGCACGTGCCTTTGACCAGAATCGAACCCAGTCTGCAGGCTGACACTCTTATCTATTGAGCCAAACCAGCCAGGGCAGAAAGTGAGGCTCTTTTGAGCCATTGAAAAGTGACCCTCTTGTGAAGTTAACCCAATTAACAACCAAGGAATAGAATACCTACAGGATTATGACAGGCTGGGTGCTTCAGAAGAAATGAATTACTATTACTGTTCTAACAAATCACCACAAATTGGGTGGTTTACACAATACAAGTGTGTTACCTTATAGTTCCAGACATCGGAAGTCCAAAATGGGTCTCACCAAGTTACAGTCGAGGTGTCAGCAGGGCTGTGTTCCTTCTGGAGGCTCCAGGGGAGAACCTGTTTCTTTGCCTTTTCCAGCCTCTATTGATTGACCACATTCCTTAGCGGTGGGCCCCTTCCATCTTCAAACCAGCAAGGGCCAGGCAAGTCTTTCTCACAGTGTGTCACTCTTTATTATCAGCTGATAACCTTAATTCCATCTGTAACCTTAATTCCTTCTTGTCATATAATAAGCATATTCTCAGGTTTCAAGGATAGAATGTGGACAACGTGTTGAGGGGCATTATTTTGCCCACCACAAAACCCTTCAATGTTTGACCATTAAAAAAAAATCTTTAGGATCAATCTTTATGACTAAGTGTGAAATAAGGATGTCATTTTGTGCTGTCATTCAATTTTTTTTAAAGTTGCTGGAGATAAAAATAGTACTTTATTCATCTTTGTTTCTAAGCACAAGGGCAACCTAAATCTAAAGAACCTTAATTCATGTTTTTTTTTAAATATATATTTTATTGATTTTTTACAGAGAGGAAGGGAGAGAGAGAGTTAGAAACATCAATGAGAGAGAAACATCGATCAGCTGCCTCCTGCACATCTCCTACTGGGGATGTGCCCGCAACCAAAGTACATGCCCTTGACCGAAATCGAACCTGGGACCCTTCGGTCCGCAGGCTGATGCTCCATCCACTGAGCCAAACCGGTTATGGCTTAATTCATGTTTTTTAATCTTTATGAAAGGGTCCAAAATAAACTCTTTTTAAAAAATATATTTTTATTGATTTCAGAGAGGAAGGAAGAGTGAGAGAGAAATAGAAACATCAATGATGAGGGAAAATCATTGATCTGCTACCTCCTACACACCCCCTCCTGGGTATGAGCCCACCCCCTGGGCATGTACCCTGACTGGGAATTGAACTGTGACCTCCTGGTTCATAAGTCGATGCTCAACCACTGAGCCACACTGGCCGGGCAACCAACCCCGCCCCCTCCACCCCCCACCCCCGTTTTAAATCTCTCTACTTGCCTTTTCTTAGTATCACTTATGTTTGTTCTGCAGGCTCCTATATTAGAAGGGACTTTTGTTATTTTTTAAGGGCCTTCTTACAGCCATTGATTATCGTGAGCCATTTCTCAATACTCTTCTTTCCACTTAAGGAATTGAAATACAGTGTGATAAGGGTAATGCCAAAGCAAGAATCACTGGTTCCTCAGCTAGGAAACAAAATACACACTCAATTGCTTGACACTTTATTAAACACAAAGCAAGACTAAGCGTCTTTGCCTTCGTGGTAAGAGCCGAAGCAGGAGCCCAGGGAGGGGATGACTGCGCAGCTTTCCTCCTGGGGAAGAGGCGCGCTCCCTGTAGCCTGTGTTGTGGGGAGGGGGAGGGTTGCCATACCCCCAGCAGGGTCAGAGCATCTGCTCACCTTCCTGCTCTTCCTGTTACTGAGCGGCTCTTCTGACCTCTGATGTTGTCTTGGCTGTTCCCTGATCTGTTAACTCTCCCAGCTTCTGATGCTGATCATACTAGTCTCCCACCATCATAGACACCAGACTTGGAGCCAGCTCTAAAGATTTTGGCTCGGGGTGCATTCTGAGTGAGAATGAAGGGTTCCATTGGAGGCCTGGCCTGAGGAGATGAGCAAGAGGTCGAGGCCTCTTTTGAAGAGTCTTTTTCTCTCCGGAGCTTTATCTCCTGGTCAATGCTCTCGGTCTCCTCTAAGCTCATACCAGTCCACCTTCGAGGGGAAGGAGGTACAACTTGTGAACACGCCATCATCTGCTTCACCGCTTTCCACAGCAGATTTCAGTGCAGACAACCCACACCCCACCTCCTCCTTTGCTGGCGCCTCTGTTTTGGGCCATCTCTGAGGTGCCATAGCCATGAGATTAGGGTGGGCCATTGAGGAACTAGCAGTGTTGCCTTCAGTTGAGTTGTTCTTGGTTTTGGGCAACTCAGACTCTGCCACATGATAGGGCTGGCACTGAGTTAAGTAGTTTAAAAAGTGTTCTCGAGCCCACAGCAAGTTATCTAGGCGCCTGCCAGGTTGGCTTGTGTCATGGCGAGCGCTCCCTGAAATGCTGGCACTTCAGGTCGGTGCAAGCAATCTCTTCCAAATCTTCATGTTGGCTGAACAAGTCGAGCTGCAGTAACACTTTGGCAGCCTCCTTAAGGAGGTGTAGTCCTTTCAACACCTTCTCTTGGATTACCCAGGAACTGCTGGGTTCAGCCGCTACTTCCACTTCGTCCGGAAACTTCTTGCTGATCGCCAACAGCTTGGTAACTGCATTCATCCTTATCGTTTCAGATCCGAAGATCATGTCAGCACAGACCTTCCTGTTGGGAGAAAGGAAGTGTATGGTGTCTCCGGGACTTTTTATGGTTGGTTTTGTGCTTAGCTTGTCGTTGGGAGAGGGGGTGCAGGCTCCTAGTTTAGAATTAATCGTCAGTCTCAGACTTCTTAGAAGTAAAGGGCAGGCTGTCAGGTATTCTTTTAATCTAATGAGGTTTAAGGAGCTGATGTGTTATCGTCCTTTCAGAATGAATCTGAATTCTTTGAGAGAACAATTCGTGTCAATTTGACCAAACCAGTGATGGGGACTAAGGAAGGCTCTTCCAGACCAGGTGAGGGGCCACCACAGGTTCCCCGTCATGTCCCTGACGTTAGCCCCTTTGCATTTTCATCTCTGTCTTACTTCCTGCTGTGGTGGTAGTGTGTGCATGAATGGAGCGGTTTGTAGTAGGGAGAGAATGTGGCTCCTCCAGGGAAGTAATAGAGGCGGAGATTCTCAGCAAAGCCAGAGGCATTGTCCCCATCAAAGTCTTGCTTTTGGACACAGACACAGACATAGCTGTGCCCTTCCCGCCTTAACAAGGGTGGGACTTACTTTTGCTCTGCTTAGTCCTCTTTTTTCTTTTTTTAAAATATATTTTTATTGATTTCAGGGAGTAAAGGAGAGGGTGAGAGAGATAGAAACATCAATGATGAGAATCATTGACCAGCTGCCTCCTGCACGCCCCCTACTGAGGGTTGAGCTCGTAACCTGGCATGCGCCCTTGACCAGAATTGAACCCGGGACCCTTGTCCATAGGCTGACACTCTATCCACTGAACCAAACCAGCTAGGCCATCATATTTCTTTTTTTAATCCTCACCCAAGGATATGTTGTGTGGTTTTTTGTTGTTGTTTTTAATATATTTTTATTGATTTCAGAGAGGAAGGGAGAAGGAGAGAGTGAGAGAAACATCGTTGATGAGAGAGAATCATTGACCGGCTGCCTCCTGCAGGCCCCACACTGGGGATCGAACCCACAACCCAGACATATGTCCTAACCAGGAATCTAACTGTGACTTCCTGGTTCATAGGTCGACACTCAACCACTGAGCCACATTGGCCCGGCTGTTGTTTTTATTAATTTTAGAGAGAGGAACGGAGAGAGAAACATTGATTGGTTGCCTCCTATATTTGTCCTGAGTGGGGACTTGAACCTGCAACCTTATTTTTATTTTTATTTTTTCAGATTATTTTTTTATGTTTTTATTGATTTCAGAGAGGAAGGTAGAGGGAGAGAGAGATAGAAATATCAATGATGAGAGAGAATCATTGATCGGCTGCCTCCTATTATGCCCCTTACTGGGTATTGAGCCCACAACCAGGGCATGTACCCTTGACCAGAATTGAACCCCGGACCCTTCAGTCCTCAGGCCAATGCTCTATCCACTGAGCCAAACCAGCCAGGGCCTGCCACCTTTATGGTGCACGGGACAATGTTCCAATTGAGCCACACTGGCCAGGGCTCAGCTTAGTCCCTCTCTACTGTCATCTGCCTCTGCTAAGACCTGACTTGAAGGCTTGACATTTCCCAGTGACAACTTTCCTTGTTCTGGGAGTCCCTCAGAGGTAACTTCTGCCTGTGACAGAAATTACACACATGCATTTCTACTATCTTCCTAATCCTGCCCTGGTTTCAGAGACCCCTGCCCTCAGGCGCAGCTCTCCGGCCTGTCCATACACCATCGGAATCATGCAGGGGCTCCTCTCTCCACCCGTTGACAGTGGGGTTTCTCTGAGTTCCTTCCTTAGCCCTCAGCCCCTCTCTCCACACTGTCCTTGGACATTTCAGCCACGTCTGTCCCGTGAGGTCGTAGCCATTCAACATCTGGCCTCTCGTCCTAGCCCTGGCCTCTCTCCCAAGCTTCACGTGTTTCTGCCTGCACGTCTCACAATCGCCGTAAACAAAGCCTTTCCCAAAGCCCCTCCTTTCACGCTGGTTGGTCTTCCCGGGCCTGATCTTGTTAATTTTGCTGTCTTCCACATATTTGCCCAAACCAGGAGCCTCAGTGTCATCTTAGCCCCTCACGATTTTTATCTGATGCATTGCCGTAGCCGGCTAATTTTATCTCTTACGTCTTCCGGGATCTCTCCCCTCCTGTCTGTTCCTGCCACATTTTCTTGGCTTATCCTCTGCCATCTCTCCTGTGAGTAATGACCGTAGCTGGTCTCCGTGCCCCAGTCCTGTGTCCTGTCCTGAGCAGCAAGGGGAGCTGCCTGAGCACAGGCCTGATGACGTCGCTCTCAGCATTCTCGGGGTCCCTCATGACTGGATTGAGTCTGGGATAGGAGGGCTGCCATGTTTTTATTCTATGAAACAAAAGTTTGTAGTTACCTATAAATCCTATGTTTTTGAATAAGCAGTGCCTTTGCCTAAGATGCCCTTTCCAACTTATTTGATCTGGTTAACTCCTACTCCCTGTCAGAACTGAGCTCAGTCGCTGCCTTCTCCAGGAAACTCCCTGGTCCTCCAGTTGAGTTAGACAGTGTCCCTCCTGGGCTTCCGTGGAACCCTCTCTCCAAGCATTTACTGCTCTGTCTTGGCATTGCTTATTTAACAAACGTTTCATTGTTTACTCTGTGTTCTAACTGCTTTACAAATACTTAATCCTATCGATAATCCTATGAGATAAATACTATTATTATTCCCAGTTCTAGGTGACAAAACGGGCCCAGTGAGGTCAAATAACTTGTCGGACATGGACATTACACGGCCTGTAAGTGGTGGATCTGAGATTTGAAGCCAGGCTGTATCAGTGCGGGATGTGTCCTCCCTCAGTTGTGGACATCCCTTCCCCATTGCATAGCCAATTCTTCAAGGCAGAACCTTATCAGACTTACCCACAGTGCTTGGCCTGATAGTTCAGTACCCCTATGTTTTGTTGTATTGTTTTTTCTTTTTCAATATATTTTTATTGATTTCAGAGAGGAAGGGAGAAAGAGATAGAAACATCAGTGATGAGAGAGAATCAATCACCAGCGGCCTCCTGCACGCCCCCCCACTGGAGATCACGCCTGCAACCCAGGCATCTGCCCTAATCGGGAATCAAACCATGACCTCCTGGTTCAAGAGTTGATGCTCAACCACTGAGCCACACTGGCCGGGCTCAATGCCTCTATGTTGACCTAGCTACACTACAAGGTGGTCAAAGACAATAGTTTTCTATATCAAACAAATGGAGAGTTTGTAATGAATGTTTTATTTATCTAGTCAGCCTGGTCTGCTTGGAGCATAAAGCAAGGCCCAACCTCCTCCCTTGTCTTTGAGCACTGAGGCCCAGGAAGCGGGCTGCCCTCCTTGGTCCCAGTGCAGCCAGCCTGTGAATATGTAGGGTTAGGCAAGAGGGAGAGGTTAGCGTCTCTTTGACTGGAGTGAGGTGAGTGGGCTTGAGCTGGGGTTTGAAGTGTTGAGAGTTGTATTGGGCCCGAACAGTGTTATACGTGACTGGAGGGAGGGTGAAGCAAGCCTGTGTGTCTGAGGGCAGGTCGAGTGTGATGAGGTCCGTGCCTGCAGGGTGGGCTGGAATTCGTGCTGCAGTCTCCTGCTGCTGATGCAGCTTGGTGCTATGGCCATGGCCTCTGCTTCCTGCAGCCCCAGCGGGCCCAGGCCACCCCTGTCAGCACCTCACTCCAGCCTGCTCCCTGCACTTGGGTTCTGGGTGTGTATGCAGAAGACTGCTCGCTGCCTTGCTCTGGGAGTCAGGGAGTTCTCTCTAACCTAGCGATTTCTTCACCCAGGGAGAGGCCCTGCCAAAGAGGCCTTGTCAAACCCCCGGTTCCATGGACATCAAGACTGGGAGCAAGCCGCCAGCCGCATCCAGATACTCCTGCGCTCAGACGTGGTTTCCATGACAACAGGTGAGCAGGCTCCGGGGGAAGCTGCCGCAATCTGCACCCTGGGCACGATTTCTGCCCGAGTCTGCGTCAGACATCTTAGATCCCAGCAGCTGGAAACAAATAAGACAGGGCAGGTATTTGAAGCTCTATAAAGGCTTAGGACCATTAGAAAGAACAAGCAGTTAAAAGTTATAAAATATTTTAATTGCCATCTGGTTTAGTTTTATTGTGTGTTTTTAAAAATTATATACTACACATATAAAATAAGAATTCTGTAAGAACAGTACAAGGAACTCTCATATGTCCTTTTTCCATTCATTAATTTGCTTTTTGCCCCTATACTTCATCATTTTATTATATACAAATGTTTACCCCCCTCCCCCCGTGCCAGTTGAGAGGAAGTTGAAGACATGTCCTTTGACTCCTAAATAATTTAGTATGTATTTCCTGAGAACAAGAATATTCCCTTACTAATCACAGTACAACTATCAAAATCAGGAAATATAATATCAATACAACCCTATTAACTAATCTTCAGCCCATATTCAAATTTCATCACTTATCCCAATATTTTCCTTGATAGTAATGTTAGCCGTTTTTCTTCCCAACAAAAATTTGCACATTGCACTCAGTGGTGAGTCTTGTAGTATCTGTTTTCATTGTCTTTCGTGATGGTGACATCTTTGAAGAGGACAGGCCATTGTTTAAGGTCCTTTCTCAGTTTGTTAACTGGTCCTGCCTCGGGGTCAGATTTAGATGATGTATTTTGGCAGGAATGCCCCAAGAGCACGATGTTTTCCTTGTTAGTGCATCTTATAAGGAAGTATATGGCGTCAGTTCCAATATTTGTGATGTTAGCTTTGATCAGTAGGTTAAGGAGATCTCTGCCAGGTTTTTCCAGTGAAAGTTACTATTTTTTTTTTTATTATTAAATCTTTATTGTTCAGATTATTACATCTGTTCCTCTTTTCCCCCCCCATAACTCCCCTCCTCCCAGTTCCCACCCCACTCTCCGCCCTCTCCCCCCACCCACTGTCCTCATCCATAGGTGCACGATTTTTGCCCAGTCTCTTCCTGCATCTCTCACACCCCTTTCCCCCCGAGAATAGTCAGTCCATTCCCTTTCTATGTCCCTGATTCTATTATAATCACCAGTTCATTCTGTTCATCAGATTATTTATTCACTTGATTCTTAGATTCACTTGTTGATAGATGCGTGTTTGTTGTTCATAATTTGTATCTTTACCTTTTTCTTCTTCTTCCTCTTCTTAAAGGATACCTTTCAGCATTTCATATAATACTGGTTTGGTGGTGATGAACTCCTTTAGCTTTTCCTTGTCTGTGAAGCTCTTTATTTGACCTTCAATTCTGAATGATAGCTTTGCTGGATAAAGTAATCTTGGTTCTAGGTTCTTGGTATTCATCACTTTGAATATTTCTTGCCACTCCCTTCTGGCTTGCAAAGTTTCTGTTGAGAAATCAGCTGACAGTCGTATGGGTATTCCCTTGTAGGTAACTGAGTTTCTTTCTCTTGCTGCTTTTAAGATTCTCTCTTTGTCTTTTGCGCTTGGCATTTTAATTATGATGTGTCTTGGTGTGGTCCTCTTTGGATTCCTTTTGTTTGGGGTTCTCTGCGCTTCCTGGACTTGTAAGTCTATTTCTTTCACCAGGTAGGGGAAGTTTTCTGTCATTATTTCTTCAAATAGGTTTTCAATATCTTGCTCTCTCTCATCTTCTGGCACCCCTATAATTCTGATGTTGGTACGCTTGAAGCTGTCCCAGAGGCTCCTTACACTATCTTCGTATTTTTGGATTCTTTTTTCATTTTGCTTTTCCAGTTGGGTGTTTTTTGCTTCTTCGCATTTCAAATCTTTGACTTGATTCTTGCGCTCCTCTGGTCTGCTGTTGGGAGTCTGTATAATATTCTTTATTTCAGTCAGTGTATGCTTAATTTCTAGTTGGTTCTTTATCACAACATCGAGGGTCTCATTAGATTTCTTGAGGATCTCACTGTATTTATCGGCGGTCTCACCAGTCTTTTCAAAGGCCTTACTAAGTTTATCGGCGGCTTCTAGACAGTTCTTGAGAGACCTTAAAAGTGTGGTTTTGAACTCTATATCCTCCATTTCTGTTGTTTTTGTCCTGTTTCTTTGTCTCCACATTTTTATGCTTTCTTGGTGCACCCCCTAGTGGTCTTTGTGCGCAGTCTTGTTGTAGTTAAGCCTTGATTGTTGTAGGTAATACTGGGGGGATTTGACCTCCAGGCCAACTGGCTGTGAGAATCAGCTGTGTCTGCAGTGGGAGAACTTCTGTCCTCTAGGGAGGTGCTAATCTAGCCTTTGCCTGAGGCTATCCCGCAAATGCCTCTGTGCAGGGCTTGGGCAGGGCGGGTCCCCGGGGATCTACAGGGTGGGCGGAGCGAGCAGTTATGGCTGCTCTCAGTCCCGTCCCCAGAGGCTCTGCCTCTCAGAGTCCCAGCAACTGCTGCAAACCTCGGAGAGAAAGCTGCTCTCGAGTTCCGACTGATGCCAGAGAGTCCCACTTCTCCGGTTTGAGTCTGGGTCCCTAGAGACTCGCCCAGAACTGGAGCTCAGGGCCTGAGCCTCCCTCCCGATTGAAAACGACAACCGCGCCCTCAGCCACCAGCCCGCTCCACACGCACCTCCGCACCTTTGTATTTTCCGCACTGCGCCTCCTCTGAGTCTCAGTATGCCTTTCCCTTTCCTTCTAGTTGTAGAATTTCCCCTCAGCCAGCTTTCCTGTGGTTCTGGGTGATGTCCGTTCCGTCTTTTAGTTGTATTTTTGAAGTGGTTGTGCGAGCAGCAATCTCCGGTGTTTACCTATGCCGCCATCTTGGTTTCTTCGAAAGTTACTATTTTTAAGGTTATAAACTAAAAGCTAAAAAAAATTTCCCTCACTATCTGCAGCCATTTCCCAGAGGTAACTACTATTCACTGTTGTGTGTCAGATTTTCTTACATGTTCATAATGATCCTTTTTACACATAATGCTTTTGTTTCAGTCTAGCCTTTTAAAAAATATTACGGTCATAATTGCACAAAGAAAATCATTCAAAGAGTTTAATTTAAAACATGACAGTCTTCTGCTCCCCCAACACCATCATTTTTCGCAGGGCTTGGCTCACTTCCCGCTAATGCCGTTGTTCCCCCTCCCCCACTGTTACTGACCAAAAACATACCTTGCGGTTTCCAAGTAGCCTCCAGGGGGCAGTGCTTCCCTATTTCGAACCCCTGTCCTAGACAGGCCCATCCCCGGGGCTTCCCATCTTCTCTGAAAGTTACCCCCATATTTCAGTCCAGGCTGATCACCCCCAGCAGTTCTTGCTCTTCTCGCCAAACTCTTCCTCTCGCTCTTCCTGTTTCAGTCAGTGCCACCACCACATACCCAGCTCGTAAGTCTGAAACTTAGGACTCATCCTTGACCCCTCCTCTCCGTCACCCTGCGTCAGCGTCTTCCATCACCTCCTCCACCACCAAGGTCTTGGGAGCTTGCCTCCAGGCTGCGCTTGCCTCTGGTGGTCTAATATCGAGAGGTAGTCAGGGGGCCCTTCTAAATAGAAACCCAGTCACGTCATTCTGCTGACAGCCCTCCCGGCCGCATCGCCCAAAGGATCCATCCAGCGGGGCCAACCAACCTGGACCTGGCGCCTCCCCGCTCACCTCACCGCCCTGCTACTCCGCCTCTGCGTCCCCACCGCACCTGCCCCCGCAGTTCACCCCTCAGGGTCCACAAGTGTGTTCCTCCCCCAGTTTCCAGGGTGCGCCCTTACTTCCTTCAGGTGTCACACGTGTCACCAGGTCCCTGACCTGCCTCTCTATGGACTTCCCTACCATCTCGCCCTGTGGGGTCAGCTTCACCTTTCATCACACACTTACTGCCTGAAATTATACATTTATTTTTCTACTTATTTGTTTTCTGTCTCCCTTCTGAGCATGCAGCCTCATTAGGTAGGATGTGGGCTTTCTTTTCACCACAGTGTCTGGAAAGCGGCTGACACATCAGAAACACACAATAAGCACTTGAGTATTTAAAACATTCGCAGGCTGGTCTGTTAGGTGTGCGACACCCTGCCCTGCCCTGAGAGTGGAGCGGGACATGGTCCATCCACGGGGCGCCGTGCCGAGGCCCAGCGGGGAGAGCGCTTTCTCCCCACCACGCACCAGCTGCCGCGCCCCGTGCCGCCCGCCCTCAGCCCACCAACCTGGGCCTCTTCGGCACACTCAGAGGGCCCTCCTCCAGAGAGCCTCCCGTGATCGTGCACCAGCATACATCACACACACGTGCACATGCACATGCACACACACACGGTCCCTGCACAGGTGTCTGTGTCCCTGGCCTCACTCTGTCATGGCTGTCGGCACAGCTCTCTTTTCAGTGACTCTTTTTTTTTTTACAGAAGAATTTTTTTTTAATTTGTAAAGATCTTTTAAAAAATTTTTTTAATTGATTTTAGAGAGGAAAGGAGAGGGAGAGATAGAAACATTAATGATGAGAGAGAATCATTGATTGGCTGCCTCCTGTATGCCCCTACTGGGGATTGAGCCAGCAACCCGGGCATGTGCCCTTGATCAGAATCAAACCTGGGACCCTTCAGTCCACAGGTTGACGCTCTATCCACTGAGCCAAACCAGCCAAGGCCTCAGTGACTCTTTTCCACTAGACTGAGCTCCCCCGGAGCTGGGACCGTGTCCCCAGGCTCAGCAGGGGTCTGGTTACAAAGTAGACAGGAAGTGTTTGTTGAGTGAATGGAGGGTTAAATCCGTATAAAGTGATTGAAACCCTGCTCACCGTTGCACTGCCGTCAGTCGAGGGGAAGAAAGACATCGCACGGTCTGTCCGTCCCAGCGTGGGCCTGGCTGAGGGAGCCGGGTGGAGGGACTGACTGCTCGTTCCCCCCCAGGCCTGCTCTCCATGGCCAACTCCGGCCCGAACACCAACGGCTCCCAGTTCTTCCTGACGTGTGACAAGACGGACTGGCTGGACGGCAAGCACGTGGTGTTCGGGGAGGTCACGGAAGGCCTGGATGTCTTGCGGCAGATCGAGGTGGGTGCTGCCCAGGCCTCGGTGCACAGCCCGTGGGACAGCGGAGCGGCGCCCTGTGGCCTGGATGGGGGCCCGGCTGCTCGAGGAGGAGGCTGCTCTGCTCAGCCTGGGAATGGGGGGATGGGTGTCCCTGAGCCCCTTTAATCTTCACCCTCCCTCCCCATTTCTTCTCTTCTGTTCCGCCCGCAAAGGCGCAGGGCAGCAAGGACGGGAAGCCGAAGGAGAAGGTGATCATCTCCGACTGTGGGGAGTACGTGTGAGAGGCGCCTCCTCTGCACCGTTCCGCGCATCCAGGGTCCGGCAGCCCCGGGGACCCAGCACCTGTTAACGGGGGTCTGTGCCGTGGCCTCCTCGGGCTCAGCTTGGAGCAGCAGCTCTGCAGGCGCGGCCTGGCCTTCCCCTGGCTCTTCCAAGCACAGGCGCCACCCTCCCCACCGTGGACGGCTGTGCGCGCCTTTCTCCTAGTAGAATAAACCCCAGTTCCTGTACGGCTGCCTGCTAGCCAGGTCCCAGCATTTCCGGAGGTTGCAGCTGTCACTGTCTGTCCTGTCCCCCCCCTGCTGCTCCCTCCTCCCAGGCTGTCCCCGAGGCACACCCTGGTGGGACCATGCCGCGCAGCAGAGGTCAGAGCAGGTGCCCTCCTGGTACCTGACAGGCGCGTTGGGTTAGCCAGACTGCAGTTCTGCTCTCACACCTGCTGGTCTTGAGTCTAATGGGTCCCCGTAGTCAGTCTCGGGCCCGTTTACTGGTTCATTGAGCCACCGAGCCAGGGATCACAGCTGCTACCGCAGAGTACCAGGGCCCTTCTTTTGCCAGGCACTGTGCCTGGTGCTGGGGACACGTAAGAAACAAGCCTTGTGCTCGCTTCAGCAGCACATATACTAACAATGGAGCAATGAGAGAGGATTAGCAGGGCCCCTGCGCAAGGATGACATGCAAGTGCGTGAAGCAGTCCATACTTAAAAAAGAGAAGCTTCTCCCCTCCCCCTGGAAACTGAAGTCTGGTGCCACGGTCTGTAGCCTGTGCGAGGCCGGCCTCACCTGCACAATTGGGGCGGGCTAGGCCCCCTCACGGCCTCTCATGCTGAGGCTGAGCCCCAGAAACCTCCAGGGCTGCCGCTGCTCCCGCTGCCTGTCAGTTGCTCTGAATCAAATCTCAACATTCAGAAACCGCTGGGCTGGTTCTCATTTTGGGTTGAGATCAGGTTGAGCCTGGAGGGGAGGGAAGGAGAGGGGCCCACTGGCCTGTGGCCCCGTGTCCCAGGCCTGCTCCTGCAGAGGGTTGGATGAGCCCACCTCTGGCATCGGGAGCTCGCTGCACGGCCCACAGTGTTCCCAGCAGAGACCGTTGCTGCTTGGCCTAGGCGTCCCGCTCACAGGTGCTCAGTCACAGCTGCCAGGACCGGCAGCAGGGAGGCCAGGAGAATGGCAGCCATTCAGGGCTGGTGTGACGAACTCGGCATGGCCAGTCTGGGTGTGACATGCTGTTACATGGAGCAGGCTGGCCAGGCCCCAGGAGGGAGGGCTGGTCTCACAACCCTGAGAGACCAGGGAGAGGCTGTGGGGGACCTCGTCGCTCACTGGGCTTCCCTGGTGTCCTGGGAAGGTGGGAACAGCAGACTGGCCAGGAGGCTGGAGGGTGGGACAATAGGGTGCTGGCTGCTCACCCCCGGGCTGTGCAGGGGCTTCCCCAGAAGTCACCCCCGGGTCCACCATGACCCTTGTACAGGTGCTCACCCTGAGGTGAGGTGGCAGGGCCAGCCCAGGGACCGCGGGGGTGGTCTCTTCCCCTGTCCTCTGGGAAGGACCGCTGAGACCTGGTTTGTAAGAGAAAAAAGCCAGAAGTCTAGATGTGGAATGCTGCTTAAATTATTTTTTCAAAGAATATTTAATAATTTCAGAATATATCATAAATTGAATAAGTCAGCTCACCAAGCAGTGCATAGGACATGATTCTTACTTTGTAAAATATCTGTATCTTATGTATAAAGACATACATGTGCCAATAAAAAAGACTGGAGGAATCATTAATGATAGTTTTCTCTGTGGTGTGGTTATGTGTGTTCATATCGTTTATTTTCAAACATTTCCTCAGCATACATGTAACATTTCCTCAGCATACATGTACTATTTCCTACGTGAGGGAAAACCTAGCAAAGGGAGTCAAATGGTTGCTCAAGGCTCCCAGAGAGTCATTCCCTTCAACTTCCCATGAGGCCGCAGGTGGACTCTGCCGGTCACTGCTGGCCAGGGCTCCACAGGCAGGGGAGGTGCAAGCCCGCCCCTCACACCAAGAGATTACCCAGTTTAAAACAAAAATTACCAAGTTTAGATTGTTAGGGAGAGCACAGCTTTGAGGAGAAACACCAGCACGTCCAGGTGGCGACCTGAGACGCGGAAGAGTGAGTTGGAATAGGCAGGCACAAGGCCCACATTTGCAAATTATTTTGAAATAAGACCACTGATAGATGCTGCTCACTGCACACACATGCTCAGATGTGCCAAGTGCGCTGTGCACAGCCTGGTCCCCATCACGGCCTTGCAAGGGCAGTAGCAACACCCTTTCTACAGGGGGCACCGCTAACGCAGGTTACGTAACGTAGTCAAATTAACAAGAGGCCGAGCTGGGATTTGCTGCCAGGTCTGGTGACAGCCTCCTTTCCTGTGAAATTGTAGGGAATTTCTCGGGGCACATTACCCACTTCCCCACAAACATGAAGGACGAGAGCTGTGCCTGATAAGCTGGCATCGGCCAGGGCTGCGTCCGATTGCGAGGCGTGCTGAGAACAGCCGTTCCCGCACGGAGTGGCCCCCTCGCCTGTCCTTTGCATCCTGTGTCAGTGTTTACTTGGCTGTCTGTGGGCCTGAGGCGCCCTCCCTTATTCATGCTTCTGATGCGCAGCCTCAAATGTAACCTGGGCTGCCAGGCAACCGACAAGGTGTCCTTGGTAACAGCGCTGCCACCTCTCCAGCTCTGTCTGTGACGTCTCCCTTCCCCGAGGCCTTTTCCATTGGATGCCGTATGGTGGCCGCCGGGATAGCTGACGGTGCTGGAAGTCACAGGAAAGCCATGGCTGCTGTACTGTCAGCTCGACTGCATGAAGGGATTCGTGTCTCATTCCTGTTCCGCTGGGCGAGGCAGGCTGCATCTTTAAAACATTCATTTCACGCACTTTCCTGGCACCCTTAACTGTGCCAAGTTATGTGTGAGGCACAGCAGAGACCAAATATTGACATGTTGGCAGTTTCCAGACCCCCCCCCCCCTCCCTTCCCTGGTGTTGGAAGGAGGGAGATGTTCAGTAGGTGCAGGTTTCATGTCCTTGGCCGCTGGGCACCTGGCTCTGAGATGAGGGGAGGGTGGCAGGCGCATCCTCTGGCTCCAAGGCCTTTGGAGATGAAAGAGTCCTATGGGCTCATGTCACAGAGGGGAGACAAGCCTGAATTGGGAAGGGGACTGGTTCAGACAGCACGCAGGTCAGTGGCTGGCTGAGTTGGAACCAGAATACAGATCTGACATTCCCGCCAATGCCTGGTCCGATCCCTGCCAGCCTGAGCTCCCCTGCCTTCCAGACAGTCTGGGACTATCCTCTGTGTACATGGTAAGGGCCTCTTCCTCGGCAATCTCTCCCAGAGTACCTCCCAGACCAGGGGTCGGGGCTGCAGCCCGGCCCAGCCTCCACCCCTGCCCCAGACCTGCTCTCCCGGAGCCTGCCCTCAGGGTGCAGAGTGGATCCCAGGGTGCCTGTCCTTGGGCACACGGGTCGGGTCGTTCTGCCTCTGTGGGCCGTGCCTGTGGGTTGGGGTGGGCCCAGGATCTGCTATTAACGACACAGTATTTCAGGGTTCAGGCAGCTGGACTGTCTGCTCCAGCAGGTAAATTACAGGGTTCGCAAGTCAGAAATCAAATCAACACTCCCACTGCCTCGGCTGCTCCAAGGAGAACAGTGGTTTCCGGGAACCTTCCCACCCAGCTCACCCTAATTACTGCCTGTCACTCCCCTGGGACAGGGCCCTTTTCTTGGGCTCACAGGCCCCAAGAAACAGGACACAGGGTGACCAGTCTGTTCCTACCTTCTAGACTCCGGCAGACACCGACGGTGGCCACCCTTGCCCTTTGCCTGGCCAGAGGTGGCCTAGGCCCTCTGCTCCGGGGAATGCATTGCTCCTTAGCAGGGAGGAGCGGAAGCCTGTTCGTCTCAACTCTGAAAGGTTTGTGTTGAGGTTTTTAAGACCCTGTCCACAGTCAGCGGGGAAAGAACCCGGGTGCTGACGGCCACGGGGAGAGGCTGGGCAATGGTGAGGTCTGTGCCGCGAGTCTGCCAGCACCGCCGCTCGCTGCACACACTGTCCTTGCTTCTGCTAAGGGTTACCTTTGTCCAGTGCTGAGCCCCACCTGGGGGCAGTGAGGGAACTGGAAGCCCCTGAGAGCTCTTGCTTCTCTGGGCGTCACGCCTCTCCAGGCAGGAGGGCAGGCCCAGGGCCTGAGCCCTCTGGCTTGTTCTTTCTCTGATGTGCTTACTACTGAGGACATGCACGTGTCTAGGCCCTGGGAATGCCCATGTTGTCCTGGGAAGGGGCAACCCCTGCTCCCACCCCGAACCTTGGCCCAACCAGCCAGTTGTACACTCAGACTGGCCTGGGTCATCCACAGTATGGGCCACGAGGGCCAAGGGCAGTCCTCAGACAGGCCTTTGTGCTGACACCATGGCTGCTGTGTGCGGCCGTCCCTACAGGTTGGGGTGGGACAAACCACAGACCCTGGGGAAGGGGCGCAGGGGCCTGGAGAGGACCGACCAGACCCTGGCTGAATGGGGGCAGATATGAGAGCCCTCCCTTCGGCCCCTCCAGAGCTACGGTGGCATTTGAGGGCCTCAGCCTCTGGCGCGGGGCTGACCCCGGCGGGAGGCGCTGCAGCGGCCAGCGGGGCCTCAGTGGCAGCCGCAGGCCTTGACCACCATGTTGCGGTGTTTGCGCAGGATGACGTTGTTGCTGCTGTCATAGTAGAGCACGGAGGTGGCGCTCAGCTTGGTGGGCGCGCAGCACGCCTTGGGCACGGCGTCTGGCTTCATCAGGTGCACCTGGCCGGGGAGGGGGCAGCAGGCAGAATGTGAGCACTGGGGCCTCCTCCAGGACCCGCCCAGCGCCTGGCCTCCCGACCCCTCCCATCTCCAGCCATAGCCAGCGCAGTGTGGTGTGAAAATCTGCTCACCTTGACCCCTGCCCTGGCCCGGGCCCTTAGGACACAGCCTGGGCACCTGTCAACTCCCTGCCACACCCACTCCCCTCAGACCTGAGGGCCCTGCTGGTCCCCAGCACACAATGTGCCTGGTGGCAGGTCCCTATGCCTGAGGCCCCTGAAGCACCCCCACCCCCCAGAACCCCCCTCCACTCTTTCCTCTTCTTGGCTTCTTTTAAAAAAATGTTTTTATTGATTTCAAAGAGGAAGGGAGAGGGAGAGAGAGATAGAAACATCAATGATGAGAATCATTGATCAGCTGCCTCCTGCACGCCCCCTACTGGGAATCGATCCCTCAACCGAGGCATGTGCCCTGACCAAGAATCAAACTGTGACCTCCTGGTTCATGGGTCAACGCTCAACCTCTGAGCCACACTGACCAGGCTTCTCTGGGCTTCTGCAATGACCCTGATCATGCCTTGTCCACTTCCTTGTGTCCACTTCCTGTCTCCCCCTCCTGGCTGATACCAAGAGTGTTCATGGAGCAACTGGATAAAGCCTCGGATTCCAGGCTCACCCCTGGGGGTTCAACACCGTCATTTCTCAAAGGACTTTTCACCCTCCTCACAGCTTCTCAGGTGAGTCTGACTCTGGGCGATGAAGGAGCAGCGCACACAGGCCACGGGTGCTGGGGCAGGACTCGGACCAGGTGTGGTGAGCCTGCTCCCTCTGCCTGAACCACTTCCCCACCAAGAAAGAGGCTGATTCGAGGGAAGGCAGGGGAGGGTGGTGGGTGGTAGGTTATCAACCAAAGACCTTGTATGCATATATGCACAACCCATGGACACAGACAATAGGTTGGGGAAGGCCTGGGGCGGGCTGGAGGTGGTCAATGGGGAAAAGGGGACATATGTAATACCTTCAACAATAAAGATTAAAATTAAATAAATAAATAGATCAAGAGCCTGACTGTGGAGCTATTTTGGCCTCCACACAAATATTTAACCTGCGACTTGGCAGGATGAGCTGAGTTAGCACTGGACGCCTGGTCAGGCCCCACGCCGGCGGCCCGAGCTCTGGGGCAGGAGAGGAAGGACACGGGCTTCCATCCGTGGGTGTTGGGGCCGCTCCGAGGGCCCAGACCGCCCAGCCCTACGGGGGCTGCAGAACCGGGTGAAGCTTTCTGATGGGGGCCTGTCCGGCAGTCTGGTGCCTGTTCCCCCATGCCCACTGGTCCCGGGAGCCCCAGCTCTGGGCCAGCCTGCCAGGAGGACTGTCAGCCGGGCACTGGGCTGGCGTGGGGCCCAGAGCCTCTCTGCAGCCACTGGGAAGCCCAGGCCTCGGCGGGGATGTCAGCCAGACTGGACAGGGGGCCACTGCTCCCAACTTCCAGCCTCCACATGAGGTGTCTGGGCTTGGCATTCGAAGGCCCACGTGACAGGAACCAGGCAGCACTGCCTGGGTGTGCCGGCCATGAGCTCTCAGTGGGGGGAGCGGGGAGGGCCTTTCCCACCTGGGACCCGGGAGAGAAGCCGGGCCTCAGGGACCTGGCCTTTCGGAGAGGAGAGCCCTGTGCACGAGGGCTATGGGTGACTCTCCCGACTCGCCGTGAGGAGGGTGGTGAGCACACACGCCTGTCTCTCACCTCGTGTGCACGTGTCACTTGAGGTTGAGCAATCCCGTGCACACGGGCACACGTGTTCAGAGTGCACAGGTGCCCAGGTGGGGTGGACGTCTGTTCTGTGTGTGTGTGTGTGTGCATGTGAGTGTGCGCACCAGTAGCGAGTCTGCAGACGCAGCTGGCCACACAGGGACCTGCACCTGCACGGGTGTGGGAGTTTAACGACACCTGCACCAGCCGTGCACCAGCCAAGGTTCCACGTGAGAACCTCCGAGAGACGGAGCAGGTGCCCCATTCCCCTCCAGGCGGCCCTCCCCGGGCCCGGGCAGCACAGGCTGGGTACTGACCAGGGACTGCACGATGGCGTGGTTGGTGGCGTTCATGCAGGAGTCCAGCGGGAAGGAGCACTCCCCCTCACAGTAATAGGCTGAGTAGCCTTGGGGGGCGATGACCCAATCCTGGGTGGGGAATGGAGAAGGTGAGTCCCACCATGTGGCCCCTCCCACTAGCCCCTGTCACAGGAGGATTCAGGGCTGCCCCTCTCCCTCCCTCCCTCAGCCGCAGGGACCCGTCACTCACCCTCGGCCCGTCCTGAGCAGCCTCCCCGCCCCCCTCCCCAGCCCCGAAGCCTGGCGTCCACCCCAAGACCCTCAGCAGACAGGACTGGGAACAAGCCCGTGGTCCTCCCGCTGCCCCGCCCCACACTCCTGCAGCTGCCGTCACTGCAAAGGCTCAGAGGCGGCCACCCGGCCTCAGGCTCCCTTTGTAGCCGACATTTTATGGCTCAGGGGGCAGACTGTCTCCATTTTCACAGTTTTTACCAAAAAGCCAAAGTAACACATTCTCCTTTTAGAAAACTTGGAAAACTCAGAAGAAAATAATATGAGGAAAAAAATCCCCCAAGTCTACCCCCTCCTGGAGAGACACCTGACCTTCGGGGGGTCGTCATTTCAGAGAGAAGGGAGAGGAGAAATTACCAGCCAGCCGAGGTCCTGGAAGCTGACATAGAGCTCGTGCCGACGGCACACCTGCCGACCGTGGGAGCCGTGGGCGCCATCTGCGGGACAGACGTGGAGGTCTTTCCTGGGGCCCTGCTCTGTGCCGCGGCCACGGGGGCTCCCTAGGCGGGGACGCCCTCACGGGCACGTTTGTGGGATAAGTGAACGATGGAAAACCAAGCCATCGGGTCCCTCAAAGCCCAACCCTGCTGCTCTGCTGGTGTCGGACCAGCTCAAGAGCCTTCGATGGCTCCCAGTGGCTCCAGAGGAAGCCACGCCCCGCCCAGCCTCCCGCTCAGCCTGTGGGCCTCCTGATGCTCCATAAACAGCCCAGGGGACCTTTCTGCCACCGGGTGGTGGCAGCTCCTCCTTCCCTCCTGAGACACCTGCCCGCACCCCACCCGTCCTGCCACATCCCTGCACAGGTCACGTGGCTCATGCTGAGGCCAAACAAGGGGGTGAGGCCCGTCCCCCTGATTCTGAGGGTCTCGCCTGGCGGGGAGACCTTCGCCCAAACAGTTGTGCACCCGAAGGTGCCTGAGGGAGCCGTGGGCACAGGGGCGGTGCTGCCCGAGGAAGGGCACCCGATACTGACGGAGGCGTGGGGGGGGGGGGGCCTGGGGAGCCGGGGGCCTGAGAGACAGTGCACGGCCGGTCCACAGGGGGCGCGGGGCAAGGGAGGGTGTCAGGAGGGGGCTGGAGGGTGACCGCTGGCTTGACCCCTTGTGAGGGCCAGCAGGTTCTGCCACCACTGGTCCTGGGCCTACAGCCTCGCGCCCGGCGCCCGGGCCTCACCGAGGATCCCCGGGAGCTTGTTGGGCGGCGGCAGCTCGTTGGTCGTCTTCAGCAGCCGCCTCCGCAGGGGCCTCACCGCCCGAGGGGCCCGGACGGGGCGGGGGCTCGCCCTGAAAAACGTGACCATGAAGGGCTGTTGGGAGCGCGGTGCCCGTCGCCCCAGCAGACCGGCCAGGCCAGGATCCACGCTGTGCCCTAGACAGAGAGGAGAGAGGGCGGTCACCGAGGGCGGCGGCTCTGCCGTGGGCACCGCAGCAGCTCTGCCAGGGCCGGGGCGGGCCCAGGAGCCTGAAGGCTGAGGACCTGAGGCGGCGGCCGTGCCTGCTCCCTCATCTGAAGACCGGAGTCCAAGTCCAGCCCCGGCCCCGGGCAGCGGGTCTGAAGGAGACCGTGGGAGGAGGGCCTCGTGACCCCAGGGTCAGCGTTGGTGATGTCACAGAGCCACACGCGGCCCCCACCTCGGTCTGGGGCCTCCTGGGCCCGAGTCTCCCTTCCCGCATCCTCCTGGGATGCTCCTGTGGGAGGATGGCACCCGGCTGATCGGCGCAGCTCCAGGGCGGGGCTGGTGCTCCCCTGCCCGAGAGCAGGCCTCACTGCTTCCCGACGCCGCGGACAGACACAGGCTCAGTGGGCGGACACTGGATCTCAGTCCCAGAGCCCGGGTCCACCCAGGTCGGTCTCATTCCAGAGCCCGTTCCTATCCACAGGCCCGGTTAGTGGCTAAAAAAGAAAGGAGGGCTGCGGGCAGGGCATGACTGGGGCCCCACCCTCGGAATAGTGAGGTCTACAAACAGGAATTTACCCCCAGCCTTAAAGACGGAGGCCGCTGTGGAAAGGCTCATTCGCCCTGCAGTGTCCACTCCCCAAGGCACCTCTCTCCCTGGCCTCCTCCTATTCCCACGTGACCTCGCGATGCTCTCACTGTCGCAGCAACATAACTGTAGGGAGACTTTAGAGAAAAAATGTCCCTCCTCCACCACGATTCACTGAGAGATCAGCTTATCGCTAGACGTGTAGGTTGCTTCCTGGCTTTCATCATAAAGAAGAGGAGGAGACAGAACCTCTTCACTTTCTTTTCCTGTGGGATGTTAGCAGGAGCGTGATGACAAACTCATTTCTGTTTCTCAAACACGGTGACCACCATTCCACTTCCAAGTGCATCCCCCTCAGTGGTGCAGCACGGACACACACACACATGCACACCCATGTCTGCACATACACACAGGCAGGCATCATCATGTACGGTGTGCAGACGCACACATACGTAGGCATATATACGCGTGCCATGAGCAGGTCTAACATGACCCCCGTTGGACACCACAGGCCAAGGACAGTGCCTGCCCCACCCACACGCCTGCTCAAAGGTCAGCTCTTAACAGCTGTGCGCAGACCTGTGTCCATGGGCCTTAGTGAACTGACACCTGATGAATCCTCAGACCAACCTTTGACCTATGACATCACCTGCCACAGAACAATGCTCTGGGCCCATCAGAGGCTCCACACAGGACTGAACCTGCTAGGACAGGAGGTTGAAGCTGCAGGCGCTATTGCTGGAAGGAGCCCAGACAGAAGCCATTTGGGAGAGTTTGGGTCATGGTGAGTCGCAGTCAGGAGGACGCAGGGGAACCACGAGGACACAGGCCACAAGACCCATGGAAGCTCTGCGAGCAGAGGGGACAGGCCAGTGAGGCCAGGACAAGGCGGCCATGGAGCCATGAGCAGATGGGCGCCTGTCATCAGGTGGCACTGAGCGGAGCTCCACGGCCTGGCTGACGCAGGGGGACGCCTTGGGCCCAGCAGCCCCCAGCCTGTGTGTGCCGCTGCCCTGTCCCTGTTCTCTGGACAGCTCTGCCCACTGGGGCCCGAAGGACATGCCGGGGGGCTGTGCTCACTGTGTGTTTTTCTTTATGCAACTGTCTGTTCGGGGATCTTATTGGGGTGTCCTGGGTGCAGAGAGAAGGACATAGCAGATCAACTAGCAGCACCACTGAGGCAGCACGTCACCGAGGCAGCCTGTGGGGAGCCTGACCGAGATCCTG
The DNA here is from genome assembly GCF_963259705.1 of Myotis daubentonii. Classification (NCBI taxonomy): domain Eukaryota; kingdom Metazoa; phylum Chordata; class Mammalia; order Chiroptera; family Vespertilionidae; genus Myotis; species Myotis daubentonii. The sequence continues at coordinate 193,554,723 of NC_081842.1, read as the reverse complement.
AAGCAGCTGATCCTAGGTCCCACTTCACAGACGCAGAAACCAAAGCCCAGTGAGCAGCACCTGTTCAAGGCCCCAAGCAAGCTGCAACCGGCCAGGACACCCCCACCCACCCCAGCACACCCTGCAGAGGCCGGTCTGGGGCAGGGGGGCCGGACTAGGGGACTGACCCGTCTTTCAGACGGCCTAACCTGGGAGGCCTGGGCATGGACCCCTGGCCCTCCTTCCAGAGCCCAGAGCTCCCCTCCCATCATCTTGAGCAGGGCTCCCTGCCTTCTCCTGGCTATCTTCTTGGGGGGCCCCTCGGCTGCCAGCTCTGACAGGCCCTTTTCCAGAAAGGCGGAGATGGGAGTTTGGGAGCCTCTGGGGCCCAGGTACCTCCTCTAGACCTGATCTGTGAGGTGCTGGCAGGCATGCCGTCCCCGTTGCAGTAGATGGGGTATGCGAGGCCATGCCTGGAGCTGTGGGCCACGCAGGATGGAAGACGCTGCTCCTCTGAGCCGGGTGGGCCCCATGGGACCTCTAGCCTCATCCATTTCCGAGTCGCCCCATCAGAGCCCAGATGCCTTGGCAGCTCCCCTGCCCGATCCTGTCCTAATTCATGCGCCTCCCCAGCTGTGCCAGCCCCCCCCCCCCAGGCTTCCTTCTGCTCTGGGTGCCCCTGCAGCCCCTGCAGCCCCTGCTCCACCTCAGCCTGAAGTCATGGATGTGACCCTGGTGCCACGCTGAAGGTCACTCGGATGCCTGGTCGAAACCCTCGAGGGCATCCCAGCTGTGGGCCTGGTCTGCTTTTGTCCCTTAGGCGACTTCATCGCGTGAGGATGGGAAACCCAGTCCTTTCCCTCCTCTCTACTGCTTAACGGCCCTGTCACTTGTCGGCCCCTGGGAGCCTCTGCCTGTCCCACACTGCCACTGGGACGTCCCGACTCCCAGGGCACATCTGCCCAGGAGCCCCCAAAGGTGTCTACTCCATCCCACCCACCCCCATCTGGTCATGCCCTGGCCTCTTCCCCCCACACCCCCAGGCTGTGCCCTCGGTGAGCACTGCCTCCCGCCTCTCCATCCCAGGACCTGTCCCTTCCTGGGGATGAGGCCCCTGCAAGGCCTCCCTGAAAGGCCTTCCTTGACCAGCTGGAACTCCCTGGTCTCACCCAGGGGCTCATGTTGGTGGTGCGCCCCCTAGAGCCATGCTTAGGAAGTGCAAGCTCCAAGTCGGGGTTTTAACACCCCCCTCGGCCCACCCCTGCCCCAAACACACACCTACGATCTCACTTTTTTCTAAGTCTTTGAGACTAAGGCTTCAGGATGGAATCCCTCAGGCCCCTCTTGGATGACAAGAGAATATTAACAAGAGGCCGGGTCAGGCAGAGAGGGAGGACAGAGAGTCAGTTCAGGAGGACACAGGAGCACTGGGTCACGGTGAGAAAACCCGTCTGAGTCCCTCGGTTAGGTTTCTAGAACTCCTCCTAGCGGAAGCCACAGCCCTTGGCAACACACAGGGGGACTGTCTATGGAGGAAACCCTGGTGGCACCCACAGCCCCTCCCCTGCATCCTCCCACGACCAGGTCAGGTCCCCCGGCGCGGTCCTCCTTTCCTTCTGGGACGTGCTCTGAGCCACGCGGAGGAGGCGTGTGGGGAAGAGGAGGTGAGGCTACAGGAAACACAATCCAGCCACAAAATGAAAGGCCCAGCAGAAAAGTCAGAAGGGCCAAAGGGGACAATCTTTCATTTAGGCAGCATGTCTTCCCACCAGGACCTGACATACATACATACATACATACATTCATTCATTCATTCATTTATTGGTTTTTAATGCCCCTAGCCCAGTAGTCGGCAAACTGCGCTGGCGAGCCACATGTGGCTCTTTGGCCCCTTGAGTGTGGCTCTTCCGCAAAACACCACGTGGGGGCGTGCACTACAGTGCGATTGAAACTTCGTGGCCCATGCGCAGAAGTTGGTATTTTGTGGAAGAGCCACACTCAAGGGGCCAAAGAGCCGCATATGGCTCGCGAGCCGCAGTTTGCCGACCACTGCCCTAGCCGGTTTATAAATTGCATTATTATTACTGTTATTATTATTTTATTTAAATTTTCTTTCTCAAAAATACATTCCTAAATATACAAACTATACAATCTTGTCATTTTAATGCTTTTTTTTTGTATTTTCTTTTTTTTTTTTTTAATAATAGAACCCAAACTAAAAAAAATCTTCACCTTCAAACCAGAGGAGCGCTAGAGGACTTGGACGCAGAACCCTCATATAACACCACATAAATAACGCGGCACAGTCTGTTCACGGCAGGGTCCCGGACCAGAGGAAATACTTTTCTGGAGCTCAGACGTCGTCTGCGGAGAGGGCGGGGGTGTTCATCTGCGGCCGCGTGAAAAGGCCGTCTTCTCCCTGAAAGACTGCACTCCCGGGGCTCCCTGCAGCTCTGGCCTCTGAGCCTGTGCACGTCCTTGGCGGCCGCCCTCATCTTGTCCGTCCGCAGCTCACCTTCGTGCCCCGCGCGGTCCATCTGCTTCTGCAGCATCCTCAGCAGCAGCCGGAAGCGCTCCTCCTCCCGCAACCGCAACCCCGGGGGCAGCTCCTTCTCCCCGTGGCTCCTGGCTTGTTCGAGCTGCTCCTTGAGCTCCCTCAGCACCGACATGTCCTGCGTCAGCCGGCTGTGCCAGGTCCGGGTGGCCTGCAGGTCCAGCGAGGTGCGCATCAGGCGCTCGTGGCGCAGGGATTTGAAAGATGCAGGCCGCTCATGCGGCCGCTGCGCCGCTCCAGAGAGTTTCGAGCAAACGGTGGCTTCTTGGGCAGCGTGGCGCTGTCGCGGTCACTCCGATTCAGCCGGCACACGGATTGGCTCTGGGGTCCAGGGGAGAAGGCCTCGGAGCGGATGGTGGTGCTTCCTCGAAGAAATGGCGCTGGGGACGGCGTGCCCACCCGCCGGTCCTTGGGCCGCACCACTGTGGGCGACGGGGCAGGGGTCTCTGTGTTGGTCTTTGTCCACCTTTACCGCCGGGCACTCTTCCGTATCTGGTGAGCATTTCTCCGCAAAAACCTCCTCCTCTCCCTCCTCCGCTGCCGTCTTGTCTCTGGTCTCCTCCTCCAACCTCCAGCTGTCTCCCAGATCCTGGGTGCTGCCCCTTCCCTCCTGCCTCTTCTCCAGCTCCACCGCTGTCTGTTCCAGCAGAGCCGACACGGTCCGTGCTCTCAGGCCCCGGGGTGGGGGCCCGGGCTCCCCCTGGCTTGGGTTCCCTGTTCTGTTGCTTCAAGTATTTGTAGCTCAGGAGGTTGTACCAGCGAGTGGACCTCTCCCCGGACCGGCACACCTCAGCCAGGCTGATCTGGGCGCCTCCCAGGCAATCCTCCGGATGGCTCTGGTCAGTGGTACAGACGTCGACTCTTAAGGGCATCTGAGGCGTCCTGAGGCCGCCTCCGGAACAGGCAGGTGGTGCTTTCCGAGCAGGGAAGGACGGCCACACAGAGGTTCACTTTCTGGTCCTGCCGCAGCAACAGGGCAGAGAGGTTACTGAGCTGGACGATTAATATTGCAAACTGCTTATTCTTCTCGTCATACCGCAGGGCAACCTGAACTTGGGTTGCTCCCACCGCGTCTGGTCCTCACTGTCAAAAGCAGGGGCTTCTGACGCACCGAGTCTGGAAGGCACACGGGAAAGAGAGGCCTCAGAATCCCTTGCAGCGACCTGGGCTCTGTCGGGGAAGGTGTGGTTGCTCCTCTGCACGGAAGCCTCATACACGCCACTGTCCCCGGCCACCGATTCATCTGACGCGGCAGCCGAGGTGCAGGCCACTTTGAGGCCACACCCCTGGGCCGTATTCACAGCTTGGCCCAACTGCTTGCCCTCCATTCCGGGTTCCTCCAGCTGGTACCTCTCCCGGCTGCCACCGCCAAGGCTCAGTTCACAAAGAGTGGCACTCAGCTCCGGATCTTCGAACTCCAGGGGGCTAAGGAAGGCGTCTCCAGCCAGGAGGGGGGCATCGATGAGGGGGAGCAGGGTGGGGACGGGGAGGAGAGGGAGGAGTGTGGAGACAGAGAAGTCATGGACTTCGGGGTGCCCGTCAGGGAGCGCAGGGCCTGCAGGTGGCCGCCCCCCTCAGCCCTCTGGGTCTTGGCCACCTCGTCCTCGTGGATGGTGGTGATGTAGCCTGAGGACCGGACGCCCGTGGCCGCCTCCAGGAGCAGGAACTCCACCTTGCTCTGCAATTCCGAGTCCAGCTGCTCGAAGGGGTCATAGTAGAGGTCAGTGAAGCTGGCGGAGGAGTCCAGGCTGGAGGCAGCCAGGGAGCCCGGGCTGGACGTGAGGGACCCAGGGCTGCTGCTGGAGGACAGGGACTGCATGCTGCTGGAGAGGCCTTTTAGCTGGGAATGCAGAGCTGCCACCTGCCGGGTGGCTTCCTCCAGTTCTCTCACCAGTTGGTTCCTCTTACTGTTTAACTTCAACCTCTCGGTCAGCGCCTTGCTCTGGGTGTCCCCGGCTGCCTGCAGGTCCTTCTCCAGCCGCTTGCGGGCCATCTCCAGCGGCTCCACCCCGCCCTGCGTCCACTTCCGGGGGCTGATGACGCGCATCTCCTTCAGCAGCTCCTCCTCCTCGCTGATGAGGATCAGCCGGTCCCTCTCCGAGTCCGCACTCCAGGCCAGGCCTCACTGTCCAGCTTGGCCAGCCGGATCTTCAGACTGGCGATCCTCATCTTAGCCTCTTCTTACCGAAGGCGCAATCGGACCTTCTCCGCCAACTGATTGTGGCTGCTGGTGCCGACACTCCCCGAGATGTCCGTCTGGGAGCTCAAGTCCAGGTACTGCTTCGCCAGCGGGAAACCCGAACTCTCTAGAGAGCTGCTGCTGGACCACAGGTCAGAGTGGGACCCTCTGTCGGTCCGGAAGCCATCCTTCAGCATTGCAAGGCTCTTAATGAGATCTTGCTTTTCCTTTTCTCCACAGGTGATGGCCTTTTTGATGGCTTTCGTTTCTCTCAAGACAGCCTGAGCTTCATCCAGTTTGTAGCTGCCCTGAGCGTCAGACATTTTCTTGTCGATTTTCTGCAGGGTCTGGAAGCCATGCTCTTTGAACTGCAGCTCCTGCTGGAGGTGAACCATCTCCCTCTTCAGCTCGTTGACCCGGGATTTTGCAGCGGCAATTTCAGCTTTCAGGATCTCAGGGTCATACTTAGAGCTGGACGACGCACCAGAGACCAAGCTGACCTGGGAGCCCAGCTTGTGCTCCCACACGGCATGCAGCTGCTGATACTCCTGCTGTGCAAGCTGCAGGCGCTCCCGCTTCACCTGGTAGATCTCCTTCTGTGCACTCAGGGCCTCCTGGGCCACCACCAGGTAATCCTTCAGCGTGTGCTCCTGCTCCCGCCGCCACTGGACCCGGGGTCCTCAATCTGAGTGGTTTCGGTGTTGTGGTCTATGAAGTAATCTCCCACCTGCGGGTCATACGCCTCTTCCCATCCTAGAGGCAGCTCATCGCTAATGCAGTAGGCGAAGGTGAGCGGTTTGGTGTACCTGTCCCGCGGGTCGATCCGGCTGGTGGTGCGGCTCGTGTGGTCTATGTAGTAGACCTTGCCGTCGCAATCGCGCGCCTCCTCCCAGGCCTCCGGCAGGGGCAGCTCCAGCCGGGGCATCTTCCCAAGAGCCGCCCACGCTCCCCCCATGCAGCTCCCGGCCGCCGCTGGGGCCCCGGCTCAGCGCCTCCGGCCGGGTATATCTGGCCGGGCGGCCGCCGAGGCACCATAATCGGGGGGGGTGGGGTGGCGGCGGTGGTGCCCGCGACCTGGGGGCCCTAGTGAGGGCCGGTCGGGATGGCGCGGCAGTCCATGCGGCCCTGTGGCCCCGCTCCTCCCGCCGCCATGTGCGCCCGCAGCGGCGCGGTGCGGGCCCGGGTGCGCGCCCGGCCAGCGGGGCAGAGCGAGCCGAGAGTGGCTGCCGCCCGCCTTCCTCCCCCGCGCAGGGCGCTGCGCCCTCCACGCCGCCCGCCCGCCGCCACCTCTCCCGCCCCGCGGCCGCCCAGCGCTCGCTCGGTTTGCAACTTCCTCTATTATTATTTTAGTCCTCACCTGAGGATGTGCTTTTATGGATTTTAGAGAGAGGGATGGAGAGAGAGAGAGAGAAACATCGATCACTTGCCTCCCATACGCGCCCGAGTCAGGGATCTAACCTGCAACCTGGGTATGTGCCGTGACCAGGAATCAAACCCACGACCCTTCCTTCCGTGCATGGGAAGACAGGAGGGCTCCGGGCTGGGAACGAGCCAGCCTGCTGGTGCCTCCACTCCGCCCAGCCTCCCTCTCTGACCCAAGGCGCCACGCCTCCCAACCCTGGAAAGGTGGACAGCCACAGGGCCTGGGACTGGCTCTGGGGCTCATGAAGGTCCCCAGGGGGAGCCCCTCAGGGGAAGACTCAGTGGCAAGTCCCTTTCCAGCTCCATCGCTGAACTCCTTTCCCAGGTGCTTGCCCAGTTTCAAGGCTCTAAACCCACTTTTCTGTTTCACTGATTCCCAAACCTGTGTCCCCAGCGCACCTGTCCTGGAATGACATTTTTATGGGCCTCAGCCAGGGCTACCAGTGAGCCATTCCCCACTTCAAACCTGCCCCTCTTCTATTTACCCAGCTCAGGGAAGGAAAAAAGTATATATTTTAAAAACCCACTGGCACACAGAGAACAGACTGATGGTTGCCAGAGGGGAGGGGAGTGGGGGGGGGCGGTGAAAAGGGGAGGATTAAGAAGTGCAGATTGGTAGTTCCAGGCCCTGACTGGGTGGCTCCACTGGTTAGAGCATTGTCCCCACAGGCCAAGGTTTCCCTCCCATCGGTCAGGGCACATACAAGAGGCAACCAATTAATGCATAAATAATGAAAACACACACTGATGTCTCTACTCTCTCCCTCTCTCTAAAATCAGCAATAAAGAAAATTCAAATTGGCAATTACAAAACAGTCCCAGGATGTAAAGCACAGCATAGGGAATACAGCCAATACTGTTGTAATAACCATGCATGGTGTCCGGTGGGTACTGGAAATATCGGGGGAAGACTGTAAAGTATATGACTGTCTAACCACTATGCTGTCTGCCTGAAATTAACAGAAAACCATATGGACTGTAAACTGTAATTTAAAAACAAATCCAATGGCTCCGTCCACTTTATTCCCGACCCCTCTCCCCACTTGTCTCCATTTCTGCTGCTACCAGCACCTCCCCCCATCCCTCGCCCACCCCTCCCCCAGCCCTCACCCAGACACTGGCTGCCAGGGCCTCTCTGGCTGCCCTTCACTCTTGCCCCCACAGCTTACACATCTCGCTGCGGTCAGGGTGTGTGCTTATGCATACAATAAATAAAGCTTTTACTTACAACAGTTGAGATGTAGAAAAACTTGCAGAGGTGCTTGTACAGAGAATTCCCCTATACCCAACGCAGTGTCCCCGGAAAATGTTAAATCTCAATTACTATGGTACATTTGTCACAACGAATGGGCCATTATTGATACCTTCTTAACTCAACAGCACGATTTATTCAGGTTTCATTCGTTTCCCCAGGTCCCTTTCCTCTCCAGGACCCCATCCAGGACCCCAAGGGCACGGAGTCACGGCAACGCCTCAGGCCCTCTGGGCTGTGCAGTTCTCGGGTGGCCCTGTTTTGGATGGCCTTGCCGGTTCAGGCGTTCTGTAGGCCGCCCTTCAGTTGGGTTTGTCTGATGTTTTTCTCATGGCGACACTGGGCCATGGGTTTGGGGAGAAGACCCCCGATGAGAAGAGCCCTCCCATCCCCCCACATCCAGGGTACACCAGAGCCCAGTGAGTTTGCATGGGAACCTTGATCGCCTGGCTGAGGTGGTGCTGGTCAGCTTTTCCCACCGTCTAGTTCCCTCCCCTCCCCCTGCACACTGTCCTGGGGAAGCCAGTCACTGAGGGCTGCCCACACTAAGGGGTGGGAGTGATGCCACCCCTCCTTGAGGGCTCTTCTATGCAAAGCTAACTCAGACCCTGCCGCCCTCCACTGCTGTGAAATTCAAGAAGCTCCCTGAAAACTCCACCCCTTACGCTGGCTTACCCTAACTCAGAATACCGCTGCCTGCCTCTCTCAGCTCCTCTCCCTCCGACTCTCCCTGACCCCTCTGCTCCAGCCCTGCGGCCCCTTGATGTAGTCACACAGGCGATCCAGGGCCCACCTTTGGGCTTTCTATGCCCACTGCCTGGGATAAAGGAGGCTCCGCCCCTAAACACCTGGTGGATGAATGAAGGCCTGACTCCTCCTTCCACAGGCGACAAACAAGGCCTGGAGGGTAAGTAACCTGCCAAGGTCCCCGTCAGAAAGCTGCAGAGCTGGGGTGCAACCCGGACCCTCTGGTCAGAGCCCGGGAGAAGGTTCGCTGCCTGACCCCGGCCTTACCGTCCTCCGTTTCCACGTAGAGGCGGAGTCCCAGGTCCTTGCTACAGTTCAACAACCCGTGGTCACTGGCTGCTGTCACGTCCAGCACCAGCCAGCCCTCGTCCTCAGCTCGGAGCGTCTGAAGATCCAAAAAGAACAAGTCAGACTCCCTGTGGATACGAAAGAACAATTAACCGAAGCCGGCACAGCTGCCTTCGTGTTTCCTGTGCCCACCTGGGGACCACTCCTGGGGCGTCGGCCCTCCTGGCCCTGAGCTGGGTGCCTCACTGCCTCATCTCACCGCATCTGCTATAGAAAGGTGCTGCCGCCCCCGTGGACAGAGGGGAAACTGAGGCTTGGGAGCTCAGTGACCCGTCCAAGGTCTCACAGCCAGGACGCCAGGGAGGGGATTGAAGCCAGGGTGCCAGGGCCTTGGGCCAAGCATCTCCCTCTTGGAGGGTGTGCTCCCAGGAAGCCCCGGTCCGTCCCCCCAGGGCTGGGCCGACACACCCACAGTTTGACCGGGAGGCGGGTGTGGGCAGGCACCTGTTGGCCCGCTCTCTGACCACCTCGAACATGCTGACGTGGAGGGTCCTGTTGAGCAGGTGGGTGCTGGGCAGCTTGTAAATCCGGAACTCGGCAGCTGTGACCGCCTCCCCCGCCGGGATCTGGGTCAGGTCAAAGCGGAACTCCTTCCAGGGGGGCTCCTGGTGGCCCAGGGAGCGGTCGAGCTCCACTGCAAGACAAAGCGGGCTGTTCGCTCCTGGCTCTGGGCTCGGGCTCCAGGGTGGCAGGGCCCATGGGAACCAGGGGCCGGGACAGCCTGGGAGAGGCATTTCCTCCCTGGGGAATGGGCTTGCCCACAGGCTCTGCCCCCAGTGCTGAGAGGGCCCGGAGCCCGGTAGTGAGGTGCCCAGCACAGCACCTGACACACAGTGGGGCTAACAAGGGCAGCTTCCATTTCTGGCCCCCAAGCCTCCGACCCAACAGGTCCGGCCCCGCCCCCTCTGTCTCTGGGCCCACAGATGAGGCAGAGAGGACAGGTCCCTCCTCTGAGAGATGGACGTCAGACCCAAGGAGAAGAGGCCGAGTGGCGGCAGGGACATGACTGAGTGCACTTCAGAGTCCACCAGGTGTGTGGATGGGACGTGGGACCGTGAGCGCTCACAGCTGACATTGGAGCTGGGCCTTGAGGGGTGACAGTGAATTTACCACGAGGTCACGGGACAAGAATGCTGCACAGGAAGGGACCAGTGTGAGCAAAGGCCTGGAGCTGAGAGATGACAGCACAGACAGGGAGACAACAGCCATGAAACACAGCGAAGGGCGAAAGGGTGGCAGGGTCCCCTTGGAGGTGAAGGAGGAGGGAGGGCCAGGGGGAGAGATGGAAAGAAACAAGAGGCAAGGTGGGAGTGACAGCTCCTGGGGAGGCCCAGTCAGTGCGGGGAGTCAGAGGTCCCGTGGTGTGGTGGGATCTGGGTGGGCTTCCTGGAGGAGGTGACATCTGAACTGGCCTCAAAGGATGGGATGACGGAGTCTTGGCAGGTGGGGAGGTGGCAGGGAGGGCTTTCTAGGCAGAGGGGACATCGAATGCACAGGTTGAGTAGGCCAGGGCCACCCACAGATCAGAGGGTGGGGTACGGGCTGTGAGTCTGGCGGTGGCCTGACTGAGGAGAGTTGAAGTTCCGGCCTAGAAGCATAGCTGTGCCTCTGGCCAGTGGGGGGCCAGGCTCCAGGCAGCAGGGAGCAGTGTGTGGTGTGGAAGCTGTGCGTGGAGGTGGGGTGAAGCATGGGCTGGAGGGGGACCCGAGGTGGCTCCGTTGCGGGGCCTGGTCCAATACTTTGGGCAAGAGGCCGCTTGTGCAGAATTAATCCCACAGGCCCAGCTGCCGGAAATGCCCAGGACAGTATATTTAGGGCCGTCTCACTTTAGCCTTCTGTCACTTTCAAACACTAAAAATCTGTGTTTCCGGAAAGCAGGGGCGGGAGCCGCCCAGCACCTTCCCCCAAGCCCAACACTGAGATTTTAATTACACGTCTGAGAGTCTTTTTAAAAGTCTCTCTCTGGCTACCGGGCTCAGTGACCACAAGTCACCAGGCTGGTGGCAGAGGCGGATGTGGGGAGCACGTCCTGTCCTCGCGGTGGGAACCTGGTCCAGGGACGGCCGGGCAAACAGCTGTGCTGGGTGGGGCCGGCAGACACACATGTTTGGGCAGGAGATGAGTGTTTCATTCCCAGACCAGGGAGGAGAGGAAACAGAATGCCCATCACCAGACAGGAAGCTGGACACGCAGCCAATGCCCACGGGGAGCCAGGCTGTTTCAGGGACGCCGGCGGCACCGGGGTCCTCCGCGCAGGCCGAGGGCGTGGGGGGCAGGGTCGTCGGCAGACACACGCACTCGCGCAACTTTGGTGACAATCCCGCGCGTTCGGGGACCACACAGACGGCGTCCGTTACGGGGCGTGTAGGAATCCCGGGTCCACGGGACGGACAGGCCCAGGCCGCTGGCTGCCACGGGGTGTGGCACCGAGGGAAGGCGTGTCGTCCCTTCACACCCTTCAGCGGACGGACCCTCTCAAAGCATCGCCATGTGCCTCTACCCCAGGCACAGTGGGGACTGGCGGGCGGTCACCGGGACTCTGTCTGCAGGCCTGAGGCTGATTCCCTGTTGGATCCGGGGACCGAGGGCACCAGCCGCAAACCTGCCAGCTCCACGTGGGCACCTCGCCGTGCGGCCTCCTTCCCTTGCTGGGTCAAGAGCACCTTGTTCACTTTAACGGACTCTCGTCCCAAACTTCCGTCCTGCGTTTTGATAAACCAGCTGGAGCTCCAGCTCAGGAAACAGCCCCCTGGCTGCTCCCAGCAAGCCCCGGAAGATGGGACATTGTTACAAAAATGCTTTCATCGAAAGTTGGTGAAATTTCCTGATGCATGGAACTGGGTAGAGAGAGCAACTTGTCAGCGGGGAGGGTGGGAGGAGGACACCTGTGGATTTGCAGCTTTTGCAGTTGCTTTGAGTTCGGAGAGGTATTTCCCCAGGCGGTGTTCTGAGAAAGCATGTTCTGGCCTCGACTTCCTCCTTGTTAACTGTGCAGATCAGGCTGCTTTCACCAGTGAGGCAGCTTCGGCAGCTTCGAGTGCAGGCCTGACCGTGCACCCACCAGGCATGTACTTCCTCTCTGGGCTGCGTCTCCTCTGTGAACTGGGAATAAAGATGCTGCCCAGCTTTCCTCACGGGCCATGAAAGGGCTTTGTAAAGAAGCAATGGACTGGGCGGGGTGGCCACTCAACAGGAGTTTAGGATGAACCTGACCTGCAATCTCCCAACTTTGTGCTAAAATGTGATAGTGCCCGGAGGCCATGTCCGAGGTTCCAAAGCCATGGGGTGGAGGGAAAGGGAGACTCTGAATGACGTTTTTCTGTACTCATTTATTTATTCATTAATTTATCAAGTTCAATTTATCAAGAAATATATCAAATTCTTACTGTGTGGCTCGGGCCAGTGTGGCTCAGTTGGTTGGAGCACATCCCATGAACCAAAAGGTGGTGGGTTCAATTCCCGGTCAGAGCACACACCTCAGTAGCAGGTATGATCGCTGGTCAGGGCCCATGGGGGAGGCAGCCAATCCATATGTCTGTCTGTCTCTCTCTCTCTCTCTCTCTTTCTGTCACTTCCTCTTTCTCTAAAACCAATAAACATATCCTTGGGTGAGGATTTTAAAAAAACTCTTATTATAGATCAGAGTCTGTCTGGCCATGGAATACAGCAGTAAACAAGACAGAAGTCAGGTCCCTGCACTCATGTAGTTTACGGTCTAATGGGGAGGGAATATAAACAACAAAACAAGTAAAAGAGGGGATGCCATCTATCGAAAGTGGAACAGAGAGGGCTGTGGGGTCAGCAGTAATGGGCAAGGGGTGGGCAGTGCTTTTCTTAGGGTGGTCAGTATGGCATCCCTTTGAGAAACAGGTAAGAGAGGACGTAAATGTTCACACACGTTACTGGTAGGAATGCTGTGGAGAGGAACCTGGCGATACCCTCTTGCAATACCCTAGCAAAATTGCGTATGAATTTATCCTTTGACACATGGGTCCCAAGGACAAGATGGCAAAGGATGAGAAGCCATGTGCACGAAGCTATTCATTGGGCACGAGAGACAAAGCTACACTTTGCTCAATAGGGACCTCTACATGTTTATTTTCCACAAAATTACAAAGCCTGCCCAAAATGTTCACACACGGAACCAACTTCTGTCTGGGGAAACAGCACACAGATTCAGTTTCTGAACTGCCTTAACGTGGCTTCCAGAACAATAAACAGTCATGAGTCACCGTCGCTAATGGGACCCTGGCCTTCTCCTCCAGCCCAATCACACAACGTCCGGGTCCCGTGTTTGCAGGAAGGGCCCCCGTGCGCAGGAGGCAGCCTCCACAGCCATGACCACCGTCAACATCCTGAGGCCCTGCACCTGCCACTCACAGGCCAGACGTCCAGATGCCACACCCTGCACCCACCAGCCCGACACCAGCAAAGGCTTCGGCTATTTTCGTGCCTGGGGGAAAATGTAGTCACCCAGATGACCTAAGTCTATCTTGTTTCTGTCCAAAAAGTAAGACTGCAAAGGACCCACTCTTGCTCCGGCCCAGAGAGGCTGTTAAGAGAATAGAATCTTCCGACCTGCCCGCCTGTCCTTCCTGTCCTCAAACCCTTCCCCAAGCCTGGCAGGGCCCCAGGAGGGGCCTAAGCTCAGCTCTGTGTTCCAGGACCTTCCTGAGCTGGCCCAGCCCTTCCACACGGCCTCCCGGGCTTTCCAGTTCCCAACACTCTAAGCCCCCCTCCCCCCCACACACACACCCGAAGCCACTGTCTTCTGGGTAGCCCCATCCCATGTCTGAAGGCTGCTTTCCTCTCCGTCCAGCTATAAAAGCCCCTTGTCCTCCTCTGACCCCACACAGATCAGCCTGCTGGTCTCGCCCTTTCCCCCATCCCAGGGGCCCCTCTGCCCCCATGGACAGTGAGCAAGGTGAGGGCAGGGACCAAGCAGTGTGAAGTGGAAGGAGGAGGCTCCGTCCCTTCTTCCCAAGAGCTCCTGGTCCCCAGGACAGTGGCTGAGGGCCCAGCACCCCAGCTGTGGGCTAGGGCACTAATGCTGGTCTGGGAGAGGCTAACTGTCACGGTGTCTCCATCAGAGGCCACACATGTGTTTCATTTCCTGTGGGACTTGCCGGCCTCGAGGCAGAGGGCAGCTCAGGGTCCCGGAGGCGGACGGGCTGGGCCTGTCTGGCTAGTCCTATCGGTAACGGAGGCCGACGGGCCCACTTCAGACCTAAAACAGACCCGGGTCCCCTCGGCTGGTGTAGGCCCACGGGGGAGCCGAGGAATTGATCACCTATCGATTCTGCGTCCTGAAGGGCTTCCTCCCACCAGAAATCTCAGCGCTGCCGAGAGGAGCCCCAGGTTGCACGGCTGCGGTATTTTTAGTCAGTTCTCATTACTGACTTTTTTCAGAGTTCGTTCCATAAATGGCTCTGCACACATAATTACCGTCCGGACCTCAGCCGGCTTCAGACCCCGAATTACAGGGGACACCGCACACTCCACCACATCAAGCCTGCCAAGGCCAAAAATAGATCCAAGGAGCTGTGAGCCAGGGGGAGGCGAGTCCTCCAGTTCAGACCCGGGAAAGCACTGAACTGTGGGCGTGTCCCAGAAAGATGTGGTCACATCTCGGGGACACGCCTCTCTCCCGTGGGGAATGTGATCCCTGAGGAGGTGGCCCCTGTGCCTCCACTCTGTGCTCACCCTGGAGGAGCCCCCATCGGGAGGCAGGGGGTGGGCACATTCTTTGGTCAGAGCTGCAAAAGCCTTCAGGGCAACCCTGCACAGATGGGGAAACTGAGGCCCAGAAGGGCAGAGACTTGTCAGGGGTCACAGGTCAGGTAAGGGTCCTTCACATGGACTCTCAGACTCGAGCTGCTATAAAATGAGTGGCCTAGGGTTCCTCTGGGTGGCAACACTGGGACGGGGTCACCTGTCTTCAAGGTTCTTCTGTCAACAGGTGCCCTGAGATGCCTGCTGCAGCCACCCCCCTCCAAGCAGGACCCTGCAGGGACCCGGGATCCCAGGGGAGGACCCAGGGACATGCTGCACCCACTGTCAGTTTCTGAAAAGACAGAGAGCGCTGGCCCTGCTCTCCCCACCGCCAGGCCAGGCTCCTTCCCCGGGTCCCGGCCCTGCCTCCCGCCGAATTCCTCTCCTTCACCTTTGCCCACAGAGACCGGTGCATGGCAGAGGGGGCAGGAGAGAACATGAAGAGTCAGATTTGGTCCCTGCTCCCAGGTGGTTCATGGTCTCCTGGGGAGGAGGATAAAGAGGGTAGACACACCCCTGATCTACAGGCAGAAAGTGACTAACAACCAGGAAGCATGGGGGCTCTCACCATGGAAGGAGCCTGGCTCTTTGGGAGGAGTGGGGGTGGGGAGACACAGGTTTATGGAAACCCCTGTCTACCCCCTTTAAAAACAGACATGGAGGTGAGTGTCGTCTATGCAGAGGGTATGACACGAGCAAAGGCACTGAAGTAGGATGTGATGTATCAACCAGCTTCCATCTATCAAGTCCCATCCGTGAGGCGGGCATCCAGCTGGCCTCACTGCACGTTTCGCTCAGTCCTACACACCCGGGAAGGTAGGCCTCGTGTACCTCAAGGTGTCTTAAGAGTGAGGAAGTGAGGGTCAGAGACTCTAATCTGAAAGGAACCTGTGTACAGTCTCACGGCTCCCGAGTGGCAGAGTCGGGATGAGCACCCGGTTTGATACAGCCACGGAGGGAGGAGTCCCAGGATGCTCAGAGCAGCTTTCTTCAAACCCAAACCAGAAACAAGCCACGTGTCCATCAGTAAGAATGGATCCGTGTGGTGTGGTCATGCAACGCGATACAATTCATTCACGTGTAAAAAATAACTACAGATACAACATCGTGGGTGAATCTCAACAACATCATGCTGAGTGAAATATGCAGAGGGTGTCACACACAGGACTATGCACTGTAGGATTCCATTCACATGAGCTTCAAAGACAGGCCAAATGAACGTGTGGTGACAGGAATGAGAAGGTGGCTGCCTGAGGGGATGGCTGCTAGGACTCCCGGGGCGCTCGTCCATATGTGCCTGTGTGGTCTGAATTTTGCGTAATGAGCATGTGTTATTTCTGTAAACCCCCAAACAACAGACGCTTTAAAAACAGGATTCTCAGTTTACAACGGACGTTCCGTCCAGTCCGGTTCAGAGGCCCTTACTGGGCCTAACGATAGGCCAGGCCAGGCGGGTGGGGGGGCAGCTTCTACGTAGGAGAAGAGCAGAGGCTGTACAGGCAGGGAGGCCACCTGCTGTGTGGCCGTGGGAAAATCAAGGAACGTCTCTGAGCCTCATTCCTCTCCTTAGCAAACATGTGACAGTAGCTATGAGATGGCAGTGAAGGGGCAGATGTGGAGGTCTGGGCTGAGGTCACCCCTGGGTGTCATCTCACATGGCCCCTCAGCAGCCCCTTACGGTGGGTACCGTGAGCATCTCCATTTAACAGAAGAGGAAACTGAGGCTCTGAGAGGGGGACTGGAAAGTCCAGATCACACTAAGAGTAGGCAGCGGAGTCCAGATGCAAACTCTGTCTGGGTCCCAGGTCAGAACCCTGAGCCCCGTCCTGTCCACTCCCCGCTGTCCATCCCTCCTGTGTCCAGATGGGGGGGTCACTGTCTAGACTTGACAGGCACCTCCGTGGCTCCTGTGTTGGTCACTTGTCTTTCCCACTACAAGGCCAGGCCCACCAGGGCAGGGACTTGGCTTTGTTCACTGTCATATCTCAGTCACTACCACTGTGCCTGGCACAGAGCAGGTGCCACATGACCATTTGTTGAGTGAATTAGTGGAAAAAATGGAAGAATTCCCCAGTAAAGAACCCAAGAAAGTGGCCTGGGGCTCATGGAGGTAAAGAGTCAGCCCTTCAAGGTCACAGGGCTGAGTGGGACCTGGGCCAGATCCCCCACTCCCAGCAAGCCCGCCTCTCCCAGATACAACAGCCTGCTTGTCAACACCTGTCACCCGAGACCCAGGAAGAAATCAGTCTGGTGCAGGGAAGGGTCAGGACAAAAGTGAAGATGGCTCCATCGTCTCTGGCTGGACTTCTGCCTGCAGTGCTGTTCGTGCCTCAGTTTCTCAATGGAAGAGGAGCCCGTCACCTGCTCACATGAGGTGAAAAAGGATTCTGGGAACAAGCAGGGCTGGTCCTGCCTGCCTCTTTGCTCCCTCAGCAGGGGCTGGGCCGACCTGCAGTGCCTGAGGTGCAGCCAGTCACACCTGTGCTTGGAGGAGAATGGACTGTTTTGTGAGAAGGTCTGACCAACAGAGCCACAGGGCCAGAGCTGGGAGGCCCCTGTTTTTCTGACACCATCACTACAGACTGGATGGGAGACCAGAGGCCCAGAGAAGAGGAGTCTGAACCCGGTGTTGCTCAGCTCAGGGCTGTCTCCTCTCTAAGGGGAGGTTCTGTCTTCTCCACCTGGGTGTCTGCTCCCATTACTGTGTTCCGGCCATAGGAAGCCAAGTTTCTACATGGATGAGATTGCCAGGCAGGTCAGGCAGGGCCGCCAGGTCTGGCCATAGAGGTCTAGGAGAGGCCTATGGCCACTGGGTCCCACAAACTGCCACTGATGGTCAGGGACCTGGCCGGCACCAGACCTGGCTTCCCAGGAGCCAGATGAGGCCGACAGGAGAGGAGGAGCAGGAGGCAGCAGGTGTGGGAGCCGGGGCGTGGGAGCTGATAGCACCGCGACTCTGCTATTAGGCTCCATGTGGCTCAGGGGCCTGGGGCCTGGGCCTCCAAACAAGAAAAGAGTCCTGCGAGGTGTCTAATCCCCACATCAGTCTAGGTAATTACCAGTTAAACCACTCTCACTGAGAGTTCTACTAGTGCAATTGGTATGTCAGAATAAAGAAGTCACTGACAGCCGGCTGGGCACGCCCACAGCTGGGCTTCCACCGAACAAGGACCAGCTTGTTGGTCCCACCGGCCTTAGAGCTTATGAAACACACAGAGGTGGTGGAGGCAGAAGCTGGGGTTTGGAATCCTCAGCCTAGATGATGACATGGACATGCTGTGTGGCCCGGGCTGACCATTCAACCTCTCTGAGCCCATGAAATGAGGCTGGTAACACAGCTTCGCATGGCGCTGCATGGATGAAACAAGGAGTTCTAGAGCTATGGACGTTCAAATGCTAGTTTTTATCCTAAAACTTTGTGGAAACGCCTTTGGCTGGCTTTTAAAATCTGTTTCTGGGTTTCACATGCGTATAAGACACATGGGACTTTCCTGTCACATCTGAACCAGGGCTGGGAAGTAGCTGGGAGGGACCAGAGTCAGTGATGAGGCCCAGGTTCATCCTCAAAGAGGGGCTGACTTTCTGCTCCTCCCAAGTGCCAACCAATCACACCACGACTCTGAGGATGCTCTGATCACTAGGGGCCCCTTTTCTAAGGAGGGGCCTGCGGCTCAGAGAGGGGAGGGACTTGCCTAAGGTCACACAGCAGAGTCGGAGGGGGCCAGGTCTTCCTGGGCTCGGGGCCCTGCTTGATTCACAGCAGCAGCTCCCATTAGGGCTGTGCACGCCTTGACTCAGGGGACGCTGGTTGAAGCAGGACATGGGCTGGGCGCTGACTCACTCTAGGAGATGGCTCCCTCGGGGGCATTTTCCCCGTGACTCCATCCACAGCTCTTCTTGGTCCAGAGCCCTGGGTCAGCTTGTCCCCAGTACAGAGCTGCAGCCTCAGTTCCACATACTCTCTGTCCCTTGTCCCCACCATGCCCTCTAACCAGGGAGGCAGCATCCAGAACCCAGTGACCCAAGTCCTGTGCCTGGCCCTGGGCTCTCTGCAGAAGTTAACAGCTGCCTCCTACTGCTCATTGCCCCACCTCAGCCCACCATCAGCCCTCCCTGGCTGTGCCCTCTTCCTGCCCTCCTGTAGGAAGCAAATGGCTGAGGACCTCACAGTTCCTGCTGCTGCCCCATCCCCTGGTTCCTCTGCCTGGACCACTCTGAAAGCTCCCTCCACCCTTAGAGCCTGGTGCCCCGACAGCAGACATGTCCTTAAGGACCAGAAGTAGAGCCAAGCAACCTGGGCCTGCCCTGGCTGGGCCGCCGAGAGGCCCTGCTATCCTGGCTGTGACAATGCCTCTCCCCACCTCACTGTCCTCATCTGGGATGAATGTCATGGCTGGTAACTGGGCTCTTGGGAGGACTGGGAGAGGCTGTGGGTGGAGGGAGGCTGGTGGCCTTGGCAAGGTCCTCCCCCTGCTCTCAGCCCCTCAGCTCTCCCCACCTCCCCACCTCGAGCCAAGTTGCAGTTCTTGGGTCCCCAGGTCCAGTCTAGTGTCTTTCTGAGCTCAGGCCCCTGCCCATCACTGGCCACAGACAGGAGGCAGAGGGGACGGGGGACATGATTGAACATTAAGGAGAGTTTAGTAATGGAAAAGGTATTTCTGAGAACTTTAAGGGTAAATGGCTCCAGATGTGGCTGCAGAGGGGAAAGCTGGGCTTTGCCTGGGAGAACAATGAGGTCCAAGCTGCCCATCGGGCCATTGCACAGGCCTGGGCACACTGCATGTGAAGCGCGTCCCAGGCTCTGGGCGTGGTGACAGGACACAGACTGCCCCACTGAGCTGAGGCTGAGCCTTCCCACCTGGTCCTGACAGCCACACCCCCGCCTACAGGCTGCCAGGAGGCTGCTGTGGACTCAGGACACTGGGTGCTCCCTCCGCTCTGGTCACTTTGGTGATGTGCCGGGTGCTCTACAGTGAACTTTGTCCCTCTCCTCCTACTGCCCTGATCACAGGACAGCATGGCAGCCTGTTTACTCATCGTCTCCCAGGACTGGACTGTCTTCCCGGCACTGCCCAGGTCCACCTGACGGCACATGATCCCTCCCTTTGGGTGTGTTTGGGGGCGGATGACTGTACTCGCCCTGGGACTCGAATTCCTGCGTCTGCCCCGCCCCACCCACAGCTCACGGACCCCCCAACCTTAGACTTGGCCCCGCTGACCCGGGCAGCCCCCACTCCCCTGCGGGGCCCTGTCCACCACACGGTCACTCCTGGCTCACCGCCGGAGCACCCACTGTCCGAGGCTGGGCACTGCCCCCTGCAGCCCGTGCTCCTGCCGAGGGGCCATCCTGGGGCGCCCGGCCCCGCTGGCTTCCCACGCGCGCATCCTCGCGGAGGTCCCGGGGTCCCCGCGGATCACCGCTGTCCACGCGGCCCCGCACTCACCCATGTTGACGAAGCTCATGACCAGGTCGGCGCGGCCCAGGCGCCGCTCGCGAGGGCCCCCGTCCTCGTCGTCGTCGCCGGCCATGGCGTGGTAGAGGTCCAGCATGAAGAGCGGCGCGGACGCGGGCAGCCGGGCGGCGGCGGGAGGCGCGCGGGGCCGGGGGCGCCCGGGCAGCCCAAGCACCGCCAGGATCTCGCGCTGCAGGTCCCGGCGCTCGCGGGGGCCCAGGCGGCGGGGCGGGCCGCCGGTTGGGGGGCGCGGGCCGGGGCCGCCGCCGCTCAGCGCGCACAGTGCCAGCCCCAGGAGCCACAGCGGACCGGGGCGCGCGGCCATGGCGGGCGGGACGCCGCGCTCACCCGACGCGCATCCGCTTCGTCGCGGCCCGGGGCTGAGGCTCCCCCGACGGCGCGCGGCCGGTCGCGCTGGGGGAGGACGGGCGGGAGGTGCCCGCGGCGCAGCGCCGTCCCCAGAGAACCCGCGGGCACCTGTCGCGGCTCTGGGCCGGTGGCGCGGACGCCAACACCTGCGGCGGCAGCCACTCGGGGACTGCGGGCCGCCGGCTAATGTGTCTGCCGCCGCCGTGCCCTGCAGCCGGGCCGCCGACGAGGCCGCGCAGTCCAGGCGCTCGGGGAGGTGCGGACCCACGAGCTCCGCTCAGCACAACCCGCGGGCTCTGCCGCGCGCCCCGCGGCTGCCAGGTCCAGCGCCCGGCCTTCGGGCCCCGCCCCTCCGGGCCTGGCCAATGGGGGCGCGGGAAGGGGGCGGGGCCAAGGCCCAGAGCCCACCTTCGCGGTGAGAGCTCAGAGTTGTAATTGATGTCGTGGGCGGTGCGCCCGGGAGACGCGACCCAGTGGGTGGTGGGCAGGTCCGACCCGGGAAACACAGCTCAGCTGTCGGGTCGGCAGGGTCGTCCCGGGCTGCCCTCGCAGCCGCTGGCCACGCCATCGGGCGGTTCGGGGCCGCTGTCCGAGGGCTCCAGGGTAGCGGCCGGTCGGGAGAAACCGAGAACCTGCGCTCCCGCAGGGCGGGAATCCCGGGTGTGGGCCTGGGTCTGGCCAGCGAGGGACCCGGCAGCCCCGCCTTGGTGCGCTGTGCAGCCCCTAGAACGCGAAACGAGGCCTCAGTCCCGTCTGGAAGGGCCCCGTGGGTGCCAGCCAGGCCCGCAGAGTGGGCGCCTGCTTCCGCCAGCACAGCTGGGCCCAGGATCCCCGCCACCACAGCTCCTGGCCGGCCTCCCGGCGCCTTTCCGCTGTCCCCTTGCATAAATTCCTGGGGGCCTTTCCCTCCTTGATGACAGCTCAGTCTCTGCTCCCAGTGCGCCCACTCACCTGGCTCCCGCGTGCCCCAGCCAGCGTCCCAGAAGGGCCGCCTCCGCTGGTCCAGCGGCTGCGCGGTCACCACCAGCTGTGCCCTCTGAGGATCCGGTGATGATACAACCAGGAGAGGCGCACCTGCCTCCACCCTGCGGAGGCGCCAGGGAACAGCCTTTGCGCATCCTAACTGGGAAGGCCCTCCGCGTCTTCCACCCTTGGCGACACTGGGCATTATTGTTAGGTATATAATTAAATAAATCTGCCAACATGCAGGCAGCACAGCTCTCTGCTGCTGTAATGTGCACGTGGGGCCTTGCTGACGGCTCTCTCCTTGAAACCCTCCCTCCCTTGGCTCCCAGACACCGCTCGCCCGCTTCTCTTCCCCCCCCGCCCCCCTTCTCCTGCCCACTTCTTCAGCGCTGACAGCCCTTGGGCTCTGTCCACAGTCCTGTCCTCCCTCTTAGACTTGCATGGCGATGAGCGCATCCACCTGAGACCCCAGTGCCATTAGACGTCGTGCCTGACGCCCAAATACATCCCCGCACAGAGCCACTCCTGGAGGTTAGACTACAGCCAGTCGCTGGTTAGACACGACCAGAGCCAGAAACCTGGAGCCGCTGCAGGTGCCTCCCTCTTGGTGGCAGTTTGTCTGCTGACTCTGCATCTAATGCTTCTAAATCCTGAGCCTTCCCACGCCTCCTACACCACGTGGTTCACGGAGCATCTTCTCCACCCGGGAGGGCCGTGACAGGCTTCCAACTGGCCTCCTTGGTTCTCATCTTATTCCCCACCTCTCCCTCCTCACTCCCCAGATGTATTTCCCAATAAAAATCTGATGCCCATGGTCTTTCACTGCTAACAGCAGTTTCCCAAACTGGGGTTTTTGAGGGGTTTCCTACAAAAGGGGGTTTGGTAAATACTGTTTGCTCGTTTTCCCCAGGACAGTCTAACGCCATCAACATTTTGTAAGCTATGAGAAGTCCTGCAGTAAAGAAACCTGCTTAGCTTGAACTCGGTGTCTTCCAAATGCATTTGACTACGACTTTGGGGGTTTTTGAAGAACACATCTTGGGGACCAGGAGGCACTATGTGATCAAGCGCCCAGTCCTCAGTGGTCTGACATCTGCCAGCTGGTCCTTGCTGCTGACCCGTTTACAATCTTTTTGTTTTAATAATTCTTTATTGTTGAAAGTATTACATGTGTCCCCTTCCCCCCTTGACCCCCTCCAGCCCCCACCCGCCTCCTGCCCCCCCTTCTCCACCCTATTGCCTGTGTCCAGGGGCCATGCATTTATGCATACAAGGTCTTTGGTTGATGACCTCTCCCCCCTTCCCTCCGAGATCCCGCACTCTGTTCCATGCTTCCATGTCTCTGGATCCACTCCGTTCATCGGTTTATTTTGTTACTTAGATTCCACATGTCAGTGAGATCATGTGATTGTCTTTCTCTGACTGACTTATTTCAGAGTGCTAATATTTTCTTTGTGATTTATGTATTTATTTCACTTTATGGCTGTGTGTGTTTTCATTTTCTCCCATCCACAGATCCTGTTCATGATGATATAAGCCCTCATTGATAACTTTAGCAAGTTCGGATGTAATTTTTGCCTGAGACATGCGATTGCTTGTTCAATCTTCTCCAGAATGTTTTCTCACAAAAGGTGGTGTCTGAGTTACAATCAAAATCTTGTTTAAATCCTGGTCATTGATTTCACAATCTGAATCATTATCAGCCCAATCAATAAATGTGGTTTTTTTCTTCTTCTATTTGTTCCATCTCTTCATCAGATAAAAAATCGACTTCTTTTTGATCTTGTTCGTCTGGAGGATAGAGTGGATTTCCCTGTTCATGATCTTGTCCAGCACTGAAGGTGTACACTTCGCTTCAGCCATGTGGGAGTACCTGGGACCCCTCACCTATCCTGCTGTTGACAGTTCTGTTCATCAGCACATGCGGTTTCCTTTACGGAGAAGGTCCAGTTGCCCTTTGCCTCCCTGGCCCAGCATTACCTCTATAATGCCGGGGTCCAGCCCCGGGGTCCAGGGGTTCCCAAAGGTGTGGACGGAGTCGGCAAAGAATGTTTTACACGGAGACAGCATTCAGAACTCTAGCTCTCTTTAATCTCCGTGGATCTTCCTGTGCCTGGCTGAGGCCACAGAGAAAGATCCCGAGGCAAGGTGAGCCTTTATTTTATAGTGAGAGGTAAACAAGGTAGTGGTTACCAAAGTTACACTGTTCTTGTGAGTTTCACTTGTTTTTGTTCTTGTTGCTGCACTTCCCTCAGCCCATTAGCTTCCCAGATAAGATCTAGGGAGTCATAAGGTCAAGCCCAATTATGCTTAAGAGGACTGTGCCCTCTAAGCTGGGACTTGTTTGTGACTTTGCCAACAGGTCAGTCCGAGGTTTAACCCTATAGTGGCTCCCCACACTAGAAAAGGCAGTTGAAGCAACAATTTGTCTTCTCAATACTGTCTCTGGCTTCATGGGTAATTACATCCCCCCCACCCCCCCCACCCCCCCACCCCCCGCAACTCTCTCATTTTATCAAACTGAAGGGCATTTATTTATTTATTTATTCACGTGTTTGCTCCCTCCACTTCCTCTCCCTGCTGTGAACTTCTTGAAGCAATGATTGACCTTTGGATCCCAGTGTCAGACTCATGTTTAGGGTCTCAGTAAAGATTTGCTGAATTTACTAGTCTCTGAGAAAGGTGTAGCCTCCAACTGTCATGAGTATTTCCATTGAGAATTGTTCATTATTGAATGGGAGGCAATGAACTGAAGCAGGAAGCTTTTGGAGTATGGGGATCAGTGGCCAGCCAGGCTCAGTCTCTTAGCTATGTGACTGGTTTTCTTGCATACCAGCCACAAATGCAAATCCACAAATTTTCACTACTGAAACCACAAGGTTACATTCATAATCTCCAAGATCTATATAAAATATAAAAATGAAACAGCAGCTGAAACCAGTTTGGCTCAGTGGATAGAGCGTCGGCCTGCGGACTGAAAGGTCCTAGGTTCGATTCCGGTCAAGGGCATGTACCTGGGTTGCGGGCACATCCCCAGTGGGAGATGTGCAGGAGGCAGCTGATCGATGTTTCTCTCTCATCGATGTTTCTAACTTTCTATCTCTCTCCCTTCCTCTCTGTGAAAAATCAATAAAAATATATTTTAAAAAAATGAAACAGCAATTTAAAATAATAGAACAGTTTTCCATAAGAAAGTTACTACAATAATGGAGATTATCCAATATTATTCCTGACACCTTTATCTGCATTTTGTGATGTAAGGACCTGTTTAATACTATCACAGGATCCTGTCCTGGGTTCATTTGTTGTTGTTGTTGTTGTTGTTGTTGTTGTTGTTAATCCTCACTCGAGATATTTTTTCCATTGATTTTATTTATTTAAATATGTTTGTATTGATTTTTAGGGGGAGAGGAATAGAGAGAGAGAAACATTGATGAGAGAGGAACATCATCAATCGGATGCCTCCTGCACGCCTTCTTCTGGGGACTTAGCCCACAACCCGGGCATGTGCCCCAGGAATAGAACCAGCGACTTCTTGGTTCCTGGGTTATCACTCAACCACTGAGCCACACTAGCCAGGCTTTCCATTGATTTTAGAGAGAGTGGACGTTATGGGGAGAGACAGAAAGAGAGAAACATCCATGTGAGAGAGGCACATCGATTGGTTGCCTCCCGCACTCTTCCTGACCAGGGCCAGGAATCAAGCCAGTAAACGAGGTACATGCCCTTGATCGGAATCAAACCTGAGACCTTTCAGTCCAAGATCCGACGCTCTAACCCCTGAGAAAACCGGATAAGTTCCTGTCTTAACTGTGTCAGACCCAGAGGCCACCATAGGGTAGACGCGCAATAATGCCTCATTAAATGGCTGCCGAGGGACCTAAAAGGTGACTCAGTCACCTTCCTGGCTGGATGTACCTAGGTCCTAGGTACTAAGATGTTGGGAAAATCCAGCTCATCATGTTCCCAAGGTGTGCTTACATGCTAAGAAGAAACAAATAAATATAATGAGATTGTTCTGTCTTCATGGGGAATCTACACAAATGGGTCAAGACACCTTCTATTAAAGGACTAAATGCACCAATTAAAAGTCAGAGATTGCCCGGCCGGCATGGCTCAGTGGTTGAGTGTACACCTATGAACCAGGAGGTCATAGTTTGATTCCCAGTCAGGGCACATGCCCAGGTTGGAAGCTCAATCCCCAATGTGGGGCATGCAGAAGGCAGCCAATCAATGATTCTCTCTCATCATTAATGTTTCTAACTCTCACTCCTCCCTTCCTCTCTTAAATCAATAAAAATTTATTATATATATATATTCAGAGATTGTCTGATGAGTTAGGGAGAAAAAAAGAAAGCAAGAATAAATGACCAGCTGTCTATAAGAAACACACTATAAGTATAAAAAAAACACAGGCTGAAAGTAAATAGATAGGAAAAAAGATATATCATGAAAAATAAGAGGGCTAGAGAGGCTATATTGATATCAGATAAAGTAGACTTCAAGATAAAGAATGCTATCAACAGAATAAAAAAGCAACCCACAGAATGGGAGAAGATATTTGCAAGTCATATATCTGAGAATATATAAAGAACTCCTACAACTCAACAACAATAAAACAACCAATTTAGAGATATCCAAAGGACTTAAATAGACATTTCTCCAAAGAATCTGTATGGATAGCCAATGTGCACATGCATAGATGCTCAACATTACTAATCATTAGGGAAATACAGATCAAAATCACAATGAGATACCATTTTACACCCTGTAGGATATTATAAAAACAACAACAACAACACAGAAAATAGGAAGTGTTGGTAAAGATGTGGAAAATAGGAACCCTTCTGAATTTCTGGTGGGAATGTAAAATGGTGCTGCTGATGTGGAAAACAGTGTGGTGGCTCTTCAAAAAGTTAAACATAGAATTACCATATGATCCAGCAGTTCCACTACCGGGTATATATCCAAAATGACTGAAAGGAAGGAGTCGCCTAGATATTTGCACACCAATGTTCATAGCACCATATCGAAAAGATGAAAACAATCCAAATATCCATCACAGATAAATGAATAAGCAAAATGTGTAATGCCCATACAATGGAATATTATTCAGCCCTAAAAAGGAAAAAAATTCTGGCACATGCTACAACATGGATGAATCTTGAAGATGTGCTAAGTTAAAGAAGCCAAATACAAAAGGACAAATATTGTATGATTTCGTTTATATGAGATAACCAAAGTAGTTGAATTCAGAGACAGAAAGTAGAATGGTGGTTGCTAGGGGCTGGAGGAGCGGGTAATGGAGAGTTATTGTTTGATGGGTACAGAATTTCCCTTTGG
Organism: Myotis daubentonii; assembly: GCF_963259705.1. Taxonomy (NCBI): domain Eukaryota; kingdom Metazoa; phylum Chordata; class Mammalia; order Chiroptera; family Vespertilionidae; genus Myotis; species Myotis daubentonii. Next base: position 193,528,339 of record NC_081842.1, on the reverse strand, counting down.
GATGATGAAAAGAGTTATGGAGATGGATGGTAATGGTGGCTGCACAGCAAAGTGAATATACTTAATGCTGCTGAATTATACATTTTAAAATGGTTTAAATGTTAATTTTTGTTATGTATATTTTACAACAATAAAAGTGACCAAGAGTGATGTCTAGGTATTTTTATTGAAACCACATTCTGGAATAAGCAGAGTGCAGGGGACAGGTATAGAGCACCTCTAACTTCTTATAGTTCAATGACACACCCTAATGACAGAAAGTCTGCATTGATAACTTTACACACTCCTGCAGGGAGGGCAATGGATGAGGGCAAGATAACAGTAGAAAGCACAGGCTCTGAAATCAGACAGAGGGGCGTTCTTACCAAAATTTCACACCAGCCATGTGGCATTTAACTTTTCTCAGCCTCTGACTTCTTGTGTGTAAGACAAGATCATAATTGTACCAACCTAGAAAGCCATGGGAATGGCATGACAGTTGCCCTCATTCACCGCAGGGCCCAGCGCCTGGAGTACCAGGACCCCAGCTCCACCGCTTGCTGGCTGCAGGACTCTCTGAGCCTCATTTCTTCCTCCTTAGAATAGGCATAAATGACACATACCTCCATTGGTTGTTGGGCAACTTGCTATCTATATATATAAAAGCCTAATATTCAAATTGTCCCTTCGGGAGTTCGACCAGGAGACCAGGAGTTCAATTGCTCACTATGACGAGTGCTGACCACCAGGGGGCAGCGCGGAATGAAGGAAGGCCCCAGCAGGCAGCCGGGAAGGCCCCAGCAGGCAGCCGGAAAGGCCCCAATCAGTCCTGGTCGCTGGCCAGGCCTAGGGGCCCTATTTGTGTGCGAATTTTGTGCACCAGGTCTCTAGTTAATAATAAAATAGCAACAACAACAAATATATAGCGACCACTTCTTGAGAACTTTCTCTGCATTGGTGCTTTGCATGAATCCTCACAATAGTCCTATGAGGGAGATGCTTTCCCCACTTTACAAGAACTTAGTCATGACTTAGGGATGATAAGCCCTGCTCAGGAAATGGCAGCTATATCCTATCTGTGTGCAGGGCAGCATGGCCTGTGTGAGGCCACCGGTGTGTGTGGAATTCACAGCGGGGGCCAGAGCCTGGCCAAAATTCAGAATTCATGCCCACCATGTCTCCCCACCAGTGCTGAGGGCAGGGCCACCTGAGTGTAGGGCGGGGGGGCCAAGCTATTGGGAAGCTGGAGTCTTGGGCTCTGGTTCCACTTCTGCACCTGGGTGGGTCACTCTCTCCCTGACCTCAGTTTATCCTATTGTGAAGTGAGAAACAAGGGACATATCCCTCGAGCACTAAGACCTCTGACCACAAAGAAAGGCTAAGGGGGAATTAAAGAAAACATGGAGCCTTTTTCTAAATTACCAGCTTCTCTCTGCCCCCTGGTGGACACCTAGGGGAAAAGGACAGTCTGCATACAGTGAATCCCAGGACTTGGGAACTTTTTTTTTTTAATCTATATTTTTATTGATTTCAGAGAGGAAGGGAAAGAGAAAGAGAGCTAGAAACATCAATGATGAGAGAGAATCGTCATTGGCTGCGTCCTGCACGCCCTCCACCGGGGATCAAGCCTGCAACCCAGGCATAAGTGGATCCGTGACCTCCTGGTTCATAGGTCCACGTTCAACCACTGAGGCACGCCGGCCAGGCAGGAGTTGAGGACTAACTTTTTGACTTCTGCCAAGGTTCCCATTCCTCTGAGCCTCAACCCCCATCTTTACATGTGGAAAACAATACCTACCTCTTGGGTTGTTGTGAAGATGCAGAGATAACACATGAGAAGTGCTTGGACAGGGGCAGGTACCGAAGCCAGAGCCTACGATTGAGATGGCAGTCAGTCCTGTCGTCAGCGAAGAATGTAATGACTGCGAGCTTACAAAACATGCTTGTTATTGGACACCACAGTTGTTTGCCTAAGCTGTAAATGGCTTCATGGTCCCCGTGATAATTAGCCCACCTCTGGGTAAATAAACTCACCAGCCTCATTTTATTCATTATTTTCAAAATACCAAGTTTCAAATACTTTTTCTCTTTTTGTTTGTTCTCTTTCCTTGGTTTCTGACTTTCTCTTTATTGTTTCATTCCTTCCTGTTCTTAGGGGTTTGTTTTATTGCTCTTTTTTCACCATCTTAAATAAAATGTTTGCCTTATTTATTTATTTTTATTTTTTATTGATTTTTTACAGAGAGGAAGGGAGAGAGAGATAGAGAGTTAGAAACATCGATGGGAGAGAAACATCGATCAGCCGCCTCCTGCACACTCCTACTGGGGATGTGCCCGCAACCCAGGTACATGCCCTTGACCGGAATCGAGCCTGGGACCTTTCAGTCCGCAGGCCGACGCTCTATCCACTGAGCCAAACCGGTTTCGGCAAAATATATTTTACTGATTTTTCACAGAGAGGAAGGGAGAGGGATAGAGAGCTAGAAACATCCATGAGAGAGAAACATCGATCAGTTGCCTCCTGCACACCCCCCACTGGGGGTGTGCCCGTAACCAAGGTACATGCCCTTGACTGGAATTGAACCTGGGACCCTTCACTCCACAGGCCAACGCTCTATCCAACTGAGCCAAACCAGTTAGGGCTGCCTTATTTATTTTTAGCACTTTATTGAGGTATAACTTATACAACATAAAATTCCCATCTTAAGTGTACAGTTGAATGATTTTTTGTACAGTTACAGAGTTGTACAACCATCACACAATATAATTTTATATTTCCATAACCCCCAAAAGAAAGAAACATCATATCCCTTTGTAGTTTATCCCCACTCCTAGCACTAGGCAACCACTAATTGTTGGGGTCCAACCCCAGCAGGTCCAGGGGTCCCCAAAGGTGTAGACAGAGTCGGCGAAGAAGGAATGACACAGAGACAGCGTTCAGTTGATCAGCAGCCTAGCCAGGATGTCTAGCCAAGTTCTGGTCAGGATCTCCAGCGAAGTTCTGGTTAGGATCTCCAGCCAGGTTCTGTGTCCATGTTCTCTTGCTAGGTTCTCCAGCCAGGTTCTCCAGGTTCTCCAGCCAGGTTCTGTAGCCATGTTCCCTTGCTAGGTTCTCCAGCCAGGTTCTGTCCAGGTTCTCCAGTCAGGTTCAGTCACCAGGTTTTAGTCAGGTTCTCTTGCCATGTTCTATCCAGGTTCTGTAGCCAGGTTCTGTCTCTAGGATCTTCAGCCAGGTTCTCTCGCTAGGTTCTGTCTCTAGGTTCTGTTTCCAGTTTCTGTCCAGGATCTTTTGCCATGTTCTCTCCAGCGAAGTTCTTCTGTCTCTAGGTTCTGTGTAGGTTCTGTGTCTAGGTTCTGTGTCTAGGTCCTGTGTCTAGGTTCTGTGTCCTGTTGTCTTGTTACATCTGTATTTATACCAGTTGATTCCAATCCTATCAATCTCTATTCCAAAGGTTAGGCTCCCCCAGGCGTATGCTCTGGTTTCTCTTCAGACCACATAAATCTTTCGCCTTTTACCAAAGGTTAGGGCGTTTCTTATCTCCATTCCAGGGAGTAAAGACTATGTAGCTTAAGCATGATTGTTTGTAGTTAAAGTGATTAATTACCCGCCTGGCACTTAGTTAAGGGGTTTTATTCCCTCCCTAACTTCAGGGGAAAATCCCTACCTGGGGAAACAACCTTTCTCAGAGAGGTGACCTTGGTTAAAACACACAGTGCCAAGAAGGTGAGCAAACATATTAAGAAAAGTATGCCATATATGCCAGGTCCCTTGAAACAGCAAGCATGGACCGGCTCCCGGCAACTAATGTACTTTCTTTCTTTATACATTTGCCTTTTCTGAAAATTTCACAAAAATGGAATCATGCCGTCTATGACATTTTATGTCTGGCTTCTCTCACTTATATAATGTTTCTGAGGTTTAACTATGATGAAGCATTAGCGCTTTCACTCTTTTTTACTGTTGAATAATATTCCATTGTATGGACATACCACAACTTGTTTACTCATTACCAGTTGATTGACATTTGTACTGTTTTCATTTGGGGGCTATTTAAATGTCTGTGTCTATAACTCCATATCTAAATCCTCTGAGGGTATGTTTTTCTTGTCTATTAGTTCTACTGGTTTTCTTCATGTTAACTACTTATGTGCCTGTTCTGTGTGTGTATGCATGCAGGTGCATGTGCTGGCCACTATAGATGTATTTATAAAATTCCTCATAGGAACAATCTCAGGCTTCGGGTAGTGTTACTTTCCTCCAGAGAGGAAGTCCAGAGAGGACTTACTTTTGCTTCTTCCCAGCATCTGGAGAGACTTGCAATCAGGGGTCACCCTAATGCAACTCCAGGGGCTGTGATGGTGTGGAGCTGAGATGCTTTCTTTGTGAGGACCTGTCTTCTTCCCATTTATTCATACATAAGCCCAGAGTTAAGCCTTTAGGGTCCTCGCTCAAAGTGAGGGGGTTCCACCAAGGAACCTTCTTCATGATCCTTGACTCCAAATCCTGTCCCACTTCCCCTGAAAATTTCTGGAATAATTGCAGGTCCTTGAATAACATCATTTTGTTCAATGTTGTTTCATTGTAATGTTGATGAGATGCCATAGGAACTTAACCCTTGCTAATATCAATCAGCCTCTGGTAAAAATGGGTTTCATTATACATTGTTTTACTTAAAGTTCCAGACCTATTGACAATCCTATATAATAAAGAGGTAATATGCTAATTGACCATCATGCCCTCACAAGATGGCAGCACCCACAGCCACAAGATGGTAGCACCCAGTGAATTTTCACGCGACCATTACCTCTTTAAAAAATCCTTACCCAAAGATATGATTATTTCTTTTAGATCATCTGTTCTCGGGGAGCAGGCCTAAGCCAGCAGGTGGGCATCCCCCAAGGGTTTCAAACTATGAGAGGGCGCAGGCTGGGCTGAGGGACTCCCGTGTGCATGAATTTTCATGCACTGGACCTCTAGTGTTAAATAAGTACTACTCGGGCTTTCAGGAAACAACAGGCCCAAACACAAGGCTCATCTCTCTGAGCCTCTATACTTCCAAGGGACTTGCCCCAGTTGGTAATTCTTTTTTTTTCTTTTTTTTAAATATTTTATTGATTTTTTACAGAGAAGAAGGGAGAGTTAGAAACATCGATGAGAGAGATCAATCAGAAGCCTCCTGCACGCCCCCCAGTGGGGATGTGCCCGCAACCAAGATACATGCCCCTGACCGGAATCGAACCCGGGACCCTTCAGTCCGCAGGCTGACGCTCTATCACTGAGCCAAACCGGTTCGGCGGTAATTCTTTATTAACTTGTTAACACATCACTGCCTGTAAATTAGCTATCTCTGTTTCTTAAATCTTCACTCAAAGACATGCTTAGAAAGAGGAAGGAAGAGAGAAACATCAATGTAAGAGGGAAATATCGATTGGTTGCCTTCCATACATGCCCCAACCAGGCATCGAACCCACAATCCCGGTGTGTGCCCTGACTGAGAATCAAATCTCAACCCTTCAGTACCCAGGACAATGCCCAACTAACTGGGCCACTCGGCCGGGCATATCAGTTATCGATTGCTGAATAACAAATTACTACTAAATTTAGCAGCTTCCAATATTAAATTAAAATGTATTACTTCATACAGTTTCTGAGAGTCAGGGTCCAGTCATGGCTTAGCTGGGTGGTTCTGGCTCAGGGTCGCTCCTGAGCTGCAGTAAGACTGTCAGCAGGGGATGCAGACATCTGAAAGCTTGACTGGGGTGGAAGAGCCCACTTCCAAGATGGCACACTCACACCTGGGGAGATCAGTGCTGGCTGTTGGCAGGAGGCCTCAGTTCCTTCACCTTGTAGACCCCTGCATAGGGATGCTTGCGTGTCCTCATAATAGGGGAGTTGGCTTCTCCCAGAGTGAATAATCCAGGAGGAAACCTCGATGGTCTGGACACTCACTGTCGCTTCCACTTTATCCTGGTCATTAGGAGTAAGTTGTGAAGTCTGAACCACGCCCCAGGACCCTACCTCTTGAAGGGGAGTGCCATACACTCATGGGCATGCTTTAAGCCTGTCACAGCTGTTAAGCAGAGTGACTTTTAAGTGATTTAGCCCAGCTTGTCTAGCTGTTCTCAGGAATAAAGTTGCTCAGAATTCCCCATCTATCATAACCTGAAACACAAGTCTATAAATTTGTCTTTTATCCCAGAAATACAAATTACTTGTTTTATTGTGTACTGATTCTTGCCTGCTAATAAATATTCTAGGCTCTTCAGATTTTGCATAATCATAAAAGATATTTCAGGCTGTGTTAATTCTTCTTTCTTCTTCCTCCCAGGAACATGAGTCATACTTAAGAGATTAAAGACAAAAACAAACAAACAAAAAACATTAAGAAGGATCCATCACTTCTTGTCTCTTCATTTTGGTGTTTGTTTTTCCTGTTTTATTATAAATCTTAAATTTGCAAATATCAAAGTACTGAATTCATCCAAATTAACAATATTAAAATGAACCAATAAAAGTTCAATAAAAACTAAAATATTGCCCTACCAGTGATGGCGAACCTTTTGAGCTTGGCGTGTCAGCATTTTGAAAAACCCTAACTTAACTCTGGTGCCGTGTCACATATAGAAATTTTTTGATATTTGCAACCATAGTAAAACAAAGACTTATATTTTTGATATTTATTTTATATATTTAAATGCCATTTAACAAAGAAAAATCAACCAAAAAAATAAGTTCGCGTGTCACCTCTGACACGTGTGTCATAGGTTCGCCATCACTGCCTAGCATAGCCGGCTCAGAGGATAGAGTGCTTGCCTGTAGACTGAAGGGTCCGGGGTTTGATTCTAGTCAGGGGCATATGTCTGAGTTGCGGGCTCTATCCCCAGTAGGGGGCGTGCAAGAGGCAGCCAATTAATGATTCTCATCATTGATGTTTCTATCCCTCTCCTCCATTTCCTTCCTCTCTGAAATCAATAAAAATATAATTTAAAAAAAAAAAACCCTAGCTGAAACCGGTTTGGCTCAGTGGATAGAGCGTCGGCCTGCGGACTGAAGGGTCCCAGGTTCGATTCCAGTCAAGGGCATGTGCCTGGGGTTGCGGGCACGTCCCCAGTGGGGGATGTGCAGGAGGCGGCTGGTCGATGTTTCTCTCTCATCGATGTTTCTGGCTCTCTGTCTTTCTCCCTTCCTCTCTGTGGAAAATCAATAAAATATATTTTTAAAAAAAGCCCCAAAAAACAAAAATAAAAACCCTAAAATATTTCCAGGCAGTAGCGACTAGGTAATTAGAGGATAATGATAAACTGGTGATTTTTCTGAAGCAGAGTGCTCTGTAAAGCGGGTCCTCCTGTCACATGACTCCCTGGGCCCGGCTGAAGTCCCAGTGAGTCCTACCGATTCTAACCGTACAGAGGCCTGTGTGGCAGGAGGCACCTTGGATAAATTCTGGGGCCCTACAACCATAGCTTGAAGTTTATCACAGAATTCCTATCATTAACTAAGTCTGTGGGTCATTACAGTTGCCATTGTGCTATTTGCCCAGCGCTATGAAAGTATTCCAATATTTCAACAACTGGCACAGCCATGGCGTTGATAATCTTGCCTACTCATCAGCCCTGCGTAGGTAAGGTTATTCGTTGCATACTGTTTGTGATGGCGAGAGTCCAGAAACAAACCAAGTGTCCATCAATAAGGAAGGATCTGGCTAAATAAACTATGGAAAAGCACACAATTGAACACTAGAGCGTTGAATGAAGGAGCCAGACTGGTTAAGCTACAGGATGCATTGCTGAGTGGGAAAGGCAAGAGGCAGAACATAGCATACCCTCCTTTAAGTAAAAAGGGGGCAGCATAAGAATGTATATTCAGGCCCTGACTGGGTAGCTCAGTTGGTTGAAGCATCATCCTGATACGCCAAGGTTGCAGGTTCGATCCGTGGTCAGGGCACATTCAAGAAGCAACCAATGAATGCATGAATAAATGGAACAACAAATCTCTCTCTCTCTAATCTCAATCAATAATTTTTTTAAAAGAATGTATATTCATATTTGCTTGTGTTTATTTACATTAAAAGGGTACATAAGAAATCAATAAAATTGATTATTTATAGAGGATGGAAGAGGTAGAATGCAAATACATGTAGCAGGGAGACTACTTAAAGCATATCATTCTACATATGGTTTCTTGAATGTTGTAGATATATTTCTTAGCCGAAACATTAAACAGAATTTTAAAAGGGTTGAATTGCCCTGGCCAGTGCGGCACAGTTGGTTGGAGTATTTTTCCCATGCCTCCCCCAACCCCAAATGGCAGATGACCTCCCACTGCACTGATGACAGAACCCTCCCTCCCAGTTGTAGGCACCTTTCTGCCGAGTGGCTAGTGTGAGCCAAACACTTCAGTATATATTCTCTTTCATCCTCACAACCATCCAATTTGGCAGATAAGGAAACGGAGACCTGGAGAGGGTTTGGGGTAGTGGTGGCGAAGGGGAAGGAAAGACTGTTAAAGTAGCCTTTCAATGAGGGAGGCAGGACCTCTGGGCCTGCATGGAGGGATGCCTGGAGCTGGGTGTTGTCAGAATATAGGGAACAGAAAGGTGCAGGCTGCAGAGGTAGGCAGGCTCCCTCAGGGCCACTTGAGGGATTTGGACAACTGTCCCAGATGAGGCATTTGCAGGTCTGGCCTGTGGTGTGGGCAGGTGGGGTCACTGGGGGGAGGTGCAGGAGTACTGGAGGGGTGGGGGTGGGGGGGGGATGAGGGAGGGAACTATTGAAGGAATCCAGGAGAGAGATGGTGAGGCCTGATCTATAGGATGGAGAGGATGCAAGAGAGGCGAGAGTCAGCTGGCTTGGTGACTGATGGCCTGTGGAGAGGGAGGAGGAGTGATGAAAATGATGATTAGCATTTATTGGGCACATTCTATATGTGTGGCTCAAGCGTTTCGTACTCACTATTATACTTAATCCTCACAACATCCTGATGATGTTGGTACTATTCTAACCCCCATTTAATAGATGGGAATTGGGGCTCTGAGTAGTGGGAACCTTGGCAGAAGTCACAAAGCTAATCCTAATCCCCAAATCCTGGGAGTCACTGTATGCACCCAGCAGCCAAGCCCCGAGTGCTAGGCTGCTGGTGTCCACTAGGGGGCAGAGAGAAACCAGGAATTCAGAAACAGGCTCCCTATTTTCCTGAGCTTCCCCTTAGCTTTCTTTGTGGTCAGAGATCTTGATGATCAAAGGATCCGACCCCTATTTCTCATTTTACAAGAGGATAAGCTGAGACCAGGGAGGGAGAGGGATCGGCCCAGGTGGCAGTGCCTCTCAGGAGCAGAAGTGGGACCAGAGCCCAAGACTCCAACCTCCCAGCAGTTCCCTGGCCCTGGACGCACTCAGGCGGCCCTCAGCACCTGTGGACAGACCTCGCAGCCATGAGTCTGGACTGAGGCCGGGCTCTGACCCCAGCTGTGAACTCCGCACACACAGGTGGCCTCACACAGGCCATGCCGCCCTGCGCACAGAAAGGCTAGAGCTGCCATTTCCTGGGCAGGGCTCAGTCACGACTAAGTTCTTGTGAAGTAGGGAGAGCGCCTCCCACACAGGACTACTGTGAGGATTCATGCAAAGCACCCAAGGCAGAGGAAGTTCTCCAGAAGCGGTGGCTATGTAATTGTTGTTGTTGCTATTTTATTATTAATAGCAAGTTGCCCAACAACCCACGGAGGCCTGTGTCATTTATGCCTGTTCTAAGGAGGAAGAAGTGAGGCTCCGAGAGTCCCACAGCCAGCGAGTGGTGGAGCTGGGGTCCTGGGACTCCAGGCCATGCTGCCCACACCTGCCTCAAAAGGGCCTCTTCCTTTGGACAGCTCTTCACTCATTCATCTACCAAGGACTCGCGCAGAACGCAGTCTGAACCTAGCCCTGTAGTGGGCATGGGGCGCTATGCCCTGGGCCCTGGGTGGGGCGTGAAATGAGCAGAAACGGAGGTCGCCCGGGCCCCGAGCATGTGCTCCCTGGGTCCAGGCACTGAGCAGTGAAGCTGGGCTGCAGAGAGCCAGGCCTGAGGGCGCAGTCTCAGAGCACCGCTGCCTGGCCCGGGCCTGCTTATCTTCCACAAACTGGAGGTCAGAGGGCCCGGGTGGCAGTGGTCACTAAAGCACAGGGTTGGGGTGAGACTTGGTGCTGGCCTGGGGCTGGGAGTTGGGCTGGGGGCTTGGGCCAGTCCCTGTTTGAATGAAAGAGCTGCGGCGAGGTGGCCTCTTGTCCAGAGCCATAGCCCTGAGGTCTGGCTCATGCGGAAAAGGGAAGGGAGGAGAAGGAACTGCTCAGAGTCCCTTGGGGAGTTTCTGTGCCACACCACACCCTGGGCCCGGAGTCTTCTCTGCTTCTCATCCTCCCAGGCCCCTGGCCACGTTGACTCCCCCAGTGCCTGCTGTTGGTTACACCCAAACCCGGTGCAGGGCCCCTGGGCATCCACCACTGAGACACAGGCTACACCTCTGACCAGCCATTGCTACAAGACGGACCTCCTGGCTGGGGGATCCCAGGCCGTGGGGGAGGGGGCGGGAACAGGAAGTTCAGGCGCCCAGCAGAGCCCCTGGGGGGCGGGGGAAGGAGATGAGGGCCTCCCTCTGGGATGCCCACCGTCCAGGGCAGCTAGGAAAGTGGTGCCGGCCGGGCAAGGAGCCTCTCCGCCGCCGCCTGAGGCCATGTAAGGACCAGACCTGACCTGGCCCAGGGGTCAGATTTGTCAGCTGAGGAGCTCCAGGCACAAGGAGAGGCGGCCAGTGGTGGCGGGAGGACGCCTTTGTTCCAGGTATTTTCTCAACTGTGCGGCCGGGCTGCCTGCCAGGTGCCAGGGCGCGGCTCTGGCCTCCCGCCGAACAAGCAGCTTTGCCGCCAAGCCCTGTACCTGGCTTGGCTGCTCCTTCCCGCGCTTCCTCTGCCAGGCCCGGGAAGGTGAGAGGCAGGACCTGCGGGCCCGCAGCGGCCGGCTCCCAGCCACTGAGAGAGGGGACTCACTCAGGGCTCCTCTGGGCGCCTGGCACTTGGAACTATGCCTTCTTCCAGGAGAAGGAGCTAAAAACATACAAATACAAACTTTGGTTCAACGAAACAGGATACAACTGCGATGTTGGACATGGCTCTCGATATAAACCCCGGCTCCACCGCCGGCGAGCTGTGTGACCAGCACATCACTTAACCTCTCTGTGCCTCAGTTTCTTCATCTGAAAACTAGGGACCGCAGTTGTACCTACCTCATAGGAGTGTTAGGAGGATTTAACAGGTAATTGCATGTGGAGCCCTCAGAACAAAGCCTGGGACGTTGTGACAGCTTGGAAGTGTTTGCGGTGGTCACAATGGGGACATCAATGAGGATGTTAGCCAGGACTCCTGGTCACACAGAACAGAAACCACCCAGGGAAGCTTAAGCAAAGGAGAGGAAGCTAACACAAGTCATCAGGGGTGTCACATGGAAGTAGGGTGCAACCAGGCCTCAAGAGGCTGAGAGCTAGACCTGAGAAGCCACTGAGCAGCGGGTCTCTGCATCCCCCGGGTCTCTGCACACATGGCCAAATATGAGCGGCTTCGCTTCTCGGGTCAGGTGGCAGCAGCAATTGACTGGCATCTCTGAACACCAACAGCAGAATCATTGGGGGGTTGGGGGTGAACTCATTGCCAATCTGGGTCATGCACTAAACGCCCATCAACAATGGCTGGGGGGACTGCCAGTGACCCAGTCCAGGGGGCAGTCGATTGCCCAGAGAGAGTAGCGGGGGCTGGGCAGACGCCCCCAAGAGCATCCATCTGCTGCAGTGGCGCTCTGGAGTGCGGTCGAGACTTGGGCTCCAGTCCTGGTGCTGCCTCGGTAAATCCCGTGTCTCTGGTGCCTTTTCCTCTTGTGATCACGCGGTGCTTCTAGTCTTATCACAGCACTGGGCTGTGTTGTCATTATGTATGTACCTGTCTTCCTCACTAGACTCTGATTGTCATTCATTCTTTCAATATATTACTACCCTCACCAGCCATGTGTTAGGGACACAGAGATGGATCCAACCAACTCCCCTCGCAGGGGCTCTGTGAAACGGCAGCATCACTGTCCAGTCCCGCCCGAGGTCGGGTGCTGGGACTTTCTCTCTCACACCCGCTGATACTCAGTGTCCAGAGCCCACCCTCTGTGTTATGAGGCTTATAAGGTTCCTGAGCTGTTAGGAAAAGTGGGCGTTCACAGAGAACGGCTCACATGGGCCATGGCATGGGTGGGCACCACTTCTGTGGGGTGAACCGAGGCAGCTGACGAGAGAAGGACTTCACCAGCAAGCGGGGAGAACAGGGGACGCCGTGCGGACGCAGGGGCCGTGGGTGGTACCCAAGCTGGCTCGGCTGCCACACCGGCCTCTGCCGGGCAGTTTCTTGATGCCGACTCTGCTCCTCTGCACAAGAGCTTTCCACCTGCTTCCAGGACCACCGGTTTGGGCTCTCAAATCCCTCCTCTCCATCAGGCCCACCACGTAGCTTTTAATGCTATTCACGGAGGTGTCCACATTGGAGCCTGGCTGGACGCTGAAAAACTCAAACACGGTTTTTTCCCTTTCTCTTTGCGTTCTTGCTATAAGAGGACTGATTCTTGAAGGCAGTGTGAATGCCCCTGGCTGACTGGGGGAGGGCCACATACAAGGAAAGGTGAGGCGGGAGCACAAATATTAGTATTTCAAGATGTTCTCCTCCTACACCCATCACCCCGTCATTGTAAAGACATTGGGAGAGGGTCTCTAGTTGTGTGTGAAGAGTTCCCGGAACTCGGGCTGGGGTGGAGGAGACAGCAGGGCGGCCTGTGCAGTGTGGGTGCTACTGAGCCGTGCCTTGAAGGGATCGGTCAGAGTTCCCAGGGAAACAGTGGTCTCGGAGAGCAGCCCAGACAGCATCCACAGGACTGACAGACATGGGTGATGGAGGAGGAGCTGACCGAGTGCCACCCCGTTTGGGTAAGGACGTAAACAATATTAATTTAATCATCACAACAACCCCTTGAGCACCAAATTTTTAAAAATATGAGAGGCACGGAGTGGGTACGTTCTTGGCCCAAGAGCTCCGATCTGGCAAGTGGGATTCAAGCCTGAAAAGTGTGGCTCCAGAAGCTCTGTAACCCACTCTGCTCTGTCTCGGGATTGGAAAGTAGCTCTGTGTGGCTGGTAGGGGTTTCGGCCGCAGGAGTGAACAGAAAGGCCACAGAAGACCTTGTGCGCCATCTCAGGAGCTCAGGGTTTATCCTGAGAGTAAAGGGAGATCAGTAAAAACTCAACCAAGAGAGAGACAAAGAAGATGCAATTAGAAAGATAGTGGATTGGAGGGGCAGGACCAGAAGCAGAGACCAATTAGGAGGCTGTTTAACAGCCTCCGTGAGAGACAGTGTGACTCTCTAAGCAGTGACAGTTGGCACAGATGGGTTCCAGGAATGCTAAGTGGGTAGGATGGTGTGAAAGATACCCATATCCTAATGACTGGAATCTGCAAATGGCACCTTACATGGCAAAAAGGGACTTGCCGATGAGATTAAGGATCAGGAGATGGGGAGATTGCCATGGGTTATCTGGGAGGGCCCTATGTAAACCACAAGGGTCCTTATAAGAGGATGATAGATCAGAGTAGTAGGAAGAAGGCAAAGTGACGATGGAAGCAGAGGGGGAAGTGATGCAGCTGTAAGCCCATAGGCAGCCCTTAGAAGCTGAGACAAGGCATGGATTTCCCCTAGAGACTCCAGAAGGAACCAGCCTTTCCGACACCTTGATTTGGGGTGGGCAAACTTTTTGACTCGAGGGCCACAATGGGTTCTTAAACTGGACCGGAGGGCCGGAACAAAAGCATGGATGGAGTGTTTGTGTGAACTAATATAAATTCAAAGTAAACATCATTACATAAAAGGGTCCAGTCTTTTTTTTCAATAGTTTTATTCATTTCAAACGGGCCGGATCCGGCCCGCGGGCCGTAGTTTGCGCACGGCTGTGCCCCATAAAATTCATTTCAGACTTCTGACTCCACAACTGTTAGATAACAATCTTGTGTTGTGTTAAGCCAGAAGTTTGTAGCTATTTATTATATCAGCAACGGGAAACACATTTAGGGTGGGGCAAATCTAGGTTTACAGTTGTGAGTATACAAACGTTTATTCTTGCATTATCATTTGTTAATTATTGTATTATTTTCCATGCAAACAACTGTAAACCACTTTTGCCCCACCCTGTACAGATGGTAAGACCTGCTGACCAGGTAGTTATGAAAAAAGGAAAGGAAGGGGCCACCGGAAGGATCGAGGATGACAGCCAGGATTTTGACTTGTTTGATGGGACTGGGAATGAAATCATGATAATCAGGATTGGGAATAGTGAGGAGGGGACAGTTTGGGGAGTAGTGGGAGGGCAATGTGTTCAGTCTTGCATATAGCGAGTTTGAAATGCCCCTGGGACACCCAGATGTCCAGGGAGGTCTTGAGTCTGGGATGGAGCTTGGGCGCCATCTGCGTGCACAGGTTTGGTCTGAAAGTTGGCAGACCCTCCGGCCAGAGACAGAGGTTTCCTTTCCTAGCTCACACTCTGGGATGTGGGCTCCAAAGTCTCCCCGAGACGGCAGCTATTGAGCATTTCGTCCCCAGTCCTAGAGTTTCCCTCAGACCCCTTTTTGGACTGGGTGGCAGCCTTGTTCCAGATGGCAGCCTCCAAACTGACTCTCCCAAGGAGGTGCCCAGGATGTCACCTCCAGTGGCACAGGGAGCCTCGCACCTGCCAGGGCCTTGCAGGGCAGCCCACAAGGCAAAGGTCCAAGTAGACCCGCTATTCCGGGTGAGCTCCGTTAGCTTCTGAAGGGCCACCCGTCCCACCGGTCCATTTGAAGATGCAGCTTAGTGTATAAGCCACTCTAACTCCAGCTACACCTGTGGGCAGCACCAAGCCGTGACCGTGACCGAAATATCTCAGGGAGTTTCCCTTGGTTAAACTAAACAGAATACTAAATGTATGGGTAAAGTCACATATCATTGAAAAAGCAAAGTCTGCTCATCCTGCAGAACAGGTGGGAGCAAAGGCCTGAGAGCAGGCGAGGTCATTCGAGGAGTCTGTGGCCGAGGAGAGAAGGCCCAGGGGAACCAACTGCTGAGGGTGGGCCAAAGGACGGAAGGGGGAACCCAGGGCTGACTTATAGGGGGACGCAAAGGATTCTTGATGAATAGATCCTTTTGCATTTTATCTTCTGTAGAATATAAAGAGGAAAGAGACTGTGGAAAAATATGTGTATCAATTTAAAAAAAGATATGGTTATTATCCAACTAACTGAATTACGTGTGAAACTGGATTCTACTTAGAAAGGACTTAAAAAGTAAATAGTATGAATATAATGTTACCCTAGGAAAATGATGGTCTTATCAGTGAATAAAACAAATGCAAATTCAAATACCTTAAAGTAACACTATAGGCCCTGGCTGGGTAGCTCCACTGGGTAGTGTCGCCAAGGTTGAGGGTTCGAGCTGCAGTCAGGGCACATACAAGAGTCAACCGATGAATGCATAAACAAGGGGAACAACAAATCGATGTTTCTCTCTGTCTCTCCCTCTCTCTTAAAATCAATAAATAAAGAGCGAGAAGACTATACTTTCAGGGATCATTTCTATAGTTCGTAAATAAAGAGCGAGGAGCAAGCGAGCAGGGCAGGTCGGCGGCAGCGGCGCAGCAATGCCTAAATCAAAGGAACTTGTTTCTTCAAGCTCTTCTGGCAGCGATTCTGACAGTGAAGTTGAAAAAAAGTTAAAGAGGAAAAAGCAAGTTGCTTCAGAAAAGCCTGTAAAGAAGCAACAGACCGGTGAGACTTCAAGAGCCCCGTCGTCGCCGAAACCGGTTTGGCTCAGTGGATAGAGCGTCGGCTTGCGGACTGAAAGGTCCCAGGTTCGATTCCGGTCATGGGCATGTGCCTGGGTTGCGGGCACATCACCAGCAGGAGATGTGCAGGAGGCAGCTGATCGATGTTTCTCTCTCATCGATGTTTCTAACTCTCTATCTCTCTCCCTTCTTCTCTGTAAAAATCAATAAAATACATTTAAAAAAAAAAAAAAAAAAGAGCCCCGTCGTCTTCTAAACAGAGCAGCAGCAGCAGGGGTGACGTGTTCCAGGCTGGGAAAATGAGGTACGCCAGCGTACGGGACTATAAGGAAAAGTCCTCATTGACATTAGAGAATATTGGATGGATCCAGAAGGTGAAATGAAACCAGGAAGAAAAGGCACTTCCTTAAACCCGGAGCAGTGGAGCCAGCTGAGGAACAGATTTCTGACATTGACGATGCAGTGAGAAAACCGTAAAATCTGAGCCATATAAACCTGTACTGTCCTAGTTGTTTTAACCTGTCTTTTTACATTGGCTTTGTTTTTTTGTTTTGTTTTGTTTTTTTAAATTAAATCTTTATTGTTCAGATTATTACATTTGTTCCTCTTTTTCCCCTGGCTTTGTTTTTTAAATGTTGTTTTGCAGGCTATTGTATATTTGGATTGCAGAACAATTTGTAAGAATACTTTTTTTTTTAATGTACATTTTTTTTAATATATTTTATTGATTTTTTACAGAGAGGAAGGGAGAGAGATAGAGAGCTAGAAACATCGATGAGAGAGAAACATCGATCAGCTGCCTCCTGCACATCCCCCACCGGGGATGCGCCTGCAACCCAGGCACATGCCCCCGACCGGAATCGAACCAGGGACCCTCCAGTCCGCAGGCCGACGCTCTATCCACTTAGCCAAACCGGTCTCAGCTTAATGTACATTATTAAAAATGTTCTGAGTGAAGCTAATTGTCAACTTTATTAAGGGGGTTGCTTTGTGACCACCACCTAGTGTAAATTTTTTAAAAAAATCAATAAATAAAAAGAAAAGAAAAAGGATGATATTTAAAAAAATGATATTTAAAAAAAATAATATAGGCAAGAGCATTTGAGATCTTGCTTCCTGCATATGTCATCAGTTTGGCTCAAATAAACTCTTATAAAAATCCTTTAAAAAAAAAAAGATAACATTATAGGCCCATAAAACTAGAAGAAACAAAACCAGGCAGCAAAGCCCTCAGTTGGTGAGGCCACGGGAAACGAGGGCACCACCAACCTCAGAAGACAGCAACAGTGGCCACGAGGGACAGGAGCTATAATAAAGTGCTTGCCCCGGGACAGGGTCCTGGGGCTGCACATAAAAGAGATCCACGTAAGCGAAAACAGGGATTTTGATCAGGAAACAGAGGTATCTCAGGAGCCCACAGAAGCACCTTCAGCCTCAGGAGGGTCAGAAACCAGAAAGTCCACAGGAACCTCTTGCTCTCTCTCCTCCTCGTCTGGACAGACCTCACCCATGGCCTCTTCTCTCCTTCTCTGCAGTCTTTCTGCCGTGCACCCACGTTCACACAACAGAGATTTATTTTGTGTCTGTGCCCAAACAGCAAGCTGCACCCGGCAAAGACTGAGTTGCAATTTGAAATACTCATCCAGGGTCTTCCACTGGCCTCATCTGCAAGGACCCAGCCAGGCAGGGGAGCTCCGACCTCCACGGGGTTGGAATCTGATCCCTTTCCCTCCACAAGAGGACCCTTCATCTTTATGTAAATTTGGGAGTGTGATTAGATAAACAGGAGGAAATGCCCCCGGGTGGAGATCAGAGATCATTAACCTGCCTAAAACTTCTGAGCTCCAGGCCCTGGGTCCAGACAGAACACCCGGTTAAACTTTTTCCTGCTTCCACATTCCACATCCTCATTATGCCTCACAGTCCATTCTGCACCTAGCAGCCAGACTTATCTCTTCATGTAAATCAAGATTACATCCTACCCCTGCTAGCACACTCACACACACACACACACACACACACACACCAATAAAACCCTCTTCCGTTGCAATTAGAATAAAATCCAAAATCCTTACCTCAGCCTATCAGCCCCCCCTGACCCAGCCGAAGGCTGCTTCTGGGACTTTATCTTTTACATCTCAGCGATGTTTCTTTTTTAATGTATTTTTTTATTGATTTCAGAGAGGAAGGGAAAGGGAGAAATGGAAACATCAATGATGAGCATTATCGATTTACTGCCTCTTGCAGGCCCCCTATTGGGGATCGAACCCATCACCTGGGCTTACACCCTGACCAGGAGTCAAACCAGCAACCTCTTGATACATGGACAATGCTCAACCAACTGAACCACACCAGCTGGGCACGCTCTGGTCCTGGTCCCTTCCTCCCTATAAAATCAATAAAAACATATTTTTTAAAAAGTATTTGTTGCAGTCTCCCCATATGCAAAATGGGGAGAAGAGCACCCACGATATTGTTTGAGGATTAAATGAGTTCACACAGGTAAGGGCTTACAAAATGCTTGCCGCAGAGTAAGCACTCAACATGTTTTCATGCATCATTCATTATTGTTAGGCCATTCATTTGAATTTTTAAGATATATTTTTTATTGATTTCAGAGAGGAAGGGAGAGGGAGAGAGAGATAGAAACATCAGTGATGAGAGAGAATAATTGATCGGCTGCCCCTGACCAGGAATTGAACCGTGACCTGCTGGTTCATAGATCGACACTCAACCACTGAGCCACGCTGGCCGGGCTCATTTGAATTCTTAAAACTAACCTGTCACTCTCCTGCCCTCCATATCTCCTTTATTTTCAGGTCTCTATCAGTTCCCTCTGTGCTCTGAGAGTCCATCTCTAGTTTGTTTTCTTTGCTAAATTTAGCCCTGGTGCTCACCTGGCATTTGTTGCTTCCCTGCAGTTTTTTTAAAATATATTTTTATTGATTTTAGAGAGGAAGGGAGAGGAAAAGAGAGATAGAAACATCAATGATGAGGGAATCATTGATTGGCTGCCTCCTGCACACTCCCCACTGGGGATCAAGCCCACAACCCAGGCATGTGCCCTTGGCCGGAGTCGAACCTGGGACCCTTCAGGCCATAGGCCGACACTCCATCCACTGAGCCAAACCAGCTAGGGCTTCCCTGCAGTTTTTATTTTAATTTTTAAAATATGTTCTTACTGATTTTAAAGAGGAAGGAAGAACGATAGAGAGGTAAAAACATCATTGATCAGCTGCCTCTTGCATGCCCCCTACTGGGGATCAAGACCAACACCCGGGCATGTGCCCTGACTGGAATCAACCAGCCAACCTCTTGGTTCACAGGTGCCACTCAACCACTGAGCCACACCAGCTGGGCTCCATACAGTTTTTAATTTAACAGCCGCATTTTAACCTCCTCCACATCTCCTTATCTCAGATTATTGCATTGGCAGGATTGCTGGTTGTAAATGAAATAGGTACCATCTTTTTGAAGCCTATTGCTACACCAATCAGGTAGTGCCTACACTTCCTTCTGTTCCTTGCAACAGGTCTTTTTCTGAGGCAGGCAGCTCCTCCCGGTCTTCAGGGAAATGGTAAATTGCCTTCTGCCACGGTAGACTATTTCTTACTCCTCCTTAGGGAGGAAGTCTACAGGACGTGAACAAACCATCCTGGTTTGCCTGGCCTGAGCGGCTGCCCAGGACAGGGAACTCCAAGTGCTAGAATCAGGAACGTCCCAGACAAAACCAGACGCGTGGTCACCCTCCCTCCTGCTCTAGACAACATCAAGGAGGAGGGCAGCCATATTGGCACAGACGTTCCTCCAAATCTGTCGCAAAAGGAGGAGACCATTTTCTAGTATTTAGCACTACAGCCCTTCCAAGTGGCATTTACACATGTGCAAGTCTCTCAGAAATAAAACAACTTCCTTCAACCCCACGCTTCCCTTTGGCAACCACCCTCTCTCCTTTTCATAACTTAAAGAGCAGGCCACGCTCACTGTGCCTACCCGCCTTCCTCCCACTCACTCTCCAAACCACTGAGATGCGACTTCCACTTGCTACCCACCAACTGAGCCTTCCCTTCCCAAGGCTACCACAATGCTCTCGTCACTAAAATCCACGGAATGTGTCTCTTTCCTTATGGACATGGCCTCTCTGCACAGCCTCCCCCGCTGCTTACTAAAGCTCTTTCCACTCAGCTTTGAGATCCCAGCAGCCTCCTGGTCGCTCCCCTCTCTCTCCTCAGTTTCTGATGCAAGCTCCTCTTCCACAATTGTTGGATGTTCCTCCAGTTCTGTGCTGGACCTTTGCTCTTCTCACTACACCCCCTGCTCAAGTGACCTCATTCTCCACAGCTTCGAATGCCATCAACGCTGATGACTTAGAGATCCCTATCTCTAGCCCAGAATTCTCTCTGGGCTCAACCTGAATACCCAGTTCCTCGCTGTACTCCCCATTAGGATTCTTCACAGACACTTCAAGCTCAACCACTCCCAAACTGAACTCATCCTCTGCCCTCAGCCCACTTCTGCTCTTTCTCCAGTGCTCCCCATCTTGGCCAAAGAAACCACCATCAACCAGTTGCCCAAGTGAGAAACCTGAGCCTGTTCTTGACCCATTATTCTCCCTCACCGTCAATATTTAGCCAATCATTAAGTCCTGTAAATTCTACCTACCCAACACTTCAACCACCGCCCCCCTGCCTCTAGTCTGTTTCAGCTGATTCATTCTCCACACTGAAGCAGGGATCTCCCCAGCAAACATATCTGAGGTTGTTACCTTGGGGTTAATGGTTTACAAGGACCTCTATGACCTGGTTCCTGCAGACCTCTCCAGCCTTTCTCCTAACACTCCCCTACCTGACTCACTCCTGTTTCTTCTAATGTTTTCTTAGATGCCGTTTCTTCAGAAATTCTTCCCAGACTTCCCTGAACTGGGTCAGGAACAACTGTGCACGTTCCCCTCTCTGTTATAGTATCATCACATCCACTGACGTAGCATGGAAGACTTGGAACGCTCTGAGGACAGGAATTGTCTTGTTCACTGATACATATCTCTAGTACCTAGCATGGTAAGAACTAGCAGTAAGCACTCATTAAGTCTGCTGAATAAATTAACAAACGCTCCTAATTATAAAGCTCTTATCTGTTTATTAGATCAGGTTCCCAAAGTCCTCTATTTGCCGTCATCTTTAGTCCAGTTCAAGCTATCATGGACCTGAAGAAAAATGATGAAGTGATCATTCAAAATAGCTAGAAGTTATTGATACAATAGAAAGAACACAGCTCTGAGGCCAGGAGACCAGGACTCAGGTCACAGCTCTAATATTCTTCATGCTGTGAACCACTCAACCTCTGTGGGCCTCAGTTTCTCCATCTGTGAAATCAAATGGCTCATCTAGATCAGTGCCTTTCAAAGGGGAGGAGACAATCAGAAGGCCCAGAGGCCCCTGTGACCTGCCCAGACCCCACACGACTCTGCTTCGATCTATATTATATACTGGAGTTCAGGTAGGACTTTATTTGGAGGAAGGAACAAAAAAGATCCACAGCTAAAACAAGTTGGAGAACTGCCTGGCCGGCATTGTTCAGTGGTTGAGCGTCGACCTGTGAACTAGGAGGTCATGGTTCGATTTCCAGTCAGGGCACATGCCCAGGTTTCGGGCTCGATTCCCAGTGTGGGGCATGCAGGAGGCGGCCAGTCAATGATTCTCTTATCATTGATGTTTCTATCTCTCTCTCCCTCTCTTTTCCTCTCTGAAATCAGTAAAAAATATATTTAAAACATAAATAAATACAAATAAAACAAGTTGGAAAACAACTGAACCAGGTGATCACTGAATTCTCTGCACGCGCTGACATTTAAAACAACCGAAAGCCAGGAGTGCCACTATTAAGGGAATTCCTAAAAAGCATGTGAAGATTCTGACTGTAACGTTCCGCAAGGTGGGCTGGCGCCTCCATCTGCCATCAGGAACGCACTGGTTTTCATGGGATTCTACCTCATTGTGCAGGTCTAGTAGGACACAGAGATATTTTTGAGTCCACAATAACATTTCTATAAAAGTCTTCAGCCCTCAATCCCCTTGATATTAACAAGGAAGCTCAGGAAGAAGACAGCCTAAATGATTTTAAGTCTCACTTTCAGGTGGCTCATCACCCCCATCTGGAGATTCAAAACCTGAATGAGGTCACAGCTGAGAATGCCCTGTCCCGGGCGCTTTGCACAGCAAGGCCTTCCTTTTGTGTGGGAAGTACTCGTAGTTACCAGACGCCACTCAGGGTGCAGTCGGAAGACCTGGGCTTCTCTCTTAACCTGCCAGTAAGGGCTCCGTGTCACTGCTTAGGATGTGTATTGTTTGGTCTATTTAGCATCAATCCCACACTCACCCTTTCTGAAAACGGTTTTTGACCTCAGCCACGTTCTAGTCACATGGCTCTATAGGGAACTGCCATGTTCTTGGGCAACCAGCTTTCCTGCTTAATCCAGGGGGAGCGACAACAGAACTCAGCTCTGCACGGAGTCCTTCCTTAAGATCTTTAAATTTGGGACACAGGCCCACTTTGCGGTGGGGAAGAGCTATGAGAAGCGAGGTGTGGAAAACGCCAATGAGCATTTGAAGAAAACTGGTGTGCATGGAGAAACACATGGAGTCAGCACGCAGAGGAGAGCAAGGAGGGAGAGGCAGTGCCGGTGGTGGCAGGCCTGGTGCCCAGCTGCACCTGCCCTGCCCTTTTGTAAACTGTGGTACAATGCACCTAACAAAATTTATGACCTTAACCATTTTTAAGTGTCAAGTCCAGTAGTATTAAACATTGCACAGTGTTGTGCAACCAATCTCCAGAACCTTTTCTGTCTTGCAAAATTGAAACTCTATACCCATTGAACAACTTCCCATTTCCTTCTCTTTCCTGCCAACCTCAATTCTACTTACTGCCTCTATGAAATTGGTAACTTTACAAAAGTGGAATCATCCAGTAATTGTTGTTTTTTTTACTGGCTTATGTTATTTAGCATATCTGTAGGGTTCGTCCATGTTGCAGGATGTGTCAGAATTTCCTTCCTGAAGATTGGATAATATTGCATTGTACATATAGATCACATTACGTCTATCCATTCATCTGTCGAAGGACGCTTGGGGATTATTTCCACCTTTTGGCTATTGTGAATAATGCTATGAACATGGGTGTACAAGAAGGCCTCCAACATCCTCCTAGCCCTTCTGGATATGTACCCAGAGGTGGAATTACTGGATCATATGGCAATCCTACTTTTAATTTTTTGAGGAATCTCCATATTGGCCTTTTGTTTTGTTTTGTTTTGTTTGCTTGTTAATCCTCACCTGAGGATATTTTTTTCTATTGATTTTTAGAGGGAATGGAAGGGAGGGGGAGAGACTAACATCAATGTAAGAGAGACACATCGATTGGTTGCCTCCTGCTCGCACCCAGATTGGGGCCGGGGATCAAACCTGCAACTGAGGTACGTGCCCTTGACTGGAATCAAACCCAGGACCCTTCCATCTGAGGGCTGACACTCCAACCCCTGAGCCAAACCGGCTAGGGCTCCATACTGTTTATCAGTGGCTTCAGCATTTTACATTTCCACCAAAAGTGCACACGCCTTCCAATTTCTCCACATCCTCATCAACATTTATTACTTCCTGGTTTCTTAATAGGTAGGAGCCATCCTAATGGGTGTGAGATGTCCTTGCACTTTTGAACTTAGAACCAGAGAAAGCATCGCACAATCCCCAAGTGTCCTTTTACACCCCGAGAGGGATGTAAAAGCGCTAAGAGGTAAGGGTTCGGTGCTACTGGCAGCCCTGTCTCCCACCCTCTACAGAAAGTCTGTTTGAGGGAAGGGAGAGAGGAAGTCTCCACAGCGTCAGATTAGGCAGTACCAGTTGTACGTGGGACCTTGATGCCCTCTCACCCTTGAATTTGATGAGACAGCCTATTATCAATTCACCTTTCCGCTGGAGTTTGGTTTGTGGTTTCTGCTTGAGTATGTTTCACTTGTGAGCATGGGTCTTAACATAAACATCTTAGTAGAAGAGCTAATTCTTCAGAAATCTTTCTCTTTTCCTTTTTTTGGGGGGGGGGGTGTCTTGATTCCTTCTTCTAAGGAGATGGACTATAAACACCTCCTATCTTCCCTCCCCACCACCTTTAGAGTGTTAGCACTGGCCCTCAGTCTCCATCAGTCTCTCATTCCCTATAATGTTTTTTAAATTCTCCTCTTTAAGATCTCATCAGACAAGATTTTGTCAATTGAAATATATCAGAGGTCAGCTCCGACAACTCGCTGATTTCACGGCTGGGGACGTGGAGAGATTTGCCCCTAGCAAGCTATTGGAGCTAATTGGTTAAAGCAGCCTGGAATTCGGGCTCTTTCCATGTTACTAACTTAGTGGAGACTGCAAGTTGCCCACCAAGATCTGTTCTCCCATTCTTGCTTGGCACATGGCTAGCCGACATTTCTCAGCCTCCTCTGCAGGTAGGTGCCGTCTGACTGAATTCTTGCCAACAGAAAGTGAGCAGTCCCCACACCACGGCAGGGTCTGGGCAGTACGGCATCAGGGTGTGCCTCCTCCATGCTGTTCCCTTCCCACTGGCTGGAACCACTGATGACCCAGCTTCAACCGTGCAGGTTATGACAATGCTCCCAAGAGATTGCAGGCAACATGATATAAGGAGCCTGTGTCCCTGAATGACCGCTTGGAGCAAAGCTGCCCCACTGACCTGGACTGCTCACTTCAGAAATGTTAACTCCCCTCAGAGTTGTTATGTGAGAAACAAACCTCTTTGTTTTTTAAGCCACTGTTTTGTTGAGTCTGTTACAGCAGCTTAGCTTTTTACCCTAATACAACCATGCAACTTCCTTTGTGTGTATTCAGAATAGCTTTACAAATGGCCAGTTAACCATCTTTTTAGAAAAAAAGCCCTAACCTCCCAAGTATGTGATAATCAAATAATGACATTCCTTCCTGTGGCTACTATCCCAGAATGTCTTCATCTGGTTAAATGCTATTTAACAATTGAAACGGATCATTTATGGAGAGACTCACTTGGTTTTTATGCTTTCATGCAATTAATTCAACAAATATTTGACTTTCTAGATGCTGGGGATATATAGAAAGGTTCCTATATTTATAAAAGCTTGCTTCCGAGTAGTGTTGTTTTTGTTTTGTTTTTAATGTTGTGTTTTGTTTTAAGCAGAAAAATCTTTGTGGAATGTGGAACTGAGTCTAAGAATACAAATAATGACTGAAAGTTACAAAGGATCAAACCATGTGCCTACATTTCAACTGTTTTCTGGTTTAGCCTTAAAAATCAATCAAAATACTTTAAGGACTAAGAATCCAGTTTTCTTTTCAAAGTATTTCCTAACCGCTTAGAACTGCATTGTCTGAACTGTAAGAAGTGTCCAAAGCCTAGTCAAGATTTTTACTTTGTCAATTACATCTCAATAAAACTGGGAAGAAGACTTTACTGACAGGTAGACGGACCTAACAGCTTGCCGAGTGTTGGAATTAATTGCCCAAGCCATTCAGACTGGAGATGCTGAGTACCTGGACTTGCCTGGGGATTAGCTAAGGCCAGATGGTGTGAGATGGCGCTCCTCATCCTCACTATAGGCTGAAACAGCCCAAAGCTAGTCTCTATGGTCTTTCCCTTGCCCACTCTCAAGTGAGATTTGCTGAGATTTAGTAGTTGAATGAGAAGTCTGTCCTGGCTTTGCCACAACTTGCTTCCTGGCTACGGAACATTCATGTTTCGGGCCTCAGGCACCCCATCTGTACAGGTGATATGGCTCCTTCCGTCTCTACATTCATGACAACCACTAGAACTACTTCCCTTCCCTACACTCAACGGCCATGCCATTCAGAGGGAGCAGGCAGAGAAGGGAACGTCTACCTGAGGGCAGTGCCGCAGACCCCGGCACCCAGCAGATCTCTAGTGTTTGACTTCCCCAGGTTCTCTGCTGCTGGTGGCGAAATTCTGAGAACAGGGGCACTGGACACAATCACAGTGCCTTAAACTTTGTAGGTGCTTTCTTAATAGAAATTCATTTCCACTTGCCAAGAGCAGCAATTTTCAACTGATGTGCCACAAGAATTTTCAAAACATGCAATACCTAGTCAGGGACACTGACCCGTTTCTCCCTCAATTATCAAGTTAAAAAATTACAACAGCCAACACAATAGCCATCCGGTGTGAATGAATCCACGTCATACCCTTCTTTTGGTCACACCGGCAAAAAACTGTATCTGGTATGTTGTAGAATTTTAGTAATTAGTTTATGTGCCATGAGACGAAAAAAGCTGAAAATTGCAGCCAGAGATAGCGATGAGTTGAATGGGAAGTTGCTGCACCAGGTATTTCAGATGGAAGGATTAAAGGCTTTTTGAGGGTGAGTTGTTAAAACTAGTTTTTCCTGCTTGTCCACTGAAGCTTTTTAAAAGCTTTAAAACACATTTGGCAACTCGAGTGAAGAGCATTTCAGAAAGACTAAGGTCCCCCCTGAAAACAGCCGGCTTCACACAGCTCCACAGCCTGAGCACTGGAGTCTGCCGGCTCCGCCACTCACTAGCTGCACTCTCTGCCGGGCCTGCTTCCCGTTGGCCAACAGGGACAGACGTGGCATCTCCCTCCCAGAGCTGTGTGAGAAGATAAGTATACAAACTGTGGGTCCTGCTTGACTCACAGTAAGTACATCCCACTTCCAGTGGGAAGATGTGGCTTCCACCATGTTAGCTCCTGAAGTAGTTAACAAACTGCGAAAATTATGCCATGTTTAATGTAAAGGCCAACATGGGGTGAATACGATGCTAATTTCATCTTTGACCTGAGAAAATTTTATTCTTGAGATTCAAATCAGATAAAGGGGGGCGGGGGGGGGGCTAAGGTGCAATAAAACTCAAGGGAGCCAGGACACCCCACAGACTGGGAGAAGAGGGAGAAAAGAAGCCACTGAGGTCAAGTAGCAGAACCCAGCTTCCCAGGTCACATGGTAGCATACCTGCTGCCCTGGCCCCGACTCCTGCCCTGGCATCAAGCCGTGCCACATCAGGTGCCTCGACACAAACCTCCCCCAACACACACTCACTCCCACACACAAAGGTGAGGCAGCTGCTCACACTGCCTGCTCTTGCAGCAAGTGTCCTTCCTTTGCAGACCTTATCACAGATATCCTATCTAATAAGGCGGGAATATGAAAACTGACCATCATGCCATAACAAGGTGCCTGTGCCCACAGAGAGGCCGAGTTCCCATAATGAGCCTTAATGAGCAATCAGCAGGGACCTCAGGCCGCGTCCCCCGCCTGGCAGAGTTTGATGGGGGACCTCAGGCCATGCCGCCCACCCGGCAGGGCTTGACGGGGGACCTCGGGCCGCACCCCTCCACCCCAGCACCAGGCCGGGGGACCTGAGGCCATGCCTCCCACCCGGCAGGGCTTGACGGGGGACCTCGGGCCGCACCCCCCACCCCAGCACCATGCCGGAGGACCTGAGGCCGCGCCCCCCACCCCCGTACCAGGCCAGGGGACCTGAGGCTGCGCCCCCCACCATGCGGGGCTTGACGGGGGACCTCAAGGCGCACCCTCTACCCTGGCCCAGGCTATGGGACCCAAGGCCCCCCCCACCCCACCCCTGCGCTGGGCCAGGCGAGCTGAGGCCGCGCCCCCCCAACTGGCAGGGGGTGGGACCTGCCGGGTCTGGATCTAGCCCAATAGGGGTGGGGCCAGCCGGGTCTGGGTCTCATGTGACTTCGAGGCACACGTGGGTGGGCAGGGACTCAACTCTGGTTCCCCTGGCGGGCCCCAGACTGACAAGAGGAAGATTTTCATGCACATTTTACTAATTTTCTTTCATCTCTGACACTTCTATTACAGAGAAAGGGCAAATAGCAAATTAAAATATTTCCTCTAATTAATTCCCTTTTAATGTGCACGAGTTTTGTGCACCAGGTCACTAGTAATTCTATAATTATATGATCAATGTGGATTTTTTTCATACCATGTATTCCCAGAGCCTAGCATAGCACATGGCACATCATTTCTAAAATGTGTGCTGGCTGAATGAAAGGGCTGGCCATAGCTTGAGAATTTATCAGAGGCTGCTTTCAGCCTAAACTCTGCATCTGAATAAAGATCACTATACAATGGTGAGTACACTGGGAGACCCTAGGGTGGTGGTCAAGGCCAAAAACAGGAGAACTGACAGAGGTGGCAGGAGAAATCCATGTGTACCCAGGTATTGCCAATAGGTAAGGTGACAGATAAACACAGTATGTGCTATATGCCATTTTTTTGGGTAAGGGAAAAAAAAAAAAATATATACATTTGTATTTGTTTGGTTTTGCTTAAAAATTCTTGAGATATGTGAGAAATTAGTAAGTGATTATCTATGGGGGCAGAAGGGCATGGAGGTGGGAGTGAAATTTCTCAATGAATGCCTTTACATCATTTTGATTTCTGAACTATGTAAAAAAAGTCTGGTAAAAAATAAAACCTTAAAAAAATATTCGAAGAAAAAGAAAGGAGTGAAGCTATGGAATTCAGCGCTGTTTAAAAGCTCAATCAAGTTTGATAGTTCTTTTACTTTACCCTCTCCTTATATGCACAGCTAACAATACATTTACTAAGAATTGCTTTTTAGTATATTGTTAACCTAAAAAAAAAAAGAAAAAAAAGAATTGCTTTTTAAGGTCTAGCAAAAGTGATCTTTCTTTCACAATCCCTTCCTCTCCCTCCAAAGTGAAGTTCTACACAGTTCTTAGAGCCTTTGATATTCTCTTACCTAGGTCAGTTGTCTGTGTATATATACGATATTTATAAGCTTCCTGAAAGCAAGAATCACCTCATTTTTAAAAAATACTTTAAAAAAATATTTTTATTTTTGATTTCAGAGAAAGGAGACAGAGAAAGACAGAGAGAGAGAGAGAGAGAGACAATATCGATGATGAGAGAAAAATCATTGACCAGCTGCCTCCTGCACTCCCCACATTGGGGATCGAGCCTGCAACCTGGGCATCTGCCCTTCACCAGAATCAAACCTGAGACCCTTCAGTCCGCAAGCTGACTCTCTATCCATTGAGCCAAATCAGCTAGGGCAATAATCACCTCATTTTATCTCTGTATTCCCTCTTGCCTAGTTCAGGGACTCTCATATAGTAGGCTCTGAACAAATAAAATATTACTTGCGAAGAGAGTTATTGCTTAATGGGTACAGAGTTTCTGCTTGGGGTGATGAAAATGTTTTGGAAATAAATAATGGTGATGGTTGCACAACACTAAGAATGTAATTAATATAAACTTAAAAATGCTTAACTTTATGTTATATGCATACATACATACACGTAACATTGTTGGCAGCTCAGGTCATTCCAAAAAGAGAGCTTCAACTGGTGATAACTTAAATCTCTAATAAAATGAACAGACAGTGTGATCATATGAAGAATGTCAAATTTGAGAAAAAGCCATCTGTTGGTAACAAATCAGACTGTATATAAACTAGATATATACATATATATCTTTTTAAGGACTAAAGAGACTCTTTCAAACTTTTTCTTTATTTAAAATGTAGATTCCTAGAAATAAAAAAACAAAAAATAGATAAAATGTAGATTCCTAACTCAATAGAGACAGTAGTCACAGTAATTACCACACAAGAGGACCTCAATAAATATTGATGCCCTTCGTTTTTCAAATCCCATGTCACAGCCACCTTGGTCTGATTCTCTCCTCTATGGAATTCCAAGAACTGGTTTGGTTCACCTAATCATCTAACTGGGGCCAGTCCTTTCCTGCCATTCACTCAAATCCAAAACTCCTGATTTGTGGGGCGCACAATCCTTTGGTCATCTATAAAAGTGTCTGGAAGTTATCGATATTTTTAGTCAAAGTCAGGGACATAAAACTCATTTTTTAAGGGATATAGTGAATCCTGGCATTCATCAGCAAAAAGAGCCCCTCCAGTGTGAAAAAGTGCAATCTGTCCCTCTTTTAAAAATAGAACCTTTAAGGTTAAAAGAAAAAAATCCCTTCCTGAACTCACATTGCCAGACACATCGGCCACACAGGAGCTGACAAGACCTGCTGTTTCCATGACAGAGAACATGACACTTTGAAACCACACCACTGAATGAAAGAAAATGGCGGGAGCTTTCTGCATAGCGGTCCTCCGCCCAGACTGGGGCACAGACTAACCCTCCCCCTGAACCAGATCCCTGCCACTTTTGCAAAGACCACTGGACATGTCCCTTAAACACTAGATTTCAGGTCTTCATCATTCTGCCCTACGGATCCCTTCTCTTCAAGCTCTTTGTCACGGTCTGGGGAAATACTCTGACTTCCTATGGTGGTGAAGGCATCTGAGTCCAATCGTCTTCTTTTCTTCAGTTGGTGTAAATGGGATTTGGATTTCATATGTGCTAAATAAAACAACAACAACAAACAACTCATTAGGCTTTTCTAGAATTAATCCTAGCAGCATATAAAATTAGCTATGCAAACCTTCTGTTTAATAATAACAAGAACAACACATGTATTGGTATAGCTGCTTAGCAATTTTAAAGGAAGAATAAGTTATATGGCCAGCGAGCTAGCAAACTATAGCAAGCTACCACGTATCACACGCACCCTGCTACGTGCTTTATATCACTAATCCTCCCCAAAATCTTGCAGACAGTACTATGCAGCTCATTTTATACAGGAGGAAACTGAAGCTCAGAGATGTCTTACATTTTGTCCAAGACCACACAGCAGGAGAGCTCCTCAGCTTACCTATAGTTCTAAAAGGGGCCAAATTTTCCAGAATCAGAACTCTTAACTCCATTTTTTTGGTATAGGGCTCCCCTGTTACAGGTACATTTCAACTCACATGACTAAAAAGTTACAAATTCAAATCCTTGTCTGTATTGCAGGACAGCCTGCCACAGGCCTGGGGCACCCAGAGACGCCCTTCCTACTTCTTCCCTGCTCTACAGGTTGCCCCTCCTGCACTGACATCCCTCTGCCTGGGTCAGATAAGCCATCTGAATGACTAACCCACAAGGCTCACATTATGCAGACACACAATGCTCTGGGCAGATAACAAGAAACCTTCTCTGACATCCCTTCTGAGGGTCCACAGAAGCAGTAAAGCTACTATTGCCTGATATCAATTCTGACCTCTCACTCCAGACAGTTCCCACCCTCTGACTAACTCACACAAGCTCCTTTTCACTAGCCTGTTCTTTTTCAAGGAAATCTTATTTGGGAACACCTAAAAAAATAAACAGCTAGATTAAATTCTATTTCTACATATTTAAATAATCATTTTTAAGGGTTTAGAAGCAAAAATAAATAAGGAAGAGGTTAGAAGTCAAAGAAAAGCTTACTTGGGGGGAAAAAGTCAGCTTTGTTCTCCAGCTAGAGGCTAAGGCAAAAAAAAAAAAAGAAAAGGGGGGTGGGGACACTCTGGACTGGCTCTCCATGGCAGCAGGAGATAGGAGCAAGGACTTGACAGATGGCACTATAGAAGGGCTTATACAAGCTAAGCTCACAAAGGCTCACAAATGTTGCTTCTCTACGGCTACCCCTGAAGGACACTGGACAAATCGAACCACTAAGTTTCCTTTAGAAAAAACAATCAGACTCTCTCTCTCTTCCCCTTTCATCATTATAAACCAATGACAATCGAGGCTTCTTCTGCTGCTTGGGCAATCACAGCCATCCCCAGTCTCTGACAATGGAGTTCATTTTGCCAGAGTTACCAGTTAATAGAACTAATCATTCTACTGGTTGGTATGGGGAGAAAAATCAACTTCTAAAAGAATCCCATGCAAAGCAGTACTCTGAACAGAAGGATTCCAGCCATTAGGTAATCCAGCTGTGCATAAAAGGAGTGAGCCTTAAACAAGTTTCTAAATGTGATATAAATTCAAGGCTTGGAGGCTAAGGCCCTTTGGGATTTGACTGGGTGACTACAGAAATCCGACAGGGAGTGCAGTGTGACTCTGGCAGAGGCAGATCCAGGCTCTAGAACAGAGCGGAGCCTCCACGCAGGGCTGATCCCTGGTTGGCCGGAAGTACCTTATAAAGGAGACGTTATCCATAACCACCTTCTTTATACATGACTGATAGCCTTGCTGTCACACTTTGCTAGGTTGAATGTTAAGTCTCCCTTAACACTTTTCATCAGTTTTAACAACCACCACCATTTCAACATTACCTTAAAAATTACTGAAGAGCCCTAGCTGGTTTGGCTCAGTGAATAGAGCGTCGGCCTGCGGACTGAAGGGTCCCAGGTTTGATTCTGGTCAAGGGCACATGCCCGGGTTGCGGGCTCGATCCCCAGTGGAGGGCGTGCAGGAGGCAGCCGATCAATGATTCTCTCTCATTGTTGATGTTTCTATCTCTCTCTCCTTCTCCCTTCCTCTCTGAAATCAATAAAAATATATTAAAAAAAAATCACTGAAGAGACACCACTTCTGAAGAATGTACTCAGGAAGAGTAACTGTACTTCCTGCTCCTTCCACCTTTGTTTGGGTGAGTTACCTGGCTTCCCTTAAAATCCTACCCCATCCCACTGAGGTCTAAACATGAAAGGCCAAGGAACTCCTATAAGGCAAGACCACAAAGGACTCTGGAAAGTTAACTGTAGACCCTTTAGTATAAAATATCTACTCTAGCTGTGGGCATATGATCTTCCTTTGAAATTCAGAATACAGAGATAACTGTCCAATTTGGGAAGATAGCCATGAAATTTGAGTACAGGCTCTCAGAGGAATCTGGCCCTCCCTTTACAAATACGCAGACTCTAGCATTCAACCTAGCAAAGACCTTGAATTTCATGAAGTTCGTGTAACACACCCTTACAGATTTCTCTGTGCCATTCCCCAGACTCTACCTGCCCATTCACGGTCCCCAATGATGATTCGACCACAGAGGTCACACATGTGAGAACTTCTCTTGTTCTCCGTGTTACTGTATGGCATCTTTACTGGAGCAGCGTCAGGCTTACGGCCCTGAAATAACAAAGGGGATGGGGTGGCAGAGAAGCATTCAGTTCAAAGAGACTTGGATATCACTCTCTGATATTAAGGATAGAGGGATAGTCCCAAGATTCTTTTTTCTCATCCCAGAGAGCAGGTGGACTGTGAACAGATTTTAGCAACAACCTTTCTGAATGTGAAAGTAGAAACACAGCCTCCAGGGATCTAAAAGCAGCCAGCCCTTCTGCTCTATTCCACGGAAAAGAAGGCTTGGTTCCCAACACAGCAACAAAGGTATAAGCTAAGGAAGGTGTTTGAAAACCAGACAATAGACAGTACCATGATAATAATCACCTGGATGAAACTTTGCACAATTTCAAGAGCAGGTTCAAGAACAGACTCCTCCCACTTCAAGGTATCAGATACTTCTAAGCCATATATTGGGGGGACACCGGGACCAGGTCCTAAAGATGACAAAGAAAAGCTGTGAGAGGTCAGCCCCCAAGACATAATCTATTCTGCTTCCAGGACTTCAATTCAAGAAAGACCTAGAAGGCTGACTGGTCTGCAGCCAACAAGTCTAGCTATATAATCCAGAGTCTCGAGTGTAGGATCTTCCAAATCAGAAAGCAAAACAATATAGAGCAATAGCTCTCATAACCACTGTGTGGGCTATAATGTAAAGACAGTACAGCAAAGGAGGAAATAAACTAATAGCTTGAAGTACTTCTGAATGGAGATGAGACCAGAGGTAGCCAAGAATACAGCTGTAGGCATTTCATCCATCTGAGCCAACCAGGTTTGGTCTCTGCTGGTAGCTTCCCCAGTTTGTGGACACACTGAATTGCCTTGCGCAGCTAGGTTAAGTCAGTTGCCTAAAGGCAAAGAGCATTGCCCCATGGACAAAACATCAAAGTCCTCAGGATGCCAACGGCAGGCAGGTGCTAGCCTTTTGATTGTGCCAACCACAAATAAGATTCTTCTTAAAATGGACTGGGCTGCACCTGCCACCACACGGAAAGGTGAGACTGGGAGGGTGCAGGCAGCATCCACAGCACACCTGGCCTTGGCTAAGCTCTGCACCTGTTTCCAGGCCACTCTATATTTTCCTTTCCCTCTAAGTCCTTTGTTGGGCTTCTGTGCCCTGTCTAAGCACCTTTCAACAAGTTCTCGGCTCCCAGCTGCTATTCCTGGCTTGAGTCCAAGGCCAAGCTGGGGTGGGGAAGTCCCTCTGGCTTCTTGCCAGAACCATATCCCAGCAGACCAGCCCTGGCCAATCACACACAGCTCCTGATTTGCAGGGCAGCTGTGCCTTTCACACTAGCACCAGGACTGTGCGGGCATATGCATGAATGAGGAATGGGCATATGATGCACTGTGCCATCAACCCCTCCTGACTCGGAGATGGGGGAGTTATTGTGGCTTTACCACAGAAGGAAGCTCCAAATCATTACAGAAAAACATCTTTTGTTACAGACTAATTGTAGCCCTGGGGAGAAGAGAAGCTGCATTAGAAATTCATAGTAGTGAACTTCAATTTCAGCTGACTCAGGCTTCCTCTATCTAACAGGACATGCAAAGAAAGCAGGATAAGTAGAAGAAAGTGTCAAGAGCCTCTTGGCACCATAACAACAATGGAGAGCTCTGTCAGAGAGTGAGAGCTGGGAGAGAACTTCAGCAATCTGGTGGTCAACAACATGAATCAAGGTGTTTATGTTCAGAGGCACTGAGGAGCAGGGTGGAAGGCCTCGCTGCCCTTATCTGAACTGAAAGCAGAAGTAAAAGGTAAACAGGGGATGATTCAGAAGCATATTTTAAAAGTGTCCACAAGATGAAACTGGGGTTTCACTTATGCTTAATCTATATGTATAAAAGGCTAATATGCAAAGTGTCCCCTTGGGAGTTCGACCAGGAGACCAGGAGTTTGATTGCTCGCTATGATGTGCACTGACCACCAGGGGGCGGTATGAAATGAAGGAAGGCCCCGGCTGGCAGCCGGAAGGCCGGCCCTGATTGCCAGCCAAGCCTAGGGACCCTACCCATGCACGAATTTCGTGCACTGGGCCTCTAGTATCTTAATAAGCACACAATTTCTTACCCAAGGCCAATACAAATGCTGTCTAGCTAAAGTTATAGCTAAAGGAAATAAGAAGAATGGTGGAAAAGCAGAGCATGGGCTTCAGAATCAGGTCTGCATTCAATCCTCTATTGCTTAATAGCTAGGGGATTCCTAGCAAGTTATTTAACCTGTCTGAACCTCCATTTCCTTACCTGCAAAAATAAAAGAATAACAACTACCTGGAAGACAGAATAACTTATGTATAGCACCAAATTTAGTACCAAGGATCAAATGAATGAGATTTTCCTTTCCTTTTCCTTAAAAGTGCTATTCAGCCCATGTGTTTAGTGGTTGAGCATCATAGGTTCAATTCCCAGTCAAGGGCACATACCTGGGTTGCAGGCTCAATCCTGGGCCCCAGTCAAAGGGCAGGTGGGAGGCAACCAGTCATGTGTCTCTCTTGCATGGATCTGTCTGTCTCTCCCCCGCCCCCGCTACCCCACCTCCCTCCCTTCCACACGCTCCAAAAAAATTGATGAAAAAAATATCCTCGGGTGAGTATTAACAACAACAAGAAAGTGCCATCTAGGGTGCAGGTGCAGGGCAGAGGGTGTCAATGGGGAAAAGGAAGGGGGACATCTATAATACTTTCAACAACAAAGCTAAAGTTTTAAATAAAATAGTGCTATCCAACTAAAATTAAAGGTGAAGCAGTTTGAAGCACCACATATCTGAACACAGAACACTATGGTGAAGGTTTTATCTTTATATTGCTCATCTGGCCCAAAAACCATTTTAATTAGGAAAGCCTTCCTATAGAAATTTGATTGCTCTTCAAAATTAGAACCTAAAACAACCCTGAGCACCAGCTCTGCTAAGATGTTGCTATTTTGCTCTTCCCAGTTTGCAGCCAGCATGCATATGTTCAAGGCATAAGGCAGACTTCTCATTGGAAAGATTTGTTTTCTGAGACATCACAAGAAAATATCCCTGGACGATCAATTATGCAGTAGACACCCACCCAGGTCATGTCTCCAATCTTAATACAGGTCCAGAAACTGAAGTTCATTTTCTGGGTGAGCTGAGGGCATCTATAGTCTATTGAAAACAGACCCAGGGGATAAGGAAAAACATGAGACTTACTGCTCAAAAAACGATTTTTAACCCATCGGTTTTGCTTCCGGGCATATCTCTTAGTCACTTGTTTCAGGGCCTCAATACCTGAAAGATAAAGTAGATATAAGAACCTCTAAGTACTTTTCACCCTGCCAAAAGGAAGGCCCATCCAGCCCAGCATAAGAGAACATTAGCCACAGCAGCACACTAGGGGACACTTGGTCGACAAAAATCTTAATTCTGAGCTGCAGGCCATTTGGGACTCTTCTAGCCTTAGCTCTTTCTCAGACCATACCGGCAGGGAGCTCTGTCACCCAAGGATGTCCATGGCTAGGTTAAATGGAGAAATTCACACCTTTCTTCAGGAGCTGGTTACTAGTCTCTGGTGTGCATTTTCCCTCAGTGATCAGGTACTCGTGAAATTCCTTGAAGCCAATTGATTGGAAGATACCATGTTGATAGTCCTGGCTGGGAACAGGAGAGCATCAGCAGATGAGCCATTGCATCTGAGCACTAGCAGGGGCCTTGGAGATGATCTAGCTGAGCCATTTCATCCCTCAGATGAGGAAATTGAGATCCTTAGCAGTTATTGCCTCTCTGAACTCCTTCCTCCACCACCCCCACCAACTGCCAGGTTACTTCCCTTGAAAATTAACTCCTGAGAATGTCTGACAGATTAGAAAACTGCAACTGTAACAAGTACACCAAACCTCCTCCAACAAGCCTTGCCAAGGACAAGGGCTAACAAACAAAAAGATCCAAAGCCAGTATTATGTTTATACAGTCTTTTGACCATAAGCAAAGGATGGAGAGTAGGTTAAAGTAGTAAGTCAAATCCTCACCTATTTTCTTCAATTTTCTTCTGATTATAGCGTCTGTGAAAATCCCTCAGTTCATCCAAGAGCCCAGCAGCAAGCATGTCATCCACCCTTTTATCCAAGCGCTCATCTAGAACTTGAATCAAATTAACCCATCACCAGTAAGCCTATTGTAAGTGTGTACTATATACTTACATGATGAATGGACATGCTGCACAAAGAACAGAATTTGTGCAAATGGAAGAAAGAGTTCAAAGTCCAAAGATCTATAATAATAAAGGGTAATATGCTAATTAGACCTTCTGGATGAAGCCGGGTCTGTGAGGGAAGCCTGGGTCCCAGGTGCCAGCAGCCGGAGGGAAACCCAGGTCCTGGGTGCCAGCAGCCCGGGAAAGGAAGGCCTACTCTTGCATGAATTTCGTGCATTGGGCCTCTAGTTATATGATAAATCATTTCATATGACATTTAGTCACGCTAAGACTCTGCAACTCCAATAAAAACAGCCAGAATGAAACACACATCTTATTATTATATAAAGAGAAAGCATACAATTGCACCTTTTAGGGAGAACAAATATTTTTTATTTTATTTCATTTATTTATTTTTTAAATCCTTACCCAAGGATATTTTTCTATTGATTTTCAGAGAATGGAAGAGAGAGGGAAAGACAGAGAGAAATATCAATGTGAGAGAAACACATGAATTGGTTGCCTCCTGCACACGCCCCGGCAGGGCTGGGGAGGAGCCTGCAACCAAGGTACATGCCCTTGACCAAATCGAACCCAGACCCTTCGGTCCGTAGGCCAACGCTCTATCCACTGAACCAAACCAGCTAGGGAAGGGAGAACAAATATTTTATTCTCACATGGAATGTATTTCCATTGTTTATTTCTGAGGCAGCAGAAAGCCCCCTGGTTTACCCTTACTTTTTTTCATCATAGTTGTTACTCTAACGTTGTGTTATTTCACATTTAAGAATTCTCAGATGACTCCTTTGATAGGAACAAGGAACGTTAGTCCAAAGCCATCCTCAGTGTATCCTGAACTACTGCACCAGACAATTGAGTAAGAGGTCATAATCATTCAGATGCGGTGGTCAAACACAACTTTATTATAAATCAGATACTATTATATTATGCTAAATTACAGGACATATTTTAATTTACAAAAATTTAATTATGGCCCTGGTCAGTGTGGCTCAGTTGGTTGGGCGTTGTCCCATGCACCAAAAGATTCAATTCCCAATCAGGGCACATGGTGGGGGATTCAAGCTTGATCCCCCACAAGAGGGAGTGCAGGAGGCAGCTGATGGATGTTTCACTATTGCATCAATGTTTCACTCTCTCTCCATTCCACTCTCTCCAAAAATCAATTTTAAAAAATCTCTTTAAAAACTTTTTTCATTATGAAAACATTATCTTTTTCTATAAACTTATAACTAAAATTCATAATAAATTTTCATCATTTCAGTCATGCTCTTCTACATCTCTGCCATTGCTATTTCATTGCCTGCAATGGAACTAACCCATGTTTCTGTCTTCCTAAAAAATTTGCATGTATTGAGGACTCTAGATGTGTCAGGCACATTCTCAGTACTTTATTTTATTAACTCAACTAATCCTCAACGAAGCAGTGAGATATGTACTGAAACATTATCTCCATTTTGCAGGAGAGAAAATGGGGGGCACGGAAAGGAAAACTAACTTGCTTTAAAACTCACATAGCTAGAAGACGATGGGTCAGGAATCTGAATCCCAAACAGTCCGGCTCAGAGACCGTGCTCTTAAAACCACACTATACTGCCTATTCTCAAATAATCTCACCTTTCCAGACCTAGGTCATAGGTTACCTATACAGACTGGTCCCTGACTCCCCCGCAGAGAATGCTCAGCACTTTCTAGCCAACGTTTATCACAATGTAGTATCTATCTCATTATTTGTTGCCCCACCAGACTAAGAGCAGGCACTGAGTCTCATATTCATCTCTGAAATCCAAGTACCATGCAGAATACTTGACACTTCAACCTCTTCCACAGGAGCCTCCCTTCTCTTTAGCTTTCTCCTTTGGCTCTTCCCTGGATAGCAATCTCTCTTCCATCCCACTCATCCCATCTTATCCCACCCTTGATATCTTATCCTGGTGCCAGGGCTGCCCTTACTCCCTTTCCAGATAGATACTTAGGGGAATGGCCTTACTGTGCCTTACTAAGTCAACAAATAATGGTAAATGAAAATAAAATTAATAAGTAATACTTATTTAGTGTTTATTATGAGCCACTCATGGTTGTAAGCATGTTATATATAGTAATATATTACTGTAAGATCTAACTCGAATGAACTCTAGGGCATCAAAGGGTTTTTACCTGACTGGTCAGCATGAAGCCAGAGGATGCAAGAGTTAGGGTACTTCAGAGGGCCTCCAAGGGGACCACCACCTTCCTCTGCATGTTGACGATGAAGAAATTCACTGTGAGAGATTCCCGTTTCTTCAAACACTTGCAAACTCCTAAGTCATTTGGGGGTGGGGGGAACGAGGGGGTAAAAGCCATAAAAACTATTAGGAAATATTAATTCTCAAGGAGAGAGGGTGTTTATTATAAAACATCTCATTCTCACTTTCACTGCATAAGCCCATGAAGATATGAAAGTCCAGGTTACTGATTCTATAGCTATTCAGAAAGGGGTCCTAAGAAAACTTTAGGTAAAGTAAGAAATAATACTGTTCCTTTAAAAACATATCAATTTTTCTAAAATCAGTTAAACAGGTTTAGAAACAACAGGTTTCTTCTATACATACAAAATGGGACTTACTTTCAGGTAAGCAGTAAAAGAACTTGTTTGGGACACTTTGTTACAAGCTAACAAGTCTGGTCTCGCTAGAATGCCTTTCCCACAGTAGAAAAGTATGTTGTATAGCCAGCTCATCAACTTTCTTTTAAAATATGTCTAAAATTCTGACTAATTCAGTATTCTACTAGTACAAAGACCAATGAAAAAAGAACTCACATACTTACTCTTAAGCCACCATACACTCTGTCAGTATCTGCTATGTTACACAGCACGAGGTAATTTAACTCCCAATTCTATACTCTACCACTCTGGGTGATTGTAAGTTATCAGCGTGAAAGCGATCTTTCCCTTCCTGACCCAATTCTACTTCCTGAAACCCTAGCACAAGAGTAAAGACCCCTTGTTATTTCATATCACTGGTCATTCAAAGAGGATCTATGAGGAAAAAATGTATAGTGACAATATCTCACTTTCTGGAGGTTAGACTACAGGCTCAAACTAAAAGGAAGATGAAAAAGTCCTCCAATCCTCTGTAAAGACAGACTCTAGAGCTCTTACTTAGACTGACTGACTCCTACGAAGACATGGTTCTCAACTCATTACTAGTTTAGAAGTAGAAAATGAGGAGAGGTGATAAGAGAGAACTACTTGATAAAAGGAGAGGAAAATATAAACCAAGCTCCAGAATCATATCATAAAACAATATAAAAATGAATGTTCATCATAATGTTCCTGAGTTTTCAAAAAAATTTTTTTTAAGATTTTTATTAAAATTTTTAAGTAAAATGTTTGGATACTAGAAAATATAACCTTCATTTATCTACTAGACTATGTATTATCAACAGGGTGATATTGCCCTCAAAGAGGCAAAAACAACCCCTACCTAATATAAGGTGTGTGTCCCTCCAAAGGGCAACCATACCCAAAAAACACATAATTCTCAAGTATTAAAATTTCATTGGTGTGAAGAAGGAAGGGGGCATAATTAGGAAAAACAATTCTAAAAAGGCTTCTAGGTGGGGTGGGAGGCAATAATGAAAAAAGAATTCAGTAACATGATCTAGAACATTCATTTGAGTGGAACACTTCATAATCCCTATCAACACCACATGTTGCCATATTTAATCTTTATAACCATCCACATAGTTGGTACTTCGTTAGATCTTCTACTCTGCCAGATACTCCCAACACAGAAAAATACAGCCAACACATGAGGCTGCAATTTCAAAACAACCTAAGAAAACATGACCTTATGAGTTCATGCACCACCTCTCTCTTCCCTTAAGAAAATCTCCATGTGTAAAGGTGAGCTGATCTATGAGACAGTTTATAACTCTGCCTCCCACTGGGAAAGCTGTTGGGGCAGAACTCAGCATTGCACAATCAATTATGAAACCCAAGTCACAATGTAAACCTACTGCATGCCAGAAAAATTTATATGAAAACTGTTATACAAGCAAAGATCAAACAGAAAATGAAGCAAGATTACATAGGCCCTAGGGAAAAACTATACTGTATATGTATTTTAAATGTAACAACAAAGTAGGGTGCAACTATTTATTGAGGGAGTTGGTCTGCGGCAGTAACTCGGGGCCTCCTAACCTTTTAAGCTGTAACTCATCAATCTCCACTAAATACTATTATCAAACCTCTCTCTCATCACCCAGGCACACTGAAGAACTGACTATCCTCTAACTCCAAAGGAACTCAGGGGTCAGTGGGCCCGGGCTTTCTTACCTGGCCACTTTGCGCTTGTCATGTGGGTGTAGCTTGGCAGCCATTTCTGGGTCCACCTGGCTTAGGCGTTTGTGAAGTACATGGCCATCTTCCTTTTCAAGCTCTACTTTCCGGTCAAACTCTTTCTCAGTGCCCATCTCCTGGGGCTATTAAATGAAGATTTATAAGTAAATTTAACTCAACAATTCAATAAGCACCAAGACAGTGTGTGTACCAGGCACTGGGCTAAATGTTAGGAATACAGAATAGAGATGATTCGGAAGGTCTTGGCATACAGTGAGAGGCAGATCATAAACAGAAAATTCCAATACGTCAGGGTAGTGCTGTGCGGCCACAACAAATAAGAGGAAGGGGACATACTCTGGTACCCTGCTTCCTTGTCAGGACTACAAATAGGTACCAGGGCTAACATGTCTATATTAAGACATCCAGGAGTCTAGTGTTCCCAGCAAGTTTGACCAAAGAGTAGATCAGAAAGGCCAGCACACTGTAGTTTGCGAAGTCCCACCCTATGCAATAGCATCTCTGTAAGAAAGGTTAGTATGGGATATCTCGCTGACACATAGATTGCTACGGCCAGGAAATGCTGAATCAGACTAGTGCGCTGCTAACTATACGGAGATGCTAATTAATCCACAGAGGAGCATTTTTCCCACACACAGCCCCTGCCCTTAGGCCTGCCTGGAGGAGCACACTTCACATATGGAGGTGGCATTTGCTTCAGAATATTAAGTTGAAAATTACAGTTGCTGAGTATAAGAAATAGGCAAGAGTCCTTCCACTAAAATTAGCTGGTAAGAAAAAAGAGCCCATTTTCTTGTGACTTACAAGTGAACTAAACATACCTTAGCACTGATAAGAACTTTCCAGAGTAGAGACTCAATGTAATAATTGGTTCCTCCCACGACAATAGGAATTTTGTGTCGGGCAAATATATCT
Source organism: Myotis daubentonii (assembly GCF_963259705.1). Classification (NCBI taxonomy): domain Eukaryota; kingdom Metazoa; phylum Chordata; class Mammalia; order Chiroptera; family Vespertilionidae; genus Myotis; species Myotis daubentonii. Next base: position 193,486,067 of record NC_081842.1, on the reverse strand, counting down.
TCAATGTGAATATTAAGAAAGACATCACAATATTTAATTTCAGGAGAGAATCCTGACTCACTCAGAAAGGAGGGTATTAGCAAAAAACCACATTCACTTGGAATTGATACTAGTCTTCACTGTTTCCCATGAGTTCTCAGAATTATTTCCTATCAGTTCTGGAGGGACTTTCATGAACCAGAAACATAAATGACTGTAATTATTTCCAATTCTAGAACTTTCTAGGCCTTGCTGCTAAAATTCAAAGGTTGCTTGGTATTCCAATCAGCTTAATGAGCACAAGTCCAAGGACTCTCACAGAACCAAGTGTCAGCTGCTCAGGAGCCACCAAGGTGATGTCTGACTTTGCTTTCTAAGGCAAAACACAAATTGGTTCTCTGAGACGTGGCTTAGACTCGGTCTTCCCATTATGTGGTGGCAGTGCACATTTCAGCCACTTGAGACTCCACTAGAAAAACTGAGAAGCACTGGTTCTAACGACAAACAGATTTCAATTACCAGTTCCAGTTCTTGGGCATGTTATTCAACCTGAGCTTCAGTTTTCTCACCTGTAAAAATCCTCATGAGTTCTTATGAGGATTAAATGTGACAATGAAAGTGAGTCCCCAGTCACAATGCCTGAAATATCTTTTCAATTGTGTCAGCATTCAATTTATAATTTACTTCAGTCACTATTGTTTTTATGTCTCTGCTACTTTGAATTCTTTTCTTTAGAACTCCGTTGAACAGGTAATTATCTGCTTTAAGAAGGCTTTGCTTCTGAGAATAATTGATAAAAAGAGACTTTCAACCCAAACAAAGACTCATTTACACACTTCTTTCCCTTGCCAGACAGTCAGAGTGCACAAAGATGATCTCTTTTCTATCAGAAGCCCACTAACCTTTAAGAAGTTGGGGTGGGGTGGAAAGATGTTAGCAATCAAGGATCATATAGAAAAAACATGTGTTTTTTTAAAGATAAATTCTATATTGCCCTCCTTAAATTAAGTACAGGAAGTATACAATTACACAGTAGTTGTAATAAAACTTCAAATATATAATTAACAAAAGGAAAAAGGACAAGGAAAACAAAAAGGAAAGGCTAAAAACAGTGAGATAGCAGCAGTGGGGGAGAGTGGAAAAGAGGGAGGGAAATAGGTAGTAGGAGACATGGAGTGAAAAAGTTTAACGTGTTTGCACAAGCCATGAAACTACTGTGATCCTGGGCAAAACCCTCTGTCTGGGCCTCAGTATCTAGTACCTTCATCTGTCTAATCAAGAAGGCTGACTGGCCCTGACCGGTTTGGTTCAGTGGCTAGAGCGTTGGCCTGTGGACTGAAGGGTCCCAGGTTTGATTCCGGTCAAGGGCATGCACCTCGGTTGCGGGCACATCCCCAGTAGGGGGTGTGCAGGAGGCAGCTGATGGATGTTTCTCCCTCATGGATGTTTCTAACCCTCTATCCCTCTCCCTTTCTCTCTGTAAAAAATCAATAAAATATATTTTTAAAAAAAGAGAAGGCTGACTGGCTACTTCTGAAGATACTTTCAATTTTGAACTCTGCTTGTAGGTTCTTACCTAAATTCACTACATTGCCAATCCTATAAATGACCTGATTAAATTAAATCATCCCCATTGTTGCTGCCCTTTGGAAATTTTAATTCTCTCTCCATTTTCTTTAAGTTCTTCCTGAACAACCAAATTGTCCTATAGCAACAATATACTTTGGTGATTTATTTTAATTTCCAAAGGGCTTTCATATAATTTATCTCATCTGATACAACTGCCTTGTAGAGCAGGTAGGGCAAGAATTACTATCCACATTTAAATCTCTGCTCTTTGAGAGGAAAAAAAAAAAACAACAACAACAACAAAAACCCTCATTATTTTTATTTGCATGGTCCTGATTAACAATAAGGACAAACCCCTTTTCATGTTTATCACCATTTCTATTTTTTCTTTGTGAATTAGTACTCATGACCTTTAATTTTTGTACTGATTCATAAGAGTTCTTCATATTTAAGTATATTAACATCTTACCTTTCCTGTGTTACAATATTTTCCCCCTGGTTTGTAGTCTGTTTTGGGGTTTTTTGTTGTTTTTTTAAATATTCTTATTGAAAAAATATTTTTATTGATTTCAGAGAGGAAGGGAGAGGGAGAGAGAGAGAAACATCAATGATGAGAGCAAACCATTGATCGCCTGCCTCCTGCACACCCCCTACTGGGGATCGAGCCTGGAACCCAGGCATGTGCCCTTGACTGGAATCAAACCTGGGACCCTTCAGTCCGCAGGCTGACGCTCTATCCACTGAGCCAAACCGGCCAGGCTGTAGTGTGTTTTTTAATTTTATTTATGGTGGGCTGTTTTCCCCATTTAAATACACACACACACACACACACACACACACACACACACGCACACACGCACACACTTCAGAGAGGAAGGGAGAGGGAGGGAGATAAAAACATCAACGAGAGAGAATCATTGATCGGCTGCCTCCAGCATCCCTCCACTGGGGATCGAGCCTGCAACCCAGGCATGTGCCCTTGACCGAATTGAACCGGGGACCCTTCAAGTCCACAGGATGACGCCCTATCTACTAAGCCAAACCAGCTAGGGCTCCCCCCTTTTTTTAAAATATATTTTTTATTGACTTTTTACAGAGAAGAAGGGAGAGGGACAGAGAGTTAGAAACATCGATGAGAGAAATCAACCAGCTGCCTCCTGCACACCCCCCACCAGGGATGCGCCCACAACCAAGGTACATGCCCTTGACTGGAATCGAACCTGGGACCCTTCAGTCCACAGGCTGACGCTCTATCCACTGAGCCAAACCGGTTTGGCTCCCCCTTTTTATTTTAATTATAAGATATCCAATATATACACAAGAACATTTTGACATATGTAAATTATGAAGCCCAGTAATAAACAAATACTAATGAACCCAATGTAAGAAAAGGAATGTTAGTCATTCCTTTGAAGTTTCTGTGTATTCATTCCCATCTCAACCCCCAACTTCTCCTCTCTCTGAGGGAACCACTATCTTGAGTTATTTCAGGGAAAAGAAGGGTATTTGTTTTTCATCATTCCCTTGTTTTTCTCTACATTACTACTGATGTGTATATATTAACACATTAATATATAAAATAATAGTCAATATATAACAATATATAATTATGATCAGTTTTGTTTGCCTTTTAACCTTTATAATGGTATGAACATGTATGTATCCTTCTATAATTTTTCATATTTTATGTTGTTTTTGAGATTCTTCCACATTGATTGATGCAGGTACTGATAATTTATTCATTTTCACTGCTGAAAAAGTAAACTTATATGGACAAAGCAAATGTTATACATTCTTCTATAAGTAGGAATTACAGTGTTTATATGTTTTTGCTGCTTAGAGGAATGCTATTATAGAATGAGATCTACCACATACCTCTGGGTATACTTGTGACAAGGTTTCTCTAAGTAGATACCTAGGAGTTCTAGCTGATACACATTCTTGCCAATACAAATTCTTAATCCTTACATATTCAACTCTAACAATTTTCCTTTTCTGCCCAGCCGGTGTGGCTCAATGACTGAGCCTCAACCCATGAACCAGGTCATGGTTCAATTCCCAATCAGGGCACATGCCTGAGTTACAGGCTCAATCCCCAAGAGGGGGCATGCAAGAGGCAGCCAATCAATGATTCTCATCATTGATGTTTCTATCTCTCTCTCCCTCTCCCTTCCTCTCTCTGAAATAAAAAAGTATATATCTTAAATACACACACACACACACACACACACACACATACATACACACTAGAGGCCTGGTGCATGAAATTTTGTGCAGGGGGGGGGGGGTCTCCCTTAGACCAGCCTGCACCCTTCCAATCCTGGGATCAGGCCTAAACTAGCAGTCGGACATCCCTCTCACAATCCAGGACCACTGGCTCCTAACTGCTCACCTACCTGTCTGCCTGACTGCCCCTAACTCGCCCCCCTGCCACCCTGATCACCCCTAACCACCTCTGCTGTCGACCTGATCACCCCTAACTGCGCCCCCCCCACTGGCCTGATTGCCCCTCACTTCCCCCTCTGCTGGCCTGGTCGCCCCTCACTATCCCCCCTGCCGGCCTGGTCACCCCTCACTGTCCCCCCTGCTGGCCTGGTTGCCCCTCACTGCCCCCTCTGCTGGCCTGGTTGCCCCTCACTGCCCCCTCTGCCAGCCTGGTTGCCCCTCACTGTCCCCCCTGCTGGCCTGGTCACCCCACGCAGCCTGGTGTTCAGTCGTTTGGTCGTCCCTCACTGACCCCCCTGCCGGCCTGGTTGCCCCACGCAGCCTGTTCGGTCATCTGTTCAGTTGTATTTGATGTGACGGCCCCTAGCTCTTTATATATATAGATATAGATATTTAACTCTGAAATCATGTCATATATAAAGAGGACTTGGTTTTATTTTTTTCCAAAACAATGAACTGTCTCAGGAATAATTATTAACTACTGCATTATTTCTTCATTTATTTTATTTTATTAGATATAGACTGTTTCACAAATTTGCATGTCATCCTTGTGTAGAGGCCATGCTAATCTCTGTATCATTCTAATTTCAGTACCTATATATACTGCCGAAGTGAGCACTCTTCACTATTTTTAAATGCTATCTTAATAAGCTAATATATATGTCCATTTGAATTTGTATCTGAATTTTCTATTCTGTGCCATAATTTCCATGCTATTTTAATTATTATGAATTTTTAATGTCTTAGTATCTGGCACTCCAGATGTTAAATGCAGTCTGGACATTAAAATATATGGACAGCTCCCCGCCCCGCCCCCCCCCTTATACTATTCCTTTTTCAGAAATTGCTGGTATTACCCAGAACAATTTTTTTCCTGTCCCATTATTCCTACTCCAAATATCCCTTTGAAATTCTAACTGGAAGTCCATTATATTTTTAAATTAATTAAGGGTGGAAAACTGAAGCTCAGTGAGGTAAATACTTTAACCAATAAAATTCACATGATCAAAAGAGGTGGCTCTAAGGCTGGAACACAGATTTTTCTGGTCCTAAATCAATGTTCTCTCCACTAAAACAGTGCTTCTCAAATTTTAATGTGCATATAAATCACCTGGTACTCTTGTTAAATGCAGGTTCTGATTCATATGAAGTGAGGCCCAAATTCAGCATTTCTAACAAGCTCTCGAGGGATGCTGATGTTGCAGTCTGAGGACAAGACTTGAGTAACAAGGACACCATATCTTTCAATCCACATAGTGCTGATGGGATGCTCCCTATTGGTAGTGAGGTCTTGCGTGCCCTTGCTTAGCAGAAACTGTCACTAGAAAGAAAACTTCTTTCTTGGCTTGGGCTGCCTTGCCATCCGTCAAGCCTAGTTGCTGTCTTTCCTAAGGATATCACAGCAGTTGCCTTGTTCCTGAAGTCCACCACTGTGTAATTTGTCACAAGAGGATCCACAAAGCTGATCATGTGGTGCTGGCATAGTCTCTGCTCTTGGGTAGAAACCTTGTTGGTGATGATGTCTAGGCCTTCATAAACCTAGGAGAGAGAAAATTAGCATGAGAATGTCGTAGGCCTCCTTTACTGTACACTTGATGGGTGGAAATGGTGATCTGCTCCTCCCTCCAGCCAAACACTTGACTGACCTAAAGCACCAGAGTAAATGTGATCTAACCAGAGCATACCCAGATCCACAAAACCCAAGGCAAAGGAAGCAGAATATAGAACACCAGCTTTCTTATCAAATATAGGTTTTCCCCACTTCCCCAAAGTACAGTGATCCTATGAAACTTTCCATAAGATAAAATGGGGTAAAGCAAAGAAGCAATTATCATTAATTTACATGAGAACCATTTTGATCTTTCCCAAACCCCAAATTCAATCTATATACAATGTCTTTATTTTGTTCACCACAATTGAAATGCTTACTTCCATCCAGTTTTACACTAAGCATAACACCCTTACAAGCTCTTTTAGGCTTTGCTGACACCTTAGGACACATCTTACTAATGGATACACAAAATAAATTGAGATAAAGCACAGATGCTCACAGACACTGTTCGAAGCTATGAGGGCTCGACACTGAACTGGTAGGCGTATTTCCCAGGGAAAGGGTTGGTGCTATCTTTATAACAACTTGCTGCAAAACAAATGATGAACGCTATTTTCACTTTTTGCCTTTTTTCATAAAAACAAAAATTCTCTTTGGATTTCTTATAGTAAACAAAAATAGTACAGGTTTCCCACACTATCCAAAAGAAGAGCATTTCTATGAAGCCTTTCATAAAATTAAATGGTGTAAGGCAAAGAAGCAATTACCATTAATTTAAAAACCTCTTAATTAATTAAAAATCCTCTTCAGATTTCGTTTGGTTACCAAAAACAGGTATTAATGTAGATCTTACTTGTAAAAGTGAAGTGGCTTTACTGAAAACTTTTGAAAAGTAGGAATACCTGTCATGGCTATTAGCTCAGACTTAAAAATGAAAAGGTTATGTAAATCAGTGTCCAAATGAGAATTAATTCTGCAAGATTAACCAGAGGTTCTTTGGCCTGAACTTTAAGCTTCTAAACATGGATAGGCTGTTTTATTTATTCTATTTATCACAAGTCTCCAGAAAGGTAACATTTTGCATTGCTCATAGTTCTACTTCAAATGCTTACACATCTTGGGATTTAAGTGGCTCTGAAAGGTTTTTAGAATCTGTATTAGATTGGCTATCTACAAGAATCTACACTAATAAAGAGAAAAATGGTAATTGGCGTACGACGATACCCTTTTCATTGGCTAATCAGGGCTATATGCAAATTAACTGCCAACTAAGATTGGCAGTTAACTGCCAACAAGATGGCGGTTAATTTGCATATGTAGGCACAATGCAGGGAGGCGAAAGGGAAAGCAGGAAGAAGCCCCCTGCCACTGACAGTGATCGGAAACCCAGGGGGGAGCTAAGAGCTGGGGGGCAGGGCAGCCATGATTGGAGAATCAGGTGCCTTTGCCGCCCTGGCCAGTGATAGCAGGAAGTAGGGGTGGAGCCAGCGATGGGAGGTGGGCACGGTCGAAGCTGGCAGTCCCAGGAGCTAGGGGCCCCTTGCCTAGGCCTAAAGCGAAGCCCACGATCGCGGGGCCGCTGCAGCTGTGGGTCCCCGCTGCCCGGGCCAGATGCCTAGGCCAGAGGCGTCAGGCCTGGGCAAGGGGCCGATCCTGCGATTGGAGGGTGATGGGGGTCAATGCCTGAGGGCTCCCAGTATGTGAGAGGGGGCAGGCTGGGCTGAGGGACACTCCCCCCCGCCCCACACCCAGTGCACGAATTTCGTGCACCGGGCCCCTAGTATATATATAAAACACACAAAGTCAACTATTCTTTAATAATAAATAAATAAAACACATAAACACTTTGAAGTCAGACCCCTAATACTGCTGTACTCCGTTGAAAACATAGTGATAACCAAATTTCTGCTTGGCACACCATAAATGCTACATAAGAATTCTTATATAACAGTCTAAACACTCAAAGGCAAGCCCAGCAAGTGTGGCTCAGTGGCTGAGCATTGACCCATGCATGACCCAGGAGGTCACATTTCCATTCCCAGTCAGGGTACATGCCCAGGTTGCGGGCTCAATCCTCAGTAGGAGGCAGTCGATCAATGATTCTCTCTCATCACTGACATTTCTATCTTTCTCTCCCTCTCCAAAACATATTTTTAAATAAATAAATAAATACTGAAAGGCAATATATCCTATCTGCAAGCTCTTGATCTGCCAATTGAACTAAAACGTTCAAGTGTACTTTTTCTAAATGCAAGTTCTCAGATGGAGAACAAATCTGAAAATACTAGTTTGAAAGGAGGGATGAATGCTCTGAAATTAAATGTTCTCTCTGTAATCACTGATTCTACAGGGAGCACTGAATGAACAAATAATAAGTTCCATAGAGCCCACAATGATGTTAAAAGCATTTTTTATCTCACATTTCCCTTTACTTATATGGGTGTCATATAAGTACAGTACAGTAAAATAGTTAGAAGGAAAGACCCTGGCGCCAGACTGCCTCAGATCAATTCCTAGCCCTGCCACTTACTAGTTATTTGTACTTGGAGTGGTCACTTACTAACCTCCCTGTGATTCAATCTCTCATCAGTAAAATGAGGATGATAGTATCTATCTCAGAGGGCTGTTATATGGATTAAATGAGTTAATATATGTAAAGCACTTATTTTGCTTGGCACACCGTAAATGCTACATAAGAGTTCTTATATAACTACTTATATTAAGACCACTACCACTACTATTATCAAAACAGCATAGGGAGAATGGGAAATAATTTTAGTGTCACTATTTACTGAACTGTACAGTTATGAATTAACTATTCATGTTATGGTATACATTATCTATCAATTAAAATCAATGCTCAGCCAAAAAGCAAAAACACAGCAATATTTTACACATTTGCACTAAGAGTAAATATGTAAACAAACCAAAAAAACCCCAATCAATTTTGTAAATGTTACTTTTGGTCTATAAAGATACTTATATTGTAGATGCCACAATTGGGCTTATAATTTCATTAGCTGCCTAGAAAACATTCATCCAATAAAATAGGTTAGATTTGTAGCTGATTGTTTTACATTTACCCTATTTTCCAGCTTCAATTATATATGTATTTTAAAATATATTTTTATTGATTTCAGAGAGAAAGAGAGAGAAACATCAATGATGAAAGAGAATCATGGATCGGCTGCCTCCTGCATGCCCCCCACCGGAGATTGAGTCCACAACCCGGGCATGTGCCCTTGACCAGAATCAAACCTGGGACCCTTCAGTCCACAGGCCGACACTATCCACTAAGCCAAACCAGCTAGGGCTTCAATTATATTTTTCAGTGTGACTCTACCTATAGAACAGTCAGCCCTGGGTGCCAGGTAGAGCTAAAAGGACCTGTGGTATCTTTCAAAAGGCAGCAAGTCATTCTGTTCCATTTCCCATTCTTCCAGAAGACACCTGAGATCTGTGTACATAGAAATTACTGGATACAATAATTCTCTCTGCACAAATCAGAATTTGACAATATTAAGGGAACTCTGGCCTCTTTGTGAGGCTTGATAACTGAGACACTGAAAAATTATAGGTTTAAGCTACTTAGCTAATTATCAACATAACTGACATTTCAGCAAACATTCACTGAGCATCTACTATGTGCCAGGCACCCTGCAAGATGTTTGGTATGCAAAGATTAAGAAAGGATCCCTGTCCTCAAGGAGTCCAGGCTAGTAAGAAACACAGATACAAATAACGTAGTACAAGGAGATAAGGGATATAAAAGTTTATGAGAGTTATTAAAGTTTGACTATACACTCTTTTCTAAATACCACAACCCCAAAACATTTAATTTAATGGTTTAGGTATCCAACTGGCTACTTACTTATAGGGAAATATACCTCTTTGTATCACCTGTAGTGAGGGTTTATTTCCAGCCTGAAAATTTTTTGGGAAAAGGTCACAAGGCTGAAATAACTCAACTCTCCAAGCCAACCGAGGTGAAGTGCCTAGAGGGGCTAATGAAGGTGAGAGGAATCTATAAAAGACCTAGAGGAAAACCAGAAGAATCTAGAGTTGTGATTGTAAACCAGAAGTGAATCTATTCACCAGGGGATATCTGCAATGTCTGGAAACATTTCTGGCTGTCACAACTACGGAAGTGGGGACACTGCTGGCCTCCAATGGGTAGAGGCCAGGGATGCCACTCAACAACCTACAATGCATAGGACAACTTCCCATGCCCACACCAAAGAATTATCCAGCCCAAAACTGTCAACAGCCCCAAAGTTGAAAAACCCTGATCCAAAGAAATTTCACCCTGGAAAAACTCACCAAAATTTTTATGTATACAGCCAAGATCCAACTCATGCTGTAGCGTGGCCCTAATGAGTGTGCTAATTAACAGCATCCTGGGCACTGGGCAGATCAGAGAGCTCTGTCTGAGTGCTGGCTGGCTCTGATACCCCAATACAGCCTTTTACAAGCAAGAGTACAGTCAAACCTCGTTTCTTGAACATCTCCCATCTCGAACAATTGGGTTCTCGACCAAGTGGTTCACAGAAAAAATGTTTTCGGTTGACTAAAACTTCAGTTTTCCACCTGACAACCCAAACGTTTCATGTTGATACCTCAGCATCACAAAAAGCATCTCTCAGGCAACAAAGGAGAGAATGCTTTTGTTGCTGGCTAAATCAATGATTAGCACAATTTTAAGACATAATGTTGCTAAGGGTGTGAAAGTGCTCACAAAACAAGAATCATATGCAAATGAATAGGTAGAAAAACTGTTGTTTGGATAAACAAAAAGTAGCTAGCCAGTGATAGCATCTCAGAGGCAGTGATATATTAAAAATTCATTTAAGGCTAGCAGGGGATGGTTCTATAAAGGTAAGAAGTTTTTATTTATAGACTAAACAGTACATTAGATATGTACTGTATATAAGAAAGGTTAAAAAAGAATCGTTTGGGGGTCTGGAATGGATTAATTCAATTTATATTATTTCTAATGGGGAAAATTATTCGGTTTTAGAACAATTCACTTCTCAAACAGCCTTTCTGAACGAATTAAGTTTGAGAACCACTGGTTCCACTATAAAAGCAGCTTCCCCCATTCTCCCCCCAGTTTGGTTCCTTCCCTCCAAGTTATCTTCCTCTTTTGACTTCATTTCCTTCCCAACCAAATTAGATCCTGAAGTCCTTCAATCACTTTCTTACCTCTATGGATTACAACTGCATTGAAACCACAATCTTGGATTATGGATCAATACAATCATAGCTGCCTACCCCCAGCTCCATTGATATCACACTCTCTGAGATCACTAATGAATCTGACTGCCAAATATAACACTTTTCCACTAAGCTCCCAAAACATGTCATGAAAAGGAAAACACAATCTGGTACTATTGAGCTCCCTCTCCTTCATAAATCCTTCTCCTTTGGGGCTTCAACTGCACTAATCTCTCTAGCTTTTCCTCCTATCTCACTAGCCCTTCCTCAGTTTCCTTTACTGAGGCCAGCCACTGCTCAATTAGTAATGTCTGTCATGGGAACAATATGCATTAACTGGTGCCCTATGGGCAGTAACACAATCTCATATGAAGTAACCTTAGCCATCATTCTCTTATCAATTTTACTTATAAACAGCTCCTTTACATTATCAACATTGATCACTACTCAAGAATATATTTGACTAATTTTTAGGGCATCTACCTGCCATTTCTATACTATAAACTTTCTCTGGGTGACATTCATGGCTTCTACTTGTGCTCATAACTCCCCAAATCCATATTTGCAACCTAGTTCTCTCTCATGTTGCCATGCCAGGCCTGAATATTTAACTGCCTAATGAACATTCCCATCATCAATGAGAGGCATATAATATAGTGAAGTGGTTAACAGTAAGGACTCAAGAATCAGGTTTCCTGGATTTAAGTTCTGGCTAAACCACTTACTAGCTATGGAAACTTGGTCAATGTAACTTATTTAATCTCTGTGCCTCAGATTTCTTATTTATAAAGTGAGGATAATCTTAAATATAACCTCAAAAGGTAACTGTGAAAATTAAATAATTAATACATGCAAAGCATATGGTATAGGGCCTGCCCTATAAGAAACAGTCAATAAATGTTAGCTAGCTAGCACCATCATCATCATCATCATCACTCCAAACAGGCACCTGAAACCTGATATGCCCAAAATTGAATTCCTTACCTTCCCAGCCATACTTGAGTGAACCACCCAGATCCCTGGTTGGCATACTGCGGCTCGTGAGCCACATGCGGCTCTTTGGCCCCTTGAGTGTGGCTCTTCCACAAAATACCACGTGCAGGCACGCGTACTGTGTGACTGAAACTTCGTGGCCCATGCACAGAAGTCGGTTTTCGGCCTGGGCGAGTCTATTTTGAAGAAGTACTGTTGCTATCTGGCTCTGTTGACTAATGAGTTTGCCGACCACTGACCTAGATAATCAAACTAAATACTCTGAAGTGATCCTAGTATCTGTCTCCCTCATCCCAGTTCCAATCTGTCTCAACTTCTACCTATACTAGTTCCTAAAATTATCTCAAAGTTTATCACATCACCATTACCACATTTCCCACTGCCACTAAATCAAGTGAAGGCTTCATGATTTCTCAACTAGACTATCCTATCAGCTTCCTCATTGATCTTCTTACCTTTAGAGTATAACCACTCAAATTTATGTCCACTACAGCCTGATCTCAACCAGTCCCACACTCTTTAGCATTACTTCCCAACGAAAGCCTGCCTTGAGATGACTCCCCAGCTGTACTTGCCCTCTGTTTGCCATAGTAGCCTGCATTTACCTCTATCACAGAACTTATTGTACAAAACTTTAAAATATTTCTATCTCCCCCACTCGACTACAAGCTCTGAATGAAGAAATGGTGTATTTTATCTCTAGTCTCAGCACAGAGCCTCATACATAGAATATACTCAACGAATACTGGGTACAGATTGCTAGATCCTATGCTGAGTTTCACATCCTATGAAGTTACATTGCCCTTGTTTTATCAATGAGGAAATAGAAATTAGACACATTAGGTAACCTGCCCAAATTCACACAGCTAGTTAGTGGCAAAGGCAAACTATGAATCAATTTTACAGTCACTGTTCTTTTTCCACTATATTACTTATCTCTGTTCTGTACAAATCAGCTTGTGACTTTGGGAAGTCAACTTTCTCTCCTGAAACCTCAATGTCCTCACATCTAACATCCCTTCTAATAGTCCAAGCTTCAGAACAAAACTTTTGGCAAAGGAGGGTAAAAGAAACAATTATTTGTTTAAAGGATGTTGGCACTTCCCAGAAAGTTGATTTTCCTTTTTGATTAAAGAAATTTGAATTTGATTATTCAACTGAAGAGAAATTGAAGAGTAGGGAAAAGGTCAGTGTCTTGGCTTTTATTTCTTAATAAAAGGATGTGTTTTGTAAAAATTTACGCTTTATTATGTTAGAATGAATTAGCTGCAGGAACATCATGACAAGCAACTACTCCTTTTTAGCTCTGTTTGGCAAAAATTCAACTGCAGACCTGCTGAATATATCAGACAGATTAAGATGCTCAATAAGTGGGAGAACCTGTACCTGACTTGTTCAGTCAGTCTGGTGAGAGGAGTGGTTTGGAATTTATAGTGCAGATCATGGCCTGTATTCTTCCTATGCCTGTCTCTAAGGGGAAAGGGACTACAATCATAATATAAGGCCATGCTTCTCAAATTGAGAAGTGCATACATAAGATGTATGTGATGCATTCTTCCAGAGCATAAATCTTACCAAGTGGTAAAAGGAATTTGCAACATTTTTACATCTAAATAAGATGTAGGGTAGAGAATGCAAAATTGGCACATTTTTCAGAAATTCAGAAATCATCCATCTAGTCCAGTGATGGCGAACCTATGACACGCGTGTCAGAGGTGACACATGAACTCATTTTTTTGGTTGATTTTCCTTTGTTAAATGGCATTTAAATATATAAAATAAATATCAAAAATAATCATCTTTGTTTTACTATGGTTGCAAATATCAAAAAATTTCTATATGTGACACGGCACCAGAGTTAAGTTAGGGTTTTTCAAAATGCTGACACGCCGAGCTCAAAAGGTTCGCCATTACTGATCTAGTCCAATCCCCTGAAATTTTATACTTGATAATACTAAGGCTGAGAGGGCTCCCCTGTCCATATAATTGACTGGTGGTAGAGACAGGACTAAAGCCTGGATGCTCTCCCTATAATACAAACTGTTGCAGCAGCCTCATACCAACAGAATTTATACCTCTTTTACTCTGATCTATTTGCTCGCTTGAAGTACTGAATTCCTACTAAGATGAAATTAAATTCCAGTGACTGAGAATACAGTTACCATACACCGGACCCCTTTTAAGGTTCTCAAGAGTTAGTATGACAAAAGGCAAAACAAACACAAACTCATAGTCACAGACAACAGAAAGGTGGTTACTGGAGGGAAAGAGGGTGAGGGTGGTGTAGTAAAGGGTAAAGGGGGTCAAATATACAGTGATGGAAGAAGGTCTGAGTGTCTGAGGTACAGATTGCTAGATCCTATGCTAAGGATAACAATATACAGATAATGTATCATACAACTGTATACTTGAAACCTTTCTAATTTTATTAACCAATGTTACCCCAATAAGTTTAATAAAAAAGAGTAAATGTAATAGAAAGATGGAAATATACACATAGATAATGCTATGTGTTCAATGAATGCATAAATAAGTAGAACAAATCAATGTTTCTGTTTCTCTCTCTTTCTCCCCGCTTCCTCTATCTAAAATTAAAATTTTAAACAATAATAATGTTTCTATTCTATGGACATCTTTACAGCCTCATGATTGCCCATTTTTGATGGTTTCAGTGATATTTTATCTTATGATACCTGTGATAGAGTATAATAGCTGAGGTGCTCCATTATTTGGAGGTCTACGTCTAAGTTAGGGAGAGGCAGTAGAGTATAATGAAGGCAGAATGCCTGGGTTCAAATTCTGGCTCTCCTATCCAACTATAGCCATTATCTGGCAAGTTATTTAAGTATCTAATTTTTCTTTGCCTCAAGTTTTCTTACCTATAATCTTCACTGGGTTACTCTGAGACTTAAGGCTTTTAGAATAGTGTCAAGCAGATGGTAGGCACTATATGAGTGCTTGATATTATCTATATTTAATTGGTGGAGGCTAACCAAGATTTTCCTTGGCTCTTTGTATTGAGACCCCTGCCTAGGGTTTAAAAGAGAACCACAAAAAACCAGAGCTGAAAGGAGCTTTAGACACAGTGACAGACAAACAGCGTATGGCCCACAAAGCCTAAATTATTTACTACCTGGACCTTAACAGAAAGTCTGCCCATCCCTGAACTAATCCAATCAGTTTCCCCTATCTAAGATATCCGAAGAGGGAACTAAAGCCCAGAGAGGATAACCTGTCCACAGTTATATATTCAGTGAGTTAGTGGGAAAGCTGGGACTCAAACCTAGTAAATAAGAATAAAGATTAACTATAAACTAGGAAAAATACTGGCAGCTGAAGAGTTAAATAAATCATCTATTTCTAATGGATATTTACTGAATATTATAAGCCTTGGCATCAATGTGTGTGTGTGTGTGTGTGTGTGTGTGTATAATTTTATTTTTGCATCAGTGTTTTTTAATGCTTTCCAGGTGAATCCAATGTGCAGCTGGAGGCGAGAACCATTGTGACAAGCATTGTGCTGTGCAAACAAGATATAAACTAATCACCTTCCCCCCTCAAAAAAATCAAGGAAACTGACTGGGTAGTTAACCAAAGGTACCCATACCTATAGAATCCCATATTTCACTTGCAATTACCTACACGTTTGTGTAAGGAACTCCACAAAGAAGAGCAACAGGAATGCACAGTGAAGACAAAGAGGCCCTGGGTATATCTTCATTTACACTAGAGAAGAGAACCAACATCAGTTTTTATTTACATTTGTACGTTCCAACAGTTAAATGAATTATAAATTTCAGACAAGAACTCTTTCTGAAAGAATGTTAAAATAACTTGTACTCCTAAAAACTGGACAAGAATATACTAATTTAAAACTTTTATATGGCAAAAAGGATCATAAAAGTCAAAAGACAAGTGACCAACTAAAAAAATACTTCTGATACATGAGATTATACAAAGGGTTATTACTTGCAATACACAAAAAGCTCTTCCAAATCAATAAATACAAGAATAAAAACGATTATATACAAGTGGACACAACAGGAATGAACAGGATATTCAAAACATAAAATACACAAATGGTCAATGTGCCCTTAAAAAAAACAATTAACCTAAGAAATGAAACCCATTTCTTGTTTACCAGACTGACAATGAAAGAGACAGGTAATACACAAATTGCAAGGGTGAGGGGAAACAGACATACAGCTGGTTCAAACCTTTTTTAAAGCAGTCTGGCAATATGTATCAAAATATGTGTGCATCTCAACAACAAAAAACAAACCCCAGTTTAAAAACGAGCAAAGGACCTAGTCTCCAAAGAAAATATACATATGGCCAACAAACACATGAAAAGATGCCCAACATCATTTGTCATTAAGGAAATGTAAATGAAAACCACAATGAGACACCACTTTCCAACCCAATAGGATGGTTATAATTTTTTTTTAAAGGAAAATAAGTGTTGGAAAAGATGTGGAGAAATTGGTATCTTCATAGATTGCTGGTGGGGATGTAAAATGGTGTAGCCACTGTGTAAAAAGAGTTTGGCAGTTTCTCAAAAAGTTAAACATATGACCCAGCAATTCCATTCGTAGGCATAGGCCAAAAATAACTGAAAAGAAATACATGTACACATGTTCACAGCAGCACTATGCACAACGGCCTAAAGGTGTTAATCTCCATCATTAGATGGACAAATTGTGTTCTATATACAATGACATATTCAACCATAAAAAAGAATGAAGTACAAATAACTACAAGTGAAGAAGCCAGATGAAAGGTTGTATATTGTATGATCCCATTTATATTAAATATCCAAAATAGGTAAAAACAAAAAACAAAAACAAACAAACAAAACAAACCAGAAAGCAGATTGGTGGTTGCTAGGGGCTGAAGAGAAAGGGGACTAGGGAGTAACTGCTTAATAGCTACAGGGTTTTCTTTTGGGGTGATGGACACATTTTGGAACTAGATAGAGGTAGTGGTTGTACAACATTGTGGATGCACTAAATACCACTGAATTGTTCATTTTAAAATGGTTAGTTATGTAGAGCACTTCCAGCACCAGGTAGATGGTAACCATAAAGTTCAACCCTTTGGTCACCTCGGACGGCACCAAAAACTGCAAACACGCTTCAATGTCCCCTCACACATGCACTAGAACAGCCGTGGGCAAACTACGGCCCGTGGGCCGGATCCGCCCGTTTGAAATGAATAAAACTATTGAAAAAAAAGACTGTACCCTTCTATGTAATGATGTTTACTTTGAATTTATATTAGTTCACACAAACACTCCATCCATGCTTTTGTTCCGGCCCTCTGGTCCAGTTTAAGAACCCATTGTGGCCCTCGAGTCAAAAAGTTTGACCCCTGCACTAGAAGATGATCATGTTGTCCCCGCTCTCCAAGGAGCTGTGGCAGAAGTACAACGTCTGCTCCTTGCCCATCCACAAGGATGAGGAGGTCCAGGTGGTTTGAGGACACTACAAAGGCCAGCCTGGAGTAAGGGTGTACAGAAAGAAATAGGTCATCTACATCGAGCGGGTGCAGCGTGAGAAGGCTAACAACACACTGTCCACGTGGGCATTCATCTGAGCAAGGTGGTTATCACCAGGCTAAAACTGGACAAAAATCAGGAAAAAATTCTTGAACGAAAAGCCAAATCTCGACAAGTTGGAAAAGAGAAAGGCAAATATAAAGAAGAACTCATTTAGAAAATGCAGGAATAAATGTAACCTCTTGTACAACCACAGTTTAGCTGTAGATTTTTAGCCTGGTGTATATTCCTTTGAGACTTTTCAAGATGTCTCTAGAATATTTCATTTCCTTCCTGTTCTGTTATTGATATGTACCTCTGTAAACCTACTGTTGCTGTTTTAATTTTATGAATAAAAATTGGAAAAGTTGAATTCCTAAAAAATAAAAAAGTTAACCCTGGCCTGTGTGCCCAGTGATTAGAGCATTAACCTGCATACCAGAGTCGAGGTTCAATTCCCAGGCAAAGGCACATATCTGGGTTGCAGATTGGATCCCAAGTACAGGAGGCAACCAATCGATGTGTCTCTCTCACATCAATGTTTTTCTCTCTCACATCGATGTTTCTCTCTTTCCCCCTTCCACTCTATTTAAAATCAATGGAAAAATATCATCAGGTGAGGATTAACCAAAAAGGAAAAAAAAAGTATACCCTCTAATAAATGCCTTAGAAAAGTGGAAGAAAAAATAAGTATACATCCTCTCATCCTATGAATTTACCCTGAAGAGAATCATACAAAAAGATGTACGTGCAAAGATGTTCATCTTAGCATCATTTATTACAGCAAAAAACAGAAGAACCCTCTAAATGTCCTTCAGTAGAAATCTGGTTACATGAATTATGATACACCTGAATTCTACACAAAAATTAAAAACAATAATGTAGATAGAGAGCTTTGCTATCCAATTTCAAGACTTATTATAAAGCTATAGTAATCAAGAAAACGTGATATTGGCAAAAAAAATAGACATAGGTCAATGGAACAGAATAGAAATAGCCCCACACAAATACAGTCAATTGGTTTTTAACAAAGGCGCAAAGGTAATTCAATGGAAAAAGGATAGTCTTTCAAAAACAGTGCTGGTATGCCCTGGCCAAGTAGCTCAGTTGGTTAGAGAATCATCCTAATTGACCAAAGTTGTGGGTTCGATCTAAGTGTTCCCTGAATGGCAAAATTAACCCAGATTGAGACCACTGATGTAGACTTGTATACATTAATACATAAAGATATCTATAACATACTGCTAAGAGGGGGAAAAATAAACAAGACACAGAATAGCATGAAATATATGTATCAATTTACATAAAAACACATACACATGGACAAAACTTAGGGACATTATGCTAAGTGAAATAAGCCAGTCATAAAAGACACAAATACTGTATCATTCCACTTATATGAAGTACTTTAAGAGTAGTCAAAATCATAGAGAAAGTTGTATGGTGGTTGCCAAGGGCTGGAAGAAAGGAAAATGGAGAGTTGCCCTATATAATAAAAGGCTAACATGCAAACAAACCGAATGGCGGAACAACCAAACAACTGCTCTCTATGACTTGTGCTGACCACCAGGGGGCCCGCGCAAAACATGGCGGGCATCAGCCACGGCAGGATAGTGGAGCAGGTGAGCAAGGGTGCCAGACCAAGGCGGGGCACCAATCACTGTCATCAGGGTCAGCCTCTGGTGGTTACAGAAAATTCTTTGCTCCCGCAGGTCGAGGTCCCACTCGGCGCTCGCACCTGCTGCCGGCATCAACCCCGCTCACACCCACATCCACTGCTGGCACCAGCCCCGCTTGCACCTGCAGCCGGAGCTGAAGCTGCTGCTCACACCCACTGCCAGCACCCAGCGCCAGGTCCCGATCGCTCAGCTCCATCAGCAGGTGCGAGAAGCAGCTGCTGGCCCCGATTGCCCCTGAGGGCTTCTCCACCTCCCCTGCTCCTGAGGGGCAATAAGGGTAGCAGCCACCGCTCACACCCGCTGCTGGCACAGTCCGCGAAAGTGAGCAGGGCTGGCCCCATCAGAGCATGGGAGCAGTGGCAGCGGGAGTGGGGCTTCTGGCAGAGAGGAGATCAGGGGCCATGGCAGGAGGGGCCGGGCGGGGGCGCAGAGGATGGGCCGAGACCCACCTCTGTGCCCACTGCAGCCTCTCAGCCCACAGTTCCTTTCAAGGTGCACGAATTCATGCACTAGGCCCCTAGTTGTTTAATAAGTATAGAGTTTCAGTTTACAACATGAAAAAAGTTATGAAGATGGATGGTGGAGATGGCTACACAACATTATGAATGCATTTAATACCACTGACCTGTATACTTAAAAATAGTAAGAGAGTAAATTTTATGTGTATATTTCAACTAAAAATTAGGGAGAAAAACACACATACACATGTGCATATAAATACATAGATAAATGTCTGGAAGGATGTGCATCAAAATATTAAAATGATTATCTCTGGATGCAAAGACTATAGTGATATTTCCTTTGTACTTTTTAGTGTTATCTGGATTTTTTTCCAATAAGCATGTATCCTTTTTTCCAAACATAAAAAAGGCTTTTGTGCCCAGTTGGTGTGGCTCAGTGGTTGAGCATCGACCTATAAACCAGGAAGTCACCATTAGATTCCCAGTCAGGGCAC
Organism: Myotis daubentonii; assembly: GCF_963259705.1. Taxonomy (NCBI): domain Eukaryota; kingdom Metazoa; phylum Chordata; class Mammalia; order Chiroptera; family Vespertilionidae; genus Myotis; species Myotis daubentonii. The sequence continues at coordinate 193,466,145 of NC_081842.1, read as the reverse complement.
ATGCCCGGGTTGCAGACTCGATCCCCAGTGTGGGGCATGCAGGAGGCAGCAGATTGAGGGTTCTCTCTCATCATTGATGTTTTTATCCCTCTCTCCATCGCCCTTCCTCTCTGAACTCAATAAAAATATTTTTAAAAGGCTTTTGTTCTCTATCATTTTGTTTCAAAATGCTCCCATTTCAATTACCAAAATCCTATTAGTCTGTCTCCAAAATGACAAAATGGTTACCTGCTATCCTTAGCCACAACCCAACTCCAGCCTCTTTCACACCCAGGCTAACATAACAGAATCCTAAACTGTTCATCTCTCCACCCAGCCAGTGGAGTTACCTTATAACACAGATTTACTATCACTTCCCTATTTAAAACCCAAAATTCCATAGCATGCTTTCAATGGCCTCTAAAATTTGTTCTAAGAGTCTATATTTTTAGTTTGGCCTCCTACAGCTGTCTCTCAAGTATCCTAGATGCCAGATAGTTGCTGGTCACTCCTTGGAAACATACCATGCATTTTTTTTTACTCTTTTTACTTTGCTCATGCTGTTCTTTTGTCAAGAGTATTCTTCTCCCGCCCTGGCTGGTTTGGCTCAGTGGATGGGGCACTGGCCTGGGAACTGACAGGTCCGGGGCTAGATCTCCGGCCCCAGTCGAGCATGTGCGTAAGGCAACCAATTGATGTGTCTCTCTCACATTAATGTTTCTCTCTGCTCTCCCCCTCCCTTCCACTCTCTCTAAAATGGAAAGCTATTCTTGGGTGAGGATTAACCAAAAAGAGAGAGAGAGAGAGAGAGAGAGAGAGAGAGAGAGAGAGAGAGAGAGAATATTTTTCTTCCTTCTCTACCTGATGAAAGGTATACAGTGGAATAAAGGAAAAGAATGGAATGAAGGACAAATGGATAAACAAATAGGAGGAGGTGGAGAAAAAAAACATAGAATAGCATGGAGATGACAGTTCAAGAAAGCAATTTTTGGTAGGGATGAGATTATTATAGTGCCTACCTCATAAAGGTTATGGTGAGAATATTAAATGAGATAATATATGTCAAACTTTTAGAACAGTGTCTGTTATCTATAATAATCTATAACAATAAGAGCATAATATGCTAATTAGACCAGATGTCCTTCCAGACGAAGCCACGGTGGGGGCCGAGGCAGCTGCTGTGGCAGCAGGGGACCTTGCACAACTTACGTGCATCGGGCCTGTAGTATGTGTGTGTGTGTGTGTGTGTGTGTGTGTGTGTGTGTGTGCGCGCGCGCGCGCACGCGCATTACTGCTATTTTCAGTATTGTTATTATTATTCATGATACGGTGCTAAGAGCTTGAACTCCTGCTGCCACAATGAGGACGGAGCAGTGGTGAGGCTCCAGCAGGGCTCCAAAGGTAACCAAAGAGACAAACGGGGCACTGGTCTGATTCAACAGACTATACGCAAACCCAAAACCAACTAGGTTAAGCCATACTAGAGTACATACAGAGCATATAGGTGAATTCCTATACACCTCAAATAACTTTTACTCCTCAAACATATATCCTTTTTAGAAGTGGAGCTGTTTCAAGTGAAACATGAGAACAGCACTCATGCTCACAAATGTGAATCTGCAAGTCTTATCTATGCTCCCCAATAGTTTTCCATTTGGCCAGGAGTCATTTCTCCCTCCTTACATAACACAGGAGGTTTGACTACAAAGTTCTTCTCATAGCTGCAAAAAAAGTGAATATATATGTAAAAACCACCCACACTTAATACTGTAGCAAAGGAAAATTAAATTCACTCACAATAGAGGTGAGTCAAGAAACCTTAGAAACTCATCCTATATAATAAAGAGGCAATATGCAAATTGACCATCACTCCAACACACAAGATGGCCACCACCATGTGATCAAAGATGGCCTGCAGGGTAGGGCAGTTGGGGGGGACCAGGCCTGCAGGGGAGGACAGTTAGGGGCAACCAGGCCAGCAGGGTAGGGCAGTTGGGGGCGACCAGGCCTGCAGGGAAGGGCAGTTGGGGGGGGACCAGGCCAGCAGGGGAGGGCAGTTAGGGGTGACCGGGCTGGCAGGGGAGTGGTTAGGGGGTGATCAGGCTGGCAGGCAGGCGAACGGTTGGGAGCCAGCAGTCCTGGATTGTGAGAGGGATTCCCAGATTGGAGAGGGTGCAGACTGGGCTGAGGGACACACACACACACACACACACACACACACACACACACCCATGCATGAATTTCATGCACTGGGCCTCTAGTACATACATAATTTTAGATGAGTCAAAAATTTGAGATTTCCTTCTTTGCCTCTTATCAGGCTCAGTCCTATTAAAAGATTGCCTCCAGAGAGGTCAGAGTGGGACCATCCAGTTTGCAGCTCCGTGGAACCATAAAAGACACACTCAGGGGGAAGACTCAGTGAGCACCAAAGCCCCATTGAAGCAAGTCTAGCCCCAGAGGGGTGTCTCTAGCACAGAAGTTCTCCCACTGCAGACACAGCTGATTCTCACAGCCAATAGGCCTGGAGGTCAATTCCTCACAGTGATAACTACAACAATCAAGACTTAATTACAACAAGACTGTGCACAAAGCCCACAAGGGGGTGCACCAAGAGTGTTTACCTCAGGTAAATGGGACACTTAGCACAGAAAGGCACTCTATCAACAGAGCGAAGCATAAAAAATGCCGAGACAAAGAAACAAGACACAAACGACAGAATGGGAGGAAAGGAAACTGCTGGATATAGAGTTCAAAACCACACTTTTAAGGTCTTTAAAGAACTGTCTAGAAGCCGCCAATAAATTTAATAAGGCCCTCAAAAAGACTGGTGAGACAGCCGATAAATGTAGTGAGATCTTCAAGAAGACTGGTGAGACCGCCGATAAATACAGTGAGATCCTCAAGAAATCTAATGAGACCCTCGATGTTGTGATAAAGGACCAATTAGAAATTAAGCATACACTGACTGAAATAAAGAACATTATACAGACTCCCAACAGCAGACCAGAGGATCGCAAGAATCAAGTCAAAGATTTGAAATACGAAGAAGCAAAAAACACCCAACCGGAAAAGCAAAATGAAAAAAGAATCCAAAAATATGAAGATAGTGTAAGGAGCCTCTGGGACAGCTTCAAGCGTATCAACATCCGAATTATAGGGGTGTCAGAAGAAGAGAGAGAGCAAGATATTGAAAACCTCTTTGAAGAAATAATGACAGAAAACTTCCTCTACCTGGTGAAAGAAATAGACTTACAGGTCCAAGAAGCGCGGAGAACCCCAAACAAAAGGAATCCAAAGAGGACCACACCAAGACACATCATAATTAAAATGCCAAGAGCAAAAGACAAAGAGAGAATCCTAAAAGCAGCAAGAGAAAGAAAATCAGTTACCTACAAGGGAGTACCCATACAACTGTCAGCTGATTTCTCAACAGAAACTTTGCAGGCCAGAAGGGAGTGGCAAGAAATATTCAAAGTGATGAATAGCAAGAACCTACAACCAAGATTACTTTATTCAGCAAAGCTATCATTCAGGATTGAAGGTCAGATAAAGAGCTTCACAGATGAGAAAAAGCTAAAGGAGTTCATCACCACCAAACCAGTATTATATGAAATGCTGAAAGGTATCCTTTAAGAAGAGGAAGAAGAAGAAAAAGGTAAAGATACAAATTATGAACAACAAATACACATCTATCAACAAGTGAATCTAAAAATCAAGTGAATAAATAATCTGATAAACAGTAAAAAAAAAAAAAAAAAGATTGCCTCCAGATAGCCCCCATCTCTTTTGGTTACCAGGTTTTCATGACTTTTATTTCATATCCTAGTAATAATCCACTGTGATCCACTATCCCATCTCTCCTTCATATCCCTCCCCGATGCATCCCAGACCTCCCTTGACAGTAGGCCTTTAGTTTAAAAACAAAAAAAAAGCAAAACACTGCTCCTAAATTATGTCCCAAAGCAGACAAAAAGAACGTAGAACTCCACATCTATTAAATGGCACATAGCCTGCTTACTAGTCAGACTGCCAAAAATCATTTGCTTCTCCTCTTGTAGGTTTAGACAAACACAAAGGGAACTATGCTCCTATGTATGACTACTACTTCTCCATAGGACCTGAAGGACTAAGGCATTAGAGATACTTCCTCTCTATAAACCCAAATAGAACACTGTTTATTTTCTCTTGGCATACAGTTAGTGGTCTGTATTTCCAGACAGTCATTGTACATCTTTTGGCAAGTGCCTTCAAGTTTCTCAGTACAATGTTTCATCCAGTCACTGAAGGCAATGCATTGTACTTGAATTTACATGCCAAGAAAAGACAGACTGAAAAGAAGACCTTCAGTATCACCTTCCTGCAATATATGAGACACTACAGGAGTTAGAAAGCCCAGATCCAATTCCCAGGTGTGCAAGTGTCTTGCAGTATGATCTCCAGTCTGCTCTTTAATCTTTCTGTACTTCAGTTTTTCCATCCTGGAAAACAAGGATTGTATTACCTTCCCCTCCCTGAATTTAGACTCTTACTGCTGACTGAGAATATTTATGTTTCTATAATTTGTGAAACTGGGGTTTGGAAAACTCAGAAAATTAAGCACAAATGTCATTTCTCACTTTTGTCAGATCTACCATGCAGAATCCACAGAAAGTGGATTTAGCAGGAGTCTCTAAATAAGTAATCCCTTAGAGAGTAGTTCTGACTTCCCACTCAACAAGTAACACACATGAGAATGGGAGGCAAGAGGCCAGGGAGGACCTTCAGATGCTACATGGCTAGCACCAGAAGCAAGTCATTACACATCAGGCTCCATTACAGTATTATCACCCTAGACATGCTATCCTTAACACCCCATTGTAGTTTTACCTCAAAGAAACTACCTCAATATTTAAAGCACTTACTTAATTCAATGTTTACCAAAAACAAGCACTTTCCCTGGATGGTAACTGCCCTGGTAAGGGTTGCCTTGGGGTGACCCTACAATTACGGCAGGACAAAGGGATGACACCCCAAGTATGAGGTGCAAGACAATTTAAGATTTAAGGCAGTATTTTACAGTCCTTTTTGAGTTACTAGTACACTTTTTTTAAAACTGTTAAATGACGTTTTTAAATTAAGTTTTATTGTCGAAAGTATTCTATATGTCCCCCTTTCTTCCCCATTGAGCCTTTCTAGCCTGTCCCCAGGCCTTCACTACGTATGGTCTGACTAGTACACTTCTGAAATACAAAATTCTGGACAGGATTCCAAAAAATTATTAAAATGCAAATGTTGGTTTTTAAAAAGATAAACTTGGACCCTAGCCAGTGTGGTTTGGCTGACTGGGCGTCGTCCTGTGTACCAAACGGTTGCCAGTTCGATTCCGGGGTGCGCAGGAAGCATCCAACTAATGTTTAGCTCTCACATCAATGTTTCTCTCTCTGTGTCTCTCTGTCTCTCTGTCTCTCTGTCTCTCTGTCTCTCTGTCTCTCTCTCTCTCTCTCCTTCTCCCTTCCTCTCCCTCTAAAAAAATAAAAAAATAAATAAATAAATAAATAATTTTAAAACAATTTTTTTAGCCCTAGCCGGTTTGGCTCAGTGGATAGAGTGTCAGCTTCGGACTGAAGGGTCCTGGGTTCAATTCCAGTCAAGGGCATATACCTTGGTTGTGGGCACATCCCCAGTAGGGGGTGCGTAGGAGGCAGCTGATCGATTTTTCTAGCTCTCTATTCCTCTCCCTTCCTCTCTGTAAAAAAATCAATGATTTTATTAAAAGAAAAAAGAATATCACTTTGTGCCCTAGCTGGTTTGACTCATTAGATAGAGCGCTGGCCCAAGGACTAAAGGGTCTCCAGTTCGATTCCGGTCAAGGGTACGGCCAAAGTTGCACTTCATGAGTGTGTCCAGCACCATGTGGATATGGCTGGACACTAGTTAGAGTGTCGCTGGGCACTCTAAATAGCAAAAGCTCTAGAATAACTGGGAGGCAACCAATGGATATGTCTTTCTCACACTGATGTTTCTCTCTCACTGTCTCTCCCCATATCTTCCACTCTAAGAATCACTGGAAAAGTATCCTCAGGATAGGATTAATAAATAACAAGAAATTTTAAAAAAGAATGTCACTTGGTTCATATGCTTACAAAAAATTTTCTGACTCAACCTCAAGTCACTGAAAAGCATCACCTCCTTCCATTAGCTAAAAAACAAGCAAAGCAGCACTACCCTAACAGGGGGGCATGGTAAGCAGATATTGAAATGAAGAACTGAATATTCACAGTGAATGGGGCAGAGATACTTTATTTTATTATTCAGACTGAAAAGTAAAATCAAAGGTCAAAGTTTTTCAATGGGACCAAGAGGAAATTTTATGAATATCCAAGATATAATCAAAATTAAATACAACCTATACCCAATTCAGAAAGCTCAATAATCATTAAAGTATTTTTCATATATTAATTAATCCTCATGGCATCTTGAAGAAGTTTGATTCTCATATTCTAATTACTTATAACCACAGGAAAAATCTGAATGGACCAAGATGCACCATTTTAACAAAACAAGTCAACAAATATTTTCTTCTTTCTTATCTATCTATTTATCCAAACTTCACCTACCTTTTAAGTCCCTTTTCAGAGAGATGTCCATGACTATGCCATCCTTCACTGATTTCTCCCATCTCAGGAATTATTTAATTTATAATAAAATCTAACACTTGTAGCCTCTCTTCTCCCTACCTGTCCACCTTACAAAGCATCATTAATATCTCAGTTCAAACACTTATTAACTCTATTTTGTTTCATGTTCAGCTGAAATAAAACTTCTTGAGGACAGGGATTATGGTTTTGTCTCTCCAAAAGGACACTTCAGAATAGTACCTACCAGTCCTAGCTGGTTTGGCTCAGTGGATAGAGTGTCGGCCTGTGGACTGAAGGGTCCCGGGTTCAATTCTGATCAAGGGCACATGCCCAGGTGCGGGCTTGATCCCCAGTGTGGGGTGTGCAGGAGGCAGCCGATCAATCATGCTCTCATTATTGATGCTTCTACTTCTCTCCCTCTCCCTTCCTTTCTGAAATCAATAAAAATATTTTTTTGAAAAGAATAGTACCTACTATATTTTTACCACTTACTATGTGCCATATGTTGTATTAAGTGCTTTACATACTTTATCTCCTTTAATCAGTACAATAATGTTGTGTTGTTGTTATTATTCTGCCTATTTTACAGAAGAAAAAACAACAGTATGAAGAGGTTGGGCTGAAGTTGCATATCTTAGAAAAGATAGGGCTGAGATTTGAGTCTCAGCCCTAAAGTCTAGCTCTAGAGGTTGGCACAAAGTAGAGATCACAAACAAATATTTGCTGAATTATCCTAATCATCTCATGTGTGTTGATGGTTGTATCACCCCAAATGAACTAATGAGGGCAGAAACCTTGCCCAGAGGTTTATAAGGTAGAGTGGGGAGCGCTGCCCCTCCAGGCCCCGAACCTAGGTGGAATTTCACATCAAGCACCTCATTTACTCCATAAAAACGTCTATTTGTAAGTTCTCTTCAACAAATAGCACCTGTAATTCTTTCATCAGAGATTTACCCCAAAAGTCACCCTCTCTCAGTCCGAACACCAATGCTTCCAGGTGCCAAGTGTGCTGCATGCCTTCCGGGCCTCCCTCTGACTCAAGGAAGAGGACAGAGCCTCCTGCTCCCCCGCTGCCAGCAGCTTAGGAAGTTCAGCTCCTGCCCGGCCAGCCTGGCTCAGGAGGTCGCCCATCGGTCCCCCTGTGTGGGTCATTTGGGAGGCAGCTGATCAATGATTCTCTCATCATCCATGTTTCTATCTGTCTCTCCCTCTCTCTTCCTCCCTGAAATCAATAAAAATATGTATACTTTTTATTTTTTTAAATATATTTAATTGATTTTTTACAGAGAGGAAGGGAGAGAGCTAGAGAGTTAGAAACATCGACGAGAGAGAAACATCGATCAGCCGCCTCCTGCACATCCCCTACTGGGGATGTGCCCGCAACCAAGGTACATGCCCTTGACCGGAATCGAACCTGGGACCTTTCAGTCCGCAGGCCGACGCTCTATCCACTGAGCCAAACCGGTTTCGGCCAAAATATGTATACTTTATAAATTTCAGCTTTTTTAAACAAGCATTTACCAAGTGCCTGGTCTTCTTCAGAAAAGGCCACCCTGCTCTTCATTCTAACTCTATTTTAACCCCAGTTATTAATCACGACAGCCCTGTGAGGTAGGTAGTGTTTTCTCCACTTTAGAGATACAGAACGTCCCCCCAAAACTACATTATGAAGGTCACGAGGCCGGTGGCCGATCAGGGGCTGGAATCCAGGTCTCCTGCCGATCCAGCGTGTTCCGTTCCCTCGGCAGAAACTCACAGATGGCAACCGACGCATCCTGGCGTCGCTGGGCACTCTAAAGAGCAAAAGCTCTAGAATAACTTTCATGCAAAAGCTATTTATCGGACACGTATATGTCAGCCTTGTGGGTTCAAGTACTAACTCCTCTACGTACCTGCTACGGGGCACGGAGAAAGTGTATGGCACCTCCTTCGGTGAGTTCCCTCGTCTATAAATGGAGATAATAGTGCCGACCGAACAGTAATGTCGGGAGAAGCAAATGAGATGAAAGTGAAACGCCTGCAACTGTGTCTGACAGGCGGTGGGCGGCGAGTAATGATGGGCTCCCTTCCCCTACCCGCTCCGCCCCGCAGGCCTCGGGGTTCACTCACTCTCCCGCGCTCCGGGGCATCCCCCTGGCCCGAGGCCTGCACGCGCGCGGCCTCCGGCTTCCGCGGGCCGGGGCCGGCCGCACCGTCATACCTGCATGGAGTCGGCGCTGACGACCTCGCCGCCCAGCCGCTGGCCGAGCTGCAACGCCAGGGTGGACTTGCCGGTGCCCGTGGCCCCGAGAATCACTACAAGCGGCAGTGTCCGCTGCACGCCCCGGAGCCCCGGGCCCACAGACACGGCGCGTGCGGCCGCCGCCGCCGCCATCTTGAAGACATCTGCGCTTGCGCGGGAGCAGCTGTCCCCATGGCAACCGTCAGTGCGCTTGTGCCAGCCTGGGGCTCAGCAGGGAGGGGGAGCCGGGAGGAGGGAGCTGCGGAGCCAAGGTCCCCGGGCTCCCGCCGTGAACGCCGCAGACTAAGTGGTGTCACAGCTCCAACTACCAACTCTCCTACATAGGGGCTGGCAGTCCTATCTAAAATAGAGTTATCCCCATCTTTCTTTTCCAGCACCTAGTTCTTCATAGCACTGATTACAATATAAAATTATAAATTGACCTCTTGTCTATTGTCTGACTTTCCACTCCAGGCTGCTGGTTCCATCAAAGCAAAGAACAGCTCCTGCCCAGGTCATTGTTGTATTTCCAGTACCTAGCACAGTACCTGATACCGAGTAGGCTCCCAATATTGTTGTTGTTTTAAATATATTTTTATTGATTTCAGAGAGGAAGGGAGAGGGAGAAAGAAACATCAATGATGAGAGAGAATTATTAATAGGCTGCCTCCCTCACGCCCCACACTGGGGAGAGAGCCCAGAACCCGGGCATGTGTCCTGACCTGGGATCCCACGGTGACCTCCTGGTTCACAGGTCAACGCTCAACCACTGAGCCAAGTCACCAGAGTTTGTTGGGTTTTTTTGTGTGTTTTTTTTAAATATATTTTATTGATTTTTTACAGAGAGGAAGGGAGAGAGATAGAGAGTTAGAAACATCGATTAGCTGCCTCCTGCACACTTCCCACTGGGGATGTGCCCCCAACCCAGGTACATGCCCTTGACCGGAATCGAACCTGGGACCCCTCAGTCCGCAGGCCGACGCTCTATCCGCTGAGCCAGACCGGTTTCGGCGGTTGTTTTTTTTTTTAATGAAGCACTTTACAAGTGTCAGACTTTTTAAAAATAATGAGTCACCCTTTTTTATTTTTATTTTTTTTATTGGTGTGTGTGAGAGAGAGAGAGAGAGAGAGAGAGAGAGAGAGAGAGAGGAAGGCAGAGGGAGAGAAAAAGAGAAACATCAATTTCTGTTGTTTCACTTGTTTATGCATTCATTAGTTGTTTTCTTATATGTGACCTGCCTGGGGATCAAACTCGGCAACCCTCTAACCAACTGAGCTGGGAGGCCAGGGCCCAATATTGTTAAATAGAGAGGAGAATGGCTTGCCTATCTAGTGCTGGAGCCAGTCAGCTCAGAGGTGTGGCATTCTCCAGGATCAAATCTGCCCTGTTATCAGGCCAGGGTGGCTGCACTAACGTTTTCATCCCACAATGCAAACTCAGACACAATCAGAAGACAGGGAAAAACTCTCCATCTCTTTGGGGAGAAGATGCAAGAGATGGAGTGAGAAAAAAGAACAACAAGCAAACTACCCACACAATATGAAGAAGAAAAGTAAAGCAGGCAGAAAGGATGAAGTAGTAGCAATCCTCCCATGTGGCTCAGTGGTCGGAGTGCAGTCCTGTACACTGAAAGGTCAGGGGTTTGATTCCCAGTCAGGGCCCATGTCTAGGTTGTGGGTTCGATCCCCGACCTGGTCAGGGCACATGCAGGAGGCAACCGATGGATATTTCTCTCTCACATCAATCAATCTCCCCCCCCTCTTGCAAAATCAATGAAAATGTCCTTGGATGAGAATTTTAAAAAAAAAGTAGGTGAGGAGAATTAGAACAAGAGAAGACCAAAATCCAGGGACTCCACCATCTTTAAGAAAGGGCTTTGGGATCAGATGGACTAGGTTCAAATCCTTTGCTCTGTCACTTATCATCTGTGTGGCCTCATACAATTAGCCTCAGTTTTTGTATCATTAAATACCTCTCAAGATTATCATAGGGAGAAAATGAAGTAATGTCTGAAAAGTGTCTGCTACAATGCCCTGGCACAGAACAACCATTTTTTGAACACTTTGTATTATCAGAGTAACACTCCATCTGCCTCACTAAAGAGGTAAGAGCAGCAGCCTAAAGGTCCAAAATTTTCAGTAATGTGTAAAAGTGTCTAAATGCCTACTGTACTAACCCCTTCTTAGCCAATTTAACAGTTAATTTTTTTCTCCCTGAGAGTACTTGTCTCTGTCTAGCTCTCAGATCACGTCACCAGGATCCCCTGGGCCACAGGAATTACTCCTGGAAGTTTAGAGCGTATGTGAGAATATCCGCCAATATGTGCCCTGCCTGGAATAACTATGAATGCATTTCTTAATCACTTGGATCACCCCCGGCATAATGGCCACTCTTATAGCCACATGTATTGTTTGGAGAACACCAGATCCCAGGGTCCCCATACCTCCTTTCTCAATCCAATCTGCTTTGATCAAAAGCCTTGTTCTCTCCAATTTGTGGTACCTGCCTGGGGCTGGAATTAAAATCAAGATGGGAGGCCACATATTGGCAGACACTCTCAACATGATGGTTGTTAACTGTAGAGCCTTTGCCTGGAGACTTTCAGAGGGTACAGTTACCATGACAACCAACAGAAAGATGACAGGCTGGAGAAATGATGCAAATAAAGCAAAAGGGAGGCTAATTTCATGATGACAATCTGACCATGACAGAGTATGCTCACTCACAGATGGGAAAGCATTGTCCAAGTCCTGACCAGGTGACTGTTACTAGAGAGAGGAAAAGAAGGGGGTGGAATTTACCACCGAGAGACCAGAAGAGGGAGAGGCTGGTTGCCAAGGCAACTGGGAAGAAAGGAATGAAAAAATGGAGCTTTACCACAGCAGCAGAAAATTGCTTCTAGCCAAGCAACACAGGACTGTTGCTATAGAAACAAAGAGAACAGGGATCCTGTAGACCACGGGGAGAATTATCACTAAAATGCTGAGCAGGGAAGACTCCTAAATCAGAATGGAGTCCAGGGTCCAAAACAAATGAGAAGTGAGAAAAACATGGTACCGTTTCCATTCATTGTAATTCTACCAGCCCTACCAAAAGGGAATGGGAACATATTTTGTAATACCTTTATAGTATTTTATTTGTACATCTGTCTCCCTAATGATCCTCTAAACTCTACTAAGAATAGTTCCTGCAGTTAATCTGTAATTTGAAATCCTAATTGGAGAGATTAAGTTCAAGGGAAAATCAGGAAATTGAAGTCTACGACCAAGAGTTAATAAGTATTTCTGAAAACAACATAAAACCCTCTAGGGCAGCGGTTCTCAACCTGTGGGTCGCGAGCCTTTGGGGGTCGAATGACCCTTTCACAGGAGCCGCCTAAGACCATCGGAAAACACATATATAATTACATATTGTTTTTGTGATTAATCACTATGCTTTAATTATGTTCAATTTGTAACAATGCAAATACCTGCATATCAGATATTTACATTAGGATTCGTAACAGTAGCAAAATAACAGTTATGAAGTAGCAACGAAAATAATTTTATGGTTGGGGGTCACCACAACATGAGGAACTGTATTAAAGGGTCGCAGCATTAGGAAGGTTGAGAACCACTGCTCTAGGGAGAAGCTTTGCAGGATAATAAGGAGACAAAAGGTTACAAAAGGAAGTCAGAAAAGCTACATGTAGTCATGCCCAGGTATTAGCTTTGACCCTCTCTCCACCTTTTATGAGGCCAGATGGGATGTAACTCCATCTTTTCTGTAAAATAGCTCAAGAGGAAAGGGAGCCTTTCACTTAAAGTATCTATATATATAAAAGCCTAAGTGACCATTACGATGGGATGACTGGAACGACGGGAATGACCGGAACGACCGGTCACTATAACATGCATTGACCACCTCGGGGCATACACTCAATGCAGGAGATGTCTCCAGCCCGCAGTCCCCGGTCACCAACGGGGTCTGCTGGCCAACCTCCCGGTCCCTCCCCCAAGCCGGCAGGCCCCAATCGCCTGATCAGGGCTGGGCCCCTGGACTGGGATGGGGATCTGGGGATGGATGGCGACAGAGGCATCCCCTTTCCCAGGGTGTCCAAGGGCTGGCTTCCTCCTCGAGGCCAGCGGCCAACCTCCTGGGTCTTTCACCTTGTTTCTCTCCTGGCCGGCAGGCCCAAATCAGCCTGCTGCCCACCCTCCGCGGTGGCAGTTGGCCCCTCCCCACCTGGCCGGCAGGCCCTGATGGCCTGATTGGGGCCGAGCCCCAAGCTGGGACAGGGAACTGGGGGTGGGTGGTGGTGGACGCCGGCTGCAACAGAAGGAGGGGGAGGAGGTGGAGGGGGCGAGGAGGTGGGGAGGCGGGGAAACTGATGGGCCCTGATCACCGGCCAGGCCTAGGGACCCAAGCCGTGCACAAATTTTGTGCACCAGGCCTCTAGTATGTATATATGTAGAGGTGAAGGATGCAGAGTTTATCTCCAACATACTCCACTGCTTACAGATTGTTTGGGGTAAAGAAAATGGCCCAGCTGGTGTGGCTCAGCAATTGAGCATTGACTTATGAACCAGGAAGGAGGTTACAGTTCGATTCCAAGTCAGAGGGGCCCAGCCTGACTATACAGAGCACATGCCCGGCTTGCGGGCTCCATCCCCAATTGGAAGGCAGCCAATCAATGATTCTCTCTCAACATTAATGTTTCTAGCTCTTTCTCCCTCTCCCTCCCTCTCTGAAATCAATATATATATATATATATATATATATATATATATATATATATATATATACTAATAAAAGAGAAAAATGGTAATTGGCGTACGACGATACCCTTTTCATTGGCTAATCAGGGCTATATGCAAATTAACTGCCAACTAAGATTGGCAGTTAACTGCCAACAAGATGGTGGTTAATTTGCATATGTAGGCACAATGCAGGGAGGCGAAAGGGAAAGCAGGAAGAAGCCCCCTGCCACTGACAGTGATCAGAAACCCAGGGGGGAGCTAAGAGATGGGGGGCAGGGCAAAGGCGGCCCTGGGGCCACCTTTGCCCTGCCCCCCAGCCATGATCGGAGAATCAGGTGCCTTTTCCGCCCTGGCCAGTGATAGCAGGAAGTAGGGGTGGAGCCAGTGATGGGAGCTGGGCACGGTCGAAGCTGGCAGTCCCGGGAGCTAGGGGTCCCTTGCCTGGGCCTAAAGCAAAGCCCACGATCGCGGGGCCGCTGCAGCTGTGGGTCCCCGCTGCCCGGGCCAGACGCCTCAGCCAGAGGCTTCCTGCAGGGGCAGGGGCGGAGCCCGCGTGATCGCGGCACCCCCCGCTGCCACTGCAGGTCCCCGCTGCCCGGGCCGGATGCCTAGGCCAGAGGCGTCAGGCCTGGGCAAGGGGCCGATCCTGCGATTGGAGGGTGATGGGGGTCAACGCCTGAGGGCTTCCCAGAATGTGAGAGGGGGCAGGCTAGGCTGAGGGACGCTCCCCCCCCCACACACACACACACCCAGTGCATGAATTTCATGCACCGGGCCCCTAGTATATATATATATATATATATATATATATATATATATATATATATATATATATATACACACACACACACACACACACACACACACACACACACACACACACACTGAGTGGCCAGATTATTATGACCGGCCAGATTATTATTATTTTTTTTATATATATTTTATTGATTTATTACAGAGAGGAAGGGAGAGAGAGAGAGAGAGTCAGAAACATCGATGAGAGAGAAACATCGATTAGCTGCCTCCTGCACATCTCCTACTGGGGATGTGCCCGCAACCCAGGTACATGCCCTTGACCGGAATCGAACCCGGGACCCTTCAGTCCGCAGGCCAACGCTCCATCCACTGAGCCAAACCGTTTTTGGCGACCGGCCAGATTATTAAGACCACCCCATCAGTACTTCATTGACACTTCCAAAAATACTGAATATTGAAAACTTCCTAAACAAATACTCTCAAGGTTTTATTATTAGTATTATTTGCATAACTAATTCACTTCATTGTACTGATGGGGTGGTCATAATAATCTGGCCACTCCGTGTATGTTATATATTTTAAAGGCAAAAATGTTGGGATAGGTTCAGTCTGGAAGGGCATATCTAAAATGCAGGAATGAGGTACTAGGGATGCTCAAATTACTTGGAGGGTAATAATTCCTTGCCTGCCCTTCTGAAAGTCCACAGCATCCACTAATTGTCACCTACAGTGTGTGAGTGTTGTACCCTAGGAGCAGATGTATAGTCAGGCTGGGCCCCTCTACCTACCTCCTGTTCTTTAGGAAACTGGGAGCAGAACATTGGGTTGGATGCACATGGGAACATGATAGAAAAGGAGAAAGAGAGAAGTGCAGAAAGATAGAAGGGAAAGAAAAAAAGAGAGAGAAGGGAAATTTGGGTGATGACTCGTTATTATTTAGTATGTTACTTTCTATCCTCTGTATATTTTAAATAATTTATTTTAAAAATTTTTGGAAAAAGAAAGAAACTTGAGAAGGCTAAAGGTGAAACCATTAGAGTGGAAGGTCCATTCAAAGTGAAGCATCTAGCCGTAACCGGTTTGGCTCAGTGGATAGAGCGTCGGCCTGCGGACTGAAAGGTCCCAGGTTCGATTCTGGTCAAGGGCATGTACCTTGGTTGTGGGCACATCCCCAGTGGGGGGTGTGCAGGAGGCAGCTGATCGATGTTTCTCTCTCATTGATGTTTCTAATTCTCTATCCCTCTCCTTTCCTCTCTGTAAAAAATCAATAAAAAATAAAAAAAAATAAAAAATTCAAAGTGAAGCGTCTGGAATGGGATTCTGGAGGATGCTGTGACGGTCTGGACAGAAGGAAGAAGGTGGGAGGACTGAAGCATCCGTTTCCAAGGTAAAAGAAGAAAGTTGGGTCAAAGACAAACACCAGTTTTTTTGGTAAAACTCAAGGTGCCTTTGCAACCTAACCCCATACTAATTAGGTATCGTAAGTAAAAAATATTTCCTGCCGGAGTATTTCATGGTGAACTTGGTACTTGTATTAGTTTCCCAGAGCTGCCATGCTGCCATAACAGATTACCACGGAGGGGGTGGCTTAAAACAATGGAACTGCACTTTCTCACAGTTCTGGGCCCGAAGTTCAAAATCAAGGTGTAGACAGGCCATACTCCCAGGCTTCCATCTATGGAAGAATCCTTCCTTGCCTCTTCTAGCTTCTGGTGGTTGCTGGCAATCCTTGGCATTACTTGGTCTGTGGCAGCATGACTCCAGTTCTGCCTCTGTCTTCACATGGCCCTCTTCTCTGTCCGAATTTTTCTCTTTTTTTCCCTTGTTTTTTTTTTTTTAAATTGATTTGAGAGAGAGAAACATGGGTTTGTTGTTCCGTTTACTTATGCATTCATTGGTTACTTCTTGTATGTGCCGTGACCGGGGATTGAACACACAACCTTGGTGTATCACGATGATGCTCTAACCAACTGAACTACCCTACCAGGTCCTGAATTTCTCTCTCTTTAGGATACTAGTCATTGGATTAGGGCCCAGCCTAATCCAGTCTGACCTCATTTTAGCTTGATTACATCTGCAAAGATTCTATTTCCAAATAAGTTCACATTCACAGGTTCTGGATAAACCTGAATTTGGTGGGGGATATTATACAACCCAGTACAGTGTCTGTCAGTAATCACAACACATCCCATTGGTTTGGTGAATTGCTGTTTCCAGTGGTGATTGGTTAATTCAAATTTGGGAGCATCAGAATTGCGCAAAACAGGCAAGAAGAAGAGAGTAGAGCTCACCGTGTTATACCTAAAGTTACAGGGTTTGCTTTAGAGCACAACGGAATATTTTCAAAAGATGCTTCACTTTGGACCTTCCGGGCTCCCTAAGAGAGCCCGCATATCCGCAGGGCATCCCTGAAGGCTGCAATATCAGAGTGGGGAAGGTGCAAAAGGAAAAAGAAGCAGAGGCCCTTGCCAGTTCTAATCTCAGGGCTCTTTTTTCTTTTCTTTCTTTCTTTCTTTTTTTTTTTTTTTTAATATGAAATGCTTCATGAATATGTGTGTCATCCTTGCGCAAGGGTGATGCTAATCTTCTCTGTATCGGTCCAATTTTCATTTATTTATTTATTATCCTTTCAATTTTAGGATATGTGCTGCCAAAACGAGCACCTCACGACTCTTTTAAACTTTATCCTGTACTCCTCGGCGCTCCTCTTTCTCATGGCGTGGCATTCTGGACCTTCATCATCTTTATATCTTGAGTTCCAAGCCTGTGTCTTCAGTTCAAACCCTTTCTAAAGCTTCAGTGTCACATTTCCCACTTCCCCTGTTTTGGATGACCCCATCACTTCAATCTCTGTGTACCCAACCACAATCAGTTTCTTTTTTCCCTGACTTCCCTATTTCAAAGAATCACAGAGGATGTTTGCTATTGAAAGGATCCTCTTAGAAATCTAGTGCAAACCCTCTTGTTTTGTAAAAATGAGACCAGTCAACCAAGCACACCAGATTTTTGCCCTTCCCCTAGGTTCCACATAACCTTCCCGACCCCCTTTCCCCAAAGCTATTCCCTTAGTCTAGAACGCATTCTCCTCTTCATTTAGCCAAACACTACTGGTACTTCTACTTCCAATATCCTCCACAGGAACTTTCTTAATGACTCCAAACAAAGTGCTCTTCCCCTTCTGAGGCTTGTAACCCTTGTCTGAGACACAGACTGCCTTAGCTTGTAATCATGTTTGCACGCTCATAAACTTTCATAAGGAACTATCGTAGCTTTATCTTCATTGCTCTTAACTACGTGGGGTGGGAGCTACTATTCCAGGAACTTTTCATATAATAACTTATTTACTCTTCACAACAGTTATTGAGGCAGGTGTTAATATTATATCCATTTTAGAGGAGAAGGAACTCACTTGGGGCGGTGATTTGCCCAACATCACATAGGCAGTAACCTCAAGTCCCTGTCTTTAACCTTATACCGGGTGGAGCAAAAAAGGCTTACAGCTGTTCTTATGGAAAGTAGTACAATAATTAATACGAATAATACAAGAATAAACTGTTTCGCATACTCGCAACTGAAAAACTACTTTTGCCAAACCCTATACTCTGCCATCTATACCACCTTCTGTGAATATTTTTGTATCTTTGCATCTCTGCAGGTCTTGGCTCGAAACCCTTATTCCAATGTTTTTCTAAGTGTGACCTCAGGATTCCACCTCCCTGTTTGCTCATCAGCAACGTAGATTTCTGGCCCTGGCCTCCTGCATCAGGGTTTTGGAGGTAAACTCTAAAAACACCCTCAGGTTTGAAAATCTCTGCCTGAACAAAATAGGCGTTAGAGGATTTAATGACTGAATGGAGTCAGTTGACTCCAGCTCAGACTGAAGGTATTGCAGTACCAAGTAAGGACAAATGGAGGACACATATGTGCACTGGCATCATAGACTTGCAGCTCCTGCCTGCCATGGGTCATGGGATGCTGTGGACCCATCAGAGATTCAGATCTTTGCTCTCTTCCTCCTCTGCCTATCTCAGTCTCTCCAAACCCCGGCTACTCCTTCCTGGATAATATACTGCCTCTTGAGGCATCAATATGTGTACTCAGATTACTTCAAAGTAGTCCACTTGGGAAGCTTTCTTCTTTTATCAATCCCTCCTGTCTGTCACCTTTCAATAGGATGAATCTGTACCCTAGGTGTGGCTTGTTAAATGGCTTAAATAACAGTAGTCATTTGGGGAGAAAATACTTGCAAATTACATATCTGATAAGGTTAATATACAGAATATATAGAGAACTCCTAAAAAAATCCAATTAAAAACTGGGCAAAGAACTTGAACAGCCATTTCTCCAAAGAAAAAATACAAATGGCCAATAAGCACATGAAAAGATGCTCAATATCACTAATCATTAGATTTGGTGCCAAAACCACAACAACTACTACCTCACATCTGTTAGGATAATTACTATTAAAAAAAAAAAAAAAGTGGCCCTGGCCAGGAAGCTCAGTTGGTTAGAGAGTCATCCTGATATGCCAAGGTTGCAGGTTCAGCCCCCAGTCAGGGCATATACAAGAAGCAACTGACGAAGGCACGAATGCATGAGTGGGTGGAAAAACAAATCAATGTCTCTCGAAAAACCAATACCTTTTAAAAAATGGTAAAGATAATAAATTAAGATAACTTATGTATATTTTACTACAATAAAAATAATTGGGGGAAAACGATAACAGCTAACATGCTCATAGAATGCTTACCATGTGGCAAGCACGGGTCTAAACACTCCACATGTGATAACTCACTACAAAAAAACACTAATCATTTACTGAGCACTTACTATTGCTCGCAACAATCCAACGAAGCAGGTGCTACTATTTTCCCCTATTTTACAGATACGCAGGCGAGGAGAGGTTAAAATTTGCCCATGGTCACAGAGCTGGAAAATGCAGAGCCAGAGTTAGAACTGAAACCTGTTGGGTGTGAGAGCCCACTTAACCATATTGCTTCCCACAGTTTAAAGGTGATCCATCACTTCCTGGGCACCGAGTCTCATTGGACGCCTGGCACTGAGTCTCATTGTTTTTAATAACTCACCTGATTAGAGACTTTAAGAACATATTTACATTTCTTCCGCAAAAGAATGGTAACATTAATACAGTGGATTCCTTTGGCAGCAATTCTAAATAAAGACATTAACAAGAGCTACCCACCGGACTTAAAGTAGAAATGCCCACACCCCAAGGCAACTTCAGCAGACACATTTAGATACCTCCCCTTCATTCCTCATCAATTATCTCCCAACTGGTTATCTTATCCTTAGAAAGGAACCTCTCTCCTCTCCCTCCCTCCCATCACCTTCCAGATCTACAAGGCATCCATCCCCATGCCCCTTTTCTTCCTAAAGTGAATCTTCTGCAACATCCTGACCCAAGGAGCACTTTAGACAAATTCAGTGTCTAAGATAACTCAAGCTGTCTCAGTCCCCCTGCCCCCCAGATAGCTGCCAATAGAGGCAGGAGTTAAGCACATGCATTAACCTTTTCACGTCTAAGAGGACAACTTTCTTTTCTACACCAAGGATTGCTTCTTGGCTGCCCCTTATTGTCCGTGCCCACATCCCCAAGTTGGGCGTATATTCTCCGAAATTCAGGAATAAAATCCTAGCTATTTCCAGACAAAGATAGAGGTAGGAGTCTATAGAAACGAGCTAGGAAGGAGCTTAAAATACTTCACATTCCAGAAACACCCTCCCTTCCCCCCAGGAGATGGCTTTATTCCCACTCCTTTCTCAGCAGAGTTAGACTCAAAGGAGCTGAAGCTTGGAGTCAGGCAGCTGGTGCTAGCTGTGTGGGCTTAGATAAATGACTGAAATGTCTCAGCTTCAGTTTGCTTATCTGTGA
Organism: Myotis daubentonii; assembly: GCF_963259705.1. NCBI lineage: Eukaryota > Metazoa > Chordata > Mammalia > Chiroptera > Vespertilionidae > Myotis > Myotis daubentonii. The sequence continues at coordinate 193,445,936 of NC_081842.1, read as the reverse complement.
AATGGGGTGACACCATCCTGTTCTCCAGGTTACCATGAGGATTAAGATACGGAAAACAACTGGCATCTTATTGAGGGCCTGGAATTCATTCAAGATCTAGTAAAGGGAGAGAACTCCTACAAATGAGTCTCTTGACAAATGTCCTCAAAAAAGGATGGGAAGTCTGGCTGGTGTGGCTCAGTGGGTGAGCACCGATCTATGAACCAGGTCATGGTTCAATTCCCAGTCAGGGCACCTTCCCTGGGTTGCAGGCTCGATCCCCAGTGTGGGGTGTGCAGGAGGCAGCCAATCAAAATGATTCTCTCTCATCATTGATATTTCTCTCTCTCTCCCCCTTCCTCTCTGAAATCAACTATATATATATTTTTAAAAGGATGGGAACAGCCCTAGCCAGTTTGGCTCCGTGAATAGAACTTCAGCCCACGGACTGAAGGGTCTTGGGTTCTATTATGGTCAAGGACACATACCACATTTGCAGGCTTGGTCCGGCCCTGGTCTGGGTGCGTGTAGAAGGCAACCAATTGATGTGTCTTTTTCACATCGATATTTCTGTCTCTCCCCTTCCCTTCCACTCTCTAAAAATCAATGGGAAAATATCCTTTGGCGAGGATTAACATCTAAAAGGATGGGAACAGAGTTGACATTAACTAAAAGGAAAATTAAATTTTAAGACAAGAGTCCCAGCAATCCAAGTCTGTTTTTATCAAACAGCTACTTATAAACTGGGTTTGGTGATGTAGGGGCAGTGGAGGTAGAATGCAGTTTACCTGACAGGAGTCTGGGTTTGGGATTCTGATTTTGTTATGTGACCTTAACCCCTCCAGGCTCCAGTACCATGTGGCAGATATTGCCTACTTACCAGGTAGTGATGACGGTCACTGGCTAAATGCCAGGAATTTATAGGTTTTTTTTTTTACTCTACTCAGGCTCCATAGGAGTGCAGGCAGGCAATACCAACTCAGGTTTTAGCCGTAAGGCAGGAGTAGCTCAAGCAAGGTGGCCTTCTCCCACCATGCTGCTCGTGGCCCTTCGAAACAGCAGCCGCTTCCCTTTCCACCCCACTGATGGGCAAAGGGGCTGGTTATGGAACATATGCATCACTTCATCCCAGTAAGTGGCAGGCACAATGCCCCCCGCCCCACCCCGAGTTCCAAGCAGCAGTTAAGCGATGGAATTTCATGTTTACCTCCTCCACACAACCCATGCTAACAAAACAAGCTGATCATTACTATGCTGTGGGGAAGACTTCTGGCTGCGGAGATATTCAGAGGTGGTTTCGAATCCCAACTCATTGACTTACCAGCTGTGTAACTTTGGGCAGATTTGTTTCACTCTTAGAACCCGTTTCCTCTTCTGTAGTCCTGGTGGGTGTGGCATAATATGGAGAAGTAAGCTCAGGCATAGGCAGTACTCTATCAGGAAGAGCTATTATTAAGTTCTCTCCTCTTGCATTTACAGCAACTTTATAAGAACTATGGGAGGAAAAGGGAGTCTTCATTCTCCTTCATTAAATCCAGGAAAAAAAGGGGGGGGGGGATCACATTACATCACAAATTCACTGAGAATTTCTAAAAAGACATCCTGCCATGGGTCATCAGACCACTAACGTAAGAACAGTACCACCCTAAATACAAGGCTTTACAGTTTAGAAAGTGGTTTATCATCTACTACTTCACTGAATACCTGCCAAATCCCTGTGAAGTAGCATTTATCCCCATTTTACAGATAAGGAAACTAGGACTCAGAAAGATTAGGCTAAAGGCACAGAACAAGTGGTGGAACCTGGATTTCAAGCCTTCTGAAGTACAAATTCAGCATGCTTTGCAATTCACAAGGGAATTTCGTGTTCACCAAGTGCCGAGCCTACGTTGTTTAGACATGTCTGAAATGGCATTTCAGCAACCCAAAGTGGAATGACCAGGTGAGCAATGCGGTTAGAGAAATGCAACCCTCTGGCTCCTTTGTAGCTACCCTGAAACAGTCTTCCTTGGTTCAGGGAGACTCAGTTGGCATAAGCTGCCCCCACTCTGACATGTTTGAGAAAGTTTTATTAGCTGTCCCAGAAGGCAACATTTTTAAATCAGGCGATCAATAATTACAACTAAATACATAATTTCAGATAAACTTGCCTTTCAAAATAAGTCAAGACTCTCACAACAGGATAATTGCCCAAGAGCTTTTTTCTTGTACAAAAACGCCACCACTTTGCAAAAGGCATACAAAAATACAGTATTAAAAAAAACACACACACAAAAACTGCTTTCGGTATAATACCCAAAAGCAGCTCATAAAACACAAGCTATTCAGGTGAGACATCAGTAACCTATTTCCCACTCATTCTCCAAAGACAGTTCCAGAAGTCACTTGGCTCCAGAAAACCATTATCCAAAAGGTAGAGAGACTTTTCTCCAAACTTCCACTGGGGTTTTCTCTAGGGCCAAGAAGCAACCTCAGAAACAGACGCTCGTGCATAACAGGTTTAGAAGTAGCAGGTGGCTTTCCAGAGCCACATACAGCTCTCAACCATCCTTCCCTCCCCCACTTTCAAACCCACAGCCAGCAGAGTCCTGGAAGGGGGGTCGATCCTTTTTTCAGAATAGGCTTGGGGGCTCCTGAGGTTGCCCACAAGACACTATAGGGTTGGGTTTTTTTACAGACTGGAGGTTGCACCTGGAAGCCACTTGGAGGTGCCGAGTCCAGCTGGGGCAAAATGCACCATGGTCCACTGAGCAGAGCCCCCACCCCGGGAAGCCAGGCCGCCTTCTGGAGCACTGGATGAGTCCCAGCAGCTCTCCCAGGAAGACCTTCAGTAAGGCCCAAGTTCTGAGACAGAGATCTGACTCATGGCAGGCTGGCAGGTGGCCCAAGGGTGGCTGCAGAGACACAAGCTCCTTGGAGCTGCACGAGGACAGGTTTGCACGGTTCTAGTAGAACTTCAAACTTATCAGTCAGGGCTTGAGATGAGAGGAAGCTGCGAAAGAGGAAATGGTACAGTTCTCACTCCTGATGTGCCTGACGACCGCCTTGAGAAAAGATTCCAAGATGGAAGACACCCAAGCCTTCCCTCGGTTAGGACCCATGTCCCTGCATCTTGGGGAAATATTTCTGACCTCTGGGAAAGGGGTGCTCTAACGCCCATTGCTAACAAAGGCAGAAGGAAACAAAAAAGTCCCTTGTGAGGACAGAATGGTCTTTCCCTCAGAGGAAAGGGCCCAGAGGGCTTTGAGACAAAGAATCTAGAGGCCAAGCTCTTTAAATGTTCTCAAGGCAGCAGCATTGAGTGGAAGGAGGGGTGTCATCGAACAATATATATGTATATATTAAAGGTTTCCAACTCCTCAGCTACTGTAAAGTGTCTGACAGTGAGGTAACGGTCCATGTTGATCAAGTCTGCGAGCTGTCTTCACCCAAGACAGCTCGTATGTCTCCTGGAAAAAGGAGCCTCAGGGAGTGCATCCAGGCCCAGCTGTCCCAGCATCACCCCAGAGACACCAGGGGGAGCATCCCTTCCCAGCCTAAAGCTCATCCGGAGTGTGAGATTTCATGCAGGCTGGAGGCCCCGAGAACGTCCACCACCTGTTGCATAGCATCTGTCAGGCTTTTCTTCAGAGCTAGTGAGCGAGGCAGACCCCAAGGCTCCTCAGTCAGCTGCCCGCCTGAGAAGCCAAAGGCGCCAGAGAAGACACAGTGCTCTGTGAGTCAGGGAAGAGGGAGAGCTGGGTTTCCAGGGTGCACCAGCTGCAAAGCATCCTGGGATCTACCGTCCAGACTGTCCCGCCGTAACCAAAATGTGCAAATTACTAAAGGGGAGAGGGACGGTTAAAAAATTAACGCAGGTCTTTGTAAGAGCAGTCAGGCGTTTTGGTCAGTTAGTAGCCACTGAGATACGCGATTCTTTTCTGCAGTTGCTGCTGCCGGCATCGAAGCTGCCTTTTCTCGGTAGCCATCCTCTTCTCCGCCCCCACCAGGGCCTGCAAGTATTCCAACGCCTTGCTCAGGATCACCACTTTAGGGGCCTTGGAGCAGCTGGCCAGGGTGGGCACCTGGTCCCTCAGGGCCAAGAACCTTGAACGGAGGTCATTTCGCCTTTTGCGCTCCAGGAAGTTGTGGTTCTTCCTCTTGGTCACATCCTCAGTGTCAGAGCTGACAGGTCTGGGGTGGCAGGACTGGGGAGCCTCACTTTCTATCGGCAGGGGGCTCCCAACCTCTTCATGTACCTCATCTTCCTTTTCCTCTGGAGCATCTGTCTCCAGAGCCTCTTCTTGAGGACCTCTCTCTGGAGGCCCTTCTTGGGAACAGCTCTCAGGAGGAAAACGGGCGGCATAGTTGTGTTGTTGCTGGTGGATGGAGATGTGGAAGTGTTTCATGCAGGGGTCCAAAGGGTCTGCTCGCACTGTGATGGTGACTGGCTTCCGCACACCCAGGGACTGTCTCTTCTCCACTGTCACAACATCAATTTCTTCACCCTCTGTCCAAGAAGAGAGATCAAGAGAAAAACACTCCCCATGAGAAACATATACAAGGATCCTACGCTGGGAAAGGAAGCGACATTTTTCTAATTTAGATATAAGCACACTGAAGTGAAGGGAAAGACAGCTGATTCATTTGTAATGGGTAAGGGCAGTGTGAAGGAAAGGAAGGGAAAGAAGCAAGAAGGGAAATATTCTCCAATTTCCTTTTGCACAGCAAGGCTTAGATAAGAACAAAAGGCAGGCCCAAGCCAACAGCCCCCAGTCTGCACAGGCTCTCCCCTCCCCCACTGAGAGGATGGAGAGAAAGAGCTATCAGCCTGGGACAAAGTTTAGCTATAAAGATCTTCCCCAGTCGGGTTCTTTCATGCCCCATCAGAATTGTAAATGAGGGGTCTGTGGGCAGAGTTGCCCTTTGTTCCTGCCCAGCACAGCCTGCACTTGGGGAATTGTTACTTTTCACAAGTTATAAATCCTATTATTCCCCCACCTCTCTATTCTACTATCCCTTTCAGACGAAGATTCAGAGAAGGGAGGGCTGCAAGGCATCTCTCATCTCTCCACACCCACAGAGGGGAAGGAAAGGTTTCCGTTAGGGGCATTTTGCTATCGGGTTCAATGGGTTTCTAAAGTCATCCATCATTTATAGGTTGCCTGCCCCACCCCCTTCCCTGGACCAGAATAGGGTTTGATTTGTAATTGCAGGTCGGCAAAAGCTGCAGGAACTTCACAAAGGTACAAGCGACCATTTCCACGCTACCTGTGCCAGGGGTAAGAACCAAGCAGAATATCCCCATGCAAGGGCTGAAACACCAGGGACCTGGACATGCCCCATCATTCCCTGGCTTGAGGGTCTCTTAGGTTACCCCAACCAGGAGAGGGGCATTTAGGGGAAAACCTTCCTACTCCACACGTTTTTCAGACCTCCACATAGAAGACCACCTAATGCATTTCAGCCTGACAACAGAAGAGCTCAGTTCTCCGTCTCTTTTGCATATCAGGAAGCTTGAGCCCCTTTGTCAGGAAGGCTTCCATTGTGTGGACAATCGCATTACTTCTCCATTAATAAAACCTGACCATTCAGCCCTCCTGGCCCCAAGGCCTGTGATTGGCTGGCTAAGCTGTGTTTGGAATGCTGTTTTACCCAGCCCCTACCGGCTATTGGCTGAGCTTTGCCATCAGTCACTCTCCCCACCCCCCTCATTGTTTGCAATCTGTTGCATTTTGTTCTGAGCCATGTGGCCTGTGAACCAGGAGCTTGCAAACAGGTTCAGGTTAAAGGGCAGGTCAGAAGATTATTCAGCAGGCTCCCCCGCATCCCAAACTTTAATATTTCAATGTTAAACCTGGTGGCTGGGAAGGCTCGGCCTAAGGAAGAAATAATGTAAGACCACTATTCCCCTTTTCAGACAGCAGTGTCTAACTCTACCTAGACAAGGAAATGCCCTCAGCTGGACAATCAAGGCCAAGACCCTCATATGCCAAGGGAGAAACAGACCTAGATCGTCCAAATCCACACATCACTTTTGTAACATTCTGGACCTCAAAGTAAGATCTCAAACTCCCAAAACAGTGCTCTTCCCACTCTTCCACTCCATCAGCCTTTGTAGAGATCTATCTTTGCTGGTTTCTTGATCTCCAAATTCCCATTCCAGCCATTAAATAAATACAAGCTTTTGGTGTAGGAAGCAAACAGATTAAAAATGACCTTAAACACAGTGGACTGGAAAATAGTTGACTTTTAAATTTTTCTTGTTATCCTTACTTTTTCCCTTCAAGTGTATGACGACTTCCATATCCTATTCCAGGGGTCCTCAAACTTTTTAAACAGGGGGCCAGTTCACTGTCCCTCAGACTGTTGGAGGGCTGGACTACAGTTTAAAAAAAAAAAACTATGAACAAATTCCTATGCACACTGCACATATCTTATTTTGAAGTAAAAAAACAAAACGGGAACAAATACAATATTTGTGTTTGCATGTGGCCCGCGGGCCGTAGTTTGAGGACGCCTGCCCTATTCCCTAGTCCCCTCTAAATGGTAATGTAAAGTTATCCTTAAAAGTGAACAAGTGGGGACATCTGTAATACTTTCAACAATAAGATAAATTTTTTAAAAAGTGACAGGCTTTTCTCTGTCCTGCATCTTATAAAAGCACCCTCTCCGATATTTCTTATGGATACAGAGGTCCGAGAAGAGAGTAGGCTAAGAACATTGTAGTCTGGTGGCCTGGGATGCTGGTCTGCTCTTAGTGAGGTTTACACTTGCATTCAAGGGTGGGGAAAGCGGCCTGGAATTCCATATCCTTGACCCCCCAGCATCTAGATTCTAGAGAGTTTGGCACAAAGTAGGGGCCAGCGAACCCTTTTCGAATGCAAGGAGGCAGCTGAAGCTCTCGGATGGATTGGGAGGGAGTTAGAGGGACACCTTTCCAACTCAGGCCAAAGCAACAAGGCAAGATGTAACCCTTCTCAGATAAACTACGCTGAAGACCCTCTAAACATCAAGAAGTACCTGGTTGAGATGGAGGGCTGGGCAAAGAAGCTGGCTAGATGGCAGGAAGCTGGGGCTCACTTCTAGTGATTTCCTATTTCTAAGCCTCAGTTTTTCCATCTGTTAATGGTCAGGGTTCCTTCCTTCCTTGTCTCATGGGTAATGGTGTGGATGCACAAATGATAAGGGATGGGAGCATTTTAAAGTCAAGCAGACAGGAGACTAGGTTTTTAAAAGGATGAAGGCTTTGGCTTTGCACAAAAGGCTCCTCAGCTTCCTCTCTCCCTAGGGGAGTGTGAGTTTCCCAGGAAAAGAGGCAGTAACAAAAAACTTCAAGCCTGGAGTGACCCGTAAGGGACCTCTTCCAGCCTCCCAGGACAGAAATCCCCTACTGTCCAATCCCGTATTGTCCTCTCCAAGCCTCACCCTTGTCTCCCTTGTCCCCTGGGGTTCCAATCATCATCAAAGAAGCGCTGGCTCCCACGCCACTTCTTCAAACTGTTTACTAACACACCCACGTGCCAGACAGACACTGCTGGGGGCTACACTGGCAGCTTCAGCCCGAGAAAGGGGGAGGTGGCCGAAGGGCTTGCGAAGATTCAGTGCCTGACCTCAAACAGCGGGAGAGTTTTGGCCACCCATGGGGTGCCCCCCTCCACACACACCTCCTGATCAGCCCGGGGCAGTCCTTACCCGAGTCGCTAGGGCTCTCGGACCCCGAGCAGGCCTGGGTCTTGGGCTCGCCCAGTGGACAGGGGGCAGCGGGCACCGGGTTGCCGACTTCGAGGCTGGGAGCGCAGTCCGGGGCGGCGGGCAGCTTCGGCGGGTTCCCCCGGGGCGCGCCAGTGGCGAGCCGGTCGCTCACCGCTCTCTCCAGCCGCTCCCGGGCTGAGAAGCCGCTCCACATGCAGTCACGGCGGATGATGGAGGCGTAGTTTCTGCCCCAAGCTTTCGAATGGCCCCGGGATTCTGCCTCATCCCCGGCACCCCCTCCGGGCCACGGCTCCGGGGGACCAATTCCAGGGGCCGGGTCCCCGGCGCCGGGACCCGAGCCCCAAGGCGGCGACGTGGGAGGCGACGGCACCAGCTCGAATTTCTTCCAGATGTCCTCGCTGGGCGCCGTGGAGCGGTAGAAATCCTCCCCGCAGTCATAGTCGTAGAAATAGTGCTGGTACGAGTCGAAGTCCATGTCCGCTCCCTGCGAGAGGGAAGGGGGACGTGCTGATTGGGGTACGGGCCCGGGGAGGGAGGCGTTCCCGGATTCCCAAGCACAGCCGGCTGCAAGGCTCTACCCCTCCCGAACCTCTGGGCTTGGAACCCACGCCCTTCCCTCGCGTCCCGGGAAGCCCGGTGCTGGGTCAGCGAGCCCGGGGAAGCCACTCACAGAGCGCGGACGCGGCTGCAGGAGCGAGTTCAAAGCAAACTTTGCCAGCGCCGCCCGGGGCGCAGCTCCCAGGGCCCAGCCGGGCCGGGCGGGGGCGCACTGTGCCCAGAAGGCAGCCTGCAGCCCGCCCCCCGGGACCCGTGCCCGTACCCAGGCGGCCCCTAGTCTCACCTCGCTCCGGCCGCCCGCCACCGAGAGCGGACCCGCTCGGGGCCGGCTCGGGGCAGCCCGGCAGCCCGCACACAAGCACATGCGCGCCACCGAGCGCGCGACCCGCATCCAAGAGCGCGCCCCAGAGCGCGCCCTCTTTCCCTCGCTCGCGCACGAAGCCCCAGACGCTGCTACCGGGATAGGCGCGGGAGCGCGAGATGCAGGCGCATTGTTTCCCGGCCGCCTTATATCTGGTCGCGCGCTCTAGGCTCCGGGACCCGGGGGCGGGCCCTACGGGACAAGCCCCTCCTCCTATTCGCCCCCTCCCAGCAGTCGACAGGTGGGGACTCGGAATCTCCGCCCCACCCCTGCTGGCTGCTCTCTCCGGCTCCATTAGGCCCTATACCGCACAAATAAATTGCACACGGGGGAGGGCAGGGCAGGCGGCAAGCTGATGCAGCCCGGCGGTCGCCTGGTGGGGGCGTGACTCTTCCCCAAGACCCAGACGGCCCCTGCAGACCGAACTAAAACGGTGATCCTTGCCCACTCCGGGCTGGGAACGAGGGCTACTCCCCGCCGCGCCCCGCCCTGCCCAGCCCCGCTAGTCTACTTCCCAGGCCTCGCCCAGCCTCGTTCAGGTGCGTCTGGCCCGCGGGGGGTGAGGTGGGGAAGCCCTCGCACCTACACCGCGCCACCTGGCGGCCCGCACTCCCGCACTGGGGCTGGTCCCCAGCGTCTGGTTCTTCACCCGGTGACCGGTTTCTTTGGCTAGGTGTTACAGACCTGGGCCCCAGCGAAACGAGGTGGTGAAGATTCCGGACTTTGGAGCCTGAAACTTCACTTTTCTTTTTCTCTTTTTCTTTTTAATCCTCACTCGAGGATATTTTTCCATTGATTTTTTAGAGAGAGTGGGAGAGAGAGGACAAGACACAGAGAAATATCGATGTGAGAGAAACACATGGATTAGTTGTGTCCTGCACCTACGCCAACCAGGGCCCGGCAGGGGAGGAGTCTGCAACCAAGGTACGTGCCCTTGACTGGGATCAACCTGGGACCCTTTGGTCCACAGGTGGATGCTCTATCCACTGAGCCGAAGTTCACTTTTCTGTGCCTCCGTTTCCTCTACAAGATGAAGGGACAGTAATACCTTCAGAAGTGCGAGTTTTTAAGAAGATAAGGGTATCTAGAGAAGGGAATCCGGCCAGGAGGGAGGCCAGCAGAACAGAGCCCCTGGTGCGGCGGTAAGGAGGGTAATTTTCCTCCAGGGCCAGGCCACGCGGAGGCCTCTTCCTTACACCACACACAAAATACTCTGTAGGAGTTGTAGTATTAGAGGAAAGAATGGGAATTTGGCGTCTGGAAACTGTTCAAGCTCTTACTTTGCTACTTGCTAGCTGTAGAGCCAAGACATGTGAAGGCCTCTGCCTGCCTACCTGTAAAATGGGAACATTGCTTGCAGCTGCCTCTCTGGCCAACATAATGGACATGTAAACCCTTTATGTCATCTTACGTGTAGACTACCTTCGGTAAAAGAGGAAAAGCCAGACTATACAGTGATTCTATTGAGACCAAGGAAAGTAACTTGGAATAGCTGCCAATTAATCTAGAATGCTTCACCTGGCATTCAAGGTCTTGTCTCTGTCTGCAAGCAGCAGCCTGATGGCCTGCTGTCTGTGTCTTTCCCTCCCACCTCTGCAGTCTAGGAACAACAACTACTCACTGTTGGCATCCCAGCAGAGAGAAAGGAGAGGTACAAGTAGTTCCGTGTTGTTGGAGCATGGGACACACAGTGTGAGTTGATACATGAGTTGGGAGGAGGCAGGAAAGATGATCCCCTGAGCTTTGGATATGTTGGGTCTAAGGTGTATGTGGGACATCTTTGAAAGCTGCAACTAGCTCTTCCTAGCTTTGTAACCTCAGTACCTGGCAGGTATTTATGAACTTGCTGAGTGATTCAGCCAACCAGATATTATTGAGACAGCCTGGGTGCCTTACTTTGTGCTAAACAGAGGCACAGATCAGGGAAAATTCAGGTCTGGTTACAGCCCTGAGGCAGAAGGATTGGAAATGTCTTTTGGAGACTTATTCTCTGGTCCAGGGGTCCTCAAACTACGGCCCGCCGAAAACATTTATCCGGCCCGCCAGGTGTTTTTGCCGCTGCTGTGTGCATAGGAATTTGTTGATAGTTTTTTTTTAAACTATAGTCCGGCCCTCCAACGGTCTGAGGGACAGTGAACTGGCCCCCTGTTTAAAAAGTTTGAGGACCCCTGCTCTGGTCCATAAAAATGTCTGAAGTGGTTGCTGTATCAGAGTTCTTGGTTACAAATGACAGAAACTAACCCTGGATAAATTTAAGCAGAAAATCACTTTATTGGAAGGAAGGATTTTGAGTTTAGAATCCATAGGAAGCTGGGAATCTATGCTTGGAATATGAGTCTTCTTTCTTTATCTAGACAAGAGTCCTTACTCAACAGCCCCTCTCCGTGATTCATTGTAGTAGGTGATATCTGGGGGCAGCCAGGAGATGACTCCACCTCGAGAAATAGGATACAGTAAATTGTCATCTGAGAGGCTGTTCCTTCACTTTGCACTTTGTTTGATGTTGGTCTTCCTTACCAGACTATAAACTCAATGAGGGCAGAGACAAATACCAGTCTGGCCCGCGGGGGTGGGCAGGGCCGGCGGCAAGCTGTAACTTAGAACAGAGTCTGGCACATCATGGGTGTTTTGTAAACGTGTTGCCTATTTGACTGGACCTACATCTCTAATGCTTTAAAATAGAAATGTGTCAGCTTCCAGTGGTAAGGTATTGGGAAGGGGTAGTAGGCCCATGTCTTTTCATCATGAAGGTGGCAAGAAGAAGGGCCTGGGCCCAGCCAGCAGTTGAGCTCACTGGTTTGATTCCTAGTCAGGGCACATGCCCGGGTTGCAGGCTTGATCCCCAGTAGGGGGAAGTGCAGGAGGCAGCTGATCAATGATTCTTTCTCATCATTGATGTTTCTGTCTCTCTCGTCCTCTCCCTTCCTGTCTGAAATCAATTTTTTAAAATATTAAGAAAAAGAAGAAGAAGCCCCTGAAGCAGCCCAAGAAGCAGGCCAAGGAGGTGGATGAGGAAGGGAAGGCATTTGAGCAGAAGCAAAAAGAGGGCAGGGGAAACCCGAGGAGCTAAAAGTGAAGGCCACAGGGAGGGGCACCCTGGCCACAGGTGGTATTAAGAAATCTGGCATGCCGAAACCGGTTTGGCTCAGTGGATAGAGCGTCGGCCTGCGGACTGAAAGGTCCCAGGTTCGATTCCGGTCAAGGGCATGTACCTGGGTTGCGGGCATATCCCCAGTGGGAGATGTGCAGGAGGCAGCTGATTGATGTTTCTCTCTCATCGATGTTTCTAACTCTCTATCTCTCTCCCTTCCTCTCTGTAAAAAATCAATAAAATATATTTTTTAAAAAAAGAAATCTGGCAAATAAATGGTGATGGGAACGGAAAATAAAACAGAATGCAAAATAAATGAATAAAAGTAAATTTTTATAGCCGAAACCGGTTTGGCTCAGTGGATAGAGTGTCAGCCTGCGGACTGAGGGGTCCCGGGTTCGATTCCGGCCAAGGGCATGTACCTGGGTTGCGGGCACATCCCCAGTGGGAGATGTGCAGGAGACAGCTGATCGATGTTTCTTTCTCAGTGATGTTTCTAACTCTCTATCTCTCTCCCTTCCTCTGTGTAAAAAATCAATAAAATATATATTTTTTTTAAAAAGTAAATTTTTATAAAAGAAGGAGGAATCTGGCAAAGGGCTCTCCCTCTCAGGATCACACCTGCGCCTTTCTTGTCCCCTTCCGCTTCCCCCCAGTCACATTACCTGTACCCTTCTTTCTCCTAAGCGCCAAGGGCCCCTTCTTTTGCCTCTGTAACTTGTTTCCAAAGCCCATTTCTTCTATGGCTCACTTCTTCCACTTCTGTGACTTTCTAAATAAACTTTCTCTTATTAAAAAAAAGAAAAAACACCTATGGATTCTTTTATAAAATCACCCCCCCGGGATTCAGGGCTCCGTTCTCCTGGCAGTTTGCTAATTTTGCGTAGCAATTAGTACTGACTTCTCAAAACGGGCTATCCCAATACAGTTGGAGAATGTCTCACGTAGTTTCTCAGAGACCGTGGGTAACTCTGTGCTTTTTTATTGTACACTGGAAGAGGAGGAACTTGAATAATTACTAAATTCCCACTCGGAGTGGTCTGGAGGAAGACACAATAATCCGAAACTAGACATTAATTCAAGCCCTTCCTGAGACTGGGCAGCAAAGAGCCAGGATATGCCTTATTTTAAAATCTGTCCTACCTATTCACTGACCGCACAGGCCGGGCCACATGGTCCTCTCTTGCAGCCAATCCAACTGTGAGCAGCAGATGGGATAATTTGCATTTTTCTTCTTATATTTTCTTTGACAGGCAAATTAAAGGGTTTTTTTTAAATTAAAAAACAAATCTGGCAAAAGGTGAGCTGTTCCTTGTGCCTGGTGATCCTTCATTCCATTCCTGTTTCTTTGTTTGTTTGGTTTGTTTTGTTGTTTTTAACAGTTTATTGATATTTAGAGAGAGGAAAGGAGAGAGAAGCATCCAAGTATTTTTATTGATTTTAGAGAGGAAGGGAGAGGGGGAGAGAGATAGAAACATCAATGATGAGAGAGAATCATTGATCGGCTGCCTTCTGCATGCCCCATGCTGGGGACTGAGCCTGCAACCTTGTCATGTGCCCTGACCAGGAATTGAATCATGACCTCCTGGTTCATAGGTCGATGCTCAATGACTGAGCCACGCTGGCTGGGCTTACAATTTTTTTGTAAGAGCAAAACATCAATGGGCTGCCTCCTGCACACCCCCTATTGGGGATCAAGCCTGAAATGCAGGCACATGCCCTGACCAGGAATCAAACTGGCAACCTTTTGGTTCACAGGACAATGGCCAACCAACTGAATCACACTGGTCAGGGCAAGTCCATTCCTGTTTTTTTTTTTTTTTTTTTAATATATTTTATTGATTTTTTACAGAGAGGAAGGGAGAGAGAGAGAGAGAGTTAGAAACATCGATGAGAGAGAAACATCGATCAGCTGCCTCCAGCACATCTCCTACCGGGGATGTGCCCGCAACCCAGGTACATGCCCTTGACCGGAATCGAACCTGGGACCTTTCAGTCCGCAGGCCGACACTCTATCCACTGAGCCAAACCGGTTTCGGCCCATTCCTGTTTTAACATATGGATTCCCTGTCATAACATCTCTTGGCACCTATAGCTAGAATGAAGTATTGTCTTGGAGCATGTTATACATTTAGGAATAAACTTTTGTTTAAAATAATAATAATAATAATAATAAATAGTAATAGTAATAATAATGCAGTGGCTAATCTCTTTAGTTCTTCTCATTCTGCCAATTCAACCTCAACTGTGAGGTCAGAGTAAACCCAGCCCAGAATCCTGTCAACTTGTGCTCTTCAATCTTTGTTGTATTCCGAGTTCTGTACTGCCTGGAATTAAACCAGCTCACTTGAAAATAAAATAAAATAAAATAAAATAGAATAAATAATAAAATAGAGATGTGTCAACTTTAGAGATAGGGACAGAATAACTGTTAGGCCCAGTACAGACTGTAACCTGAATAACTGTATTAATGCAGCTAAAGAAAAGAAGGTGCCAGTTAGGAGGGGTCTGGACAGCAATCAAGAAGAGTTGTCAAGCCCTAACTGGTTTGGCTCGGTGGATGGAGCGTCGGCCTGCGGACTGAAGGTCCCAGGTTCGATTCCGGTCAAGGGCATGTGCCTTGGTTGCGGGCACATCCCCAGTGGGGGGTGTGCAGGAGGCAGCTGATCGATGTTTCTAACTCTCTATCCCTCTCCCTTCCTCTCTGTAAAAAATCAATAAAAAATATTTTTTTTTAAAAAAAAGAAGAGTTGTCAAGGCAGTCACCAGAGTGTCCATCCTAGCACTGCCTGGGGACAAGATGCTAGTCCAGGGACACGGGAGATGGAGGCATCATTCTCTGAAACCACCCAATTCAACCCCCGCTTCCCTGGTGCTGTGGGTCACCAAGCAACTTGCTGAAAACCACTCTGTTCCCTGTGTAGATTCGCCTCCAGGGAGAGAATGCGCTCAACGAACAAGAAGATCTTGTCTGCTTCAAAGCTTTGCCTCCCTTTATAAATTAATGAATTGGTATTTGATTTGAAATATCGGTCTCATGAGCCTGGCTAATGTGTGTCTGTTTATAGAAATGCTGCCACTTTTAGGGCTGACAGCTCTGGTTTCTTCGGAGATGTCTGGAGCCAAGATAGTGATGAATTCACTAAGGTAACAAATGCTACCCTAGGGACGCTCAATTTGTCTGCAATTTTAAATTTTCTTTAAAAAATATTTTTAAAATGTATTTTTATTGATTTCAGAGAGGAAGGGAGAAGGGGAGAGAGATAGAAACATCAATGATGAGAGAGAGAATCATTGATCGGCTGCCTTCTGCATGCCCCACACTGGGGGTTGAGCCTGCAACCTTGTCATGTGCCCTCACCAGGAATTGAATCATGACCTCCTGGTTCACAGGTCGATGCTCAATGACTGAGCCATGCTGGCTGGGCTTAAAAAAGATTTTTAATCAAAATAAGACATGTACATAGTGTTTTAAAAATCAACTAAATGTATGACAAGGTTAAAACAAAAAGGCAGTCTTCTGCCCTGCCTTTTCCATCCCTGATTCCCATTCACAAAAGGCAACTAGTCTTTTTGCTGTGTGTTTTTTTTTTGTCCCCAGTACTTACTTCCATATTTTGACCAATCCAGAGAACCTATTTTTTTTCCTGATTTAAAAATTCTTATTGACATTTTACAATAGAAGGAGAAGATGTAGCTCTTATATTTCCCTTTCTACCCCCACCTACTTGGTCTTCCCATTTTTCCAGTAGAATTATAGTTCAAATTTAAAATTAGTCAATATTTATAGTATTTTGGCTATATGAATACGGAATACTAACTATATTTCCTTTCTTCTACATTTTTTTTCAGATTTAAATTGTCTCATTTTTCTCTTTTGCTTAGATTTCTATGTATATGACTTTACATATCCATTCCCACTAGAGCTACAATGATCACTTAACATGGTCAAACATGTCAAGTTTGTTTTTTTCTTGAAAATATCCCTTCTTGGAGCCCTTTGTCTTTCTGTTCCAATTTGAATTTATTGATCTGTAGGCCTGCTCCACAATTGTCACTCTGCAACTTTGTCACCATCATCCTGGAAATTCCCTTTGCTTCTCTCCTATTCTGGCTCCCGTTTTCTGGAGCTCATTTCTTCTTGCTTAATTTACTTCCTCCCATTGGTTAAGCACATCCTCCAGCAGCTGCCTGAGAAAGGGTACTTTTACCTTGCATTTCTGAAATTGTCTTTATTATACTGGCACCTTTGGTTTGTGTGTTTAAAATATATATATATATATGTATATGTATGTGTGTGTGTGTATATATATATATATATATATATATATATATATATATATATATATATGTTTTAATTGATTTGAGAGGAAGGGAGAGGGAGATAGAAACATCAATGATGAGAGAATCATTGATTGGCTGCCTCCTGCACGCCCCCTACTGGGGATCAAGCTGAAACACGGGCATGTGCCCTAATCAGGAATGGAACCAGTAACCTTTTGGTGCATGGGATGGCACTGCAACCAACGGAGCCACTCCAGCCAGGGCTTCCCTAGAATTTTAATTAATTAATTAATTAATTAATTAATTAATTAATTAATTAATTTTTGTTTTGTTTTCTCCCCAGAATTTTAAAGGTATTGCTTTCCTGTTTCTTAGTAACCAGTGTTGCTACTGAGAAGAGTAATATCATTTAATCTCTAAACCATTGTATGCGACTTGTTTCCTCTGGAAGCTTTTAGGATGTGCTCTTTGTCTTGGCATTCAGAAAAAAAATTTTTTTCTAATATATTTTTATTGATTTCAGAGAGGAAGGGCGAGGGAGAGAAAAATAGAAACATCAATGATGAGACAGAATCATTGATTGGCTACCTCCTGCACCACACAGGGGATCGAGCCCACAACCGGGCATGTGCCCTGACCGGAAATTGAACTGTGACCTGGTTCCACTGAGCTATGCTGGCCGGGCTACATTCTGAATTTTTTCATTGGTGTGGGTCTGTTGTATAAGAAAGAACTTGACTGGCCCTTGTATGAGCTTCCACCACTGCCTCTTCCTAGGAGGTAGCCTGGAAATCCTTGGAATTTCCTGAGTGATAGAACAGTCGGTTATTCCTGGTGGGCCCTAATGGTTTATGCTAATGAAGGTACTCATGGTGAGTGGCTAGATAATTTAAGATGATTTAGGGAAAGGGCTGGCCCAGCCAGAAAAGCCAATTATGCAATTACAGGGTGGAGGCTTTGAGCCATGTGTTATCTGCCTGCCTTCTGGGAAGGAGAAGGGGGCTGGAAATTAAGTGGGCAATGATTCCATCAATCATGCCTACATAATGAAACCCAAGTAAAAACTTTGGACGCTGAAGCTCAGGTGAGCTTTCCTGATTAACAATACTATATGTGTATTCTACACATCCATGTGCTGATAGGATCTAACTTCTCCCATTTATCCCTTCCTTCTATTTTTTTTTCAGCCTTTACCACTAATTTCAGAACATTTCACCACTCCAAAAAGAAACCCCAGAGCCATTAAGCAATCATTCCCTCCCTTGTGAGTTTATATATTTTTTCTTAAATCATTTACTGTCATTTTAATGGAATTTCAAGAGTGAGTGGAGATAAACACATGTGATCAATCCTCAGGTTTAGCCAGAAAACTGCTCTTCCTTTCAAACTGCAACAATTCTCATTTTCATGAGGTAGATTCCTGAGCCAGGTTGTCTGAGAGGGCCTTTTGGAGGAGGGAAACTTGATCTGAGCCTTAAAGATGTCTAGGATTCCAGCGGAAGTTAAGGAGATGAAGGTGGGAGAGGATGCGAAGGGAGCGTTAGGGAGGAGAAGGGGGAAGGAAGGGAGAGGAAGGTCTTTGGCAAAAGCACCAGAAGAAATTTAATCAGATTAAAGTCTGGTTTCTTATCCCATGTCTGTGGCTCTGTTACCTCTGCTTGAATTTCACTGAAAAGCAGTCCTTTCCTTAGAACCCTAAGGAATGTGGCCTTGCCTTGAGTGTAGTGAGGAAGGAGTTCTGGAGACTTTGTGCCTCACTTTCTGCAGCCAGCCTAGGGTGAAGGCCAGGCCTAAAGAGATACGAACAGTTTTCAAGAACAAAGAGAAGTAGTAGGCTGAATAGAAAACTTATCTGCTTGCAAATAAATAAATAAAAATAACACGTATCTGTTTGCAGACTGTGTTACCCTGAGCCAGCTTGTACTGACTCAGTTTTCTCATCTGTAAAGTGGTTATTGCTAGTGGCATTATTGGAGAATTAAATAAGATGCTGTTTGCAAAGTGCTTATCACAGAGCCTGGCCCAGAAAAGAATTTCAAAAACCTCCGTTTTCTTCTCTTTCTTTCTTTGGAGATTAAAGGCGAACAGTATGGGTGGAGTCTCAACCAAAGCCTTGAATATCTGACTAAGGACTGATGCTGAAAGCCATGCAGAATTATAGGAGGTTTGTGAGTGGAGGAGTGACACAGATATATCTGTGCTTTAAAAAGAT
The DNA here is from genome assembly GCF_963259705.1 of Myotis daubentonii. Taxonomy (NCBI): domain Eukaryota; kingdom Metazoa; phylum Chordata; class Mammalia; order Chiroptera; family Vespertilionidae; genus Myotis; species Myotis daubentonii. Next base: position 193,427,756 of record NC_081842.1, on the reverse strand, counting down.
CACTTCTGGCCTGGCCGGCGTGGCTCAGTGGTTGAGCATTGACCTATGAACCGGGAGGTCACAGTTCAATTCCTGGTCAGGGCACATGCCCGGGTTGTGGGCTCGAACCCCAGTGTGGGGTGTGCAGGTGGCAGCCGATCAGTGATTCTCTCTCATCATTGATTTTTCTATCTCTCTCTCCCTCTCCCTTCCTCTCTGAAATCAATAAAATATATATTTTAAAATGAAGAATGTAATATTTTTTTAAAAATATATTTTATTGATTTTTCACAGAGAGAAAGGGAGAGAGACAGAGAGTTAGAAACATCGATGAGAGAGAAACATCGATCAGCCGCCTCCTGCACATCTCCTACTGGGGATGTGCGCGCAACCCAGGTACATGCCCTTGACCGGAGTCGAACCCGGGACCTTTCAGTCCGCAGGCCGACGCTCCATCCACTGAGCCAAACTGGCCCCGGCAAGAATGTAATATTAAAAAAAGAAAACATCACTTCTGAAGAAGAGAATCCAAGCGTAATGCAGGAGAGTCCCTGAGTCCCAACTCTGCATCTGATTGACTCCATTTTCTTAAATGTGTCCAACCCTCATCCGTGTTTCCCCAGTGGGCTATGGGTTAAAGAAAACATTTAATCCCTAACACAAACAGGGCCTCTCAGTTTGCCTTCTTAGAGATAGGTCTAATGGGAGGAGCTCCCCATACTTGAAGGGCACGTGGGATGAGATGGGATTTTGAGAAGCTCTGGAGATTGTGATATGGCTGAAGCTAAGGGGGCCTTCCAGGCACTGCCCCTCAGAGAGGGGGAAATGCTTAGTGCCTGAGGACAACTGTGAAACCATATGGACCCCCCTTAAAAAACTTACCTCAGGATGGATGATAAACCTCATCCATACCCTGCTTTGGGTTCTGAACTCTGGGCACAGGTAGAGCAAGATAGTCACCTGGAATGATTCTTCTGTCCACTAGAGGGAAACCCAGGCTAGGGAGATGGTGAATGGGCACAGGATCTCTGAGGCCGGAGGAAGCAGAAGGAGCATATGCTGTGCCTGATTCTCTCGTACTAGTTCCGTGAGAGCTGGTTGCATTTTCAGGAATTGTGGGAGCTGCTGGTTAAACACAGTCATTAAAAATTAAATTATTGCCCTGGCTGGTTCGGCTCAGTGGATAGAGTGTCGGCCTGTGGATGGAAGCGTCCCGGGTTCAATTCCAGTCAAGATCCCAGGCCCTGGTCAGAGCACGTGCAGGAGGCAACCAATACATGTGTTTCTTTCACATCAGTATTTCTCTCTCTCTTTCCCTCTCTCTTCCACTCTCTCTAAAAACCAATGGAAAAACATCCTCGAGTGAGGATTAAAAATATAGATTAAAATTAAGTTATATAAATGTACACTTAAATTATATCAAAACCAAGATAGTAAAGACTCTGAACTTAGTCCTTACTTTTTATTTTACTAGATCTTGCTATTATCTATTGCACCTGTTATGGTGGAAGTACTATATAATGGTGTGCTACTGTCCAACTCCAACTTTGGGAGCTTGGCATTGACCGTGGTGGAATATTTACTCCATGGAAACCCACAAATGCTACATTCAGGGTTTCTCCCCATTCTGTGCTAAATGCTAGATCTCACTAAGATCGAGGCCTTTTCCACATTAGGTTTTGTGGGAGGACATAAGCTTTTCCAGCTGTCTGGCCAACACAGACGCCCTTAGAGATGTCCCCATGGATTCAGAAGGCAGAGGGGTGGGAGAGTGGGGGTGGGGGTGGGGGGAGCGTTCTTGTGTTGTTGCAGGAGTTTGACACAGAGGTCCTCACCCAGTCTCAGGCATGCCTTTCTCTCTGCCTAGTTCCCCCAGTAGAAAGGGTGCTTCCTGAGGGGTAGGAAAGTGCCCACCTGGATGTGTATCCCCAGGCCTGGCCCATGTTGGAGTGGCTACACAGAAACCCTATATGGGAACAGGCAAGACAGAGGACTCAGACAGATCTGGGCTCTGCCAGCCCTACCCGCATGACTTGGGAAGGGCATTTAAGCCCATCTGGTCTTCAGTCTCCTAACTTGTCAAATAGGGATAAGAAGACTCCTCATGCACTGCTGCTGTGAAGATTGAGTAAGATTATTCACGCCAAGCCCTCAGCTGGGCATTCCATCACCTAGGAGGTGTTCCCTGATGTAGAAGCTATTATACGGAGGGGTGGGGTAGGTACTAAATTTAAATCGGCTCTGAGTGCCTGACCTCCCTGACACTTTGTGTGGCAAGGAGGTGGGAGCAGGACGGGAAGGACCAGGAGGCGACAAATCCGTGGTGGCACTGCTGGCAGAAGTGTCCCAAGCACAACTAGGAATTGGAATTGGGACGGGGAGCCTCTAGCCAGGATTTGGAGAACGCTGGGTGCCGGACAAGAGGCGCCTCCTTAGTAACCCCCTCCCCACCTCCAGGCTGGGTGGGGCTTTGGGGCCGGAGGGCGGGCCACCGGACATCGCAGGCCCCGGGCTGTGCGCAGGAAGCGGCGGCCCGGGCCGTCCTGGAGCTTCAAAGCGGCGGAAGGGAGGGAACAGCCCGCACCTGCATTGTGCAAGCCCGGCTCCCCGCAGAGTCGCCGCGGACCCTTGGCGCTGAGATCTTGGCCTGCGCGGCTAGGGCCGGGCCCTCGGCTTTCAGGCAGGTAGTAACTGGACACAGAAGACTCTCTGCACGTTCGTCCATTTATTTCTGCATTCACTCATTCATGCATCCAGCGGTTATTCAGCTCCCGCAGGAGCTGGTGAGCGGAACAGTCCGTGATTCCAAGGGCCTTCACAGTTCGCGGCTCTGTGGTCAGATGGCTGGGTCGGAAGCCTGGCTCCTTCACTCGACTAGCTGTGTAATTTAGGCAAATTACTTACCCTCTGGCGTCAGCGGATGGAGAGCTGGATTAAATGCGTGGGGGACTTGTGATCCATGACTTCCTTGAGTGTTGGATTTAAATGAATCCCACGTGAAGCACTTGGAACCATGTCGTGCCTGCAACTACCAAGCATTCATTAAGTGTAGGATTTTTTTTTTAAAAAATGCTCTGCAACTTACCAAGTTAATTTTTTTAATTTATTGATTTTTAGAGAGAGAAACATCGAATTGTTGTTCCACTTATTTATTTATTTAAAATCCTCACCCGAGGATATTTTTTCCATTGACTTTAGAGAGTAGCAGAGAGAAGGAAAGAGAAAGAAATATCAGTGTGAGAGAAACACATCCGTTGGTTGCCTCCTGCACGTACCCTCAGGGCCCTGGCTGGGAAGGAGTCTGCAACTGAGGTATGTGCCCTTGACTGGACTCGAACCTGGGACCCTTAGGTAGATGGACACTCTATCCACTGAGCCAAACTGGCTAGGGCATTCCACTTATTTATGCATTCTTTGGTTACTTCTTGTATGTACCCCGACCCGGTCCAACCCCCAACCTTGGCTAATCAGGATGACACTCTAACCAACTGAGCTGCCCCGCCAGGGCTAGGATTTTTAAAAAATAGTTTTGATTATTGCAAAAGGCCATCTTAAGAGTCCTGGGAAAGATGTACTAGAAGGGCCCAAAGTTATATACTGAAGGGCTGAACAGTGGATTTAAGATGATTTTTAAAAGTTTTTTTGTTGTTTGTTTTTTTAGCCAAACTGACAAATATACAGGGGAGCAACATCTCATATGCTCTCAGATTTAAAGATTTTTAAAAGCTAATTTCCAACATTAAAAAATTGTGACATTTCATCTAAAACTCAGATTTGGTCTTAAAAGATCCAAGGCCTAGGAAGCTTGTGTTTCATAAGCTGCTATTGGGTGTTTTGCTACAAGCAGTCCTCTCTCTCTCTCTCTCTCTCTCTCTCTCTCTCTCTCTCTCTCTCTCTCTCTCTTACAGTACATTTTTGTATGCCTTTTGCAAAGTGGTGTTAATTATACCAGAAAAAAACTCTTGGGCAATTCTACTGTTGCAAGGGTCTGCAAGGCAAGTTTATTTCGAAAGGCAGACGTTGTAATTATTGATTGCTTGATTTTAAAATGCTGCCTTTTGGGACAACTAGTAAAAGATTTCTCAAATATGACAGAATGGGACAGTCTGTGCCATTGGAATCCCCTGAATCAAAGAAAAGATCTGTATGCCATTGACTTTCCCCAGTGAGGCTAGAGGCCAGAAGCTAGTGAGTGGGTGGGAGGTGGGGAGTCCTGACCAGGAAGTGGAGAGGAGGTAGAGAGAAGGAGCAGGCAGATGACAGGCACTTAGTAGAACTGACAGGATGTGGGGTATGAAGGAAAGAGAGGAGGCTGGGCTGACTCAGGTTTCTGGCCTGGAACAGTGGGTGGGAGGTAGACCCATTCACTGACTTGCGGTTCAGAGGAAAAGAATGAGTTTGCTTTTAGCCATGGGGGTTCTGAGAGCCTGGGTCTGTTATGAGGAGATCAGTGGTTTGGTGGTCAGGAGAGGGAGCTGGGCTTAGATGTGCCTTGGGGAGACGAGAGGCCTGGGGAGTGGGTAAAATCACCCCAGGGCTGTGTGGGATGAGCAGGAGGCCTAGGATGGACCTTGAGGTCCTGTTTACAGTAAGGGATTAAGGATGATTAAGGGATTGGATTAAGGACTTTAAGGGATTGGAAGGATAGTAAAGGAGAGGAAGAGGAGTTTGAAAGACTGCAACACCCAACTGCCTCCTCAGATGGTTTTAGCCTTCATCCTGCAGGACTGGACCCTGGCAAACCTCACTGCAGAGGTGGACTGAGGAATAAGTGGGCAGAAGGGATTCTGACTGGAGCCTGCTGCAACCCCAATGAAGGGGGAAGTGGGGCAAGACCCCAGGCTCCTGCCTGCCTCCCAAGGTCACTTGGTGGGCTTCTGGGACACTATTGGGAAGGGGATCTCAGAGGAAGGGCCAGGCTGTGCCTCACTGGCTGGACAGAGAGCAAACAGGGCACCCAGGACATTCTTCTTAACTGAGGGGCAGTTGGGTGGCCAGGGGTGCCAGCAGCTGCCACGTGGTAGGATACCTGCAGGTCAGGCTAGGGAGCCCCATCCCTTGTGCCCAGCATGTATTGTGATTGTCATTGATAGAGGCCAGCCGACTTGCTTGGGAGCCAGAAATTTGGGCTAGAGCAGGGCTGAGCTTGGAACATGCATTGACTCTTACTATGTGCTAGATACCGCACACGTTTCCTCTAATGAGAACCTTATGGAGGAAATAAAATTCCCCCCATTCTACAGAGGAGGAAACTGACGCTCGGAGTGCACAGTAACATTCCAAGGACACGCAACTGCTGAGAGGCAGAGTTGGGAGGACAAGGAGCTCAGGCTCTGCTCCTAGGGTTTCTCCTACGGTGGCCCCTCTGCTGCCATGGCCTCTCAGCCGCCTGGACCCCTGGGCTCTACCTTGGGTGTCCTCCCAGCCTCCACTCTCTCCCTCACCCTCAATCTAAAAATGATCACCAAATCCTTCCCCCTCTACAGATCTTGCATCTGTTCCCTCTGTCCATTCCTGGAAGGCTGTGGGTTTTTTTCCAAACGATATGAGAAGGTTTATTTAAAAAGTCACAGAGGTGGAAGGGAGCTGTAGAAGAAATGGGCTCAGAAACAAGTTACAGAGGCAAAAGATGGGCCTTTGGAGCTTAGGAGAGGGCAAGGGAGAGGTAACATGCCTAGGGAGAAGAAAAGGGGGTGGGGAGAGGCACAGGCATGCTCCCAAGAGGGAGAGCTGCCCTGGAGTCACCGCCCCTGTTTGGGCCTCATGATCTGCTCTGGCTATTACATCAGCCTCCGCTTTGGTCTCCCTGCCTGCCAGTTCTCCCACCCCAGTTCTCCCTTTCTCCTCATCAGCAGCTAGAGGCTCTTTTAAACCACAAGTCTGGCCTGGCTGGTGTGGCTCAGCAGTTGAGCGTCGACCTATGAACCAGGAGGTCAAGCTTCGATTCCCTGTTGGGGCACGTGTGAGGGTTGTGGGTTGCAGGTTCCGTCCCCGGTGGGAGGGAGTGCAGGAGGCAGCCGATTGGTGATTCTCTCTCATCATTGATGTTTCTGTCACCCCCCCCCCCCCACCTTCCTCTCTGAAATTGATAAAAATATATTTTAAAAATAAATAAATAAGATGAAATATAAGTCTGACCATGTCCTTCTTAATACTTGCCAAGGATGTCCGATTGCCCTTTGATAAAATCCAAATTCCTGTGCAGGTGGGCTCTGATCACCAGCCTCAGCAGCCTCATGTTCACTGGCTCCCCTGGCCTGTTCCAGCCAAATATGCTAGTTCACCCTCCTCTGAACAAGCCCGGAGCTGGGCTTTCTCACCTCTGGACCTTTGCTCCCACTGGCTACTCTGCTGACCACAATCTCCCTCATCCATCTCCGCCGACTGAAGTCGGGCTTGCTCCATAGAAGGCCCCTTTGCCAGAGCCTAGTGTGCCTTGGATTAAGCTTCTTTGTGTTCCTCTCTCTCTTTCCTACTGAGCAGCATGAGCTCTTGTGTGTCCCTCCCTCTGCGCCCAGCATAGTACCTGAAAGACTGGGGAGGCTCTGTAAGTGTGGGGTGGGAACACCGTGGCCTCCATCTCCCATCCTCTCCAACCTGGCCTCTGGCTCCTGGTTCAATCCCTTGCCCTGGCCTGGATTCACACCAGTGGTGATAATAGCTCCAGATCAGGCTCTTGGCTCAGCTCAGCTCCAACTTTGATTCCAGCTCTGATCTACTTCAAGCTTTAGCTCCAGCTCCTGGCCTAACACTAACTTTGACTCAATATCCAGGACTCATATTTGTTTAGCCCAGGGGTCCTCAAACTACGGCCCGTGGGCCACATGCAAATACAAATATTGTATTTTTTCCCGTTTTGTTTTTTTACTTCAAAATAAGATATGTGCAGTGTGCATAGGAATTTGTTCATAGTTTGTTTTTTTTTAAACTATAGTCCGGCCCTCCAATGGTCTGAGGTACAGTGAACTGGCCCCCTGTTTAAAAAGTTTGAGGACCCCTGGTTTAGCCTATGGCATTGGGTCTAAACTTACAACCCATCCAACTGCTTCCTACTCTCCTGACCCCCAGCTTCACTTTCCTGGGCTGCTGATTCACGTTTCCTGCTTTCCTGATTAGGAGGAGGGAGAGCAAGAGAAGACTAGAACAGAGCCCCATGCAGCCTCCCCACTTCTGGGATAACCCCAGCCTTGGAGCCACCTTGCTGGAGCATCCTGGCCCAACCTCAGGCCCCTGACCACTGCTGCGGGAACAAATAATCCCAGGTTCACAGCATTTGAACCACTTACTAGCTGTAAGGATTTAAGCACCTCCTTGGGCCCCTATTCTGCTCCAGCCGAACAAGCCCGGAGCTGGGCTTTCTCACCTCTGGACCTTTGCTCCCGCTGCCTACTTCTATGAAATTGGATAACAGATGATGTAAGAATGACAAGAGACAATGCTGTGGAGGTCTGGGCATGGCGCCTGAAACAGTGTAGATGTCAATAACCTTGTGGGCCTTTGCGCTTCACCCTGTCCCCAGGTTCATGAGGTCAGCTCCTGCAGGTGCCCAGCACATTTCACAGAGCCCATTACATAAGGGCTTTTCTGTAACTATGATGTTGGTGGGCCTGGCACAGCCTTGTTTCCTGGCTTCAAGCTTGAACTGTTGTCCCTGGGGCCTCTTGGCCAGTAGGGGCAAGGCCAAGGCACTATACTGGATCCCCTGCCCAGAACTGCATGTCCCTGATGTCAGGAGTAAATACAGACCCAGAAGGTACTGGGGGAAAGGCTGGTCTCCCCTCTGTGGCTCTCCCTTGTTGTGGGTTGAATAAAAGTATTTGGCTCGGGGAAGTACGGGCGCTTCCTTCTCACCTCTGATTGGCTTGCTGAATTTCTGTCTCATCAAAGCTGAGAAGGCAAGAATTCCAATGGATAAGGAACTTGGGGACCCTGCCCCTCAAACACAGGAATCAACAGTGGAGGTCAGGGTGTCATCTGGAGATGAGAGAATGTATATGTATGGATGTATATGTGGCATGGTGTGTGGTAAGTATAGTCATGTAAGAATATCATGTGTAGTATATATATGTCTGTATGTCATGTGTGTGTGTCTATAAGTGATGTGGGTAGGTGGAGGGCTGTGCCTATATGTAGCATGAGTATGGTACATATATGTGACTTTTGTGTATTACTATCTATATATGTGGTGATAGATGTAGACCTGGGTATGTGGTGTAAACAATGTGTGTTGGTGCATCTATATGTGATGTGTGTCTCATGTGAAGTAGGACGAATGTGAGCTGGAGAGTTGTGTTAGGCAGTGGGGAAGTGTTGGTGTGTTTGGGATTTCCTGCTAAACTCTCTGAGGTGGCAAGGTTATTGTCCATTCGCTGCAGGGCTATTAGGGGCAGAGTAAGGGGGTTGGGCCTATTCTCCAAAGGGCCAACATCCTCCACACCCAGCTAACCGCCCTGCCCTGATGTCTGTAAATACTCCAGGGAAATAAATATAACCTTTGGAAGTCTTGGTGATGTGTCTGGGAGAGCGCTCCAGCTGGTAGCTCATGTGGGCAATGCCCTGCCTTTGACCAGAGGTGAGGTCGGTGAGGTCAGTGGCCTTGCTGCCACTAACAGGTCCTAGCTGATCGCCTCACTGTGCCTCGGTATTGCAGCCCTGCTCCCGAGCTTCCAGGGACTCCCTGCTGATTGGCATCTCTAGAAACTCCAGGCCCAAGAAGGACAGTTTAGGGATGTGTAAGGCCAGGCCACACCCAGGCTTCTGAGCTCTGGAGGAACCTAATTTTAACCCCCGCTGTCTCCTCCCTGCTCCACCTCTAGAGGTGCCTCCCTCTCAGAATGACTCCTTAGATTATGTGATCCTGCCTGTGTCTCCCATCATTCCCAGATATGCACTCCCTGCTAGGGACACCCAAATTGCATTTTCAAGAAGGCACTCTGCAGTCTACTGCCAAAAACACTCTACTCTGCCCTGCTAGCTCTGATTCATCCCTCAAAATTCAAGTTAACTGTCAGAATGCTTTCTGAGGCTGAAACTACTAGTTGTTCCCTAATATCCATCCATGATCCTGCTTGTCCTTAGTCATAAAACCCTGCTTTTTAGCTGGGCACAAGGTTAGCTTGGAGTAAAAACCATATTTCCCAGAATTCCTTGCAGCTAGGCATGGCTTTCACTTCTTTGCACTAAGTGCTGGTCAACAGAAGTTGTGAGCAGAAGAGTTTTGTGTAACTTCCAGAAACTACTTTTACAGGGAAAGTGTGCTATTTTCACACCTTCCTCCTTTAAAAAAATGTTTTTTATTAATTTGAGAGAGAGAGAGAGGAAGAGAGAGAGAAAGAGGCATCAATGGGCTACCTCCTACACGCCCCCCTACTGGGGATCCAGCCTGCAACTGGCTCATGTGCCCTAACCAGGAATTGAACTGGTGACCTCTGGGTGCATGGAATGATGCTCAACCAACTGAGCCAGGGCCACACCTTCCTCCTTCAGACTGGCAGAATGCAAATGTGATGACTAGAGCTTGAGCAGCCATACTGGACAATGAGATAGAAGCATCATGTGAGGGATGGCAGAAGGTGGTAGAGCTATAGCGCTGGGTTCTGATGATTATGGATCCACCATACTAGCTTTGGAATAGTTAATTCCTGCCTTTTAACTGCTTGTAATGACTGTTATTTAGGGTTTTCTGTCATCTACAGCCAAACCCAAGCCTAATTGATACACTTTTTTATTAAGAGACTAGAGGCCCGGTGCACAAAAATTTGTGCACTGGTGGGGGAGAGGGATGGGGCGGGGGTGTCCTTCAGCCCCACTTGTGCCCTCTCACAGTCTGGGACCCCTTGGGAGATAACCATCTGCTGGCTTAGGCCCACTCCCCAGGTGGCAGATGGCAGGCCCGATCCCTCGGTGCCTGCCCTGCCTCCCTGGGTCGCGCACACGGCAGGGCCGATCCAGGGTTTGGGGTGCCGCCCCGGGTTGGGTTGCATACAGGACTCCTGGATGGCGGCCGTGCAGGCTGACCAATTGCTGCTGCACAGCCTTGCTGCCCGGGGTCAGGTTGCACACGGACGCCCGCCACCCCAGGTCGCAGATAGCAGGCCCAGATGGTGGCAGGGCAGGCGGGATGGCGCTGTCCCGCCCTGCCTGCAGTATTCAAATTAGCCACCATCTTTGTTGGTGGTTAATTTGCATATCGTGCTGATTAGCCCATGGGAGATGTAGCGAGGGTACGGTCAATTACCATGTTTGTCTATTATTAGATAGGATTTTCTCACTTTAGCTGGTTTTGCTCAGTGGATAGAGCATCAGCCTGTGGACTGAAGGGTCCAGGGTTCAATTCAGGTCAAGGGCACATGCCTGGGTTGTGGGCTCGATCCTCAGTAAGGGGTGTGCAGGAGGCAACTGATCAATGATTCTCTGTCATCATTGTTGTTTCTACCTTTCTCTCTCTCTCCATTCCTCTCTGAAATCAATAAAAATATATATTTTAAAAAAAGATATTTTCTCGCCCTGGCTGATTTGACTCAGTGGATAGAGCTTCAGCCCACATACTGAAGGGTCCCAGGTTTGATTCCAGTCAAGGGCATGTATCTTGGTTGCAGGCTCAATCCCTGGCCCTAGTCGGGGCTTGTGTGGAAGGTGGCCAATTGATGTGTCTCTCTTATATCCATGTTTTTCTCTCTGTGTCTCTCCCCCTTCCTTCCACTCTCTCTAAAAAATAAATTGGAAAAAATATTCTCAGGAGAGGATTAACAAAACAAAAAACAAAAAGGAGAGAGTGACACTGAACAGACTGTCCAACCTCAGAGGGAAGGCAGGGGAGGGGGAGAGGGGTAAGAGATCAACCAAAGGACTTGTATGCATGCATATTAACATACACAATGGACACAGACACTGGGGCAGTGGGGGCTTGTCCTGGGGGATGGGAGTGGCCGTAGAGGGGTCAATCGAGGAGAAAGGAGACATATGTAATCCTTTAAACAATAAAAAAAAAAGAGAGAAATTTTCTTTTATTTTAAATCCTCACCATAGAATATGTTTTTTAAAAAAACACAAGAATATATATTTTTTAAAATATATTTTATTGATTTTTTACAGAGGAAGGGAAAGGGATAGACAGTTAGAATGATGGATGAGAGAGAAACATCCATCAGCTGCCTCCTGCACACCTCTTACTGGGGATGTGCCCACAGCCAAGGTACATGCCCTTGACTGGAATCGAACCTGGGACCTTTCAGTCCACAGGCTGATGCTCTATCCACTGAGCCAAACTGGTTACGGCCACAAGAATATTTTTATTGTATTTATTTATTTTTTAAAATATGTTTTTATTTATTTCAGATAGAGGAAGGGAGAGGGAGAGAGAGAAAGAAACATCAAGGATGAGAGAGAATCATGATCAGCTGCCTCCTGATGCCTTCCACTGGGGATCAAGCCCACAACCCAGGCATGTTCCCTGACCAGGAATCGAACCATGGCCTCCTGGCTCATGGGTTGATGCTCAACCGTTGAGCCACACCAGTGGGGCTGGTATATTTTTATTAATTTTAGAGAGACAGGAAGGGAGAGAGAGAGAGAGAGAGAGAGAGAGAGAGAGAGAGAGAGAGAGAGAGACAGAGAGAAACACTGATGTGAGAAACATCGATCAGTTGCCTCCCGTAGTACCCTGACAGGGGATCGAACCCACAACCTGGGTATGTGCCCTGCCAGAGTCACACCCTCAACATTTGGTGAACTGGGACAATATTCCAACCAACTGAGCCACCCGGCCGAGGCCTACACTTTAATTGGCTCAGATGTTTCTTCTCTTGTCCCCTCAGCTCTCTGCCAAGACACTCCATTCTAATTTCCTAGCTCTATCTGCTCACAAGACCCTGAGCTCAAACAGGCAGGGTCCATGTCATTCACCAAGCACAGTGTGTAACAAAACAAAAAATTTAGTTATGTATTAACAGCGATGTGAAATTCACGTTCAGGCATCCAGCTTTGGGTGGAGCTATAGATTGGGGAGTTATAAGTATAAATATGATCGCTACAGGGATGGGAGAAAATGGGGTAAAGAGGAAAGAGGAGCAAAGAAAGAAGTCCTTAGACCTTTAACACTTAAGGTCATGTGAGTAGAAAAAGACCTAGAACAAGGCTGAGAAAAGCAGTAAGTTGACAAGGACTGGGCAAAGGGCTTTGGAGCAGGTGAGCTCAGAGAGAACACGTGATCATGTGGTTTCCTCCAGCAGCTCGCAGTAGCCTGAGATAGGAGCAGAGAAGGACATCAGCTGGGTCTGACCCACGATGAAGGCAGGGGAAGGTGCTGGCAAGAGAAATGCCAGCCCTATGGCAGGTAAAACTAGGAAGGGCTGGTAGGTGGGGTGAGGAAGTAGGGGTGGCGGGACGGGGTTGAAAAACAGGCGATGGGGACCTGCGGGCATGCGAGAGCTGGAGGGAATTTGACATTTTTTCAGGGCCCAACCAGGGCATGCCATGCCTAGGATAAAAACAAGGCCACCAAGTAGTTGTTCTGGTTCTGCAGGACCTCAGCCTCCTTCAAAGTCTTCCCGAAGAGCTTTGGGAATCCCAGGGGCTTTTCATATGTGCCCAGAGAGTTCCTTTATGAGGCTTGCTTCCCATTTCCCTTGTCTTGCTCAAGAGAGGCCGACTCTTGTCATGCTAATGCCCAGTGAAGGCTCTGCTGCTGGTGAAGCTTAAGGGGGGCTGATGTGACTGCTGGTGCTCACCTGAGAGGCCACCCCTGACCGAAGTTAAGGGCACTAGTGCTGAAGGAAGCGGTGGTCAAGGGCTCAGGATTCTAGAGTCCAGGACATCTGGGTTCCCTTCCTGGCTTTGCCATTCACCGGCTCTGTGACCTTGAGCAAGTTGACTAACTTCTCTGAGCATAGATTTTCTTACCTGCACGGGAGGATAATAAAGAACCTACCTCATGGAATTGTTGCGAAGTGAAAATGAGGGGGAAATTTTTTTTAATATATATTTTTATTGATTTCAGAGAGAAAGGGAGAGGGAGAGAGAGACAGAAACATCAATGATGAGAGAGAATCATTGATTGGTTGCCTCCTGCACGCCCCACACTGAGGATCAAGCCCGCAACCTGAGCTTGTGCCCTGACTGGGAACCAAACCTGTGACCTTCTGGTTCATAGGTTGGCGCTCAACCACTGAGCCATGCTGGCCAGGATGAAAATGAGAAAAGTTTTTTTAATGAAATTTCTTCTTTTTTTAAAAAAATATTTTTTATTAATTTCAGAGAGGAAGGGAGAGGGAGAGCAAGATAGAAACATCAGTGATGAGAGAGAATCATTGATTGGCTGCCTCCTGCACACCCCCTCCTGGGGATCGAGCCTGCAACCCAGGCATGTGCTCTTGACCTGAATTGAATCCAGGACCCTTCAGTCTGCAGGCTGACGCTCTACCCACTAAGCCAAACCAGCTAGGGAAAAAATGAGAACATTTATGTAAACCACTTAACATAATGCCCAGAGTGGGTGGCTAATGAATATTAGCAATTACAAAAATTTTTTGATTAATCTTCACCTGAGGATATTTTTCCATTGATTTTTCTTAAGAGAAAAAGAGCCAAAAGGAGGAGGAGAGACAGAAAAACATCGATGTGAGAGAGAGAGACACACATCGATTGGTTGCCTCTTGCACAGCAACTGAACCTGCAATGAGGCAGGTGCTCTTGACCAGAATTAAACCCGGGACCCTGCAGTCTGAGGGCCGACACTCTATCCACTGAGCCAAACTGACCAGGGCAATGCTTTTTGTTATTTACAGTTGACCCTTAAACAACACATTTGTACTGAACGGGTCCATGTATATATGGACTTTTTTTCAATAAATATACAGCTGGCCCTCTATATCCCCATCCCAGGTGTCGAATCCATGGTTGGGAATGTGTGGGTGTGGAGGGCTGACTGTATGCATTGTTCCATGCCGTTATTTATTTATTTGTTTGTTTGTTTCACATGGTGGCTGTTTACCACCTTCCTGGGCTTTTTGTTGTTGTTGTTTTGTTTTTTTATTGATTTGAGAGAGTAAGGGAGAGAAAGAGAGAAACATCAATGATGAGAGAGAATCATTGATCCGCAGTCTCCTGCACACCCCCTACTGGGGATCGAGCCCTGACAGGGAATTGAACCGTGACCTCCTGCTGGTTCATGAGTCAATGCTCAACCACTGAACCACACTGGTCGGACTCTATGCTGTTGTTTCCTTTGTTCTTTTTTTTGAGAGGAAGGGAGAGGGATAGAGAGATAGAAACATCGATGAGAGAGACTCATCATTGATCAGCTGCCTCCTGCACACCCCCCACAGAGGATTGAGCCCGCAACCCAGGCATGTGCCCTGACCAGGAATGGAACCGGCGGCCTCTTGGTTCCTGGGTCAATACTCAGTCACTGAGCTACACCAGCTGGGCATCTATGCTGTTTTTTATGAGGAACTTGAGCATCCCCAAACTTGGTATTTGCAGGGGGTCCTGAAACCAATTCCTGGTGGATACCAAAGGACTACTGTAGTTAACTTTTAGGGGAATCTAAAGTTATATGTGGATATATATATATATTAAACGCATAATATACTAATTAGACCGGATGTCCTTTGGACGAACCTGGGGCTGTGAGGATGTGAGGGAAGCCTGGGGTCCCGGGTGCCAGAGGGAAGCCAGTGCCACCAGCCTAGTCTTGCATGAATTTCGTGCATGAAATTCGTGCACATTAAAAAGGAATTAATTAGAGGAAATATTTTAATATTTCTATTTGCCCTTTCTCTATAATAGAAGTGTCAGAGATGAAAGAAAATTAGTAAAATGTATATGAAAATCTCCCTCCTGTCAAGAGTCTGGGGTGCGCCGCGGGACCCAGAGTCAAGTCCCCACCCACCCGCACGTGCCTCCAAATTGTGCAAGACCCAGACCTGGTGGCCCCACCCCTGTCAAGCCCTGCAGACGGAGGGCGTGGCCTCAGGTCCCCGCCCCGGCACAAGGGCTCAAGGGCATGATGAACATTTGCATATTAGCTCTTTATCATATAGGATATATATTATTGATCATATATATATATATTGATTTCAGAGAGAAAGGAAGAGGGAGAGAGAGAGAGAGAAACATCAATGATGAGGGAGAATCATTGATCAGCTGTCTCCTGCACCCCCCCTAATTAGAATCAAGCCCTCAACCCAGGCATGTGCCCTGACTGGGAATCAAACCATAACCTCCTGGTTCAACCACTGAGCCACACAGATGGGGCCATATGTGGATTTTTGACTGCACGGGGAGGAGATTGGTGCCCCTAACCTCCATGTTGTTCAAGGGTCAACTGTATAATCCTTCTTACATTCACTAACTCATTTAACAAATAAGCTATAGACATTCCCCCACATGTGCCCAATGCTTCTGCCAAAAGGTATTTCCTGATATTTCCCAACATTTAGCATGTCCCCTCCTCCTGCTGTGGCTTTGCACATGCTGTTTGCTGTGCTTGAATTGCCCTTCACTCCTCATCTGCCTGGACAATTTGCCCTTTGGGCTAACACTTAGTACCTCAAAGAACTTGCCAAGACTTTTCAGGCTGGGTCAGATACTTCCTCTGGGCTTTCACATGACCAGGGCTATCTCATTGCACAACTCCAGGGGGGGACCGATCAAATAGAACCCTATTGTTTTGTGACGTGGCAACGTTGCCCATATCTCTCCTCTGTTTCCCTTTATCATAATTTTTATCAGACACTTACTATAATGACTTATTTACCTGTTGATCTCTACCTCTAGACTCTGAACTCCTCGAGGACTCTGTCTGACACAGTGTCAGGACTTAGTGAATGCTCATCTGAATGAAGGGATTCTGCATGCATCCTTGCATTTTGGGGCTCCCAGTTTGGCTGGGAAGACAGAATGGACAAACGTAAAACATGTCAAATATTGAACATGACCAGAAGTTTCACAGCTCTATGTGTTTCAGATCGAGATTTTCTAGAACAGACAAACAGTAAGGGAGGATGAAGTGGTCAGAGTGGTGGACTGGAGCTGAGACATAAAGAATGAGTTTGCAGCCCTAGTCGATTTGGCTCAGTGGATAGAGCATCATCCCATGGACTGAAGGGTCCCAGGTTTGATTCTGGTCAAGGGCATGTACATCGGTTGCAGGTACCCCGGCCCTGGTTGGGGTGTGTGCCGGAGACAACCAATCAATGTGTCTCTCTCACATTAATGTTTCTCTCTGTCTCTCCCTCGCTTTTCCACTCTCTTTAAAAATCAATGGAAAAATATCCTCGAGTGAGGATTAACAAAAAAAGAAAGAATGAGTGTGCACTTGGAAAACCCAATGCCCCACACTTTGGGTTGCTCTACTCAGAAATGGGAAGAATTCTAGCCTTCCCCCATGATGTTCATCTAGGTCAAAGTGAAGGAAGTAATCTTTTCCAAGTTCTTACAAGGATGTTATATATCTAAGAGGGACCATCATGGATTGATGCTCTTTGCCAGGCGTCCTGCCCCCCCCCTTTTAAAATGCATGTTAATCTGGGGCATGGCTTGAAGCAAGAGGAGGTACCCAAAGCAACTGACATTGCTCTAAAAAATAATTTGAGTTATCCCCATTATGGGCAGGGATCAGAGTACGGGGGCTCTTAGGAGAGTGTGACCCCCCCCCTCCAATATGGATTTAGACAATACTGGTCCTGAGAATAAACACTTTTTAAAAATATATATTTTATTGATTTTTTACAGAGAGAAAGAGAGAGGGACAGAGAATTAGAAACATCGATGAGAGAGAAACATCAATTCAGCTGCCTTCTGCACACTCCCCACTGGGGATGTGCCCGCAACCAAGGTACATGCCCTTGACCGGGATCGAACCTGGGACCCTTCAGTCCACAGGCTGATGCTCTATCCACTGGGCCAAACCAGTCAGGGCAACACTTTTTTTTTTTTTGTAGGTGTGTGTGTGTGTGTGTGTGTGTGTGTGTATTTGATCTACATTTAACCACCCCTCTGTCATCCCCGCTTGCCCCAAAAGGCCAAATCTGAACAATGACAAGGAGGTATAGCTCCTCACTTCTCACTGGCAAAGAGACTTTCAAGAGATGGGACACAGAGAAAAAATGCCAAGCTCACCCTAGGTTATTTGGCTGGAGCCCATTTCCTGCACCCGCCCACCTCCTGCTGTGATGTGCTTTTAGGCTGATAACTCAGATTTGGGGAAGTGTTCTGCTAAGTATTTCTTTTAAAAAATATTTTTTTATTGATTTCAGAGAGGAAGGGAGAGATAGGAGCATCAATGATGAGAATCATTGATCAGCTGCCTCCTGCACACCCCCTACTGGTGGTGGTGGGGAATAACCCAGGCCTGTGCCCTGAACAGAAATTGAATCATGACCTCCTGGTTCATAGGTTGACGCTCAACCACTGAGCCACACCAGCTAGGCTGCTAAGTGTTCATTATCCTGTTGCTCCTATTCCATTGGCTTAGGGGGGGTGAGGTTTCCTGCAGAGTTTGATGGAGATTTTGCTTGGTGAGAAGGTGGTCTCTTTCCGTGGGTGCGAGGGAAGGAAAATCTGAGACAGGAGGATAAAGTTAGAAACTGAGTGTACTCATGAGGGGACATTCTGTTAACAAGTTTTGGTTCTTTTTTTCCCTGTGGGCAGTCATGTGACACGTACAACTTAGAATGATTTCTTCTAGTTGTATTTCCTCACAGGAATTCCTGCCCCTTCAGTGAAGTCTGTCACAGGCACGTGGACCTTGAATTCATGGCAGCATTGTAGAGACAGCATGTCCAGCAGGGGGGCTGGGAAGGAGTCCTACTGGACATTAGCTCCAGAGCAGGAGAGGGAGAAAGGGGATTTTCCTTGAAGGGGAATAAAATATGAAGCAGTCCATTGTAGGGTGAAGGCAGTGAGGGTAAAGGGCAGGACTTCAACAAAAGCTTAGGTAAACCCTGGAAACTACCTTTTCTGGGGATGGAGATCTTCAAGCCCAGCTTCTGGCTGGAACAAAGGGTGTGGTGCCATCTCAGGGAATGAGGTAGGAGAGTTAGATGTGGGCGCCCCTTCGTCTCAGTCCCAGTCCCTGTTGCAGCCTGCCTCCCATGCCCTCTTTCCCTCAGGGACTCAGGCTGTAGGCTGTGCCCATGCTTCTGCACTGCTCTGTGCCTTCTGGGAAGGTCCTGGATAACTAGCAGGATGCATTCTGACCACCTGAAGACACCCCCACATAGCCCCTGCCCTACCCTTTACCTCTCTTTTCTTCCTGGTGGTCGAGGAAGTCCTCCAGAAGCTCAAGGAAAGCTACAACCACCTTCACTTTGGCCCTTTCTACCATGAGGGAGCCAAACTGAGTCTCCAGGCAGAGGAGTGGGGTGAGGGGAGAGGCTCAATAATTTGCTACTTTCCTTTCTGTGACCACCTACTCCTACCCAACATAGTAAGCCCAGAGCCTGGAGTTCAGAGGGCAGAGACCACAGCTTACCACCTAAGATTTAGAACCCAGCCCAGCCCAGCTCCAGAGGTCAGCCCAGGGCCTAGAACAGCTGTGGGCAAACTACGGCTCACAGGCCGGATCCGGCCTGTTTGAAATGAATAAAACTAAAAAAAAAAAAAGAGACCGTACCCTTTTATGTAATGATGTTTACTTTGAATTTATAGTAGTTCATACAAACACTCCATCCATGCTTTTGTTCCGGCCCTCGGGTCCAGTTTAAGAACCCATTGTGGCCCTCGAGTCAAAAAGTTTGCCCACCCCTGGCCTAGAACCTAGAGCCCAAACAAGCCCAGCTCTGGTCCAAAATCCAGCTCAGAATCCAGAACTAAAGGCTGGAGTCCAGAATCCAGACTGCAGAGCCCAGAGCACAGCTCAGTCCAGGACCAAATACCAGCCAGAGCCAAAAACCAGGGCTTAGAATTTAGAACAGCTGAGAACCCAAAGCCAGAAGGCCCAAAGCTCAGAGCCTAGAATTCAGGCCAAAGCTAAATCCAAAATCTAGACCCCAGAGCAGTCCGACTTCAGTTTAGAACCTATCCAGCCAAAAGCCTACAACCCAGCACAGACCCATCTTAGCTCCAGAACCTAAAGTCTAGCCTAATAATTAGGGTGGTCTAGAGCCCCACCACACCCAGCCCAGAGCCTAGCAGATCCCTGATGCTCCTTTTAGGGGCAGCCCCAAAGGGAGAAATCAAGGCTGCAAACTGAGGAGGAGGAGGAATTCCAGATCTCAACCTTACTTCTGGCTGGAGGTGAAAAGGAACTGATTATTTGTGTGTGTGGCAGGGGGGGTGTTCTGTGGTCCTCCTAGCCCTGGCCTGGAAGGTCCATCCTGGGCAAAACATGAGCCACCCCTCAGAATCCCACTGCTGCTGACTTGCTATGTGACCTTGAACAAGTCCCTTCCTTTCTCTTGTATCACTTCTCCTAGAAAGGAAACCAGGAAGTGCTTTATTTAGACCCATAGATCGGGGAAACATTGAGGAAGGAGTTATTACAAATAGCCCTTTCATCCATGTAGTCTTTCATTCATCAAGCATTTATGGAACACATATAATAGGTAAACTTTAAGCAGGGTGGTGAAATGGTCAGGTTTGTGGTCTTTTAAAATTTGTCTGTTGTTGGAAACTGGATCAGAGGGAATCAGTTAGGGCATTGCTGCAACAGTCCAGGAGAAATGGGATGAGGGTCTGAGGATGACAGTAATGGCACTGTTAACTTTATAAAATGACAGATGTAGTCACCTTAATCCTCTGCTCAGAATCTTTTCATGTCACCTCCCTCCGCTGCTGCCCCCCCCCTCCCCCCGCCACTATCTTCAGGATGAGGATGCAAGGCCTCCTTCCATCTTCTCAGCCTTAGGGCTTACCAATTCCCATCCAGCAAATGTCCAGACAGTCCAAGCTGCGAAGTGTTTCTGTACTCACCATCCTCCATCACATCTCCAGGCCTGTGGTGTTCCCTCTGCCGGGCATGCCCTTCCATGTCGCAGGCACTCTTACTTGCCCTTCAGGTTTAGTTCCATCATCGCCTCCTCGGTGAAGCCTTCCCAGACTTTCACCCCTCAAACAAAATCTAGTGCACTCAGATCTCCATTTAGGTCTTTGTCACATTACTTTGTAACTTTTCCTGCTTGTGTTTGTCTCCACAATTCGATGTGACCTCCTCAAAGATCACCCATGCTTTATTCAATTCTGTGTTGCTGGGTGGGCCCAAGTAGGCTTAGTGAACACAACACCAAGGCAACTTTCACCCCTTCACCAAGTATCTTTTTCTTTTCTTTTTTTTAAAGGCCTCATGTCCTGGCTGGTGTGGCTCAGTTTGTTGAACATCGTCCCACATACCAACAGGTCGCAGGTTGGGTTCCTGGTTGGGCACATGTCCGGTCGTGGGCTTGATCCCCAGTAGGGGACCGATGTTTCTCTCTCTCATCGATGTTTCCCTCTCCCTCTCCCTTCCTCTCTCTCTGAAAATCAATAAAAACATATTTTAAAACAAACTAACAAAAAAACAACCTGAAACTATTTTTTAAAAGGTTCTCATGTTTCTTTTGAAAAAAATCCTTACCCAAGAATATGTTTTTTATTGATTTTACAGAGAGAAGAAGGAAGAGAGAACCATCGATGTGAGAGAAATATTGATCAGTTGCCTCCCATCTGTACCCCGACCTGGGACTGAACCTGAAACCTTTTGGTGTACAGAATGATGCTCCAACTAACTGAGCCACCCAGCCAGGGCAGGCCCTCATGTTTTAAGTTTTTAAACCCAGAACAGAAATGTGTTTTTCCATTGTCTATTTGTTATTGTTGTTCTTATTTATTTATTTTTCTTTATTTTCTTTTATTTATTTTTCAGCACCATTAATCCCCCCTATACCCTCTCCTACCTCCACACCCCCCCCCCCACAATCACCACACTGTTGTCTGTGTCTATGAGTTTTTCTCTCTCTTTCTTTTTCTTTCAATCTCTTCCTCCATCATTGTCTGTTCATCAAAGGCATCTTGCCAATCAGAGGAAATGGATAAAGGAGAGAAAGTTATCAGTAGTTGAGATCCAACTGGAAGGTTTGTTTTGTACCCACAAATTATCTCACCTGACCTTCAGGATAAAAATGTGAGGCATTATTACGGATCAGATAAATGAGACTCAAAGAAGTAAACGACCTGCCCTAAGTCACAGAGCTAGCTAGTGACAGAAGTAGATTGAAACCCGGATGAGCCTGACTCTAAACTGCACTTGTTAAGGACCTCAGCGATGCCATTATCTTTTGCTCCTGATCAGCATAGGATCACCACAAAGTCTGAAGGCAGCCACCAAAAGCCGGAGGCCTCCACATGCCACAGTGAAAATGGAAGCAGCCATCACATGGTGCTGGGTTGTCCAGCATGCTTTTTGAGCATGTGGGGGTGGGGGAGTGGGGGTGGGGGGACTTCCGGGCTTCCCAAGGCAGGTTTTGCTTCTGCCATGCTGACCTGAGTCCAGCAAATCATGTACTCGGAAAGACTCTTCCAGTTCTGAGAGGGTCCAGGCCAGGAGATCAAGGCAGGGCCTCCATGTGGTGGGAGCATGAGGAAAGCCAGGTCAGACACCTGGCCAGCCAGGAAGGGAGAGGTATGGCTCAGGCTTCAGGCCCCACCCCCGCTCCTGCCCAGAGTACACCTCACCTGATCTTGTGGCTCCTGAGGCTATCGGTAGGTTGGTCCAACCCCTGGGGCTCCCTCAGAGCGTGCCAGGGCCTGAATAGCTATGACTCTCTCAGCTGACCTACCCAGCTTCTTCCACTCCGTCATTCTTAGGTCTTCTCAGCACTCAGAGTTTTCTTGGCAAGTGGAATTGTTTCTCTCTCCTGGGAGGACCTTGAACTTGGGGGAGTCCAGGATGAGAAGATGCAGGGCACTGGTTGGTGGGGGCAAGGGAGGGCCACCAGGTGTCCCAAGTGTCAATGTAAGAAACATTCAAACCTGTAGAGAATCCTTAAGAGTTTATTTGAGCCAAACTGACAACATGTACTGGGGAACAAGTTCCTAAATGTTCCAGAGAACAACAGTTTAGCAGCTTCTTTTACGCATTTGAAATTAAGGAGGGGAGGAATAGAACCAAGATGGCGGCATAGGTTAACGCCGGAGTTTGCTGCTTTGAACAACTACTTCAAAAGTGAAACCAAAAAACGGAAGGGACATCACCCAGAACCACAGGAACGCTGGCGGAGTGGAAGTCCTACAACTAGGAGGAAAGAGAAACGCATACGGACACTCAGAGGAGGCGCAGTGCTGAAGTCAAATTCTGAGGTGCGGAGTGCGCGGAGCGGGCTGGCGGCGGAGGGCGCGGTTGTTGTTTTCAATCGGGAGGGAGTCGCAGACTCTGAGCACCAGATCCGGGCGAGTCTTTAGGGACCCAGACTCAAACGGGAGAAGCGGGACTGTCTGGCTTCGGTCAGAGCGAGTGCAGCTTTCTCTCCGAGCTTTGCAGCGGGTGCTGGGACTCAGAGAGGCAGAGCCCCTTGGGACAGGACTGAGAGCCGCCATAACTGCTCTCTCCAGCCCACCCTGTTGATCCTGTGCGACCCGCCCCGCCCAAGCCCTGCACACAGGCATTTGCCGGATAGCCTCAGGCAAAGGCATTTGCCGGATAGCCTCAGGCAAAGGCTAGATTCGCACCTCCCTAGAGGACAGAAGTTCTCTCACTGCTGACACAGCTGATTCTCATAGCCACTTGGCCTGGAGGTCAAACCCTCCCTGGAATTAGCTACAACAATCAAGATTTATCTATAAGACTGCGAACAAAGACCACTAGGGGGTGCACCAAGGAAGCATAACAAAATGCGGAGACAAAGAAACAGGACAAAATTGTCAATGGAAGAAATAGAGTTCAGAACCACACTTTTAAGGTCTCTCAACAACTGTTTAGAAGCTGCCGATAAACTTAATGAGATCTACACGAAAACTAATAAGACCCTCGATCGTATATTGGGGAACCAACTAGAAATTAAGCACACACAGACTGAAATAACGAATATTATACAGACGCCCGACAGCAGACCAGAGGAGCGCAAGAATCAAGTCAATGATTTGAAATGCGAGGAAGCAAAAAACATCCAACCGGAAAAGCAAAATGAAAAAAGAATCCAAAAATGCGAGGATAGTGTAAGGAGCCTCTGGGACAGCTTCAAGCGTACCAACATCAGAATTATAGGGGTGCCAGAAGATGAGAGAGAGCAAGATATTGAAAACCTATTTGAAGAAATAATGACAGAAAACTTCCCCCACCTGCTGAAAGAAATGGACTTACAGGTCCAAGAAGCTCGGAGAACCCCAAACAAAAGGAATCCAAAGAGAACCACACCAAGACACATCATAATTAAAATGCCAAGAGCAAAAGATAAAGAGAGAATCTTAAAAACAGCAAGAGAAAGAAACTCAGTTACCTACAAGGGAATACCCATACGACTGTCAGCTGATTTCTCAACAGAAACTTTGCAGGCCAGAAGGGAGTGGCAAGAAATATTCAAAGTGATGAATACCAAGAACCTACAACCAAGATTACTTTATCCAGCAAAGCTATCATTCAGAATTGAAGGTCAGATAAAGAGCTTCACAGATAAGGAAAAGCTAAAGGAGTTCATCACCACCAAACCAGGATTATATGAAATGCTGAAAGGTATCCTTTAAGAAGAGGAAGAGGAAGAAAAAGGTAAAGATACAAATTATGAACAACAAATATGCATCTATCAACAAGTGAATCTAAGAATCAAGTGAATAAATAATCTGATGAACAGAATGAACTGTTGATTATAATAGAATCAGGGACATAGAAAGGGAATGGACTGACTATTCTTGGGGGGGAAAGGGGTGTGGGAGATGTGGGAAGAGACTGGACAAAAATCGTGCACCTATGGATGAGGACAGTGGGTGGGGAGTGAGGGCGGAGGGTGGGGCGGGAACTGGGAGGAGGGGAGTTATGGGGGGGAAAAAAAAAGGAACAAATGTAATAATCTGAACAATAAAGATTTAATTTAAAAAAAAAAAAAAAAAAAAAAAAAAAAAAAAAAAGAAATTAAGGAGGGGATGTAAGGAAGATTGAAGAGAGCACTGTGGGGATTGGATCAGAGGATATTAACAAGGTTATGTGCTTTCTTAAGAAAGGTTATGTCTTTAAGGGGTGTTACTGCTGACATCTCAAAGGTATGTTCATCTATCAGGGGTGGGGAACCTTTCTTCTGCCAAGAGCCATTTGGATATTTGTAACATCATTCACGGGCCATACAAAATTATCAACTTAAAAATTAGCCTGCTATATTTGGTCAAACGTTTAATTAACTCACCTCACCCCTAATGCCTTGGCATGGCCAGACCAAATGATTTCTCGGGTCTTATATGGCCCTTGGGCCAATGTTCCCCACCCCTGAAGATGCACAAGAACAATGGACAGAGCTTGCTTAAGGCAAAGATAAACCTATTTATTTATTTATGTATTTATTTATTTATGTATGTACTTTTGAGAGAGAGAGAGAGTGAGAGAGAGAGAGAGAGAGAGAGAGAGAGAGAGAGACATCAATGTGAGAAACATCAGTTGCCTCCCTTGTGGACCCTGACCAGGGATCAAACCCACAACCTAGGTATGTGCCCTTACCAGGAATAAAACCCAAACCCCAACCTTTTGGTATACAGGACAATGCTCCAACCAACTGAACCACCAGGCCAGGGTGGCAAAGATAAACATTTTTAAAAATATATATAGTTTTATTGATCTCAGAGAGGAGGGGAGAGGGAGAGAGAAATAGAAACATCAATTGTGAGAGAAAATCATTGATCGGCTGCCTCCTGCACGCCCCACACTGGGGATTGAGCCTGCAACCTGGGCATGTGCCCTGATTAGGAATTGAACCGTGACCTCCTGGTTCATGGGTTGACACTCAACTACTGAACCACACAGGGCAGGCAAGATAAACCTTTTAGTAGAAAGTTAGATGCCTAGGCACTGGTTGGTGTGGCTCAGTTGGTTGAGTGTCGGCCTGTGCCCTGAAAGGTCACCAGTTCAATTTCCAGTCAGGGCACATGGCCAGGTTGTGGGTTCAGTCCATAAGGGAGGCAATCCACCAATGTTTCTCTCTCTCTCATTGATATTTCATGCACTCTCTCTCTCTTCCTCTCTCTTTCTAAAAAAAAAAATCAATAAAAACATTTTTTTTTTTTAAAAAGGGAAAATAAAACTTATATGCCTAGGGCATGATCCACCATGACTTGCCTAGTTAGGAACCTGTGAGGTGACTTTCAATAGAACCCTTTTATTTCATCCACACAAGGAATGTCTGGGAACTCTTCATGCCCCTCCTCCCCCTCACAACTGAGGCTCAGAAGCCAGACTCATCACCCAGCCCATTCCTGAAGCCCAGGATAGGGGGCCTCTCTCTGGAGTGGTCTATAGCTTTGTGGGATCACGGATCAGCCTTGAGACTTCTGCCCCACAATTGCCCAACCAACATTCAGGCAGGAAGTGGCAGCCTCAGGTGACTTCAAGAGTCCTCAGCTACTTTTTCCCCAAAGAACCTCTCCTGGGATCCTCAGGAGTCCCTCCTTCCTACTTTCTGTCCGCCACCCCCCATCCCCGCTCTACCACCCTCCTCCCCCCACACCCCTCCACCTGGGACAAACAAAGGGACTAACTGGGAACAGGTTGAAGTATTCCCAACACCGTAGCTGTTCCAGGAAGCTCTTGTTCCAGCCTGTGCCTCTTCAACCTGGCCATTCCCTGCTCAGGCCTTAGAGCACCATCCGGCAGGATGTAAACTTACCAGTGGCTATTGAACTAAGTATTGTTAGGGCATGGGCTGGGCTCCTTTTCTCCAGAAGTCAGGGTGGTAGGTCTGCTAGTTAGGGACTGAAAAGATCTTACCATTAGATGACAGACCGTAAGCTATACTACTTGGCAACATTGGCATCTGACAACACCTTCACTTAGCAACAATCTCCTAGCACCAACACCTCAACAGCTCTACCTGGCAATCCTGCCTAGAAGCATTCCGGTCTGCTAAAAATACCACCTTGAGTCCCTGACATAAAGCTAGTCCCTAGCCATTCATACCAAATTTTCTCCCTTCTGACTTAAGTGGTGAGGTTTTGCTCAGCATACTAATAATGATAATGATAATAATAAACGCTTTTAAGTGTTTTCTATATGGCAAGCAGTGTTCTAGGCACCCCACTTAATCCTCGTGACAACCCTATGAGATAGATACAATTATTATCCCCACTTGGCAGGTGGGGAAAGTGAGGATCAAAGAGATTCACTAATTTGCCCAAGAGTAACCTGTAATGGTAGGGTAGGCTATGAAGCCCGGTAGTCTGTCTTCTGGAATATTTGCACTTACCTCTGCTGCTCTGTTTCCCAAGAAGCTCAGGGGACCTGGGGAATTCCCCGAAAGGCCTTCAAGGGAGTGTTCTGGGGCATTGAAGAAGCCCTCAAGGCTGGGCATGGTGCCCTGTGATGGCACAGATAGGTGCAGAGCAACCAGGGGAGCACTGACGTTCATTTGCCTTAGGTCATGAGGCTGGACTAGATCCAGAAAGGGTTAAGGGTGGCCAGGAGGGTGTTCCCACCACAGAGCAGGGAGCTGTTGGTCTGCTCCTCAGGGAGAAGCCCTTGTCCGCACTGCTCTCCTAGGTAGAACATTGCTATGAAAAATGGGCCCAGGTCTCTGCTCCAGGCTCTTGAGGGTAATAGGGCTGGAGAGGTTACCTTCTGTCCATTGTGGACTGGAGCCTCACCAAAGCCCCTTGGGCTCCAGGCCTGGTGGGGTGGGGGTATGAGGGTAGGAGGGAGAATGGCAAGAGGCCCAATGGAGATACATGGTCAGGACTGTATTCATCTGGAGGACAACATCTCTAAGTGACAAATTCATTGACAGAAAAAGATGCCTGATTCTGGGGTTATAAAATTAGTTCCTGCTTCCCCTCTCTTAGTTTTAGGGTCATCATGGTAAATAGGGGTAACAACAACTACCCTCTTCAGTGGTGTTGTGAGGAGTAAATGAGATCGTGTAAATGGCAGGTGCTTTCCTCGTGCTTGCCCAGCACACAGTGGGTGTTCAGTAATTGGGAGCTTTTGGATTAGCAGTTAATGGTAAATGAGTGTCTGTAGTGATGTGTTATGGGGCTCTTTCCAGACCAACAGTATGTATGGTGGAGTTGAAGTCCCAAGGAACAGCCTAGATCTAAACGTAGAGAGGGAGAGCCCTGGCTGGTGTGGCTCAGTTGGCTGAGTGTTGTCCCATGCAATGAGAGGTCACTGGTTGGATACTCAGTCATGGCACATGCCTGCGTTTCGGGCTCCATCCCCAGTAGGGAGCATGCAGGAAGCCGCTCAATGTTTCTCTCTCTCCCTCTCTTTTCCTCTCTCTCTAAAATCAATAAAAACATTTTAAAAACTAAACTTAGAGAGGGAGAGAAAACAGGGGGCAATAGAACTGACATTCAAAACAATTTTGGTGCCTTAGCCGGTTTGGCTCAGTGGATAGAGTGTTGACCTGCGGACTGAAGGGTCCCGGGTTTGGTTCTGGCCAAGGACATATGCCCACAGTAGGGGGCCTGTGGAGGCAGCCGATCAGTGATTCTCTCTCATCATTGATGTTTCTGTCTGTCTCTCCCTCTCTCTTCCTCTCTGAAATCAATAAACTTTTTTAAAAATTTGGTGAAAACACAATACAATATACAGATGATGTATTATAGAATTGTACATCTGATATCTATATAATTGTATTAAACAATGTCACCTCAGTAAATTCAATAAAAATGAAAAATGGGGTTTTATCTTTAAAAAACCATATAGACAAAAATTAACAACAACAACAAAAAACCCACAAAATTTGACAAGCTGGAATAAGCAAGATGACATTGTCCTTCTGTCCTTCAAGTCTTTGCACAAAGCAGAGGCAGGGGAAGAGACCTCACTTGACCCCAGCTCCAGTGAAAAGGATCTGAATGATTTAGTTGACCACAACCTGATGGGAACTAATCATGGGAGAAAAAGACTCGGGAGCCCAGCAGCCTTAGGCTGCATTAACAATGTGTCGAGTCCAGACTAGGGGAAATAATGGGCCTATTGTGTTGGCTTGGTCAGGCCATATCTGGAATCTTGCATTGCTACACTGACAGACTGGAATCGGGCCAGGACTGGGAGCAGCTCAGCCTCAGCTCCCAGGCACTTGTGCTAAGCACTTCCTGTGCATTTTCTTATTTCACACCAAAATAACCCTTTAAGATAGTCACTCTTTAAAAAAAATCTTTATTGATTTCAGAGAGAAAGAGAGAGATAGAAACACCAATGATGAAAGAGAATCATTGATCAGCTGCCTCCTGCAAGATCGGGAATTGAGCCTGCAACTGGGGCATATGCCATGATCATGGGATCGAACTGTGATCTTCTGGTTCATAGGTCAAAGCTCAACCAACTGGGCCAGATAGTCTCTCTTTTTATTGTTGTTAATTCTCACCCGAGGATATTTTTCCATTGATCTTTTAGAGAGAGTGGAAGAGAGAGGAAAAGACAGAGAGAAACATCGATGTGAAAGAAACACATTGATTGATTGCCTCCAGCACGCACCCTGACCAGTGCCTGGACTGGGGATGAGCCTGCAACCAAGGTACGTGCCTTTGATTGGAATCAAACCCAGAACCCTTTGGTCAGCAGGCTATCCACTGAGCCAAACTGGCCTGGGCCAAACAGTCACTTTTAATATCCCTACTTTATACAGAGGAAGGTTAACTGGGTTGCCTAGAATCAATCACACAGCTAGTAAAAAAAGCCTGTGGCTTTTCCGAATGGGCCTCTCTTGTACCTGGGGAAGGCTGGACATGCATCATTGAACATATGTTCATTTTATTTTATTTTATTTTATTTTACATACTAGAGGCCCGATGCACAAAATTCGTGCAAGAATAGGCCTTTCTTCCCCTGGCTGCTGGCACCGGCTTCCCTCTGGCACCTGGGACCCGGGCTTCCCTTGTAGCCCTTGTTTCATCTGGGAGGTCTTCCGGAAGGATGTCTAGTCTAATTAGCATATTACACTTTTATTATTATAGCTATTTTTATTGATTTCAGAGGGGAAGACAGAGGGAGAGAGAGAGAGAAGCATCAATGATGAGAGGGAATCATTGATTGACTGTCTCCTGCATGGTCTGTACTGGGGATGGAACTCGAAACTGTGCCCTGACTAGAATTGAACTGTGACCTGGTTCTTAGGTCAAATCTCAACCATTGAGCCACACCAGCCGGGCACCACCAGCCTCTTGAGTGTCTGCCTGGGATGATGTTGGCACAACTGACCAAGAGGTGTCAGAAAGACTGTTAATTGGCATCTATGTGTGGTCTCTGTTCTAGACTAATGTCCTCTCATCTTCGTTCAAGGACCAGGTTGATTACTCAGTACTCTCTTTTTCAAACCTTTCTTGAATTATTTCAACCCAGAGTGCCATTGTAGCTTTGTATTTCCCAGGGCTTCTTGCTGGGGAGACACATGCGGTCTTCCGGTGATGTTTGCCAGAGGGGCGGAGCAGGGCTGGAAAGAGGGAAGGCTTTGGGATGGGACAAAATCTTTCTGGCCTGGTTCCCCCACATGCGCGTCTCCCTTTCTTCAACTGTAAAATGGAGATAATAATAGTACCACCCTCATTTGGTGGCTGTGAGGGCTGAATGACATCATGGTGAGCATCTAGGAAGCTCTCCATAAAAGGCTGCTCTTATCATCAACGTGTAGTAGTGTAGTAGTGCTGTGGTCCCGGCTCCTCTCCACAACTTGGGGTTTTGGTGACCGCAGGGGAGCATTGCCTCATCTTTCTCCCCCATCTCTGAGGGCCCCAAAGATGCCAATGGCAGGAAGAGGAAATGGGGAATGAAAGAGGGGAAATGCCAGTGCCACATCCTCCAGGTTTGGAGGAGAGGGAGACTCAAGCGATTCCAGATTTTAAAGGGGGTTCTGAAAAAACTACAGAGAGGCTTCTGAGTCCCTACCTTTCTCAGACTTGGGGTCGTGGAGTGCAGGCTGAACTCAGGGAAAGCTTGTTCTGGGGGACCACGCGCGCGCTCAGCCTCAGGCTTCAGTTTCTGGTGATGTCAGGTGGCTCTCCCCGCCTTCACTCGGTAGCGAGGTTCGGGCTTCAGAACGTGGCTCAAAGACTGAGAGCCTCAGGGGTGGAAGGCGGGGGCCGGCGGGCGCGCGGATTGGCTGGAGGCGGGGCAGCAGGGCCCCGGGATTGGCCGGCTCCGGGAGGGAGGGCCAACCTTTAAGAGGTGCGAGGGGGAGTGTAAGGGAGTGTGCACTCGCGTCTGCCGCCGGCCTGCGGGCTTACTCTCGCGCGGTGACTGTGGCGGCGGCGGCGGCGGCGGCGGTTACTGCCCGGGTCCGGACGGAGCAGAGGCCGGCGGAGCAGGAGAGCATCCCCGCGTCCCGATACCAGGCGGCGTGGCCCGCGGGTCATGGCCAAAGGAGAGGGCGCCGAGAGCGGCTCCGCCACGGGGCTGCTGCCTACAAGCATCCTCCAAGTTGGTGAACGCCCGGCCCAGGTGAAGGTGAGAACCTGGCATCCGGGTGGAGGGCCAGGACCGGTGCGTGTGTGTGTGTGTGTGTGCGTGCGTGCGTGTGTGTGTGTGTGTGTATGTGCGCGCAGGCTGATGGGGGCATCAGGATAAGCCTGGGTCTGGGATACATTGGGCTGCCCGGGGACTGGCGGCCCCAGGGGCAGGGGTGAGCCTGGAGGGGCCCTGGGGGCCGGGAGCGATGAAGTAGTTTGTAAACCCCAGCACCCCTTTTGCTCACCCTCCCTCCGCACCTCTACGGAGCGCGCCGAGCGCGCCAGCCCACGGCTCCACGAGGCTCCCGGCTCTGCCTGGCTGTCTTTCATTCTTCTGTGACTTGCGGCTTAGAAGCCAAAAAGATTCTAAAAGCCAGAGAGACCCCAGAAGTCTGGGAAAGTCCTCTTGGTTCCCCATATCTCTCCCCTACTCCCCACCCCCACATGCCTACGTTTTCGCCTCAACTCTGTGAGGGCCGCTCAAGTTCATTCATAAGAACAAGAACTCCGCTCTTAAAGGAGCCGCATTCCTGAGGCGTTTGTGTGAGTGTGGGTGCAGGGGCTCATCTCCTGCCTGTGCTTTGGGGGTCTTGACCTTGGGCACCACCCCCAGCTCTTTTCTGGATATAATGAAGGACCGAATGAAATCAGGTAGCCCCAGGGAGGGATCCCAGGTCATAGATTTCTGCCTGGGTGGTGATTGCCTTTTAGTTTTAACTGATCTTTGAAAGGAGCCCAGGCAAGCAGTTAAGCCGCTTGCCGTGTGTGAGTAATCTCTACTTTTCCATGGGCAACCTCAACCTCCCTGCTGCCCCACCCAGAGAGAACCCAGCCCGACACCCGAGGCTTTTCCTCCCCTCTCCAAGGTCCCCTAGGAGCTGAGGAAGGGCAGGGCAGCTCCTGGGTTTGCCTGAAGCTCTGGCTGCCCACAGGGGCCAGGGATGCTCTGGGACAGATGGAGGAACAGCTGTGCCTGCAGTCAGCTGGGCTGGGCCCCTACAACTCTAGGCCCTCACCCAGTAGGCAGGTGGGTCCTGGCCTCTGAGCCAGGGCAGGAACTGGGGCTGCGCTTCGGCAGCTCTTGTCAGCAAGAGGATTTTCAGGTTGTGGCAGTTGGTGCTGGGTGGGGACAGGTCCGCTGCTGGAGCATGTTCCTCTTCCAACCTGGAAACGAGCATGACTGAGGCCTTGGGGGGAGTTTTTTAAAGATGGTGGGCTGATAAGAATCTGGGGGTGGGGTAGGTCGGGTGGCTTAAGGGAAACGTCTTCAGTATGGACTCCCCCTTTTCCAGGTTCCTAAGAATAGAGAATACCTTTCTTTTCTTGTGGGAAGTGCTATCTAGCTGGGTGGGAATAGAGCAAGACAGATTTGTTCCGCCTGGCAGAATTGTCTGGAGGGATGGTCCTCTCTTTGGAATTTTCTAGGATGGGGACTAGGAAATTGGGTCTCCTTTTATGCTTTTCTCTTCTCCCAAAAGGAACCAAAGAAGAAACAACAGCTGTCCATTTGCAACAAGCTTTGCTATGCAGTTGGCGGGGCCCCCTACCAGATGACAGGCTGTGCCCTGGGGTTCTTCCTACAGATCTACCTGTTGGATGTGGCTCAGGTGAGTGGACTGAGCATGCCAGGGTTCCTGCAGCATCCAAGGTTTTCCCCACCTGTGAAATGGGACTGGGAATCCCTACTTTGCTGCCTGTCAGAGTCACACTGGATGAGAAATAAGGGTTTGGAAGTATCCAGAATGAGAGTCTATATGCCCCAGGAGTCATAGCTGGCAAAGTCAGGCAACTCCTCCTTGTCTGGCAAGAGCAAGAGAGCCTGGAAGGGTAGGCGGTGGTATGAGGGAGAATGGAGCCTGTTGGTGACGCTGTTCTTAGAAGAGACTGGCACACCATGTCCCCAGCTGGACAGCAAGCGGTCAGCTGGCTTGGCTGTGGGGTTGGTAGATATTGCCAGGCATGTGGATGAGGTGCATCTCATTTTCACCTGAGGAGCAGAGGCATGTGGGGGGAGGGAGGGGAAGGCTCAAGTGCTGGACTGAGTTAGGGTGCCCAGTACATGGGATCTTTGACTGGGAGGGTATTTAAGGTGAAGCTGGGCTCCTCTGTACTCGAGAAGCTTTAGCCAGAAGCTTGGCATCCTGAGAATTCATCTTGTCTGAGAGAGTGGGAGGCTGCACAACCACGGATCTCAGGGCTCCCACACTGGCCATCTTTTTTATGTAGTATCGGACTTTGCAAGCAGGGCATCTGAGTTGTATGCATTTATATGTCAGGAACACTGAGCCCCAGAAAGGACAAGTGGCAGCATTCAACAGCTAGTTTTCAAGCAACTTTCATGGGTTGGGCCCTGAGTGGGGTGCAAATATGAGGAACCTGCAGCTAAAGTGTAAAACTGTGTTGTATGTTAAAGTTGGAAGTCTGATTAGGGAGACTGCCATGTGGGAGAGGCCAGAAGTTCCCCAGCTTCCTGGAGCAATAGCAATAGTAGGGTCTTTTTAAATATATTTTTATTAATTTTAGAGAGAAAGGAAGGGAGAGGGAGAGAGAGAGAGAATCATCGATGTGAGAGTGTAACATTGGTCAGCTGCCTCCTGCACAAGATTGAGCCCAAAATCTGGGCATGTGGCGTGACTGGAAATTGAACCAGCAACCTTCCGGTGCATGGGATAACACTCAACCAGCTGAGCCACCCCGGCTGGAGCACAATAGTAGGGACTTGATGGGTGAGGGAGAGACCAAAGAAGCTGTCTATTCAGGCCTAGGAGATTTGGGGGAGGGAATAGCTTGAGTGGGTAGTGATAGGCCACTTTTTAAAAGCTTCTATAGGTTCCTTTTTCCACGTCCAAGATAGAGCTTGAGCCATAAGGTAGGGATCATGACTCCCATTATATAAATGGGGAAATTGAGATCTACCGTGGTCCTAACCAGCAAATGCTAACTCTGGTATCAGGTGGCTGGGGGATCAGGGTTGTGAAAGGGAGGCAAGGAAATCATTCTGGATTCATTCTAATTGATGGGAGTGTTTTCAAGGGCAGTGAAGGGGAGGATGTAAGGGAACAGATCTGGGAAAGTTTCTAAGGAGGCACACAGTGCTATAGCTATCAGAATTGTTACTGTCATTATTAACGAGGCAAGTGAAGGTGCTTAAGGCCTGAGTGAGAGCAGCACAGTCTGCCAAGGGCCTGGCTGAGGAGGGGAGGGAGCCCCTGCTTTTGCCTCCCAGTGAAAGCTGAGGTAGGTAGAAGGATGAAGGGGTCATTTTTTGCCTGTTCCCCATTCCAGGTGGACCCATTCTCTGCCTCTATCATCCTATTTGTGGGCCGAGCTTGGGATGCCTTCACAGACCCCCTGGTGGGCTTCTGCATTAGCAAATCTTCCTGGACCTGTCTAGGCCGTCTTATGCCCTGGTGAGTAGAAGAGGTTCCTTCAAGATGGCAGAAGGCAGGGCTTCAGCATGAATACTACCCTTCAGTTTTTCCATGTGCCTTGTCACAAGCTGAGGGGTGAGGAGAAGGAATGACGCAAAAACCCAAGTGTCGAAATGCTAGCTGAGGTCAGCTACCCCAGGCATGGGGCCTGGATGCCATGCCAGTTTACCTCCAGGCTGGCCAAACTGTTAGATTGAGCAACTTCCCCCTGCCCAAACCCTATTGATTCCCAAGTTCCATTCCCTTCAATGAAACTGGAATTCTAATTTTTCCCACACAGTCACTTCCCATAGTAGGACAGGTAATACTGCATAGTGGTTGAGAGGTTATACTCTGGAGCCAGCCCGACTCATTTTGAATACCAACTTCACCACTTACAGCTGTGCAACCTTAGACAAATCACTTAACATCTCTGAGTCTCAAGTTTCTTCATCTGTAAAATGGGGACAATAATATGCCTATCCCATAGGGTTGTTGTAAGAATTTCAAATGTTATTTTATTTTATTTATAAGTACTTAGAACAGTGCCTGGCACAGATTAAGTGATATCTAATTTGGCACCCCCTCAGAATGACTCCTAGTGGGTGAAGACCGAGAATGGGATATAAGACCCATAACCCCTTGGTACAAAACCTACAGTACTCAGCCTCCGGCTATCTGGCAAGGTAGGAGGGGTGCTACAGATCAGACAGCAAAGGAGGCACATGGGACAGGCGGACAGGCTGGAGCTCTGGTTCCCTCCAGGACATCCTGCTTGGTGGTGGTGGTGGTGTGGGGGGGATATTTCCTTTCATCTCCAGCCCATCCACGCTCAAGTGGGCGCCTTCCTGCCCCTGGGGTGCCCATACCTGGTCTCCGGCCTTCAGCCTTCAAAGCTCTTCCCACAGCCCCCGCCTCTCCCCCACAGCTTCCTTTCCCACGAGCCCCCTCCCACGACAATCCTGCCAGTCCCTGGCTAAGGCCCAGGCTGGGGCCTTTGATCCAAGACTTCAGGGCCAGAGGGCAGGACAGCCTGCCTTACCTGGGCAGCCTGCTCAGGGCTCCCTACGGCCTGGAGCCACACACCCATGAAGCTATTGTACCCGCCTCCCTGGGAGCGAGGCGGCGGAGGCGGGGCTCTACTGCCACATCGCCTCATGAGGCCCAGCCAATGGCAGGCAGCCCCTCTCGCCAGCCCCACAGGCAGCAGTCCAGCCCGGGTTACTCCCAGTCACATTCAGTTCCTCGTCAGCTGCTGGCGAGGAGAAGATGGAGTGTTGACGAAAGCTGACGCCCTTGTTCCCTGAGAAGACACGTGGGTCTGGGAGGGGTGGAGGAGGGCTGGGAGGGAGAACTGGGGAGGCCCTGGGCAGGTGTGGCAGCAGCTTGGTGAAGTTGCTGACGCCCTTCAGGCTGGTTTCTGTTTTAGGACATGTCCTCACCTGTGTGGGTGATACCTCTCGAGTGGCACTACCACCGTTGTCTGAGGGCACACTGGACCACTCATGGGCTGAAGGGCTGCCTTGTAGTATTTTGACCTTCTTCCCGTCCATGCCAGTTAGCACCTAGGACCTGACACCCCTTCTGTCAGTATAGGAAGAGGCTGGGCCTTTCTGAGTTTGTGAGCCACGTGGCCCATTCTCCTCTCAGACTTTAGACCAGATCTGCCCTCAGCCACCATTTAAATCCCCCTTTCAGACCAGGAAGACTTTGACAGATAGTTTCCCGGGGGTTCCCAAGGCTGCCCCATGAGAGGCAGGGTGTCAGCAGGGTCACATGGGGAGGCCGAGATACAGCAGGGCTGGACCTGAGGCCTGACTCCCAGCCCAGTGCTCTCCACAGCTCCCTGGCCGTACTCTTCCCTTTTAGTTTTCCTGGTGTGATAATCACAGCAAACACTTACTGTATTCCAAGCTCTAGTCTACATTTTAATACCAACTTATGTAAGTCTCAAAACGACTTCAACCCTAGAATATAGAACCAAGGTCCTTACCTGACTTGTAAACCCCTATATGACCTGGTGTCCCATTTCCTCTCTAATCTTACCTCCTAATTGCATGGTGCATGCTCACTCCACTCCAGCCTCACTGGCCTCCTTGCTATTCCTCATACGTGCCCGGCACAATTCCCACCTGAGGATGTTTGCACTAACTGTTCCCCTTGCCTGACACACTCTTGCCTCAGACATCTGCAAGGCCAACTCCCTCCTCTCATTCAAGTCTTGGCACAGATGTCACCTTCTCAAAGAAGGCTACCTTGTCTACTCAGTTGTGAATTGCACCCCCATACTCCTAATTCCCATTTAGCCTGCTTTATTTCTTTAACCCATAGCAATTAATCACATTTTATTTATTATTTTTTATTATTTTTAAAAATTTCTACCCAAGGATATTTTTCCATTGATTTTTAGGGAGAATAGAAGAGAAGGGAAAGACAGAGAGAAACATCGATGTGAGAGAAACACATCCATTGGTTGCCTCCTGCACGAGCCCCAACCAGGGCCCAGGCTGGGTAGGAGCCTGCAACCAAGGTACGTGCCCTTGACCAGGACCCTTCGGTCTGCAGGCCGACACTCTATTCACTGAGCCAAACCAGCTAGGGCTTAATCAACTTTTAATATGTTTATATGACTTTTTTGTGGTAAAATATACATACCAAAGTTGACCATTTTAACTTTGTTGTTAATCCTCATTTTCCCCCCATTTATTTATTTATTTTTAATTTTTTTTCCTCCACTGATTTTTAGAGAGTGTGGAAGGAGTGGGAGAGACAGAGAGAAAGAAAAGAAACATTGATGTGAGAAAGAGACATCAATTGGTTGCTTCCCTCACACGCCCCGACTGAGGGCCTCCGAGATGGAGCCTGCAACCAAGGTGCATGCCCTTGACCAAAATCAAACCCTTGACCCTTTAGTCTGCAGGCCAACGCTCTAACCACTGAGAAAACTAACTAGGATTTAACCATTTTTAAGTGTGCAGTTTAGTGGCATTGAGTATACTCTCATTGTTGTGTGACTTACTAACCATCCATCTAAGCTGAAACTCTATCCAGGGGTCCTCAAACTTTTTAAACGGGGGGCCAGTTCACTGTCCCTCAGACCGTTGGAGGGCCGGACTATAGTTAAAAAAAAAACTATGAACAAATTCCTATGCACACTGCACGTATCTTATTTTGAAGTAAAAAAACAAAACGGGAAGAAATACAATATTTGTATTTGCATGTGGCCCACGGGCCGTAATTTGAGGACCCCTGCTCTATACCATTAAACAGTAACTCCCTATTCCTCCTCTCCCTAACCCCTGGCAACTACCATTCTTTTTATCTCTGTGAATTTGACTACTCTAGTTATGACATATAAGTAGAATCATACAGCATTTGTCCTTTCGTGTCTGGCTTATTTCGGTTAACATAATGTCTTCAAGGTTCATCTGTGTTGTAGCATGTGTCAGAATTTCATTCCTTCTTAAGGCTGTATAATATACATATTAGATGTGTATAATATATATCCTCCCCTTCCTCAGGATCATCTTCTCCACACCCCTGGCCATCATTGCCTACTTCCTCATATGGTTCGTGCCTGACTTCCCACAGGGCCAGATCCTATGGTACCTGCTTTTCTATTGCCTCTTTGAGACACTAGTCACGGTGAGTGTGGGCACCTCCCCTGGATGTGAGGGCAGTTCCCTGGGGCCTCTAGGGTTGGTGCCCAAAGCCACATCTGTTTGTCCATCGTCTGACTGGCCTAGGGCCTCTCTTCCATGCCAGTGTTTCCACGTTCCCTACTCAGCTCTCACCATGTTCATCAGCACAGAACAGAGTGAGCGGGATTCGGCCACTGCTTACCGTAAGTCTCTCCCTAACCCACTGATCCCACCTACTAGGAACCCTGGGTCCCCCATTACTTGACCGTCCGGCCACATTTCTTCCCTTGCTGGGAATGAATATGAAACTGTCTTAAAAATAACTCAATCCCCTTATGGCTCTGGTGAGACCAGACACTAGTCTAGACCAAAGGCAGGGACTAGTCAGAGGTCACACAGAGCAAGGATATGAGTTTAGTGGTTCTCAACCTTCCTAATGCTGTGACCCTTTAATACAGTTCCTCATGTTGTGGTGACCCCCAACCATAAAATTATTTTCGTTGCTACTTCATAACTGTAATTTTGCTACTGTTATGAATCATAATGTAAATATCCGATATGCAGGATGTATTTTCATTGTTCACGACCCACAGGTTGAGAACGGCTGGAACTTAGGCCAAGGTGCCATCTGCCCCACCACCCTATGGCCACCCTACTTGGAGCTGCTACCATGATCTGGGGCTAGAATTTGGCTTCTGCTCATCTGAACTTCCTCCCTTGGGGCCCACAACCCATGGGTCCCCTTCAAAGAACCTTCTCTTTATTGCTTAGGGATGACTGTGGAGGTACTGGGCACAGTGCTGGGCACAGCGATCCAAGGGCAAATCGTAGGCCAAGCAAATATGCCTTGTCTTGAGGACCCCAAAGATTCAGCAGTGGCCACGGAAGATGCCAATCATACACACAGCACCACCTCACTCAGAGAAACGGTGAGGCCCCTGTCAGGGCATGGGTTTGGGGAGATGAGGAACAATGGGGTGGTTTGCAATCATCCTCAAAACAGTAATAGTGTTGCTAAATGTTGGACATTTGATATGCAAACTATTAATGTGACCATGGCCACTTTTAGATAAGGAAACTGAAGCATAGAGAGGCTAAATAATTTGCCTCTCTATGAGTGGTGATAGAGTTAGTGAGTTGCCGAAACTAGATTTGGGAGAGATTTATCTGTGGGTTCTCAGACTCCATAGCCGGCTTCTTAAAATTTTGTTCTACTGGACTTTTCCAGCAGAACAGCCTTGGGAAACAGCAATAGGCCGAGGATGACTTTTCCATTTCACAGATGAAGTCAGTGAGGCCTCAGAATAGAAGGACTGGTCCAAGGTCACTGAGTGGAGCTACTGAGTTGAGATGAGACCAGACTGACTGTCTCTCTATGTTGCCTTTATCCCGCTTTATAGAAAAATGCCTACCTGCTGGCAGCAGGGGTCATAGCCTCCATCTATGTCATCTGTGCTGTCATCCTGGTCCTGGGCGTGAGGGAACAGAGAGGTGAGAAGCCGTGAGGCGGGTGGGGTGCAGGCCCCAGCACAGAATGGCTTTGTCACTCTGCCTGGGTCTCAGGCTTTGGAAGGAGCTTCTGCTCTCTTTCCTTACTGTTCCCTCTGGTCCCCAGAAGCCTATGAGACTCAGCAGGCTGAGCCGACACCCTTCTTTCGGGGCCTCCGACTGGTCATGAGCCATGGCCCATATATTAAGCTTATTGCTGGCTTCCTCTTCACCTCCCTGGCTTTCATGGTGAGTGGGGGTCTGACATGTTCAGCCTAGATGGGGGAGGAGGTGAGCAGAGGACTCAGGATGTGACAAGCCTGAGAGATGGTGGAGTGAGGGGTGGGGGTAAGCAGAGACCCCTGGAGCATAGGGAATGTCTTGGGGAGGCCCAGCCCCAATATCACGTGTTTCTTTGTGCTTCCCCCCTCCCTTGTCCTGTCTCCCAGCTGGTGGAGGGGAACTTCGCCTTGTTTTGCACCTACACCTTGGGCTTCCGAAACGAATTCCAGAATCTGCTCCTGGCCATCATGGTGAGTGTGGGGCCCTGAGGCTGGGTAGGCAGCCTGGGCTGAAGTGGCAGAGATTGCGAGATGGTTCTTAGGAGAGTCAGAGGGTATTTCTGAGACTGACCCAAGGTCATAAAGGGGTGAAGGAGGTTTCTCAAAATAATTTGGTTGGATCTGACCTATCATTGCTTAGATAGGAACGTGAAAAAGTTTGGGTGCGTGTATGAAATCCATTATGTTGTACCCTTAAACTACTAATACAATGTTGCATGTCAATTATATCTCAATAACATGGGATGGGAGGAGGGAAGAAAGAGTTTGGAGTTAAATGGAACAACACTGGCCATCTTTTTTATGTAGTAGAAAACTCCTTGCTTGGAGTTAAGTGTCCAAGCAAGAGCAAAGAGGTAGAGGCCAGGAACTGTAGAACTTCGGCTCAGTGTGCTCAGAAAAGGCAGGAGGTGAGGTTGGAACCTATTCTCAGCCCCCTTTGGGAGCCATCAAAGGTGCCTGTCAACTTCCTCACTGCTCAGATGAGGTCATCTGGCAGTCAGGCAGGGCTGGGAGTACCTTTGGGGTCCTGGGAAGGGCAGGAGGGGTTCCACAGCTCTAACCCACTTCCCTCACCCCTTTTACATCTACAGCTCTCGGCCACATTCACCATTCCCTTCTGGCAGTGGTTTCTAACCCAGTTTGGCAAGAAGACGGCTGTATATATTGGGATCTCAGTGAGTGGGACTAAAGGGGGAAATGCCTGCCCTGGTGGTTGCTGGTGGGAGCTTCCCAGCTGACTCATCTTCCTGTACCCACTTCCCTAGTCAGCAGTACCATTTCTCATCCTGGTGGCCCTCATAGAGAGTAACCTGATTGTCACGTATGTGGTAGCTGTGGCAGCTGGCATCAGTGTAGCAGCTGCCTTCTTACTACCCTGGTAAGTATATAGACCCACCTGGGTATATTTCCCAGTTCCCCACCCCCACTTCTAAAGTTCCTTTGGGATAATTCTGTGAGGGCTTCTCTTCTCGAAGGCCATTCTGTGGGCCCAGGTTGCAGGTGTGGGGCAGGTCTTCCCATATAGTTATACAGGTTGTAAACTGTACAAGAACACCTAATCAGCTCTGGCTGGTGTTGCTAGGTGGTTTAGAACATTGGCCTGCCCACCAAGGGGTCCGGGGTTCGATTTCAGGTCAAGGGCACATACCTGGGTTGCAGGTTCGATTCCTACCCTGGTCAGGGTACATGTGGGAGGCAACCAATCGATGTGTCTCTCACACATTGATGTTTGTCTCCCCGCTTCTCCCCCTCCGCCCCTCCCCTTAACCCCCCACCCCTCTCAAAAAAAAAGTCAATGGAAAAATTATCCTTGGGCGAGGATTTAGAAAAAAACACACAAAAAACCCCCACACCTAATCAGACTGAGAAATGGGGGCTTGAGTCTAGTCTGCATGCTCCTAGTCCAGTGGAGCACCTGGTGGGGCTAGTTCACCATAGGAAGGAAGGGGCCGTAATCACATCAAGTTGCCATCTCCTCACTGAGCTGTGTCCATGGGGCTGCAAACTCCCAGAGAGCCGCCTCTTCTCACTGACACAGAGAGGTACCGAATGGGCTAGTAGGGGCCTGGGGTTGCTAGGTGGGTGGGTCCTCATGGCTGTCACTACTCTGTACAGGTCCATGCTGCCCGATGTCATTGACGACTTCCACTTGAAGCACCCCCATTCCCATGGAACTGAGCCCATCTTCTTCTCCTTCTATGTCTTCTTCACCAAGTTCGCCTCCGGAGTCTCACTGGGCGTCTCTACCCTCAGTCTTGAGTGAGTAAGGTGGGGGCCTGGGACAGTGCTGGACAGGTACAGGCCCCAGGCATCCCATCCTTACCACTCGCCTTCCTACTGGGTCCCACAGCTTTGCCGGGTACCAGACCCGTGGCTGCTCCCAGCCAGCACCCGTCAGGTTTACATTGAAGATGCTGGTGACAATGGCTCCCATAGTCCTCATCCTACTAGGCCTGCTGCTCTTTGAGCTGTACCCCATTGATGAGGAAAAGCGGCGGCAGAACAAGAAGGCCCTCCAGGCTCTGAGGTGAGTGAGGGAGGGGACAGGGAGGTGGGGGAGAGGCACCATCCAGACTAAGTCCTCAGCTTATGCATTCTGTGGCCATCCCAGCCTTCCACACACCTTCCCTTGACAGCTCTTCCTCCACCCCTTTCCCCTGGAACTTATAATGGTTCCAGCTGATATTTCGCTTTTTAATATATTTCTTATTGATTTCAGAGAGGAAGGGAGAGGGAGAGAGAGGTAGAAACATCAATGATGAGAGAGACTCATTGATCGGCTGCCTCCTGCATGCCCCCCACTGGGGATCGAGCCCACAACCTGGGCATCGAGCCCACAACCTGGGCATATGCCCTTGACTGGAATCGAACCCAGGACCCTTCAGTCCGAAGGCCGATGCTCTGTCCACTGAGCCAAACCAGTCAGGGCCCAGCTGATATTTCTTAAACATATAGTTGCATGCCAAGTGGTTTTACACTTATTTGTTCATTCAACAAATGCTTATTGGAAGCCTACTGTGTGGTAGGCATTGCTCTAGTGAATGAAACAAAAATCCCTGCCCTCAATGGTTGAGCTCAATGGTTGAGCGATGACCTATGAACCAGAGGTCACAGATTGGTTTCTGGTCAGGGCATGCCCAGGTTGTGGGTTCACTCTCCAGTGTAGGGCATGCAGGAGTCAGCCAATCAATGATTCTCTCTCATCATTGATGTTTCTATCTCTCTCTCCCTCTCTGAAATCAATAAAAAAACATATGTATATATTTTTAAATCCCTGCCCTCAAGGAGTTTTAGAGAATGTACATTCATGACCTTCTGTAGTCCTCCGACAACCCTAGGTGTCACAGGGCACTATGATTCCCACTCTGCAGGTGAAGAAACTCAGGCTTAACCAGGAAGAGTGACTGGCCCAGCTGATAAAGGGTAGAGCCGGGTTTGAGGCCTGGAGCTCTGACTCCACACCATGTACTCTTCATGGCACTCCTGGCATGCAGGACCTCAGGTGTGGCCTGAGCCCTGCCTTTTGGGAGACCAGAGGGCAGGGTGGAGTGAGTCATGCCAGCCCATCAGCCAGCCTAGGTCAGAGCATACTCCTTGGGCTTGTAATGTCTTGTAGCAAGAACAGTGATTAGACCAACCAGCAGTTTCTGGGCTGAAAGGGAGAGTATTTCATTTTCATTTATTTATTTATTAGTAGCCCTGCGCGCCAGTAGCTCTCTGCGGAGCCTGGCCCCTTCTCGCCTGCTGCCCAGAGGCTCTCTGCGGCCCAGAGGCCCATCCACAGCCTGGAAATGCAAATGACTGCCCTCCCTGTTCTCAGGAACTCCGATAAAGGGCTTCCTTCCACTTTCGCTGGCTTTCACCCCTGTGCCTCGCCACCAGCCCCTCCTGTCACACTATCCTCCACCCCCTCCACCCTCTGGCCGCCCAGACTTGACCTTGCCTGGGAGTTGGGGGCCACTTGACTCTGTTCAGCTCGCCGGTTCCTTCTCTTCTTACGCAAGTGTTCCGTACCCGGGCCTGGCCAGAGGCCCATCCACGGCTGGGCGCGGAATGCTTGCCTCATCACCGCAGCGATGAAGCAAGCGTTCCTCCAGGCCGCTCACGCTGCCCTCCCGGGACTGGGGGGCTCCAGCGAGCTGAGCGGACTGGGTGCCGCCATCTTGTGGCTATGGGCGCCGCCATATTTGTGATGGTTAATTTGCATATTACCCTTTCATTAGATAGGATTTTAAAACCCTCACCCAAGAACATGATTAGAGAGAGAAAGGGGGTTGGGGCAGAAAAAGAGGGAGGGGGAGAAAGAGAAACATGAAAGAGAAACATCGATCAGTTGCCTTCCATAAGTGCCCTGACCATGGAGCCTACAATCCAGGAACCCAGGTATGTGCCCTGACCAGGAATCAAATTGGCAACCTTTTGGTGCACAGGATGACACTCAACCCACTGAGCCACTCCGGCCAGGCAAGAGACAGGGAGGGTTTTAGACTTGCCTGACAGCTGGCTAAGATTGCAGGGCCAAAGATTATGCAAGGAAGTAG
This sequence comes from Myotis daubentonii, assembly GCF_963259705.1. NCBI lineage: Eukaryota > Metazoa > Chordata > Mammalia > Chiroptera > Vespertilionidae > Myotis > Myotis daubentonii. The sequence goes on along the minus strand of NC_081842.1, from coordinate 193,384,083 downwards.
GCAGGTGGGGACAGGGAAGGGGTAAGTATGATTCTTCTAACCTGTCTTCTCTGGCTCTTGCAGGGAAGAGGCCAGCAGCTCAGGCTGCTCTGACACAGACTCTACAGAGTTGGCTAGCATCCTCTAGGATCCGCTGTGTTGCCTGAAGTCACCAAGCACAAGGCCTGAGTCACCAGGTCACCCGAGGAATCTGGGCCTGCTTGCCTGCTCCAGGTGCCAGGAAGGGAGCCAAAGACTTGAGAGTATGTGGCCCAGGACACCTCCAATGCCCACCTTGGGCAGTCTATTCATACAGCCACCTGCCTCTCTCCCCGCCCATGGGGCTGAGCCCTGGGGCTGCTACTGTGAATATGCCAAGGACTGATGGGGTCTAGCCCAGGACACTAATGTAGAAACATTTTATACGGACACTAATTAATAACTTAATGACTGTGTATATAGCTATGTGTGTGTATGTATATGTCTGTGAGCTATTAATGTTATTAATTTTCATAAAAGCTGAAAAACAGAGCACTATGTTTCTGTCTTTGTCCTTCACCACTGAGGCCTTCTGTGCCAAAATTCAGATAGTGAGAAGGAAGCACTGAGCCAAATGGACCCTGGCTAGGGAGAATGAGTCTAGAGGTGTGATAACAGCATTAGCTAACATTAACTAAACACCTATCTGTACCAGGCATAATGTGGAGTATTTTTTTTTTTAGAGGCACAGTGCACAAATTTGTGCACCAGTGGGGTCTCTCGGCTTGGCCTGTGGGATCAAGCTGAAACCCGCTCTCCAACATCCCCCAAGGGGACCTGAATTGCAAGAGGGTTCAGGCCAGGCCAAGGGACCCCACTGGTGCATGATTGGGGCTGGGGAGGGATGCTGGAAGTTGGCCAGCCAGGGAGGGACCGTGGGAGGGCTCCATGCCCGGACTCCAGAAGCAAGGTAACCTACTGGTTGGAGCATCTGCCCCCCCTCCCTGGTGGTCAGTGCACATCATAGCGGGTGGTTGAGTGGCCTTAGCATATCATTAAGCTATTACACTTTGATTGGTTGACCGGATGACCAGATACTTAGCATATTAGGCTTTTATTATATAGGATTTTTAAAAAAATTTCAGAGAGTAAGGGAGAGGGAGAGAGAGATAGAAGCATCAATGATGAAAGAGAATCATTGATCGGCTGCCTCCTGCATGGCCCACACTGGGCCCACAACCTGCAAATGTTCCCTGATGGGGAATTGAACCATGATCTGGTGCCGGAAGCCAGTCCATCCTTGCTGCTTGACACAGTCGCTGCAGGGAAGAAACATCTGCACAGCATATGTTTCAGGGGACCTGGCATATATGGCATACTGTTCTTAATATGTTTGCTCACCCTCTTGGCGCTATGTGTTTTAACCAAGGTCACCTCTCCAAGAAAGGTTGTTTCCCCAGGTAGGGATTTTTCCCTGAAGTTAGGGAGGGAATAAAATCCCTTAACTAAGTGCCAGGTGGGTAGTTAATCACTTTAACTATGAACAATCACCCTTAAACTACATAATCTTTACTCCCTGGAATGGAGATAAGAAATGCCCTAACCTTTGGAATAGAAATTGACAGGATTAAAATCAACTGGTATAAATACAGATGTAACAAGACAATAAAACACAGAACCTGGCTGGGGAACCTAACCAGAACTTGGCTAGAGATCCTGGCTAGGCTGCTGATCAACTGAATGCTGTCTCCGTGTCATTCCTTCTTTGCCGACTCTGTCCACACCTTTGGGGACCCCTGGACCTGCTGGGGTTGGACCCCAGCATCTGGTGCCCAAACAGGGACTTAAACCCTGGACCCTCAGAACTTGGCTGGAGATCCTGGACAGAACTTGGTTAGAGATCCTGGCTAGGCTGCTGATCAACTGAATTCTGTCTCCGTGTCATTCCTTCTTCGCCGACTCTATCCACACCTTTGGGGACCCCTGAACCTGCTGGGGTTGGACCCCAGCATCTGGCACCCAGCAATCTGGTTCATTGGTCAACGCTCAAGCACTGAACCACAGTGGCCGGGCATGGTATGGAGTCTTTGCATTCACTTTGTGGGTGTTCTCAACCCTGGAAACCATCCTGCTATGTCAGAATTTGTCCCCATGTTATTTATTTTTTAAAAAGAACTTTATTGATTTTAGAGAGAGGAAGGGAGAGAGAGGAAAACATCAATCAGTTGCTTCCCACACATACCCTGACCAGGGATGCAACCCACCACCTTTTGGTGTGCAGGATGATGCTCCAACCAACTGAGCCACACCAGCCAGGGCTGGACTTGCACCCATTTTAAAGATGAGGAGCCCTGGCAGGTGTTCCTCAGTGGTTAGAGTGTTGGCCTGCACACCAAGGGGCTGCAGGATTGATTTTATGCCCCTGTTGGGGTGTGTGTAGGAGGCAATTTTATCCATGTGTCTCTCTTCGATGTTTCTCTCTCCCCTTCCACTTACTAAAAGAAAAAAAAAAATCAAAGGGGGTGGAGGGAAAGATGAGGAAACTGAGCTCCAGTGTTGAGAGGAACTTGGCTAACATCACATAGCCAAGAGGACCTAACGAATTCCACCTTAGGTCTGTGAGACTCCAATACGTTCACCACCAACCTCTGCTCCCCTTTGTCTGATAATGACTGATCTACTGTCAGATAGTAGCTCTGCCCAGACCCACACTGGGTGTTTTGCATCCTGTGTAGGCCTGAGTATGTGGGCCTGGCTGTGCTAGGGCAGGTTCTGTGTGATGGTCCATGTGGTGTCCTAGAGTCCTGCGATTCTTCACAATTGTTGGAAAGTGAGAATGTACCTGACTGGGTATCTGTGTGTTAGTTGAAGAGGGGTTTCACTGGTGTGCGGTGAAAACCACCTCTGGCAGGGAGCACAGTGGCAGGAGGTGGGGAGATTGAAAGCCTAGTTTGTAGCATGTGCCTATTTCCACAGTGTAAACACTCCCACTATAACCAGTTTCTAGTTCTACATTCTTGCAAAATTCCTGAAAATTTAACAGTTGGCTCTTGCAAATAGATAGGAGCCTGCCCTGGCACATCACTGGATTTTATCCACTTTAAAAAAATATATATTTTATGGAGCCCTAACCGGTTTGGCTCAGTGGATAGAGCGGCAGCCTGCGGACTCAAGGGTCCCAGGTTCAATTCCAGTCAAGGGCATGTACCTTGGTTGCGGGCACATCCCCAGTAGGGAGTGTGCAGGAGGCAGCTGATCGATGTTTCTCTCTCATCGATGTTTCTAACTCTCTATCCCTCTCCCTTCCTCTCTCTAAAAAAATCAATAAAATATATTAAAAAATATATATATATATATATATATATATATATTTGATTTTTTTAGAAACATCGATGAGAGAGAAACATCAATCAGCTGCCTCCTGCACACTCCCTACTGGGGATGTGCCTGCAACCAAGGTACATGCCCTTGACCGGAATCGAACCTGGGACCCTTCAGTCTGCAGGCTGGCGCTCTATCCACTGAGCCAAACTGGTTAGGGCAAGGATTTTATACACTTAAGCCAAGCTCCAAAAATCAGAAAAAGTAAAGCTGTTAGGATCAGGAGCTACCAGTCCAAACTCTTTATTTTATCGATTGATAACTGAGGCCCAGAGAAGAGAAGCCTTATGAGTACTTAAACTTGGGTGTGGGGCTCCATTTTTTGCTAATGAAGTTCCGCCATGCCACTTATCCTATGTAATAAAGAGGTAATATGCAAATTAACCCTCACACCCTCACAAGATGGCTGCCTATGACCAGGCCAGTAGGGGTGTTAGTGAGGGATGACCAAATGATTGAACAAGCAGGCTGCCTGGGGCGACCAGGCCAGCAGAGGGGGTAGTAGGGGGCAACCAGGCCCGGCAGGGTGGGGCAGTTAGGGGCAACCAGGCTGGCAGTGGGGGACAGTTAGGGGCGACCAGGACGGCACGCAGAGGCAGTGAGGGGCGATCAGGTTGGCGGGGGGGGGGGGGGCGGGGGGGACGCGGTGGGGCAGTTAGGGGCGACAAGGCAGGCAAGCAGGTGAGCGATTAGGAGCCAGTAGTCCAGGATTGTGAGAGGAATGTCTGCCGGTTTAGGCCTGATCCCCGGGATCGGGCCTAAACCGGCAGTCGGACATCCCCCAAGGGGTCCCGGATTGGAGAGGGTGCAGGCTGGGTTGAGGGAACCCTCCCACCCCATGAACGAATTTTGTGCACCAGGCCTCTAGTAAATTTATAAAGTGATACTAACAGGCACTTAATAAAGATCAGTTTATTAGTGAATGCTAACCACCAAGTCCTGTTGTTGTTTTTTAAAATTTCTGTGCTTTTATTTAAATTTTTATTGTTAATACTATTGTTCTCCATCCTCCACCCCCTTTGCCCACCTTCACCCAGCCCCTGCCCCCACCCACCCCTTGACCCTCACTGCACTATTGTCTGTGTCCATGGGCTATGCATATATGTTCTTTAATCCTTTCACAAGTCCTGTGTTTTTTTTAATTGTTTTTAATTTCCTAAAGCACTCACACTTGCTTCTTTCCCATGCCTACAATTATTAGATGTTATCTTCTCTTCTTTCCCATCCCTACAATTATTTATCAGAACACCAAAACCAGCATTCTCACTGATCTGTCTTTGATTTGATCTCATATTCCTCCTACAAACTACCCAAGATAACCAAGCAGCTCTCCTGTTTAGAAACTCTCCTGTGAGTCCCTGTTGCCTTTAGGAGGAAGTTTGAGAGCCCCTCTAGCCTCACCAGCCCCAGATCGAGATATAAGCCCTTTTTGTAGGCCACTGACCAGCCCTGAAATATACCTCTGGCCTCTGGTCCCCCTGGCAGACATTGGCCCAATGTGTCTTGGTGTCAGTATGCTTCTCCAAAGTCATTTTTGACCCCCTACCCTTAGGGGCAGCTTTGAAATTTCCATGCTCACTTCATTGTGGTCTCCCACATGAGTCCAGGGCCAGGCATAGTGGGCTGGGGCTTGTGGAGCTAAATAAACACGAGCTATGTCAAGAGGGCTTTGTGAGCCAGGCCCAATTCCTAGTGACCCACTACGATGCTTCTCTCTTGGCTTCCCCCAACTGTACACTTGGGATTTGGAAATGAAAACCCTTGCCTCTCTCCAGTTTCATGCTCACATAAAATTGTTCTTTTTTTTCAAATTTGTTTTCCTTTTCAAAGACCCCCAATGGAGGGTTTGGGGGTGGTATAGGTGGGCGAGTGGGAAAGCAGTCTGAGGTCCCAGAACCCCCTCGGGTCACTGGCTACTCCAGGTTCCTTTTGGACAGCTCATATCTCCCCATCCTTGGGGAGAAGTGCCATCCTGACTTTCTTTCCACTTGGATCCAGCATTACCAAAAACCCCCGCTTCTCCCCTTTTGACCCTGTCCTCAGCAAATCCACACAACCCCTTCCAAATCCCTGCCAAGGCCCAGCTGTAGCTTTGGCTCCACCAGCTGGAGGAAAGGAGCAACGTCTTTCACTATTGCAAAGAAGGAATTCCAGTCTGTCATTGACTGGCTTTGTGATCTTGATTATCCATTTATTGAACAAATATTTATAATGGGCCTACTATGTGTCATGCACCAGCTACACCCTGAAGATAGAGTGGTGAACAAATTAGGGCTTACATTCTCAGTGGAGACCAACGACAATGAAGGGACATATAAAGAAGTTCAGATTGTAATAAGCACCAGGAAAGAAAGAAGCAAGTTGATAAAGGGAACTTGTGTGGGGGTTATTTTAAATTGATGAAAGAATTTTCTGAAAAAGTGATGTTTGTCTTAAAGCATGAAGGAGAATTAACAGACATCGAAGAGCTTCTAGGAAAGCAATGCAGGTGGAGGAGACAGCTAGTGCAAAGACCCTGAAGTAGAAAAGAGCTTGGTGACTTCAAGTACTGGAAGAAAACAGTGTGGCCAGAGTGGAGGGAACAAGAGGGCAGATGGTATGAGGTGAGTCTAGAGCAGCGATGGTGAACCTTTTGAGCTCGACGCGTCAGCATTTTGAAAAACCCTAACTTAACTCTGGTGCCGTGTCACATATAGAAATGTTTTGATATTTGCAACCATAGTAAAACAAAGATTTATATTCTTGATATTTATTTTATATATTTAAATGCCATTTAACAAAGGAAAATCAACCAAAAAAAATGAGTTCGCGTGTCACCTCTGACACGCGTGTCATAGGTTCGCCATCACTGGTCTAGAGAGGAATACAAGAATAAGACCATCCAGGGCCTTGTAGCCCACAGTGAGAGTTTTGCCATTTTTTAAAATATATTTTTATTGAGAGGAAGGGAGAAGGAGAGAGAGATAGAAATATCAATGATAAGAGAGAATCATTGATTGGCTGCCTCCTGTATGCCCCCTACTGGGGATCAAGCCCACAACCCAGGCATATGCCCTTGACTGGAATCGAACCAACACCCTTCAGTCCCCAGGCCGACACCCTATCCACTGAGCCAAACCAGCTAGGGTGAGAGTTTTAATTTTATTTTGAGACCAAAGAGCCATTAAAGAGACTTAAACAAAAGTGATTTCTTTTTCTTTTTTTTAAATGAAGACAGTGGCAGATGGCACAGTGCTTTGTAGACCATGTTAAGCACTTTGATCTTTATCCTAAGAGCAGAAAGAAGCCACTGATGAATTTTAAGTAGGAGAGTCATATGCTAGATCAAGATGTGGACAGCCCTAACTGGTTTGGCTCAGTGGTTAGAGCATCGGCCTGCGGACTGAAAGGTCCCAGGTTCGATTCCAGTCAAGGGCATGTACCTTGGTTGCAGGCACATCCACAGTAGGAGGTGTGCAGGAGGCAGCTGATTGATGTTTCTCTTTCATCGATGTTTCTAACTCTCTATCCCTCTCCCTTCCTCTCTGTAAAAAATCTATAAAATATATTTTTAAAAAAAAGATGTGGACAAAAAAGGGGCTCAGATTTATATCTGATATAAAGTAGCCTCATAGGGTTGAATCATATAATTTCTAAACTGGGCAGGTCAAGGCAGGTAGTCACTGGCTCAGGGCTATAAAAATTTTAATCTTTGCCTTAAGCAAGCCCTATCCCTTGTCATATATATATATATATATATATATATATATATTAGAGGCCCAGTGCACAAAAATTTGTGCACTGGGGGGCGGGGTTCCTCAGCCCGGCCTGTACCCTCTTGCAGTCTGGGACCCCTCGGGGGATGACCACCTGCTGGTTTAGGCCTGCTCCCCAGGGGATTGGGCCTAAGCTGGCAATCAGACATCTCTCTGGCAGCCCGGCAGCCCTCAGGGGATGTCAACTTGCCAGCGGGGAGCAGACCTAAGTTGCAGTCAGACATCTTTAGCGCTGCTGAGGAGGCAAGAGAGGCTCCCACCACCACCGCTGTACTGGCAGCCATCAGCCTGGCTTGTGGCTGAGCAGAGCTCCCCCATGTGGGAGCACACTGATCACCAGAGGGCAGCTCCTGCATTGAGCATCTCCCCCCTGGTGGTCAGTGTGTGTCATAGTGACCAGTCATTCCCAGTCTTTCTGCTGTTAGGGTCAGTTTGCATATTACCCTTTTACTATATAGGATAGAGGCCTGGTGCATGGGTGGGGGCCGGCTGGTTTGCCCTGAAAGGTGTCCCGGATCAGGGTGGGGGTCCTGCTTGGGTGCCTGGCCAGCCTGGGTAAGGGGCTGATGGCTTTTTGCAGCTGGTCACACCCCCACTGGGGTGCCTGGCCAGCCTGGATGAGGGGCTGATAGCTGTTTTCAGGCTGGCCACACCCCCTTTAGGGTGGGGGTCCCCACTGGGGTGCCTGGCCAGTCTGAGTGAGGGGCTGAGGGCTGTTTTCAGGCTGACCGGCAACTGAAGCTCCCAGCCTCTCCTTTTTTTCTTTTTATTCTGGGATTTATTTACCCTCGATAATTGAAACTTTGTTGCTTTTGGAGCTTAGAGCAGGCTGCAGCAGGCGGAGAACCTTGGCTTCCTCCATCACTGGAGCAAGCAAGCCTCCTGCTCGCTTCAGCTGCGTGGCTGCTGGCCGCCATCTTTGTTGGCATTTAATTTGCATATCTTGCTGATTAGCCAATGGGAAGCGTAGTGAAGGTATGGTTAATTACCCTTTTTGTCTTTTATTAGATAGGATATATATATATATTGATTTTCAGAGAGGAAGAGAGAGATAGAGACATCAATGATGAGAGAGAATCATTGATCGACTGCCTTCTACATTTCCCACACTGGGATCGAGTCCGCAACCTGGGTATGTGCCCTAAGGGAATTGAACCGTGACCTCCTGGTTCATCCACTGAGCAATGCTGGCTAGGTTCCCTTGTTCTTATGCATCTAGGTTAACACACCTTTGAAATGTCAAACTAATTCTCCTTTTCAGACCCTTAGGAGGTGTAGCCATCCTCAAGGAGTACATAATCTTGTTAACTATCCTGTAATCCCCACCTTGCTTTCTCCCACCTTCATATAATCTTCCTTAGTTCCCTTAATTCCAAAGTATAAAAGGAAATGCAAAATTGTCATTCTCCAGAGTACTTGTGATCTTGGTTCCCAGTATGTCATCAATTTGGCTCAAATTCTTAAGAAATTTTCTACATGTTTGGACATTCTTACTTGGACAAAGAATTTAGAAAGACCATATCATCTGCTTTGTGGAGAAAATATTGAAGGAAGTGAAAGTGGAAGCAGGATGAGTTGTGTAGAGACTGCTCTTGCAATATTCTTAAGCAATGAAAAGGACCAGACTGGGTGGTGATAACATAGTAGGTAGTTAGACATAAGCAGAGTAGAAATGATAAACCAGCATTGGACAATTATAAGGTGGGACCTTGCCCCCAGGGTGACCTTTCCTCCCCTAGCATATCGAGCTTTAGAACCCCTGACCTTTCATACCTTTGGTCATACGGTTGGGCCCCTTCCCTTGCCTTTCCTCCCCAGGCATGTTGTTAATCATGCATTAGACCCACTTAGAGGAGGAACAAGGAGGACAGAGTATAACCTCATATAACGCCCATAAAAGCCCTTGCAGGACCACTCCCTTAAGCATTAAGCCCTCTGGCCCCATCAAACAATTTTAGGAACAAAGCCTCAGGTCTGTTCACCATAGAGACAGAGTTTTGGTCAAACCAGAGATAACATCTAGGCCTAAGTTGTGTTTCAGCTCCAGGCCCGGAAAAGCAGCAAGGCCAGCCCAGTGACAGCATGGCTGATGTCAGGACCAGCTACAATGACCAATGATCCCCTGCCCTGGAGCTGACCCATCAGTGGAGACCAAAACCCTCAGAAGACACACCTGGAAAAGCTATTCTATTGAGATCCTCCCCTGAGATCTCCCCTAAAAACTCCTCCTTTGGAAACCAGATGAAAGCCTTTAAGACAAAAGACCCAGTGGAGCTCTCTTTGGAGCATGCCCAAGCCTTTCCCCCTCTTCTTCCCTGAGGTGAGTTTTCTTTGCCTTTCTCCTAAGCTTTGTAACTTGTTTCCTGAGCCCTTGCAGCCCAGCTGGCCCACTTCTTCTATCTCTGTGACTTTCTAAATAAACTTTCACTGGTGATATGAGTTCCTTGGCTCTGAATTTTTTCAAGGACTGATAGCTAACATCTGGTGCTGTTTCGCTGTTAACAGTGGCAGTGAAAATGGAAAGAAGACAGATTTGACAGCTGGATGGCCTGGATAATAAAGAGAGATTGGGGTGGGGGGGGGCGGGGGAGAGGGAAAGAAAGACAGAAATAAGGGCGATGCCTAGATTTCTAACTTGGGAAACAATGCTGCCTCAGGGATAACTGGAAGAGGAACAAGCTTGGGGGACAGAAGAATTCATTTATCACCTCTTTGTGTCCTATATAATAAAAGACTAATATGCAAATAGACCGAATGGCAGAATGACTGGTCACTATGACTTGCACTGACCACCAGGGAGCAGACACTTAATGCAGGAACTGCCTCCTGGTGGTCAGTATGCTCCCACATGGAGAGCGCCACTCAGCCAGAAGCCGGGCTTATGGCTGGTGAGCACAGCAGTGGTGGTGGGAGCCTCTCCCACCTCCACAGCAGTCAGACATCCCCCGAGGGCTCCCATACTATGAGAGGGTGCAGGCCAGGCTAAGGGACCGCCCCCCTGGAGTGCACAAATTTTGTGCACCGGGCTGTTAGTTATTCTATGTAATAAAAGCTTAATATGCAAATTGTCCCTTTGACTGGGCGTTCAACCGCTCGCTATGATGTGTGCTGACCACCAGGGGGCAGCATGGAACATGGTGGGTGTCAGTGACGCAACACTGGCAGCAAGTGGCAGTGGAGGCACTGCCAGCCCTGATAGGCCCTGACAAGAACAGGATCACGGCGAAATGGTGGAGCAGGTGTGCAGGCAGCACCAGACCAAGATGGGTGCGAGCGGAGTCCCAATCGCCCCACTGATAACCCTGCAGATGGTGACCAGCAGCTGGCAGGCCCTGATCACCCAATCAGGACTGGGCCCCAGGCTGGGACAGGGAACTGGGTGTGAGTGGCAGTGACCAACTTCTCATGGCACCCAGGTAAGGAGCTGCAACCTCTTGCCAGCCACCTGGGGGTGGGGGTGGCAGGGATGGAGGTGTGGTGAGAATGCGGGGTGTCTGCTAAGCTTACTCTCACTCCTCCAGCTATCCTCCCCCAGGATGCCAGGGCTCGTGCACCAGGGAAGTCCCTCCTCCCCCCCCCCCACGCTCAGGTGCCAGGCACCCACGAGGAGCCTGCCCCGCACCCAGTCGGCCTCTTCTGGGTGAGCCAGGCCATAGCCGCTGAGACCACAGGGGCCAGTGGGGCTCCCCATGGAGCAGCTGGTCTGCAAGGCCAGCCAGGAGAGAGCACACTGCCCATTCGGCTTCCGTGCAGCGTTGCTGAGCGGCCCAGAGGCCCACATTGTGCCCGGCCTGCGGTGTCAGGCCGCACTCACCACATCTCCATGTGGGGACTCGGGACCACAACTCAGATGGAGGGGGGCGCATGGAGTCCAGGGGCCCAGGTGCTGCCTAGGGCCCAGAGGTCAGCTGGGACCTGCTCTTCCACACCAGATGCTCGCACTTCAATCACTGTCCAGGCCTAAGGACTGTATCTGTGCATGAATTTCATGCACCGGGCCTCTAGTTTTCATATAAAAAAAGGAATCAGCCCCGGTTGCAGTGGCTCAGCGGTTGAGCATAGACCTATGAACCAGGAGGTCATGATTCAATTCCCTGTCAGGGCACATGCCCAGTTGCAGGCCGAATCCCCAATCGTGCAGAAGGCAGCCGATCAATGATTATCTCTCATCATTGATGTTTCTATCTTTTTCTCCTTCTCCCTTCCTCTCTGAAATCAATAAAAAAGTTTTTTTGTTTTTTTTTAAAGAGTGGATTATTTCAGGTAAGGTTAACTTTCCTTAGGGGAAGACAGGGGTCTTATCAATCAGATTACCTTACTAGTGTTTTTAGGAAATTTCAGACTGACTGATTTAAAATTTCATTCCTTGGGGAGATTAAAACTGCAATTAGGTTAGGTATTAAGTTTTGGTGGGATTTACTACAAGGGACTCCATTTTGGGTCTGTTGTTTCTTTTGAACATAGTCAATGCAATTAGATAAGAAAAACAAAAATTGGAAAGGAGTAGGTAAATTTATCTTCATCTATCAATGACATATTTGTATTCTAAGAGAATCCAAGTTAATCAACCGAAAAACAACTATCAACAAGAAAATTCACTAAAGAAATGAGTATAAAATTTTAATTTTAATTTTTATCCTCACCCAAATATATGCTTATTGATTTTAGAGAGAGATGAAGGGAGAGATGGGGAGGGAAAAAGAAAGAGAAAAACATGGATGTGAAAGAGAACATCAATCAGTTGCCTCCCATACAGTTTTGGACTGGGGATCGAACCTGTAACCTAGATATGTGCCCTGACTGGGAAATGAACCTCAATCTTTTGGTGTACAGGACAATGCCCCAACCAATTGAGCCACTTGGCCAGGGTGGGTATAAAATTAATATTAAAAAATCAATACCCTTTACATAAAACAAACAGTTAAAACTGCATTGTCCAAAATGATAACCACTACTACATGTTGCTGTATAAATTTAAATTTAAAATAACTAAAATTAGCCGAAACCGGTTTGGCTCAGTGGATAGAGCTTCGGCCTGCGGACTGAGGGGTCCCAGGTTCGATTCCGGTCAAGGGCATGTGCCTGGGTTGTGGGCACATCCCCAGTAGGAGATGTGCAGGAGGCGGCTGGTCGATGTTTCTCTCTCATCAATGTTTCTAACTCTCTATCTCTCTCCCTTTCTCTCTGTAAAAAATCAATAAATTATATTAAAAAAAAAAAATCAATACCCTTTACATAAAACAAACAGTTAAAACTGCATTGTCCAAAATGATAACCACTACTACATGTTGCTGTATAAATTTAAATTTAAAATAACTAAAATTAGCCGAGACCGGTTTGTCTCAGTGGATAGAGTGTCGGCTTGCGGACTGAAAGGTCCCGGGTTCGATTCCGGTCAAGGGCATGTACCTGGGTTGCGGGCACCTCCCCAGTAGGAGATGTGCAGGAGGCAGCTGATCGATGTTTCTCTCTCATCGATGTTTCTAACTCTCTGTCTCTCTCCCTTCCTCTCTGTAAAAAATCAATAAAATATATTTAAAAAAAATAAATAAATAAAATAAAATAAAATAAAATAACTAAAATTAAATAAAACTTTAAATTCAATTTTTTTCACTCATACTAGTCTCATTTTAAGTTCTCGATAACCACAAGTTTGTTTGTTTGTTTTTTTAATATATTTTATTGATTTTTTTACAGAGAGGAAGGGAGAAGGAGAGGGATAGAGAGTCAGAAACATCGATGAGAGAGAAACATCGATCAGCTGCCTCCTGTACACCCCCTACTGGGGATGTGCCCGCAACCAAGGTACATGCCCTTGACCGGAATCGAACCTGGGACCCTTCAGTCCACAGGCCAATGCTCTATCCACTGAGCCAAACTGGTCAGGGTGATAACCACAAGTTTTATAGAACTTGTTCGTTGTTGCAGAAAGTTCTGTTATCCAGTGCTGAGTTAGAAGATATGGTGAGAGAAGACAACATTTATGAGCTCAACAAAATACCTGGGAATAGAAAAGAAATACTGTAGCTATTCGATTAGTTTTTGATTATAGGCCCCCTGTCTGGACCTCTCTGTATTCCAGGCGAAGTCAGAGGTTTCTCCAAGGGCCCCCAGCATAACACACAGCTGATCCTCATTTTTGCAGATTCTGTATTTGTGAATTTGCCTACTTGCTAAAATGTATTTGTAACCCCAAGAAGGGAGGCAGGAGAGATAAGGGAGAAGAAAGAAGCAACAATGACAGAGGAGGTAGTGGGCCAGAGGTGTTTTGGATTAGATCCAGAGCTTCCACCTTTTCCTACAGGGCAACTGGGCAGGTGGGGTGGGGCTCAAATCTCCTGGGCAATCAAGGAAATCCCTGATTTCTGTGGCTTGAGGCCCTGAAGAGGCCCAGCCCAGAGTCAGCTCTGATTGCTCACCTTCCAGGAAATTGCCTTCAGTTTGGCAGAGATCCCACTGAAATTGGCCTAGGTTGGATGGACTGCGTCCTTACCCCAAAGCTTTCAAAAATCACCCGGATAGTTTGGGAGGAGTCTTGGATGTCTTGGGGTGACCTACGGTCAGAAAAACGGAGCGGGAAGGACTATCTGCCCTTCTAGTGGTTCATAAGAGATGGGGAATGAGACCTAGAGCCTCTACTGTCTCCCATGACAGTCATGGCAGTCACTCATCCCAGTACCTTCCTCTTCAGGAGTCTCATGCAGCCTCAAAGGATGCCTGTATGTATTAGGGAAGGCAGAGGAACAGCCCAGCCTAGGGATTTGCACAAGGTACACAGTCAGAGTCAGAAGAGAATGGAATCGAGGGCTTATTCCCAAACTCAGAGTTATTTTTCTTTTCCCACCAAGTTGTTTTTCCCTCCCCCTTCACTTCCACCAGGACCCAGACTCCAAAGCTAGTTCCACATTTGTCTATGGCTACCAGATCATTAGCTTGGTCATAAATGATAACACTGAGGAACAATGCAGTGTGGGGGAGGACCTGTTCCACTCCCTGCTTACAGGGACCCAGTGGCAGAGGCTACAAGGGAAAAGACCTAGGTTTTCTAACCCTGAGGAGGAAACTGGTCTTGCAAGGCGTGTCAGGCCATAAAAACTGTGAACAATACACTGCCCTGGGGGGGGGGGGGAGGTAGTTATCGCTGGCCCCAGGACAGATCATCGGATATGGCCTGGGAATTTCCAACACCTGGGGGCCTTCCTGTAAGCCCACAAAAGGGGGCAGAATCATATCTGCAAGACAAAGACCCCAGAAGGTTATAAAAAGTGAAGCCCTCTGTGTGCTACTCACTCTGATTTGGAAATTATTCCTGAGTCCACTAGTGTTAATAAGCAGGGTCCCTCCCTTTCTCTAGGAAGCGTGCTTGGTATTTCTTTGGTCTTCTGCAACAGTACTTTTAAAAATATATATTTTTATTGATTTCAGAGAGGAAGGAAGAGGGAGATAGAAATATCAATGATGACAGAGAATCATTGATTGGCTACCTCCCACACACCTCCTACCGGGGATTGAGCTGTGACCTCCTGGTTCATTGGTAGACACTCAACCACTGAGCCATGCCAGCTTGGAGCCAGATGTTCTCATAAATTCTGGGAAAAGTCACAAAGTAAAAGGGGGACCTTGAAATCCAGTCTGTTGCCCAAGATATCTGGCAGAGGAACCTTGAAACCTATAGACAGAAAAGTATAAAACCCTTAAATCTCTACCAGGCAGGGTGCTCAGACTAGCTGGGTTGCCCACTGTGCTATATGCCAAGTGTATTTTTCATCTGTATATATAAAAGCCTAAGTGACCGGCCAACCACCAGGGGACAGATGCTCAATGTAGGAGCTGCTGAGCAACAGCAACTTTGCAGAGTGCCCTCTTGCACTCCAGGACCCCTCAGGGGATGTCGGCAGGCCAGGCAGAGGGATTCCATCAGTGCACAAATTTGTGCACCAGGCTTCTAGTTTTTAATAAATTTTCTTGCTTTGCTCCCATGCTGCTGTCTGTCACTTGTCTTAAATCTTTCTTATAAGACTGACAAGAGCTGAATAGTAGTATAGCCCCCTCCGACTCAAGGGACTTTCCAGTAACAGTTGTATTTGTACTAAACACAAACAGACTTTTTTCTTGTCATTATTCCCTAAATAATACAGTATAACAACTGTTTACATAGCATTTACATTGCATTAGGTATTGTAAGTAATCTAGAAATTATTTAAAGTATATTACAGGATTTTCATAGGTTACAAGCAAATACTACACCATTTTATTTAAGGGACTTGAGCATCCTTGGATCTTGGTATCCTCTGGGGTCCAGGAACCAATCCCCTGTGAATACTGAGAAATAATTGTACAGCCATATAAACTCTACCTAGTTCAAGATATAGAACATTTCCATCCTCTGAAAGGTTCCTCATGCACCATATAATCAATATCCATTCCACCAGAGGTAAAAACTACAATAGACCCCCTTATTTGCAGGGGATATTTTTCAAGCCCACATTAGATGCCTGAAACCATGGGTAGCACCAAACCTTATATATAATTTTTTTCTATACATACATATCTATGATAAAGTTCAATTTATAAATTAGGCACAGTAAGAGATTAACAATAATAATCAGTAATAAAATAGAATTATTATAAAATATACTGTAATACATGTTATATAAATGTGGTTTCTCTCAAAATATCTTATTGCACTGAACTCACCTTTTCACTTAAAGCACTTTACAGCTTCTCTTTGGCATATTCAAATTGCCAGCATCATTATTCTTGCACTTTGGGGCCATTATTAAGTAAAATAAGAGTTACCTGAACACAAGCACACAATACTATGACTGTTGGTCTGATAACCTAGGCAGCTACTAAGTGACTAACAGAAGAGGAGTTCGTACAATGTAGATATGCTGGATAAAGGGATGATTCATATTCTGGGCAAGATGGAATGGGATGACTTGAGATATTATCATGCTACTCAGAACAGCACACATGCAATTAATACTTATCAATTTTTTATTTCTAAAGTTTTCCACTTCATATTCTCAAATGATGATCTTGGTTCTTATTTAATCAGAAAAGCAATCAGAAGGTAACCTCTATGTTCTACTACCACCGCATCAACCTACCCACCAGCATCTCCACTGCCTTATTCAAACACATTCCTTCTACAGTTATTTTATTTTTCCCTCTTGCATCTTCCATTTTCCCCTTCTACTGATACATTTTCAGCAACTTACAAACATGCCATTGTTAAGCCCAGATTTCAGGATCCCCAAAAGACCACCAGGGAGCCAGCCGAGTCTGATGTAAAAAGCAAAAGAGTCTTTATTCGGGCTAGCTCGAGCTCCCCCCACACTCGCCGATGCAGCGGCAAGTGGCAGAGAGAGAGAGTGAGCTCTGTGGGGAGAGGGGTTTTATAGGAGGGTTGGAGTAAGGGGAGGAGAGAGGACTGTGAGCCCTGCCGATTGGCCAGGCGCAAGTCGGTGTCTTGTTACACAGGATGTGGTCGTATCTATGGCGCGCACTTCCCTTGATTATCATTGGTTAGTTTAAAGAAATCCTAGGTGTGGCTAGCAGAGGCTTGGGCTTCCGGGAAGAAGCTCCTTGCTGAGCACATGGCTAAGGCTGCTGCCCAAAAGTGGAGGATCCGGGGTAGGATGGAGGGCGTAGCCCTCTCCCTGGGGCAAGATGGAGGGCGTAGCCCTCGCCCTCTCAGCCATGTTATCTCCTATCTTAAAAATCATATAAAATCAAAATCCTTCTCTGACAGCACACTTATTTTCTAGCTACCACCTTACTACTCTAATCTACTTTATAACAAAACATTTTGGAAATTTGACTCTAACCTCTCTCTACTTCCTCTACTCCCATTCTCTCTTTTTTTAAAAAATATATTTTATTGATTTTTTACAGAGAGGAAGAGAGAGGGATAGAGAGATAGAAACACCGATGAAAGAGAAACACTGATCAGCTGCCTCCCGCACACTTCCCACTGGGGATGTGCCCGCAACCAAGGTACATGCCCTTGACCGGAATCGAATCCGGGACCCTTGAGTCCGCAGGCCAACGCTCTATCCACAGAGCCAAACCGGCTATGACTCCCATTCTCTTTTGAACCCACTCCAATCCACTTACCATAACCATAGGGAATGCATCAAGGGGAGCAGAGATAAGGGGCAGCATCTAGAGCAGGGGTCCTCAAACTGCAGCCCGCCGAAAACATTTATCCAGCCCGCTGGGTGTTTTTGCCGCCGCTGCCTGTTGCTTAGCAGCCGACTAGTTTTTTTTTTAAACTATAGTCCGGCCCTCCAATGGTCTGAGGGACAGTGAACTGGCCCCCTGTTTAAAAAGTTTGAGGACCCCTGATCTAGAGAGATGGATGATTGGACTCTAATCCAGTCAGGTTGTCCCCACCATTACATCAAAATTGCTCTTTTCAAGGTCATCAATGACTTCCATGTTGCTAAATCAGTTTTCAGTTGCACTCTTTCTCACTCACCCACAGCCCAAATGATCACTTCCTCCTTGAAACACTCACCTGACCTCACAGGGACACCCTTCTCTCTGTTTTCTTTTTCCTTCAATGGCTTTTCCTTCCATCTTCCCAACCTCTACCTGGAGTGCCCAGGAACCAGTCTTAGACCTCTTCTCTTGCCTATACTTCCTGCCGTGACTGATGCTCCTGTCAGACCCAATGTTCCATTTTAACTTAATCTAACTTATTTTCTAAATGTTTTATCATAAGGAATTTCAAACATACAAACAAAAGTAGGGAGAACAGCGCAGCCGACATGGCTCAGTGGTTGAGCATCAACCTATGAACCAAGAGGTCACAGTTCGATTCCCAGTCAGGGCACATGCTCAGGTGGCAGGCTCCATCCCCAGTGTGGGGTGTGCAGGAGGCAGCTGATCGATGATTCTCTCTCTTCATTGATGTTTCTATCTTTTTCTCCCTCTTCCTTCCTGTCTGAAATCAATAAAACTATTTTTTTTTAAAGTCAAGAGAACAGTACAATGTATTCTCATATACTTATTACCCGGAATCAATATTTAACAATATTTTCCCCACTTGCTTTATCTATCCCTTTTTCTCTTTTCTTTGCAGTGTATTTTAAAGCAAATCCCACATACCATGTGTTCATCTATACAGACCCAGGGAAAAGCCCTGAGACTGAAAATCTACCTCTGTAAGCAAAGGACAGGGAAAGACTGAAGAAAGAGGCTGGCCACTCCAGTCTGGTAATTAATATAAAGTTTATTAAGGGAAACTTGCATACAAGGTGTGTCTTGGGTGACTGCAAGATGAAATGGATCCTTGTGCTGCTTGGCAGGCACTAAAGACTTATATAGGATAAAAGAGGTGGAGGTGGGGGGTGGGCAGGAATAGTCAAGTCATAGGTACTAGTACATGAATGCTACCGAGTATGGAAATCACTTTACATGTTTGACCAGATCAGGACAATAGCCTGTTCCAGGAAACAGCACACGTGGGAGGCAGGCGCGGGGTGCTGATTTACCCGAGTATGTCGGAATGAACCTCAGTTACAATCATTCTCTAAGAGAGGTTTGCAGTAAGCAATCTCCCCTTTCTGGCCCAGTGTAGCTCACTGGTCATGCATGGTCAAGTCATGGAACAGTCTCTCCTACTCACCATGTCATTCCTTTCTTTTTTATTTTTTTAATATATTTCTTATTGATTTCAGAGGAAGGGAGAGGGGGAGAGAGAGAGAGAAACATTAGTGATGAGAATCATTGGTCGGCTGCCTCCTGCATGCCCTCACTGGAGTTCAAGCCCGAATCAACGGGGGGACTTGTCAGTCCTCAGGCTGATGCTCTATCCACTGAGCCAAACCAGCTAGGGCATCATTTATTTATTTTTTTATTAATCCTCACCGAGGATATTTTTTCATTTATTTTAAAGAGAATGGAAGAGAGAGGGAAACACAGAGAGAAATATCCATGTGAGAGAAGCACATTGATAGATTGCCTCTTGCGTGTGCCTTGACCAGGGCCTGGCCTGGGGAGGAGCCTGCAACGGAGGTACATGCCCTGACCAGAATCAAACCCAGGACCCTTCAGTCCACAGGCTGATGATGTCTCCACTGAGCCAAACCGGCCAGGGCTCCATGTCATTATTTTAAAAAATATTTTTATTTTTATTGATTTTAGAGAGGAAATGAGAAAGAGAGAGAGAGATAGAAACATCAGTGATGAGAGAGAATCATTGATTGGCTGCCTCCTGCACGCCCCCTACTGGGGATTGAGCCCTCAACCCAGGCATGTGCCCTCGACTGGAATCGAACCTGGGACCCTTCAGTTGGCAGGCCTACACTCCATCCACTGACCCAAACCAGCTAGGGCTCCATGTCATTTCTTTTTTAAAAAAAATATATATTTTATTGAATTTTTTATACAGAGAGGAAGGGAGAGGGATAGAGAGTTAGAAACATCGATGAGAGAGAAACATCAATCAGCCGCCTCTTGCACACCCCCTACCAGGGATGTGCCCGCAACCAAGGTACATGCCTTTGACAGGAATCGAACCTGGGACCCTTCAGTCTGCAGGCCAACGCTCTATCCTCTGAGCCAAACCGGCTAGGCTCCATGTCATTTCTTAAAGACATGGGCTATCTTCTCAGATAACCATGGTGCCATGACCATACCTAACAAAATTTAAAATAGTTATTTGATATCATATAATGTACTAGGGGCCCGGTGCACAAAATTCGTGCACTGGGTGTGGGGCGGGGGGGAGTGTCCCTCAGCCCAGCCTGCCCCCTCTCACATACTGGGAGCCCTCAGGCGTTGACCCCCATCACCCTCCAGGATTGGCCCCTTGCCCAGGCCTGATGCCTCTGGCCTAGGCGTTCGGCCCGGGCAGCGGGGACCCGCAGCTGCAGCGGCCCCGCGATCGTGGGCTTCGCTTTAGGCCCAGGCAAGGGGCCCCTAGCTCCTGGGACTGCCAGCTTCGACCGTGCCCAGCTCCCATTGCTGGCTCCACCCCTACTTCCTGCTATCACTGGCCAGGGTGGCAAAGGCACCTGATTCTCCGATCATGGGGCCGCCTTTGCCCTGCCCCCCAGCTCTTAGCTCCCCCCTAGGTTTCCGATCACTGTCAGTGGCAGGGGGCTTCTTCTTGCTTTCCCTTTCGCCTCCCTGCATTGTGCCTACATATGCAAATTAACCACCATCTTGTTGGCAGTTAACTGCCAATCTTAGTTGGTAGTTAATTTGCATATAGCCCTGATTAGCCAATGAAAAGGGTATCGTCGTACGCCAATTACCATTTTTCTCTTTTATTAGTGTAGATGATTCATAATTATACCTTTCCTAATGTCTCTGATATGTCTTATTACATTGGGTTTGTTCAAATTAGGATCCAAACAAGGTCTACACATTACATTTTGTTATGCCCTTTCAACCTTTTAAATCTGCAGTGGTCCTCCTCCTCTCTTTATTTTTTATACCATTGACTGATTGCAGAAACCAGCTCAATTGTTCTGTAGAGTAATCCACATTCTGGATTTATTCCTTTTTTATAACACATCTTTTCTAGTTGTCCCTTTACTGTCTTGAAGTGAAATTCAGGAATAATGTAACTACTGTATTAGTTAGAGCCTGGAAGGAAACAGATGGCACACTCAAGCCAAGTCCAGTTGAGGCCAGTTTAAGCAAGGGATTATTGACAAAGATGTAGGCAAAGTTAAGAGAACAAACAAGGAATAAGAAAGAATTAGAGGGTGAAAAAATGTCAAATAAACTCATCAAAATTTCTCAAAACACTAGAGGGAGTGTCTGCCATCCTTAGGCCTAAAGGGCCAAGATAAGGGAGTGGTATGTTCCTTTGGTTGAACCCAACCAGAAAGTACAGGGCAAGGGCGCTTGACTCATGCCTTTCATAAAGCTGGCCCCCCAGGGCAGGAAGCAAGGGTGCAAAAGAGCCGAGAGTGGATCGGGTTTGGAGGGGTAAATGCAGACTATCCCTCACCCCCTCCAAAGTATCTTCACATGTAATTTCAAAATAATGAATTTAAGTCCCTATAATAAAAGGAGAAATAAGGGGAAACTAATGCATACAACTATATATTTGAACATGTAAAATTATGCACAACTTCAGCAGAAGCTCTAATGTAATCATCAGGTGCTTGTAGCCATCCATCCCTAGAATCACTGTACCTGCCAAAGCTGCATATGCAGACTGATTTAGGATTGGCATCTAAAATACAGAGCGCAGTGGTGTTATTGATTTTCCAAACAAGACAAAGCACTCTCTCCCATCAATCACATTGTTGGGAATCTCAGTGTATATTAAAACCATATAAAAAAAATACTGTATATGTGCAGAACCGATGTAGGTTGAAATAAATATAAACATATTTTCACCAAATGAATGTCCAATAGGACATTTGAAAATGATGTAAAATGTAAGATAATTTCTATAATATAGGATTATCTTGTGCATTGCAGGATGCTTAGAAGGCCTGGCCCCATCTATAAAGCCTTATAGTGTTCCTCACCCTAATCATCATGATCTCCCACTCCCATATCCCCCTTCTCAATGTTTTGGTGATTTTCTAAAACTTTCTCTAGTGGGTAGATCATTCCGGTAGAGACTCATTGGCCTAGATCCGTGGTCGGCAAACTGCAGCTCGTGAGCCACATGCGGCTCTTTGGCCCCTTGAGTGTGGCTCTTCCTAAGCCTTAGGAGTACCCTAATTAAGTTAATAACAGTGTACCTACCTATATAGTTTAAGTTTAAAAAATTTGGCTCTCAAAAGAAATTTCAATCGTTGTATGTTGATATTTGGCTCTGTTGACTAATGAGTTTGCCGACCACTGATCTAGACGAGTCTCAACCAGGCTGACTGGGCACTTCAAGTCTTTGCCACGTATCTGTTCCATGCCAGTAGGCTACCTCAGGAATGTCCTCATGGAGATGACAGAAACACAAGAAAGAGCAAGGCCTCTCAAGTTGTAGACTTAGAAGCACCATACTTGCACTTCTGCTTCATTCTATTACCCAAAGTCAGGCACATGGTCAAGTCCAGAGACAGAGGCAGAGGACACTTCAAAGTTAAATGCCCAAGGGGGTGGATGCAGAGAGCGTAAAAGATCATTCAAGCCATCAGCAAGACCTATCAATTCTACCTTAGAAATACTTTCCACACCTGTCCAATACTCCTTCTATCTTATTGCAACCACCACTTCAGTTGAGCATGATCTCTCTTACCTATCACCACCTGACTGCTCTGTCCAAATCTTGTCTATTCCTTCTCAGACCATTCTCAATGCAGCAACGAGAATAAACTTAAAAAGAAAACCTGCTCTGACCACTAATTTAATTAAGTCTGCCAAATGGTTTCCTATTGTTCTCAGGATAAAGGTGAAAATCCTGACTAAGGCCTGAATTGTTTTCAATTTTCAATTGAGGGGTTATTTTAAAGCAAATAGGTGAACCTGGTGAAAGGGAGAAAGACAGTGAAGAGGGAGTGTGGGAAAGAGAGGCTTTGTTGCTGAAACCGGTTTGGCTCAGTGGATAGAGCGTCGGCTTGCGGACTGAAAGGTCCCAGGTTCGATTCCGGTCAAGGGCATGTACCTGGGTTGCGGGCATATCCCCAGTGGGGGGTGTGCAAGAGGCAGCTGATCGATGTTTCTCTCTCATCGATGTTTCTAACTCTCTATCTCTCTCTCCCTTCCTCTCTGTAAAAAATCAATAAAATATATTTTTTTTAAAAAAAAAAGAGAGAGGCTTTGTAATGACTTCCATGTGAGGACAGCCTGGGACTCCTTTCTCCAACCTCAGCTCCTTCCATCCTTTCTCTCACTTTATGGTTGGAACACATCATAATTCCCCAACTTGTACACTATTTCAAGCCTCTGGGGTCTTACTTGGACTGCTCTGTGTCCAAGTAGAGTTCTTTATCCCTCCTTTTGGTACGGATTCAAAACCTTCTGCCTTTCTCCTTTCCTTCTTCTAGGGAAAAAGAAGAGAGGATAAGAGCCCCCCAAAAAGAGAGAAGAGCCCTGATTGGTTTGGCTGAGTGAATAGAGTGTTGGCCTGCGGACTGAAGGGTGTCAGGTTCGATGAGAGAGAGAGAGAGAGAGAGAGAGAGAGAGAGAGAGAGAGAGAGAGAGAGAAGGGAAGAGGAGAGGAGAGGAGAGGAGGAGGGAGAGGAGGCCAGCTTAGGAGTACCCTAATTAAGTTAATAACAATATACCTACCTATATAGTTTAAGTTTAAAAGATTTGGCTCTCAAAAAGAAATTTCAATCGTTGTACTGTTGATATTTGGCTCTGTTGACTAGTGAGTTTGCCGACCACTGGCCTAGATCATCTCCTCTGGTCCTGTGAATTTAAATACACTGCACCTTCCAAATCACTCATTCAGCTTCATCCTCTCTCCTGAATACACATTTGTAGACTCAATTTCTACTTGATGTCTCTATTTACATCATTAACTGACATCTCAAAATCTTGAATCTACACCCCAACACAGGAACCCCACCCTTCTCTCCCAGACTTACTTTAGTTTTGGAAGTTGCAATTTCATTCTTGTAGTTGTTTTTATATTTTTGTTTGTTTTGTTTTGGTCTTGTAGTTGTTTAGGCCAAAAATATTAGCATTATTCCTGACACCTCTCATTTCCTCATACCCCACATTGGATCTATCAGCCAATCCAGTTGGCTCTACCTTAAAAATATATTCCAAGCCTGGCGAGCATGGTTCAGTGGTTGAACCAGGAGGTCACGGTTTGATTCTTGGTCAGGGCACATGCCTGGTTTGCAGGCTCAATCCCCAGTGTGAGGCGTGCAGGAGGCAGTCAATCAAGGATTCTCTCTCATCATTGAAATTGTATCTCTCTCTCTCTCCCTTTCCCTTCCTCTCTGAAATCAATAAAAAAAATATTTTTAAAAAATTTGACGAGTAAATTTAAAGATCAAATTGGCTTTATTAAATCATTCAATAATTGGGTAGCATCCTATCTAGCAGATATAAAGGCGTTCCAAAGAGCTGTACAAAATGGAAGGCTTTAGCCCTGGCTGGGGAGCTCAGTTCCTTAGAGCATCATCCCAATATGCCAAGGCTGCCAGTCTCTGGTTAGGGCACATACAAGAAGCAACCAATGACTGCATAAATAAGTGGAACAACAAGTTGATGTTTTTCTCCCCCCCCCCCCCTTTAAATCAATAAACAAAATGGAAGGCTTAAATACACAGAAAGGGGAGGAGACAAGTCTGGCAATAAGATCTTTTTTTGCAGAAGCAGAATGGACTTCATCCACATGTGTCACAGCCTTTATAGAGTCTGTTGCTGCTGCCTTTGCAAGAAAGTCAGCTAGGGCCTTTCCCTGATACTCAGGTCAGTCTTTTTAGTGTGCACCTCAATTTGATGACAGCAATTTCAGAGGGTAAGAGAATAGCAGTAAGAAGGTCGTTTACTTGTCCATTTTTTAAATATTTTTTATTGATTTTTTACAGAGAGGAAGGAAGAGGGATAGAGAGTTAGAAACATTGATCAGCTGCCTTCTGCACACCCCCTACTGGGGATGTGCCTGCAACCAAGGTACATGCCCTTGACCGGAATCGAACCCGGGACCCTCCAGTCCACAGGCCGGCGCTCTATCCACTGAGCCAAACCGGTCTCGGCAACTTGTCCATTTTTAACTGAGGTCCCAGTTGACATAAGAAAACCCTTTTAGCCGAAAACGGTTTGGCTCAGTGGATAGAGCGTCGGCCTGCGGACTGAAGAGTCCCAGGTTCGATTCCGGTCAAAGGCATGTGCCTGGGTTGCGGGCATATCCCCAGTAGGAGATGTGCAGGAGGCAGCTGATCGATGTTTCTCTCTCATCGATGTTTCTGACTCTCTATCTCTCTCCCTTCCTCTCTGTAAAAAATCAATAAAATATATTAAAAAAAAGAAAAAGAAAAAAAAAGAAAACCCTTTTAATCCAATCGCAGGTAGGTATGAAAAAAAAACAAAAAACAAACAAACAAAAAAAAAACCCTGCCATCCCCAAATCATGGACAACCCCTAAGGCATATCAGCTATCAGTATATTAACCATTTGTCCTTTTGATAACTGGCATGCTCTGATAAGGGTATGGAGTCTGCTTGTTGGCTGATTTAGATCATGGGAGACTTCCCCTCTCAAAGAGTTCAACAACATAACCAGTCTGGTAATTCCCTTTTTCATTTTTACAATATGACCCATCAACAAACAAGATTAAATCCAGATTAGTCAGAGGAGTGCCTTGTAAATCATGACACAGTGTTGCGAAATGGGATGTCATTATCTCACGGTCATAGGGCTCATCTTTGTCAGGCAGGGACAGTAGCTGAATTAAGAATGTGATGTTTAAGATGCAGATTAGGTGGTGAAAGCAGAAGGATCTCATGGGAGCTTAGTCTGCTTGGAGAGAAGTGTTGAGTCAATTCAGAGTTAAGAAGACTCTGAACAGTGTGGGGAGTTTGTAAGTAAAAGTCATGTTTTGGCGTGAGCATTCCTGGGGTTTGGTCATCTCTTTCATAAACAAATAAGGTGAAAAGTTTTGAACAGTTAGGTAGCTGTAGGGCAGGTGGTTCTTACAACCCTTGTTTTAGTCTTCTAAAGACCTGCTCATGTTTATTTTCCCAAGGAAGGGGTCCAAGGACTGAAATTTTAGTAAGTTAATACAGTGGAGAAGTCAATTAAGAAAAATTAGGAACCAATAGCCAGTCAGACCTAGAAATCCACAAAGCTGTCACTTGATTGTGGGCCTAGGAAATTCTTGGATTAGCTTAATTCTTTTTGGAGCTAGCTGGATTCCTTGAGTTCTTCTATGACCTAGATAATGAACAGTGTCTAGAGATAATTGTAATTTTTCCTTAGACCCTTTATGTCCCTTTTCTGCTGACTGTTGTAGCAAACAAAATCCTGCATGGCCACCTCTTTGGTAACTGAGCATAGCGAAAAATCACCTACATATTGTGAAAGGGTTGATTTCCTGGGGAACTAGAGGATGCTTACATCTTGGTGGAGTACTTCAGAGAAGTAAGAAGGGGCCTCAGCAGATCCTTGCAGAAGGACTGTCCAGGTATATTGTTGATTGTTCCAAGTAAAGGCAAGTAGATACTGGCTGTTGGGGTCTCTAGGGATGCTGAAAAAAGCTGAACAGAGGTCTACAACAGTGAACCATCTTGAATCTGGTGAAACTTGGGACAGAAAATTGTTCAGGTTTGAAATAACTGGGACATGGAAAATAACTATCATGTTAATAGCTTTCAAGTCTTGGACAAATTGCCTCTTCGCCCATTAGGTTTTTGGAATGGCAAGATTGTCCCGGTTTTTTGTTCCACATGGCAGGTAGCCAACCCATAGCTCCTAAGTATACATCTCCTCTGTGTGAACTTCCCAGATTGAATTGAATTGGACACTCCTTGTTCTAATTACAGATTAGAGAGAGGGAGAGAGAAAGAAATGTACCCTAGAGTTGTATACTTGGTACATAGAGCTGCCCACATGGGGGTAAGATACTTCAGGTGGTACTTTAGGTACTTTAGCTCTCAACTATAGAGATATTTAGGTCCTACACTGTATTTATCACCTGCTGAGAGACCAAGACGTCTCTCTCCTATGGGAAAATCTCTTTGTACTCTGCTGGCAGCCAACCTCAACCTTCCAGGGACAGCTAAGTTCAAGTGGAAAGAGCCTTATATGCAATCTGAAGTCCTGGGATGGGATCAACATCCAGTTTACCACTTACTAGCTGTGTGACCTCGGGCAAGTTATATAACTTCTATGAGCCTCTGTGTACTCATTTCAGAAAAATCAGAAAATGCTAACAATTGTAACTAGTAAAAGAAAACCACACTCTTTGTCCCTTCCTTTCTCCCTTTCACAGGCTCCTTTTTATATAATATGCACAAGCACAGCCTGGAGGAGTTTAAGGGTTTAATTTCAAAGCTTTGGCAGGGCCTTTGTGTCTTTGTGTAGAAAAGGGAGAAGCCATTAAGAGGTACCTGACTCTTCAATAGGCCAGCTCACTATTCCCAGCAGGCCTAAAAGAACACAGTTTGGAAGGCCAAGGAGCAAAGAAATAAATACAACTGTTCTGCATTGCAATAGAAGTCCTAACTCCACTGTGAGAGAGGCGGCTTTCCAAATTATGGTGGTAGAGGGAATGAGGTAGCTAAAGCAGGAACAATTAGTGAAACCCAAGAGTGGAGACTTGTATAAACCTCCAGGGGAAGGTAGGTGAGAAGGTGTTATTTAGGACATGTATGGGAGGGGTAGGTTTCCCCTTCTTGTTCAGACACAGCCAGTGGCATCTCTATCCCACAGAGGCCCTTAGAGGAAGTTAGTAAACGGTGCCCCCTCCCTGAGTAGAAGCAGCTCTGTGCCAGGATGCAGGACTTGGTGTGTGGAGTGTGGGCTAGGCACCATCTTCAAGGTTATGCTCAGTGGCCCTGCGTGTCAGCCCTTATTGTAGACTAGTGGGCTGCAAGGAAGATCTACCAACAGGAGTGGACCCAAATGGACACAGAACAAGGGTGATTCCTAGGATTCTGCGCCCCCCCTTCGCCCCCCCATCTCAAGCCACACCTGGTAGGATGAGAAAAGGAGAGGCCAAACACACAGGTTTTATATGTAAACCAGCTCCCTACCCTTCGAATTATGTAAGATTATCTCTAACCTCTAATCCCAAACTGAATGGAAAAAATCTGCACATTGCTTAAATCCTGTTAATTTGCAGGGGCTACATTTTCATATTATCCTTCTGGGTTCCAGATTCCTTCCAATTATATGCTGTCCCCTCTTCAAGTTTTATAAAAGCCACTCATACTCAGCATTAACTTGAGTATTAGGTATTATAGAAAATTAGGGGTGGGAAGGGAGAAGATGAAGGATGTACACTTAAATTTTGCATAAGGGAAAACTCCAACCGTAAACTTCTTTTCCGTTATCCTGCCATTCTACAGATTTCTGACATTTAACTTCATGTACACCCAATCTTCCAGAATTTTGCTGGCTCCCATCTCTTTCCCCTTTCTATGTCCTCCTTCTTCTAGAATTGCCTTATATACTCCAAATTCGTCTTCTCTATTATGCAGAGCAACTTAGCTCGCTTCAACTCTGAATCTGCAACATAAATCTAAACCCATCAAGTAGTCTTATACTGTGACATATGATATAGTTGTAAGAACCTAAGGGAAAAAATATTAGCTTTGTTCAACCAACCAATTTGCTGGTGAACCTCCATATATTAAATATGTGATACTTAATAAATAGGAGGCATAGAATATTAGGTAAAGTTGGAAGTAGAATGATTTTTTTAGCCACACTGAAAATTTGAATTTTCACCTTGCCCTTCACATTGCTGGGAGATGTGGAATATTCTGCATATATAGTTTAGTCAGGAAAATATTGATCTTTTATTAACTTGATCTATAAGTAAAAAATTAAGGTCTCTCAATAGTGAAATTTTTGATTTGCCACTCACTGAGGTATGAAAGAGAAGAAGTTGGGTTATATGGGGGTCTGAGGATTATATATTTTTATAATGGTGGTTTAACATTTAAAAATTATTATTAAAAATGTAACTCAGTGAGACTTCAATGTGTGATGAAGGGGAGGGGTACTACACCTAGGAAGTGCTAAGACTAGTCCAGTTATTTTGTGCAATTTTGTGTAAAGATGGAGCTACCTAAGTTAATGCAAGTCCAGAGTGTTTTGATTGTCCATAACTTGGGGGCAGAGATCAAAGCAAAAGGGGGGACACACCTGATGTCAAAAGTGTGAGTGTAAAAAGGAGAAACACTATTTTTTCTTCTAAACTCCACATATAGTAATATGAAGAAAGCCAGATATATTTAAAAGTAATTATCCTTTTCTTTCCTTTTCCTTTGCCCTAGAATAGCATATGGTGTGGGTTGGTGATGGTTAAGTTTGTCATTTTGTCCACAAGTTGCACAATATGCAGGGGATCATGATGGAACCAGAGAACGGATGCCATAACTGGATGTGGGCTGTCTCCTTTTAGAAATTGAGTGTATTTTTTTGTTTGCATGTGAGATAATTATATTGTTAGGCAGAGGCATTTAAAAAAATTATATATGATATAAAAAAAAAGTGGGAAGACGTTGCTTGGCAACCCATGGTTGGAATGCAGAAAACATCTGTTGTTTTTCTCTATCAGCATTCTATCTCCTTGTTTTGTACACTGCCTCTTCACCATTGCACACTGGTTTGATGGGGCTGTCAATCATCGTTCTCTGCCCTTCCCTAGTCAGAGGATGGTATCTAATCCCAACTAAGGCAAATGGAAGAGCTTCCTCTGTCTCTTTAGTGGAAGACAGGAGAACAGAAAACTCTTGAAGCTGACTCATTCTGAGGTAGCATTCTGAAGAGACTTTTTATTTATTTCTGCTACCTACAAATGCAGAACTGCCCTGATTCCTGAATATGTTGAAACTTGGCTGCTCAGATTGTCTTTTGACTTTATGAATTTTCATATTTTATTTCAATAAGTTCCTTCATGTTTCACCTTAAGTTATCCAAACTTAGCTTCTGGTGCTTGTAGCCAAAGTACTTTAACTAGTAGTTGGTCCCTTAGCATTAATCTCAATTAAAAGGACCCCATAGCCCAGCCAGCATGGTTCAGTGGTTGAGCATCAACCTATGAACTAGGTGGTCCCAGGTTTGATTCCTGGTCAGGGCACATGCCCAGGTTGTGAGCTGGATCCCCAGTGTGGGGCATGCAGGAAGCAGCCGATCAGTGATTCACTCTCATCATTGATGTTTCTATCTCTCTCTCCCTCTCCCTTCCTCTCTGAATTCAATAAAAATATATATCCTATATAATAAAAGCCTAATATGCTAAGTGTCTGACATGCACTGACCACCAGGGGGCAGATGCTCTGACCAGTAGGTTAGCTTGCTGCTGGGGTCCGACCAATGGGGACTGGGCATGATGGGCTGGACATGACCTGGAGCCCTTCCAAGGTCCCTCCCCAGCCCCGTGCACCCTCTCACAATCTGGGACCCCTTGGGGGATGTCGGAGAGCCGGTTTCGGTCCAATCCCTGCAGGATCCCATAGCAAAAGGACAACAAACTCAGAAGAATACCATAGATAGCAAAGAAGACCCCCAAATGAGATGATATTTAATGATTCAACTTTTTCAAATCATGTATATAGCACCTTTCTCCCCAGACATTCCAACACAGTGTCTGGATTGGAAAGGTTTCAGGAAGGGTACCAGTAATTGCTGATACATTGTATTCAGAACTACCATTTAGGTATGGCCTTACAGGTTTTGCACTACAAAAAACTCCAGGAACTTCCATTCACAAACATTACGATGTGTATGGTGTTTTTGGTATTGTGTAGTGCAGTGACCTGTTACTCCCCTCTCATAGTCCGTTACTGGATTTGTCTTCTTATCACAGCCTCATGCAGCCTCCTCCTTCTCTTTAATTTTCCCTCAAGTGCACATTTGAGCTTCCTGAAATCAGTCAGGGCCATACCAACCCATCAGATGAATTTGTATGTGTCTGAATCAAATAGTGGACAGAGATCAAGACTGTTTCTCAGGAGGTTCCTGAGAAATTAATGTATACACTGAATGTGTCCCCATCCAAATTCATATGTTGAAGACCCAACCCCCAGTGAGGCTGTTTTTGGAAATGGAGTCTCTAAGGAAGCAATTAAGGTTAAATGCGGTCATGATGGGGGGTGCCTGACCTGACAGTATTAGTGTCCTTATAAGAAGAGACACCAGCCCTGACAGGTGTGGCTCAGTTGGTTGGGCAATTTCCTATGTACCAAAATGTTGTGGATTCAATTCCTGGGCAGGGCACATTTTCAGGTTGTGGGCTCGATCCCTGGTAGGAGTTCGTGTAGGAGGCAGCCAATGCACATTTCACTTTCACGTCGATATTCAATGTTAAAAAAAAAAAAAAAAAAAAGCCCTGGCCAGTGTAGCTCAGTTGGTTGAGTGTTGTCCCATGCAATGAGAGGTAACTGGTTCAATTCCTGGTCATAACACATACCCAGGTTGTGGGTTTGATCCCCAGTTGGGATGCAACCAATCAATGTTTCTCTTCCACATGGATGTTTTTCTCTCTCTTTCTCCCTTTTTCCTGTCTCAGCAGGAGTTACTCAGAGGACTGCTCAGTTGTAAACTCAATTTTCTTATGGAAAAGGAAGAAATGATTCAAAGGGTTGAACCCAGCCCACAGTGAACAAGAACAACTCTCAGGCAATTGGATTAAGCTCTAATCAACATAAACTTGTTGGACTTCAGAATTGGCTCTGTTGTGTGTGCCTCCTACTTTCCCTCTCTTGGAAGGGGAATGACTATACAGATTATCCTGTGCCTTTTCCACCACTGTGTGTACAAAATATATAGGGGAGAGATAACTTGCCTCTTACAGTTCACAGATCTGCTATGTAGGGAAGGGTGTTAGGGAGAGACCAAATGAAGAGGTAAATTAAGAGGCTCTTAAAGATAGTTCAGGCAAGAGACAATAGTGATTTGGAGTAGGTAGCAGTGGGAAGAGGAATAGGTGGTGAGATTCAGAATATATTTTGAAACTGGAGCCCACAGGCTTTGTTGATGGAAGAGGGACATGAGAGAAAAAAGAGTTGAATATGACTCCCCAGTCTTTAGCTTGAAGAACAGAGTAAATGAGTGTTTCCCTCAAAACCTTTTGATTGTCTCATTTTCAGAGAAAATTTTTCAAGTGCCCTACAATGCTGTACCCATTTTCTCACCTTTCACTTATCCTACTCCTATCTAGTCTCTGCCTACTACCACTTTACAGAATTGCTATTGATAATATCACCAATGGCCACCATGTTTCTAAATCCAATGGACACTTTTCCATCTTCTTTTCATTTGATCACTATTGCATTTAGTACAGGTATCCACTGATGTTCTGAAATATTTTCTTCCCTTGGCTTCCTTTCTTTCTTAAAAAAATATATTTTATTGATTTTTTACAGAGATGAAGGGAGAGTGATAGAACGTTAGAAACATCGATCAGCTGCCTCCTGCACACCTCCTACTGGGGCTGTGCCCACAACCAAGGTACATGCCCTTGACCGGAATCAAACCTGGGACCTTTCAGTCCGCAGGCCAATGCTCTATCTACTGAGCCAAACCAGTTAGGGCTCCCTTGGCTTTCTTGATTTTCTGTTACCTCTCTGGTTGCTCCTTCTAACTATCCTTTTCTTTTTTTAAAAATATATTTTATTGATTTTTTACAAAGAGGAGGGAGAGGGATAGAGAGTTAGAAACATCGATGAGAGAGAAATATCGATCAGCTGCCTCCTGCACACTCCCTACTGGGTATGTGCCCGTAACCAAGGTACATGCCCTTGACCGGAATTGAACCTGGGACCCTTGAGTTTGCAGGCCGACACTCTATCCACTGAGCCAAACTGGTTAGGGCCTAACTATCCTTTTCTGGCTTCTCTTCCAACTACTATTAATATAGTTCCTCAATAGCTCTGGCTGACCTTTTTCTGGTCTCATTTCATATTCTTTCAATCTTAGGACTCCTAAATCCACACCTCCTGGCCAGACTTGTCTTCAAAGCTCCAGTCCTAGGTCTACCTGCACATTCAGGAAATCTCACAGACACCTCAAACTGAACATGTCTAAAACTGAACTCATCACTTTTTCCCCTCAATCTTAGTCTTCCTCCAGTGTTCCCAGTCTCTATAAAGAAATACCGTCTCCCCAGCTGCTCAATCCAGAAAACTAATAGTCTACTTTGACTACTCACACACTCTCATAAACAACCTAGCTCCTGTAATGTCCAACTCTTAGATCACTCACTCTCAAATCTGTCCATTTCTTTTTATCTACTGCTGTCCAAACCACTCTCATATCTTGCCAGGACATCTGCATCAGACCCTCACTCCTAACCCCACTGGCCTCCACCCCATGGCCAGAATGTTCTTGTTCAAACACAAATAGGACTGTGTACTTTCTCAGTTTAAAATCTTTCAGTGATTTCCTAAAAGCCTTGGAATCTATATATGTAAAAGGCTAATATGCTAAGTGTCTGACTGGTCGCTATGACGTGCACTGACCACCAGGGGTCAGACGCTCAATGCAGGAGTTGCCATGACGTGCACTGGCCATTTACAGAGAAATGGCACTGCGAACCTGGCACCCACAAAGCAACACTCGGCTTCCCCCAAGTGGGACACAGGCCCCGTCACCACTCCGGAGCCACAGCCCACCAAATCACAGCTGATGCTGCCAAGACCCCATGGTGCAAAATGCAGCCCACAGTCCAGCCCAGCCCGAATCGGTCACTGTGGGTGCTGGGTAATGATGTCATGTAGCAACATCCCGCTTCCTCTCCCTAGTGACGACTAGCCTCCTTGCAGTTTCTTCAGCCCAGGAACATGACTTGCTTTATAGCCAGATGCAAACATTTCACACTTTAACCAAATGTCTGTGAAGCGTTTTCCCGTGCCTCATCTCATTTGACCCTCACAGAAGTCCTGGAGTAGGTAGATAGGAGACTTGGTGGAATCCTATTTTCTGTTCATTAGCCAGAAAACAGAGATTTAGAAAGCTTAGAAACTTGAGCTGCCTGAAAAGAAGTAAGAAATGGTGGACCTTGCAAATGACTTCAGGTTTTCTCACTGAGCAGAATATAGTCAAACACTGCTGCAGTTAAATATTTTACCCTTTGTTCTCCCTGCATGATCTACAATAATAATCTGCTTCCTGTTGATATTTACTGCTGTGTTGCTGACAACTACCTGAAAGAGAATTTGGGGTGCTTCACTGACTGGGCTGGGAAAAGGTTTAGCTAAATCAGAAAGCAGATCTAATTAAGCAAGTTTATTCTATATATACTAGAGGCCCAATGCACGAAGATTTGCACAATAGGCCTTCCTTCCCCTGGCTGCTGGCACCAGTTTTCCTCCGGCACCGGTTTTCCTCCGGCACCCAGAACCCAGACCTTTGGTCCGGCTGCAGTGGAGAAGCCAAGCCCCTTCAGTCTTCAGTCTTCACTCTGGCCGGAGCCTTCTGTCTTCACTCTGTGCCTGCGTATACAAATTAACTGCCGTCTTTGTTGGGTTAATTTGCATAGTCACTCTGATTGGCTGGTGGGTGTAGCAGAGTGACACCAATTTGCATGTTTCTCTTTTATTAGTGTAGGTAAAAGGCTAAGTTGACTTGTGCATGCACGATACATATAAAGCTCTTGCTGGCGCCAATCGCACACATGTGTTTCCATCTGTCATTGTTGATCATGAATTTGACTGACACTTCTATTATAGAGAAAGGGCAAACAGCGATATTAAAATATTTCTTCTAATTAATTTCCTTTAAATGTGCATGAATCCATGCACCGGGCCACTATTATATTATAGAATCCTTCATATAGTTTAAAAGAGCTTTGCAAGATCTGGACCCTGATGTCTCTTTCACTTCAATCTCTTATCACTTCCCTTTATTTTCTGTGTCCAGCCACACTGAACTTTTCTCAATCCCTTGAAACTGCTGATCCTTCTCTCACCTTTGGACCTGCACACTTTTTCTCTCTGCTCAAACAGCTCTTCTCCAATCTCTTTGTTTGGCTAATCTTACTCATCCTTCGGGTCTCAGTTAAGAAAAATTTCCTCAGGGCAGCTTGCCCTAATCTCCCCAGATTGTCTGTTTACTGTTTCTTGAATCTTTAGAACAAGCATGTCAAACTCAAAGGCTAACAGGGACCAAATAAACAAGGTTTAAGTTTATGTGGGCTGCAAAAAAACACAAAAGCTTCAATTTTCATAGAAACATAGGTTTATTTCAATAGAGATATGCTGAATACAAAGGGCTGAAGTAAATAAGTAACCGTTAACATAAAATAATAGAGCATTTTAATAAAATTAATATTTTTTCTTGAACATTAACTTACCAGACACTGAATAACTGCACAAATTAATAAGCGTAACACAAATAAACCTATTTTTCTTATTCTCCAAAAGTGAAATATTTCCTCTTTCGCACACCAAACAAGTCAGTCCAAGACTAATGACATGGCAATCAGCTGCTAAAATATTCACTGCTCGTATTAGTGGAGAGAAATGGTGTGCCTGTGAGTAAGGCACATAAGGAAAATGAATGCAACATGATTATAGTAATGAGTCATTATGAGCATTGTAGTCGTTATTAATAATTATGTATAACAGGATATTTTGAAAATTAAGTTACGAAATTTTTATTAAAACGTTTCTTGCATACTGTTATTTTGGCTGAGCTGCAAAAATATTCATTGTGGGCCTCGAATTTGGCATGCTTGCTTTAGAACATCTCTTTGTCCATTTAGCCGTCACTTGTGGTCAGTGAGGAAAGGAGAGGGAGAGAGAGATAGAAACATCAATGTTGAGAGAGAATCATCAATTGGCTGTCTCCTGCATGCCCCATACTGAGGATCGAGTCCACAACCAGGGCATATGACCTGATCAGGTATTGAACCGTGACCACCTGGTTCATAGGCCGGTGCTCAACCACTGTGCCACGCTGGCCGGGGCTGCTTGTGATTCTTATAATTATTTAGTGGAATACTAGGGGCCCGGTGCACGAAATTCGTGCACTGGGTGTGTGTGGGGGGGGAGTGTCCCTCAGCCCAGCCTGCCCCCTTTCACATACTGGGAGCCCTCAGGCGTTGACCCCCATCACCCTCCAATCGCAGGATCGGCCCCTTGCCCAGGCCTGACGCCTCTGGCCTAGGCGTCCGGCCCGGGCAGCGGGGACCCACAGCTGCAGTGGCCCCGCGATCATGGGCTTCGCTTTAGGCCCAGGCAAGGGGCCCCTAGCTCCTGGGACTGCCAGCTTTGACCATGCCCAGCTCCCATCGCTGGCTCCACCCCTACTTCCTGCTATCACTGGCCAGGGCAGAAAAGGCACCTGATTCTCCAATCATGGCTGGGGGGCAGGGCAAAGGCGGCCCCAGGGCCGCCTTTGCCCTGCCCCCCAGCTCTTAGCTCCCCGCTGGGTTTCCGATCACTGTCAGTGGCAGGGGGCTTCTTCCTGCTTTCCCTTTCGCCTCCCTGCATTGTGCCTACATATGCAAATTAACCGCCATCTTGTTGACAGTTAACTGCCAAT
Source organism: Myotis daubentonii (assembly GCF_963259705.1). Taxonomy (NCBI): domain Eukaryota; kingdom Metazoa; phylum Chordata; class Mammalia; order Chiroptera; family Vespertilionidae; genus Myotis; species Myotis daubentonii. The sequence continues at coordinate 193,347,898 of NC_081842.1, read as the reverse complement.
CTTAGTTGGCAGTTAATTTGCATATAGCCCTGATTAGCCAATGAAAAGGGTATCGTTGTACGCCAATTACCATTTTTCTCTTTTATTAGTGTTGATGTTTCATGTTGTCTTCCCCACTAGAGTAATTTCATGACATTCTGTACCTATTTTATTCACCTTTATATCCACAGTGCCCGGTAGTGCCTGGCATGTAGTTAGATGCTCACTAAGTATTTCTGGACTGGCTGACAATCAGGGAAGGTCCAAGTAGCACTGGCCTCAGGCAAAGGCTATAATTACCTAAGGCTACACCCCCATCCCTTTCCTCCCTTAAGGAAATTTGTAAGGGCCAGGGGAAATGCAAACACCGGATGACTTCATGCACTGTCTAGTACAAAATGAAAGAATATTCATCACAGTTTTACTTATTAGAGTGAAAAAATAGAAAACAAAATCCAACATCTCCCAAATGTGCAACAATGTGGAAATGGCTACATATATTACTTCAGTAGTTTAAAAGTATTGTCTAATATAGTTAATACTTATTTTTCAAATTGAACTTTTCATGGGGCTCAATATCTAAAATGCATTAAAATTGTGCTATTTTATTTCCTTTCTCCTTGCTCCTCCCTTTCTCCTCAAATCTTGAAGGCTTTCCAGTTTCTGGTTTTATTCTATTCTCTCTCTCTCTCTCTCTCTCTCTCTCTCTCTCTCTCTTTCTCTCTCTCTCTCTTTCTCTTTCTCTTTAAAAATATTATTTTAGAGAGGTGGGGGAGAGAAGGAGAGAGACAGAGAGAAACATTGATCAGGTGCCTTCTGCACACCCCCTACTGGGGACCAAGCCCACAATTGATCAGGAATGGAACAAAAAAACTCTTTCAGTGCATGAGACAATGCTCAACCAATTAAGCCCCACCAGCCAGGGTCATTCTCTCTTTTAAAGCCAGGGCATTGTTTCTGCTTAGGGTTCCACTAGGCACTCCCAAATGGTCTGTTGTGTTGTTGTTAAGCTGGTTCAAGTTGGTTTTCTGTTCATTGTAATTAAAAACAAAAAAACTTAAATAATACTGTTGCACTTTGAGATTTACTTATGTAATGGAAAGAGAATTGGCTTTGGAGTCAAAACTGATTTTAAATCTAGGTCCTGACTTTGAGCAAATTAACCATTTTTAACTCAATTTTCTCATCTGCAAAGGGAATTATACTTAACTTTTGCAAATATTAAAAAATACGAATAGCCAGAACCGGTTTGGCTCAGTGGATAGAGCGTCGGCCTGCGGACTCAAGGGTCCTGGGTTCCGTTCCGGTCAGGGGCATGTACCTTGGTTGTGGGCACTTCCCCAGTCGGGGGCGTGCAGGAAGCAGCTGATCGATGTTTCTCTCTCATTGATGTTTCTGGCTCTCTATCCCTCTCCCTTCCTCTCTGTAAAAAATCAATAAAACATATTTTTAAAAAATACAAATATATTCAAAGAATTGATATTGAGTAGGCTCTCAACAAGTATATCAATAACGTTAAAGTCTTACTAGAAGTCGCTCTTAACCCCTCCAACTTGAAGAAGTGAATAACTGGATTCAGGGTAGCCAAAACTAGCAAGGCTGCCATCTTGTGGTGATTTACTGACATACTGTCCAAAGTCATTTAATATATTTGAAGCAAGATACTCAAGAACATAAAGCTACATGAAAGGATGGCAGACATACCAGAGAGCCATTGGAATGAAGATAATAACTAAAGATACAGGACAAAGGTAATTCATCATTGGGAAGCACAAGAAATAAAGAACCTAAGACTGAACTTTTAGGAACTGTAATATGCAGTAGAGAAGTCAGAGGAAGAAACAAAAGAAGTGATTGATGAAGAAGGAGAAGTAAATAAGTACTTTAGTGTATCACTCAAGGCAGGGTTGACATATATATTTATGTTGATAGCTAACCTGATCCTGTTTTTTGTTTTTCAATACTTCAACAGCCATTACAAAAGCCAACCCAAGGGGGGAAAAAAAGCCAACCAACACCATCTATACTTCTACACTAATAAAAGAGAAACATGCAAATTGGTATCACTCTGCTACACCCACCAGCCAATCAGGATGAGTATGCAAATTAACCCAACAAAGATGGCAGCTAATTTGCATATGCAGGCACAGAGCGAAGAATGAAGAAGACTGAAGACTGAAAAGGCTTGGCTTCTCTGCTGCGGCCGGAGCAAAGGCCTGGGTCCTGGGTGCCGGAAGAAAACCAGTGCCGGCAACCAGGGGAAGGAAGGCCTATTGCACAAATCTCTTTGTGCAATGGGCCTCTAGTAATTATTATAATACCACTAGAGGCCTGGTGCACGGAATTCGTAGAAGGGGCTCAGCCTTTGCAGCTGCAGCAGCTTGCCTCGGTCCTCACAGCCCTGGCTTCATCCAGAAAGACGTCCAGAAGGTCATTTGGCTGTTTAGTCCAATTAGCATATTATGCTTTTATTATTATACTAGGTGCCCGGTGCACGAAATTCGTGCACTGGGTGTGTGTGTGGGGGGGGGGGGGGAGTGTCCCTCAGCCCAGCCTGCCCCCTCTCACATACTGGGAGTCCTCAGGCATTGACCCCCATCACCCTCCAATCGCAGGATCGGCCCCTTGCCCAGGCCTGACGCCTCTGGCCTAGGCGTCCGGCCCGGGCAGCGGGGACCCGCAGCTGCAGTGGCCCCGCGATCGTGGGCTTCGCTTTAGGCCCAGGCAAGGGACCCCTAGCTCCTGGGACTGCCAGCTTTGACCATGCCCAGCTCCCATAGCTGGCTCCACCCCTACTTCCTGCTATCACTGGCCAGGGCAGAAAAGGCACCTGATTCTCCAATCATGGCTGGGGGGCAGGGCAAAGGCGGCCCCAGGGCCGCCTTTGCCCTGCCCCCCAGCTCTTAGCTCCCCCCTGGGTTTCTTATCACTGTCAGTGGCAGGGGGCTTCTTCCTGCTTTCCCTTTCGCCTCCCTGCATTGTGCCTACATATGCAAATTAACCGCCATCTTGTTGGCAGTTAACTGCCAATCTTAGTTGGCAGTTAATTTGCATATAGCCCTGATTAGCCAATGAAAAGGGTAGCTCGTACGCCAATTACCATTTTTCTCTTTTATTAGTGTTGATTGCCCAGGCTATTCAAATACTATCGTTCCTCTTAAATCAATGTTTCACCTTCCTTCTATATCTTATTACAATATACCACTAGTAAGAATTTTACTAATTATGAGATTACTGTATGTCAAGGGTTATCATCACTCCATTTACCACCAACAATGGGATTCTCATTGCTGTCTGATCCAGTTCCAGAATCCCATCCTGAAACTTTTATTTCTAAGGTCACATCCACTATCAAATCTTTTAGACTTAATTTCCCCCAAAAGTATAGCCTGAGACAAGGGAATGAAATAGGTTTTTTTGTTTGTTTGTTTGTTTTCAGAAGTGATCCCATGGAACATGAGTCAAAGAAGGGAAGAGTAAAACAGGCAAGCCAGGAAAGTCAGCCCAAGGATGAGGGATAGGAGGTCACTGCTTTGGACACATGGGGTTCTATTCCCCTGGAAATATTCTGAGGCCATGTAGAATGTGCTTTTCAATTGTCCAACCAAGGTAAGGAAGAGAGAAGTATTCATTCACTGGCTCCTGCCTTCATTGGTGAAGGATTAACTCCCTTGCACTTTCAAGAGTTAGCACTTTCAGGAGCACTTCTGGAGCCAGACGGTCACCGTGAAGTTCAACCCCTTCATGACCTCGGACCGCAGCAAAAACCGCAAACGCCACCTCAACGCCCCCTCGCACATGCGCCGCAAGATCATGTCTTCCCTGCTCTCCAGGGAGCTTCTGCAGAAGTACAACGTCCGCTCCATGCCCATCCGCAAGGACGACGACAAGGTCCAGGTGGTTCGAGGACACTACAAAGGTCAGCAAATCGGCAAGGTGATCCAGGTGTACAGAAAGAAATACGTCATCTACATCGAGCGGGTGCAGCGCGAGAAGGCTAACTGTCCACGTGGGCATTCACCCCAGCAAGGTGGTTATCACCAGGCTAAAACTGGACAAAGATCGGAAAAAAATTCTTGAACACGAAGCCAAATCGGAAAAGAGAAAGGCAAATATAAGGAAGAACTTATTGAGAAAATGCAGGATTAAATGTAACCTGTTGTGTAACCACAGTTTAGCTGTAGGTTTTTAGCCTAGTGTGTATTCCTTTAAAATTGTTCAAGATGTCTCTGGAATATTTTGTTTCCTTCCTGGTTTGTTATTGATATGTGGCTCGGTATATCTATTGTTGCTGTTTGGATTAATTTTATGAATAAAAATTGGAAATGTTAAAAAAAAAAAAAGTTAGCACTTTCAAGATGACACAAGGGTCACATGGCAGTGTAAATTCCCATGGGCATCCTATGAGGCTAATTCCATGAGAGAAGCCCTGAGGCAGAAAACAAGAGATATTTGGAGAAAGCAGTTGAACTTTTGGACTGTCAGGTCATACCTGCATGCACCTGATAGCCACAGAAATGGCTGGAGTAGAAAGGTGGCCAGCAGAAGTAAGAGACAACAACATGCAGGATAGAAAAGTAGCTTATAGGATGCACTATAAGTTCTGAACCAGGAACCAATGTGTGGTGGTGTTTTACTCATAGCCAGAATAGATGGATCCCGGAAGAAAAAGGGTAAATGTGGAGTGGCAATTCTATTATACTTAATTGACTACTTTTATTTTTTTTTTTTGAGAACCAAATTTTTTTTTATTAAATCTTTATTGTTCAGATTATTACAGTTGTTCCTCTTTTTTCCCCCCATAGCTCCCCTCCACCCAGTTCCCACCCCACCTTCCACCCTCCCCCCCCTCCCCCACTGTCCTCATCGATAGGTGCACGATTTTTATCCAGTCTCTTCCCGCATCACCCACACCCATTTCCCCCCCAAGAATAGTCAGTCCACTCCCTTTCTATGCCCAGATTCTATTATAATCACCAGTTCATTCTGTTCATCAGATTATTTATTCACTTGATTTTTAGATTCACTTGTTGTTGTTCATAATTTGTATCTTTACCTTTTTCTTCTTCTTCCTCTTCTTAAAGGATACCTTTCAGCATTACATATAATACTGGTTTGGTGGTGATGAATTCCATTAGCTTTTCCTTATCTGTAAAGCTCTTTATCTGACCTTCAATCCTGAATGATAGCTTTGCTGGATAAAGTAATCTTGGTTGTAGATTCTTGGCATTCATCACTTTGAATATTTCTTGCCACTCCCTTCTGGCCTGCAAAGTTTCTGTTGAGAAATCAACTGACAGTCGTATGGGTACTCCCTTGTATGTAACTGACTGTCTTTCTCTTGCTGCTTTTAAGATTCTCTCTTTGTGTTTTGCTCTTGGCATTTTAATTATGACGTGTCTTGGTGTGGTCCTCTTTGGATTCCTTTTGTTTGGGGTTCTCTGCACTTCCTGGACTTGTAAGTCTATTTCTTTCACCAGGTAGGGAAAGTTTTCTGTCATTATTTCTTCAAATAGGTTTTCAATATCTTGCTCTCTCTCTTCTTCTGGCACCCCTATAATTTGGATGTTGGTACGCTTGAAGCTGTCCGAGGCTCCTTACACTATCTTCGTATTTTTGGATTCTTTTTTCATTTTGCTTTTCCAGTTGGGTGTTTTTTGCTTCTTTGTATTTCAAATCTTTGACTTGATTCTTGCAATCCTCTAGTCTGCTGTTAGAACTCTGCATAATATCCTTTATTTCAGTCAGTGTATGCTTAATTTCTAGTTGGTCCTTTATCATAACCTCGAGGGTCTCACTAGATTTCTTGAGGGTCTCACTACATTTATCGGTGGTTTCTAGAAAATCTCGAAAAATCTTAAAAGTGTGGTTTTGAACTCTATATCCAGTTGTTTGCTTTCCTCCATTTCTGTCATTTGTGACCTGTTTCTTTGTCTCCGCATTTTTTATGCTTCCCTGTGTTGGTAGAGTGGCTTTGTGTGCTAGGTGTCCTATAGGGCCCAGTGGCTCAGCCTCCCCAATTACCTGAGGTGGACACTGTTGGTGCACCCTTTTGTGGGCTTTGTGCACAGTCTTGTTGTAGTTAAGCCTTGATTGTTGTAGGTATCACTGGGAGGAATTGACCTCCAGGCCAATTGGCTGTGAGAATCAGCTGTGTCTACGGTGGGAGAACTTCTGTGCTGAAGACACCCTTATGAGGTAAGATTTGCTTCAATGGGGCTTTGGTGCTCACTGAGTCTGCCCCCTGAGTGTGTCCCTTATGGATCTGAGTAGTTGTAATTGGATGGTCCCACTTTGACCACTGGGTACACTGGCTCTTGGATCTAAGGAGGTGCTAATTTAGCCTCTGCCTGAGGCTACCCAGCGGGAGCTATGAAGAGATCTGCAGATTCCCCTTCCTTGTTTGGGGTTTGAAGGTGCCCAGATGAGGCCCAGCTGTGAAGCAATGCAAGCTGCTGTGGGGCCTTGGGCCTTCTCTTGGAAGTTCTGGATCTGTCTGGCCCAGCTGCAGTTTGTTAGGTAATTTTCAGATTGCAAAGAGCCAGGGCATTCATATGCAAAAGCCTCTGTCACAGCTTGGGTGGGGCAGGGTCTCAGGGAATCAACAGGGCGGAGCAAGCAGCTATGGCTGATCCTCAGCCCTGCCCTAAGGGGCCCCGAGTCTCAGTGTCCTGGTAATTGCTGCAAGCACCTTTGAGAGAAAGCCACCCTCGAGTTCCAAGTTCTGCCAGACAGTCCAGTTTCTCCCCATATGAGTCTAGGTCCCCAGAGACTCACCCAGAACTGGAGTTCAGAGCAGTTGGGGGCTTGTGACTCCCTCCTGATTCAAAAGACAGCCGTGTTCTCAGTTGCAGCCCTTGCTGCGTGTGCCTCCGTACCTCTGCGCTTTACTTCTGCACCTCCTCTGAGTCTCAGTGTGCTTTTCTCTTTCCTTCTAGTTGTAGAATTTCCACTCAGCCAGCCTTCCTGTGGTTCTGGATGATGTCTGTTTTGTCTTTTAGTTGTATTTTTGAATTTGTTGTCTTAATTGACTACTTTTAAATGTTTATCTTCGTGTCTTTGTGATTCTGAACATGGCTAATCATGTTTTATTATCTTCTACTAGAGGACATGAAAATAGTTTCATTGGATTGGAAACTAAGGATGGCAGTTGACAATTTGGGCTTGTCATTTACCAATTTGGGCTTTCATGCCAGTAGGTGAATAGATTTAAAAGACAAAGGTGAATTCAGTGGTGTGCTAGAGCCAGCTCACATAGGCTTACAAGAGTCAGTTATGTGCATGTATTAGTTTCCTATTGTTTCTGTAACAAATTACCCCAATTTAGTGCTTAAGACAACACAAATTTATTACCTTACAGTTGTGCAGATCATCAGAAATCCAAACTGAGCTAAAATCACGGTATCAACACAACTGTGTTCCTTTTGAAGGCTGTAGGTGAAAATCTGTTCCTTGCCTTTTGCAGTTAGGGGCTGCCCACATTCCTTGGTCATATCACAAAGACTTCTACTTTCACTGTTACATTTCTTTTTTAAAAATATGTTTTTATTGATTTCAGAGAGGAAGGGAGGAGACAGAGATAGAAACATCAATGATAAGAGAGAATCATTGATTGGCTGCCTCCTGCAGACCCTACATTGGGGATCAAGCCCACAGCCCAGGCATATGCCCTGACCAGGAACAGAATCGTGACCTCCTGGTTCACACAGGTCATCGTTCAACCACTGAGCCACGTCAGCTGGGCTTACATCTCTTTTTCTGCCTCTGCCTCTCCTGCTTCCTTCTTTCCCTTATAAGGATACATGTGACTGCACTGGGCCCACCTGGATAATGCAGGATAATCTGCCCATCTCAAAATCCTTAATTTAATTATATATGCAAAGTCCTTTTGCCATGTAAAATATCATATCCACAGGTTCCAGAGATTGGGATATGGACATCACTGGGGGACCATTATTTCACCCACTACAGTGCATTTTTCTCAACTCTATATTCAGTGACATAACATTGGTTGTTTAAAATTGGCCCTGGAGGTAATATTTACACTGCAGAAATTGGAAAATTCTTCAAATCAGGGATATTATCACTGGAGAGCCTATTGTTAAACTTTACCTATCTCTGATTGTGATGATTGACTGGGATGAATGAGCTTATTATCAAGGCAAAAGAATTTTCATAATAGAGGAAGAGAGGATTATGGATATAATCCAGAGGATACCTAGGGTACCTCCTATTCTTGCCATGTTTAGTGAAGACAATTATGGGAATATCATACAGGCAGCACCACCAAAGTCTCTAGTCCCCCAAGAAAAAAGGTTTGGGTCACCTCTAGAAAACTTACTTATATGATTAAGTTCTAGTTAATGCAATGTAAGTGGAAGTGATATATGCCACTTCTGGGTCAGGGCTTTTAAAACAGTAGCATGTCTCCTTCATGCCCTCTTCTCTTCCCATCACTATGACCCTGAGGAACTGAGGTGCTGGTTGAAGACCAAGAGAGTATGGAATGGGTAGTAGATATGTGAAGTCAAGACTATCAACCAAGGCCAGGCAATCAGGTACAGAAAGGTTTCTGGCCATGTCAGTTCAACATTTACATACTATATTTAATTTTCTCCTCCTTTCCTCCCCCCACCCCATATATGTAGAATGTGGTATATCGTGGTGGTTGACTTTATTTATATATATATATATTTTTTATTGATTTTTTACAGAGAGGAAGGGAGAGGGATAGAGAGAAACATCGATGAGAGAGAAACATCAATCAGCTGCCTCCTGTACACTCCCCACAGGGGATGTGCTCGCAACCAAGGTAAATGCCCTTGACCGGAATTGAACCTGGGACCCTTGAGTCCGCAGTCTGACGCTCTATCCACTGAGCCAAACCGGTTAGGGCTGTGGTGGTTGACTTTAAAGTTCAATCCATATACTGAAGAACATTGAAGCAGGATCATTATGGAACTGAAGGACGAATGAACATTATTCAGCACTCCTGGACCTGAAGCTACATGATGTAATTAATGAGACTTCGGTTGATTCCTGTTTGGGAGTGGGGAATAAATGTAATGATGATATTTCAGGCGATAAAAGGTAGGTTATTTTAGTTAAGAGTCTTGTTTTGTTCCATTTTTTGAAGTGGAAGTATAGAAAGAAGGGTATATGTTGATGTTGCGCTGTCCCAGGGGTTTATTAATGTGGACTTGTATCATTCTTATTGGACACTCCGCATCTGCAGCCCCTTCACATATTTGGGCAATATCCCAAACAGAGAGAGAGTGCACACCTTATACTATCAAAGCTGACCATGCTCACTGTCACTTTCCTAGCATCACAGACCCAGCCAATCCCATCCTCTCTTTAGTTTGGGTTCCCTGAGACAAGTGAAGTGGGGAAGAGAGAAAAGTCAATACAGGGTTCATTAATGAGCAGGTTACTTCTGCGGACAACTGGGGGCTCAGTTCCTATGGGGACTTTCAGAAACAGTATGAAATGAACACGTTGGAAATGTCCCTCTGAGGGAAAGGAAGCTGCAATATTTGTTGACTGTTGTTTCTGGCTATGAGACAGAAAGCAGGGTATGCTTTATGGAGTTCTTTAGAAAACTCAGACTTTCTAGTTTTAGATACTACACCTTCTCCTTCCTCTTTCCTTAACATGATGTGATGGCTTGGGCTACAACAGCCAACTTGTAACTATAAAAATAAGTAAAAAAAAAAAAAAAAAAGCCCTAGCCAGTTTGGCTCAGTGAATAGAGCATCAGCCTGCGGACTAAAGGCTCTTGGGTTTGATCCTGGTCAAGGGCACATTACTGGGTTGTGGGCTCGATCCCCAGTAGGGGCCGTGCAGGAGGCAGCAGCTGATCAATGATTCTCTCTCATAATTGATGTATTGATGTTTCTATCTCTTTCTACCTCTCCCTTCCTCTCTGAAATCAATAAAAAAATATTTTAAAAAAGAATAAGTCAAATGGAATCACAGAGATATCAACTCATATTACTGAGCCAGTAAAACTGCCCATTTCCATTCTTCCTGTATATGAAAAAAAAACCCACTTTGTTTTAAATGTCTCCACAGTCAAGTTTTCTGTTATTTGTTGCCAAAAGCATTCAAATTCCTAACTCATTTATCTAGTCTTACTTGCAGCCAAGGGCACAGGCCACAACTTGGAATCAAAAGGTAATGATATAAAGAATAGACACTGTGGGCAACCTTTCTTGTGATGGGATAGTAGTGGCAGTGGTTATGGGGGCACCATCCATTGTGTTGATACTTCAGACTTTATTTTGCTTCCTGGTGGTCTTCACCAGGGACATAGACAATAGACTCTCTGTATTGAATAATTGTTACTACTCACTGAGTCAATGATTTTTGTAAATTTTCTCTCTTAATCACCATATCAGCCATTCAAGATGGATATTAATATCCATTGACCTGGCCAAGATTTCACAATTAGCAAGTGGCAGAGTTGGGATGCAGGTTCAGGTCAGAGTGACACCAAATCCAGATCTTAACCACTACATTATAGAGCCAATATTTATTTTGCCAACTTGTAATTTTTGGACTTGAGACCCTAACTCAGGCTGGATCCTAGGGCCACCCTAAGAGGGGAAGAAAGATGGGCTTGAATAGATTATTGTCTGTCATCAGCCCCTTCTGGCAGGGGGAGAGAGGATCCGCCCAAATGCAGACAGGCTCTAAGCCAGGCAGCACAGATGCAGGCAATCCTCTGAGCCAGGCCAGGAAACATTCCAGATAAACCGCTAGACTTCTGTGTCTGAAACTCTGAGAGATAAGAATCTTGGAGACAAAGATAAGAATCTCAGAGACAAAGCTATTCTGCAGGCTTAGAAATGTGCTGAAATCTAGGCAAAATGAGAAAATGGCAAAGTACATGAAGACAGGGCATGTGTGAGAATCAATCAACTCTGTTGTTAATTCTTTTCTTTTTTTTTAATTGATTTCAGAGAGGAAGGGAAAGGGAAAGAGATATAGAAACACCAATGATGAGAGATAATCATCGATTGGCTGCCTCCTACACACCCCACACTGGGGATCAAGCCTGCAACCTGGGCATGTGCCCTGATTGGGAATTGAACCGTGACCTCCTAGTTCACAGGTCAACACTCAACCATTGAGCCACACTGGCCAAGCATCTGTTGTCATTTCTTGTTTGCAAAATGATTAACTGCACTCCTTTCTTTCTTTCTCTTCCCAGGGCTGGATTTGTAAGTCTAAGGCTCAAAACCCTAAAATACCAATCCAGTCTTCCTCTCACCTTCCATTCAGCCATGCTCCAAGTCTCAGAGCCACCTTGGCCCCTCCACCCTTTTCATTTAGTTAACATTTTCCATAAATATCTATTGAGTATCATTTTTGAGCCAGAGAGGCAAGGACTCTCACTTCAAGGTACTTACAGAGAAAGAAGACATTACAAGTTAATTGCACAAATAATTAATTAAGATTGTGAGACCTGCCAGGAAGGAAAAGTAGTATTCAATGGGAGTATATCCCTGGGGAACTAGATCTAGACTGAAGGCTCAGTCAAATCATTCTCTTTCCATTTGTGTTACTCCTTATCCTCCTCCTCCTCACTGCTCCCTTTATAAGAATGGTGTCTTTTGCATTGTCCCTTCCCCTGCATCCCCCTACCACAGCCTTGATTCAGGCCCTTGATACATTTTTGTATCTGTCTTCTAACAGGTTTCTCTACACCCCCCCCCTTTTTTAAATATGTTCTTATTGATTTCAGAGAGAGGGAGAGAGAGAGAGAAACATAGACTCATCATTTGGTTGCCTCCTGCATGTTCCCTACTGGGGATCAAGCCTGCAACCAGGGCATGTACCCTGACTGGTAATCAAACCATGACCTCCTGTTTCATGGGTCAACACTCAACCACTGACCCACACCAGCCGAGCTCCCTACCCCTTTTTTTGCCCACTCAAGCCCATGCTTTGCATCACAGCTAGAGTTATATTTCTAAGTGAAATATGACCAGCTCTTCCTTGCTTTCACATTAAGGTTTTACCTCTCTTGCCTGGCACATTGCTCAACCTCTTTTTTTTTTCTTTATCTCCAATTTCTACAGGAAGCTCTTGCCTCAGCCATCTCCACTATTATTTACTCATGTTTGCTCTGCAGTGTTCTTCCCATCTACCTCAGCTCAGTAAATGACTATTCTGAATTCAAGGGTCTCACTGAGTATATGCTTGATGAGAGCCCACCATGGATGAGGTACTGCGTAAGATCAGTGAAGAAAAAGCTGGAAGCCAGTAGTCAGCCCTTGTTCTGATGACTACTCCAGATGTAATACCTGTTTCCACAATAGACTGTAAGCTCCATTAGGGCAGTGAGAGGATCTGAATTATCCACTGCTCTGACTCTAGTTGTGCCTGGTACAAAGTAGCAGGGTGCCTAGCACAGAGGAAAAAGTCAATAATTTTTTTCCTGTGTATAAATAAATGAATGAATAAATAAAAGTGACAAACACTCTTAAATTGCCTCCCACTAGAATTGTAAATGCACATGTTTAGAGTCCTTAAAAGATTAGAAGTTTCCTAGGGGGAGGGGTTGTGCCTTACTCATGCATGCGCTCGTTACAAAAAAAAAATCACTTTTATAGAGTGGTTTCACATAGGTTATTTATTGCCTGTTTCACATTACAACCTGACGAAATTTTTTAAAAGATTTTTTTTAATTGATTTTAGAGAGAGAGGTGGGGAGAGAGAGAGAGAGAGAGAGAGAGAGAGAGAGAGAGAGAAATATCAATGTGAAAGCGATACAATGATCGGCTGCCTTCTGCACGTTCCCTACAAAGGATCAAGCCTGCAACCAGCATGTGCCCTGACCAGGAATTGAACCCGCAACCTTTTGGTGCACAGAATGAGCCCAACCAACTGAGCCACACCAGACAGGGCAACCTTATAAATTATTGTCTCAATTTTATAGATGGAGAAACTTCCTTCCTTTCTTCCTTCTCCTTCATGATTCCTCATCTCTCCTTTTCCTCTAGGATGCGTATGTGGTCTTTAATTGAGAAAGAAATTTAGAAGGGCTAAATGTAAAGGTGATTACAATGAGAGCCAGGGAGGCTATTTGCCCTAGGTTGCACATATATGAAGCACTCAAATACAACCTTTTGATGTTACGTCTGAATAAAGTCAAAGTCTGTGTGTGTGCTTGTGTTTTCTTGTTAAATGTAAAAATGTACAATTTTTGTACAATATTTTGTCTTGCCATTTTTCTTGTAAACATACTAGGAGTCATAAAATTGGGAAGAGGCCCAAGTTCAAAGAAATTAGGTAACCTGATAAAAGTCTGACCCCTACCTACGGCCTAAGCCAGGACTAAAACCCAGGATGTCTCCTCATCCAGAGAAGCAACACTGCCTCAACACTGCCCCAAATGATTTCAGTATGGTCTCTATATGGAGGTTAAGGGATTTAGAGTCAGGTAGATGGGTTCCTTTCAAAGGTAAAACAGTTACTTTGCAACCTTGGCAAATAATTCAGCTTCCTCATTTTAAAACGGAAGGCTATAATGGTCCCTACCGCAGCGTGTTCCTATTAGGATTAAATGAAAATGCATGCACTTGAAGCATTCAGTGCAGGCCTGGCATGTAGTCAGCGCGTAATAAATGGTAGTTCTTATTATAAGAGCTGTATTTGTGGAATGAATGACTGGCACATAACGCCTGCATTCAACTTGAAGCTTGGAACTACCACAGTCGCTCAACTGAAGGGACAGGAACTATATAGCCAATTTCTGCTGGAAATAAATCTTTGTGGGAGGATAATCAATGGCTGGAAAATGTGAGCCTTGAGGCATCAAAGCTCTGATCCCCAGGTCCGAGCCAGGAAGACAAGCCTCCCCGGCGGGCTGCAGGCGCCGCGCAGAACCTCCCCTGAACTGAGTGGCAGCGGGCGGGGCACGCCCAGCCCGGGGGGAGGCTGCTTCAGAAGACAGGGTTTAGTGGAGTGGAGCAAGCAGTATCTCTTCTAATTCCGCTTATCTTAGCCTCGGAAACCACACCCTGGGGGCTTGGAGGAAGGACTCCAAAACCGCGGGGCGGAGGCTTCCGCGAGGCCCCAGACCTGACCATCTATGGTCACAGAGCGCACCGAACTAACAGGAAGTGGGGCGAGCTTCCACCTTCCCAGTCGGGGCAGAGCGAGCGAGGCCGCAGCGGGCACGCCCAGAAGCCCGGGGCTGAGCCCACGCGCCCTCGTCCACCCTCTCCCCACACCCGGCCTCTGCAGGTCCACCCAGAACACTGTCCAAGGCCAACGTCACAAACGGGGAAACCGAGGTAAGCACGCCCGAGAGAGGCGGAGCTTAGCCTTCATCGCCTCGCATAGTTGATGGCCGCCGAGAACTCCGCCCCTCAGAAAAACTACCCCTTGGTCCCTCCAAGACCCCTTCTGGACGGTTGTGAAAAGGGAGCGGTCGTTGCCATTGAGCCCATACTGGTACGAGCATTAGCCACTTACCTGTCCTCCTTCTCTGGAGGTGGAGCTTAGCCAGCAATTTCATCCCTTCATTGGTCCCGGCGCCTGCGGCCCCACAGTTAGATGGAGGCGTGGCCAGATAGGACACGCCCTTCGGGGGGTCGCTCCCGCCCTGGGGGCGGGGCTGTTTTGCCTGTGCGCTCCTGGCTGGCGGGTAGACGCCGGGGCGTGGTGAATAGGGGGTGGAGTCACGAGCAGGGCGGCCGGACTTCCTCCCCGCTCTCCTCCAGCCAGGCATTTCAGCTGGCCGTTCGTTTCCGGTGGGGGTGCCGCGCCCAGTGAGGGCCCGGAAGTGGGTCGCGCGAAGATTGCTGGGCGGTTCTTGCCGGAAGTGGAAAGCGGCTGTTCGCAGTCCGGAGGTGAAGCTGAGCTCTGAGGTGAGGGTTCGCGGTCCGGTAGGGACTGGGCTGCCTTCCGCGGCCCACTGGCCCCTGGCGTTGTTAATGGCCTATGTTCCTGGCCTATGTGCGCGTGGTGAACCCTGCTGAGGGGTCTGGGGCGGAGGCCCTGGGGCCGACCTGGTAACCTGGGCGCGGTCTCTTAAGGTGGGGCTGGGGTGACCAACTGAATTGGGCTCTCCCGGGGTGGCCCTTCCCCTGGATTTCGCAGTCCGGGTCATCAGCTTCAGCGGAGGCCTGATTCCTAAGATGCCCTAACTAAAAGGAACCTCCGAGACCTTAGTAGTCTTCCTTATCCCCATCTCGCCCCCATTGCACGGATGGGTAAATTGATCCCGGAAAGAACAGGCTGGTCTATGATCGTATAGCTGATGAGGGAAATAATTGGAATCATGACTTCAGTTCTTTGAATCCAAGCCCCAGATCCTTCCTACATTCTTTCCCCGAGAACCTGCCTCGGAACGGTTTTCCGGTTGGGTGTCCTCTCTTTGGCATCTGTAAGTTAAAGGGCACCAAGATAAAGGCTTCTTGGAACTTCTTCTTCTTCTTTTTTTTTTGTAATGCCGCATGTTTGGGATGCCTGGGGAGTTTTTAAATGGAGAGAGGGGCAGGTCCTTGTATTTGCATTCGGATAGTCCTCCCTTCCTCCTAGTCAGTTGCTCTTATTCTGAAGAGGCAAGTTAACTTTATTGAGGGTGTTGCATACTCCTGGCCCTGAAATCAGATGGCTGAGGTTTGGTCTTGCCCCACTGCTGAGTATCTGTGGCCATAGATGCCTTATTTAACTTCTTTGAGCCTCTTTCTCCCCCCCCCCCCCCACCCTCCCATCCTTTAGGTGGAGATCTCCACTCACCTCACAGAATTAAATTTAGAACAAATTGTGTTTATTCTGTCTCAGGCACCCTGCCACATCCAGGGAATGCAGTTTTGAAACAAAACCAGCTAGATCCTGCCATCAAGGAGCTAACTGTTTGCAGGGACGTTTGTTTAAGAAGTAATTATAAATGTGATGTGTTAGGAAAGAACACGGGATGCTATGGAAGTATGTAACAAGGGGCTCAGGAAAATTCCTTCTGCAGAAGCAGTGTTTAAGATGAATTTTGAAGGATGAGTAGGAATAAGCTCGATGAAGAGAGGATGGCAACCTTTTTAAGGCAGAAGTATCAGAACTGCCAGTTGAACTTCTTTGTAGGAATTCCTGTTCAAGTGAAAAACGGGACAGCCCATCACCAATGATTTCTCGAGCCTTTAACATGTGTGAGGCACAGATTAAAGGAGGCACTTGGCCCTGGTGGCTAAGAATACAGTTCTCATAGAGTGGAGGAAGGGGCAGACTAGTAAAGCAGGGATGGTTTACAATGTTCAAGTGCACTGTGTGAGCACAAGGCTGAAAGGCAGTAAGAGGAGAAATACCTGAGCCAGATTTTCAGGCTTTGAGGAGGAAATGGGAGGCTAAGTCTTGGAGATTTATTTAGCCATATGGTGAATCCGAAAACGGAATTGCCATGTAAAGCGTACAAAACCAAGGACATGGAGGTCTGGACATGTGAAAGACCATGACTAGTTCAGTGTGACTAGAATTCTAGTAATGCTTGGAGAAGTGAAGGAAATGGGAAGTGGTGGGGGTCAAATATGAAGGACCTCGTAAAACCATGTTAGGAAATATGGATCTGGCCCAACTGGAATGGCTTAATGATTAAGTGTCAACCTATGAACCAGGAGGTCATGGTTCGATTCCCAGTCAGGGCACATGCCTGGGTTGCAGGCTTGATCCCCATTGGGGAATGTACAGAGGCAGCTGATCAGTGATTCTCTCTCATCATTGATGTTGCTATCTTCTCTCCTTCTCCCTTCCTCTCTGAAATCAATAAACATATTTTTATTTTTTAAAAAAAAGCAATGTGGAATATGGATCTGACCCTGAAAGCTATGAGGAGGCTTTGAAGGCTTTTATGTAGGAAAATTATGTTGTCAGATTTATGTTTTGTATTTATTTTTAAATATGCTTTTTAAAAATATATATTTTATTGATTTTTTACAAAGAGGAAGGGAGAGGGATAGAGAGCTAGAAACATCGATGAGAGAGAAACATCAATCATCTGCCTTCTGCACACCCCCTACTGGGATGTGCCTGCAACCAGGGTACATGCCCTTGACTGGAATCGAACCTGGGACCCTTCAGCCCGCAGGCCGACGCTCTATCCACTAAGCCAAACCAGTCAGGGCTAAATACGCTTTTATTGATTTTAGAAATGAAGGGAGAGGGAGAGAAGCACTGATGTGAGAGAAATATTGATTGGTTGCGTCCTGCATGGCCCGCCACCCCCTACCCCGTGCCAGGGAGCTAGTCTGCAAGTCCAACATATGCCCTGACCGGGAATCGAGCCAGTGACCTTTTGGTGCATGGGATAGTGCTCAACAACTGAGCCACATAGGCCAGGGCAGATTTATGTTTTAGGAAGTTCAGTCTGTCAAATGGGAAGAGACATGAGAGGAAGTAGACCAGTGTTTGGAAGCTGTTTTCATAATCATGATTTTAAATAGGGCAATGACAGTGGAAAGAAGAGGAGGAATCAGGCTTGAATTGTTAAAAAGATGGAATCCATAGAACTGGCGGCTGGTTGCTTATGGGAGTGAGGAAATAGGAGCAGTCTAGGGCAGTGGTCGGTAAACTCATTAGTCAACAGAGCCAAATATCAACAGTACTTCTTCAAAATAGACTCTCCCAGGCCGAAAACCGACTTCTAAGCATGGGCCACGAAGTTCAATCGCACAGTACGTGCACGCCCACACATGGTATTTTGTGGAAGAGCCACACTCAAGGGGCCAAAGAGCCGCATGTGGCTTGCGAGCCGCAGTTTGCCGACCACTGGTCTAGGGTGACTGCCTGGTTTTCTGGCTTAGGGAACTGGGTAGTACCATTCACCAAGATAGGTATTATGATGAGAGGGAAGGCTAGGTTGGACAGGTGGCAGGGAAAGAAAACTAATTTTGGATATATTGAGTACAAGGTGTTTGCAGCACATCCAAGCAGAGATGTCTAAGAAGGTACTCAAATAGTGGAAACAGCAAGAGCAAGATGTGGAGGCAGGAGAGGGCATGAGGTACTGGAGCCTGGAGTTTGTGGCAGAAGATAAGATCAGCAAAAAGGTAGATGCCTGCCAGGTTTTGAATGGCTTTTGATACCTTATTTGACTGCACTTGTATTTTATTCTGTGGTTGACAGCTTGCTTATTGTATAAGTTGTTGCAGTCCAACATAAAGAAAATTCTATAAGAACTTCCTGCCCCCCCCCAATACTTTATCAATCAGGTGGACATAATTTATGCCTCAGAAGTTTAAATAAAATGTAGCAGTGAAAGTACTTTGTCATGTACAACCTGTCTTGCAAACTGAAAATGGTGGTAGTGTTAAGATTCGATTAATGTGTTTTTGCCTTGAGGAGGTTAGCTGTTTAGTTTGTAAAATGTTTTGTTTCCAATAAGTGGTGATCTTTATTGTCACCCCTTTTCTTGGTTATACATACATTTGTTTAATTGCTATTATTTTTTTTAATGAGGGACTAAGCCTTTAAAAATTTACTTCCTCCTTTCAGTTTTCTGAAGCATTGTGAGTCAATGATTCATTTTACTTAAACAAGCAAATGCAAAATATCATTTGAATTTGAACCCTCTGGTTTGGAATTTAATCCTGAGATTTGAAATCTCAGGATTCTCAAGCCATAATTTACCCAGTCCTAGTGATTATGCCTTGGAATTGTCATCATCAGTTTCTTTACTTTCTACTAACCTGGCTTTCATGCCTATACTTCAACTTCTGCACCACAACTAGACTAATCTTATGAAGAACCATTTTCATCTCATTACCCTTCACTTTGCCAAAGAATCATATTACCAAAGAACCAAATCTAGCCCTAGCTGGTTTGGTTCAGTGAATAGAGCATCAGCCTGCAGACTGAAGGATCCAGGATTCTATTCCAGTCAAGAGCACATGCCTGGGTTGCGGGCTGGATCCCCAGTAGGGGGCATGCAGTAGGCAGCCGATCCATGATTCTCTCTCATCATTGATGTTTCTGTCTCCTCTCTCCCTCTCCCTTCCTCTCTGAAATCAATAAAAATACATTTAAGAAAATCATAGGAGAAATGGAAATAAACATAAAATTTTATTTATTTAAAATATATTTTATTGATTTTTTACAGAGAGGAAGGGAGAGAGACAGAGAGCTAGAAACATCGATGAGAGAGAAACATCGATCAGCTGCCTCCTGCACATCTCCCACTGGGGATATGCCCGCAACCAAGGCACACCCCCCCGACCGGAATCGAACCCGGGACCCCTCAGTCCGCAGGCTGACGCTCTATCCACTGAGCCAAACCGGTTTCGGCTGGAAATAAACATAAAATTTTAAAAAAGAATCAAGTCTAAACTCCACTGTCCAATTTACAAAATTCTCCACAATCAGACTCTTATCTTAGTTTTTTTGGATGTTTCAGATTGACAATATAATTTAGAAAGTCCTAAACTGCCACATTAGCATTTTATTTGTATCTCTTGAGCTTCCCTTTGCTCCTCACTATGTTGGGACAGGGTTTCTCAATTTGGCACAGTTGACAATTTGGGCTGGATAATTTTTTGTTGTGGTGTTGTCCTGTGCATTGTAGGATTTTATTTATTTACTTATTTATTTTTAATAGATTTTTATTGATTTCAGAGGGAGAGAGAGATAGAAACATCAGTGATGAGAGAGAATCATTGATCGGCTGCCTCCTGCACACCCCCTACTGGAGATCAAGCCAACAACCCAAGCATGTCCCCTTGGCTCAGTGGATAGAGCGGCAGCCTGCGGACCAAAGGGTCCCAGGTTTGATTCTGGTCAAGGGCACATACCTGGGTTGCAGGCTCAGTCCAGCGTGCAGGAGGCAACCAATCAATGATTCCCTCTCATCATTGATGTTTCTATCTCTCTCTTCCTCTCCCTTCCTCTCTGAAATCAATAAAAATATGTTTAAAAAAAAAAAGAAAAAGTATCATATCATAGCTATGATTGTGCAATGCCTTATCTCTCCAACTAATTTTTCTAAAGTCAGGCTCCATGGCCATGCTTAGAACAGTGTATGGCACATGAGAAGTACTAGGTATCCTGCAATGAATGAATCATACGTTTCATTGAGACATCAATAATTATTATTTATTCAGAGAATTCCTGGGTGGTCCTTGAAGGACTTGCCTTTCTGGGGTTTTTTTGTTCTTTTCCTCAGAGGGTGTGATCTTAATAGAGAAATGCTACTGATTTAGGCACTCACTAGAAGAAAGCTTTGGGTTAGTTGACAGCGCAAGTCAGGAGATTTATAGAGGGTGGAGCAAAAGTAGATTTACAGTTGTGAGAATGAGAAATACAGAATTTATTCTTGTATTATTTATTAATTATTGTATTATTTTTCATATGAACAACTATAAGCTTACTTTTGCCCCACCTTGTATGTCCCCTATATTGGGGATATATAAATTCCTGTTTTGTTCATGTTGCCTGCATTTAGGCAGCTTGGTTTAGTGGACAGAAATTATTTATTTTAAACTGCATATAATTTATGATGTTGTATTCAATGTTTATTTGATTGATTAAATTGTTATAGTTTATCATCTTTAATGCAGTTACAGCATCCACCATGAAGCAGTTTCTTTGTGATATACTGTTCATGTAAACAGCATAAAAAGAATCATGGCTCTAAAAATATTCCTCATGCACAGTGCAGCTTTGTTTGCTTTGTATTACCAAACCTGTCATGTCAAACTTTTCCGTCTGACTGGAAAATAGTTATAGTTGAAATGTTTCATGGAAGGAATGAGCTTGCATTTTTTGTTTTGTTTTCTTTTCTTTTTCTCCTCCAGAGGTCATAAAAATTCCTGTATTTAAGTTAATTATAGACTTATAGTCACAGATCTTTTCATACATCTAATTGTAGCTAAATCATGGGTAGGGACAAATGGCATCCTTGAATCTATCTTTATGCATGAGAATGGGAAATGCTGTTCTGTTTAAAGCCACTGCCCAGCTGAAATCAGCCAAAGCAGTTTTTCCTTATACAGTGTCAAAGATGCCTGCTAAATGTTCCTATGCAGTTAGTCTTCATCATATTCCTTGCATGTAAGACAGAGAGGAACCCATTGCCACATAAAGTTATGTTTGGTCCAGACCTTTAAAACAGCTAGTTCCCAAGTCTTGACTCCAGCTTGTACATTATTACTAGCTTTACTCCTGGAGTTTCAGATAGAGGACCATGTTAAGGAGGGAACAGGAGACAAGTGCTGATATTGAATTGGATTCTTTCCCTCCCTAGAAGATAGGCCTTTCATTCTCTTAATCTAAGCCTCAGGTGGCAATGACTCAGGCACTAAATGTCATTGGTTTCATCAGTGAAACCAAATGCTTGGGGAAGAACAGTGGCTCCTGATTTGGGTTAGATTTAGATGGCATCTTTACTGGGGCAAAGTGGTGTCTGTTCTTTGGTTTCTGGGTTAAAACAGCCAACTTGTAAGTATCTGTCATTAGCATGTCTAGGTTTTGCTTTCTGACATGTTAGAGGCTAGTGATGAGAATTTCTATATTGTTAGTAGAACTAAGTGATGCCTTATAGCTCACTGGTAGCTAAAGAGATATTCCAAGTGGAGCTGTTTGGCTTTATTTTCATTATAAAGAAATTATATAACTTTGTTAAAGAAAGTTTGGAAAATGGAGGGGTAAATTGTCCAAAACCCCATCACTCTAATGTGACAAATATTTTAAAATTTGTTTTCTTAAAGTCTTTTTTCACAGTGCATTTAGCTACCATTGTAGTGAGCTAACATTGTAGTGAGCATCTTCCCACCTATCATTTTTCCCACATTAGGATGATTTTCTTAGGATAATGTCTCAGGAAAAGAATTACAAGTCAAGGCCAAGAGAAAGAAGCCTTTTGAAGTAGATCAGTTGTACTATCATAGTATACAGGCTGAAATGTATAGTTTCTCTTCAGTTTCATTATAACTTAAGGGAACAACTACCAGACAAAGTAGAAAACATTTAAGTGTAGCAACTTCCTACTCAAGTAGAAATTCAGACCACTGGTTTAATTGCCTGATGAGATGAGACAAAAATTGCAGGAGTAACCTGGTTCCATTTACTTTTGCACAACTTCCTTGAGTAGGCAGGAAGAATTGGGTTGCTTCAATTGTTAGAATGATGAGAGTATGAAGCAGCTTTGACAGGTATCACAAAAGCCATTTCTGATTTTACTTCATTTCAGATCACAAAAGAAATTGCTGGAGAACCAATGTTCTAGTTTCTTTTTGCTCTGCATGATATCCCTTCAAGAGCCTATCCATTCTCGTGACTTCATGACATTTCTTTGCTGATGACTGGCAGACATTGATCTCCAGTCTTGATCTTCCCAAGCTTAATTTCTAACTACTTAACTGGCCATTTCTATTTGATGCTTCATCTCTTCACATACTGCATATCCAAAAATGACCAGGTTTTTTTTCCCTAACTAGAACATTGTAGAACATGTTTCCGTCTATAGTGTCATCATTCTCTTAGGCCACTGGATTTGCAACTCTGGAGTCATCTTCGGCTCCCTTTTTCTGAATGCTCCTGTATTCATTAGTCAGCGCTGCACGGTTGTTACTTGTTCTGTGTTTAATGCACACTTGTTTTGTGTGACCTTCAATGGCAAACCAAGATCAGTGGGTGGAAGTTGCAGGGAAGCCAATTTTGCCTCCTTATAAGGAAGAACTTTTAAATACTTTGAGCTGTCTGAATGGAATGGGCTGCTTCCAAAAGTCTTGGGTTCTCCACACTGAAGGTAACTGAACAGAGGCTACCTGACTAATTGCTGGGAATGTTGAAAGGACTGTTTTGGCATCAGATGGTGTTTTTACAAGATAGTTCCTGCACTCCCTCCTAATCCTGAGAGCCAGTGATTCAGTGGAAGGTAGCTTTGTTTCTCCTGCAACTCCCTTAGGACAGAAAAACTGCTTTACCATTCTTTTATATTTCCACGGCACGTAATTCGTGTGCTGGTCACTTAGTTGCCTAAAACTGATTATTTGTGGGTTACTCTATTCTTTACCTGTGTTTTCTGTATCTGGTTAGACACTAGATGTTATGGATGTTTAACTTTGAAATATAAAATATATTTTTTGTAGTAGACTTCTTATTTTACAGATGAATAAGAGCTTTCAACCTAACTTAAACCCTAGTATCTTCCTTTTCCCCCCCAAATCCCATTCTGTTTCTCAGACAGTATTTGTTTTGTGTGTGTTTTTTCTCAGATAGTATTTGTAAAATTTAACTTTCATTATATTATTCACTCAAAATCCCTGGATGGCTTCACAATTATCACAACATCAAATTCAAATACTGCCTGGCTTTCCCATGATACTTCACGTTGCATGATATATGCGGTCTTGTACTTTTGATGCATTGCCTTGTTCTTTCTTTTTTGGTTCTGATTGCTCTGGAATGTCTTTCCTTTTTTTCTTTTACCTTTTCCATCAAGATGCCCCACTTCCCTCCAACCAGATTACTTTCAATCCTCATTGATTTCTTCTGAGCTCTCAGACCACATAGTAATTTATACTATACTAGAGGCCTGGTGCACGAAATTCGTGCATGGTGTGTGTGTGTGTGTGTGTGTGTCCCCATCCCTCAGCTCAGCCTGCACCCTCTAAAATCCAGGACTGCTGGCTTCCAACCGCTCACCTGCCTGCCTGCCTGATTGCCCCTAACTGTTTCTGCCTGCCAGCCTGATCACCCCTAACTACTCCCCTGCCAACCTTATCGATGCCTAACTGCTCCCCTGTCGGCTTGATTGCCCCTAACTGCCCTCCCCTGCCAGCCTTGTCACCCTAACTACCCTCCCTTTCAGGCATGATCACCCCCCAACTCCCTTTCAGGCCTGGTCCCCCTAACTGTCCTCCCCTGCAGGCCTGGTTCACCCCAACTGTCCTCCCCTATAGGCCTGATTGTGACAACTGCCCTCCCCTGCTGGCCATCTTTGACCACATTGGGGTGGCCATCTTGTGTGTTGGAGTGATGGTCAATTTGCATATTACCTCTTTATTAGATAGGATAATTCAGAACCATACAACATTCTGCAAAGAAAAAGCTTTAGTATAAAGGTTGACACTTTAACTTACCCTGATCCAAGTGAAGTTAGATATCTAACAACTTTTAAAAATATAGTCTTTATACAAGTGTGTATGTGTATATTGATTGCAGAGAGGAAGGGAGAGGGAGTGAGATAGAAACATCAATGACAAGTTTTCAGGATTTATTATGTTGCCATTTCATCTATGTTGTCCTTCTCAATAAGAATGAACACTTCTGGAGGGCAGAGACTGTGTCTTCTATTTCTGTAGTAGCTGCCACAGTGCTAAGCACTTTCATTTATGAGCATCTTCTGTGTGCCAGGTTGTTCTAGATGCTGCAAATTAATGGGGCTGGGGTTGGGGGAAGAGAATGGATAAATATCTGTCCTCCTGGGAGGCCTACATTCTAGCACACAATATGCAGTGATAACATTTTAACTACATTTTAAGGCTCTCAAAGTCACTAGTCATCTATAAAATGTACTCCTTCAATCTTAAATCTTAAATCTGTGTGCTAGGTGAGGATCCATTAAATGACTGTTCTAAAGTAATACAGTTAATACTGCAGAGTTGAGACTCAGACTTGGTTTCCTGAATCCTAGTTTTATTTAGATTTGTGTAATTAGGTTTGCCTCTTTTTCTAAAGCTTTTATGATAAATAGTTGGGAACCTATACATTCATTTATGAAGCTTACATATAGTTCTTGGTTATTGTCAATCAAAAAATGGCAAGGAATGCCTCGCCATCATGGCTCAGTGGTTGAGCATCAACCTGTGAACCAGGAGGTCACGGTTCAATTCCTGGTCAGGGCACATGCCCTGGTTGCGGGCAGTGCCTAGTAGGGTGCATCCAGGAGGCAGCCGATCAATGATTCCTCTCATTGATGTTTCTATCCCTCCCTCCCTCCCTCTCTCCCTCTCTGAAACCAATAAAAACATGTTAATAAACAAAAGAAGAAGAAAGAAAGAAATGGCAAGGAACAAGATGAGGCAGAGTTTTCTGCTCTGGCAATTCTGTATTTTGGGGGAAACTCTTATTTTAAGCATTTGCCTTCTAGACCTGTATCATCTAGCCTGAATGTGAAAAATATTGGCCTCCATGGAGAAAATTGAAAGCTGCTAATAATGTAACTAAGACACCATAGAGAGGCCTTGAATTCACAGTACTGTGCTTAGCAAACAATGGGGACTGGATGCTCTGATGAACCATAGAGTCACATACTTTCTTAAAAGCCAGGTGGGCCGGCCATTGTGGCTCAGTTGTTGAGTGTTGACCCATGAACCAGGAGCTCAGGGTTCTATTCCTGGTCAGGGCACATGTCCGGGTTGCAAACTCAATCCCCGTAGTGGGCGTGTAGGAGGCAGCTGATCAGTGATTCTCTCTCTCATTGATGTGTCTTTCTCTTTCTTCCCCTTTCTGAAATCAATTAAAAAAATATTTTAAAAAAAGCCATGTGGGGTTGTGGAGAGAGATTTAGAAAATTTGTGCCCAGTGCCTAGGTCAGTGATGGCGAACCTTTTGAGCTCGGCGTATCAGCATTTTGAAAAACCCTAACTTAACTCTGGTGCCGTGTCACATATAGAAATTTTTTGATATTTGCAACCATAGTAAAACAAAGACTTATATTTTTGATATTTATTTTATATATTTAAATGCCATTTAACAAAGAAAAATCAACCAAAAAAATGAGTTTGCATGTCACCTCTGACACGCATGTCATAGGTTCACTATCACTGGCCTAGGTTCTTTGCCTACTAGTTGTTTGATATCTGGCAAGCTTTTTAATTTTTGTTAGTTTCTTTTTTTTCTTCTTCTAATGAATTGTAGAGAGTGGAAGGGAGAGAGAAAGAAACATCAATGTGAGAGAGAAACACAGATCCATTGCCTCCTGCACACCCCCAACCAGGGATCAAATGAACAACCTACATATGTTCCCTGACTGGGAATTAAACCCGCCAACTTTTGGTGTATGGGGCCACACTCCAACCAACTGAGCCACAGCAGGGCAGTTTCTTTATTCTAAAGATAGGAATCAGTATTTTCATAATATATCTCATAGAATTAAGTCTTTTTTTAAAATCAAGTCTTAGAAGAAGCAGATTGGTGATATAAAGCACAGCTATAAGGGACTATTATATTTAATTAATATATAATTTAATAAACAAGAATTGGTTTGGAAATCTCTGTAGCAGTGTGATTTGTGCCCAAGAAGGCAGCATTTATTTGAAAGATCAGGGTTTTTGTAAAATCCTAAAATAGACAAGCAAAAAAGAAAGTAAGGGGAAAAAACCACTTCTCAGATTTGTCAGAGAGAGGAAACAGCCAAACTTGTGTTGAGGGGAGAGAGAGGGTAAAGGCTATTATTATTATTATTATACTAGAGGCTTGGTGCACAGGATTTGTGCACTGGTGGGGGGACGTGGCCTGTGGGGATCAGCCTACTGCAGGAGCAGCTGCTCATCCAGGTCATCCGAGCAGCTGTGGACCTGCCCTCTGAGCAACTGCTCCCAGAAGCAGCTGCTCATTCTGGTCAGCTGAGCGGCGCTGCCACTGTGGGAGTGCACTGACCACCAGGGGGCAGCTCCTATGTTGAGTGTCTTCCCCCTGGTGGTCAGTGTGTGTCATAGCAATTGGTTGACCAGTTGTTCTGGTTGTTCCGCTGTTCAGTCGCTGGGCTTTTATTATATAGGATAGGATTTTTATTACCTCAAGGACTCTTACCAACCTACAGTATTTACAGTGCATAGTACATTTATAGTACATGGTTTCCGCCCTCAAGTGGCCAGTTGCCTATTAAGTGATTAAATAAATGATTTAAAACGTATATGTTAAATGTGTGGTAGAGGTAAGTGCACAATGTGTGGGAACACATATTGGAAATGCTTCTTGGAGAGGTATTACTTTAGTTAAGACTTAAGGAACCATAAGAGTTCTGGAGAGGGGGCAGATTGAGAAGGAAAAGCATTTGAACTAGAAAAGCTTCCTGGAGAAGGCAGCACCTTAGCTAAGTATTATAAGGCAGTAGGAGGTCTGAGACAGGTCAGTTTAGGAAGGAAATCACCAAAGCAAAGAGGATAGCATTATAAAGGCGTAGAAGTGAGAGAAAGTATGACTCTTTCTGGAAAGTGCTAGTAGTCCTGGATTACTGTACTGTGCTGAGGAAAGGTGTGGCAAGAGATAAAACTGTAGTTGTAGGAGATAAAGCAGGACCAGGTTCCAGGTTATGAAACATTGTTTGGACTTTACCCTGAATGCCCTGGGGAGTATTGAATAATCTATACTAATAAAAGAGAAAAATGGTAATTGGCATACGACGATACCCTTTTCATTGGCTAATCAGGGCTATATGCAAATTAACTGCCAACTAAGATTGGCAGTTAACTGCCAACAAGATGGCGGTTAATTTGCATATGTAGGCACAATGCAGGGAGGCCAAAGGGAAAGCAGGAAGAAGCCCCCTGCCACTGACAGTGATCGGAAACCCAGCGGGGAGCTAAGAGCTGGGGGGCAGGGCAAAGGCGGCCCTGGGGCCGCCTTTGCCCTGCCACCCAGCCATGATCGAAGAACCAGGCACCTTTGCTGCCCTGGCCAGTGATAGCAGGAAGTAGGGGTGGAGCCAGCGATGGGAGCTGGGCACAGTCGAAGCTGGCAGTCCCAGGAGCTAGGGGTCCCTTGCCTGGGCCTAAAGCGGAGCCCAGGATTGCAGGGCCGCTGCAGCTGTGGGTCCCCGCTGCCCGGGCCGGACGCCTAGGCCAGAGGCGTCAGGCCTGGGCAAGGAGCCGATCCTGCGATTGGAGGGTGATGGGGGTCAACGCCTGAGGGCTTCCCAGTATGTGAGAGGGGGCAGGCTGGGCTGAGGGACACTCCCCCCCGCCCCCCCCCCCCCACTCAGTGCACGAATTTCGTGCACCGGGCCCCTAGTATTAAATAAAAGACTATCATAATTACATTTGCATTTAAGAAGGATCACTATGGTAATATGGAGACTGGATAAAGAGAGTGTATTACTGGAATTGGGAGACTGGCAAAGAAGTTATTGCAATCTGGCAAAAGTTATAAATTCTTAATTTTTGTCAATCAGGATGATGCAAGATGGAGCCTGTAGATTTTGATAACTGATTAGATTTGAGGAGTAAGGAAGAAGATAATTTAATTAACATCTATGGAATCCTTACTATTTTTTAGGACTGAGCCAAGTACCTCTACATGCATTTCCTCTTTTTTTTGTTGTTAATTCCTCACCCAAGGATAATTTCCCATTGATTTTTTAAAATATATTTTTATTGATTTCAGAGAGGAAGGAAGAGGGAGAGAGAGATAGAAACATCAATAATGAGAGAGAATCATTGATTGGCTATCTCCTGCACGCCCCGCACTGGGGATCGAGCCCACAACCCGGACATCTGCCTTTGACCGGAATCAAACCTGGGACCCTTCAGTTTGCAGGCCGACGCTCTATCCACTGAGCAAAACCAGCCAGGGCTTCCCATTAATTTTTAGAAAGAATGGAAGGGAGGGGGAGAGAGATGAAACATCTCATATCAATTGGTTGTCTCCCACATGGTCCAGACCAGGGCCAGGGATTGAGCCTGCAACTGAGGTACATGCCCTTGATCGGAATCTAACTCGGGACCCTTCAGTCCACAGGCCAATGCTCTATCCACTTAGCCAAACCAGATAGGGCCATGTCTTTCCTCTTGATTCTCACTGTGGCCCTTTGGATTTCAAATTGCAGTCTCCATTACACAGATAAGGAAGCTGAGGCTCAGAAAGTTTGATAACACTCATAGTTACAGAGCCAACGAGTGCTGTTATTCAAACCCCTATCTGTCTGACTTCTCTAAAGACAATGCTCTCAACCCTCTATACTTGACTACCTAACAGTTCCCAGGTTACTAGTTTGGTCAACCAGGTGACTGATGGTAGTGCTGGATTACTGAGACAGTGGGGGTGGGAGATGGGAAGTTGACTATTTCTGTTTTGGACATTTCATCTTGAGATGCCTTTGAGACATCTAGGTAGAGATGTCTCTAGGAGGAAGCTGGATTTAAAATTCTGAATCCCAGAAGAATGTCCTGCACTGGATATGCTGCTCTGGGAGTTGTTAATCCATAGGTGGTTGTGGCCATACCACTTAGCAAGCAGGCTGGATAATGATAGTGGAAGGTTTGGGAGTGGATCCAACCGCCTAAAGAATGTGAATGTGTGCATAGACAATGAGACAAGGTGTACCTTTTGGTCCCTTCAGTTCTGGACATTCTTTCCCATATCATCTCACGTTTCATCCTACCCTCACCAAAAACAAAAAACTAGGTGCTGTTCTATATTTGGTTAGTGGTAGGATGAGATTAGCTATAAATGATCGCTGTTTTGCCCTTCCTTTCATTCTGCTTAACTTAGCAGAACTAGCTTGTTTAGCAATTAAAGGTTACAAGTGGAGAGAAAGGAGCCAAAATCCCATGAAGCTGTATTAAGCTTTTAAGATTGGTGAGTCTTCACCAACCCTGGCAGTCTTTAGAGACACTTGTATTGTGTTTCTGTGTTAACACTGTAGCATCTATTGTGGGAACATGGAGAGAACATGTTTTAGAACAGGTGGTATCTATTAATGCTTGGGAGTTTATTGTATTTGCTACCTTTCCCCCTGGGATTTATTGTGTGTGGTAAATAATATGTTTATCCTGGAGAGTATGCAGAATTGACAGCAAGTGATGGTAGCATAACATAAGGGAGAATATATTGGCTGCTTCTAGTTTCTCCATTTGTGAGTAGAACAGAGTTGGAGACTTCTGCTGCATCTCCAGGCCAGGGAATGGAAAGGTTTATCTGGTTTGCATTCTTATTTTTTTTCTTTGATTTTCTTTTAAACAACATTCTCTGGAAGTCATCGGGCCCAGAGAGACTAGAGCCCATACACAGGGAAGAATGGACAGGGATACTTTATCTTGTGAGCTGCTTATCTCTTCCACAGAGAGGATAATGTGTTAACTTGAGAAATTCTGGCATGTCATCTTTGGGGAAATTGTAGTTGTTATGGTCATTTTAGGCAGCTTCAAGGGAGTTGAGTTCATTCAGCTTCAATTACCTGAACTAATTAATTCTTTGAAATGGAATCCCTCCAAGTCAAGGCTTTGATTGAAATTTCACAGATTTTGCCCAGCTGGCATGGTTCAGTGATTGAGCGTCGACCTATGAACCAGGAAGTCATGGTTCAATTCCCCGTTAGGGCACATGCCTGGGTTGCAGGCTCATCCCCAAATTCTCTCTCATCGTTGATGTTTCTGTCTCTCTCTCCCTTTCCCTTCCTCTCTGAAATCAATAAAAATATTTTTTTTTAAAAGAAATTTCACATTTTTATGAGATCACTTATGGTCTCCAGCCTTTTATGTTTATTGATAACATTTAACACTTATTTGTATGTATAGTATGGGCAGCTTTCAGAACACTTGTTCCTTTGGAGTTTTGGGATGCTATACTTCCAGTTCATTAACTTCATAAATATTTATTGAACACCTTCTATCTCTCAGGTAATGGTCTATTGTAGAACGTAATAAGGAACATTTTGGAGAAGATCCTTTCTCTGGTGAACATACTTTCTTTTAGAATATTAGACACTGAATGAAACTAGTTCGGATAAATTAATACCTGTGAAAATCCTAGTACTTGTGAAAGATCTGTAAGAAGCTCTTCTGGATGTGTCTATTCTTCCCTACTGTGTTTCCAGATCCCATCCATTCCCATTTGAAGCCTGGGTCAAATGGCAGCTTGCCCCCTCTGAAATCCTGTGTTATTCTATCAGCAACACTCTTAGGTCCCCTTAAACATTTTTTCTGTTTGTTTTATAGTTGTTAGTGTACATGTCAAGTCTCCTGTATTAGATTTTGTTATTGAGGGCATGATAACTATCCTCTTCATCTTGATTTTGGGCATTCATATGCATGCAGCAACATGTTGTAGGGAAAACCACTGAACTTAGAACCAGATTTCAATTTGCGTACTGGCTATAGGCAAGCCATTTAACTTCACTGAAATTAAGTTTCCTATCTTTAAGAGTGTAATAATTTTCCTTCCATGCCTGAAGTTGTTGGAAGGCACAAACCAAGATATGTGACTATACTTTTTAAGTTCTAAATTTAAAATTTTGTGATACCATATTCAGTAAGTATTTGAGTGAGTAAACATTTGCTTTCAGTGAACACCTTTTCCTGGGTAGTTCTCTTGCTTAACGAGGTCTTTATGATCTTGCAAATGTTCTAGACTTCTTTTCCATCTTATTTTATTATTAAATGACTCTGTTCCTCAGAATTGGCATCCTCTTCATCCCTCAGTATTCTTTCTTCTCCTTAGGTAGGTACTATATAATATTAAAACAATAAATGACTTTTTATCTGTTTCAGCAGGTGGTGCATTATGGCTGACATGCAAAATCTGGTAGAAAGATTGGAGAAGGCCGTGGGCCGCCTAGAGGCAGTATCCCATGCCTCTGACATGCACTGTGGGTATGGAGACAGTGCTCCAAAAGGTAAGCAATATACAGCCCGGCAGAATATTTTGAGTGAAAACTCAGTGTCTTGGTCTGAAATTTTTTTTCTCAGTGTATTCTCTCCTTTGGAACCAACTTCCCAAAATGCTTAATCTAGAAAGTTCATTGCCTGTAATTCGTATTGCTGTGAACAGATAAGGGAGGAAGTGACTTATGCAGGGAGGCCTGTGGTTAAGTTATTTTAACACAAGACTTCCTGCTTGTGTGTTGTTTCCTGTTCTTTTGCAAAATGACTCCAGTGTAAGACAAATGACAGGTGATATTAAAATTTCCTCTCCCAAAATGATTGGCAAATTGGCCATTTTGCATATGCGCCAATTGAGTCATAGAGTGTTAGAGCCAAAAGGAACCTTGGGGGATCATTTTTTAAATTTTCATTTTATACATAAAATTAAGCTGAGAGAGGAAAAAAGGACTTAGTCAAGGTAACACAACCAGTTTTTGTTGGTAGGTATTGGAACTGGAACCTAGGTTTCCTGTTTATGTTCATTGTATAGCCTTGCCTCTCCACTTTTATATGGAAGTGCCTTTTAACAAGTCATTTTTCTGATGCTTGACTGATTATTGGTGTCTGTCTTCAGCAGGAGCAGTTCCCTATGTGCAAGCATTTGACTCACTGCTTGCTGGTCCTGTGGCAGAATACTTGAAGATCAGTAAAGAGATTGGAGGAGATGTGCAGAAACATGTAAGAATGTTTTGCCCTTTGCCCCCCTTTTAAAGACTGATGGCTTTCTTTAGATTCTATTTCTCCTTGATTTAAGAGCCCTTTGTGAGGCTCACGGCTCCTTTCTAGCTAACTCATGCCTGAAGTTCAGTCCAGACACTGGAACCATCCTCAAATTTTTCTGCTTTTATCACATATTCTATGTGGGCTTCTTTTATATACAGATAACTTGCTTGGTTCATCAAATATGTCTCTGTTCATCTTTGTTGTGAAAACTGCTACCAGTCTCATCCCAACATGTTCTATAAACAAGCCTATGGTGGCTTATTAAAAAAAGGTCACTATCATGACTTAGCATTTATAAAACTATGCTTGATAGTTACTGGTTATGCTAATATGAGTTATTTTCACACGTATCCCACAGCAGGAATATGAAGTAGGCAATGACAGGTGCCTGTCCACCCACCTCCCTTCATTTGCTGTTACCTCTCCACCCACTTCCCTTCATGTGCTGCCACCTACTTGTCACCACCACCTGACATTCGTATACATATAGTTGGTCCCTCTCTTTGGGATCCAAAATCTTTCTAGTCTTTTGAGTGATTCATTGTAAGCAATAATCATGTTTAGGATCTTCCTGACCCTTCTGCAGGACTGATTGCTTGATCTTTGGAAGATTTATTTTGAGCCTGTTATAAACCATCTGTTGGCAGTGGTGTTAGCTCCAGAGAATGGGACTGGGCCTTAAATAGGGGTATTAGAAGCTTGCATTTTTACTTTAAATAGTCTGTAACATATGAAAACATTTTAAAACATGTATCACTTTTATATTTAAAATGCAAATCCCGAAGAAATATATTATCTTATTTTAATTTTATATTTTAACAGTGCTTATAGCCCATGTTTCTTAAAAACTTTTTTTGACCATGACCATCAATAAGAAAATACATATTTGTATCAGATATGTTCACAAAATAGCCCTTATAACTACTTGTCCTGCACTCTCATTTACTTGTTGTTGGGGGGAAATAATTTCAAGCTGACATACTGTGCTTACTGTTTTGTTTTATTTTGTTCTATTTCATTTAATAAAGTGCTGGTTATGGCTCACTAAATTGGTTTTGATTAATTACCTCTGAATGGATCATGATCTAACATTTGAGAAATAGCTTTGACCTAAAGGAGTAAATACCTTGAGAATTTTAGACATAAATTTAGACTTTTGCCTATATTTCTGCCTCTTTTTTTTTTTTTTTTTTTTAAAGAAAATATGGTCTGTGTGTTGTTGTTGTTTTTGTGAGAGGCCAGAAGGGCTTTTTCAGTGAACTTCATATCACACTGCATGTGCAGTTGCTAACTTAATTGATTTCATCCAAGGCTAGCCCTCATCTTCATTTCCTGGATATGTGTCCCTGATTAGTTCAAGAGGATCAGTGGTACATGTAATGCTGCCATCAGTCCCTGGAATCTGGAATACCCGAGGAAAGCAACACGAAGTGCCTAGGTTGCTACCAAAGTACATGGAAGTGGAGGTTTCAGGTTATTCTTATCAGGACCTTTCCAGTTGTAATGTGTCATTGATAGCTGTTTTTTCTCCTTTCCGGCAGGCGGAGATGGTCCATACAGGTCTGAAGTTGGAGCGGGCTCTCTTGGTTACAGCCTCTCAGTGCCAGCAGCCAGGAGGTGTAAGTTCACTACTAGTTGGTTTTGTTTTGGTTTGATGTTCAGAAGTTGAGAGGTTTCTGATGACCTATCACAACCTGATAAAATAAACCTACCAGGCTCATGTATGATCACAATATCCAGAAGTAGAGTCAGAATTAAAGTGCCAGTTCTGGGACTGTGCTATTGAGTATTTATTGAGTTGTATTAGCTTTTCTTCTGTCATTTTACTTAGGATTGTAGTTACCCCTGGGACTTTGCTGCTTCCCTTTTTTTTGTTTGAGAGGAAGTTTACTTTAAAAGTTACAGAGGGAGGAGAAGTGAGCTGTAGAAGAAATGGGCTCAGGGAACAAGTAACAGAGGCAAAAGAAGGGCCCTTGGCGCTTAGGAGAAAGATAAAGGCAAGGAAAATGTACCTGGGGAAAGGTGTGGGCGTGCTCCATAGACACAGTGGTGCTACTCTTTTCATAAACAGCCTTTTTGCCTTTTGGTTGAGGCTAAATTCATTGTCCCCCAAGCCCTTTGGGTCACAGGAAATGGTTTTCTTGCTTTACTGTGAAGTGGACTGTAGTAATGCTGTGTACATCCTAAAACTTCTAAAGTACTGCTTCTCCCCTTTAACGCTACTTCTACCTCAAAATTGTACGCTGCCAAGTATAAAAATGAGTTAGAGAAAGTTGAGATTTTTGTTGGAGCCAAAGATTTTAATTTTGTTTCTTCTTTTTGCATTTGGCTTTCCTGGGCAGAGGGGCAATAAAACTCCTGTTAATGTTATATTAAAATCTTTGGACCCTTGGCATGCCTAAATAATGTAAAAAATAGTGTAAGTTAATGTTAAATATATTAGACTTTAATTATTAATCTGTCTTGAATGGTTAAAGCATTTTGTTTAAACCTTTTCTCTAAAACAAATCAGATAGTTGAGACACTATTATAGTTCCCCTGCTGTAGACTAGGGACTGGCAAACAACAGCCCACAGGCCAAATCTGGCCTGCCACCTATTTTGTAAATGAATTTTTTTTTTTTTTGGAACACAGCCATGTTCATTCTATTACTGCTTTATGCACTACAATGGCAGAATTGAGAAACTGCAGAGTGTTTGCTATCTGGCTCTTTACAGAAAGTTTGTTGACTTCTGCTCTAGACTACTAAGAACTGAGAATTAAGATGTTCAGAAAAACTGAGCTTTAGAGAAAGGATAAAAACACAGAAACACAAGCCATCTTTTTTGCTAAGCTGCCTGCTCAAATGACAAACCCCCTAATTACATTTGACTCAACAGATCTCTACTTAGCAGCTGCTATATGGCTAGGAATGTGTTAAAGGCTATAAGGATTGTAAAAGAGGGTTAAGACAAAGCCTTTGTCTTTGAAGAATTAATGAGTTGGCAGGGGGCGGGGGGGGGGGGAGATATAGCATGGGGTCATTAATAGTTTGGGCTGGTGTGTGATACAGTGCCAAAATTGGTTATGCTGACAGTAAGTGCTGTAGGAGGCCATTGTGGCTGGAGTTGGAGGGCAGTTCCTCATGAAGCATGAGGAGCATTTGGATAGATGGAGAAAGAAGAGACCATTATGAGTAAAACCCCAGAAATGAACCAGTATCTCCTATTAGTGGAACAGAAAAGAGGCTGAAATGGTAGAATTTTGTGATATAGCCAGAGTGTGAGTCCTAATCATGAAAATTCAGCCTGAGAAGTTGGAACTCTATGAGGAGAGAGAGATGAGGAGCATTATTTTAGCCATATGTATCTGTGCAGAATGAATACAAAGTTTATTTGGATTCTCGTTGTAGTCCATAAAGAATTCTTGCCTTCAGGATAGAGCTGGCAAAGCTTTTATAGAAAGACGGTAACATGAATCTTTTTCTGCATCTTTTCCTAGAATAAGCTTTCTGACTTGTTGGCTCCGATCTCAGAGCAGATTCAAGAAGCAATAACCTTTCGGGAGAAGAACCGAGGCAGCAAATTGTTCAATCACCTGTCAGCTGTCAGCGAAAGTATCCAGGCCCTGGGTTGGGTAGCTGTGGTGAGCAGCTCAGCTTCCATGGGAGGGGAGGGATAGGGTGAAAAAGGTAAGGAGATAGGGCTGGAGAGGCTCCGAGTCACCGACAGCTTCTCTTTCTTAGGCACCCAAACCTGGTCCTTATGTGAAAGAAATGAATGATGCTGCCATGTTTTACACAAACCGAGTCCTCAAGGAGTACAAAGATGTGTAAGTCCAGCCATTCCTCAAGGGGTAAAGGACAAACCCAGTTGGATAGTTGTTGGAGTAGTGCTTCGGGGTTCAGGGTTGCCCTTGGCTGCTATGTTAGTTCTCCTGTCTCAGGGCTGCTTTCTAGAAAGTTTAGCAGATAATGGCACCTAGAAGGTGCATTTATAAGCAGGAAGTGTTTCTCCTTCCACTTTTGCTTCTTCAGGGTTTGTAGAGGCCCAAAGTTTTCTAATGCGTACCCTTCCAGGTTTAGGAGGTTTTGCTGAAGATAAATGGACTAATGCCTTTTTTTATTCTGACCTGATATGTTTATTTATTTTAAAGCTCTAAACTTGCCCTTTTTTTAAAATATATTTTTTATTGACTTCAGAGAGGGAGAGAGAGAAAGATCAGTAATGAGCGAATCATTGATCAGCTGTCTCCTGCATGCCCCCTACTGGGGATCGAGCCCATAACCCAAGCATGTGCCCTTGACTAGAATCGAACCTCAGTTGCGTCAGTCCACAGGCCGATGCTCTATCCATTGAGTCAAACTGGGTAGGGCTGAAGATATGTTTATTGATTTTTAGAGAGAGAAAAAAACATCGATCTATTACCCCTCATACGTGCCCTAATCGGGAATTGAACCCACAACCTTATGGTGTACAGGACAACGCTACAACTCACTTAACCACCCTGCCAAGGCTGGACTAATGCCTTTTAATTTGCCTATTTAGATAAGATTTTTTTTTCCTTTGTTTAGGATTTCCAAACAGCCCATTGGCAAAAGTTTTAGTAAGATTTTCTAGGAAATGATCCTGACTATTGATGTGGTCAGGTAAAGTGAGAGGACGGCTACCTGGCCAGTGCAGGAATTAAGTAAGGGGAGTCATTGTATGGAGTGACTGCAGGTAGCTATTACTTAGCTGCATAGCTACCTAAACCCTTCCTTTCTTCTGTTCATCATCAATCAACCAATATTTGTTGAGTAACTACTTTGTGAAGGAGTAAGCCTTCATGTGTGTGAAGTATGTCCCAGAACACCAGGCACCTCCTTGATCTTTCTAGCAACCTGGAATTAAGCATCACATGTTTTGAGTCAAACTGGGTAGGGCTGATTATACCCCCTCACTTTACAATTGAAAAAAATTAGGTCTTATGCTAAATAACTATAAAGTCTTCTAGCTCATATATAAGAAGAGATGAGATGTGAACCATACTTCAATACAATTTCCTCCTGAAGGGAAGTTTTTTGGTGTTTTTTTTTGGGGGGGGGGGGGAAGGGTGCATATCCTATATAATAAAAGCCTAACATGCTAAGTGTCCGGTTGTCTGGTCGGCCATTCAGCCAATCAAAGCGTAATATGCTAATGATATGCTAAGGCCACTCAACCGCTCGCTATGACATGCACTGACCACCAGGGGTCAGATGCTCTGACTGGTAGGTTAGCTTGCTGCTGGGGTCCAGCCAATCGGAACTGAGCAAGACAGGCTGGACACGTCCTGGAGCCCTCCTGCAGTCCCTCCCTGGCTAACCAACCTCCTGCGTCCTTCCCCGGATCGTGCACCGGTGGGGTCCCTCGGCCTGGCCCGCACCCTCTCGCAATCCCAGCTGTGGGACCCACCCCCAAGTGCATGAATTTCATGCACCGGCCTCTAGTTTTGACATAAGGAACTAGGTCATATAGTTCTCCAGTTTCTTGGAGTCCAAGAGTTTCACAGTGAAGGCTTTCACAGTGAAAGATCTCTACTATGGCTTCATGCACAGAATGACTACTTTCATCAGTTTTTATGTATTAGGTTCTGCCTAAGGTCTACTGTGAAAAAAAGTTTTGCTACTTTTAATTTATAAAAAATATTTTTATTTTTTAATTGATTTCAGAGTGAGAAAGATAGAAACATCAGTGATGAGAGAGAATCATTGACTGGCGGCCTCCCGCACACCTCCCACTGGGGATCGAGCCTGCAACCCCAGGCATGTGCCCTGGCCAGGAATCGAACTGTGATCTCCTGGTTTATAGATTGATGCTCAACCATTGAGCCATGCCAGCCAGCCAGGCTATATATATTTTAATTGATTTTAGAGAGAGGAAGGGAGAGAGAGATAGGAACATTGATGAGAAAGAAACCTCAACATCTTTCGGCTACCTCCTGCACACCCCAACTGGGGATGAAGTCTACAACCCCAGCATATGCCCTGACCTGGAATCGAACTGTTCATGGACCTACACTCAACCACTGAGCCACACTGGCCTGGCAACAGTTTTACTACTTTTTTAAAAAAAGTTTGAATAATACAGCTATAAGAGAAAGATATAATCTTAAGTGCCTATCCTAATGGACTTTGGTCTGATTAGAGAATAGTTTTTTTTAAAAAAAGAAAAGCTCAGTGATGATAGAAAAGCTACAATTGAGCATAGCCTAAGGAACACCAGGCAGGAGGATGTGAGCTCACAGAGAGGATTCTGGAATCACTATTATAATGTACCCTGACTGCCCGTGATGAGTGCTTTAATTTTTCCAGGGATAAGAAGCATGTGGATTGGGTTAAAACTTACTTGAGTATATGGACAGAGCTGCAGGCTTACATTAAAGAGTTCCATACCACCGGACTGGCCTGGAGCAAAACGGTCAGTGAATCCTCCTTCTTTTTACTCACCCAGGATGGGGTCCACAGGTTTCTTAGACTTTGGCACTACCAAGGTCCCAGAGCAATGTTAGTCTTTCAGTGTAGGGTAGAAAGAAAAAGGAGAAGGAAAGGGAAAAAAGAAAGACTAAAGAAAGCAAGAGTCAGAATATTCATTTCTGTTCAGTTTCAGTAAACATGAGTGGGGAACAGTGGAATGGAGGGGAGACAGATTAATGAGTTACATTATTTCAGCACTCTTAAGGCTTAAAAATATAGATACAAAACCCCAATATAAATCATCAAAATAAATGCTATAATAAAGATACACTACAGCAAGCATGTCAAAGTTGTGGCCGGCGGGTTTAAATAAACGAGGCATGTAGCTCATTGGCCACGAGTTTGACATGCTTGCACTACTGAGTATGAGAAAGAGGAATGATTCTCACTGGGAGAGATTGTACTGAAGGGATATATTCTGGTCTGAGACTTTTTGCAAGTCTAAGGCAGTGAAAAGTGGGGGAAATGGGGAAACTAGCACGTGGCAAAGCTTAAAGTAAATACAGAAAAATCGGTCATCTCGGACTTCAATAAGGAAAGATAGTCAGACTTTTAGGAGAAAGGGCAGGGAAGGAAAGTAGGTTGAGACTTTTAGACTTCATAATAGGTGATAATTATAATCGATATTTGAGCAAGAAAGTGATAATGATCAGATTTGCCCTTAAGAGGGCCTCAGTTTCCAGGTTAGGGATAAGGACATATGCACAGACTTTGAAAGTGTTCCTAGTGCTAGGGGCTGCTACAAAAGAATTTGTAGGAGATGTAATCAAAATACAAGGAAGATTTAATGAGATTGAGGGGTTGCAAGACTTAAGGAAGATTGAACAGCCACGCGTGGGAGCTGATGTCTTTCACTGAGATAGAGATGAGGTGGTGATTAGACAAGTAGGGGAGCAGGCAGGAGATGAAAACTCAGTCTTGGACTTGTTGAGTCTGAGATAGTGGTGACACACTTAAGTAAACTTTTAAAAGTATGGGTTTAGAGTTGGATTAGAGGCCAAAGAAAAAATGTGAAGGGTGAAAGAGCTGAGTTGGATCTTAGAAAGGGTGGGAAGGAATAATCAAGCTTTACTGGATAGCTTGACTAGTATTAATCACTGTATCAGGGGTGTATCCTGCACACATGTAGGACCCAGTTGGAAATGGTACAGAGGGGAAGAGAGTATGACTGTTGTTTGCGTTTATTGTTCCAGGGGCCTGTGGCAAAAGAACTGTGTGGATTGCCATCTGGACCCTCTGCTGTATCAGGTCCTCCTCCCCCACCACCAGGCCCACCTCCCCCACCAATGCCTACCAGTTCAGGGTCGGACGACTCTGCTTCACGTTCGGCACTGTTTGCGCAGATTAATCAGGGGGAGGCCATCACACATGGTGAGTACTTTGGCAAGAAGAGTTGGTACAGTAAGTTGCTTGGGCCAAACCTTACCAACTAGGGATTGGACAGTGTGAAAAGCAGAACTCTGGTTTGTGTATGGTAGAATTCATTTGGGATGTCATATTACATTTAGTTGCCCAAAGGGACAGCAGAGTTGGCCTAAATAGAAATTGAAATTAGGTGATTGTAGTTGGAGGAAGCCAACTTCAGAGGAAAGTGATTTATTATTAAGTGGCATGTACTGAGTCCCCTGTTGTGCCAAGGCATGGGGCCTGCAATTTTCCCCAGAGCTTTTTCCATGTCTACTTGGGACGACATTGTGTTGGGGGTTAACTTCCTCAGCGGATACATAATAGTCATGGAAAATTTGCATAAGAATTACCTAAAGTTGGTGTAAAGAAAGTATATACTCTTATATAGC
Organism: Myotis daubentonii; assembly: GCF_963259705.1. Classification (NCBI taxonomy): domain Eukaryota; kingdom Metazoa; phylum Chordata; class Mammalia; order Chiroptera; family Vespertilionidae; genus Myotis; species Myotis daubentonii. The sequence continues at coordinate 193,307,342 of NC_081842.1, read as the reverse complement.
AGGGCTAAATTATATAGCCCTATTTTGGGGATCTACTTATAAAGATACCTAAAATAAAGACCAGTTTTATAGTATTATTAATAGCTAAATAGTATAACAACCTAAATATTCAACAGTAAGGGAAATTGTTAATTGTAGTTTATCCTCTTGATGAAATACTATGCAGTCATTAAATCTCTTTCTGCAGTGAACCAAGCAGAGTTTACGAAAAATCTAGTATTTAAACGACTACCACCAGGAGTGGTGGAGCTAAAAAGGCCATTCAATATTGGTTATGTAGATTGGCCATGTTCAGGAGTAAGGAGTGTGTTAGCCTGTTGAGGGTAATTATGGAATCTTTTCCCTAAAATTAAAAAAAATTAAAATAGCCCAGCCAGCGTGGCTCAGTGGTTGAGCGTCAACCTATGAACCAGGAGGTCATGGTTCGATTCCTAGTCAGGGCACACACCCAGTTTGCGGGTTCAATCCCTCCATACATACACATATCCCATGTTTTATCTTTTTGAGTGGAACTATATAAGTTAACCTTAGGGTAGAAGAGAAATTATCAAGGTGCTTCTCTAAAATTGCTTTTGAGAGAACATCTCAAAGGCTTTAGTTTTGGCTTTAATTTTTTGTTAAGAATCAGTCTGAGTTAGTTATTGCCTCAGCCCAAAGCCCTGATATGAAGGACAGAAACAAGACCGCTTGTTGTTCTTTCAGCCCTAAAACATGTACCGGACGACATGAAGACTCACAAGAACCCTGCCCTGAAGGCCCAGAGTGGTCCAGTACGAAGTGGCCCCAAACCATTCTCTGCACCTAAACCAGGAGTTAACCCATCCCCTAAACCAGCCACAAAGAAGGAGCCGGCTCTACTTGAACTGGAAGGCAAGAAATGGAGAGTGGTGAGTTAATAATTCCGGGACTCGGGTAACAAGGAGTGGACGGGGTTTTAATGGAGCACAGCCAAATAAATGCAGGGTTCTGACTTAAATTGCAAGAAGGAAAGTTTGTGATAGTCTGTTTTTGGGATGGTGTGTGCTTAGCGATGAGATTGCTGAAAGGGGTATCTCTTTAACAGGAAAATCAGGAGAACGTTTCTAACCTGGTGATTGATGACACAGAGCTGAAACAGGTGGCTTACATATACAAGTGTGTCAACACGACATTGCACATCAAGGGCAAAATTAACTCCATTACAGTAGGTGAGTCCTTGTTGTCCTAAGCAAGCTCTGTTTTAGAGCCTGAGAGGGCGGAACCATACCTACCCTGTTCCTAAGATTCTTAAATATATTACTTTCCTTTAAAGTTATACCGTTGACCTGCTCCCTTTCTTCTAGATAACTGTAAGAAACTCGGTCTGGTGTTTGATGACGTAGTGGGCATTGTGGAGATAATCAATAGTAGAGATGTCAAAGTTCAGGTAACTTGATATTTTGGCTTTTTCCTTTGGTCCCTGAGGAATTAATTGAGAGAGACACAGAGCCGACCCACAGATGTTGCTGTGGTGGGAATCTGATTCTACAAAGTCTGTAAGCTGAGCTGCTTTGGACGTGGCAGAAGCGGAGTTGGCTCTTAGAGTGAGCTCTTTCCAGCACCCATCCCAGCCTGCCCCGGTATCCAGTATCTGTTGTGCACCTGCAGCTTTTCATGCAGTTGTTAAGTCACGTGAAACAGTGGAAGCTTTTCCTGTAAATCTGTTCTTCTCCCCAACTGCTGGGCCTCAGCGTTCGTGGTGTTCTCTGCAGGTAATGGGTAAAGTGCCAACCATTTCCATCAACAAAACCGATGGCTGCCACGTTTATCTGAGCAAGAACTCCTTGGATTGTGAGATCGTCAGTGCCAAATCTTCTGAGATGAATGTCCTCATTCCTACAGAAGGCGGAGACTTTGTAAGTTTCTTGATCTTTTTAGTATTAAGATCAGAAGGGACTGAAGACTTCTTACATTAGACAGAGTGAGTTGAGGGGCATTCTGCCCTGAGTGGGTCAAACTCGGCGACGCACACTTGAAGCACAGAGAAGTGTGACGTGGTCACACGAGGTAGCGCTCCAGAGGGTAGTAACGGCCTTCCTTAGGTTGGGCAGCCGCTCAGGTAGTAAAAAGGAAAGAGAATGTGGCACAGCACTCTGTTGAGTTGGTGCCATGAAGCCATACATCATCTCATCTATGCTTCATAGGCTTAACAGTCGGTTCAGCATCACTGTCAGTGAACTGTACAGAACAGATTCAAACCTATACCTGCTGGCTTTGGAGCCTTTGTTCTCATTCCTACACTGCAGTGCTCCTCCACTGTGTCAGTGGTAGGGGAGGCATTAGTAAAAGATGTGGGTGGCAGTGCCAGTGACATAGCCTTTTAAGGGAGGGTTTGGTTTCTCTCACTACATTTTGCCTGCTCTCAGAGCTTAGTGGAAATAAGCAAAGGAAGAAAAGTATAAGACTGAATCCCAACTTATTTTTTTGCTCATATTTAAACCTGTTTCTTTATTTGCAGAATGAGTTCCCCATCCCCGAGCAGTTCAAGACCCTATGGAATGGGAAGAAGTTGGTCACCACAGTGACAGAAATTGCCGGATAAGCGAAGTGCCACTGGGTTCTTTGCCCTCTCCCTCACACCATGGGATAAATCTGTATCAAGACGGTTCTTTTGTAGATTCCCTCTACCTTTCTGCTCTTAAACTGCTTCTCTGCTTTGAGAAGCACAGCTACCTGCCTTCACTGAAATATACCTCAGGCTGAGATTTGGGGTGGGATAGCAGGTCAGTTATCTTCTGCAGGAAGGGGCAGCCTTTTCCTGTCAGCTCAACTGCACCACCAGTCTGCTCTTACGGAACTGCAGACCAGGACTGGTGTGTTTCAGCTTTCAGCCTTTGGGGATTATTCCACCAATAGTCTTTTGGGAAGAACAAAGCAGTCCCCAGGAATTAACAACTCAGAAAGTTCACACAAATTAATCTTTTCCTAACAATGAGCATGAGGTAGCAGAAGCTGGTGTGATTCCAGCTGGGTCTTCTAACAGACTAATTTTTCACTGTTGACAAGTGAGGCAAGTGTTGCATTGGACCAAAGGCTGAAGCTTGGCCATCTAGCATTCCAAGCAAAATTGTTTCCTCTAAGTATTCCTTTTATTCTGCATTCCATCCTGGCTCCACCTGAACCTGAGACAATAGGTTCTCCTGTACCAGCTGCTGTGGCAGTGCCTGCACCCAGGCCAATTTAGAGTCTTGGACCCTTTCTTTCTCTGGGATCCCTGCCCAGCACCTTCTTAGAGATGACATAAAAGGGGGGGGGGGGGGGGAACAACGCACCATTCTAAGGAATCTGGCATTCCTTCCTCCCATGCTAGGTGCCTGTCATCCATCTTCACTGTCTCCATTGCCCTGTCATGCTCAACAGCTTTTGGCTTCTGTCCAGGCACCTGAACAAAGGACTACAATCTCCACTGTAGGCTGGTTTTCGGTTTTATGTAAGAATCTTGCACAGCATTGCTAATATAAATTTCAGTTTTTCCCTCTAGGACAAACACATACCAAAATATGCAACTTTTTTTTTTGGTGGGAAGAGATATTGTCCTGTGACTTCTACCCATTTCCTGAGGCCTGTAGAAATAAACCTTTATCTACTTAAAGTTATACAGAAAATAGAATAAAATTAATACCAAACTTGCTTAGTATTTACCTGTGATATTTATTGTACAGAGTTGTAAGAATATTGAAAACATGACACGAAGTTTAAGAAGCTACTCTTTAGATAACCTCATACAATTCTTCTTTTGTTTTTTTAAATATATTTTATTGATTTTTTACAGAGAGGAAGGGAGAGAGAGAGAGAGTTAGAAACATCGACGAGAGAGAAACATCGATCAGCTGCCTCCTGCACATCTCCTACTGGGGATGTGCCCGCAACCAAGGTACATGCCCTTGACCGGAATCGAACCTGGGACCTTTCAGTCCACAGGCTGACGCTCTATCCACTGAGCCAAACTGGTTTCGGCATAGACAACTTCATACAATTCTTTTCACATCCCCCCGCTTCTTACCTGTAAGCCTCATCTTTTAGTTGGAAAATAAGGCTTAAGAGTAGGAAAAATCACAAAGAGTAAACTTTACAGCACTAACAAGATACTTTTTTCGTGTAGCTAATCATTTCCCCAAACTGACATTCTGCACAAGTCTTCCAGAACAGTTTTGATAGGTTTTCACGGGCAGGGAAGTTGGGGCTAACATGTTCAAACTGCTCAAATAGTGTGAGGAATGGTAGAATAAGGTTAGTTTTCTGTAACATAACAGGAATTCTCAGAGTCCTTAATTTGGGTTGATCTCCAAGGAGAAAAGGGATGTGCAATATTCCCCAAGCGTTTTGAGGAAACAATCTTTTTTTTTTTTTTTTTTCACAGAACACATCTTAAACAAGTTTGGAGTGTACCAGTAAATATGATTTTTTATAATGGAAATTAGCCTGATCTCCATGTTTTCCTCCCATTCTCTGTTAATACCAGTAACAGAGTGACTTAATCCAGACCACTAGTCATATTAAGAGATGACATATTAAGGATGGAATGGAAAGAACCAGCCACCTCCTCAGTTTTCATTTCCATTTCTACATTTTTCTTCACCTCCCTTTCTAAGTTAAGCAATACCCATACTTCCTCCCTTAAACAATCCAATCGGGTGTTACTTCCCTCCTTTTATTGCAGCAACTAATGTATCACAATCGGAGGAGACCAAGAGTGCTACTGAAGCTAGATGGTGGGCTAGTAGAATTTTTCTAATTGCTAAAGACACTACAGAAGAAAACATACTCAAGGAGAGGAGGGTAGCCTTAGATTATATAGCAACATTCAAGCAATACTCTTGTAAGCACTGGTTAAATCCCCACCAGCAAAACTGAGAAAGCATGTCTGTGACCACCTCAGGGAGTATTGGCCTTCTGGCTTGAAATGTGGCTAGATTTATGCGAGAAGATGTTTGCCCTCAGAATCTATGTCACTTTTAGTTTGTTCAGTCTCTTCTGGGCCTGGGCACAGTCTGGCACTGACTTGCAGCAGACTATTTCTTGAGACAGCTTGACTACATCAAATGGTTGTAAAATAATCTCTGTGGTTATTAACTAATTAAACTTGCATTCAACACCATATGCTGATAGGATGAGGCAAAGGATAAGATTTGGATCTTAGATCTTTCTAAGTAGGTCATGTTAGATGACGACTAGAGAAAAGGGTTAGTTGCAAGCTGGACCTGTGCTCCGGCTTGGGCATGAAGGGAACAGTCTTCACTCGTTTGGAAGTGCTGGGGGCTCCCTGAGCTCTGGCGCAAGTTGCAAAGGTTTCACTCAAGGAAGGGTATGATGTGGGCATAAAACCATTCTTCAGACAGTTGGAGATGGTCCCCTTCTACAGCCAGGAATACTAGTTGTCCTGCATTGTCCATTTCTCTCAGCCCCAAGCGGTCCTGCAGAGAGAAATGCCATAATTAATCAAAGGGCTTACTGAAAAGTTTTGGAATAAAAGAAAAGGTGAGCTGAGCCCTGGCCGGTTTGGCTCAGTGGACATCGAGTGTTGGCCTGGGGACTAAAGGGTCCCGGGTTCGATTCCAGTCAAGGGCACATGCCTGGGTTGCAGGCTCGATCCCCAGTAGGGGGTGTGCAGGAGGCAGCTGAGCAGTTATTCTCTCTCATCATTGATGTTTTTATCTACCCCGCTCCCTTCTTTGAAATAAGTAAAAAATAAAATGTTAGCTGAGATATATTCTCAAAATGCAATCTTTTGCCTAAGTATTACAATTTAGGTGTATTGTCAAAAATGCCAAAAAGGATACCTCCTATTTTTTCCCCTAAGCATTAAAATTATATGCAGTTGAGATTATTCTATAGTTTTATATTTTGCTTTCTAAAGTTTCCAAACCTTTTGGAGGACAAAACTGCCTCAAAATGTCAGTTAAGTGGAACTGAACCAAAGACAGGAGAACATTAGCTCAATAACTTAAAACATCCAACCCCTAGGTAACAAATCTGGGACACTTTCATATCTTGCAGTTGAAAACATTGCCCATGTGCCACAGAACAAATATGATGCGAAAATGAGCAGTTATGACAGTGTCAGAATGTTGCTTCTGTGGTTACCATCAGTTTGAGTTTCACAATAAGGAGGCCCTTAAGTTGTAATTTCCAAAACTTAACAGACCCTAGCTTCCCTCTTACCCATGAGGGGCATCAAATGTAAGAGAAAAGCCAAGAGAGGAGACGAGGCTTCTGAAATGTAAAGAAACTAGAGTAGAAGACAATTGGTTCAGACATAACTCCTGTGCATTTTGGGGAGTGTATCTCTGATACAGTCTTTAGTGTGGAGCTGGAAGTGGTGAAATGCTGCAACCTCTGCTTGAGAAACCATCTACTGCAAAAAGGAATTCACAACTCTAGTCCCATAACCTGCAGGAGGAGCTCCCCTTGTCAGTGCCTAATTTAAAAACACTTCCACAACTATTAATGTTTTAAAGTAATGCCTGTCTCCTGTTTTCATTATGCCTAGGGGGCTTGTTGGATTTGATCCAGTCTACATCTCAGCAAAAGAAGCCAGTTCTAACCTTTTTACCAGAAAGGAAGAGCTAGAAAGGATGTGTCCCTTGGACATGCTTGAAAACCATGAGGTACAGGTCCTTAAACGTTCAGGATGTAGATTCTATAGACCAGCACCTAATAGACTAGCGCAACAGTCAGCAGCCTACTCGGCCTCACCGAGACGGGTCAGACGCCTCACGACCACTTACCGCTTTGGGGTGTACAAGACAGGGTCTATCACCCAAGAACCCGGCAGCTTCAGGAGCCGGGAGCTGAAAAGGACAGCACCTCTCCCCACCCAGTTACCTGTGTGTACAGAGTGGTCTTCTGTAAAGGAATGGTTTCCTTGTCTTGTCCACTTCTGTAAAATCCAAACCACTGCAGGAAAGGAGGAAGAAATACGCAGATCACATACATGGCATATATACTGCCAAACTAACTTAAAACTGGCTGGTAGCTAAGCCGAACCAACAAACGACATCATGAAGGTGTAGTAAGATGGAAAAATAGAATATGTCTTGAGTCATCTCTTTTTTAAGGGTAGATCTTGAGAGATGAGTTATCTTTTCCAAAGAGCTTTCCAATTTCCCAAAATTTCTGCTTCCGATAATTATTGAGCAACTACCCTCTGAAAATCCTTGTGCTGAACCAGACACTCAAAGATGAATACATACAGTCACTGTTTTTTAAAAATCTCTAGTATAATGAGGCACAGAAACAACTAATTGTTTAGCATACTTTTCTATAAAGGTCACATACAAAATATTTTTGGCTTTAAGAGCCACATGGTTGCAACGATTCAATGCTGCCATTGTAATGCAAAAGCAGCCACAGACAATATTTTTAAAAACTCGAGTATGGCTGTGTTCCAATGGAATTTTAATTATGGACACTGAAATCTGAATTTCATATAATTTTCACTTCATCAAATATTTTTTACTTTTTCAACCACTTAAAAATGTAGAAACTATTCTTAGTTCATGGGCCATACGAAAGCAAGTGGCAGGCTGGATGTGGCCTGCAGGCCATGGTTTGCTAGTTCCTGGTAGTCTGATGTGATGAGTGCTGTATCTACTTGAAATAGGAGAGCATCCTCAATGGATAAAGTGATCTGAGATTGGCCTTGAAAGGGAAATAGGAGCTTGTCAGGTGGAGAAGCCCAGGGAAGGGCATCCTAAGAGACTGAAAAGCTTGGATAAAGGCATGCAAGAGAAAAAGCATAGGCCAAGTTTGGGGCATTTCAAGTAGTACAATGTGATCAGAGAATCTAAAGTGGATAGTGTAGAGAGATTAGGTTGGAGAAACAGGCTGAAGCCAGGTCAAGGCAGACCTTCAATGTCAACCTTAGGGACTTACAGACTTCGAGTTGGTGATTCTCAACTAGGGGTCACAGGTCTCTTAGAAAATCTAATCAAAATTATAGTCCCTCAGAGAATTCAACGTTACCAGTTTGCATACTCTGGGTGGTGTCGCATTTATAGACCTCAGGTGAAGGACCCCTGCCCTACACAAAGGTTGGTGGACGGACTAAGGTTTTTCCCCAAAAGTCATTTACTCAAGGTCTCCTGTCTTGTGGCCTGCCCAAGCAGTCTCACCTCAGAATCCACAGGGTCCACAATGGAATCATTGAGGAATTTCACCATCACAAACTTCTTCAGGGCCATAAGGTTTTTCTTGTAGGACTCATTGACACCCTGGGGGGAAAGGCCAGCGGTATCTCAGAGTCATCATCAGGTTCCAGCCGGGGGATTAAAGCCTTTCAGGCTGCTTTTCAGTTTCCTGCCCAGAATATACCTTGTACAGCCTTTTTCTTAACATCCTATCTGACTGGCATGCCCCCAGCAACCAGGGTGCCATCATTAATCTGTCACAGCACTCCACAGGTATTCAGCATATAGGTTAAAGACATCTAGCCAGAGAAAGCCAAGGCAAAATAAGAAGCTGCAAGTTCTGAGTGGTTCTGCTATACGACTGTTTTTCCCTCTTTCAAAAAAAATTGTTTTAAAAAAAACTCCAGCCTTGGCTGGTCTGGCTCAGTTGGTTGAGCATCATCCTATGCACTGAAACGTCACTGGTTTGATTCCCAGTCAGGGCACAAGCCTAAGCTGCGGGGACTTGGTCCCCAGGGTCGGGGTGGGTACAGGAGGCAACCAACCAATGTTTTTTTTCCTCTCTCTTTTCCTTCCTCTCTGTCTAAAATCAATAAAGACATTTAAAATAATATGAAATTTTTTAAAAACCTCTAGATAAACTATAAATTAAGCCATCTAATTTACCAGAATCTCCCAAACCATGCTTATATTTGGGACACACAGTCCCCTTTGCAGTTTCTCTTCTAAGTAAATCTATTTTCTGTGAAAATTTGACCCAAAAGGGACCCACCAGGAAGACTTCCCTCAGTAAACCAGCAGCTGTGAAGTTCCATGTAAGCCAGCCAGCAACCCACTGAGCTGACCATGCTTCAACACTAGGAAAGGGAAAGGACATAAGGGAAGAGAGCCAAATGGATTTCAGCCTCCCTAAAAGGAACTGAATCTCAGAATCACTGGCTCCCTTCCTAAAAACAGAACTTCTGTTTCCGGGGTTGTCTGGGATACTTCGGGTAAACAGTCACTGCTGATCTTTTTATAAATGTCCCAGATAGAAAAATGAATACATAACAGCAGCCTGGCGTGGGTGCTTACTCTCTCCTGATTAATGTCCGCCAAGAAGATGCTGTGGTTGCGGTACATGTCCTCCTTTATGGGGTCGTGCCAGTATTCTGCTTGCACCAGCCTGCAGGGGGAAAAAGAAATCAAGGTGACCAAGCTGCGTGTCAGCATGCCCCTCTGCATAGGTCACCAGGAGACTTCAAAGGGTCAGAGACCGGAGTCCTCAAGTCCCAGGCCTTGCCCTCTAATAGGGAAGACAAGACTTCCACCTACCAAAGTTCATCACCTAGACACCTGAGGCAAGGATGTGCTATTTAATACAGTAAAGAACATCTTAGCCTGGCCTGTTTGGCTCAGTCGATAGAGCATCGGCCCTCGGACTGAAGGGTTCCAGGTTCAATTCCAGTCAAGGACACGAACCTCAATTATAGGTTAATCCCCGGCCCTGGTCGGGGCATGTGCAGGAGGCAACCAATCGATGTGTTTCACTTCAGTGTTTCTCTGTCTCTCCCCCTCCTTTCCTCTCTCTAAAAATCAGTAGAAAAACATCATCAAGATGATTAAGAAAAAAAAAAAAATCCCAAAACTTAGGAAAAGGACCTATCAATAAGGTTCCCCTGTACCACTGAGCTTTATCACACTTAATTATGCTTCCAAGTCATGAAGACACATGCTGTCCCCTCCCACAACCCCAAATCTTTCACTCTCCTTTGCTTTCTACTCATCCTGTAAGACTCAGCTCAAATACCACAACTTCTGCCTCCTCTTCACCCATTTATCTCTTCTCTATCTCATCGTGCTGATACTGGGATGGAGGTCTGATCTTTCAATCACAAAGCATTTATCATACTACTAGAGGCCCAGTACATAAAATTCGTGCACTGGGTGTGTGGAGGGGGGGGTGTCCCTCAGCTCGGCCTGTGCCCTCTTGCTGTCTGGGAGCCCTCGGGGGATATTCAACTGATGGCAGTTGGACATCCTTAGCCCTGCCACAGAGGCAAGAGAGGCTCCCGCCACTGCTGCTGCACTTGCCAGCCATCAGCCTGGCTTCTGGCTAAGCGGTGCTCCCCCTGTAGGAGCACACTGACCACCAGGGGGCAGCTTCTGCATTGAGTATCTGCCCCCCCCCCCCCGCCCCCGTGGTCAGTGTGTGTCATAATAACTGGTGGTTCCATCATCTAGCTGAAACTGGCTCTGTGACATCCCCCAAGGGGTCTGGGATTGCAAGAGGGCACAGGCCAGGCCAAGGGACCCCACTGGTACACGATGCGGGAGGTTGGCCAGCCAGGGAGGGATTGCAGGAGGGCTCCAGAGCATGTCCGGCCCGTATTGCTCAGTCCCGATCAGCCAGACCCCAACAGCAAGCTAACCTATTGGTCGGAGCGTCTGTCCCCTGGTGGTCAGTGCACGTCATAGCGAGCAGTTGCAAGGCCTTAGCATATCATTAGCATATTATGCTTTGATTGGTTGAACAGCCAACTGGACGACCGGACACTTAGCATATTAGGCTTTTCTATCTATATAAAAGCCTAAGTGATCATCACAACTGAACGGACGACCAAACAGACTGCGTGGGGCGACCAGGCCGGCAGGGGGGTTAGTGAGGGGCAACCAAATGACTGAGCAGCAGGCTATGTGGGGCGACCAGGCTGGCGGGGGGCGGGGGGGGTGGCAGTTGGGGGCAATCAGGCTGGCAGGCAGAGGCAGTTAGGGGTGATCAGGCTGGCAGGGGGGCAGTTAGGGGTGACCAGGCAGGCAGGTGAGCAGTTAGGAGCCAGCGGTCCAGGATTGTGAGAGGGATGTCCGACGGCAGGTTTAGGCCTAACCTGGGGATTGGACCTAAACGGCAGTCGGACATCCCCCGAGGGGTCCTGGATTGGAGAGGGTGCAAGCTGGGCTGAGGTTCCCACCCGCCCCCCCCCCCGCCCCGGCATGAATTTCATGCACCAGGCCTCTAGTATTATATAAGATTGAGTGATACTAGTTTTCAGGACTCTGATATGTCATGCAATTTTTAAGGACAAAAGGCAGGTATTTGGTGGTTATAATATTATTTCAGACACAGATCAGTTCTCTTCACACTTTTTTACTTTCTCTCAGTCTCTCTCCACTTCCCCTTCCATTCCCTCCCAGCCCTCCCCTACCAAAACTAACATCTCTACCATAAGATCTCCCAGAAGTTAGTTTCCACTTAGCACCTGCATCTACACAGCAATATTCCAGCTGGAGAAAAAGGCTGAGCATGGACCTAATGAGAGATGTCCTCTGGGGAAAGGGAGGAATTAGAACATGAGTAGGACTTTCTATCCCAGTTTAGCAGGAAAAGAAATCAAAATTTCTACAAAAGGCCAAAACCGGTTTGGCTCGGTGGATAGAGCGTCGGCCTGCGGACTGAGGGGTCCCCGGTTCGATTCCGGTCAAGGGCATGTACCTGGGTTGCAGGCACATCCCCAGTAGGAGATGTGCAGGAGGCAGCTGATCGATGTTTCTAACTCTCTTTCTCTCTCCTTTCTTCTCTGTGAAAAATCAATAAAATATATTTTAAAAAAAAAATTCTACAAAAGGAGCCAGCCAGAGTGAAAGAGCTGCCCAGAGGTAGTGATCCTGGAAGCACCACTCCGCAGAGCAGCGTGGCACTAAAGCCCACTGGACCATCTACATCAGAGATGATGGCAGCTTCTGACGTCCAGGAGACGGGGCTGAGGTTCAAGGAGGCAGCAGTCAGACTGTCAGCAGTCAGCGTGACACATATAATCTGCTTAAAATGTATTTGAAAGCTTTTAAATGTTTACTTTATCCAATTTTCAAAAGGTGACGAATTCTGAACATTTATAAAATACTGGTATTAGTGGTGGTCTTGTTTTGTTTTGGCATTGTTATCACTTACTGTGTGAGAGTATTGGTCCCGCCTCTCCCCTACAAGACTGTAAGCTCCTCAGCAGTGACCATCTGGCAGATGCTCAGTGGGAAGGGTTTGCCGAATGAAACAGAAGGATGTGGGGATGCTAGACAAGTTATGAGCAAAGTAGGCCTGGCAGTAAAGGAGGGTTAGGGTTTAGAGATGTGACAGGAGGATAGTTAGAACAAGGGAAGACAAAGCTTCAAGAATAGGTGGTCAAGTGTCAAATGCTGAGAAATGTTGAGCACTGAGCCCACACACTTTTCACACAAGTGGACACTCAAGTTCCTTCAGAAAATGTAGGTAAAGAATACAAAGGCCCTAGATCTTGCCAGGCCCAGTTCTGGTGACTCAGAATGGCAGGGGGGAGGCCCAATGGCTAAGGATAAAAGAAAGAATAAAGGCAGTAATCACAGATTGGTCACCTTTTTGTGTGAAAGGAAATAGCTAAGGGGCAACAGGAAGAAAAGGACATTTTGTTTTGTAAGAAGCCTGTGCACACTATTCAATCCTTACAAGAATTCTATAGAGTAAGTACTATTATTATACTCATGTTTACAAGTGAGCCCAGGGGAAGGATGTGAGGATGAGCTAAGCTGGAAGTGCTGCAGAAGATGGAGAGGTGAAGGAGAGGGCAGCTCTTCAGGAGGTGGACAGAGAAGAAAAATGGGTTTGTACTATTTACCTCCTTTTTACCACTGAAGGGCCAGATTCGGAGAGCTTAAGTAGCTCTCCCAAAGCCACCCAGCCAGCACTAGAAAGGGTAAGACATGAGCCTAAATCTTCTGCATCTACACCAGGGGTGGGCAAACTTTTGACTCGAGGGCCACAATGGGTTCTTAAACTGGACCGGAGGGCCGGAACAAAAGCATGGACGGAGTGTTTGTGTGAACTAATATAAATTCAAAGTAAACATCACTACATAAAAGGGTACGGTCCTTTTTTTTTTTTTTTTTTTTTAGTTTTATTCATTTCAAACGGGCCGAAGTTTGCCCACGGCTGGTCTACACTCTCCAGTGCAGCACACAAAGAGGCAGGGAAGAACAGCTCCCAAGCCAGAACTTCCCAACCACAGGCCACCCTTGGTGAGATAAGCCTCTACCCTCGGAGGCTAGCCACTGTGGCTTAGAGAGTATAATAGTAGCACATAGCACTTACTATATACCAGGCCTATTGTAAGCACTTTATATATATTAAACTATTCAATCCTTACAAGAATTCCATAGAGCAAGTACTATTATTATACTCATGTTTACAAATGAGGCAACCATACTCGGAGTGATTAAGCAGCTCGCTCAAGGTCGAAGTGTTAGTATGTAATAGAACAGAACACAGGAGGGGAAGACTGGGCTTTTCAATACAATGATGTTCTCTGAAAGTTGTTTGTTATAATGAGAACTAGAAATGAGTACAATATGGAATCAATAAACTGTGAAGTCATACAATGTCATGCAGCAAATAAGACAAATCAGCTTTATGTATATGTAATAACATGTTTAGATCTCAAAAATGTAATACTGAGTACAAAAATCATTTGTAGAATAAAATGCACAATAAGGTATCATTACATAAAGTTTTAAATATACAATATAACACTATTTGTTGACTGTTTATGGATATGTATGTATATGATACAAACTTTTAATAGGCTATATTCTGATTGGACAGTGGTTATCACTATGGAGGGAGGGCAAAGAATGGGATCTGGGAGAGATATGTAAAAAATTCAATTGTATCTGAAATATTTGTTCTTAAAAATATCTGAGGCAAATATGACAAAATACTAATTTTAGGTACACAGAAGCTTTAGGTACACTCTGTACTTTTTTTTAGCATGTTTCGTGGATTTTTTTTTTTTTTTTTTTTTTTTGGAGAGAGAAGAAGGGCTCCGAGGGGGAGAGAGAAGCATCAATATGAGAAAGAAAGATCGATCGGTTGCCTCTCGTAGGCACCCTTACCTAGGATAGGACCAAAACCTGGGTACGTGCCCTGACCGAAAATTGAACCAGCGACCTTTTGGATGACATTCAACCAACTAAGCCACACCAGCCAGGGCTCTCTGTACTTTTATTTATTTATTTATTATTTATTTATTTAGCTAATCCTCACCCAAGGATATTTTTTCTATTGATTTTATTAGAGAGAGTGGAAGGGAGGAGGAGAGACTCACAGAGAGAAACATCAATGTGAGAGAGACACATCAATTGGTTGCCTCCCACATGTGCCCCAACTGGCACAGGGGATTGATCCTGCAACTAAGGTAAATGCCCTTGACCAAAATCAAACCCACAACCCTTCATGCTTCAGGCTGATGCTATACCCACTAAGCCAAACGGGCCAGGGCACGCTCTACTTTTATGAACAACTGAAAAGTATCTGAGGCAGCTTGAGTGGTTGCCTCAGTATTTCCAGGAAAGGGTGTGGCAAGTTGAGGGCAAAGATGTGGGCAAAGTGGGACAACTGAAAACAAGCACTCTTTGAGCCATGGGGGTGGGAGCGCAGGCGCTGCAAAGCAAGGGGCATGCAGGCTGGGAGCCAGGGACCAAGGAGAGGGCCAGCTGGGAGAGCAGAGCTGGCACAGAAGACAAGAGGCCAAGGGTGGGGGATGGCAGGGGAAAAAGGAGGAAGGAGAAGTCAGGAAGGGCTGCTAGTATCTCAGAGGGGGAACCACAGGGCAGATTTCAGTCAGAAGGTGAGGGAGAGCTGTTACACTCACCATTACTCATTGTCCCCACCATGCACTTCCTCACCGCCTTGGCCAGTGGCTGGGTTGGAGCAGTTGTCCATACACCAAAAGGTTGTGGATTTGATTCCGTCGGGGAGTGTACTGGAGGCAACCAATCAATGTGTCTCTTTCACATAGCTGTTTCTCTTTCTCTCTCCCCCTTTCTCATTCTCTAAAATCAATAAACATCTCCCCGGGTGAGGGTCAAAAAACAAAAACAAAAGCCACGTCCTCACTGCGTATGCAGGGTATTAGGATATCAAATTTGCTTTGCTATGGTTAAATGATCTGAACAGTGTAGAAGACATGTTCCGAGGTCGCTGCCTAAATCAAAACCATCCTCTCTCGTGTGGGAACTGCGCCCTTCCTGCCCCCACCTACCAGTTACAGGAGCGGGTATAGTTGGTACCATGTGGTCCCACACTTCTCTGGTCACAGCTAATGAGAACAAGTGGGAACCTGACCTGAGCTGGGGCATGGTCCCTTCCCTAATCATTTGAATTGGAGCAGAGAGATTCCAGCCTCAGGCTGAGATAATCTCCTAAAGGAGCTGTGCCAGGTTTACCATGGCACAGGGGCTGGTCTGCATGGAGAGAAAAAAGAAGCACTGAAACAGAGGGAGCAGCACTGACAACAGCTGGAGAGAGACTGCCTTAGCTCTGGGTGGCTCCATTTCTTCCTTTCTTTCTTTTTTTTTAAAGAATGGTTTATTGGTTTTTAGAGAGAGAAGGGGAGAGGAAGAGAGAGAGAAGCATCAATATGAGAGTGCATCAATCGGCTGCCTCCTGCTCACTCTGCCCCCTTCTGGGGATCGAGTGCAAACCGAGCATGTGCCTTGACCAGGAATTGAATCTAATAATTCTGATTGCCAATGGTTGTGTTTGGTTCACAAAAGAAATATAAAGAAAAGGACGTGCTTTTCTTAACCATCTGAGTTAGAATGAGAAGAATAAAGAGTAAATTAAGAACAAAGTGTAAACAGGCTATGTATATATCCATGAGAACAAAGAATATGTAGGACATTAATAACCAAGCTATGGCTAGTCCAGCCGTGGGCAAACTACGGCCCGCGGGCCAGATCCGGCCCGTTTGAAATGAATAAAACTAAAAAAAAAAAAAAAAGACCGTACCCTTTTATGTAATGATGTTTACTTTGAATTTATATTAGTTCACACAAACACTCCATCCATGCTTTTGTTCCGGCCCTCCGGTCCAGTTTAAGAACCCATTGTGGCCCTCGAGTCAAAAAGTTTGCCCACCCCTGGGCTAGTCAAACCATGTACGAGGGTAAAGCTTAGCAGTGGTTAGAACTGCTTGAGGGAAGATGGAAATATCACGTATCTTAGTTTCCTTCACTGACCATCAGGTGGCACTGTTGACCCAAGATAGCTTTGTAGCTATGCATATAGCCACTGAAAGAAAAGGAAAAGAGCTAGCTTCCGGTTGCTTCTCTGTGAGTCACTCACAAGGCTATACTTTGGAAAATGGCTTCAAGGAAGTGTTGTATTGAAGAGTTATTAGACAAGAATGATCCACTTGGAAAACCCATAGGATAGATACCATCGCCAAACTAATTAATCCCAGTTATCACCTACAATACTCTAGGTCAGTGGTCGGCAAACTGGCTCGCAAGCCGCACACGGCTATTTGGCCCCTTGAGTGTGGCTCTTCTACAAAATACCGACTTCTGTGCATGGGCCATGAAGTTTCAATCGCACTGTACGTGCACACCCACACGTGGTATTTTGTGGAAGAGCCAGACTCAAGGCGCCAAAGAGCTGCATGTGGCTCGCAAGCCGCAGTTTGCCAACCACTGCGGTGTATTGAATCTGAATTTCTAACAATGGAACCGTAGAACCCATTTTTAATGAATTTCCCAGGGGTTCTAATGTATATTTTAATTTAGAAACAACTGAACAAGAACATTTCCCAAAAGTGATTCTGTATGCTTTTAAATACTCAGATACTCAAACACACACACACACACACAAAGAGAAAAACAATACCCAAACACATTGAGTATTGGGGACGCTGATGTAGGAGACTAACCACGCGCTGCTGACAATATAAAGAATCTGCCCTCCAATATTAATAGTAATTGCTTGGGCCTGGTACTTTCTAAAGGCTTTTTGTTTGTTTAAGATGAACATTTATTCTGTTGTAATTACATTCTTCTTATATAGAAAAATGTCCTCTGTTTCTTTTTAAAATTATTATTAAAGCAGTTTTAGGTTTACAAAAAAATAGATAGTAGAGAGGTATTTATGAAAAAAAAAATCACACTTGAATATCACTAGCAACTATTCCTGGAATCACTGTTAGCATGAAAGTCAGCATGATATTTTCATGAAGTGCTGGTTCTATGTCCTTTTCAGCTAACCATACATACCGTTCTTGAACAGCTTTATTATAAGCCCCAGCATTCAGTGTTTTTCTGATCAAGTCACAGATGTGAGAGCTCTCTCCTGGGCACCGAGGGAGTCCAAAAACACCTACAGTAGTAGAAGACAAATGCCCATTCCTTTAATAATTACGTATTGAATACCTACTATGTCCAAGGCACTGTGAGAAACAAACAAAAAAAGCAGAGCTTGACCCTGATTTCACTCAAATATTCTTCAATAATGTCTTGAGGATTAACACTATCACTAGCTTCCTCTTGGTCCCCCCACACTCTTTCCTGCCTAAAAACCTTTACACCTGGTCCTCCCTGGAGGATATACAGGCATACATCAGAGATACTGCAGGTTCAATTCCAGATCGCTACAATAAAGCGAATATTGCAATGAGTCATTCAAAGTCTTTGGTTTCCCAGTGCATGTAAAAGTTATGTTTACACTATATTGTAGTCTATTAAGTGTGCAACAGCCTTTAGGTCTAAAAATATAATGTACATACCTTAATTTAAAAAATACTTTATTGCCAAAACCGGTTTGGCTCAGTGGATAGAGCGTCGGCCTGTGGACTGAGAGGTCCCAGGTTCGATTCCGGTCAAGGGCATGTACCTGGGTTGCGGGCACATCCCCAGTGGGAGATGTGCAGGAGGCAGCTGATCGATGTTTCTCTCTCATTGATGTTTCTAACTCTCTATCTCTCTCCCTTCCTCTCTGTGAAAAATCAATAAAATATATATTAAAAAAAATACTTTATTGCTAAAAAATGCTAATAACCACCTGAAACTTCAGCGACTTATAATCTTTTTGCTGGTGGAGGGTCTTCCCCAGATAGTGATGAAAATATAGTATTTGCAAAGTTCAATAAAGCGAAGTGCAATAATACAAGGCATACCTGTACTTCTCTTGCTGCTTCAATGGCTGGACTCATTTGCATCTCGCAGGTCTTAGCTTAGAGAAGTCATATCTACCTACCCTAACTCAAGTAGTTTCCAACTCCATTACTTCCCCTCTCCCAGTTATACTTTCATCTCCATTATCCTCAATAACGTTTTTCGGGGGTACCGGACATAGTTCTGAGCACATATTGACAATAATTCATTTAATCCTCACAACCACCCTGTGGAATAGAAATCATTTCCAGCCCCATATTACGAATTTGAAACTTTAAAACAGAGAGGTTCAAGGTTAGATAATAAGTGCTACAGCCAGATGAACACAGCACTTTTGGCTCCAGAGCCTACACCTTTAACCAATACAACCACAAGTATTAATCTCTCAAGTATTAACCCTTTTATTTTTCTCTTTATCGTAGTTACCGCTATCTGTATTTATTTTATTTGTTTCATGTCTATCTCCCCCACTACCCCCAGAAATAGAAGTTTCATAAAGGAAGGGACCTTGCCTTACTTCTAGGTTTTCAATAAATATTTGAATGAATAAAATGATAAAGCTGTTTTTACCAATTTGCACTTGAATAATATTCGCACTTTTAGAAAGTATTTCCTACCTATTATTTCACTTCATCCTCTGAAAAATTCCCACAAGAAGAGCAGAGCCTTACTTTGGTTTCCCTCACCTGGGAAAGAGACCTAAGAGACCAAATTACTTGCCCATCAGTAATAGTTAATTGGGTGAATCCAGTGTCCTGATTATAAGGAGACTCCTTCCACCCCTTCGCTATACCACCTAACAGCTATACCCATCAGAACAGAGATAAAGTTCTATTCCAAAGACACATCCTTCCCCAAGAGTCTGTAATTCTGTCTACATAGAAAACCTGTTGTTTTCCAAGGATTTAATAGCTACTGTTACTTTTACAGACAAAAAAAGCTTACACATCATTCTTTACCTAAGCCTAGAACATCACCAATGCCAGAAAACAGGAAAGGTTGTTAGACTTTCCTAATTCCTCAACCAGCACCAGCTACGTGGCTGCAACCATCTCACCTCCAGGAAATCATGTCAATTAAATTGGAGAGAAGTAGATGACACATATGATTCATTTGTGTTCCAGGCCTATGGAACCCTAAGTATCTTCCTATTTCTTCAAGAATGCTGGTTAGTTTGTTAGAAGCTGGGGGCCGGAACAAACAGAATTTTGCAAGGATGGTTGGCTGACTTCTTGTATAAATAGAGCTGCTAGAATTTTTTTTTTTTTTTAATCAAATGGTCATGTGGGTTAAAACAGAAAAAAAGAGGCACAGAGCCAAAGTTACCTTGATGTTGTCCCCCAATTGAGATCAGATTGATCATGGGAGGTGAGGGACATCTCTGAGCCACTGCCCTCCTGAGGGGGAAAAAAAGGATTATCACCTCTGACTGTCAGATGGAAATGTATCACCAACAATCAATTCCTCAGATTCAGACACTTAATTCTCTGTGGTTCTCCAAGGCCACAGAGTTTCAGGATTTTCCTCTGATATGACCAAATACAAGTGTTTATTCTTTCATAGAAAATAAATTAAATTGCACATAGAGCTTCTGACATGGGGACATTTTAGAATAGTTCCCGGGGCTGGCTCTGTCCATGGGGCACGCCCAAGCCTCTCCCCGCCTCCCTCCCCAGGGCATTTTCCTTGCCTCTCTTTCCCCTAAGCTCCAAGGGGCCTTCTTTTGCCTGTCAGTTGTTTCCTGAGTCCATTTCTTCTACAGCTCACTTCTACTTCTGTGACTTTATCAATAAGCTTTCTCTATAGTTTGGGGGAGGAGGTAGCATAGCTTCCCTTTCATAGGTGAAGATCCAAAAATAATTAGAGGAGTCAATCTATCTGAATCAGAAAAAAGAAATCGATTCCATGTAATTGGTATAACAGAAGGGAACTTACAGAAATTGGCCTCCCTGAGAGAATCCCATAGCATTGTAGCCTTGCTGCAATTTAGGATCCTTCGCAAGAATCTCACACACTGATGTTACTTGGGAATTGACATTCAAGAAGAAGCTATTCTCCACATCCTAAAAGAGGAACCACAGAGAAGTGAAAAGATGAGGCTGAAAATCAACAATGGCGTCTTCTAAGAGGTGAACTTGTTTAGTTTAGGTTGGTATCCTCACATACGCCACTCAAGAGTTAACTTGCCATTGCTTGATATGCTGCAAAAACATAAGGCAAAGCATTTGGGCAGTACGTTCTATGAAACTAGTCAGCAAACTTCCAAGGAACAGAGCTGTGAAGAGCCTTACCTCTATCAGTGTCTTCCCAATCTCTAGAGATAAGACGTAAATTCCAGGTATTTTCTTCTCAACCATTTTTTTGATAAAACCCATGCTTAGGGGATTACAACAGCTGTCTCCTAAACAAAGACAATGATGGGAACTTATGAATCATACGATTTTTTAAAAAACTTTTGTGCTTCAAAGGGCATTATCAAGAATGTGAAAATACAACAAACAGCATGTGAGAAAATATCTGCAAAACATATATCTGATAAGGGCTTAATATCCAGGATATACAAAGAACTCTTATAACTCAAAAGAAGATAACATAATTAAAAATGAGAAAAAAAAAGGATTTCAACACACATATCTCCAAAGATGATATACAAATGGCCAACAAGCACATGAAAAGATGGTCAGCATCATTGCTCATTATGGAAATGCAAATCAAAACTACAAGGGGATACTACTTCGTACCTTTATGGAAGGATGGCTTTCATAAAATAATTTTAAAAAATGAAAAATACCAAGTATTGGCAGGATATGGAGAAATAGGAACCTTTGTACATTGCTGGTGGAAATGTAACATGATACAGCCACTGTGAAAACAGGCTGGTAGTTCCTCAAAAAGTTAAGCATACAGTTACAGTTATCGTATGACCTAGATATATAACTTCTAGATACAGACCCAAGAGAAATGAAAACATGTGTCCATACAAGAACGTGTACATGAATGTTTACAGCAGCATTATTTATAACTGTCAAAAGGTGAAAATGACCCAAATGCCCACCAATGGATGAATAGATAAAGTAATTGTCACACACACACACACACACACACACACACACACACACACTGACAATGTGGATGAACCTGAAAACATTATTATAAGTGAAATAAGCCAGATACAAAAGGTCACATATTGTACTGTTCCTTTTAACGGATATATTCAAAATAGGTAAATCCATACAGACAGAAAACAGATCAGAAATTTCAGTGAGTTTGGGAGAAGGGGAATGAAGAATGATTATTTAATGGGTACAGGCATTTTTGGGGATAATAAAAATGTTTTAACTAGAGAGAAGTAGTGGTTGCACGACACTTTAATACACTAAATACCACTGAATTGTCTACTTTATTATGGTTAATTGTATGCTACATGAGCTTCTCCTCAATTTAAGAACGAGCATTTTTGCTTAGCTCATGTTTATCAAGTAATAAACTTCAAAAGCCCACACAATGTAACTGGGACACCAAATTTACAACTGAAAAATAAGCAGAGGTGCGTATTCCCCTCCCTTATCACACAAAATTTAAGGAGGCGCTCACTCTCAGATTCACGTAAGTGCTGACCCTCAACTTGTAACAAACTAGAGCAGCGGTTCTCAACCTGTGGGTCGCGACCCCTTTGGGGGTCAAACGACCCTTTCACAGGGGTTGCCTAAGACCATCAGAAAACACATATATAATTACATGCTGTTTTTGTGATTAATCGCTATGCTTTAATTAATGTTCAATTTGTAACAATGAAATTGGGGGTCACCACAACATGAGGAACTGTATTAAAGGGTCGCGACATTAGGAAGGTTGAGAACCACTGAACTAGAGAGTGAGTACTTCCTTAAATCTAACCCTCTAGGGCAGTGAGATGGTCCGAGGCAGGCACACTGGTGTGCTGCA
This sequence comes from Myotis daubentonii, assembly GCF_963259705.1. NCBI lineage: Eukaryota > Metazoa > Chordata > Mammalia > Chiroptera > Vespertilionidae > Myotis > Myotis daubentonii. Next base: position 193,285,299 of record NC_081842.1, on the reverse strand, counting down.
AGTATTTTGAAAACATGCAATACCTCTTTAGTCATAGGCACTGACCTCTCTTCCCTTAGACCGTCAAATGAAACAATGACAACAGCCAACACAACAATAGCCGTCTGGTGTGAATGAATCAAAATTACACTTTTCTTTTTGTCAGATCTGCAACAAACATATTTTTTGCTGTGCCGCAGAATTTTAGTAATTACTTGGTGTGGGCCATGAGATGAAAAGGGTTGAAAATCATTACTGAGGGCTTCCTTGTTTCACCCAAGGCCCAGTCCTGTTTCTCTTCCCGTTTTAAGGAACCAGAACTAAGAATGGGAAGCAAAGTGACGGACGGACCACTGAGTGGGAGAAGTGGGATGAGATTATTTTCCATTTTAACTTAGTTATCCTGTTTTCGACCTGAGAGGAAGCTTAAGAATTACTTTTTAAAGAGGAAAAGGCTAGGGATTACAGCCTCTTAGCTTTTGCTCATAGTAAAATGCACCGCACTGAACTGCAATTGTTGGTTCTTACCTGCCTCCCTACGGACTGACTGTGCTCTGGAGGACTGACTGTGCTCAGGGAGGACTGACTGTGCTCTGGAGGACTGACTGTGCTCTGGAGGACCGACTGTGCTTAGGAAGACCGACTGTGCTCTGGAGGACCGACTGTGCTCAGGAGGACCGACTGTGCTCAGGAAGGACCGACTGTGCTCTGGAGGACCGACTGTGCTCTGGAGGACCGACTGTGCTCTGGAGGACCGACTGTGCTCAGGAAGGACCGACTGTGCTCTGGAAGACCGACTGTGCTCTGGAGGACTGACTGTGCTCTGGAGGACTGACTGTGCTCTGGAAGACTGACTGTGCTCTGGAGGACTGACTGTGCTCTGGAGGACTGACTGTGCTCTGGAGGACTGACTGTGCTCTGGAAGGACACAAAGCATCTTGTGTTCTCATTTAACTCCCCTGTAGCGACCCTGGCCCTGGCACAAAGCCCTGACAGAACTGGCTTATTTGCTGACTCTAATTCCTCTCTGAACACTTCCCTTCAACCCATTCCAACAAGACTCTCATTCTTTCCAGAACTGCTTTTGTCAAGGTCTTTGGTGATATTTATGTTGCTAAATCCAGTTACCAATTCTCAGCCCTTACCTTGCTTGATCTGTAAACATTCCATAGTTTGATTATCTCTTCCTCTTGAAACATTTTCAGCTGTCCCCAGGAATTGCACTCTCCTGACTTGCTTCCACCTTCCTGGTTGTCCCATCACTGCCTTCTTTGCGAGTTCCTTCTCATCTCCTCAACCTCCATATGTTAGGAGCGCCTCAGGGCTCAATCCTCAGACCTCTCCTTTCTTCTGTGTACACTCACTCCCTAGGCCAGTGGTTCTCAACCTTCTGGCCCTTTAAATACAGTTCCTCATGTTGTGACCCAACCATAAAATTATTTTCATTGCTACTTCATAACTGTAATGTTGCTACTGTTATGAATCGTAATGTAAATATCTGATATGCAGGATGGTCTTAGGCGACCCCTGTGAAAGGATCCTTCAACCACCAAAGGGGTCGAGACCCACAGGTTGAGAACCACTGCCCTAGGCTGTATAATCTCACCCAGTCTCACAGCTTTAAATACCAAATATATGCTGAAGGCTTCCCCAAGTTAAATCTCCAGCCTGCACCTCTCTCCTAGACTGCACACTCCAAATACCTCTACATCTCCTGGATGTCTAACAAGCATCTCAAACTTAGTAAGTTCAAAAGCAGACCTCTGATCCTCTCCCCACCCCAAGTGTGCTCCCTACAGGCATCCCCACTTCGGGGAAATGCCAACTTCATCCTTCTGGTTGTTCAGGCCAAAACCGATGGAGTCATCCTTGATTCCTTTCTATCTCTTTCATTCCACATCTCATCTGTTAGCAAATCCCTTTGGTTCCATCTTCAAAATATTCCAAACTTTGACCACTTCTCCACTTCACTATACTGTTTCAAGCCACTGTCATCTCTCTCTTTTTAAGCTTTGTTTTGTGGAATTTGTTTGGTTGGTTTTTCTGTTAATCCTCACCCAAGGATATTTTCCCCTTGATTTGTAGAGAGTAGGAGGGAGGGAGAGAGACAGAGAGATAGAAACATCGATGTGAGCCCTGACTAGTTTGGCTCAGTGGATAGAGCGTCAGCCTGAGGACTAAAGGGTCCCAGGTTCGATTCCAGTCAAGGGCATGTGCCTTGGTTGCGGGCATATCCCCAGTGGGGGGTGTGCAGGAGGCAGCTGATCGATGTTTCTCTCATCGATGTTTCTGGCTCTCTATCCCTCTCCCTTCCTCTCTGTAAAAAATCAATAAAATATATTTAAAAAAAAAAAAGAAACATTGATGTGAGAGAGACACGTCGATTTTTTGCCTCCCATACGAGCCCAACCAGGGCTGGGGATGGAGCCTGCAACCGAGGTACCTGCCCTTGACCGGAATCGAACCCAGGACTCTTCAGTCTGCAGGTCAATGCTCTATCCACTGAGCAAAACTGGCTAGGGCCACTGTCATCTTTTTTTAAAATTACTACAAGAGATTCCTAACTTGTATTCCTGCAAATGTCCATGACCTCCTATAACAGCGGTTCTCAACCTGTGGGTCGAGATCCCTTTGGGGGTTGAACGACCCTTTCACAGGGGTCGCCTAAGACCATCAGAAAACACATATATAATTACATATTGTTTTTGTGATTAATCACTATGCTTTATGTTCTATGTGTAACAATGAAAATACATCCTGCATATCAGATATTTACATTACGATTCATAACAGTAGCAAAATTACAATTATGAAGTAGCAACAAAAATTTTATGGTTGGGGTCACCACAACATGAGGAACTGTATCAAAGGGTTGTGGCATTAGGAAGGTTGAGAACCACTGTCCTACAGTCTATTCTCAACTAGAGTGGTCCTTTTAAAACATAAGTTCAAATCATGTCACTCCTTTCAACTCCCCTCTCCAAGGGCTTCCCATCTCATTCCAGCCACAGTCCCTACAGTGGCCTTAGTGGGCCTAACAACATCTGCAGCCCCCCTCTCCCAGCCCCCACCTAAACCCCTATTTTCTTCTCCTTGTTCACTCAGTTCCCACCACACTGACCTGAATGTAGTTTCTGGGACATACCAGACATACCTCTGCCTCAGGGCCTTTGCATTTGCTACTCCTTGGACCAGATGGCCACAGGGTACCTCCCTTGTCCACTTCAGTCTTTGCTCAGATATCACTCTCTCAGTGAATCCTTTCCTGATCTTGCTCTGTAAAATTGCAAGCCACCATCTTCAGTTTCCATGCCCCTCTCTGCTTTATTGTTTTATTTTTCCATCGCACTCGGCACTTACCTGTATAGCCTGTCTCTCCCACTGGAACGTAAGCTCCAGAAGAGCAAAGAACTGAGTCTGTTGTACTCTCTACTGTATCCTCCGCATCGATAGGTGCTCAATAACTATGTGACTCGCTGCCTAACAACTCTCTGTTCAACGTGTGCATGAATCAGAGGACGGATGCCTGGGTCGCTGCAGCCACAGCCCAGCTCTGCTGTGCGGGTGCCAGGTGCTCCATCCTCGCTGCTGTGAGGATGACACACTCCGCACAGCAGTGCACAGCCCCTGCGAGCGCGCACCCAAGGACAGACCCTCCCCCCGCCGCTTCCCAAGCAGGGCAGCCCCCAAATCCTCACGGCCGGCGGCTGCTGTGGGACCGCGGTCCGCCCCTTGCACTTGGCAGACGCGAACCCGGGCTGAAAGGGGAAGAGTCGCCAGACCCGTTGGGTCCTCCCCTCGCTCACTCACCCATCCCATGCCAGATCACCAGCGGCAACGGCCCGGCCGGGTCCCGGTGCCCCAGCCGCAGGGCAGCGCAGGGTGCCGGCAGGAGAGCGACAGCCAGGAGCCACAACGTGCTGGGCAACGCCATCTTCACTCAATCACATGACCGCGCCCGCTCCCGGCTGGTCCCGGCGCGAGTTGGGCGGAGCGCTTCCTCCCGGCCACGCCCCCGCCCCCGGCCCCGCCCCCGCCTCCGCCTGGCTTCCCCTGGGCGGTTGCTTTAGTGGTGGGAAAACTCATTAGTCAACAGAGCCAAATATCAATAGTACAACGATTGAAATTTCTTTTGAGAGCCAAATTTTTTAAACTTAAACTATATAGGTAGGTACATTGTTATTAACTTAATTAGGGTACTCCTAAGGCTTAGGAAGAGCCTTAGGAGCCACACTCAAAGGGGCCGAAGAGCCGCATGTGGCTCGAGAGCCGCAGTTTGATAGACCAGACGCCTGGGTGAGTCAGTAACGTTTACTCTCCACTTCACAGCAAACACTGTCCCAAGTGCTCTAAGTCTGTTAACTGGTTTGTTCTCACAACAACCGTGTACACTTCTCCCCATTTTACAGTCAGGACACTGAGGCGCTGAGAATTTGGGTCAGGTGCCAAGGTCACAGAGATAGCAAACTGGGGGTTCTGTTACAGGCAGACCAGAGACAGCCCTTCCCCACCCTACCCCCCAAAAAAGATGTTCTTGGACAGCCCCCTGAGCCAGAGGGAGAGGGCCGCCCACAACCTCGATTCTTTTTTTTTTTTTTAATATATTTTATTGATTTTTTACAGACAGGAAGGGAGAGGGATAGAGAGTTAGAAACATCAATGAGAGAGAAACATTGATCAGCTGCCTCCTGCACACCCCCCACCGGGGATGTGCCCGCAACCAAGGTACATGCCCTTGACCGGAATCGAACCCAGGACCCTTGAGTCTGCAGGCTGACACTCTATCCACTGAGCCAAACCGGTCAGGGCGCAACCTCGATTCTTGTCTTCTCGTATAAATTACTTTTTAAATGTATATTTATTGATTTCAGAGAGGAAGGGAGAGGGAGAGAGAGTTAGAAACATCCATGAGGAGAGAGAATCATGGATAGGCTGCCTCCTGCACTTCCCACAGGGAAGCCCTGCAACCGGGCCTGTGCCCTTGACTGGAATTGAACCGGGGACCCTTCAGTCGCTCTATCCACTGAGCACACCGGCTAGGGCCCTATAAATTACTTTAAATGAGAGACTCTGTGTGTTGTGATAAAGCCAATTTATTAAAGAAGCAAGGCAAGCACATCTATACATCTGATTTGTGAAGCACAGACTGGCTCTCAGCTAATCTGAAGCGGGAGTTGGGGTCCAGGTGTTATATCTCGGCCCCCAGTGTTGCTTGGCGTGATTTGTGGCCTTTCCAGAATTCGTGAGAAGCACCTGGCAATTTTATCTTTCCAAGCCAAGACTGCTAGTTTTTCTGTTAAGGGAGTAAAACTGCCCTTTTTTCATTTCTCCTTCCCTGCACTCTCTTATTAGGGGAGGATTTTAACCATTTGCTCTCAAGTGTCCTTGGCTGGGAAAGATAATGGCTTGTTATTTACGAGCTGGCTGCAAATTGCCTACACTGTTTGGTCTTGTTTTGACTTTCTTCTCTGGGCTTTAATTCCTCATGCCCTGAAATTTTCCTAGCTTTTCACAGCCCTGTTAACAGTTCCAAAGTCGTCCTTTTAACCACTGCATTGTACTGCCTTTGGAAGAAAACTACTTTGGGAAGGAAGGAAGGAAGGAAGGAAGGAAGGAAGGAAGGAAGGAAGGAAGGAAGGAAGGAAGGAAGGGAGGGAGGGAGAACTCAGCTCTCTATTAGAATTGGAAGGGATGGGGGCGGGATTTTTCCAGCCAGGGCCATCAAGGCAGGGTGTGTGGTACTTAGTAAAGATCTAGAAGGGAAAGGTGGGATCTCAGCAGGCAAAGATGAAATGTGGGAGAAGGACTCAAAGGAGCTAAAGTAGAGAGGAGAAAAAGTAGTGTTTTCTGGAAATATCAGGGTTTTTCAGACTGACAAGAACAACTGTGGGATGTTAAAGAGTGATGAAAACCCTACCTGGTTTGGCTCAGTGGATAGAGCATCTGCCTGCGGACTGAAGGGTCTCAGGTTCGATTCTGTCCTTGGCCGGGTTGTGGGCTCCATCCCCAGTAGGGGCTGTGCAGGAGGCTCCATTCCCAGTAAGGGGTGTGCAGCAGGTAGCTGATCAATGATTCTCTCTCATCATTGATGTTTCTATCTCTCTCTCCCTCCCTTCCTCTCTGAAATCAATAAAGTAGTATATTTTAAAAAATGAAATATATAGATAAAGGTTGACTCAAAGCTCTCGCTGGCGCCAATCTAGACAGAGTAGGAATATTCCTACCTGAACCCGTTTTCGGACAGGGTTAGTTATATGTTGCTTTCTCTACAGTTTGAAGAGCACGTGACTTTAAAGTTAAAGTTGTAAATACTTCATCACAAGGGAAATTAGTCAAGCACGCTGCAAGTGTTTTGACTCTTAGTGTGATATACATTAAGGGAGATATTAGAATAAGTTTAATCAATTTATCAGTCATTGTTTTTATCAATGTTGTTTTTAATATCATGTTTTGGTTGTTTTTATAGCATGTCTTTGTTGTTGATATAGCATGTGTTTCTTCTAATTAATTTCCTTTCAATGTGCATGAATCTGTGCACCAAGCCACTAGTATTATATAAATTAACAATGTAAAATAATATGACAAGGAAATATTGGGCCCTGTGAGAAGAGTTTATGGAAGAGTGTGTGAGTATGCTGATGTCCTGATCTTCTATAGCAGGATCAATTGATTCTAATTTAAAACATGTTTTTTGAAAGAAAAAAATATATCAAAATTGCTTTTTCTAACCTTAAATTGATATTTTAAGAAATAATATATTTTGTAGTGGTTAAACATTTACTTGATTCTTCAGCTTTTATTTTAGTGTTTTTTAATTCCGTTCAATTCAAGTGAGCTTGAATTTAATACTTTATTTATTTGGGGGTGGAGGGTGAGGAGTTCTTAGGTAGTTTTATTTTCTTGCGCAGGTAAAGAAGACAGGGGATTCAAATCCAAAGCCCTGTCTTCCCAAAGGGAGGCTTAGCCATTGTTTATACACACTATTTGGTCAATTACATGTTGATTTATTTGCAACTGACCACACTTCTTTGATTGGGTTCCCCTGTCAAACATCCTGTTCATAGCCACTTCTGCGAGTATACTTTGTTATTTTTATTTATTTTTAAATATATTTTTATTGATTTCAGAGAGGAAGGGAGAGGGAGGGAGAGATAGAAATATCAATGATGAGAGAATCATTGATCGGCTGCCTCCTGCATGCCCCATACTGGGGACCGAGCTTGCAACCTGAGCATGTGCCCTGACCAGGAATCGAACTGTGAACTCCTGGTTCATAGGTCGATGCTCAACCACTGAGCCACGCCAGCTGGGCTACTTTATTTTTAAATAACTTATATAGTATGATACCATTTAAAAAGGAGATTATATCTATGTACCTGTTAGTCTATCATACTATCTATGTAAAGGAATGGAAGAATATTTAGAATGATGTTAATAAAACATTAATAATGGTTATATTTAGATGGTGGGGTTTAAAAGTTTTAAAATGTTTTTTCTTTGTGCTTTTTTTTGCATTGTTTACATTATTTATAATGTATAATTGTTATAAGAACAGTAAGCTGATTTTTCTTAAAAACAAACCTTCAACACTTCTCCTTAATCTTCGGGACATGGCTGAAACTTTTGTATTCAAAGTAAACACCCATGCCCTAGCCGTTTTGGCTCAGTGGATAGAACATTGGCCTGTGAACTAAAGAGTCCTGGGTTTGATTCTGGTCAAGGGCACGTGCTCAGGCTGCGGGTTCGATCCCCAGTGGGGGGCGTGCAGGAGGCAGCCGATCAATGATTCTCTCTCATCATTGATATTTCTATCTCTCTCTTCCTCTCCCTTCCTCTCTGAAATCAATAAAAAATATTTTTTAAAAATTAATAAATAAAAATAAAAACATATTTTAAAAAAAGTAAACACCCCAAAAGGAGGACCAATGTATATTTTAAACAATAAAGAGTAAAAGCAACATTAATAAAAAAAGTAAACACCAAGACTATTTTCCAAACCTGATTTCCTTTATCCCCACATTAACAGAGCTTATCTGTAACATATGTTCCCTGAAAATCCCTGCTTCAGCTCCTTTTCCCACGTGATTTTTACCATTTCGAATGGGCTCACCATCTTTGTTTTACCTCAACAAATACAGTCCATCTCATAAAGCTCGACCTCTGGTCCATCTCTCCATGGCCCTCTTCAGGGCTCATCCTCCTCCCCAGCATTTTTTAATCAAATAGTTAAAAGTATCCATGTAGAGAAGTATGGAGTTCTTACTTCCTCTGGATTTAGTTTTAAGAGGAACTATTTAATGAGAGGCAAGTCAAGTTCTCTAAACGTAAGTCAATTCCAGGTTATTATTTTAATAAGTAGCCTTTGAAGCTTATTAATATAATAGGAAGTGAGACCTTGCAAAGCCTGAATTTCAGTGTAACTTCAAGGAGTACTGAAAGTTAATAAGATACATATCCATGCCCTAAAAAGACAAGGAACAATAGTAACATAGAGAAGTATCTGAATACTCATACGTTTCGGTTTTCTTTTTTGCACACAGTAACGCCTTTTTATTATTTTTTTTAATTTAAATTCTTGATTGTTTAAAGTATTCCATGAGTCTCTTTTTCCCCCTACCTCTCCCTGGCCGCTCCCACCCCCCAGCACATGTCCTCACCCCCTTAATGTCTGTGTCCATTGGTTATGCTCATAAACAAGTAACACTTTTTATATATTACGTTTTTAAATAAAGTTGCTTGCTATTAAAAAACATATTCATTAATCATCAAGATCTAGATACCTACTGGCTCTTTAAATAAAATAAACAGAAATTTCACCAAATGACCCCGTACAATAAATACTCTTAGACTGAGAAACAATTTATTTCTGTCATCTGGGCCATGAAAAATGACCACGATACTTTTACAGGATTCCAGAGCAGGAGGAATGGGGAAACTGAGACAGGAAAGTTAGAACAAGGCCAAACAGTGTGGGAAATGTGCAGCCAGCTTGTAACTAACAAGCCATTATCTTCCCCAGCCAAGGTCAAGAGAGCAAATGGTTAAAAATAAAAACACCACCTCCCTCAGGAGAGAATGCAGAAAGGGAGGGGAAAAGGGGAAAGGAAAAAAGAAGGCAAGTTTACTCCCTAAGCAGAAAAACCAGTAGTCTCAAGGCTTGGCAAGATAAAGTTGCCAGGTGCTTCTCATGAATTCTGAGACGGCCTCAACAAAGTAAAAAGGGACCTTGAGAATTAATCTGTACCAAAATAGTCAGCAGAAGAATGTTGAGACCTGTAGACAGGAGAGAATATAACGCCTCAGACCCCCACCCAACCTGCTCTTCAGGTTAGCTGAGAGCCTGTCTGCGCTTCAGCTGCAGTGGTTCTCAACCTTCTGGCCCTTTGAATACAGCTCCTCATGTTGTGACCCAACCATAAAATTATTTTCGTTGCTACTTCATAACTGTAATGTTGCTACTGTTATGAATCGTAATGTAAATATCTGATATGCAGGATGGTCTTAGGCGACCCCTGTGAAAGGGTGGTTCGACCACCAAAGGGGTCTTGACTCACAAGTTGAGAACCACCGAGCTAATGTATAAGCCAGATGTATATAGGGTTGCTTGCTTTGCTTTTTCAGTAAAGGTGCATGCTTTAATGACTTTTAGTAAATTGGCTTTTCACAGTCAAGGTCTCTGGTATAAATTCATTTATATGAGAAGACAAGGACCGAGACTGGGAACAGACCTCTCCGCTGACTCAGGGGGCTGTCCTGTCCAGTAACACCTCTCTGGTGTCAGTGAGAGGTGCCTATATCAATACCATTACCTGATGTCAGCAATGAATAAAAGTAGTACCAAGGTTTCTTGGTTTGTTAACTATTGGGAGCTATAAAAATGATATTGAAAGTGAAAACGTTGTATTAGATATGCCATCTACATTAAACTTTTGAGAAAAAGTTTCATCTTCTTGCCCAGTGGAAAAGAATATAATCTTTTATAACACTGTGACAACTTTTGAACATTTTTACCATATATCCTATATAATAAAAGGCTAATATGCAAATCGACCGGTCACTATGACGGCTGGCGAGCGCAGCAGCGGTGGTAGGAGCAAGCAAACCTATATTCATCTGGCTTATACATTAGCTGAAGCGCAGACAGGCTCTCAGCTAATCTGAACACATAAATGTTTAAATTTTAAGAAGGGCATAAAAGAGAAGGTAAAGTCTCTCTTCCTCCCCATTTCTTACCAAGTCTCACTTCCTAGAGGCAATTCTGTTAACAATTTATGCTGTTTAGTTTTCCTGGTGTTTATCATAATTTCTTTTTTTATTTTGAGAGTACGTTTATTAAAGCTAGGGAAAATGAAACAAGAAAGGGCCTAGGATAGAAGCACAGGAGAGACCTAGCTAGGCAGGCAGCTTTGACTCTCTAGAAATGTTAGAGTAAAAGACGTGACCAAGGTGGGGCTGCTGTCAGCTCCCTGGAGGGTCAGAGAAAAGAGGGCCTTGGGCACAGGTGTAGGTTTGGGGGGTTAGCATGGGACAGCTGTCTAATACTCCCCTGGTTGCAAGTTTTGTGGGATCCCTTAGAATTTAGGAGAAGCATGCCTGTAGGGCAAGAGCTGAAGGGAAAGGCACAGAAAAAAAGCACACCTAACTGGTTTGGCTCAGTGGATAGAGCGTTGGCCTGTGGACTGAAGGGTCCTGGGCTGGATTCTGGTCAGGGGCACATGCGTGGGTTGTGGGATCGGTCCCCAGTGCGGGGGGAGGTGTGCAGGAGGCAGCTGATTGATGATTCTCTCTCATCATTGACGTTTCTATCTCCCTTCCTCTCTGAAGTAAATAAGCATATATTTAAAAAAGAAGGAAAAAAAAGAAAGCTCCTGTCATAATATCTTTAATCAGTATAATTATTTATTGGTTTACTAATTTTAACCTGTATCTTTCCACAGTAAAAGACAAATTAAAGTTTATCTTCTTTTCACTTCTCTGCACCTCTAAATTTTTTTTCTTTTTTTTATATATATATATTTTATTGATTTTTTACAGAGAGGAAGGGAGAGAGATAGAGAGTTAGAAACATCCATCAGCCGCCTCCTGCACATCTCCTACTGGGGATGTGCCCGCAACCCAGGTACGTGCCCTTGACCGGAATCAAACCCGGGACCCTTCAGTCCGCAGGCCGACGCTCTACCCACCGGGCCAAACCGGTTTCGGCCACCTCTAAATTTTTAATTGTTGTAAATATTTGTGACATTTATATTATTTTGTGACCAAATTAAATACAAAATTAATTTGTATATAGATTGACTAAAAATTAAAAACCAAAAACTAACATTCACCATATTATAATTTTATAAATATTAACTGTAGAACCATGCAGTATGATTATACCCTTAGAGATAGAAACATATTTCTATGTCATTAAAATTTTGTAACTCAAAAGGAAATCTCTGTACACCAAAAGGCTGCAGGTTCATCTCCCAGTCAGGGTAAAAACATATCCTCAGGTGAGGATTTTTAAAAAAAGCTTATCTTATAGATCTTTAATGTTTTTCCAAACTTTTTTCACTTTGGTCTTATTCCTCTATTGTTTATATCCCATATGGTCCTCTTTATTTAATTACATTTTCATTTGCTAAAGTATATCTATGAGTAATTTTTTCACATAGAGTATACGGTGTAAACATTTTGAGTTCTTGCATGTTTCCTATTTTGCCCTCAGACTTAGTTAGCAGTTTGACTAGGTATATTATTCTGACAAAGACTCTCTCCTTGACCAAACTTTAGACTGCTTCCCTGAGCCTTCCTTTAAAAAAAAAAAAAAAATATATATATATATATATATATATTTTTTTTTTTTTTAAATTGATTTTTCACAGAGAGAAAGGGACAGGTATAGAGAGTTAGAAACATCAATGAGAGAGAAACATCTACCAGCTGCCTCCTGCACACTCCCTACTGGGGATGTGCCCACAACCAAGGTACATGCCCTTGACCGGAATCGAACCCAGGATCCTTCAGTCAGCAGGCCGACGCTCTATCCACTGAGCCAAACCGGTTAGGGCGAGCCTTCCTTTTGACTATTCATCATCCTTACGCTCTGTCCTCAGCTGCCTGGCCCAGTTTTAGCAAGAATCCTGCTAAATGAGTTTAGCAAGAATTACCCCCATTCTTGATATCTGATCAAGTTTCTCATTACCCACCCTTGATGTCTAAGTATTTGGCCTGCTTTTAACAAGAAACCTATTAGACAAGTTTATCAAGAATCCCCTACCCTTGCCCTAGCTGGTTTGGCTCAGTGGATAGAGCTTCAGCCTGTGGACTGAAGGGTCCCAGGTTTGATTCTGATCAAGGGCACATGCCCAGGGTTGCCAGCTCCATCCCTAGTAGGGGTTGTGCAGGAGGCAGCCAATCAATGATTCTCTTTCATCATTGATATTTCTCTCTCTCTCTCCCCTCTCCCTTCCTCTCTGAAATCAATAAAAAAATATATATATATTTTAAAAGAATCCCCTACCCTTAATGTCTCCTCTTAGTAATTGTCCATCCATTGACCCCTTCACACTGTTTTTTGCCTATAAATACCCAGCTGTCTTTGGAATTGAGCTCAGTTTTGCTGAATTTTCTCTCCCAGACTGAACAATAAAATGTCTTTACTGCCTTTAGCTAGTATCTGGCTGTATTTCTCTTTAACAATTCTAGGTTCAAATACTTCCTTCACAACTTTGAAGACATTTATTGCTAAAGATGGTAAGTCTCATTCCTTTATAGAAAACTGTTTTGTTTGCTTGCTTGTTTTGATAATTTTTTCTCCCTTTGAATGCCTGGTTGCCCACACATATTACTGTATAGAAAGTTAGCCTGAGTTTCCTCTGATGTGTTTTTCCAATAGGTCTATCCCTTAAACTGGGGCTCTGTGTGAGCGGGAGGTGCATATATCACATCACCAGGCAGGGTTCTCTGTAGGATGCATGGGAAGTAGGCAGGCAATCTGGTGACTTCTATACTGACCTCTTCATGAGGGCGGAGTGTACTTTGCCTGAGTGAAGCTGCTGTTCCCACCTTCCTTCCTTCTCTGTAAGTCTGACCTGCGTTTTATGAAGCTAAATACTCTCTCTAAGCTACCTCTAGGAGACAGCTCCAGGCAAATCCCCACTATCTTCAGAGAGCAGTCTATGCTGTGATTAGCAGACAAACCCTTGTAAAAAGCGGTTGGGTTTTTTTTTCCTTTGGTGGATGACTGTGCCAGATTGTCTGTTGAAAATTCACTCCATTTACCCGCTTCTGCGCTCTTCGATATCACTGGAACTGGAAATTTGGGATCTACATTTTCCAAAACACTTTACAAGTGGAGTTCAGGATAGGGCCAGCCAATGAAAGCCATTCAAATGAAAACAAAAGAGAAACAGAAGCCATATATTCTTTTGCTTTTTTTTTTTTAAATATATTTTATTGATTTTTTTACAGAGAGGAAGGGAGAGGAAGAGAGATAGAGAGTTAGAAACATCGATGAGAGAGAAACATCTATCAGCTGCCTCCTGATCAAGGTACATACCCTTGACCGGAATCGAACCTGGGACCCTTCAGTCCACAGGCCGACGCTCTATCCACTGAGCCAAACCGGTCAGGGCTGCTTTTTTTAAAATTTATTTTATATTTATTTTTTAATCCCACCCAAGGATATTTTTCCATTGGTTTTTAGTGAGAGTGGAAGAGAGAGGGAAAGACAGAGAGAAATATCGATGTGAGAGAAACACATCGATTGATTGCCTCCTGCACATGCCCTGACCAGGGCCCGGGCAGGGAGGAGCCTGCGACCAAAGACATGCCCTTGACCGGCATCAAACCCGCGACCCTTTGGTCCGCAGGCTGACACTCTATTCGTTAAGCAAAACTGGCTAGGGCAGAAGCCATGTATTCTTGCTCCTTGGGTAGCAGCAGAAAGACAAGGGTTTTTGCAGTGGCCATCAAGTGTTTCCCCACAAATTCTCCACCTTAGTGCTGCATGTGGCAGCAATCATTGCAATTCCTAACACTTCTAGCTCTGAAAACTAGTGACAAGTCTGAGAGCAAAGGGTGACTTTCCCTGACCCTCAATCCTCCTGCTCTTCTAATGGGTTGGTAAAACTAAAACAAATTCCTTCCTGCTTGAAATATCTAGAGTAGTTTCTTTTTCCCTAATTGATTACCAACTGACACAATGACAAAGACAAGGAGAGCCGGGAAGATAAACGTGCTTTGACATGAAATTGTTTAAAGAAGATCCCACATGGTTAAGGCAGGAGGTGGCAGCTCTGAGAAGAGAGAGGAAAGGTTGAATCACTGAGGCTTACAGCAGAGAATAAAGGATCCAAGAGCCCTTTAAGGAGAAGGTGCCTGGGGAGAACATAATCTTCTTTGTTTGCCACTGTATTCCTAGTGCACAGCACAAGCTTGACATAGAATTTATACATGATAAACATCTATCCTATCTGATAATAGACAAACATGGTAATTAACCATACCTCTGCTACGCTTCCCATTGGCTAATCAGCAGGATATGCAAATTAACTGCCAACCAAGATGGCGGCTGGCAACCATGCAGCTGAAGAGAACAGGAGGCCTGCTTGCTCCAGTGATGGAGGAAGCCAAGGTTCCCCGCCTGCCACAGCCCAGCTCTGAGCTGCACTCTAAGCAACAATGTTGCAATTATAGAAGCTAAACAAACTCCAGATACCTGCTTTCAGCCGGCAGGCCTCAGAGTTGGAGCAGCAACAAAGTTTCAATTACAGAAGGTAAATAAATCCCAGAATTAAAAAAAAGAAGAAGGAGAGACTGGGAGCTTCAGTTGCAGGCTTGGCCTGCCTGAAAACAGCCCTCAGCCCCTCATCCAGACTGGCCAGGCACCCCAGTGGGGACCCACACCCTAAAGGGGGTGCGGGCAGCCTGAAAACAGCCATCAGCCCCTCATCCAGGCTGGCCAGGCATCCCAGTGGGGACCCCCACCCTGAGGGGGTGCGGGCAGCCTGAAAACAGCCATCAGTCCCTCATCCAGGCTGGCCAGGCACCCCAGTGGGGACCCCTACCCTGAAAGGGGTGTGGCCAGCCTGAAAACAGCCATCAGCCCCTCACCCGGGCTGGCCAGGCACCCAAGCGGGACCCCCACCCTGATCCGGATCACCCTTCAGGACAAACCAGCTGGCTCCCACCTGTGCACCAGGCCTCTATCCTATATAGTAAAAGGGTAATATGCAAACTGACCCTAACAGCAGAAAGACTGGGAATGACTGGTCACTATGACACACACTGACCACCAGGGGGCAGATGCTCAATGTAGGAGCTGCCCTCTGGTGGTCAGGGCGCTCTCACATGGGAGGAGCTCTGCTCAGCCACAAGTCAGGCTGATGGCTGCCAGCACAGTGGTGGTGGTGGGAGCCTCTCCTGCCTCCTCAGCAGTGCTAAGGATGTCCGACTGCAGCTTAGGTCTGCTCCCTGCTGGCAAGTGGACATCCCCCGAGGGCTGCCGGGCTGCCAGAGGGATGTCTGATTGCCAGCTAGTCCCGATCCCCTGGGGAGCAGGCCTCAGCCAGCAGATGGTCATCCCCCGAGGGGTCCCAGACTGTGAGAGGGCACAGGCCGGGCTGAGGGACCTTCCCCCTCCCCCCGCCCCCCGAGTGCACAAATATTTGTGCTTTTGTGCACTGGGCCTCTAGTCCTATCTAATAATAGAGAAACATGGTAATTAACCATAACTTCACTACCCTTCCCATTGGCTAATCAGGGTGATATGCAAATTAACTGCCAACCAAGATGGCAGCCGGCAGCCAGGCAGCTTAAGCGAACATGAGGTTTGCTTGCTTCAGTGATGGAGGAAGCCAAGGTTCCCGCCTGCTGCAGCCTAGTAGTCACTCATATTATCCAGTAAGAAGCAGGTGTTCGGTCATTTTGGTGGTTTACACAACATCCTTGTTTTTGTCTACTCAGACATGATATGGAGTGATCTTGTTCTGTCTGTCTCTATCATAGTTTGTCTCTATCTGATGCTTGCATTCTGTAAAATTGTTTGTGTTCAATTGGAGAACACCATGGCTGAGCTCTGAGTAACTGGCCAACTCCTAGCTATTCTAAGGCCTAGATGTGAGTGCCAGGATAGCTCTGGATGTCAGGAGCTGATTTTCTCTTTCTCATAATATTAAACAATGTGTATGGTATGACTATATCATACATTAAAAATTAAGAAGCTGCCCTGGCTTGCATGGTTCAGTGGTTAGAGCATTGGCCTGCTCACTGGAGGGTCTCCAGTTCAGTTCCAGATCAAGTGCACATACCTGGGTTGTAGGTTTGATCCCTGCCCCCTGTTGGGGCATGTGTGGGAGGCAACCTATCGACGTGTCTCTCTCACATCGATGTTTCTCTCTCCTCTCTCTCTCTCTCTCTCTCTCTCCCTCCCTCCCCCTCCCCCCCCCATCCCTTTCCGTCTCTCTAAAAATCAATGGGAAAAAATTCCTCATTCCTTGGGTGAGAATTAAAAAGAATTTTAAAACCTGACAATTCAGATAAGGAAATAAATGAAAATTGAGAGTTGGTATGTTGGAAAATATAAGTAATATGAAAGAACAGAGCAGAATAAGGGAGATCAGGAATGTTGAAGAGAGGAGAATTGCACTGTTAAATAATTAGAATTTCTATGTAGAATTTTATTTTTTATTTAGAAATATATATATGGCTAATATGCTAAGTGTCCTTCCCACTGTCCCACTGGTCGCTATGACGCACACTGACCACCTGGGGGCAGATGCTCAATGCTTGGCAGCCTCGGTTCTCAGGTGACGCACCCTGAAACCAGAGAGGAGGAGCCAGATTCCTCGCAGGGCCAGGCGATTCCACCTTCGGCTGTGGGTTCCGTTGTTGCTGGAGCACTGTCGGCCCGAATCTGGTTTACTGCACGCTTGTGTTTGCGTTCCACACCCTGTACCACAGCAACTTTGCAGAGTGTGACCAGGACCCTTCGGGGAATGTCAGAGTGCTGGTTTTGGTCCGATCCCCCAGGCCAGTGGTCGGCAAACTCATTAGTCAACAGAGCCAAATATCAACAGTACAACGATTGAAATTTCTTTTGAGAGCCAAATTTTTTAAACTTAAACTATATAGGTAGGTACATTGTTATTAACTTAATTAGGGTACTCCTAAGCTGGCCTTTGATAAAAACATCCTCAATCTGATTGAGATACCTTCGCTGAGGTCGACCCCTTCCAACTCTCCCATCCTCAACTTGCGCGTGCCTCCCCTGCGCCGTGTTTCCCGTGGCCCGACTGACTGACACACCCCACTTCTTCTAACACCACTTCTTTTTTTTTTTTTTTTAAATATATTTCTTTATTGATTTCAGAGAGGAAGGAAGAAGGAGAGAGAGATGGAAACATCAATGATGAGAGAGAATCATTGACCGGCTGCCTCCTGCACGCCCCCCGACTGGGGATCATGCCTGCAACCCAGGCATGTGCCCTTGGCTGGAATCGAACCCGGGACCCCTCAGTCCGCAGGCTGACGCTCTATCCACTGAGCCAAGTCGGCTAGGCTAATGCCACTTCTTCAAAATAGACTCGCCCAGGCCGAAAACTGACTTCTGCGCATGGGCCACGAAGTTTCAATCGTGCGCCCACACGTGGTATTTTGTGGAAGAGCCACACTCAAGGGGCCAAAGAGCCGCATGTGGCTCATGAGCCGCAGTTTGTCGACCACACCCCACCTGCTGGAGGGACCCCCGCTCACTCCACAGACAACAGGGAGGGACCGTGGAGGTTGGCTCCAGGGCATGTTCAGCCCGTCTTGCCCAATCCTGCCCCGCCAGCCACCTTCTAATTAATTTCCTTTCAATGTGCACAAATCTGTGCACAGGGTCACTAGTTATTTATATTAGACTAAGATAAAAATAATGAGGTTAGTGTTAAATTGAACTCATGGCTCTGTAAGGCTTTCACTCAGCCAGTGAAATGGTTAAGGTTTGCTTTGTTTTTGACCAACTGATACCCAGAAGTCACTGAGAAAGATACAGATGTAGCCCTAGTGCCTAAATCCTTCATATTATCCTTCACTAAAAGGAACCAGGACTTCTAAGGAGGGCAGCCAATGACAAATCTCCAGGCAGAGAAACTGCTGGTACATCTTGCTGCTGACAGGAAACAGCAATTCTTTGGGGATTCGTGTATCATGTTGGAGGAGGTAAGCAGGGCAGTTTGAGAATAAAGTTTTTAGGAATAGTCAAGCCATGACAAGCTGAATACTGAAATCAATGACTGTGATCAACCAGAACAAGTTGAGTCGATAAAAATGCCTTGAATCCAGGACAATATGAAAAAAAGGGATATTAACATGAAGTATAATGAAAATATAATTGCAATGTAGAGATAAATGATCAGTATATGTTTATAAACACTTAGAAAATTTACTTATGGATTAAGCCAAATGATGAGAAGTCTACCAAAAGCTGTGGAATAAACAATCACAAATTAATCCTGTAACGCAGGACTGTCCAATAAAAATAAAAGATAAGCCACACATTTTACTTTAAATTTTCCAAAAGCCACATTAAAAAAAATACAACGAGCCCTACCTGGTTTGGCTCAGTGGATAGTGTCAGCCTGCGGACCAAAGGGTCCCGGGTTCGATTCTGGTCAATGGCACTTGCCCAGGGTTGCGGGCTCGGTCCCCAGTGGAGGGCGTGCAGGAGGCAGCCAATCAATGATTCTCTCTCATCATTGATGTTTCTATCTCTCTCTCCCTCTCCCTTCCTCTCTGAAATCAATAAAAATATATATTTTTTAAAAGTACACTGAAAGTAGTCAATGAGTCTGCTTATCTGAATGTATTTCTGCAAAAATTTAGAGAAAATTGGCAATAGTAAAGCCATATAATAAGCCTTGAAGACATTGAGGTCACTAAGGTCCCTGAAAATGGCTATAAGGGAAAAAAATACAAAGAAACAAGTAAAATAAAATTTAAAAATATGTTTATTTAATCTAACATATTCTTTTTAAAAATTATATTTCTGCCGGAACCGGTTTGGCTCAGTGGATGGAGCGTCGGCCTGCGGACTGAGGGGTCCCGGGTTCGATTCCGGTCAGGGGCATGTACCTGGGTTGCGGGCACATCCCCAGTGGAGGATGTGCAGGAGGCAGCTGATGGATGTCTCTCTCTCATTGATGTTTCTAGCTCTCTATCTCTCTCCCTTCCTCTCTGTAAAAAATCAATAAAATATATTTAAAAAAAATTATATTTCTATTGATTTTAGAGAAGAAGGGAAAGGGAGATCGAAACATCAATGATGAGAGAGAATCATTGATGGGCTGCCTCCTGCACTCCCCCCGCTGGGGATCAAGCCCAAAACTTAGGCATGTGCCCTGACTGGGAATCTAATCGTGACCTCCTGGTTCAGAACTCGATGCTCAACCACTGAGCCATACCGGCTGGGCAAACCAATGCTTATTATGGTAATAAATTCCTCATTGTCCAAGTTGTGAAGAAAGGTAAAATGTACCTAATAAAGGGGTGAGTTTCATAGGAAGTTATAGAAATATGTTTCTATGATAATCAACATTTATTTAGCACTTTCTATGTGATGGAACCTGTTCCAAGAGCTTCACAAAGGTTAGCTCATTTACTTTAATCCTCACAACACCTGATAGGGAAATAATAATAGCTGACATTTATTTTATTTTATTTTTTAGCTGACATTTATATAACATTGTAATAAACACTTTACATATACTAATGCATTTAATCCTCAGGTAATCCCATGATATAGTTTCTGTTTTTATCCCATTTTAAAGACTTGAGACACAAAGTACAGAGCCAGAATCTGTGTACACATATTTTAAACATATATATTATTTATTGTTTTTCTTGTCTTAGGGAAGGGTCATGTTGAATGATATGGTTTCAAATGCATTATTTGCACAAATGAATTGAAGATCATTTCATACTGTTGAGTGGTAGTGGGCCATAAAAGATATTGTGACTGCAGGTCTTTCCTTGACCCCCCTCCCCCACATGGGAGGGAGTATGTGCTTGTTTCCCAATAAATTTCCATCTTTTCCTATATAAAAAAAGATACTGTGACTGTATAATATTGTTATATTTTTTCTTCATGAATAAGATGAAACCATCTTATGGAGAGCCACTAAACTCTCCGTGGCTCTGAAAAGGCATGTGAAACAAACAAACCAATGAGAGATAAGCTGTTTTCTGACATAATAGCCTTGGGGAAAGTAGACCAGGAGGGTTACTGAGCCTGCTCTATTATGGGTAAATAGTTTATTACATCATCATTCTGTGAACACTTCCTTTCTTTAGTAAGGAGCCAGTAAGATTTTTACTGTCGCAGTCATGGAATCAGCCATTTCTCCAATAAGGTTTGTTCCTTTTGATTTTTTAAAAATATATTTTATTGATTTTTTACAGAGAAGAAGGGAGAGGGATAGAGAGTTAGAAACATCCATGAGAAAGAAATATCCATCAGCTGCCTCCTGAACACCCCCTACTGAGGATGTGCCCGCAACCAAGGTACATGCCCTTGACTGGAATCGAACCTGGGACTCTTCAGTCCACAGGTCGACGCTCTGGCCACTGAGCCAAACTGGTCAGGGCAGGTTTGTTCCTTTTTAATGAAGAATGATATTTGAAAGTCAAGATATAGATGCTAGTTGTGCTCATTGCTATTAGGATATCATTCTTGTACGTGATTTCAGTAGGGCAAGGAAATAGGACATTAACTAGCAAATATATATATATATACGGATATACATACACACAAATACAAATATTACATGCATTCTGAAACAGGGCTGGAGTCAGTTCATATGGGCTTACAGAAGCAATTGTTAAATATTCAGGAATTCTTTGAGCAGCATAATAACTTTTTTTGAGTAGCACAATAACTTGGTGAATAATAAAAAAATCTCAAGTTCAATTACTACTCAAATTGATTTAAATAAAATAATTATTAAAATAATAAAACATGAAAATATTGGATTTTTAAAACAATGAGTTCTATTGAAGTATAATGTATAGACAACAAAACATCTACTTAAGTGCACAGTTCAATGAATTTTGACAAAAGTATATATACATGTAACCATGACCACAATTAAGATTTCTTTTTTTTTTTTTAAACAATTTTTTTAATATATTTTATTGAGTTTTTACAGAGAGGAAAGGAGAGAGATAGAGAGTTAGAAACATCGATGAGAGAGAAACATCGACCAGCTGCCTCCTGCACACTCCCTACTGGGGACGCGCCTGCAACCAAGGTACATGCCCTAGACCAGAATCGAACCTGGGACCTTTCAGTCCGCAGGCCGATGCTCTATCCACTGAGCCAAACCAGTTTCGGCAAGATAAGATTTCTTTTTTTTTTTTTTTTTAAATATATTTTATTGATTTTTTACAGAGAGGAAGGGAGAGAGATAGAGAGTTAGAAACATCGATGAGAGAGAAACATCGATGAGAGAGAAACATCGATCAGCTGCCTCCTGCACATCTCCTACTGGGGATGTGCCCGCAACCCAGGTACATGCCCTTGACCGGAATCGAACCTGGGACCTTTCAGTCCGCAGGCCGACGCTCTATCCACTGAGCCAAACCGGTTTCAGCAAGATAAGATTTCTTGATTGAATAGAACATTTGATAGAATTATAATGGATAGAACATTTCCGTCATTCCAAGAGGTTCTGTGTGCCCCTTCTTTGTGTGTGTGTCCTTTCTTGATCAATTTCTATCCCTCACCCCTCGCCTGGTAACCACTTAATTACATTATCATCTATTAATGGATTTTTAATATATTTAACTACACACATTTAATTAATTAATTAACAGAATGTCTGTATTTTATTATTAAACCCAAAAGCAAAGGACTGTCTACAAAACAGTGCATAGTTTTGAAACAGGAATTTTTAGGGGTGAAAAAGACAGGTTTAGGAAATTTTAGAAATTAAGGGGACCATGGAAGAAGCACAGGGCTGCAGAGCAGAAGAAGGTATATGTCCATAGAATAGGGGAGTTGAAAAGCTGCAACTGGTACATTTCCATAGAATAAGGAAGCTAGAAACAGCAGAAGGTCTGTATTTACAAAATAAAGGAAGGAAGCCCCTCATCCAGAAGAAGAGGAGAGCCCAAAGGGAACAGGAAAACAAGGAAGGAGGGGAGAACCTCACATGTCCCTTTATAAACCGTGGAAAAGGGAACTTAGTGGGACTCTTTCCCCTCCCCCACATGGGAGCCTGTGCTTGTTCTTTAATAAATGTCCACTTTTGCTATACTACCTTCCGTCTGTGGATTCATTCTTCGACCCAACGGACAAAGAGCCCGGGAACCATCCTGCCCAGGGGAACACCGCGTGTTCCAGTCCACAAATCCCGCTTCAATTTCACCACGTCCTTATTTCAATCCATTTTTTCTGATTCTCTTTATTATTAAAGAATAAGTTTGTCATGTGGCATAAAAAGGTGGAAAGTTTGCCTTATTTGCAAGAAAAATAATAGCAGTTGCCATTTATTGAGCATCTATTATGTACCAGGCACCATATTTGCACTTTATATAATCTATTTTCTTAACGGATCCTCACAACAACTCTGACAGGTGGTTATTTATTATCTTCATTTTATTTATTTTTAAATTTTTTCGCCGAAACCGGTTTGGCTCGGTGGATGGAGCATCGGCTTGCGGACTGAAAGGTCCCGGGTTCGATTCCGGTCAAGGGCATGTACCTGGGTTGCGGGCACATCCCTAGTAGGAGATGTGCAGGAGGCAGCTGATCCATGTTCCTCTCTCATCGATGTTTCTAACTCTCTGTCTCTCTCCCTTCCTCTCTGTAAAAAAATCAATAAAATATATTTAAAAAAATTTTTTTTCCCTGTTTTTTTCATTTTTTATATATCTTCATTTTATATGTGGCTCAGAAATACCTCTGATCTCACCTAAGTATAACGAACACACATATATCCAACATTTAGCAATATCCCAAATCTCCAAGCTCTAATCAATGAGGTCTCCTCCCCAGTTCTCTGAAATAACTGGAACTACCACTGTCACTCTTCTACTCATGAGTTGCTGACCTTTGTCGAAGTCTGTGCTGCCCTCCCCTAGGTCACTGAACTTTCCAACTGTTCATGCGCGAGTTGGCCCCACTGCCTAAGCTGGGGTCACCTCTGGCTGGAGTTCTCTCTCTCCAGGGTGTCGGAGTAATTCACTAAGATCTTTTAAACATTCCTAGGATTCAATCCACCATCCCAGAAACAAAAGTCCTCTAGGGGGCAGTGTAGACTAACTCCTTAGCCAGTGATGGCGAACCTATGACATGCGTGTCAGAGGTGACACGCCAACTCACTTTTTTGGTTGATTTTTCTCTGTTAAATGGAATTTAAATATATAAAATAAATATAAAAAATATGTCTTTGTTTTACTATGGTTGCAAATATCAAAAAATTTCTATATGTGACACGGCACCAGAGTTAAGTTAGGGTTTTTCAAAATGCTGACACGCCGAGCTCAAAAGGTTCACCATCACTGCCTTAGGCCAACCTAACCTGGTACCTCTGACCACTTCTGTTAAGAAGATTAATGTTGCCGAAACCGGTTTGGCTCAGTGGATAGAGCATCGGCCTGCGGACTGAAAGGTCCCGGGTTCGATTCCGGTCAAGGGCATGTACCTGGGTTGCGGGCACATCCCCAGTAGGAGGTGTGCAGGAGGCGGCTGATCGATGATGTTTCTCTCCCATCGATGTTTCTAACTCTCTATCTCTCTCTCCCTTCCTCTCTGTAAAAAATCAATAAAATATATTAAAAAAAAAGAAGCTTAATGTTGAGAGAAGTTAAAGAAAAACACTTGATCAAGACCACCAGCTAGTCAGTAGAAGATTCACTCTCAGTCTATCTGAAGGACGAGTACTTTTTACACTGTTGGGCTATCTTTCTAACCAGTTATTAGATTAAAAGGAAAAGGACAAAAGCAAGTAAATTTTGTAGTAATTAAATATATGGAGCAACTACTCTGTGCCACCAGATACCAACCTATGAAGTGAACAAACGAGAGAAGAAAGTCTTTGGGAGAAGTGGTCTTTGAGGGAGAGTTAGGTTTAAGTTAAAGCAGAGAAGAGATTGAGAATATAGGGGATTTTAAGTCGTGCATTCAGCAAATATTTGTGCTGGCACTGGGTTAGGCACTGAGATGGAGTGGGAAACAAGCAGACATGAACACAATCTGCAAGTTTACAATCTAGTGTGTGTGTGTGGGGGGGGGGGTTAAACAAATAAATGAATACTTAAACGAATGATTAAAGATTGTGGTGTAGACTACGAAGGAAGACAGAACAGGATGTCAGAAGAGAGAAAAGCAAGGGACCTACTTTAAGAGAAGAACCATGAAAATTGAGAGGGAGCTGGATAGGTGAATTATGTTCCAGGTAGAGAGGACGACAAGAACATTAGCATTTGAAGGGCTGCAGGAAGGCCAATGTAGCTGGGGACCACTCCACTTAGACTGGATAAGTAATATCTCTTCATGCCATTCAGTAAAAATGGCAGGGAGTTCCAGTAAAAGGGGACAAATTGATCAGAAACACAGAGGCAGGAAAACTACAGAATGGGGATGGTGGGAGTGGTGACATGTTTGGGGAGCTAGCAAGGACCTTTGTGCTCTTAGGACTAACGGGTGATAAATGGTTGGGCTTAGAAGCCAGGCTAAAGATTTTTATTGTATTTGAAGTAAAAAAAGGTATGAAAAGTTTTAAGCGATGGAGATAAATTTAGGAAGCTGAATCTCAGGGAGCTAGTGGGGTGACCTAGAAGCAGGGATACCTGCTGGGACGCTCTTACAATAGCCCAAGCAAGAGAAGAGTGGGGCTTGTGTAAGGGTGTAGTACAATAAAGGAATCGCCCCTTCCCTAAGTCCAACAGTATAAAATCCCCAAAAGGAAGAACAAAGAATAATTCTCCAGGGGAAATCTCTGGCAGGAGGAAAACAACTGAAACAGCCTCTGTGAGATTTTTGAGTTGTTATCTCTTGTTTTTTTTTGCTATTGGGTCCCCTGATCCTTCATCAGAACACAGCAACAAAGCTTCCCTCCCAGAATGGAACACGAAGCTCCTGGGGAAGAAATACAATTCTCTTGGGGTCCCAGGGAGAAGACCTGGGGGGGAGTGGCGACAGTTATGGGGAGTCAGTCATGGGGAGGTTCTGGAGTACAAACACTGCTTTCTCCCCTGGCCTCTACGCTCACCCTCCACGCTCTCCTGGGACCTTCAGAGGACACTATGCTATGTTACTTATATGTTCTTATGCCCAGGAATGAATAAGTGGAAATGGGTCAGAGAAAAGATGGATGGAAGATAATTGCCCAAAGACAAATTAATAGGATTTGAAATCTCACCTGATTAGATTTCTAGGAGGAGAAAGAGAAAGAATAGAAAATAATTATGAGAGGAAGCCTGAGTGTTAAAATGGAGATGATTTAAGACCTTCTAATTCCCTTTATACCAATTCTGCCCTCCCTAAGCATCCTTCTGATGCTAATTTTGTTTCCCAAACTGACTTTTCTATAGGGAAGCCATTATATTTCTTAGAGTAAATTAGTAAATTGGGCTCTTGTGACTTAATCACTACCGAAATGAAATAAGAGAATCAAGTTCTTGAACTTGCAAATGAGAAATTCTGGGCCGAAACAGCTCCTTTAATGATGCACACTGTGGGTCTGACTTCTGATCATTTTGTCACTCACAGGACAGTCATGAGAATAAATTGTTTCCAGCCTTGGCCAGTTAGCTCAATTGGACAGAGCATTGACCTGAATCACCAATGTTTTGGGTTCCATTCCCGGTCAGGGCACATACAGGAATCAATCAATGAATACATAGATGGGTGGAATAATGAATCAATGTTTCTCTCTCCCTTCTTCTCTCTCTAAAATCAATTAAGCCTAGCTAGTGTGTCTCTGTGGTTGAGGGTTGACCTATGAACCTAGAGGTCATGGTTCCATTCCCAGTCAGGGCACATGTCCAGGTTGCTGGCTTAAGCCCCAGTAAGGGGGTGTGCAGGAGGCAGCTGATGGATGATCTTCTCTCATCACTGGTGTTTCTCTCCCTCTCAATTCCTCTCTCTGACATAAATGAAAACATTTAAAAATATTTTAAATCAATTTTTTAAAAAGTTAATTGTGCCCTAGCTGGTTTGGTTCAGTGGATAGAGCGCCGGACTGCGGACTGAAGGGACTCGGGTTCGATTCTGGTCAAGGGCACATGTCTGGGTTGCAGGCTCGATTCCCAGTAGGGGATGTGCAGGAGGTAGCCAATCAATGATTCTCTCTCATCGATGTTTCTCTCTTTCCCTTTCCCTTTCTCTCTAAATTAATAAAAATATTTTTTTAAAGTAAGTTGTTTCCAAAGTCAGTATGTATGGGGGTCTACAATAAGAGAAGCTAAAATTATTCTGAGCCTGAACTTCATAGAAGCAATAGTAATAATGTTTATTGAGTGCTTACTATGTGTCCAGCCCTGTTCTGGACACTTTAAATGTATTTCATTAGACCCACAACATTACTATAAGATACATGCTATTATTATGCCCATTTTACAGTAAGATGAGGAAAGTGAGGTTCAAGGTAATTAAATAACATAGAAGAAGCACATATCTAATAAGCAGTGGAACTGGGATTTGACCCCAGAACTTTGTTTTTGCCTATATTGAGAGGAAATGCCACAACCATAGTACGGATCCACAATGCTTTTTGAATCTGAATAGGTGAATCTAAAAAATGAAAATACCCTAAATCATCACTTACAATTGTGTTACCAATGGCATATTGAGAAATACCCAGCTTCAATCAAGGGGAAATGGGAGTAACCTTAGAACTGGAGTATGACTAAAGAAAGTTTCAAGTAAATTAACTATATTGTAACTTTTGGGAAAAAAGAATACAAAACCCAGGGACTTCTTGTATTCATGATGCATTTCCAACTCTAGCTAGGACAGTACCTGACACATAGTGAGACTCATGGGTTTCTAGCACCAAAATAGATAGATAGATAGATAGATAGATAGATAGATAGATAGATAGATAGACAGGCAGATATGTAGCAACATAGTAGACTGGCAATGAATATTTGTTAAACAAATGAGTGCCGCTCACCACTGCCCCACAATCTTCCTGCACACATCTAATAAGTTTACTCTCCTATCTCACTTTGAAACAACTCTAACAAAGGTTTTCTCTCTCCTCAAATGTCCAATAGTGCCTCTCCTCCCCCATCTCACTGTTGGCTGTGGACTTTATCTCATATTTCATGGAGGAAAAAAATGTTCAAAAACTCAGGCAGCGATTTCCAAATCTTTCACTACCAAATCTATGCACCTTCCTGTATCTGTACCCATACTCTCTAGCTTCCCTCAAGTTAAAATAAAGTCTCTAATTTCTATCCCAGACTCATAGATAGAGAACAGGTTGACAGCTGCCGGGGAGGAAGGGGGGTGGTGGGGGGGATTGGGGGGTGGGGCAGGTGGAGAGACAGAGCAAAAAAGAGAAAAAACTCATGGATGTGGACAACAGTGTGGTGATTGCTGGAGGGGTGGGGAGGAAGATGGAAGGAATTGGTAAAGGGTATACAGGGGGAAAAATGGTGATGGACTTGAGACTTGACTTGGGGTGGTGAACACACAATACTGTGTACAGATGATATGCTGCAGAATTGTGCACCTGAAACCAGTATAATTTTGTTAACCAGTGTCACTCCAATAAATTCAACTTAGAGGAAAAAAGGTGACCTCCCTGCACCTGGAGGAAAAGAACATTCTTATCACCAGACATAAGGAGTCAAGGCCAAAGAGAATCTGCACACACTGTGTTAAAAAATCATCTTTCTGCCCTAGCTAGTTTGGCTCAGTGGATAGAGCGTCAGCCTTCGGACTGAAGGGTCCCAGGTTTGATTCCGGTCAAGGGCACATGTCTGGGTTGCAGGCTCGATCCCCAGTAGGGGATGTGCAGGAAGCAGCCAATCAATGATTATCTCTCATCATTGATGTTTCTATCTCCCTCTCCCTCTCCCTTCTTTCTAAAAATCAATTATATATCCTCGTATCTAATAATAGACAAACATGGTAATTGACCATACCTCTGCTACGCTTCCCATTGGCTAATCAGGATATGCAAATTAACTGCCAACAAAGATGGCGGCCGACAGCCACGCAGCTGAAATGAGCAGGAGGTTTGCTTGCTCCAGTGATGGAGGAAGCCAAGTTTCCCCGCCTGCCATGGCCCAGCTCTGAGCTCCGAAAGCAACAGCTCCAAAAGCTACAAAGTTTCAATTATAGAAGCTAAACAAACCCCAGATACCTGCTTTAAGCCAGCTGTGGCCTCAGAGCTGGAGCCGGGCCTCAGAGCTGGAGCCGGCTCTCAGCTCCAGTGACAGCTATAGAAGGTAAATAAATCCCAGAATAAAAAATTAAAAAAAGAAGAAAAAAAAGAGGCTGGGAGCTTCAGTCGCCCGCCAGCCTGAAAACGGCTCTCAGCCCCTCACCCAGACTGGCCAGGCACCCCAGTGGGGACCCCCACCCTGAAGGGGGTGTGGCCAGCTGCTAACAGCCATCAGCCCATCATCCAGGCTGGCCAGGCACCCAAGTGGGACCCCCACCCTGATCCAGATCACCCTTCAGGGCAAACCAGCCGGCCCCCACCTGTGCACCAGGCCTCTATCCTACATAGTAAAAGGGTAATATACAAACTGACCTTAACAGCAGAAAGACTGGGAATGACTGGTCACTATGACACACACTGACCACCAGGGGGCAGACGCTCAATGCAGGAGCTGCCCTCTGGTGGTCAGTGCGCTCTCACAGGGGGGAGCTCTGCTCAGCCACAAGCCAGGCTGATGGCTGCCAGTACAGCGGTGGTGGTGGGAGCCTCTCCTGCCTCCTCAGCAGCGCTAAGGATGTCCGACTGCAGCTTAGGTCTGCTCCCCGCTGGCAAGTGGACATCCCCCAAGGGCTGCCGGGCTGTCAGAGGGATGTCTGACTGCCATCTTAGGCCCAATCCCCCGGGGAGCAGGCCTAAGCCAGCAAGTGGTCAACCCCGAGGGGTCCCAAACTGTGAGAGGGCACAGGCCGGGCTGAGGGACCCCCCTACCCCCTAGTGCACAAATTTTTGTGCACCGGGCCTCTAGTATGTGTGTGTGTGTGTGTGTGTGTGTGTGTGTGTATATATATGTGTGTGTGTGTGTGTGTGTGTGTGTGTGTGTGTGTATATATATATATATATATATATATGTATATATATATATATAAAATCATCTTTCTTAACCACAGTCTAATGTCATCCATATAGGATGAAGGACAACTGCTAACCTATACAGACAGAAGCTGGTCCCTTGTGTCTATTTTTATACTTCACGATAGTATATATAAAATTCAATGTTATTTTAACAATATATGCAAAAATATGTCTCTAATATCTATCCTAGAACACATCTGCTTTGTATTCTGGATGCCATCTCCTCTCACCTTCTCAAAGGACTTTTATCCTGCAGTTCCCCCTAACTTTTCTGTATCATAATTTTCCCGTTTTCCTGTGTCATTTCCATATGCATAAACCATACTCCAGAATTTCTTTATCTTTAAGAATTCCTTCCAAAAACACATGCCCCTTATAGCACAGCCCCATTTTTATGCTCTTCTTTTATAGAAGAACCTCTCAAAGGGGTTAATTTCCTCTCCTCCTGTTTTTTTTCTAAACTACCTCATCTCCAGTTAATTCTTCAACCTTCTTCAATCAGACTTCCCTACCAGAGATCAATAGAAACTTCCCTAGTCAAGATTACCAACAAACCCATGATGTACCAAATGATCCCTTTTCTGTCCTTATCTTACCCAAACTCTTACTAGCAGTCTACACCAGTGATGGAGAACCTATGACAAGCGTGTCAGAGGTGACACACGAACTCATTTTTTTGGTTGATTTTTCTTTGTTAAATGGCATTTAAATATATAACATAAATATCAAAAATATGTTTTTGTTTTACTATGGTTGCAAATATCAAAAAATTTCTATATGTGACACGGCAGCAGAGTTAAGTTAGGGTTTTTCAAAATACTGCCACGCCGAGCTCAAAAGGTTCGCCATCACTGGTCTACACAGTTGACTATTCTTTCCCTGACACTGTTTTCTTTTGTCTCCACATTCTTCTGGTTTTCCTCCACCTCTTTGATGGCTCCTTCTCAACATTCTTTGCTTACTGAATCCTTCCTCTGACATGTCAATTTTGGAGTGATCCTGAACACTCCTCCTTTTTTTTTCTGTTTGAGGTCACAAACTGTTGGCTCATCAACCAAACTGAACTGACAATTGGGCATTATATAGCCTGCGGTTAAAAAAAAAAAGAGGGGGGAGGGGGAAATTGTATTAAAAAAACCTGGATTTCTAATTTCTCTTGGAGAAGATCTAGAAAAATGGGATGTGCTTTCTCACATAGCAATAATTTGTTGGGGCTGAGTACCTGCTGCCTGGGTCATTTTTCTTTTTTCTTTTTTAATATATTATTATTGATTTCAGAGAGGAAAGGAGAGGGAGAGAGAGAAACACCAATGATGAGAGAGAGAATCATTGATTGGCTGCCTCCTGCAAGCTACTGGGGATTGAGCCCACAACCGGGGCATGTGTTCTTGACCAGAATCGAACCCAGGACCCTTCCCGGGACCCTTCAGTCTGCAGGCCCATGCTCTATCTACTGAGCCAATCTGGCTAGTGCTGGGTCATTTCTTAATCAGCCTACTATTTCCAAAATAGTGATATTTAGCCTCCTTCATTCATGTAGGTTACCTGCCTAAGGCATGTAGGAATATGAGTTGGTGACTCCTGATTTACACTTTCCCTAAGTGATCTCAGCAAGTCTCATTTAAATACCATAAGATTTTAGTTTCTTCTTTAAAAGAACAAAACAAAAAAACTCCACAACAACAAATGTTGAGTACCCACAATATGCTAGGAACTACTGTACCAGGTTCTAGGGGTACAGCATTGAATAAAACAAATCACCTTACCTTTTGTTCTATGTCAATGATATCTCAATCTCAAAAAAAAAAAAAAGAATTTACCTTCTAGCAAGGAAAGACACATAAAGGAGTAATAATGTAAAGCCAAGTAAAGTGAGAAAAAAATGAAAGGAGAGCAAGGGTATCTTAAATAGGGTCATCAGGCCCTGACCAGTTTGACTCAGTGGCTAGAGCGTCGGCCTGCAGACTGAAGAGTCCCAGGTTTGATTCCGGTCAAGGGCATGTACCTGGGTTGCGGGAAGCAGCTGATCAATGTTTCTCTTTCATGGATGTTTCCAACTCTCTATCCCTCTCCCTTCCTCTCTGTAAAAAAATCAATAAAATATATTTAAAATAAATAAATAAATAAGGTCATCAGGGAATACCTCTCTGAGGTGAGACCTGAACCTGAATGAAATGATAATAAAGAAGGGTTCCCCAGAGAGGGAAGAGTAGGTAAGAAAGTCATGGGACTTATCTTGTTTAAGAATGGTAAGGCCAATATGGCTGGAGCCCAGTGAGAGATGAAGTAGTGGGAAGTGAGTTTGGAAAGGTGGTCGGTAGGACTTTATGGGCTTGGTAAGGCTGATGGAAAGCCACTGGAATGTTTTGAGCAGGGGGAGTGATAAGACCTGAATTGTTTTAAAATTATAATATGGCTATTGTATGAGAATTGATTACAGAGGGGCAAGAACAGAAATAGCTAGTCCACTAGAAAGGTTATTGTGTAAGTTTAGAAGGGAGGTGTTAAGAGGTAGGGCTAGAGGAGGAGAAAAAAAGGTTATATTTGAGAATATATTTTCAATCTAGAGATTGGATTAGATGTGGAGAGTGAGAGAAAGGATGGAATTGAGCATGACTTCAGAGTCGTTGGCTTAAGCAACTGGATGAATAGAGTGTCATTTACTTGGAAAGGAGCTGTTTTGGACATGTTTTGTGTAAGATGCCTACTAGATATCTAAAGGATAAATTAGGAGGCAGAGTCTGGATTTCAGAGCAGTGGTGAAAGTTAGCAGCTTTGTTCTTATTATTCATAGGGTTGGGAGCAAGAGCACAAATGGAGGCCCACATACCATATGTCTATTTAGAAGTTATAACCAAGCTCACAATACCCTGTTAGATAAAACATGTCCTATCCTTCCACTTTGATAAACATACCTTTATAGTAAAATTAAAAAAGGTACATTATAGGGCTATGATTTTTATGACTAAATATTGGGAAAATATCAAAGGTGACTGAATTTAATTATTATTGTACATACCTGGGTATTTGATGAGCCAGGGATGTTTAAATTATAAAATACATATGTAATTGATAAATGCTACATTCTTGCCTCCCACCACCTATTTTGCATACAACAGCAAGTGTGTAAATCAGATGATATCACACCACCACAACATGATATGGCCCTTTTCTTCTTCTCCAACCTCATCTCTACCTTTTTCTCTCTCTTGCATCATACTCCAGACACACTGATCTTTCCTTTTTTAAAAAAGAACTTAACACATTGCGGACCAGTAGTTTTATTGCTAGCTTTACCCAGTGGCCAGACAAGTTTCTATTGAATGAGTACAAAAAACATTTTACATAAATGTTAAAGGTACGATTTAAAATTAAATACCCATTGCATTTTGAAGTTATTTATTACCTGTTCTTACAAGGTAATATCTTTTTAAGTATGATACTTTGTAAAACACTGTGTAATATGAAGCAAGAATTCTCATGATCCGTCTGCAAATCCTTTGGAGGATTTGTATTGCAAAAATTATTTGTATTTTTAAAAAAATATATATTTTATTGATTTTTTATAGAAAGGGAGAGGGATAGAGAGTTAGAAACATCGATGAGAGAGAAACATTGATCAGCTGCCTCCCGCACACCACCTACTGGGGATGTGCCAACAACCAAGGTACATGCCCTTGACCGGAATTGAACCTGGGACCCTTCAATCCACAGGCCAACGCTCTATCCACTGAGCCAAACAGGTTAGGGGCTATTTGTATTTTTAAAAAAATATTTTTATTGATTTCAGAGAGGAAGGGTGAGAGAGAGAAACATCAATGATGAGAATCACTGATCGGCTGCCTCCTGCACGCCCCCTACTGGGGATTGAGCCTGTAACCAGGGCATGTGCCCTTGACCAGAATCGAACCCAGGACCTTTCCGTCCCCAGGCCAACACCCTATCTACTGAGCCAAGCCCGCTAGGACAATTATTTGTATTTTTCAAAAGTACAGAGAATGATATTACAGACAACACGTATCCACTACCCACATCTAACACATTACTATTTAGCCACATTGGTCCATTAAAATCCATGCTCCTCTGAATCTCTATTACCTGGGAAAGTGCACAGAACATACATAATAGGTGCTTAATGCGTCTGGTGTGATTGGTTGAATATTGGCTTCTGATTAAAAAAAGAAGTAATACAGGTGCTTCTTACACCTCCTTCCCTCCTTCCCCAGGGCACTTCCATTTTAAAAGCAATATATGCCATTTCTATGCATCCTCTTATTTTAATATATTTTACTCCTTGAGCATTTGTTTTTTGTTTTTAAAAATTATAGCATGGAGCCCGGCTGGTGTGGCTCAGTGGTTGAGAGTCGACCCCATGAATCAGGAGGTCACCGGTTGGATTCCTGGTCAAGGCACATGCCTGGGTTGCTGGCTGGATCCTGGTGTGGGGCGTGCAGGGGGCTGCTGATAGATTTTTCTCTTTTATCGATGTTTCTGTGTTTCTGCCCCTCTCCCTTCCTCACTCTAAAATCAATAAAGACATATATAAAAAATTATAGTATGGAATAATAAATAGTATGTTATATGTCCTTTGTAATGTTCTTTTTAAAAAATATATATATATTTATTGATTTCAGAGAGGAAGAGGGATAGAGAGATAGAAACATCAATGATGAGAATCATTGATTTTATTTTTTTCCCTTTTGGAAAATAATGTCTCAGCGCCATATATGTAAGAGTTCTTCCTTTCCCTGCTGACTTGTAATGACCTCTCTGTTCTAAATCATGTTCCCACAGAACTAGCCTTCATTTAGGTCTCACAATCTTTTCTTATTTTCCTTCCAAGGCTCTTCTTCCGATCGCAGCTCCAAGGTCATCCTCCTCATATTTTAGATGATGTCTACAGGCATGTCGGCTTGTTGACCCGTGGCTGTAAAGGCTTTGGAGGAGCTGACCCGAGCAGGAGCCTCTCCGGCCAGTTGTCAGGCTGTGGGCAGGCCCGCCGTCGGGGAGGCTGCAGACGGAAGGAACGTCCCGCCCCCCAGTGACGGCATCCGGCTGGCGCCGGCGTCGCCAGGTTGTGCGTCACCGCGCGCGGCCTACCGGGGGCGTGGCCAGGCCGAGTCACGTGGCTTGGTTGCCTACGCGCTGCTGGGCCGTGGGAAGATGGCGGATGGAAAGGGAGACGCCGCCGCCGCTGCCGCCGCCGGGGCTGGTGGTGAAGCTCCGGCGGGGGCCGGAGCGGGAGACCGGAGCGAGACTGAGTCCTTGGCTCGGAGTCAGCGCTCCACATCTCCGGCGCCGGGAGCCCCTGGGCTGCGACCGTGTCTATGGCAGCTGGAGACAGAGCTGAGGGAGCAAGAGGTGTCGGAGGTCTCATCTTTGAACTACTGTCGGAGCTTCTGCCAGGTGAAGGGCTGACGGGTTGGCTGGGGCGGCGGGGTGGGGAGGCCAGGGAAGAGGCCCCGGATCCCTGGCCGTAGCCCGGCCGGACTGGAAGGCGTTCCCTCCGTTTCGCCGCGCCCCCGGGCCGGGAAGGCCCAGCTCGGAAGCTCGACCACGGCCCCCCCCTCCGCCAGACTTGAGCTACCGCCGGGGCGGGTGGCGCCGGGTCAGGCTCATAGCTCGGAGGGCGCCGGCGTTTCCCTGGAAGGGCCGTGCCCTGTCGCCGTTGCCTGTGCCCCGGCTGGGTGGTTGGAGCTCTGTTGCCCTCGGAGGGATTGATTGCCCGTTTCTGCCAGGAGGTCCTTTTTTTGAGTGGAGTGCGGATCGCCAAACTGGAAAGTCTGTTTTTTTTGTTTGGTTTTGTTTTGTTTTGCTTTTGTTTTCGCAATAACCCGGAGATGTGTGTTGGGGCCAGAGACTTACCTTTGGAGTCAGCGTCTCCTGGGTCCCTAAAAGGTGTGACAGTTCTTTGAAAGGCGTCTAGGGCTTTCTGGTTAGGTGGAGGGTTTCTTGCGCTTTTGAAACACACACACACGAACAAAAACATTTAAGGCGTTCTTTCGACTCTTCTGTATTCCTTTGAGGATTTTGCTCCCGCAAATGCGGCTGGTGAGCCTGGTAGTGGTTATTGGGATCTCCGAGTAGAAGAAAGTCAGGAAGGATGCGGAGTGTGCGCTCCTTTGGCAGTTGTATGACCGTTTCTGTGCCATACTGGTTTTAACCTATGATTAGTATTTGTGCTTATGTTTAGTTTAGTTTCCATGATCACCGAGATTTTTCTCAATGTTTTTGAGCCCCTTATAAATTTAAAGACATGCCATTATCCTTTCTTCTACTGTTCAGGTTTCAGAGCTAACCCTTTGCTCCTTATCCTGTATACCTTCTTAGAGCATGTAAAATAATCATACTATGTTGGCATTTGGACTCTTAATGAATAGTTGACTTTGTTGAATAAATTGCGGTGCTCCAAATTTATAATTTTGGGGAACACTTTGTTCTACTGGTCCGGAGGAGAATAAAAAGTTGACTTGCTTGGTTACTTTTTCCCCTCTTGTCTGCTGAGCCAGAAGCGCCTCATCTCTGAATGGAATTTTGTCCTTGCTAATCTTTTCCATACATTGTATCACTCCAATTTTTATTCTATAACCTGTAGCATTTCCTTGCACTGTGAAGTGTTAAACTGCAGTTGTTCTTTGCTTCTTCACTAGTAATGATCATTTGTACTTACTACATACATCTGTTCTACTAACTTTTACTGACTCCATAGGATAGTGCCAGGTACTTTATGATGTGCTGAGGAAACATTACTAAGACAGCACTTACACTTGATGCGCTTATAGTTGGGAGGAAGTGGTGGAAATAACAGAATTTCCAATGCAGTTTTGGTAATGATGGGAAAGGAGGTGTAGAGACAGTGCTGAGGGTAGAGTCCTCATGGGACATCCTAATGGGACCGACAATTAACTAGTAAAAATAAATGAAAAGATTAACTCTAGAGTACAGTATGTGCTTAGAAGGAAGTAACTGGGAAAGGCCACTTTAGATAGGCTGATCAGAAAAGGCCCTATGATGGAAAAATGTGAGTGTTGTGTGTGTGTTTAGCATTCAGGGAACACAGTGTTTTGAGAGAAAGAGCTAAATGGAAAAGGAGTAGTGAAGAGGAGGATGGGAGAATTGTGGGTTTGGGATAAGACTTCTAAGCTTGACTTGTCTTTCTGGAAAGATAATAAGAATGGATGTAACGAGTCAAATTGAAGCTTATCAGAGGATATTATGCATATATTTTTTATGCTAGTGTTTGTAGCTTAGATTTTATTTTAAATGAATCTTTTAATGTCTTGAATCTTGGTCATAAACTAAAGATGTGAAGGTACAGAAGAATTTAAAAAAGAAAGTATTTGTATTATACGATTTTTAAAATATTGATTTTAAAGAGAGAGGAAAGGGGGGAGGGGAAGAGAGAGAGAGATAAACAGAGAAACATTGATGTGTTGTTTCACTTATTTATGCATTCATTGGTTGATTCTTGTATGTGTCCTGACCTGGGATTGAACCCACAACATTGTCATGTGGGGATGGTGCTCTAACCAATGGAGCTACCCAACCAGGGCTTTTCTGTGATTTTTTTTTTTTGGCCTAAAGTTTTTCCCAAAACATTTTTTGGACAAATAAATGAAGTAAGAAAAGGTCTTCCTGTGATGGTATGTTATAGTAGAAAGCAGGTGGAATTGGTTGTTAGTTGGATCTTAATTGTGACTCTACCATTTTTTAGCTGATACCCTTGGGTAAAACTATGACTGTGAAATTGTATTTTGCTTTCTGACCTTTATCTTCTGGTAATGCTTTATACACACAGTAGAAATAGAAAGTTTATATACAACTCTTTATAATATTCATCACAACATTTTTGTCACATTTTTTCCAGTAGTCCAGGTAAAGTCAACTTAGTGTGTTCTTGCTCACCAGATACAGGAAAAAAAATTTTTTTTCAGCTTTTAAAAATTAATTTGAGAGAGAGAGAGATAGAGACATGGAGACATCTATGTGAGAGAGAAACATCGATCGTTTGCTTCCCACACTCCTCCTGACCAGGAATTGAAACAGCAACCTGGGTATGTGCCCTGACTGGGAATCAAATCTGCCACCTTTTGGTGCATGGGTTGATGCTCCAACAAACTGAGCCACACCAACCAGGGCCAGAAAAAAAATTTTTAATTTTATGATGAAGCAGGAAAAATTTTACCAACCATGTTTTGTTTAAGGGGTCTTGGTTTCACACTTGAAAGGTAAAATAAGATTTATCCATCCTCTTAAGGATCCCTGGTTGTGGGTATCCCTGACATTGCACTAAGTACTCGAGTTGGGAGCCTGCCCACTAGGAGCACATAACATGTAAAGATAGGTAGTAGCATTACATTATCATAAAGGCCTGACCTGTGTTGTCTGGGATGCTTAATTGCCATAAATATATTTTCATCAGGTGTTTAGTTTAGAAATGTCCTAGAGACTTAGGTTGTGCCAAGTAGATTCCTCCTGCAACAGATTGGGACCATATTCTCTCCATCTTTTGCAGCACTTAAAAGAAATGGTTTTATTTTTGGAATTGCACCAAGTCAAGAAATAAACTAACATATGAAGGGATAGAGAAGCTTGTCTCTTCTGGGCATGTTTTCAATTGTCAGGAGTTTGTGAAGATGATAAAAACAAAATTGCAGAAGTAATAATTACTAAGAAAATAATACCTAGATTAACTTGTAGTGAACATTTGTATTCAGTGACTATGGGATGTGTTTTTTTCTTTTTTCTTTTCCTCAGTTCCTTTTCTGAAAATATTGTCTTCCAGACATTGTGGGTTAAGATAAACTCCAGAAAACAGTCTTCCCTTTGTTTTTATGAAAATAATTGATGATATTCTCTCAAGTTTTTGCTATATTTTGGGAACCAAGATTCCTGAAGTTTTACAACTGGTGGTTCTATTTGTAAAACAAATTTTGAGGACTTTTAAAGTAGTCTTCATTAACAAGCTCAAAGTTATTAGGTGAATGATTATACTTTGAGAATATCAGGCAAAGTAGTTTAATGAGTAAACCTTGCTTACATGAGACACTTTTAGGTTCTACACAAACAGTGACTTTGAAACATTTTCTTTTTTAAATCCTCATCTGAGATTATGTCTTTCATTGATTTTAGAGTGAGGGGAAGAGAGGGGGGAGAGAGAGAGAGAGAGAGAGAGAGAGAGAGAGAGAGAGAGAGAGAGAGAGAGAGAAACAGAAACATCAGCGTGAGAGAGAACCATTGCCTTATGCACCCCAACTATGAATTGGACCCCCAACCTTCTGGTATACAGGATGACGCTCTAATGAACTGAGCCACCCGGCCAGGGCAACTTTGTAAATTTTTAAATAGTTAAAATAAATGAATACTGCATATATGTATTTCAGTTTTCTTAGAATAGGGATTTAATACAAAGGGTCTAAGTTAGGCATAGTTCACCATTTAAGTAAACTAGTTTTGTGACCTTGGGTATGTATTTTTTTAAAACCTTAGTTTTCTAATTTGCAAATGGAGTAATAATAGTACTTATTGTCCTTTATGTAAATTCATTGTGTGGACTAAATAAGACAGTCTCTATTTAAAAAACCAATGCCCTCAGAATTGTCTTCAGTTTTTAAGATTTCCTAGCCTTGGAATATAAAAAGCCTTCACAACCTTGCCTACAGTTTACTTTTCAGCTCTTACCTAGCCAGTCCCCTCACTCTAATCCTATTCTTAACTTAGTCAAGGGTATTTGGAGTTCATGGACGACCAAAGTGTGGTCTCAGTTGCTTCTTGTGATTAAAATTTTGCCTGTGAATTTCCAAGTGCATTATTTTGGGAAAGATGATCTTAATTTTTATTTGATTCTTTAAGATCCAAGACACATATTAAGCTTTCATTTAAGTATTTACCAACCGATTGAGCCCCAAAAGGATAGAATTATTTTAACAAAATCTCAGGTCATTAAGCATTCTTATGTCTTTCCCTCTTTTTTAAATATATTTTTATTGATTTCAGAGAGGAAGGGTGAAGGATAGAGAGATAGAAACATCAATGATACAAGAGAATCATTGGTTGGCTGCCTCCTGCACACCCCTACTGGGAGTCGAGCCTGCAACCCCGGCATATGCCCTGACTGGGAATTCAAATCATGACCTCCTGGTTCATAGGTTTGACCCTCAATGATCGCTGGGCTGTCTTTCCCTCTTATTGTGCTGTTCTATCTTTTTCTCTCATTTTCTGCATGGCAAATATTCTTTCTTTAGGGCCCAGTGCAAATGTCACTTCCTCTGTGAAGTTTTCTGATTTCACTATATTTCCTCTTAGTTATTTGTTTCTTTTCGATTTTGTACATACTTATTTTTTAAAATTTATTTTTATGGTTGAGAGTATTACAGATATCCCGTTTCCCTCCGCCATCTGGCCTCCACCCCCACCTCAGGCCTTCACCATACTCTTGTCTGTGTCAGTGGGCTTTGCATATATGCACTTTGATTAATTTCTCTCCCCCCTCTCCACTTTTCCTCTGAGATCTATCAGTCTGTTCCATGTCTCTGGACTAATTTTAATTGTCACTTTATTTTATTCATTAGATTCCACATATAAGTGAGGCCATGTGATATTTGTGTTTCTCTGACTAGCTTATTTCCGTTTAGTAAAATAACCTTTAGGTCCATCCATGCTGTCTCCAAGGGTAAGAGATCCTTTTTTTTTACAGCTGCATAATATTATTGTGTAAATGTATATCTATGGTTTTAAAAATATATGTATTTTAATTGATTTCAGAGTGGAAGGGAGAGGGAGAGATAGAAACATCAATGATGAGAGAGAATCATCGATTGGCTGCCTCTTGCACACCCCCTACTGGGGATCACGCCTGAAACTCAGGCATGTGTCCTGACTGGGAATCGAACTGTGACCTCCTGGTTCATAGGTCCACCCTCAGCCGCT